>NC_080091.1:14274210-16674210 GCF_950005125.1 Chionomys nivalis | reverse complement strand
GGATATTATAGGGCTTACTGTTCTCATTTCCATTAAGTATTATCCACAGTGAAATAATGTTTACTGAAATATTACAGTTACCTTTTGTTTACATTGTCATTTCTCCAATAATGAAAATAAGGTTTAATTTAGTTTGATGTGTGTGTACCCATGCTTATTATTAGCTTAAGGGTACGCACTTAGACTTCTCCAACTCCTATCTTGGCCAGAAAATAAATAGTTAACCAATAAGTAATATTTTACTTACATATTAATATAAGCTTCCTATCTGAGAAGTTAATAAATTGCGTTTTAAAAGGAGAACCTTTCCATGATGGTGGAACATGCACAGTAACTTAATGTGGTAAATGTATTATAATCTCTAGTCATTTTCCCTCTTTCTCATTGGAATTGGGTATTGCCACTGCCTCCCACAAGACTCTCAATTAACTCTCTGTAACCTGTATAACTACCATAACTCAAAACCAAGCCATTTATTTTGCTTTGACTAATGGACTGTGAATGTGTGTCAAACATCATATTCAGAGACCTCAGTGAATGTTGTGTTTCCACTCTGGCTCTTTTCTCTTTAGACAGAGGTTGTTTCTTTTTTTCCTTTCATTTTTTAAGTCATTGTTCTGGGGTGGAGACTACATGAGGAATAGAATATTCTGGGCCTTAACTATTCTGTAGCCATCATGTAACACGGGAGAAGAAAGGATTCTTGTAAACCTCTTCGGTGCTGCACTTGTTTGTCCCAGTTCCTTCCTGAACAAACATTGACTAATGCAAACAGCTGTATACTTAGTGCATATCTATTTTGCATGCTCTGGCTCTGTGCTGTTTTTTTGGGTTAGGATCCTTCTGGGACTCCATCTTATTGAGACTTCAACAGAAACATTGAAAGTTAATATGGCAGAGGTAGAATAGTGGCCGATATCATGCAACCCACTGACATCTTCATTCAGGAAAGGAAAACATTTTAGAGACCAAAGAAAGTCACAGTTTCATTAAGAGATGAAAGAAGAAGAGGGAGAAGGAGGAGAAGAAAAGAAGAAGAAGAAGAAGAAGAAGAAGAAGAAGGAGGAGGAGGAGGAGGAGGAGGAGGAGGAGGAGGAGGAGGAGGAGGAGGAGGAGGAGGAGGAGGAAGAGGAAGAAGAAGAAGAAGAAGAAGAAGAAGAAGAAGAAGAAGAAGAAGAAGAAGAAGAAGAAGAAGAAGAAGAAGAAGAAGAAGAAGAAGAACTGGAAAAAAATAGTTAACAGGGAAGACTCAGGAGAATATCCAACAACCCACACTTTAAAATATATAGCCAATTAGGTAGCTCAGCTCTCCTGATGAGAAGAAGGATCATCCTCACAGGAAAAGCAAGGCACATACATAGAACTTTTGACTTCACTGCTCCCACAAAGAAGACAATAGCAACAAAGATTGGGAAGGAAGTTTCACTTTTCTTTTGGTTTGTAACTCCTAACTTATATTTAAGGGTCAGAGATAAGATGGCCCCATTAGTTGGTAATTCATTTCTGTGCTGGGGAAGCACACCTTAAAAGTTCAGTGGATTTTGTGGTAAAGAGAATGGGTCAAGGCACCTTCAGCATTTCCTGAAATTTCACATTCTAAGGTAGACTTCGGGCCTCATCTACAATCCAGAGGACCTTTTCATATTTTCCCCATGGCTCATGTGTACACTCATGCTTATTCCATACCCTAATAAGTTATGACAGGGGTGCTTTATTTTCTTTCAGAATCTTTTGTGTTACCATTACAAACGCTAAATATTCGAGTTGTTCTTAGTCTTCCTTCCTATCTCACAACCCCCTATCGAATAGGAATTGCAAAATATGTAGAAACCCCACCTCCTCTTTGTTCTTTTGCTGAATTTCTGGATTTCACTGTCATAGCCTTTCCCCTAGCCTGCTCTAGTATTGATGAACAGACCTTTGCTTCTTATTGACTTCTCTATCTTTTTATGGTTCCCCCAGTAATAAATAGCACATGTTACCCTTCATACCCCATGACTTCCCTGCCCAAATTCCTTTAAGGTCTATGAGGCTCTTACCACATGACTCCTGTCAGCTCCTCTTTGCTTGACTAAATAAAATTATTGCTCTTCCATAAGTACACCAGATAACTTCTCTTCTGCGGTCACTATCCCAATTCTTTTCTTCCAGATGTCTAGAAAGCTTACTTTCTTTATTCCAGATTCTGCTCAAAAGCCTCTCTCAAAGAGGCCTTTCTGAACGTGCAGTAACATCCCATTCTCATTCTGCTCACTTTGATTATTCTTCCACTTTTGACTTTTTATTACACATTGTTTGTTTAGGCTTTTGTTTGTTTTCATAAATTGTCTTTTCCCACTGAGACATAAGCAATAGGAGGTTAGGCATTTTATCTTTATTTACTGCTCTCTACCCATCTCCTAAAGTAAGCCCAGGCACAGAGTAGAGACTAAATAAATACTAGCTGAATGATTTGATGAAATTTAGAATAATTATGCAAACACTCAATATTCTCTTTGGTAAAGGGATTCTGAGATTTGGCAGTATGTTGTGTTAGATGGAATAAATTACAAAATCATTAGTTCCCTGCTTGTCTTTTAATTTCAAAGCCAATCAATTATAAATAGGAGACACATTAATTTTATCTACAGTGCATATTTAACTCATGCTTTACTAACACTTAGAAGATAGATATGAGCTGTTACAGTGTTTAAATCAAGTCAGGTTTCAGTGGATTCCACACCCATACATTTTTTTATCACATGGTCAAACCGTTGTTTAACAATGCATATTTTGTTGGAAGAATTACTTGTGAAAAGACATTTAACAATTTTAAGTAATGGATAAATTGAAGGCAACAGACAAAAAATTTTCAGTTACTTAAACCATGTTCTGATAATGCCATATTTGCTGTCTAACAAGAATTTGATAACCAGTTGCTGAGGAAAGCATGTTACCCCGTCCGTACCTCCATGGCTATTTCGTGAATTCTGTTGCTTTAGCAATATGTTTACCAGGAATTCACAAAAGCGTTCAGTCATTTCATTGTCTGAGAGCTCACTTAATTTTTTGTTTATTTTAATTTTTTATAAACTGTCTAAATATTTATGAATTGCTACACAAAGTTCTGATTGCTTTGATTAATGTATTTATTGTCTAATGATTAATGCAGAAAAATTATAAACACATTTCATCTTTACATTTCTATAATTTCTTTATAGTTTGTACATCCTAAATCTCTTTTGTTTTAGGCATATAATGCACTATTATAAGCTATGCAAGAGAATTCCAGCAGCTATTTCTGTTGTCTAATATTGTGACTATTGACTAACCTATCCATTCAGTTTTTTTTATAAATTATAATTACATTCAATATGTAATTTCGTGTTAAATTACAATAACATTTAAATTTTTATAAAATAGTAAATAAATCAAAGATTATAAGTCAAAGCATTTTTCTAAGGCAGTCTCATTTCTATGTGTAAACATTCATATATTTTCTCACTAATTCACAGTGAACACTTTAAGGATGTATAAAAACAAATACATAACAGAACTATAGAAAATAAACTATAATTTGAAAGCACAATTGTACAACAGGAGGTATAGGCATCATAGGTTAATCGACACAGTTACTTCAATAAAGAAAAAAAGCCATGTGTGTTCTTTTAGATATCCACCAGAATGAAGTCCTTAAATCTCTTGAGGAATCTCAAGAAACTACTGCCACACTCCTGCTCTTTGGTCCTCATTTCCAGTTAAATGATCCAAGAGAGGTGTCTTTGGTGTGTGGAATTAGACTGGATTCCACCATATATTCTCATCCCATCCTGCTCCCTGATTTTAATCCTCTCGTGCCATATCATGTTTCTTCTAATTTAATTTTAGTTTTTTAATTGGTTAAATATTCTACAGTGTTGGGGATTGAAATCGAAGCCTTATGTTAATATGTGCTCTGTCATTGCAGCGTAGATCCAGCTCTTGTAACTCTGAGGACCCACTTTATGTAGCACTAGCTGGGTTGGTCTCCTGTCTTTGTTTATGAGTCCTATGATTATAGTCATGCACCCAGGTGCATTTTAAATATATTTTTATCAGAGCAGTAGTTTTACATCTCTGGAGAGTGCAGTGTGGTCTTTTAGTAATTTTATAGATTATAGGTTTACCATCTCATCTAACATACACATTTAAGAAATGATCTCTAGCTTAAAAAATGTACAAGATTATAAATACCGTAGAACCTTGTATTAGACTTTAAAAAGGAATCTAGGGCTGGAGAGATGGCTCAGTGGTTAAGAGTACTGACTGCTCTTCCAGAGGATCCGGGTTCAATTCCCAGCACCCACATGGCAGCTCACAACTGTCTGAACATCCAGTTGCAGAGGATCTGACACCTTCACACCAATGTACATAAAATAAAAGTTAAATAAACCATAAAAATATTTTTTTTCAAAATAAATAAAAAAGAATCTAAAGCTTAAAAATTCAAACCCCACCTTTACTATATCAGGTAGGAGCCTTTGGTATTACATCATTATTTCTTCCAAATTTATCTAATTTAAATTTGACATGAATAAAATCTTAAATGAATATTAATGAATTAAATGTTCATAAAAAACACAGTAGATACTTAACTATGACCTTTACCAAAGCTTCTATTAACTTTCCACTCTCATAGTTGCAGGTTGACCCTGACCCAATAAAATATCCATTCTTTCCTAAACATCACTGTTAGAATTTTTATTTATATTTAGAACAGCTTATAAACAATACCCTAGCCAGTCCAATGCTTCCTACTTACTGTTTATGTTTCTGGCATTCCCCAAGCCAGTATTATTTCTAGTGTTTCAGTAAGAATATCTCTATTAAAATAAATTTGAAGTTCTCTACATTAATTGCTGCTTTCACTAATCTAGTTTTCCTTATAGGGATTTGTAATACTTAATGATTCTTAAAAGAGTCACAAATGTTCCCAGGTGAACTAATTATGCCTTTTTATTTTAGTATCCATGATGTTAGAACCTTCTGAGGAATCTTTCTGATGGATCAGTTCCCTTTTCTCCAGACCTCAATGCTGATATTTTACATGAAAAGATACAGATGTGTCCCCATGGCAGTTAGATTTCTATCCTATTAATCTGACAAAATATAAAAATCAGCAAAAGATTATTGAGGTGTGTAATAAGTATTCTGAAGATACAAAATATAAAGACATGGGAGCACATGTATAATTCCAATTCCTGACGCAGGCAGCCATGGTGGTACAAATTTTAATGCCCACACTGGAGAGGCAAAGGAAGGTCAGCCAATCTCCATGAGTTTAACATGTCTGCTACATCATGAGTTCCAGGACAGCCAGGGCTACATTGTGAAGCCTCACCTCAAAAAAGCAAAGCAAATGCAAGCAACAACAACCAGAAAAAAAAAAAAAACCCAAATCCTTCTGCTTTAGATGGCTACCACTTTCCCTCTGTCTATCTTTTGTTCTCTGCCTGGACAGACTGACCTAGCATATAATCCTATAGTGGCTTTCTATTGACTCTGACTTTTGGTTGTGTTTGCTACTGGGAATTCAGAGGGAGAAAGGGTGATTAAAGTCTTGCTATTGTGTCTCTTTACCTCACTTTCTTCTTCTTTTCAGGATCCCTTGGGTTAATATAACTAGACTAAGAAAATCTTTTCTGTTTGACTGTGTTCATGCCTTTTTTCTAGTTCTAGTAACAATTCCTTCCTTCATCTTTTTAGCTAGAGTAGTTATAATACTTCATAACTCCTATTCTTAGGTCACTATACTATCCTGTCCAGTTATTCTCAAAGTTATAACTGTAGTTGTTCTTTTTGTTGTGGTTTTTTTTTCCTTTGATTTGTTTTTTACTCTTTGGGGACCTGCCATCCAGCTCCCAAATAAATACACCAAGATTGTTCTTACTTATGAATGCCTGGCCTTAGCTTGGCTTGATTCTAACCAGATTTTCTAACTTAAATAATCCCATTTTTCTTTAACTACATTTTGCCACTGGGCTTTTACCTTTCTTTGTTATATATTTCTTTCTTCCCTTCTTACTCTGTGGCTGGTCATTTGACTCTGTGACTGCTCCTGGCAACCTCCTTTTCTCATTCCTCCCTCCTTTCTTTTTCGAGTCTAGATTTCTCCTCCTATTCATTCTCTCTACCTGGAAGTCCTGCCTATTTCTTTTTCCTGCTTGGCTATTGGTCATAACAGTTATTTATCAGACCAGTCAGATGTTTTAGACGTGCAAAGTAACACAGCTTCACAGAGTTAAACAAGTACAACGTTAAAGAGTGCATCATAAGTTTGTATCATTAAACAAATATTCCAAAGCATAAACAAATGTAACACATCTTAAGCTAATATTCCATAACAGTTTCCCCAGTTTTGTCTGAATAAAAATGAAAAGTTATAACATTAACATAGTAAAACTATATACAACAAAACAGTTATCAAGAATTACCTTTATAATATTCAGTTTATTTATATTTAGGAAATTCAGAGAACATACTCTATTATCCATTCAGTCTTTGTGATTCCAAAGTTTTATACTAATTTACTTTCTGTCATAATTAAAGAAAACTATATTCTAACTCCATCAAAGACCCCAGAACAATGTAGTATTACCTAACAACAGAGACATATGAATGCCTGGACAGTCACCCAAAATTCCTCTGCAATGTTGACACATCCATCTTTGTCCTACAGGCCTAGACTATCTGGCAGAGTTTTCAGTGAGGCAGGAAACTTGAAGGACTGTTATATCTTACATTGGCAAAGTTTATTTGTTGCTTTTATCTGTGCCCTGAAAAATATTTGGCAGACTCTTCTGTGAAGAAGGACTTTTGAAGGACTGTCCTGTCTTGCCTTGCAAAGTTCAATGATCTTTTTCCTGGGTTCTGCGGTCCAGTCTGTATACAGTCACTGGTCAAGGCAAAAGCAGTTTCTTGTTCAAATGTCTAGCTTGCCACTTTTGTAAGCAAACTCCATATGGAGATTTTTTGATGCCCATTATCTGTTTATGAAGTAATTTGGCACTGCCAAGAGCACATGTGTCTCATTGTCATGAAAAACCTTAGGTTATTATATCTTAAGTGATTTTCTATATGTCTTTGAAGTGCTTGTAAATCATCTGTCTAAAATACACCTGTTTTACCTTGAAAATATATTCAATGTGAATACGAGTTTGATTATTATACATTAACTATTCATTTCTTAATTATACATTGCATTATTAAATGGGGCTGCATAAGCCCAATACCCCAAACAAGAGTAGAGACATTTATACAGTGTAACAAAATAACTTTAATTTTTTATCAATATACAAAAATCCATGCCAATGCAAAATATTTGAGATTAATATCTTTTTATCCTATATTTCTATATTTCCATAAATGATAACAAACATCCACAAGTCACCAAATAACCAACAACAACTTATCCCATCTCTTGAGAATGTGGGCACATTGACTTCTCTAGACTGCTTCCCATTGTCTGTGGGCAAAGGCATCTTTAGGGGTCCTTAGAAAACTTAGATAATGGCAAAGTCCTGGGAAGACCAGCTGTAAACTTTGTTGGTATATATTACCTGCCAATATTGAAGAGGTCTTCCTGATCAAACCTAATCAATACTAGCTTGGAACATATCCAAAGCCTCTTGTTTCCTGTATAAACAAAAGCAAAACCCCTTCTCCAAAGCATTTTTGATTTCCATTTGACAAATACATTTCTTGACATCCATTTTAAAAATAAGGGATTCCTAAAATATATAGGATTATTTATTTTTTAACTTTATTATTATTAAAAATTTCCATCTCCTCCCCACCTCCCATTTCCCTCCCCCGTTCCCCCACTTCCCCTCCCCCTCCCTCTCCAGTCCAAAGAGCAGTCAGGGTTCCCTGCCCTGTGTGAAGTCCAAGGTCCTCCCTACTCCATCCAGGTCTAAGAAGGTGAGCATCCAAACAGACTAGGCTCCCACAAAGCCAGTACATGCAGTAGGATCAAAACTCAGTGCCATTGTTTTGGCTTCTCAGTCAGTACTCATTATCCGCCATGTTCAGAGAGTCTGGTTTGATCACATGCTCCATCAGTCCCAGTTCAGCTGGTCTTGGTGAATATAGGATTATTTATTTCAGCAGTCCTTCTTTTAATCCAGTATCTCTTAGTGGCTGCCGTTTGCCTATCAGAGATCAAAAAATTCAAGGACAATACAGCAACATACAGGATCCTACCTTCCTGAGTATGTCTCATCTTTATGTGGCTTATTCTTTTGTTTTATATTATTTTACTTATGTCTTTAAATACTTTATTATTTTAAACTACTTACTACTTACTTTTTTGTATCACTGCCTATGTCCTTTCTCTTTTCTTTGTTAAGCTCATGAACATTGTTAAACACACTGTAACCTGTTTTAGAAATTTTTTTCTTTTTGGACTTTTTTACTGTGTGTCTCTAGTCCTTTTTGACCACATGAGCCTTTAAAGTGCTAAGCAGCACAACTAGGACCTCTGTAGCAGCTCTGGTGGCTGGTTTTGCCCTCATCTTGGGTTTAATAAAGCCAAGCCCTAAAGCTCTCAGGCCTGGTTGGAGGTAGGTGACCAACAACTTCATTCAACCCCTAGCTGTAGGAAGCTGTTGCCTGCACTGCCACAAGTATTTTTACTTAGTTTGCTGTTTCTATTTAGTTCTGCAGGCTGAGTAGCAGTCCTTCTTAAAGGATCTGTGTCTTTTTTTATATATATAAATTTTTATTTTTCAGCTTTTTCAGGCCCTACATTGTAATTCAAATCTCATATTGGTATGCCAAAATACAGTGATTTTTTTCTTTATTTTTTTCTTTTTTTTTCTCTTTGGGGGTTTACCATCCAGCTCTGAAATAAATACACAGAGACTTATTCTTCCTTATGACTGCCTGGCCTTAGCTTGACTTATTCCTAGCCAGCTATCCTTAACTTAGATAATCTTGTCTGCTTTTTGCCTCTGTTGTTTTTTGTTTTTGTTTGTTTTTTTAACCTTTCTTTGTCCTATTTGTCTTCCTTTCCTTCTTACTTTGTGACTGGCTGTATGGTCGGATACCTGCCCCTAACATCTTCCTCTTTCTCCTTTTTAGACTCCTCCTTCTTCTTCTTGAGTCTAGATTTCTCCTTTATTTATTGTCTCTGCGTAGCAGCCATGTCTTCCCTCTCCTGCCTAGCTATTGGCCATTGAACTCTTCATTAGACCAATCAGGTGTTTTAGATAGGCAAAGTAACACAGCTTTACGGAGTCACATAAAAAAATGCAACATATGTTTGCATTATTAAACAAATATTCTACAGCATAAACAAATGTAATACATCTTAAACTAATATGACTTTGTAAAGAACTCAGCTTTCCTTTGGTGTAATGTAGGTGTGCCATTCATTTCTTTTGGGGATTTTGATTGGTATAACCACTTTGGAAACTTAAGTTTGTATCTTTTGAACAGTCTGTTGATTCACACCTTCTGAATGTCAGGAGACACATCTTATTTATCATAGAAGATACCACATTGGTTTTAGGTTTAGTAGAATTTAAGTGACTTTACAATACTTAATTATATATATATATATATATAATTATATATTACTTAATTATATATATCACAGAGATATGAGGAACGCAAAATTGGATATATCCAAATTTGCATTCCTCATATCTTTGTGATACTTAAATAAACATTATTGAAACACTTATGTGGTGAGATTGAGTCATACCTGGCTGCTAGGCCACCATTCATAGGTATAGAACATGAATGCACATACATTCACAGAGTATAGACTGTGAACAAGCAAACCAGTTAGTCTACCCCATATTATGGTTCCCAATTCATGATGCATTTGTACTCAAAGGTAAACTTACCAAACTCTTGTAGGCCACATTTACTTCCAAAATGGAACACCACTACTAATAAATAGCTATTCAAACTTCATCCATATGCAGGAGGTCCTAAAACAGTGTTTCCTGCTAGGCCACAGAGAGCATCACTTGGTTCATTGTGTGTTGATCTATGTTCAAGTGTCCTACCTGTTTCTAAAAGTTTGTTAATTTTTCTGAATATAATAGCAAGAATTATCATCTCTCAGTTGATTCTAGATCTCATCAAATTGTAAACTGTGGTTACAAATCATTAGCCATCACCAACCAGCTGGTGTAGAACACCGAGTGATTTCAAGATACAATTGATCCCACCATGGATAAGCAACTAGTGGTTCAGTCTTGGGCTCAGAGAATCCTAGGGAACTGAATAATCAGCTCCTGGACCAGCTTAAGTGGCTCTGGCACATCACTAGGTCTGGGCTCCTCTCTGATTTCGTATCACGCTTTCCCTTGGCCATCTCATATTAGGCTTCTCACCTTTTTCCTCCTTGCACTAGTTCTTACTCTATGGTTTCTTATTAGGATTTTTCACTTTATTTTTGATATATGGTCCTGGATTTACAGTAATTTCTGTAGCCAAGGCTGACCTCAAACTACTAATAATCTTTCTGCCTCAACTCTGACATGTTGGCATTACAAGTGCGTGTCACCATGTCTACCAATATTTAAATTTTTGATATTTAAATATAAGATGTTTGGAGGCAAGGATTGTATCCCCGAGGCTAAAAATGTATCTAATTTTTGGAGAGAAAATGTTTCTTCACAGATGTTCAGCTAAGAGGAGCGTGGAACTATGTCAAGAACTAAGTTACTGGGAGCTGAATTTTTCCCAACAAGTATTTTGGTGCTAATATGTACATTAAAATTCAAAAGAACAATTATCTTTGAAACATTCCCAACTCCTGAGCTTAATCTGTTAGGAAACTATTAAGAATTATAAATGAAGAAAAGATATTCTCACTAATAACCAAAATGAAGAAGTAAATATTATATATTTATTTAAGGTAAGTTTTTTTCCTAACCAACACACACACACACACACATTAGTTTTGCACCATTATTTATTTTGACTATTGCAGATCAGCAGTCCTTAACCACTGATTAAAGGAAAAGACTAATCTCCTAACCATGTGAATTGTCTGTGAAATGCTGTATAAATCGCTAAAAAAGTTCTTAAGCTACATATTAGTTTTAAACAGCAAATAATATTTGATTAAGTAATGAAGAAGCAATTCTCCATCAGCTGTCTGTCAGAGACTGGAAAGTGGGAGAAGGGGAAAGGAGAAGTAGGGTAAGAGAAAGATAGAGGGAAGAGAACGAGTGGGGAAAAGGAAAGAACGAAGGAACAAAAGAGAGAAAAAGAGAAAGTTTTACCAACTTATACTAAGGAGCAGTTTGTACTGACAAATTTCTGTTTATGGACTATGAGGTTATTCTTTAAACACATTGCAATACCATTAAAGTATATAAGCATTCCTCGTTTTTAGTTTAACGTGAATATGACATACTTAGTGTTGTACAAACTGGAAATTTCTTGTCTCATTTGTTAAGAAGGTAAGTATCATTAATAATTAGTTCTAGAAACACACGAAAATACTAAAAGTAGGTAGGAGTCAAGAAAAACAATGGAAGAGTACCCAGCTTTGCATGCAATTGCTGGTTGATTCATGCCTTCATTTCTCCCAGCAAGTTACCCGGTGTTCCAGCAATGAGCCTTGATAATGAGTGATTCACCCTCATGAGGAAAATGGAATTAGAATATGGCTCTAACTCCATCCCCTCACATTTAACAAATGCCAAAATGGGGGAATCAAGATGCTCTAAACAAGATTATGTATGCATATCTGTCATCTATCTGTCTGCCTTACTATCTATCTATCTATCTATCTATCTATCTATCTATCTATCTATCATCTTTTACCTATTATCATCTCTTTCTGTATATCTTCTATTATCTATCTTCTATAATCTTTTTATAATCCAGTACCTATCAGTTATCTATCTATCTATCTATCTATCTATCTATCTATCTATCTACCTACCTACCTATTTATCTATCTGTCAATCTCTCAATCATCTGTCTACTATTATCTATCACTTACCTATGTTATATTATTTATCTGTTTGTCTTCAAGTATCTATCTACCTACATATCTGTCTGTCTGTCTTGTTTGGACCAGCCAATCTGTCAAATGTGCCTGAAAGGGGGAGTGAGGATTGAGAAAAGAGACAAGAGACAGAAGATAGATTTGAGAGGGCTCTCAGTGAATACTGTAGCAGTCTCGAGTTCATTTCTTTTAATTCTTTTATAGTCAGAGCAAAAGGGGGAGGGCAAAAGACTTCCCTCCCAAGATACAAGGAAAAAACAAGCACAATTACCTCCTTAATACTCAAAACATTTAGTAATCACACCCTTAGTCAAGAATCCTGTTATTTGACCTTGACAAGCTTAAACTTTCTGACCTTAGGCCAAGATGGAAATAGAGTCACTGTGGGCTCCCACAGTGTCTATCCCTTCTTCTTCCTTTAGATTTATCTCTGCTTCTTGAACTCACTACTTTTCATGGAAGTCTCTGGGAATGGGGTTTAAGAATGAGGGACCTCCTGATTAGGTAGTGCTATTGCTGAAAAGAGCCCATACCTTTATGTGACCTCAGCATATAGAAAGGTCATATTTTCTACCTTTTCTGCCTTCTACTCCATTATTCTTCATTTTTTCTTGAAACCCAATCTATTGATACTGTTCTTAATGCACAATTAATAAAAACTCTGGATCAGAAACTGGGGTTCAACCTGAAGATCCAAAAAGCAAAACAGCCAGCCACTGGCTCTTACTTCAACCTCAGTCTGAAAATGTTGATCCTACCTCCAGGAATCTCAGAAGGAGACTGCCTCTGAGAACTGTCTTTCCCCTGTCTTATATTCCACTCTAGAACTGGGATGAAAAACGTGCACCGCCGTCATTAAAGGCATGCACTGCCAGTTTCTTTCTGTGGAAAGTAGTGTGGCTTCTGGGATTAAAGGTGTGTGTCATTGTGGCTACTGAGATTAAAGGTGTATGTCATTGTGGTTGCTGGGATTAAAGGTGCGTGTTACCATAATCTGGTCTGTAAGGTTGACCAGAGGGACTGTTTTATTCTCAGATCTTGAGGCAGTCTTTATTTATTAAATACATTTGAAATGCCACTACATGTTCTCAAAGGAACAACATTGCTCTCTGTATTATAACCAAATACACTAGAATTATTACAAGTAGAATACAGTTAGAAAACTGAATTCTTCCCTAGGAAATATTGGCTCTTATAACATTTCTGTCCCAGTCTCACGAATCATTTTGTTGCAGCCACTAGGGGGTTCTTGCCATATAGATTTGGCTACTTTAAAACTGAACCAGCCCTGGAGAGAAACTCACATCTACTCTAGCCCCATGTCATTGTGAACAAGTAATTTAGGAGAAAGCTAGAAGGACGAAGAGGCTCTGTGAAACAAAAATGGTCCAACTGTCCTTGGGACACCTGTTTTCAGTGATTCAGTACTGCTCTGGTTGGAACTAGTATGACTAATCCTACTCACGGCTTTGCACGGGTCCATGTGTGACCTTCTCTGACTTATTCCTCTCTCAGAAAAGGGAAGGCTGGCTTTTCTATAGATATATACATACATACACACACACACACACATACACACACACACACATACACACATATGCCAAATAGTACTTTTTATCTCATTAACTTACTTACTTACATCTTTGGCAACTGTGTCTGTGGTTGTGTTTAAGTGTTCACATGTAGAGTCTAAGGTCATAGTTAAGTGTTTGAGTTTGATTTCTGTTTCTGTGATAAAATATACTGACAGAAACAACTACAAGGGGAAAAATTTCTTTGGGTTATAATTTCACGTGATAGCCTGTCATTACATGGAATCCAGGGTAGGAACTTGAAGCATCTAGAAAGTAATGCATGCATTCCTATGTGTGCCCCTCTCTACACTTGTATAGCTGGCATGCAAAACCAGGGAATGGTGTTATCCACAATTAAGGTGGACCTTCCTCCTCTTGTAACTTAAGTAAGATGATACTCCACCAGCATGCCCATAAGATAACCTGTGGTAGATAATCCCTCACTGAGAGATTCTTCTAGATGACTCCAGAAGCTGACAGGTTGACAATATGATCATTTCTGAACTCTTCTTTTATTGCTCTTATCTTTTTTTGAAGTAGAGTGTCCCACTAAACTGATTCACAAGTGTCCCATGCACCAATTCTTCTAGTGATTGTTTTAACGTATGAATGGTTAGGGCACACTCATTCAGAGCCTGTCAACCATCCAGGCTTTGATGGGATTGCACTATGTCTTGCTTACTCTCTTTACTACTAAACTATCTTTACATATTTTAGTTTCCTTTTGAAGGATCTTTTCTCTTAGCAGGATATTAAAAAAACTATTTATATAAAAGAAAAGTAATGAATAGTATTAGTTCGGTTCTCTAGAGGGAGAGAATTCTTGGAATGAATTTCTTTTTGCATATATAATATTGGCTGTGGTTCAGGTAATCCAGCAATGTCTGCCTACAAACAGAAGACCTGAGAATCTAATAATTCTTCAATCCATGGCACTAGATATTTTACTTGGTATTCAGTACATTCTAGAATCTAGAAGAAGTAGGCTAAGGCCAGTGAAAAGATGGATTTACTAATGAGAGGGAGACAAAACAGAAAAGAGAAAGAGCTCCCTTCTTCCATGACCTTTATATAGGCTTCCAGCAGAAAGTGTGGCCAGATTAAAGGTGGATCTTTCCGACCTCAATACTCTGGATTAAAAGTGTCTGAGTTGTGGAGGGTCAATGTCTTGGTCCTGGACCCCACAAAAGCCAGGGTCTGTGTTGAGGTCTGTGGCTCCTGTTTTTATCATAGAAGACCATGCAACTGCTCATTGTCTGGGCTGCCACTCGGGGACATGTTGGTGTCTGGGGGCCATGCTGCTGCTAGGGCCATGTCAATTTGGCAGCCTGTACTGCCATCCAGGGTCATGGTGATATCTGGGCCCAACCTGCCGCTGCTGGCATGTCTGGATTTGTAGTCCTGCTGTAGTTGAAGTCTGTGTTGATGCCTGTTGCCTTTGTTACTACCGGGGCCCATGTAAACCATGTATTGAACCACATGATGAACCATGTGTTGAAGTATGAGGCCCATGCTGACCTGGATGACCCTGACACAGGGGAGCTGGCCGCACCTAGTAAGAGAGCCCCTCCCTCACTTGGGAAAGCTAGTCCCATAGAGAACTGGTACTCCCCTTTACCTGATAGCAGTGGACCCAGTGGCCTGACCATAACAACCCAGCTACTACCCAGATGCATATCCAGGGCTTTGAATCAGCACTCCCCAATATCTGCCCCATCTATGACCTGCTAGAGATTGTGAAGGGGCTGGTCCTATAGAAACATAGCCAAGGGCCCTCCATGACTTAAGACAGCAACTGGATATCCAAGAGGAGGTGTTGTAGAAGCTGCAGGCCGCTTCCTGCCACCCAGCTCCCGGCCACCTGGCTAGCTTATGCCCCAAAATAACAACACACAAACTGTATTCATTTAAACACTGCCTGGCCCATTTCTATTAATGTGTGTAGCACCGAGGTGCGCTTACCGGGAAGATTCTAGCCTACGTCCATCCTGAGTCGGAGCTTCATTGAGTCTACCTCAGAGAGAGCAGCTGCATTGGCATCTAAGCTCACTTCCTCTCCCTCCCAGCATTCTGTTCTGTTTACTCCACCCACCTATGTTCTACCCTATGAGGGCCAAGCAGTTTCTTTATTAATTAACCAATGACCTTCCTCCATCAAGGAGGTTTTGTGAAGAATCTAGTATTGATTGGTATGTTGGAGGCCAGAGGCATGGAACCTGACCTAGGACACATTACACATGAACATTTGCAATAAAAGCTGTTTGAACAAAAGGATATGCTGCATGACATACCACAGATCCCAATGCCACAAATGATGAGGTGATGGGAGAGGCAGAAAAGAGAGAGGACTGAATTGGACATTTTTGTTTGTTTGTTTTTGTTTTGTTTTGTTTGTTTTTTATTAACATTTTTATTTGCATTTTTATCTTATTTTTAATTATTTCTTTTTTTAAGTTTTTTTTTTTTTTTTTGGGAGATGCTACAAGTGTGATGATACAAAGGGACTGGAAAATGGGTGGGATTTGGGTACATGATATAAAATTCCCAAAAAAAAAATCAATTAAAAATTTACATTTAAAAAGAAAAAATCTTTCTCAGGTGTGCATAGCTATTTAGACTTTAGTTAATTCCAGATGTATTCAAGTCGACAAACAAGACTAGCCATCAGATGGGTGTCTCTTAATTCTAATTAATGATTTCTTCCTGACTCAAATTATCAGTTCTTTCTACTCCTTTAAATTTAATCTTGTAACACCCAGGAAAGCTGAGAAGACATAAAAAGTTGTAAGGACATCATAGTCTGCAATATTTTATTTATTTATTTATTTATTTTGGTTTTTCGAGATAGGGTTTCTCTGTGGTTTTGGAGCCTGTCCTTGAACTAGCTCTTGTAGACCAGGCTGGTCTCGAACTCACAGAGATCCGCCTGCCTCTGCCTCCCGAGTGCTGGAATTAAAGGCGTGTGCCACCACTGCCCGGCTAGTCTGCAGTATTCTAAATGTTAGCAAAGTAAATATCAGCACAACCAAATCCTGTAGGATGACTGACTTCAGCGTAACAAATCACATGAATCTCCACAGAAGGGGATAGTTATTGCAAAGAGAGTCAGCAAAAAAATCATAGTTTATAATTTTTCATTCAACAGCATGAGGCAATCGAACTCTCTGTCTTACTTAATGTGGATGCAAGATTGTTTGATAGTCTTTTAAATAACAAAAACGAAGTAAATAAACAAAACAGTCCTATAAAGAAGCAGCAAAAGCTGGCTACAAAAGCTATTATAAAGCAAATTAAGATCATTTGCCAAAAAATAATATGAGAGATCTCTTTTATGAAAGCAGGGTGTGAATTAATATAAATGAAGACACACTCAGTCACCCCATCTGTCCCTCAAGTATTGAGTTGCACTTGATTTTATCTGGTGAGGCTCTGCACTCATGGCCCCATGGTGCTTGAGAGTGGCTCTTCACTGTTCCTCGCTTGCCTGTTTTTTCCTCTTTGTTCTGCAGTATCTGGACTTGGACCTCACTGCATCCAACAGTCTTCACAAAAAATTTACTTGTAGCAAAGAGTTGTTTTTTGATGTTCTGTGTTAAAATTCCAGTAGATTTAGGTTGCGGGAGGCTGCCTGAAGAAGTCATGGGAAGGGCTGCAAAGCAGAATGTGATTGCCTCTCCACCCCGGATCCATGGCCACATACAACTTTTTTTTTTTTTTTTCTGTCCTCCATGCTTTGTTTAAAAGAAGAGAAAAGAGAAAGGAAAAAGAAATATAGGAAAATCTTTCCTTTCTTTAATTCTCTGCAGGATTAATTTGTTTATTCTCAGGTCTTTCTCCCCTAATTTACTCCACTGAGGATCTTCCTCTCAATAAATTTATCAATTTCTAACCATTTTTGAAGATTTGAACATTTTCTTCTATTGAATTATTTATGCTCAATATATATTTATTTGTATTTAGCATTTAAAATGTTTAACATTTCTTTGTATTTAACTCTCTGGATATGCATTCTGCCTCTTTTGAGACTCCTTATTGTGTTTCTAAGCACACATGTAACTGTTCTTTCCTATGGGGCAAGGATCGCCTTCGTTTCTGCTCTTTCATTTGTATTTTCTTCTCTGAAAGACAATGGCCACATCAAATGAGGCTTCCACCTGATTAAGGGTATAAAAGTTACTATAAACCCATGTTAGGGTTTGAAACAGATCTTAAAATTCTACTTGTCAGATTATAGGTGTATAAATAAAGGACTGCAAAGAAACATACCAAGATGGTAACCATGGCTACTGGTGATTAATACAGTCACTAATAGTTTCTGCTATATTGATTGTTTTTGTACTCTCCATGTAGTTTCAAAAAAAGAGAAGAAAGTTTTATCAAGGTATATACAATGAATAATACTTTGAAATGGGGCTAGGCAGATATAATGTTCAATCATAAATAAACTAATATCCTGATGTTTAGTTACAGTAATTGAGTATGACCTATAAAATTCAGAATTATTCTCACCTAGAAATACATGTGTTTGTTCTTTCGAAATATATAAATCTTCAATAAACATAAAGAATAATAAAATCAAGCTAAAAAACACGTTTTTCATGCTCAAAAAATGCAGCACAAATAGCAAAGTAAATTCCAAGGTAATTTTCACATTCTCAAGTGAATGTATTATTTTCTTGATCTTTTTGTTATGAAATCTTCCTGTGCCGAATATCTTATGGAATTATGCTAAGTATCAGCTGCTCAGCTCTAGTGGCATAATGCTTGCAAGCCCTTTCTAAGAAAAACCACCTCTATTATGCTGTTTCACCGCACATTAGGTGCCATTAAATATCTATTTCATTTATCACAGATTTCAACATGTCTGCCGCAAATCGAAGACCTCGTTTAAAATTGCTCAACATGAGCCTGTCACTTGGTATTTAGACGGAGGAAAAGGCAATGCACGCACACGTAAGGACCTCAACAAACAATTTTCCTCTGTGGCTAAGAAAACAGAAATTGGCTGTCATGTTGTGAATTTTAATGAAGAAAGAAAAGAAATTATGTGGACTTTGCTTCAAAAAAGTATTTACGGAATAGAGATTCCATTCCTAATTTTTGCTACATGCTGTCATTTGTCAGCCTTCTGTATCAATTTTCAGAGAATTTTGAAAGGGCTTGAAGTACTGAATAAATCTTGTCTGAAACTCCAGTTTAACTTCATGGATAGTGCATCTGTGGAAGCTAGAGGCATCATGCTTTAATTTTATATTTGTAATGTGTTTTTATAACGATGATCAGAAATGGTTAAAAGTAGTGATCCAGACTATTCCATAGGTATTTCAGCATCAGATTAACAAGTTAGGCACAAGTGAAATGCAATTGTTTATTTCCTTGTGTTTATACTCTACCAATTATTTCCACATCTCCAATCATACTGTCTAAAGGAAAGAAGATAAGCATTTGTCCTTTAATTAGTCTTTAATTTTGTATATTAAGCCAGGCTGTCCTACATTCCTTTGAGAAACTCCCCTCACCAACTTCATTTAATCAAATGTCATCTTTAAGAATTTCCAAGTCCGTGGCTTCTAGGATGCCTGCCCTTCTTTTTTTGACACCCTGATTTGTCCTTTCCCCCCTTCTGCCCCTCTTTCCCTTCCCTCTCTACCTTCCTACTAGAAGCAGTGACTATTTGTGGATTTCTCACATTCTATTTTAAAAATGTTTCTTTATCCAAAGGTTAACTGCTTCAGGAGTATAAACCTCTAAATTTTTCCATTGCTGTATTAGTTGGGACAACTGGTTTCAGTAGCTCATAAATCCATCAATTTTCTGCTCTATTACAGTGTAATCTATGAAATCCCATGGCTATAAAAGGAATTACTAATTTTCAATAAATCTGAAGAAGCAGGTAATAGTGTCATGGGCCTGGACTAACCATTTTAGCTATAATAAATGAGAATATAGGAGAATCACTTCAGGTTACAAAATTTATTCAACAGGGTACAGATTTTACCCCTCAAAGTGTTTCAAGACTTTCCCCTTGTGTACTGTTTTAAAGTATAGTTTCTGAGAATAACTTCTCCTACAAAAGATTTCAAGATATAAAAGAAAAGATTAATTAAATGTATTCATGTTAGTATTCCCTCTTAAAAGGAAACAAAACATGCATTATGTCCACAGTTTCTTTAAATATATATCAACATTCATGCTGACAACTTATAATTCACACATCTAGAGAAGCAGAAATTTTATTTTTATCTTTCACATTTTACAACATATATGTGCTTTTTGAATACTGTGAAAGCTTATGAATATATGTGAAATACTATGGTCTTATGAACAATTCATTTAAAATGTTTTAGTGACTTTAAGCAGCTGCAATACATTTTCCTACTTTGACTAAAAAATGGCAATACACTACATGCTTTATGATTTTATACTTTTGGTGAAAGTGTGCCAATATTTATAAAACGGACATGATATTCATCATTAATTCACATAGAAAGACAAATTAAACGTATTTCCTTGGTATTTTCAACTTTGTAATTGCATATTAAATGACATCTGTAACAGTATGACTGTAGTTACCTTTTTAAATAGACTTAAGAGACAGGATGAAATTGAATTATTGACAGTAATTTGTTTTTAAATGTTTTTAATTGAACTAGAAAGATACCAATTTTCTCTTTCCTTTCCTTTCCTTTCCTTTCCTTTCCTTTCCTTTCCTTTCCTTTCCTTTCCTTTCCTTTCCTTTCCTTTCCTTTCCTTTCCTGCAAGATACCTTCCTTCCAAGTTCTGCTCTGCCCCCACCCTAAAGTTGATAGGTTTTTTTCTTTGATTATTATTTGTGTGTGTATGTGTGTAAAAACTTATAAATACAACCTACTATATTTTGCTATATTTTGTTGTTTGTGTGGATATAGTTTCAGTGCTGACCACTCTGTGCTGTATAACTAGTATAACTGTGCTGTATACCTCTTTTCTAAGAGAGGCTAACTCTCCATGTCTCATTAGTTGCCTACAGGTTTTGATATTTGTGTGTGTGTGTGTATAGAGGTTGGACCCTGTGAAAAATTTCCCCTTCCATATTAATGTGCTTACTGATGTCACCATTGTTCCAGTTTTATTTTTGTCACCATTTCTAGGACAGACTTTTTCATGCTGAACTTTTTGGTCTCTATCTCTTTCAGTCTCCCTGCCCCTCTTCTGTGATCATGTTGAACTTCCTGGTATATGTCTCTCACAGTCTTCCTCCCACTTCTTCCATGATCATGCTGGACTTCCTAGTATATGTCTCTTATAGTCTTTCTGCCCCATCTTCCATGATGTTGCCTGAGTTACATACACAGGAACTGTGATGGAAATGTTTCCATTGGAGTTAGGTTTCCCACAATCTGTTTTTCTCAGCATTGTATCCAGTTACTATTTTCTTTGATGATCTCCACTTGCTGTAAAGAGATTTAAATGTTAATTTAATTAGTTTCAATTGGTATTTTAATTTAAATGTTAATATTCAATAAAAATTGTGAAAGGTCTGAGATGAAGTTAATTGTAAATAAATATTTAATGTAGCGCTAAGATTGTAGTAGTCTTTGAATTTCATTGTATGAGCTCTGGATTTTTTCTGGTTAAAATTCAAAGTGAACAGAAATGATTGTTTTGTCTACTTTTTATAATTAAAGTGGAAGTGAGCAGGACAGTATAGATTTTAAATCACCATCTCCTCTCTTATCTTGTCTCACATACATATACATATAAGTTTTGAATGGATTCAGTTCTTAACATCAGATAGTTCCATGGCAGAGTAGGTTGAGACACT
Organism: Chionomys nivalis; assembly: GCF_950005125.1. NCBI lineage: Eukaryota > Metazoa > Chordata > Mammalia > Rodentia > Cricetidae > Chionomys > Chionomys nivalis. The sequence continues at coordinate 16,652,837 of NC_080091.1, read as the reverse complement.
GGCTACTTTTTTGTTGTTGTTGTTGTTGTTTTTTTGTTTGTTTTTTCGAGAACAGGGTTTCTCTGTGGCTTTGGAGCCTGTCCTGGAACTAGCTCTTGTAGACCAGGCTGGTCTCGAACTCACAGAGATCCGCCTGCCTCTGCCTCCCAAGTGCTGGGATTAAAGGCGTGCGCCACCAACGCCCGGCTGACACTGGCTACTTTTATAGTGAGCATAGGTCAACTTTTGATAGCTTCTTTTTCTTTTATCATGCTACTCTCTATGTGATAAAGCAGAGTTCAGAGGAGTTGTGAAATAGGTCACACAAAAAGAGAGTGTTCTGCAATTGCACGGAAAGAGCTCTTATGCAACCATTTTGTGATAAAAACACAATCTGGATAAAGATCTGGATTACTGGAAATATTAAAAAGAACTCTGCACAAACTAAATGTTTATTTTATACATAAAAGGCTTTTGTAATATTGGCAGAAGATTGGTTTAGCTGGGTGGTTTCATGCCCTAATGAAAGTTAAATGCTCTGAAATGTGACGGAAGCCAGGCAGAAATACAAACAGATCACAACACACTGAAATGTATGTGAACGCATGCTTCTACGCCACATAAATATTTATTTACAGAAGACATGAATATGAGAAGCACATTCCAACAGCATCTCAAAGATGTCATAGCCAAGTGATGGAAGAGAGGTGTATGGTTCTGACTGACTCCCTTCATGTAGGCTTGAGAATTCCAGGGCAAGCTCACGGCTGCCGTTTCTAACTTTGCCACCGAGGAATGAAACCGAAGCTATTCAAATTTGGCAGAGCAAGTACCATCCTGTTGACTTGAGGAAAGTAAAACACAATTTGTTCGTTCTGGTGCTTATGCTATATTTGGGTATAAGAAAGCCTTTTGCACTCAGAGGACCATATGTGTGAATGCCACTTCCCAAACCTTTCACGTGCATGAATATTTAAATGTTTACTGGTGCCCAGTACCTATTCATGGAGTTCTTAACCTTCTTCCACAAGGCAGTTAGACAGAGTGGTTAGGAACGTGTGTGTTTGAAGTCTGTCTTGGAATTTGGTAGTCTGATTCTATCGAGCATTTGGAAAGTTCTGCAAAGATTCAGGATAGTAGAGAGGGATTCCGGCCGTGCAGATGTTCCATTAGAGCAGTGCCAAATGCCCACTGGGAAGCTAGACATCTGGAGGCTTGAATCACAATGCTCTTAGCAGATTCCTCTGCACATGCATACATTGTATCAATGGCAAGATGGTGTCCATCTGTTTGCCCTCCTGGTGCATATGAATGCACATAGGTCAGGGAACACTGACATATATCTGCTTTAAAACAGTATTCTCAAAATGAATGCCTTTAAAAATGTTTTGAAACTATTCCTCCATTAACAAAAACAAAGAAAATATATTCAACTGCATAGGCTGACATAAAGAGAATTCATTCCAAAGGACTTAATTTTCAGATTTTTTTCTAGAAAGGTTATTTTCTTTGAATTATTATTTTAATTCATAGATTAGTGACAAAAAGAATGTAGGCTATGAAAAGATGGTCTTATAATTATATGTTTCCCTACAGACTGAAACAATGTATCACACTGTACACATAAAAACATGAAAAAGCTTGAGATATTATTATTTTATATTGAGAAACAGTTTAATTATTTAGAATGTAGTTTTATTTTTCATATGCAGCCAATCATATTCTATTATTAAAAACTGTTGCTATGGTTTCCAGCTTGGAAAATTATATTTATTGTATTATGGCAGCATATTGGAGATTTTGCTTCCACATTAAAAAATATTGAATAAAACGAGTTTTCTAATAAATTAAATCATGTCACATGATATATTTATTACTAGATCTTATTAAAAAATATTCTTTCCTGTTCAAGTTTACATTTTGAAAAATTTCAGGTTACAACAGGAAGGTGCTCCTTTGTCTTTATGTGCCTCCAATTTAGCTCTGTTTCACCCTTCAGCTAGAACGGTCTTCAGGATCATCCAGGAAACCATTGCTGGTAGGATTACAAACAAGGACTAGATGGGGAAAAGGGAGGCCTGCATTCTTTATCCAGAGTAAAGAGAGGAAATATAAAAGAGAGAAAAAATAGACTTGATATTTGCTCACCTAGAACACCTTGCTTTAGGATGCATTATCAATGATCCACGGAGCTTCAGGATTTTCCTACACACCAGCAATTTCTCCCACTTTTACAGAAATTTAGAAGGACAGCATCATTTTATCTTACTTTAACTAGTAGATAGCTCACAGTTGAGCCAGAGTATGGCTGATGAAATGGATTTTAGATACCTACTTTCCGAACCTTGGAAACCGCCTTTAATAGAGATTGAAATAGTTCCCACAAGTCAAGAGAGATGGGTGGAGCTTGACTGGAAGAGCCCCGGAGCCCCTTTGCCAGGGCTCAGTTTGCCTGGTGCCTGTCACACTGACATTCTTTCTTTAACCAGTGTGAATTTTTGTGCTGTAGATAATTAGGTTAGGTGTGATGTGATTTTTACCTGTTTATCATGTTTTCAATTCTACATTATTTTCCTCTTTTTAAAAGATCTTCTAAATTAAGAAACATGGATGTTACAGGAAGCGCATCAAAGATAACCACTTAGACACAGTTTACAACCAATTTAAAGTCTTTATTCCAGCAACCTGGGACTATCTTCATGTATCTGGGGACCTAAGTGTAACACTGAAAGGCCAGAGCATTGGGTTTTGGAAGGTAAAATCCATGTCTTGGCATCTGTGGGGTGGGATGGGTTTTATGTTTTCTCCATTAGAAGGCAGTTTACAGAAGCCATGATAAGTTAGCTGAGGCATCTTGACCTCAGGCTCCTAAAATAGAGTTGGGTAATTTTCCACTGGGCTTCTCTTTAAGAAGATCAAATTCTAGTCAAAGCCTAAAATAGCACAAACAGGAATACAAGATGGAGAAACCGTTCCACTTTCTTGCCCTGTCACTTTCCCCACTGGTTTTACAGACATGAATCAAATCATTGACTCATCCTCTTCTAGGGGGAATAGTTATCCTAAGGACCAGCAGTTTAACTGAGTTTATTTTCAGTTTGAAGTTAAAAATTTAGCATCCCATCATTAGACTGATCAGAATAAGAGGCGACAGTCCAGCTAATGCAGACAGTAAGAGGGTTAGTCACAGGGACCAGGGAAATGGAGACGGATGCCAACTATCTGATGTGTGCTTCTTTTCTTTGATGTTTTTCCTGGTTACCACTGATTGGTTGGTGTGGAAACAACAAGTTTCTTCTAAGGCCAATCAAAGTCCTCCTTGTTTCATAAAACAGAGGTCTAGTCTCCTTCAGTTCTGTAGGACTACCTCTGTGCAGGAGTCAACTTGGCTCTCCAGTCTCAAAATACAATTCCCCAAATGGTTTTGGACTAAGACTATCTGAGTGAGTACTGAGTTGCCTCAAGTTTTGGTTCCCAACAATCAACCTAAGGTGCCTATGACTGTTACACTAACTATTCCTGCCTGTTCCTACTAGGACTGGAACCAGAACTGAACCCATTTGACCTTTGTTAAGATCAACGCAAGGTCAATATGAGTTCTCCCCTCTTCTCCATTATAGACAGATACCTGAAAGATAGCAGAGGCTATTGTAAGTAGAGTGGCCATTTGACTTTCCCATGAGTCAAGAGAAAGTACATTCAGTCAAGCCATTAGTACAAGCAAGCCAGGTAATTTGAGGACATGTCACAGGTACCTTGTCCTTGACAGAACATGCATAAAATTGTCATCCCTGAAAGCCTTTGTCTATTCCGTCTTCTCCACATCCTGATTTACTAATGACCTGTATTATTCCACTCCTAGAAAGGACGTAAGAGAGTAGAAGTCCTCCTAAAAGATAGAGTTTCCCATCCCTGGTTTTTCCCAATCCTCATGTCCAGGTTTGGGACTGATGGCAATTGTGTATATTCTGGGTTAGTAAACTCTAGCCAGTCTTGTCTTTAAGGGGGTCAAAGGTCAAAGTGGTAGTCTGTCTGTCACTATTTTCAATGTTTTTCCCCCCCCTCAAGATGATACCAGCTACTTTGACAACTGTTGGGGTAGTAAGGATAACTGGATCCAGACAGGTTGCAGGATCCAGGCAGGGATCCTCTATCAAAATCGAGTCTTCTGGTTGGAATTGGTGGGAAGGTTCAGAGGTGGGAGATGGCAGGATTCTTTCACAGTTCAGGCAGTGGCCTGGCGAGTGGCCTACAAAGCCTCAAGGAGTTGAGAAGGGAGTGATTAGACTTTTATGCCTAGGGAATGTCTCAGAGTTTAAGGAGCATGGGAGATGGTCTTCCAATTAGAATTTCAAAAGGATTAAGCCCTTCAGAGTCAAAGAAGTACAAGGAGCCCTGAGAAGGGCAAAAGGGAAAAGGTTGGCCCAATTTTCTCCCATTTCCAGGATGAATTTGGTCATCATCTCTTTAAGAGTTCTATTCGTCCTTTCTACCTCACCTGAGCTCTATGAATTGGAGACTTCCAATTGATATTTAATACCTTTGTTGGATTTTGAGGTACTTGACTAAGAAGGCCAAGGGCCTTGTTGGACTCCAAAACTAGGAGCAGTCTAAACCTAGGAATTACATCCTGGAGAAATTTCTTAGTAACTATTCTAACAGTCTCTGTTCCTATGGACTAGGGCTCCACCCATCCTGAGAAGGTGTCTACAAACACCAGCGAATAGTTATAGCCCAAGATAATAAAGTCAGGTGGTGGTGGCGCACGCCTTTAATCCCAGCACTTTGGAGGCAGAGGCAGGCAGATCTCTGTGAGTTTGAGGCCAGCCTGGTTTGCAAGAGCTAGTTCCAGGATAGGTTCCAAATCTACAGAGAAACCCTGTCTTGAAAAACAAAACAAAGCAACAACAACAAAAAAGAAAAACAAAACAAAAAATGAAACCCAAGCAATAAACCTAATTTCAGTTAAGTCAACTTCCCAATATTCATCAAACTTATTTCTTTTATCCCAGATCCCTTGTGGGATCATCATTCCTGCTTTGGGGTTGACCTGAGAACAGGTGTAACATCTAAAGTGGTGGCTTTAATCAAGCTTTCCTAATTTGGAACATAATACAGGAGTCTGAGGTATTCACCAATTTCTGTGCCCTGCCCCCAGGTGGGTGGCTTCATAAAGATCTATGACCATTTGTTTTCCCAAACTTGTAGGTCTGTTGTCTGGCAGCATTAAGTATCCTTGTTTATCCTGTGTTTATCCCAGTCAACCTCACCCTGGGAGGTACTTTAAGTTTGGCTCAGTAGGGCCATCATGACTTGCTAAGGCCCCACTGGTTCTCTGACCACTTCCCCTGTGGCCAAGCTAGCTGCTTTGTTGCTTCCGACTTCTGGAGAATTCCCTCTCTGGTGTCCTTTTCAATGGACAAAGGTGACACTCTTGAGTAACCTGAGAGCTTCCAATAGTGCTAAGATTTCCTCTTTTTCTGATTTATTTTCCTGCTGAGGTTACCAATCCTCTTCCTGTATGGACATGAGCCAAGATGAAAGCATATCACGTGTCAGGATATATGGTGATTATCTATCTTTCCCTCGTGGGGTGCTTGAGTCAAAGCTGAAAACTCAGCTCGTTGAGCTGAGGTTCTGGTAAAGATCACCCTGAAGACCTGACCTTGGCTTGGAAGAACTGTTCCCAATCTGCGAACAAGACTCTTCCGATGTCAGTCACCTCAAGACAGTCATACAGGGGAACCAGAGGGTCATCTTCTGGTAGTAGACTGGCAGGGCTGAGAAATGACTGTGGGCTTGACCCAGGAGCAGGACTTGGTCACCTCCTCACGAGGGCCTCATCAGAGTATGGGGCTGCCAGAAGAGTTCATGTCCTAAAGTTAGCCTGCCAGTTTCTTTTACTAGCAGGATGGTGTATTGTGGAGAGCTTCACCACCAGTCTGACTCGTTTGGTTTTATTAAATTAGAGGCTTTTTATTAAAAAGAGACTGGCTGGAACCAAACCAGAAGTTCTCTAGGTAAAACCCCAGCTATTGTAGCACAAGGATTATAAACAAAACCCAATAATGTTACAATTTTGGGGAGCCAAATTAACTTATATCCTATTTGGGGATGGGGAAGGCTTGATTTTGTAACATATGTCCAGCAAATGCCTCAGGCACCCAAGCAAGTGTTCATACAAAAGCAGAATTAAGCAGTTAGCCTGTTTAATCTTGTGACCCCATTACCTTGTAGGAATAACTTAGGCAGTGAAATATTTTGCAATAATAAGCAATTTTTTAAAGAATAGACCCACATCACCAGGAAGTGGTCCATCTCAGGCCAGCTGACAAGGTACATTCAAGGTAGGAGCAACTTCCTTATGGCTTAAAAAGTTAAAAATAATTTTACTTTTTTTCAAGCCTAGCACTGTAAATTTACCCTCTAAAAATTATGTTTACCATTACAGTGGCAACCATGACCCATATACATGCTGGCCATCTGGCTGCAACCAGGTCAAGTCTCTTGGACAGACTGTTCTTTTTCAGGGTCCCAGGGTTTGTGGGCGGATCCCCTAAGCAATGCCTCTGGCGTCATCCACATAGAAATGGAATACTTTAGTAATTACTGGGAGGACTAGAGCAGACACCAGGGCCATTTTCAAGCTCTTGAAAGCCCCCAGCTAAGTCTCAGTCCATTCCAAAGACTGTGTTTCCTGGTGACTGATAGAGGGGTCTGGCTATCTCAACAATCCCACCATCCATAGCCCGCAGTCTCCAACTACCCCTAGGAATTCCTGCATTTTTATTTTTGGTGTGGGGTTGGGGATTTGCAGGTTGGCTGAAATACTGTCATGGGATAGTGACTACTTTCCTTTAGGTTGTAGCCTAGGCATGTGACCTGAGGGACACACAGCGGAGCCTGCTTGACTGTACCTCTGTACCCTGGTGGCAGGAGCCATATGACTTCTTTAAGGAACAAGGTCTGAGAATAGCACAAATGGCTCTCCTTGTGGCAAGATTCGGGAGACCCTGACCCACTTAGTAAAGTGGTGGACAGTTTGCTGCATGATTCTGGGCAGGACCCCAGGAGCATATGTGCTACCTGCTCTCCTTGCTTTCACCATGCCAGTCATACTGCTGGCCTGTAGGTCATGATGTTTAACATTACATATTTGTATAACTGTTCTGGGAAGAATGGCTTTAACCATCAGAGTCTTCTAGAAATGTTAATAAATAGATAATATTAGGAATTACTGGGAAAAGTCTAGAGACAGAGGATGAAGCAGAATCATAGACATCCACAGTTTTCTCATTTCTAATAACTGTGCCAGTACTGCAAGAATTTAAGGGGCAAGGGATAAACAGAGACAACTATTAAGAGTAAGTTTCCAATTTATGTTGCCTATAGGATAAATGGAAAAACCTGGTATATCCCCAGAAAAGATGAAGTAGTTCAGAAACGGGATTGATCCCGTTTTGGCTGGTGTGTTGATTGTGAGAACCCAGACTCTACCAGACAGAAAAAACTGTCTCTCACCCTGCATGACACTGTAACCACAAATGTTGCCAACTGAGCACACTGTTCTACCTGTAAGTGTGCCGAGTTAGAAAGCTTCCTTTGTAGCTTACAATACTTACAATGCTTATGTTTCTAACATTAGATCTATAGATCAAATAGGTAATGATTACCAGTGGGAAAGTTGGAGATAGAAGGGGAATGAAGCAAAGGCACAAATTGGTAATTATCGTAATCATTTTTTAGAGTCTTAAGGAAGCAACTCTGATTGTAAAACTCTTCATAACAATCATTAAGACTGTATTAAGTGGGCTGGGTGGTGGTGGCACACACCTTTAATCCCAGCACTTGAAAGGCAGAGGCAGGTGGATCTCTGTGAGTCTGAGGCCAGCCTGATCTACAAGAGCTAGAGCTAGTTCCAGGACAGGCTCCAAACCTACAGAGAAACCCTATTTCAAACCTCCCCCGCCACCAAACAACTACAAAAAAAAAACAAAAAACAAAAAAAAACCCAAAAAAACTATATAAGTGAAAATAGCCCAGTGGAGGGCTTCTATAAAGGTCTTCTATTGCCTATCCACATTGTTTCTCAGTGGGGAGGCCATTTACACCATCTACACACTGGAATAAGGGGTTTTGTGGGTATTTTTGACTAAATTTCAACAGAACTGCCCTTGGGGCACCATGAAATGATTCTGGTAGTTTCTGAATTCCTCCTTCTGTTCTATTCCATTCATTCTCTTCATTGTCTGTTTCCCGAAGGGCCACAATCACTGCATGGGAAAATTTCCTCCTCTGTCTGTCTTCAGCTGAATTTTAACTGCTGTAAACTTTCTGGAGTACCCACTCATTCCTTCAGATTTCACTAATTTCAGGAGCTTTACCTGAAATGTCAATCTAATTCATCTTAATCAATAAAAACCCTGAGTCAGATATCAGGCTAAAAACCTGAGATCAAAGAACTGGGAGCAGCCACCAGTTGCTTCCTTTCTCTCTTGTTCCTCACTCCACAAGGCTGGGATCCTGTCTACACAACATCTTATCACTTCCTGTTTCAACCTTCCAAGTGCTGGGATTAAAGGTGAGAGCCACCACTACCCAGCTGCTATGGTTAACTAGTGGCTAGCTCTACCCTCTGATCTCTAGGCAAGTTTATTTGTAAGAACACAAAAATTGCACATTTCCCCTTTTTGTTCAAATAAAAAGTGAAGGTTTTAACTAACATAGAAAAACTATATACAATAAATACAATACCTATATATAATTATATACAGGCAACAATTATAATAACAATATCTAGTCCATTTACATTTGAGGAATTCAGAGAAAACTCCCCAGTATCTACTCTATCTTTATGAGTTCAAAGTGTTATAGCTAATTCACTTTCTATCCTAGTTTGTATTACCAACCCCAAACTATCTTTTTATGTCTCTCATCCTTATACACTTTACACCTCTTTGGTGAGTTTATTTTCTGAATTTGATAATAACCAAAGCTATAGCTATATAGTCTTCAACTACATCAGAGACTTGAGGGTATATTATTACCTGAGTAGAATTATACAGAGGAAATGCAAGCAAGTGACTTCCAAAAAAAAAAAAAAAAAAAAAAAAAAACGATAGAAATGAGAGAAACAATTGGCTGCCTGGACAGTCACCCAAAGTTTCTCTGCAATTTTCAGGCATTCATTTTTGGCCTACAGGTCTAGAATATCTGCCAGACTTTTCTGTGAAGCAGGTTATTCTGAAGGGCTGTCCTACCCTGTTTTGGCAAAGTTCTACATTCACTTTCTTTTATGTCCTACTTGTTCAGTTTGGACAGCATACTGTTAGCAGTTAATTGAAGGGCAGTTTCTTGCTCTGTGGCTAACTTTTACTGCAAAGAAAGTGAACTCCATATGGACTTCCTTCACTGCTCATCATCTTCTCTGAAGTAGATTGCTACTGACAGGAGAAGACATGTTTCAATGTTATAAAAAAAAGAACCTTACGTTATTGAAATTTCTTAAATGGCAGAAGTATTTAAAGACCACCTGTCTATCTAAAATATATATCTGTTTGACCTTGAAAATATACTAACATGACAAGTATTATTGTAATAGGTGACTAACTACTAACCTGCATTTCTTTATTCCCTAGTTTATGATGATAACTTTCAAGGACTAGAAATTTGCATTACATTCTTAAATGAGTTATATGAGTACAATATCTTGAACAAGAGTAGAAATGCATGTATAGAATAAACAAATATATGTATAATACTAACAAAAATAACCTCAAATTTGTATCAATATACAAAAATATCTTAAACAAGAGTAGAAATATATATTCAGTATAACAAACATAATCTCAAATATATATATCAATGCATAAAAATCCATACCAATATAAAATAGTAAGATTAGTAGTTACTTTTTTAACTTAAAAGTAAATTCAATAATCTACTCTTTTATCCTATGATAGCTATATCCATCTTTTTTCTTTTCAGAGCAAGAATCCTAAATTTAATCTCCTTTGTTCAGCTTTTTTCTGACCACTATCAGTAATAACTTGTAACCAACCCTTTCCCACAAATGAAATATCTGTAACCCATTGAATGACCAAAAAAACTGCCAGTCTTACCTCTTTGGAATGTGGGTGCTGTGTTCTTAAAATTACTTCCTTCTGTCTGGGAGTGATGGCATGTTTAGGGGATCCTGAAAAAAATTGGGATAATTATCTGATGTGGGAGGGTCTTCTGTTTTGAGTTGATCTCATTGGTTAATAAAGAAACTGCCTTGGCCCTTGATAGGACAGAAAATTAGGTAGGCAGAGTAAACAGAACAGAATGGTGGAAGGAAGTGAGGCAATTGACATGCCTCTCCTCTCTGGGTCAGATGCGATGAAGCTCTGACCCAGGATGGATGCAGGTCAGACATACTGAATCTTTCCTGGTAAGCTACCACTTTGTGGTGCTACATAGATTATTATTATTATTATTATTATTATTATTTTGGTTTTTCGAGACAGGGTTTCTCTGTGGTTTTGGAGCCTGTCCTGGAACTAGCTCTTGTAGACCAGGCTGGTCTCGAACTCACAGAGATCCACCTGCCTCTGCCTCTCAAGTGCTGGGATTAAAGGCGTGCGCCACCACCGCCTGGCATGCTACATAGATTATTAGAAATGGGTTAAGCAAGATGTGAGAGTTAGCTAAGAAGAGGCTAGATATAATGGGCCAGGCAGTGAATACAATTTGTGTGTTGTTATTTCGGGTGTAAAACTAACTATGCCGGAGCTGGGCAGGATGAAAAACAGGCCTGTCCGCAGCTCTTTCTACAATTATCAAGTCCTAGGAAAGAGCTACCTGTATTGTTTTTCTTGTCTGGTCTCTGTATAATGGGAAAGTGCAAGGTTTATCTCAAGTCCTGGCTGTAGTCTTGTGTGAGGCTGGACCATCTCAACTAGCCACTTTGAAATTCACCTGAGCAGTTTGCAATCTGAATCTGATCTTTGAGTGGAGTGTGTCAGCTTAGTGGTATTATCATATTCCTGGTGGAATCATTGTTGTGCGGTCATGTCCCTTTTGGAAACTTCAAAGGTCATTGTTAGGCATAGTCGTGGTTCACTGCAGCATTTCCAATGTTATATGTAGGAGATCACAAAGAGGTTTAAGGGACTGAATTTATCATTACATCCAGAGTATAAAAATTTAATTACTAGTTACCTCATAGAGACTCATGTACAGGAAGCTAGATGAAGCTAGATGAAGCCTTCTAGAATTAGTTAGTATTCTATGTGACCTTTAATATCATGGTAAAAAGTTTATATATATATATATATATATATATATATATATATATATATATACATGAATTTTATAATTTTTTTATTTTTATTTTTATTTTTATTCTTTTTTAATTAAAATTTCCACCTGCTCCCCGTTTCCCATTTCCCTCCCCTCCTCCCAAATATTGCCCCCTCCCCCCACTCCCCTCCCCCTATCCCCACTCCTCTTCTCCTCCCCCCACGGCCTTAAGAAAAGTTTTTAAAGAATCAAAGTAAAATAAAAAAATATGATTTTAGTGTCAATTAGAAGAGACCCTAATTTTGTGCTTTCTTCTGTGTTTTATCAGGTGGCTCTTCTGACATGATTCAGAGATTTTGAATTTTTCTTTAACAAGCATGCTTGGGACTAGAGAAGGAGAGAACCTTGCTCCAATTCCAAATCCAGCTTTAATTTTTAATTGCCCTAGGATTACAAAAAGACTATTTGTATTATATGTCTGTAGAGAACAGCAGAAACAAACTTTTGGGGAGATTTATGAAATTTTCCCCTTTTGGAAATATGATACACCAGTGGACTCATTTACACCTTTTCTTGGGATATTATCTCTCAGTTTGTCCTTCTTCAGATGTCTTATTTGTACAGTGGTCTTCAGATTCCTTAGTTGGATGCTTTCATTCTACCATAAAGACAACTAGCCCTGCTCCAGTCTCAACTTTGCATGGGGGAAAGGGGTATTCTTTTTTGTCAAGATATATCTGATCAAATGAAAAGCATTTTTCATTTTTATAAGTAAGTTTAGATTGTACGGTGATGGTCATGCTGTTTGATGAGCTATCATCTTTTCTGCTTAAGAGATCTCTCTTGTTCAAATTGAATCTTTATAATATTTGCTTTATGGTTTCTTCTGAAAATTTTGTTTTATCTTCTAAAGCCGTTCTATCATCCAGAACAGTATGGTTTTTCACAATAAACATTAGGTCCTTTCATTGCTCTGGGAAGGAGTTTCCCTCATGCTGATAAGGAATGACTGAACCAAATTTGACACAAGAGCCTCTGAGAAGCCCCCAAGACATTTCCCAATGGCAAAGGGTTACTTTGTCTGTCTGTCCCTTGCTGATCCACATCCATTGGTTCAATGCTGGCCTTTACTGTATCTTCTGCATACTACAGAGGGCAGGAGCTTCCTGTTGGAATTAGAAGAAACATTGTTTCTAGGAATGCCCTGTCTACAATCCCTTTTTAAATGACCTTGTTTGCCACCATTAAAACACCTGATATTTTGATTTTTCTTCAAGCCTCTGGGAAAGACCTTAGGAAAGGTTATGGCATTCAATATTGACTACATCTTGTATCCATTCTTCTATGGATACTGATCCTGCCTTTAAAGTCCTAGTTATCCTTCTACATTATGAATTAGCATTTTCAAAAGCCAAAGATTCAATTATTATTGTTTAGTGATGGAGGTGGGTCTTGTATTAATATGTTGCTTTCATTGGTTAATTAATAAAGAAACTGCCTAGGCCCATTTGATAGGCCAACCCTTAGGTGGGTGGAGTAAACAGAACAGAATGCTGGGAGAAAGAAGCTGAGTCAGGGAGTCGCCATGATTCTCTCACTCCAGACAGACGCAGGTTAAGATCTTTCCTGGTAAGCCAGCTCGTGGTGCTACACAGAATATTAGAAATGGGTTAGATCAATATGTAAGAGCTAGTCAATAAGAGGCTGGAGCTAATGGGCCAGGCAGTGATTAAAAGAATACAGTTTCCGTGTAATTATTTCGGGGCATAAGCTAGCCATGTGGGCGGCTGGGTGCTGGGGACGCAGCCCCGCCGCGCATATTACTACAGAGTGGCGTCTTAAAAAAAGGGTAACGTCTTTAAAGAGACAGAATACAGATAGTTTTAGATTAAAAGAAATAAAAAAAAAAAACAAGCCACGTAAAAATGGAAAATTCACAGAGAGTCTGGATTATGTACATTGTGTTTTCTTTAAAATTTTTGACTGTAAAGGAGCTAAGTACAGAGGGACATTTCATTATATGGGCTGCCAAGCTAAACCAAAATGGATATAAGGGTATTATGATTTCAAAATATGGGTCTAAGGTTATGTTGCTTTGGAGAGGGTCTTCCTTTGTTTTCACAGAGGATGCGACCCTGTGGATTTCTTCTATCCCAATATGGTATGATAGACCATGCCCTCCTGAAAGGTTACTGTGAACACCCTCAAAAAATTACTTCACTCAACTGCCAACTGAGATGACCCTCGCACACAGGTTATCCCATAAAAGACCTGAATAACAGCGCCCCCATACAGCAAAAAGCAGTTTGGAGAGAAAAAACTGTGCCCATGTTCCCAAATATTGTTTATAAATGTTCTTTTACATTTAAAGGGGGATATGATATAGATATGAATAATTTTCATTGGTGTGGATTTGAAGGTCAATTTTGTTATATGTATATGCATATTTCTAATCTTGATTAAGGTATTGTGATTGTATAGTTCATTTAAAAATGTAATGTATATAGGTTGTTAATGGATAATCATCAATAATAGTCAAGCTTTTAGTCATGTTAGTTAGATTTTCTAGATGTACATAGATATATTTCAGTTAGATAGACATTCTTCATATATTTCAAAGACTACAGAACATGGCATTTAATGTTTTAATAACTTAGGGCTTTTCATGGCAATGAGACACATCTGCTTCTGGCAGCACCAATCTACTTCAAGAGGAAGATGGGCATCAAAGAGGCTCCTTAAGGAGTTTGATAGCCATTTGGGCAAGAAACTGCTCTTGCCTGGACTGTTGCATAAACTGGACACAAAGAACCCACAGAGAGAGGACTGCTAAACTTGACTAAAGGTGAGGTGGTTTTTCGGGGTTCCTGACTCATAAAAGAGTCTGCGAGACATTCTGCAGGACACAACAAAAAGTGACTAAACTGTCTTTAAAATTTCCTGCTTCATGAAAATGTCTGCTGGATACTATGGGGCTGTAGGCCGAAGATGGATGCCCCAATGGTACAAAAAAACTTTGGGTGACTGTCCAGACAGCGAGATGTCTCTGTCATTTCTAGATTTTGAAGTTTCTTATTTCTTGTTTACTTAGGTAATATTATATCCTTCTAAAGTCTTTGATGGAGTTAAAAAAATGGTTAGTTATAGTTATAGTTTTCCTTAGTTATGATAAAAGATAAAATAGATATAAATATTGTAACTGTAATTCTTGCTTGATAACTGTTTTGCTATATGTAATCTTACTATGTTAAAGTGAAAGCCTTTCTTTTTTGTTTAAACAGAAAAAGGGGAAATGATGGAGGTGGGTCTTTATCTATCTGTTGCTTTCATTGGTTAACTAATAAAGAAACTGCCTAGGCCCATTTGATAGGCCAACCCTTAGGTGGGTGGAGTAAACAGAAGAGAATGCTGGGAGAAAGAAGCCGAGTCAGGGAGTCGCCATGATTCTCCCACTCCAGACAGACGCAGGTTAAGATCTTTCCTGGTAAGCCAGCTCGTGGTGCTACACAGAATATTAGAAATGGGCTAGATCAATATGTAAGAGCTAGCCAATAAGAGGCTGGAACTAATGGGCCAGGCAGTGTTCAAAAGAATACAGTTTCCGTGTAATTATTTTGGGGCATAAGCCATGCGGGCGGCCGGGTGCCGGGGATGCAGCCCCGCCGCTCTTATTACAACAGTTTATCTTCTAAATTTGATAACATTCTATTTGCAGCTGAAGTCAATATTCGTAAAAAAAAATCAGTGAAGTTTTTTTTTGGGGGGGACCCTATATATCTTTAGTAAATGACTCAGTTCTCTTTCTGATTTTTCAGTTCTATCCCAAGCATTCAAAGCTGCTGTACTGCATAGAGTCAAGGTGTGGTCATCATTTAGAGACTATCTTTGCTACATCAATATAACAGCCCTCTCCAACAAGTTGGTCTTAGGAAATTTCAAGACCTCTGGCCATACTTCATTATTCAATGATCCTAGCCTCATTGTTCCACCAGGTCCTCCACTGCAGTTGAGGATCAGGAGTCAGTATTGCTGTAACCAAATCTTTCCAGTCTTCTGGGATAATTCTATTACTTGTTGACCATGAATTTAACATCTGCTTTACAAAAGGCGAATGCATACCATATGAGACTATCACTTCCTTAAATCTCCTCAAATCTAACATTTCCACAGGAATCCAGTCAGCTCTTACATAGCCTTGGTGATGCCTGTCTTTTAGTAGGTCTTGTAAAGTGACTGGATAAATTAAGATTGGTTGTTTGAAAGCCATGGGCTGTTCTCTTGAATTTTATAATATAAGGGTGAGATATGCTACACTTTAAATTCCTCTTTCTTTATCTGAGTATCTTTTGAGGCTTGTAACTTATCAGTCAAAATGTTATGTTTTTCTCTATAATTTTTCCCAAGGCCTGTCTTTTGACATTCATATCAACCAATTTGCCACTCATATCAATCAACTTTTTTAGGGATAAAGCAAGAATTATCAAAAAATGTAATGGTTATAATGGATGCTACATAAATTCCATTTAAGTTAATTATTCTCTCATTTAATCGCTCCATTTTTAAAGCATTCATTGTGTAATCATACAGAGACCTTACTCCCTCCATAGTGTTTCCCATTTTTAATGTGGGAAAGTGCTCTCTCTTTCTCCTAACTCCCCCATTTAAGAATTCCCAACTGTCCCACTAAATCTGCTGGCAATGATGGCAGAATGTGAAGCATAGCACGTTTGAACAGAGAACAAAGGAAAATCTCAGACTCCTGTAGAGGGCTTGTCGAAGAAAGGGAAAGGCAGCCAGTGGTGTGGTGACTCCACCAGGTGCCGTTCTCTCCTTGAGCAGTTCTGGTGGGTGCTGGTGGCTACAAAGCCACAGGCAAGCAGCTATTTTATGAATTTGTGCCCCACATTGGGTACCAGATGGAGTGTTAATTAATCTTAATAAAATCCATGAGTCAGATATTGGGGTAAAAATCCGGAAGATCAAACAACTGAGAACAGTTGCCAGTTGCTTCCTTCCGCTCTTGTTTCTCAGTCCACAAGACTGAGATACTGTCTGCAGCCCACCATATCACTTCCTTTCTCCACTTCCTAAGTAGTAGGATTAAAGGTGAAAGTCACCACTACCCGGCTTCTATGGTTAACTAGTGGCTAGCACTGCCCTCTGATCTCCAGGCAATCATTGTCAGAACAAAATATCACACAACATTTTTCCTTATGTATGGGGCAGACTACATGACAAAGACAACATTAGTGGCTTACTCGGGGGAGCACCTGGGTCTACGGAGATAAATATCCAGTGTACCTCACAGAACCTTCCAGGATTCCAGCCGGACGGGAGTTGCCTTAAACTCACTGGTATGATTTCTGGCTGCCACTTTTTAATTCTCCCAATAATAATTTGTGAAAGAAAAGGTGTTCAATGTCATTTTACCTTAAAACAGTTTCCAAATGGGTGATAAAGGCCCATGGCTTCTTCAAAACCGAAGGGATTTGGATTTTCTAAATATACATATTTCTGGTAGAAAAGCAGACCTAAACTGTAAACAGGGAAGGTGTTGAACTTCCATACCCTTCTCCTCTTCTGCTGTTCCCATCGATACACTCAGTTCTATTGGAGTAATTATGTCCCTCTTCCTGGATGCAATTAGCTGCTTAGACAGGCAGGGAAGAGAGCAAAGAGTCTGCAGCTTGGGAAGCTATTTCTCTTCCTTTTGTTCCTCTAAGACTCTCCCTACCTCCACATAGAGAAGAGGACCAGGACCCCAGGACTACAGTGGGAATCAAGAGAAAAACAAGCCCAAGATCGTGCTTGGAAGCAAGCAGTAGGGAGGGTGATTTCCTCTGGCAGGCCTGAGACAACAGAGGGAGATTTGGTTTTCTCTTGGCAACTTAGCTGGGTCAATAAAATGGCACAAGTTTTAAGTGTGTCTGTGTGTGTTCACTATGTGTATGTGTGCACATGTGCATCTCACAACAGAGAGAGCCATTGATTATTATAGGGAAACTGGATCTATTTCCAAGGCTCAAGACCCATTATTGTCACCATAGTAAGACCAGCATAGTAAAGTCACCATGGCACAGTTACTATTGCCACTTGAAGGGGGGACCACAGCATAAGTGGGTGGTCCATCATGGTCCCCGAACCTGTGGGAAATACTGTAATTTGCTCATGAGCAGTGGTGACTGCAGTCTCAGCATGACTCACTCTCTCTTCCATTTAAGATCTGTTTATTTTTCACCCAATAGAATGGACAGAAACACAGAGAAAGATACAGAGGCAAACACATTCATACAGAGACACATAGTAAAGACAACCAACCAGAAGTGACCACCACACATTCACACACTTGAAGAGATCAGAGGAATCCAGTGAAGACTTAGGTCGTGAACACAAGATTTACAGTTATGTTCAACTGCCTGCCTAGTGTCCTAATCAGACAACACCTCCTACAGACCAAACTTACCTCTGGAGGTATCCAGATCAGATGACTTTTGATTTTTTTTCTTTTCTACTTTTTTTTTCTCTGAATGATGGTATTGATGTGTCTTTGGAGCACTAGGCAGCAGCAATCAGTTGGTCAGAAAAGATTTTCCTGGGGCCCTGGATCCTCTTAGGGTGAGCACCCCATAGGATTCTTCTCCAGTTGGTGTATTCTTCTCCGTTCCCATGAGTCCCAAGATCCCTAAGTATTGGGGTTCTGTCCCGGAGGATCACACTGGGTCTCCAAATATTACAGGGAGCCCACCAGAGAGGACCATGCAGACACAGCTTCAAGCCAATTGAAAGTCTTACAGCCAGCTGGAACTACATTCAGTTATCCAGGAAGCTAAGTGTAGCATTGAATGATCAGACAGAGCACAGGTTTCTAAAGTCATAAACTATATCCTGGTGTCTCTCACAGAAGCTTCAGAGGGATTCCTTAGAAGTAGGCAGTTTGTAGAACCTAAGATAAGTTAGGTGCGGTATCTTGACCTTTGATTCCTAGAACAGAGTTGGGTAATTTTCCATAGGGCTTCTCATTGAGGAGTTCAAATTGTAGTTAAGTCTAAAATGGCCTCAGCAAGAATTTAAGGTGGAGGAACCTCTCTACTGTCTTGGCCTGTCACATGAAAGCACTGAGTTGATCCTGACTGATGGAAGGCTCTTATGTCAGAAAATGTTTCAATGAGGACAGAGGTACAGAAGTCAAAATACAAACCAAAAGACTGTTAATTCTTCAGTTTTCACATTTTTCTTTTTTTCTTTTTATTTATTTATTTTTTTGTTGAAAAAAACTTCCGCCTCCTCCCCACCTCCCATTTCCCTCCCCCTCCTCCTACTCCTCTCCCCCTCCCCTACTCCTCTCCCTTTTCCCCCACTCCATTCCCCCTCCCTCTCTAGTCTGAAGAGCAGTCCTGATTCCCTGCCCTGTGGGAAGTCCAAGGTCCTCCCCCCTCAATCCAGGTCCAGGAAAGTGAGCATCCAAACAGGCTAGGCTCCCACAAAGCCAGTTCATGCAGTAGGATCAAAACCTAGTGCCATTGTCCTTGGCTTCTCATCAGCCTTCATTGTCCGCCATGTTCAGAGTCCAGTTTCATCCCACGCTTATTCAGTCCCAGTCCAGCTGGCCTTGGTGAGCTCCCAATAGATCAGCCCCACTGTCACAGTGGGTGGGTGCACCCCTTGCTGTCCTGACTTCCTTCCTCATGTTCTCCCTCCTTCTGCTCCTCATTTGGACCTTGGGAGCTCCGTCTAGTGGGTCTCTGTCTCTATCTCCATCCATCGCCAGATGAAGGTTCTCAGGTGATATGCAAGATATTCATCAGTATGGCTATAGGATAGAACCATTTCAGGTTCCCTCTCCTCAGTTGCCCAAGGTACTAGCTGGAGACATCTCCCTGGACACCTGGGAGCCCCTCTAGAGTCAAGTCTCTTGCCAACCCTAAGATGGCTCCCTTATATGGGAGCAGTTTTCAAATTTTTCTAAAGAAAATTCCCAACAACTAAAGCAAAACTATAGTACTTGTTGAATGTTCACACTGACTGAGGCAGCAAGGTGGTCACTCTTGCCCTGGGATGTTGCAACTGCCAGGCCTTGTCCCTGAGGAGCTCCAATAGCTAGACCCTGCCCCTAGATCCCTGCCCCCAATGTGGGAACATGTCCGGGCCCTTCACTAAAGAAAAAAGAATCTCACCAGTCCTTGATTTGACCCAAGATCAGGCTACATAATCCCCCAAATCCTAGGGCAGCCTGAAAACTTAACCCCTCCAAGAAACCCTATATAAATAAACTCTGTCTCCTGCTTACTTCTCACCCAAGCAGAGAGGACACCTTCCTGGGTTTCTCCTTCCGAATAAATCTCTTGTGTGAGGTTTGTTGTGTGGTGTGTTTTTACTGGTTCTCCTTGTCTCCTGACTGTCAGGATATACCTTTCCATTTGAGCTGTTATCTTTACAGGACTGACATTTGAAAATGGATCTGACAAGCCCAGAAAGCATCTCTTTCTCTTTTCTTGAGCTTTTTGGGTGCTTCAAAGTGAAAACAGTAACTTACTTTTAAACATGCAGACACATGATAAGGGCCAAACTGAATAAGTTAATATATTCAGTGTACAAATATATGAATTTGTCAATCTGTTCCTTACAATTAAAAAAATGATCTTGGCCAGTGAACAGTGAGATGACTCAGTGGATAAATAGGCTTATTGCCAAACCTGGTAACTGAGTTCAGTCTCGAGAACCCACAATTTATCTCAACCAATACACCATGGCATATGTGTACACACACACGTGCAAGCACACACACCATAAATAAAGAAGTTTTAAAAACTCATGTTATGAAATCAGTTACAGACGAGAACTTCAAAGCATTGACCATGACTACATATCACATCGACTTGGTATAGCCCATTGCTCTTCACAACAAGCACAACAAGAAAAAAAGAATAATTAGTCATTTGTCTACTTTTTTAAGACTAAAAAATTAGTTAAGCACTAAAATGGAAAAAAAATATTCAATTCTATCCTGCTATCTTTCAATAAAACTATTTAATGGAGTGGCTATCCTCTGGGCGAGCATGACATTTTCCTTTTCAGCTGTCAGCTGTTGTGACTGCCTCAAGGACAAGATTGTGGCTGTTAACTCTACTCCACTGGGGAAGGACAAGGGCTCGTGAGAACCATTTCATTCCGATGTTATGTAGACACCTAACAGTTGCTATGGGCAAAGGAAGATTTTTGCCCTTCAGCGGCTCCGGAAATTGCCTTCACACCTGAAAACAATCCCATTTAAACTAATTATTTCATTAAGCCAGATATGAGAGGAATCATCCCTTCCTTCCCCCTCCCTCCTTCTCTCTCCCTCCCTCCCTCCCTCCCTCCCTCCCTCCCTCCCTCCCCCCCTCTCCCTCTCCTTTGCACCTGAGGTGAGAAGATATTTTCCCTATATCACCTCAGAAAAATTTCACACAATGCAAAATCAAACCAAACCAACAACAAAAACAAAGCAATGACATTAATAACAAGGCCAAAACTTGGAAAAGAGTTTATGTTGGGAATATGTGGAGAAGAGAGGCCACCTAGTGGATACAACACCTGTTGGATACAACATGTGGTGCATATAACACCTGCTTCTAGCAGTGAATCCTGGCCAGCCTGATGCACAGAATGCATGTTTGGGAAAAACGTTTCTCCTTTCCCTTTCTGAAAAGCTGTACCTTACACTGTAACCTATAGTAACACTGAAGGACTGTGGTATTGTCATTAGAATGCTACACCCCCACAGTCATGATCTCCTTATGTCATGGAACACTTTCATTGAGGAGGAGAGAGGCTGACTCAGCTCAGGCAATGTTTCAGAAGAGAATCTACAGAAAAAGAAAGTAACACATTTTCAGTTACTTATAATTATGAATTATCTTTGTGAACATTAGTAACTCATAAATCATGAATATCAATGGTTTCTCTGCACCTCACCTCAGCAAAGGTTATAGCAGAAATCTTCATAAACTTCTCTATCAAAACGAATGTATACAAATAATTTATAGCTACTTTATATAATTTACTAGCATAATATCAGAAATAAAATTCAGAGGTTTCATAAGTAATTAAATATAATGCTTGAAATCCCAATTTATATTGAAAGTTCACAAACAAAAGGATGAACTAGATAATTACTTCCCAAATAACTGAGTGATATTTTAATATGAGAGGGGCACAATGAAAAGAAAACAAGTATAAGAAAAATTCATTAATCCAGAAGCACGTTCAAAACTTAGCAAGTAAAAGAAATAACACAAACTGTTTAAAGAATATTATTCTTTCTGTAGAAGTGTGCTCTATCCTAAATCAACCCTATTTCATTGTGAGATCAAAAGAACAAACAACTAGAGACTAAACTCTTTGTAAGAGGGTGAAACAAGATGAAACATAATTACAGGTTTATAATTAAGTATTTTCATGACAGTAAAAAAAAAAAAGAGGAAAAAAATCACAGGATGTCACTGAATTTAACAATGAAAATCTTCCCAGAATGTAACTGAACTTAACGAAAATCTTCCCAGGATGTAACTAAATTTTAACAATGAAAATCTGGAGGTTCCTGTTTTATGTAGGCATCTTTAGCTTAACAAAAGTTAAAACCACTTGCTATGTGGTGATTGTGTGTATTTGGAATCTCTGAGGTTAAGATTTTTTGATAATATTCCTCTATGTTTTGCTTTGTCTGAAGAGGAAATCCTTCAGGGCTCAGCTGTCCTGCAGTTCCAGCAAAGTGCCTTATCAAAACCCGGGAGTGAAATTCGATGTGTAGAGCCACATGTGGTTCGAACGTCTTTGCAGTTGAAAATATTTTTGATGCCCACTGGATGAATGATAAAGAGATATGATTTAAAATGGATAAAATATGTCAATCCAAAATTTGTTCTCAAAGTTTTCAATCAGCTTAGATTTCAGTGGACCTCAGTTATAAATTTTCTTTTCCTAAAGTTATACCTTTGGGTCCACAGGCAAAAAGGGTCAAGGAGTTTGGTATCCAAAGAAAACCCTGGAGCAAAGAAGTCATTAAATTCCTTTGAGTCACATGTGCTTTGAATTTAAGGGTAAAGTATTTCACGTTTGGTGTTAAAAACAGAATTCTTAGTGCCCTTCTTCCTTCAGAAGGAGGTCACTTAGGCGTTAACGTTGGAAGAAATTATTATATTTTAATCCCATGCACAGAGCATCTCAGGGCTGAAATAAAAATGGAAAAGTCACCTTTCCCTAGAGCATCTTCACTATTTGCTGTTTCTGTGCTTGAAATTTAACACAAGGAGTCTCATGTCTTTAGCAGTTGTTATCTCTCCTTGGTCCCTTTCTCGGTATGAAACCTGACTCCGTTTCAAAGATAATACCTTTAAGGCGGGAATATTCCTGTCACTGATATCAAACAAATTCACAAGGTGCAATGGACACCCCACAGTTTAAGAAGGAGGAAATTGTGCTAGTGTATCCAAGAGGAACTGGCAAAGACTTGATAAAACAGAGCAAAGTCAATGAATGAGACGCCTCCTTCAGCACATCTGTAAGCCAGCTGTTATTTTCATGAAGTATGTTAGAGACAGGAGTGGAAGGAACATGTCTTTGCCAACTGTGACTCTTAGCTGTTATTCTTCAGTCTACGTGCGGTAGGAGAAGAGTAACCTCTAAACTTTTTGGAGAGATATATACAAACTTTCCACTGAGGTAAACCAATAAAGAAAAGGTACAAAAATTCCATTCATTCTATGAACTTAGAACTTTTTAAAAAAATCTCATTCTCATCCTTGCTTGTACATCGGAGGACATGGCAGCTTGTAAATGTGGCATAAAATAAACAGACTGTCATTTAGAAATATAACACTCATTCACCCTGGAGGAATGATGGAAGTTGAACCCAAGCACAGGGTCTGGGAGTTTGGCCAAGAAAATGATCTTATGGGGTCTAAAGCTTGATTTGTGTCTCACATAATGTGAGCTGGCATTCATTGCCTTGTAATTGATCTGCAGATAAGAAGAAATTATTTATGGCACAGTTAAGTGGGAGGGAAGGTATACGCTATATGTACATATGGGAGAACTGAGGGTCTCTGGCAGAATCACAAGTCATCAAGAGTCCTTTGATGATGGATGAGACCTCAGAGGTGACCTGCTGCATTGAGAGTCTATCCAGTGCTATGTGTCCATATTTGTATCTGATTCTTGGTGCACACTTCAATTGTAAATGGCACGAAAGCATGTGAGTTTTCCCTTCAATGGCTAAAATTGTCTGGATATTGAAGCATTTTCTAAGGTGGTTTTAGAAATTAAATTCTTAGAGATGTGAGTTATTAGTTTTGAAAAGAGAAATAAGAGTGTTCTCTCCTTTGATGCTACTACATGGTAAAGTTTTCCAGGAAAGATAAAGTACATAGTTCTTCCTAACATGTTTAGTATAAAATTATCTTATTTGGGGCAAAGAGAAAGAAAAGAAGGGAGTAAGAAGAAAGGAAAGGCGAGAGGGAAGGGAAACAGAGAGGAAGTGAGAGGAAAGGAAAAGGAAAACAACGTATTTGGGGACTTTGGGGAGCTGGTGGGTGATTACATGGACAGCTTTCACTCACACACAGGCATGGCCCCTACTTTTCAAATGGCCCAAGACTTCCCTTGTAAAGTTTACACCACATATTTTGCCAGGCTCACCAGCATCCCCAGACAGAGCTGGCATCTTCAGTCAAGGTCCTTTCAGAGATACAGGTTTCTCCTATTCCCTGGGGCAGGCCATCTCAGAGGCCTCCTTCCCAGTGAGCTAGTTGTCTCTGGCTCTGCCCTGTATATCCCTCACTAAAAAAATCCAACTACTTCACAAATGAGGTTCACCATGGTTCTGAAGTCTTGGGGGTTTGGCTTTATTTACAGAGCCAGGAACTAGGAATCCAGTACTTAAGACTTGGCTCCAGACCAATTTGTAGAAATAGACATCCTTCCAGCTTAGAAGGCCATGTAGAGCCTTGGCAGCCTCTTGCTACTTTGGTCCTGTTTTGTGTAATTAATTCACGAAGTTTCCTCTCTGTAAAGCTCACCTGTCCACTGTTGAAGCCCAAACAATGACCTCAAAAATATAAAGTTTACAAACCTTTGAAGTATACTAATAATTCAAAATGTAGTTGCCAAAACGGTACTTTTCCTTGAGTTTTGAAATAAAATAAATAATATAGGATAGCCAGATGTGACTTTTTTTGTCATTTTCTCAAGTCTTGCTCATCACCTCCATCCCTAAAGGCATGGATTCTCACAATTTTTATGCTTCTCTTCAGATTAAATATTTATTTATTGTGCTTGTGGTGTGTACATATGCATGTACCATGTGTGTATGTGGAAGTTTGAGGACAGCCTGCTGAGTCATTTGACCCTTACCATTTATAATGACAACACTGATAGATATCACAAATGGATATTTCATAAATAGAGAGGATATGATACACATACAAATCATTTCAAACTGTACACATGCTTCTGGCATTAGCTAGTTTCTCTCACGGTTGTTTTTAATGTCCTATTCAGATCAGCATAGTTCTTTTAATAGTTGGTGGTTCCCTTTTCCAGGTTCAGGGATTCTTATTCTCTGAAGTTTCATAACTGAGTGAAGCTCATGAGCTCCTTCCTAGAGTAAATGATAAGTTTTGCTTATTATGTAATACAGGATTTTAAAGGAGCTAGCCACGTTTGATACTGAACAAATTATAATGCAGTAATATTGAAAATAGATTGAGTAACATCTAATGGTAAATCTCCAGTGCTCTCATGAGGGCAGAGTGATGAGTGAACACAGCATTTGGAGATTTGTTGTTGACAATGGAAAGATTACGTGAACAATGTCCTTTGGCTCAAAATCTTGGCAGGTCACTCCCTCAGTTCTGTTGCTAGACTTTATAAGAATGGAAATGATAAATGATCATTTGATGTTTAGTGATAATAATGATGAAATTTTATTTCCATTCAAGTACAAGGGACGTCTGACATGTTTCCGTTTTCTATACGCTAAAATTCTATTAATTGCCCATGCTTTGTTCTCCTCTCTTCAGTTTTTACAGCAAGGCTCATGAATTTTTAGTCTAGGAAAAGTTTGTGATTTAGTTAAATTAATTTTATAGCTTCCAAGAATGCTGCCTATTGTTTAAAGAAGGACATTTTTAGACTCCAATCTTTAAAATGTCACATTTTACTTTTAGGGTTGATTAAATGCACGTGAGCGAAGTAAGCAGGGACAAGATTTTTCTCTTCTGTGGTGGCTTATTTAATTCTCAAAGATAACATTCTGGCATTTTTATTGTCCCCTTCAGACATCATGAGATGTTGTCCCTTCATCACTGACACCCAGGGCTGAGTGCCCCCTCTTTGAGACAGCCTGGACTTTCCAAATATCTGTCACCCTTGTATTAACAAAACATTTTCACATTTAAATTTTCTTACACATTGTGAGTTGATCTGTTACTTCCAAAGATTATGATCACTTTGAAGACAGGGATCATACACATTTTTGCTCTTCTTTCTTTTTCTCAGTAATGCCTAGCTGAGTGTTGATCCCATAGAAAGCACCCAGTGAATTTTTGCTGTAACCGAAATTAGTATGTTATCATGGGTTTTACTTTGAAACGTTTTCTAGTCTTAACAGAAAGTTTTTTTTTTTAGCCATAAAAGCATTTATTAAAAGGGGAGAAAGGGGAGAGGGAGGGAGAGAGAGAGAGAGAGAGAGAGAGAGAGAGAGAGAGAGAGAGAGAGAGAGAGAGAGAAAGAGAGGGAAAGAGAACCAGAGAGAGCGCGGCCACGCTGAAGAAACAGAAGGAGACAAGATGGCGTGGGCAGGTCAGAGTGGGCGTGGCTTGTCCCTTAAAGGGACATCAAAGCACAACATTCCCAGGTCTTCTTTATAATAAAAAGCAGGAGACGAGACACCACAGCCCAAAGGAACTGGGGCGGCGAACTCTCAAGACTGCTTCCTGCTGATTGTGGGCATCATCTTTTGGGGGGGTGGCGAGAGAAGGCTGGGTGCTGGCCGCATCCTGGCATGGCTGGTCTCTTTGCTTTGACCGGTGTCTGTGGCATGAGAATTGTCTGGTGTCCGATTAGAAGCCGGTGTTGTTTGGAGGAGCTGCGTCCAGGCAGATGGAACACGTGGGTCGTGTAGAGAAGGTCCTCGGGTCCTGATCCTGCCCCGGGAGGGAGCTCAGAGTCCCGGAAGGCGCCTAAAGCCGGAACTCTGGCCCCGGGTGGAAATCCGGGGTGCACGAATCATCCGAGTCGCGGCACCAATCTTATTCCTAAAATAATGTGGGGGAGTCCCCCGGGGGGGCTCACGGAGCAGCAAGCTCCGGTGGGTCCCGCAGAGTTCCCAATGCCCGGCGGTTGTGAGCAGACCCATGGATACAGAAAGTAGCCATAAAAGCATTTATTAAAAGGGGAGAAAGGGGAGAGGGAGGGAGAGAGAGAGAGAAAGAGAGAGAGAGGGAGAGAGAGGGAGAGAGAGGGAGAGAGAGGGAGAGAGAGAGAGAGAGAGAGAGAGAGAGAGAGAGAGAGAGAGAGAGAGAGAGGGAAAGAGAGGGAAAGAGAACCAGAGAGAGCGCGGCCACGCTGAAGAAACAGAAGGCTTAACAGAAAGTTTAAAATGTACCTTGCCTAAGCTCTGTGATAGACCCCACCCTACTTTTCTAATTAGTGTTTTATCATACCACACATTTTCATGTTCTATATTCCAACATATGTTACCTTCTAAATAGTGGATGTGATTTCCATAAGCCACACACAGAAACCCCATCCTTTTCAGCATGTAAGATAAAAGTTACCTTCGAGAGGGGGAAGGAAAAAAGGAAGGAGACCTCTCTGGCCCCATAGTCCAGCTTTTCACCTGGCTGGCTGTCTCCAGGGCTAGGTCCCCATGCAGTCAGAACATGCACAGACTACCTGACTGAGAGGACCCAAGGGAAGCAGGTCTGTCTTGTTATGCTCCCCTTCTCAGCTCAATTAAAGTCCCCTTTGCTTTAAAACTCTGAAAGCGAAAGTCAAGGAAACTTCTTCCATTAATACCTAGAATCGCTATAACCGTTGTGGTTTTCTTTCAGCGCCTGGCAATTCTATGCTATTAATTTAAATGTAAACCAGAGATGTTGTCACTGTAAAATATAGCATGTATCCATTTCTCTTAATTGGAAGCCACTTTTTCCTAAAATACAGCCTTTTGACTTTTTATTTTAAGGTAACTTTAGACTCACAGAACTTCATAAAATAGAGTGGCGTTTCTGCATCCTCTTTACTCAGCTGTCCCTAATGTTATATTGAATTAACTAGAACTAAGGTATGTATATTGTACCAGATTTCACAGCTCAGGGGTTTTTCCACCATGCCCCTTTTTCTTCTAGGATCCCACAGCGGTGAGATATCCTCACTATAGCCTGTTCTGTGATAACTCGTTTGTTACTTTGTCTTTCATGATCTTGAAGTTTGGGGTAGGACTGCTCACTTATTGTGAGCATTTGCCTGGAATTTTCTTGGTACTTGATCAACATGGAATATTTACCAAGAATCCAGATCAAATGGCCTACTCAGTGCATTACATCAAGAACAACAGCCTTCACAGGCGATATTAACCTTGATCTTTTGTTCATATGGTACAGCTTGCGTCATTTGTTTCTTTGTTCTCACTCTGTGTGTAGATTTCTTCCATTTTAAATACACTGCAAAACATATTTTCACTGACCTTATACTGAAAGTGTGAAAATAATGTTTTTCTTGAACTCTTTTCCCATTATATTTAGTGTACATTTGTAGAAATTTTCCTGGATAATTATTACTACATTATTCTGAGGGTGTCTTTCTATTTTTCTCATTTTTTGCATGTCTGCATCAGCATGGTTTCATTTATAGCTCTCCAGTTTTGATGTTTGGGTTGTAATTCAGTGTTATCATCACATATTTTATTCCTCCATGTGTTTCAGCCTTGGCCTCTAAACTCTGTCAGGTGGGACCTGGGTATTTTGAAGTGTCCTGTCTTTGGGAACTAGCTTTGTCATTTGATGCAAGCTGTTTCAGTCTCATCTACTTTCTCTGCATAGGTCATGAACCAATGATATTTCAAATTTCCATTACTTGTGGTTGGTCAACAACATTTAGAAATTGAAATGCAGACTAGACAATATAGCTACTTTTTTGCTCAAGACAAGCATATTACATACAGTGTTTGTCTTTGACCGTGATGCATATAAGCTATTTGAATTCTACAGTTGCTGCTTTACCCTAGTGCTATGACTAGAATACGATAAGAGACAACAGCTATGGGTGTGTTACATAAAGCTTTACAGAAATAGGTGATGGATTGGATTTGGTTTTTGAGACAATAGGCTACCCACAGGGGTGCTAGAATAACAAGCCAGCAGGTGATTTTCACATTTTAAAACACGTTACAAACCAAAGCCACAATGTTTTCATTTTCTCTGGTGAGTAATGGTCAAATTATACAGATATAATTCCAGATGAAACTATAAAAAGCTCCATTTTTAACCTTAAAAATTAGTTTTGAGCCAGGTGGTGATGGCACACGCCTTTAATCCCAGCAATTGGGAACAGAGGCAGACGGATCTCTATGAGTTCAAGGCCAGCTTGGTCTACAAAAGCTAGTTGCAGGACAAGCTCCCAAGCTACAGAAAAACCCTGTCTCAAAAAAACCAATAATAATAATAATAATAATGTTTATATTTTATTATGTTCAAAATGTAAAAAATATTTACTAAAACAATTACTACATGTAGAATACTTGCATAATATTGTGTTCTTCTTGGAGCTGGAGAGATGGCTCAATGGTTAAAAGCACTGGCTGCTCTCCCATAGGTCCTGAGTTCAATTTCCAGCAACCACATGGTGGCTCACAACCATCTGTAATGAGATCTGGTGCCTTCTTCTGTCTGGCCTGAAGAAATAC
Organism: Chionomys nivalis; assembly: GCF_950005125.1. NCBI lineage: Eukaryota > Metazoa > Chordata > Mammalia > Rodentia > Cricetidae > Chionomys > Chionomys nivalis. Next base: position 16,623,631 of record NC_080091.1, on the reverse strand, counting down.
ATGCAGGGAGAACACTGTATACATAATAAATAAATAAATCTTTTAAAAAAAGATTGTGTTTTTCAACATCTTGGGAGTCGGGAGGGGTTCATTGAACCCCATTCCTCCCTGAGGACTTATTCACACAATGATTAATTAAAGTGGGAGACATTTTCTTCAGTGGGGTAATCACTGGCTAGGTGCCCATGTTCTTGTAAATGAACTCTCATCCAGTTTTGTAAACAGCTATAATAAAACTCGGTGGATCACAACAACAGGCAGAAAGAGGAGGAGGAAAACAGGGAGGCATGCAGAAGAGGGTAGAAACAGAATAACAGTGAATGCCACCAAAATGTGCTACGTACATATATGAAAATGGCATAATAAAACTCATTTGTGTATACAATTAATGTATGATGATAACTAAATTAAATTGACAATATGCTGCTGGAAAATTCCATCTGAGTTTCCTGTAGCCACATGAGACACTGTGAAGAAACAAGTTTGGCAAGTAGCAAACCAGTACTCATGTTTTGTACACCAAGCGCTCATGTTTTGCACAACCAGTACTCATGTTTTGCACACCAAGCACTCATGTTTTGTACAACTAGGACTCATGTTTTGCACATCCAGTACTCATGTTTTCCACAACCAGTGCTCATGTTTTGCACAGCACAAACATTTGTAATGGGGGAAACAAGGCAAGGGGACAGTCTCTTTAAGTCTAGGATGTATTTGAGAAAGTGAACATTAATCTAGAGTGAGGTGGTATAAAGTCATTAGAAGCCAATGATTTAAGCTTACTGGAAAACTGCAGACACCTAAATTCTCAAAATGCTCAGGGACGAAGACACAGACTTCTATCATCAAGTTTCACAAGTCAGGGGCTTTCTCTGTTACACTTTTCTAGATATTTCCATTGTTGGCACTATCCAGTAAGGGAATCACAGAGACCAGTCTCTTTCTGGAAGATTGTTAATCTATATATGTACCAATAAGTCTCTTTCACTTTCTTTAGGAGCTCATACACACATATATTCAATTTAATTTGTAAATTCTCAGAAGCCTAGTATCTAATGTGTGATTTAAATATTTTGGATAAATTATATGAAGGTTGTTTTAAAACACCTTTTAAAAATGTGTTTCTTTATGAATTATAGTTTTCTAATATTTAATATTGACTGTCACAGTTAGGGTCTCTATTTCTGGAACAAAACACCTTGATCAAGCAACTTGGAAAAGAATAAGTTTATTTGGCTTACGTTGAGGAAGCTCATTCTTCACATCTCACTAGGAAGTCAGGACAGGAACTTAAGCAGAGCAAAATCCTAGAGGCAGGACTGATACAGAGGCCGTGGAGGGGTGTTGCTTACTGAATTGCTCATTATGGCTTTCTCAACTTGCTTTCTTATAGAACCCAGGACTATCATTTAAGGCATAGGACCACCCATAATGGGCTGGGCCCTCGCCTCTTGTCCATCAATCACTAATCAAGAAAATGTCCTAAAGGCTTGTCTATAGTTTGATTATATGGAGGCATTTTTCTTAATTGAGGTTCCCTCCTCTTATGACTACAGTGTCTGTCAAGCTGACAAAAGGCTATTAAAACATTCTTAAAGCATCCAAACAATCCCATGAAATCAAAGGTTTTGGTCCTTTATGCTTAAAAACTTAGTTGTCACTGATTGTTAGTAAATTCTATAAATAAATGACAAAAGGAAAAGATGTCTTTTTTGAGTCTCCATTTATGTAGTCAGCATATGTCAATGTAAACACCTTCCTGTAATGTAGGGAGTCCTTATCCCACCTGCCAACTGCCAAATAACCACAAGAAGATGTCTTATTAATTATGAAAGCTTGGCCAGTAGCATAGGCCTATTTATAACTGGCTCTTATAATTTAAATTAGCTCATTTCTGTTAGTTTACATGTAAACTAATAACTCATAACTTGTTGTCTCATCTTCATCATGTCATGCTTCCTCTGTGTCCAGCTGGGAACTCCACGTTCTTGTTCCCAGTATCCTCTCTGCTCCAAAAATCCTACCTAGCTATTGGCTACTCACCTTTATATTAAACCAATAACAGTGACATGTATTCATATATACAAAAAGTTTATTTTATTTTAGCACTGTAAAAGCAATCTTAAGTTCCCAAGAGTCATTAACCTACTGTCTTTGAAAGAATAACTTTGGTTTGAGGATATCCTACCACATACAATTCCCTTTACCTAACCCAGGCCTGTTAAATAAACTTGTCATTTTTATCATCAGCTCAGGCAAAAAAGTTTCATACTCTGTCCTTGGAGACCTAGACATAACCCATGAAGTCTCTGGGGTCACTGTGTCTCTTCTGGAAGCCAGGCTGCACGATTTGATAGTCAGAGCTGTCATTATCATCCAGTGTGTTGCATGCCTCTGGGGTGTCCCACTGCTCAAGGGTCTGAACTGCGCTGCCCATTCTCCCTCATGCCAATTATAACTTCCACGAAGGTGTAGGAAATGGAGAAAGGTTTATCAACACCATTCCCAGCCCTATAATGAGCAATTTTCACTTATTATAACTGACTAAATATGTGCAGACTGACCCTGAGGGCCTCTCGTCACCTTCTTTCCATCCCTCTGGAAATCAAGGCCAAGATTCAGTCTTCATTTCAGATTTCCTGGCTATTAACTGTTTCATTTATTTTCCTATGTGTTCCATCTTCTTCTGGGCTGCGATGAATGTCTTTTCCCTTTCTGTGCTCCAATGTTTCCCTTCCTCATATGGTGCACATTAGGATCTGATTGGATTTCCCATTTCTGGACTCCATCAGTATAAATATACCGCTTGGAGACCAAAGGGCATGGCCCCTCAAGCCTTGCAAATGATCCAGGAATTCAATATGCTATTTGTTTTGTTACTTTACAACATATTTTGCATCCTATGCTCCTCTTGTGTTCAATGAATTTATATTATCCGTATCCACTGTAAGCAGAAACAGTGACATCTGTTGGCTAGTTGTCTGAAATCTGTCAAGGCTCATGCCTTAACACACTGATAGGACAGGCAGAATGATGCAAAAAAAAAAAAAAAAAATAAATCCCCTTTTCTTTCAGCCAGGGTCTCACGCAGCCCAGATTGATTTTGAACTGATTAGACAAGGATATCCTTAAACTTCACTTTTCCTGCTTCTACCTGCTATGTGCTGGGATTATAGGTGTTTGACATCATGTCTTGTTTGTACTATTCTGGAGTAGAACCTAGGCCTTTGTTTTTGCTAGGCAAACTGATCTACCTCTCCAGCCCATGATTTCAAAGTCAGTTTGGGGCTTTTCTTTTTGCTGGTAGGTGGAGGCAGTTCACATACTGCACAAACAATCTAATTGCTTCTGTAATATTAATTTGCAATGAAAGCAGCAATGGCATTTTAATAATGTCAAGAACTGTAAAGGATCTGACACTTAAAAACTAATGATTTACTCGAAGCATTTTTATGCACAGAGAGAGCCACCTTCTACAAGCCATCCCCTGCTCTACAAACATGCACATGGCTCATAGGTGTGCACCACATGCACCTCTCTCAAATGACTAGCTAAATGCAAGAATACGTTTTTCAAAGGGTATGCTGAGAGAAGGAACCTGACACCAAAACAATTTTTAAATAACTCTGCAGAAAGAAATAAGTTAATTGGGAAATACCCAATTTTAATTTTAGTGGATAAAAGAAAATACCAATAAAATCATGTCACTCCCTTGATTAAAAACAATTCTCATCTACCTCTTAGAACAATGTATCTTACAGCACTCAGCTTCATTGCACCCTGACAACCAAAGCCATCTTGATTTTCACCATCAAGTTATGCACTAAAGAAAAGCCTCTGTGCTGGCCGCTTTTACCTCTCCTAACACTTCTGTCTCCTCTACATGGTCCTGTATCTTTCAAGTTTTCTCTCAAGTGTTGGTTTTCTGAGGGATTGTTGATTATTCTAGAAACTACACGTACTCACATTTTCACCTTTTAAATATCTTCACTTTGATTACTGAGGGATGCTAGCAGGCCCAAGCAGAACAAACACAGACCCAAGCACAGCACTGAAACTAAGTATTTCCCTTTTACCCTTCTCTCCTTTAGTAAAAATGGTTACATTGCATTATGAAAGCTAGCCCTCAAGGTCCATTCCCTTATTTGGTCACTTCTTCCTCCTGAGGGTGATGATCAAGGTCCAGCTATGAAAGTATTAAAGTTCAGCAATCAGAAGCCCCCCATTTGCTACCCAGATTAACATGCCAAATCAAAACAAACCAAGTCATCCTAATGAGAGGTTCCCCCTTTTTCTTTAAAAACTGTCATTTGCTTTTGGACCACATCTGCCTCTACTTTATCCAGAGGCAGTCTTTTGTGTCTCTGGGACAAATATCCCTCCCCCTTTCCCTTGCCCTTCTTCTTCCCTCTCTGTTGTCTCCTATGCCCTGTCTTTGTCCCTCTGAGACAAATAAATCTCCTTTGTGCTGAAAATGTCATCTTGGTGTGACCTGTGTTAACTCTGGTCTTTTCAATTATAATCCAAATAGGCATGGTTAACTTATTAATTTACTTTAAGTTCCAGATCCCAAATAAAACACACAGTCTTTGGGAAGGTCCAAAGACACAGTCTCATAAACAGAAAATAAAACTGCACACTTTCTTACAAGGCAACTCAATGTTGTTTATTGGATGTACTGTGCATAGACCTGTTGTGGGGTATTTGTACATTGTGTGAAAATTTACCGCTATGATTGGCACAATAAAAAGTTGAACAGTCAATAGCTAGGCAGGAGGTGTATGTGGGACTTCTGGGCAAAGAAAACTCTGGGAAGAAGAAGGCAGAGTTGCCAATCAGACATGGAGGAAGCAATATGGGCAGTATGGAGAGATGAGGTAATGAGCTGTATAACGGAAGATAGATTAAAACACGTGGGTTAGTTTAAGCTATAAGAGCTAGTGGGACAAGCCTAAGCTAAGGCTGAGTTTTCATAATTAATAATAAATCTCCATGTCATTATTTGAGAGCTGGCTGACAGGGTAGAAAAAGACTCCTTACAACGACCCTTTAAGTTTATTATCTTTGTGACAAATGTGCATCCTAAAGGAGCTATATATGGTATACAAAGAGAAGAATATATAAGAATAAGCATTATAGTATTAATTCTATAGTATTAATTAATCATAGCCTAAGTTTCCAGAACAGACTAGATTGGTCACTGTTGATGTAATTTACTCAGCGGTTACTGTTGTCAGGGACTGTAATCAAGTACACGGACACTCACACTGCATAGCTAAACACTGGAAAATTATAAATTAAATGTTTCTTTTTTTCGTTGACAAAGATACATCAATCACAACTTGAAGTGACAGGGAAACAAGGGAGTAAAATGGAGTGCCATGACGCTCAAGTTCTATGGCATAAGACTCTTCATACCTCTTTAAAGCCTCTCTCACCATGGCTGCTTGAAGCTACATACTGTTCTGTCCAGTCACGGGGCTCAGCTTCGTTACCAGAGTACTCTGTTTTTCTCTTCGTGCAAATTCTCCCTTCGATTTGAAACATTCTTCAAATTTCAGATTTCTTTCAAGTTCAGCTTCAGTGCCCTCTTCCTAACCACTAGGTCTAATATACCCTAAGAATAAATCATTAATTTTCTGTACTCACTTACCGTTTTGTTTTCCCATTTAAAAATAGTCTTTCATGGTAGGGAGGACCATGGACTGTTTTTTCCTCCACTAGAGAGTGAGCCACATAAGAACACAAGTCAGCTTTACCCACCTGTCACATCTGAGCCTGTGCCTTGTCCCCAGTGGGTATTCCACATTTAAGAACCCAGAATTATACTCAAGCTAGAGAAGCAGCTAACCTAACTATGAAATTTCATCCCTCCCTCCTCTCCCCTAAATCCAATACTGCAGTCTCACCTACAACTCTATAGCAGGACACCTGCTGCAGCCCCTCCTTACCCTCTGCCTCCACATCCAGTGAGTCATGTAGACCTTCTGCAGCCTTCTCCACTCAGCCCTTTATCCCAGGCCCTAACTCCTGGAGGCATTCCCGGGAGCTCAACAGTCACGCTCTCCAGAGAAACAAGTGAGCTAGTGAAGCAAGTAGGTGAGCTTCAGATCTCCTCTCTCCCTCCCTCCATCTTATCCCATCCTCCAGTTCGATCCTCAGCTCTGTAGCAGATCTCCTGTTGTGGCCTCTCCTCATTCTCTAGCCCCATCCCCAGGTTACTAAGCAGATTCTAGCAGAACACCCTGTTTTCCTCCCTTACAAGGACCCCCCTCGTCCCGCTCTCATCTCATCCCTATTCTTAAGTGTTGCAGGAGGCAGCCACTTGTTGGTTCTTGGCCATTTAGGCCCCAAATAATCACACAGAAACTATATTAATTAAATCACTACTTGGCTCATTAGCTTTAGCTTCTTATTGGCTAACTCTTACATGTGAATTTAATCTATTTCTATTAATCTGTGTAGCGCCACGTGGCTGTGGCTTACTGGGTAAAATTCCCAGTGTCTGTCCCTGGCGGCTCCATGGCTTCTCCCTGACTCTGCCCTTCTTTTTCTTAGCATTCACTTTAGTTTTCCCTGCTTAGCTCTGTTCTCTTGCCCTATTGCAGGCCAAGACAGTTTCTTTATTCATTAACCAATAACTAGAGACACATTTTACTAGGAAAGCCCAGAAACCACACCTAGCCAGATCCCAGAAGAGCTAACTATCTGGCAATATGCCATAACTAAACTCTCCTACAAACCAGAGATCAAGAAGCAAAACATCTACCTAACAGACAAGAACAGATTTTAGCACCTAGGATTATAATCCCACAAAGCCAGATGTCTGGAAATTAGAATAAAAGTACAATAAATAATAGTTAGGGAAAGATGTCTCACTATAGCCCAGTAACCCTACCACAGCAAGCCCTGAGATATGCAACTAAACTGAAACACAAAACAAAGATCTCATATAGGCTTTTATAGACATGAGGTCCTTAAAGAGGAAATGAATAAATTCTGTTAGAAATATATGAACATACTATATGTAGACTTTCTCTGTCCTACCAGTCAGCTCTTAAATCATGACACATAGACTATTTACTAATGATGAAATCTTGACTGATAGTTTAAGTTTTTTCTAACTAGTTTTATAGTTTAAATATCTTTAATTTTTATTTATTATTTAGCCCATATATTTCAATTTACATTCTTTTTAAAGTTTTTTTCATTTATTATGTATACAGTATTCTGCCTGCATGAGAGAAGAGAAAGAACACCAGGTCTCATGATAGATGGTTGGGATCCACCATGGGGATGCTGGGAATTGAACTCAAAACCTTTGGAAGAGCAACCATCATTTTTAACCTCTGAGCTGTCTCTCTAGCCTGTAATCTGAATTCTTTTACATGGCTAGACTACCTTTACTTTGTAAAGCCCATGCTGCTTGCTATGCATCCCCAGTGTCTTCTCACAAGTCTGCCCTTCTTTCCTGCATTCTTTCTGTCATGAAAATCTGCCTAGCTATTAGATATTTAGATTTTTATTAAACCAGTCAGAGTGACACATATTCACAGTGTACAAAAAGATTATTCCTCAATAATTGACTCTCATGCACTGGAAAAAAGACAGCTTCTTCAACAAATGGTGCTGGTCAAACTGCATGACTGCATGTAGAAGAATTTAAATAGATCCATTCTTGTCACTCTGCACAAAAGTCAACTTCAAATGGATTAAAAACCTCAACATAAAGCTAGATACACTGATCCTGATAGAAGGGAAAGTGGGGAGCAGTCTTGAACTCATTGGTGTAGGAGACAACTTTCTGAACAGAACACTATTCGCACAGGCTTTAAGACAAACTGGTAATAAATGGGACCTCATGAAACTTAAAATCTGTATGACAAAAACACAGTCATTTAGTCAGAGTGGCATCTTACAGAATAGGAAAATATTTTTACTAACTTCACATCCAAATAGAGAACTAATATCCAAAATATATGAAGAACTCAAGAGACTCAATACCAAACTAAATAATCCAATTAAAAATGGGGGCACAGCCAGGTGATGGTGGCACATGCCTTTAATCCCAGCACTTGGGAGGCAGGGGCAGGTGGATCTCTGTGAGTTCAAGATCAGTCTAGTCTGCAAGAGCAAGTTCAATGACAGGCTCCAAAGCTAAAGAGAAACCCTGTCTTAAAAGCCCAGAAAAAAAAATGTGGTGTAGATCTAAACAGAGAATTCTCAATGTAGGAATCTCAAATGACCAAGAAACATTTAAAGAAATGTTCAACATGCTTAGCCATCAGGGAAATGCAAATCTAAACTACTTTGAGATTCCATTTTGCACCTGTCAGACAGCTAAGAGCAATCACATGAATGACAGCTCAGATGGTAGATGTATAGTAAGGTGAAAACACTTCCACTGATGGTGGGAGTGCAAACTTGAACAATCACCAAGGAAACCAGTGTGGAAGAAAGACAGGATCCATCTACTTTCGGATCCAACTATACCAATCTTAGGCATATACCCAAAGGATGTCTCATCACATCCAGAGACATTTGTTCAATCATTTTCAACACTGCTCTATTTACAATAGCCAGAAATTAGGAACAACCTAGTGTCCCCCCTTAGCAGTTGAATGAATAAAGGAAATGGGATACATTTACACGGTTAAATATGACTTAGCCATTAAAGCAATGATACTGTGAAATTTGCTGGTAAACGAATGAAACTAGAAAAAAATTATCCTGTGTGAGGTATCCCAGACCCAGAAAGATAAATAGGTATATATTTGCTTACATGTGGATATTAATGCTATCAGTAAATGATAACCAAGCTACAATCCATTGAACCACAGAGGTTAGGGATAGAGTAACTGATTGGTGGAGGATTGATATATCTCCCTTAGAAAGGAAAACAGAACAGATAGTTATGGATAGATGGGGGTTCTGGAATGGAAGGATCAAGTGCGGGGAGAGGAAAAAGGATATACGGGAGCGCATACTGGGAAAAAGCTAAAATTAAAGGCCAATGAGGGGTAGTGTGAAAACTAAGAAAACTAACTCCAGTAGAAGCTTTGCAAAATCTATACATTTATGAAGGCGATCAAAATGAAATTATAAAATAATAGGGAGATAGAGCCTCACCTGAGCACTTTTGTCACTAAATGAAACTTCCATGGATTGGGTTGCATTTAATTGAGTTGTTGGCCAACAGAGTCCCATGAGAACCCCATTGTTGAAAACAATACCTAGACAACTCAGTGAAGTCAAGCTGGTGCCTATATAGAGCCTTCACCTCTATTTCTAGTGTCTTTGGTACATAGAGGTACTCTATATGCTAATAAAGATGATGGGTAAACAACATCCAAGACACAAACCCTTTGATCTACAATTTTTTTTTGCCAGTAAAATATGCTAGTTTAATGGTGGCACAAAGGTTATGGGAATAACCAAGAAATATTTGATTTTGCCTAAGGCCAACTTTTTAAAATGGAACCCATATCTCCTGACTGCTTGGGTTACCAAGAATGTGAGACTTGATAGCTCAGGGGCCTAGGATAAAACCAAATACTAAGAAAACATACCAATAAAATGACTCCTGATGGCATTTTCTATACTCACAGATTAGTACTTTCTTCAGTCATCCTCTGAGAAGCTTCCTCCTTCAGCAGACGGGAACAAGTTCAGAGACCCCAAAGTCACACATTATCCAGAGACCTTCCACATCAGAATTTCAGAGAACTCTGGAAAAGGAGGAAGAATGAATGTAAGAGCCAGAGGGATAGAGGTCACTGAGAAAACAAGGCCTTCTAAATCAACAGAATCAACAGAGGAGAGTGAACTCAGAGACTGAAGCTGTATGCATAGGGCCTGAATGGATCTGCACCAGATAGGGCCCTAGAGCTTAAAGGAAAAGGAGAACATACCCCCGTCCCTAACCCAGAAGCTATCTTTAGTGGATAACAACTTGGAAATTCAAATTTAGCTTTCTCTAAGTTTCATTGGGGAAAAAAAAACTGATCTTAATAGTAAACTTCATGCCCTAAACCAGATGGCCAACAGAAAATGAACACAGAAGCATTATTGGAGGTTCCTTGTCTCATAATATCATGTCAGTGATTTTTTTTTAATTTTATAAATGTAAAAAAACATTACAGGTCCTTTTCCTGTATATTATGGCTTCCAGGTTAGTATGTTTGTGGGATTTCTGAGTGTTGAATGAATGGGTCTCTGTCTATGCTTGTTTCTTGTGCTTGATTCCTTCTGTCTGTTTTGTTCCTATTCAAACATATTATCTTTTCTTTTATCATATTTTATTTTATTATTATGCCCGAGAATCCTGTTTGTTTTCTAAAAGAGACAGAAAATGGATGGATCCAGATGGGAGTGGGGATGGGGAGGGCCTGGGAGAAGGAGAGGATGGAAAGCTCTAATCACATATGTCATGTGAGGAAAAATATCTTCAATAAAAGGAAAAAAACCTGAATTAAACATTAAGAGAGATATTTAGTATGCAATTTTGAGATATTTTTAAACGGAGAGAATAATGTAATCAAACACTGTTAACAACTAAAACTTTAGCATGATCTGAGGAAGTGGATATACCAATGGCCCTGAGTTGACCCCTAAAGGCTTTATTAAAGTACTATTTTGTACCTAATATATAAAATATAAAATTGCCAATTAAAAGCAAAACTAATAAATGGAAAAGACATTGTCAGTTTTTTCAACCATATTCTAATTTTAGTCTCTTATTGCTTTGAATAAAAGTATTTTAATCACAGACTATTCTCTCTGTTTTACGATAAACTAGTAATTTTCCAGAGCACCACCAGGAAACCTTCGTAACACAAAATTTCACAGTCATCCTCTGATGTCCTGACACTCTAGTCAATACAAAAATCTCCTTCACTGCAAACTTTTTGTTTAAGTCAGAATCTAAACAATCTGCATTTGCTAATATTAACATATTTATTTTTTCTTTAATATAGCTTTTTGTAAAATTAGATTATTTAGTTTGCTCTCATCTAGTCATTCATTTCTTCTCCCTCTTTCCCACACAACTCTTTCCTGCTGAGGAAAGGTAATTAATTCTATTTTTAAAGAGAACTTTATGCACCAGAGGCCACCATTTGACATAAATAATTACCGAGGGTTATGGCCTGAGATCAACATTTCATTTTTCATTAGCAGTTATGTAATGGTGAATTTTCTCATAGTGTCTTCATGTATGAGGCCTAATATTGCTATTGAGAGATTCTGTATCTTACAAATTCTTTTGCTATCCAGAAGTACTGGTTACATGGTAAAATAAGATTGATAATTGTCATATTCACTTATGTTATATTCATCTTTGTGTGTGTATACACATTTACATTTACAGATGCAGATGCATACATGCCAGATGCACACGTAGAGTTCAGAGGACAAGCTCAGGTGTCAGTCATTGCTTTCCGCCTTGTTTGAGACAGGATCTCTTTTGTTTTGTCACTGCATCTGACAGGCTGACTGGTCCAGGAGCTCCCAGGGATTCTCTGTCCTCAGCTTCCATCTGTAGGTGGGAGTACTAAGATTACAGATGAATGTACTACTTCCTATGGTTTGTGGTTTGTTTGTGTAGGTCAGACCTACACACTCACTTGGCAAACACATTGCTCACTGGCCCATCTCTTCAGACCTGGAATCTTTTAAAGGATGAATTTCATTCCTGGGCTTGGGGAGATATTGAAATAATATAATTTTCCAGTTAAATAGGAAAAATACACTAATAATGTTTATTGTTCAGCATAATGTAGTGATCCTAATTTGAAACAATGAGTTATAATTTTGAAAGTTAAAAGACTGCATTCTCTTAACAGAAAAATAACATAAATATGTAGAATAACATATATGAAAATTAGTAGATTAGAAATATTAAAAACTTACAATGTTTAATTTCTTTAGAATCTTCTTTTTTGATTTTTTGTTTTGGCAACAGAGATTCTCTGTGTAACACATACTCATGGCTCTCCTGGAACTCACTCTGTAGAAGAGGCTGGTCTTGAACTCACAGAGAGCCTCTGCCTCCCAAGTGATGGGGTTAAAGGCATGTATCACCACCAACAACAGACTGTTTAAAATTTTCTAAAGATGATGTCTGTTTTTTTATTGGTAGTTCATGCAATATATTTAGAAATATTGAAGTTAATGTTTTTAAAAATTATTTGATCTTTGTCCTGTAGAAACATCTTCACATTGTTTCCTTAGTCCTTCTGATTTGCTACTAATAATCCTGTTAGCTGACTCTCTACCAGGATAACATCTTTACGTTCATCTTAAAGATTTCCGAGTTTAGAATTTCACATTACAAAACATCCTTTTTTCTTTTGGTGAAATATGTTTAGAGACCATAAACACTAGGATTACTTGTGAGGTAGTTTTAACTTAAATTAAGGCCTAAGCAACATTTACTTATGATGTAAAGATGAACATCATTAAAATAAATTCTCTCCATCAATTAATAACTAAAATTATAATTTATATAATCAATCCAAACTCAGAACTGTGGGACTTTCACCGAACTTCTTGTCTTCCTTGTTCTTTGTTTCAATGTTTCTCATTTTCATTATTCCATAATATACACAGACTAGTCAGCGTAATAATATCAGTAGTACTACCAACACTAATTTCTGAAATCAGTTTGGATTAATTTGCACTCACCTGAGTGTTTCAGAAATGTCCCGGTAACAGTACTCTGGTAAAGTTGCCGCCTAGAAGTCACTAGAATTGCTTTCTCTTTGTAGTTACATAAGCAAGTTAGGTTAAAGCTTCTTATATTATTAGCTTTTTCCCCTCTGGATATCTATAAAATATTTTCCTCCACCTTTCTATTAATTTTCCATAAAATGCTAAATATTTTGATGTAGATTAAACGTATTGTGTGTTCAGAAGGACAAATTTTCACCTATTTCTTTCCTCCCCTATGGAAGTCCTTTCTCCCTTTAAATGGAAATATATTACACATTACACAAGCTTACATACAGTTTTTTTTTGCCAACACATGCATAACCACTCCCCATAATCAATCAGCTTTTAACAATGTTTAATAAGAGCTTATTGATTAGAATTTTACTCACTTGGGAAATGAGATTTTGTTTTACTTGTCTAATTTCTAAGTCCACTTGATCATGGACTTGACTAAGATGCCATTGGCTCCGAATATCTGCCATCATGACTTTTTAAACAGAGGATGCTATCACTTAGCCATTTCGGAAACTTTGCTGAACCTACATTTGAGACATTTGGTTCCCTCTGAACAGTGGTAGAAAAAGATTCCGAGTTAGTCAATAGTTTTTATATACATAGTATTTCTCAGACTGAAAGCAACAATTTTTAATAGTTACTTATTTTATTAATATAAACATAATGTTTCAATCAAGGGTACGTGCTCAGAACTTCCAAGTCTTCTTTTAGCAACCCCTTTGTGTTAGTTTTTAATTATCTCTGGCCACATTTTACATCAGCTGAATTATAATACCTTAATTACATGGAAGATAATTTTTCTCACATTGTAGAAATCAGAAACAAATTATGAATTCTTAGGAAAGGACAAAGAGCCTCAATAGCATTTTATTTTTTATATATATTCATTTATTTATTTAATGGTTTTTTGAAACATGGTTTCTCCATGTATCTCTGGCTATCCTAGAACTCACTCTGAAGACCAGGCTGCCCTCGAACTCACAGAGATTTGCCCGCCTCTGCCACCCTGAGTGCTGAGAATACAGGTGTGTGCTACCATTGCCTGGCTAAGTTTTTAAAAATATTTTTACAATTCTATTTTTCTATCTATCTGTCTATCATCTATCTATCTATCTATCTATCTATCTATCTATCTATCTATCTATCTATCATCTATCTGTCTATGATTGTTGTGTGTGTGTTTGTTTGTGTGTATATATGTATCTGGGATCAAACTCAGGTCATCAGGAGGTTTGGTACCAAATATCCACTAAATTATCTCATTAACCCCCAGCACACTTTAAATAGCTGTCTATTGCTAGCTGTTCATAAGATATTCATTTATTCATAGTTTCAAAAAGGCATCTCTATGTTCAGACAGAGTGTTTTTATTCTAGACAGGAAGAAGAAAAAGTAAAGAAAAACACCTGCCAAAAGATCTTGTCTTCTTTATGTAAGATTCTACAGCTATATTCTCAGAATAGGCAAAACTGTAGGGGTTACTTATGTAAGTATTTTTTACAGTGATTTTTGTGCAAATATTTCAGAAAGGAATCAATGACAACTCTTTTTTTTTTAAAGATTTATTTACTTCTTATGTATACAACATTCTGCCTCCATGTATGCCCGCACGCCAGAAGAGGGCGCCAGATCTCATTACAGATGGTTGTGAGCCACCATGTGGTTGCTGGGAATTGAACTCAGATCCTCTGGAAGAGCAGCCAGTGCTCTTAACCACTGAGCCATCTCTCCAGCCCCTCAATGACAACTCTTAATGCAGGGAAAATAGAGTTGGAGTAAAGATTAAGTGTAGTGATATTTAATTTTTATTTTAACAAATAAAGCATGCCTGAAGTTCAGACACTGATCATCCTTACAGACCAGGCAGGGTTGACACATGCCTTTAATCCCACTAGGCACACTAGTTTGCCATAGAAACTAGGTGGTAGTGGTGCACACCTTTAATCCCAGCCCTAGAGAGAATTATAAGATGGGAGAAGACAGTTCTCAGGCACAGTCTCATTCTGAGATTCCTGGAGGCAGTATCATCATTTTAGATTGAGGTAGAGGTAAGACCCAGTGGCTGGTTGTTTTGCTTTTCTTACCTTCAGATTGAACCACAATTTCTGTCTCTGAGTTTCTATTAATTGCACTAGAGTTGGTAATCTAATTTTGGGCATATTAAACTTGATATACTTGCTGAGAATCTATATGAGGTGCTTGGTAGAGGATTATAAAGTATCTGAATAGGAGCTATACATTAAAGAATAGCTGACATAGAGACACTGTTTAAAGATATGGGACTGATTTTTTTAATTAATTAGTTTATTTAATTATTAAAGATTTCTGCCTCTTCCCCGCCACCACCTCCCATTCCCTCCCCCTCCCCCAATCAAGTCTTCCTCCCTCCTCAGCCCAAAGAGCAAGCAGGTTTCTCTGCCCTGTGGGAGGTCCAAGGACCACCCACCTCCATCCAGGTCTATTAAGGTGAGCATCCAAACTACCTGGGCTCCCACAAAGCCATTACGTGCAATAGGATCAAGAACCCATTGCCATTGTTCTTCAGTTCTCAGTAGTCCTCATTGTCCATTATGTTCAGCGAGACCGGTTTTGTCCCATGCTTTTTCAGACCCCGGCCAGCTGGCCTTGGTGAGTTCCCGATAGAACATCCCCTTGATGGGCCAAGAACAAGAAAAACCATAAATGTTTCAAAGAATCAAGAAAGAAAGGATGGTTAATGTTGTATATTGTGACGGCTGACCTTGGTTGTCAACTTGACTGCATCTGGAATCAAGTAAAACCCAAGCAGTTAGGCATGCTATGGTGGTTTGAAAGAAAATGACCCCCAAGGTGAGTGGCACTATTAGGAGGTGTGGCCTTGGTGGAGTAGGTGTGGCCTTATTAGAAGAAGTATGTTACAAAGGACAAAGGGGGTGGGTTTTGAGGTCTTATATGTTCAAGCTACACCCAGTGTAGACACAGACTCTTTCTGCTGCCTGAGGATCAAGATGTAAAACGTTCAGCTTCTTCTCCAGCACAGTGTCTGCCTGCATGTTGCTATGCTTTCTGCCATGATGATAATGGACCCGACCTCTGAAACTATAAGTCAGCCCCAAGTAAATGTTTTCCTTTATGAGAGTTGCCATGGTCATGTTGTCTCTTTGCAGCAATAGAAAACCTAACTAAGACATGTGCCTTTGAGGGTTATTCTTGACTGAATCATCTGAGGTCAGAAGACCTGCCCTAAATCTGGACCATGCTTTCTGGTGGCAGCCTACATAAAAAGATGTGAAAAAGGAAAAAAAAAAAAAAAAAAAAAAAAAAAAGATATGGGACTGAGATGCCTCGAAAGCCCCGAAGACAGAGAAGAAAGGATAAATCAAACACCCAAACAGAATATAAAAAGTGTTCACTGCAGAATGAGATTGCAAGATAAAAATGGGAAACTTCTCTTCCTGCTCATGAAATAACTAGCATTATTAAAGTGTGCTGGTAAGAAGTGCTGGTTTTTCGTCACAGAAGTGGGTGCTCTAACATTCTTCATGAAATCTTTGTTGTTTGTTGCAAAAAACCCCAAACCTCAGTTCATTAATTCCCTTCCATGAATTTGTCAAGTGAAAATATATGAATAAATAAATATAAAGATTCATAAATGCAGATACATGTATAAATTTTGGCTATGCCTGAATTTAGTGAAATTATTTACATAATATTGAGACTAGATTAATAGCATTTAGTAAAGTACATGCATCCCCAATTTTCTATCTATGTGTGGTCAATTAATTTAAGATATATTCATTTTATTATTGAAAAATGAAAACTTTGAAACACATAAAAGAAGAAATACAGGTTCAAAAAGTATTATCAGTAATATTTAGAGTAATTTCAATGAGTTTATTTATCCCAAGGATGATTTCCGAGTGAGGGAGACTCAGTGGTCCCATGTGTAGATCCCAGCACAGAGGTTCCTAAAATAAGAAACAGAAGGGACGTAGGCTGACTTTAGGCTTCTTTGTCATAGGATCTTTAAAAATCTTTGTAAAGAGACTGAGAAAATAGTTTCAAAGGGATATCGGCGTCTGCAGAAGTGGTGTTGATATTCAGAAAGTAATCTTTTAGAGGACTGTGGGGGAATAAAAACCATGAAGAAGAAATCTACTTAGGAACAAACAGTTTGAGAAGAGTGACTTGGTGACTGTCTGAATTTAAATTGAGAGGTGTGAGCTTTAAATACAAAAGCCTCAAAAGCATCATTTTATTTTACTCCTGGGATTGGGCCACTTCAGTTAATATACTTGCCAAGTCTTTCTATTTCCCTGCAAATTATATGATTTTTGTTTTGCTTTACAGTTGAGCAATAATTTCTTTCCAGTACATACTGCATTTCTATCAACAATGCATCTGTTGATTGACAGATCAGTTTTTTTCTATTTCCTTGCTGGAGTACATAAGCATAGAAACAATAAACAAGGGATACAAATATTAGCTATTTGGGTATATATCTACGAGTGAAATAGCTGGGTCATATGGTGTTGCTATTTTGACTTTTGGGGACCCTGCAAAGTGTTTTCCATAATTTAACCACCTACGGTGATTAAATTTCCTCTCTGCACGTATCTTCTTCAATATTTGTTGTCATTTTTCTTGATGATTGGGATGAGTGATATCACAAAGTAGTTTTAATTTCCATTTCCTTGAAGACTAAGGATGCTGAATACTTTTTAAAACAGTGTTGTTTTTTTCTATTTTGTGGGTCGTTTGCTAAGTTGGTGGTTTATTTTCCTATGTAGAAACCTGTTAAGTCTACACAATCACATCTGTTGGTGTGTGCAAGGCTTCATATGCTCTTCAAGGCTCCATAGGGACTCACTAAGTAACAGGAGTCCTCAGATGCTGCTTGACATTGATCTTCTAAATGACATAGAGAATTTACTCTATACCCATTGTCCTCCTCCACCCCTTTTCTCCTATTGCCCTCTTATGGTCTCTTATTAATGTCTGTAGTCCACCCTATCTTCATGTCCCCTTATTTTCAAACATACGGATTTTGAAAGTTAGGGCTGCAATGATGGACCAACAGTTAAGAGTGATTGCTGCTTTGGCAGAAGAACCAGGTTTGGTGCTCAGCACCACTGAAATTCCACTTCCTGTGGATCTGATGATCCTTTCTGACCTCCAGCACACATCCATATGTTCTAACACACACACACAGACACACTAAATCCTAAAATTGTTAGGCTCTTCAATGGAAAGAGAACATGTGTTTCTCTTCTTCTGAGTTTGGGCTACTTCAACCAACAAACAGAATGCTCTTCTGATCTGTTCATTTTCCTGAAATTTTTATTTTTTATAGCTAAACAAAATTGATTGAGTATGTATATATACTACATTTTTATTATCCTTTTGACATGTGACATTACAGGGGAAAGGAGGCTACTAGAAGTGGGAGGTTACAAAGGGGGGGGGTGGGAAAAAACAAAAACAAAATGTTTGAAAACCTTAATACTTTGCATGTTTATGAAAAGTAAAACTGAAAAAAATGAAAGGTCTACAAACATTGTACCCTTTAAATATTTTTACAGGTCTTAAAAAAGACATACAGATGAAAATATTATAAAACTATATATGTTGTTCAAATGCTAGACAAGAAATGGTATTAAAATATTTTCATTCAGTGATGAAAATATGAAAGGCATATTTGACAGAAGGCCTAGCAATTGTGCTCTGAAATTTATCTTTAATCTAAGGCTTTCTTTGCAATCACTGAGTGTGACCAGGATCCAGAGATGTGCAATTTCTATAAGAGAAGAGAAACCACAGGATGCTAAATCCCCCTTAGCTGTGTATCCTAGGGAACCTTCTCCCCTCCTTGTCTCTTCATTATTGGGGGATAGAGTTACCGTGCCAGGATTTTCTGGCTTCTGCCCCATTTTCTATCATAAACTGTAGCTTTATAAAATCCATGATCATTGAACCGCACCGTGATGCTTCTCAGAGAACCTGGACTAACATGTGTGCCCCTTGAGCCTGCAACCTGCTTCAGCCACGTGCTGTGTGTGAGAGCAATCAGCAATCCACAACAGTCTCTCCTGAAGTCTAGCAAGCATTTTTTCTAGCTTTGGTGGAGTTAGTCTACTTTCGTTCATATCTGCCCCACCTTTATTTTCCATTGTTCCCTTTCCATTTTTCCTCCCAGATTTTAAATATCCTCTTCTAATTTTATTTGAAAACTTCATGCATATATTCAACATATCTTGATCATTATCAACCTGCTCTTCAACCCCACCCTCCCAGAATGTTGTTATCAATCTCCTTTCCAACTTCCTGTTGTCTTTTCATTATTTAATTTTTTACTTATTTGTTATCTTACTGAATCCAGATTGCTATAAGACAATGGTCTTTTATCCTGTTAATTGTATTATTTTTAATAAAATGCAGATTGGCCAGTAGCTAAGCAGAAAGTTTAGGTGGGGTGACCAGGCAGGAAATATAGGCAGGGCAACAAGAATTCTGGGAAGAGGGAAGTTCGAGTCTGCAGTCGTGACCCAGCCACAGAGGAAGCCAGATGTGACTGCCTCGCCGAAAAAGGTACTAAGCCATGTGGCTAACATAGACAAGAATTATGGGCTGATGTAAGTTATGAGAATGAGTTAACTAATGAGAAGCCTGAGCTAATGGGCCAATCAGTTTATAACTAATGCACTGTGTGATTAATTGGGACTTAACATCTGCAGGACCAGGCAGGACAGAAAACCTCAGACAACATCAGAAGGTACTCATCATGTATACATGGTGTGGGTTCATTCACAGAGCATGGGAAATCTGCTAGTGACCATAATCTTGAAGAAAATTCATTCTCTTCCCACCCCAGCAGCCATTAGTTGTCAATAGCTCCTCATGTGGGGATGGAGCCTTGAGAGCCCCTCCTGTTCCCATGCTGAATGTTTAATTGACTTGATCTTCTATAGGTCTTTGGTAGGCACCCCAAACTACTGCGAGTTCATGTGATCTAGAGTCACAACATTTCTGGGTTGCATGTTTGATATAAACATATAAACGTTCCATCTGTGATTGAGCATTCAGTCTCTCGCTCTAGCACTCTGAACAGTTCTGAGTTGTGTGTTTGATAAGAACAGGTAAATATTTAGAAATCAGCTTACAACCTGACCATTTAGACAAATAACACCAGTAGACAGTCCTTTGGTCTGTAACTTCCCCAGTTATGTGTTCTGTGTTTACAGCAGCGGTCACGAATTCCATCCTGTGGTTACACCCATAAGCAACCTTGCCTGGCATGGTAGCTCATGCCTATAATTTAAACACTTAGGAGACAGAGAGGAGGATGATCAGAAGTTAGAAGTTTCAAGGGCATCCTTAGCTACAGTGTGAGTTTGAGGCCAGTCTCAGAACAAGACAAATAAACAAATGAAAGTGTAACAGCAAAGTAATAATATTGTTATCTGGGTGGTTAATTGGGCATGACTAGAGTTATATTCTATTTTGTTTTCTTTACTTTTTAAAATAAAATTCTAAAGAAACATAGTTCTGAAACCTTTATGGGTTTCTGGATTCACAGGACAGACCAATATCAGTGGAAATATCCAGTTTTATTAGGCAGGGCCTCCATGCCTGTGCTCTGTCACTGCAGTGACTGGAGCACCTCCAATATGAAGTGAGAGCCTCTTGAGAATGTGCTTTGAACTAAGGGTCCTTATTAAGTGGTGCTTGATCCTGCTTAAGTGAATACATGAGCAGTGTGCAGAGTGGTTGTAATTATCTTGATCAGTGAGTGCTAACAGAGATGCCATCACATTTCCACAGCTCTGTTAACATTTACAGAATCTGTGACCCCAGATCATTAACAACAGGGTGTGAGTAACTCTGCAGCTCCCAGGAGACCTATAAGTTGAGAAGAAGCATCTATTTCTTTAATGCTGGCTACTTTCTTCATACAAAAGAAAAATGTAAAATGGGTCTTAATGGGCGGCTTTTGTGTCTCAATTTCTTCTGAGGAACCAGAGTCACAATCTAGGAACTATTCCATTAAGAAGACATAGACTCTTAAGTATTGATTTAATTAAAGCATGGGACAAAGGTTTAACTTTCTCTTGACTGACCAGAGTCTGCATTCTTTTCATTTTGGAGGAATTCTCCATTGTGTATGCATGGGAAGCAGAAAGTTTGTCTTTACTACTAAGCTGAATTGACAGTCTTCTCCTCTGTCCCCTAATGGAACACAGGAACCCATGTTGTGTCTGGTTTTGCCAGACGAAGGCTCTATTCAGTGTTTAAACTCTGGAGAGAATGGAGGAAAAAAGAAGGCATAGACTGTAGTTTAAGGATCTCTGTAGCATCCTGTAAAATGTGCATCCACATAAGACCTGGTATGTGGTCTTGGCTTTGAGTGTTGGTGACAGCTGTATTTCTCAGTGTAGATGGTTGCGACACACCATGGCACACATCAGACCAGTACAACAGCCTTATCTGCACTATGGGTGTCATTGTCTGGATTTCTTCTCCCAAGCTTTTTTCCCCAGATACTTTCTAAGGGTCACCAAATAACTCATTTCTTTTATGTTGTAAAGAAGTTTTGCTGTTGCTTGTAGTTAAACCTTGGATAATAAGTCCTTGTCTTAAAAACATATAAATAACTTCTAGTGATTCCATTAGATGCTTTTTTATGCATCACTCTTCTAGAATTACAGCATTTGAGCACTGGAAGTAGCCCCAAGGACATATTTTAAATAGTCTTTTCAATGGTATGTGATGCTTTGAGTGGCCCTCATGTGGGGTGGCTACCTGCCTTTCATCCCAATGTCAAGCTTCTCTGGGATGACTATTCTATTGTAGAATGACTATAACATTCAATGTTACTTCAATCATCTCTCTTTAACAATGCTGTGGAGCAGATCTGCCCTCAGGGTTTTAGTTCAAATTGAGATTATGACAAAAATATGTATTGCTGGTTTAAAATTTAACAGGCAGTTTAGTTTCATTATATATTATGAAATTTGAAAGATTAAAAGATATTAGCATGGTGCAAGTATATGCTCTAAAGACCTTCCTTTGGTTCCATGACTTAGATATTTCTACAGGATTTGCTCTTTGAAGTCAGGGTAAGCCTCTGACTACACTCTCTCTGTACCAGGCTTTCAGAACGACCACCTTCCCCACACTTACACACTGTGTCAGAACACATCACGGTAAGTGGAAGAATGTCATTAGATGAATACGAATGTTGGGTTGGCTTAAACTTCCCTTGACAAGCAAACAGAAAGAAAAGCGTTCATAAAGATTAAAGTTATGGTATTTTCTAGGAAATAACCTCTCAAACTGGCTGAATAAAATATAGATATTACAAAACCCAAGAACTTTTAGAGTGAGCAATAGTTCCCCACTTGGCCTGAGCTATGTGGCTATTTGCTCTTTGTTAGCAACACATGATCCTTCTCTGTGATGGCTGAAATAGTCAACCATGGAACTCCCGGGTTTTATGGGCCTGAGTCAGTGTTTCAATTCTGCTGCTGAAAGAGCAGAAAATATTCACCCAAAAAACATTTCTCCCCCTATCAAAACATGCAAAAAATAAAGACACATTTATTATAGAAAATTTGAAATTTATAACAGAAATAGAGACCCAGAGGGATATTTACTGGAGAAAAGATGTATAACAAAAAGGATGTACTCACTCATATTTGGTTTATAACCATAAATAAAGGCCATTGAGCCTATAATTCGTGATCCTAGAGAAGTTAAATAAGAAGGTGAACCCAAAGAAAAACATATAGGCATCCTCCTGAATATTAAACTTCATCAGGCGATGAAAGGAGACAGAGACAGAGACCCACATTGGAGCACTGGACTGAAATCCCAAGGTCCAAACCAGGAGCAGAAGGAGAGAGAGCACGAGCAAGAAACTCAGGACCGCGAGGGGTGCACCCACACATGGAGAAAATGGGGATGTTCTATCAGGAACTCACCAAGGCCAGCTGGCCTGGGTCTGAAAAGGCATGGGATAAAACCGGACTAGCTGAACATAGCGGACAATGAGGACTACTGAGAACTCAAGAACAATGGCAATGGGTTTTTGATCCTACTGCACATACTGGCTTTGTGGGAGCCTAGGCAGTTTGGATGCTCACCTTACTAGACCTGGATGGAGGTGGGTGGTCCTTGGACTTCCCACAGGGCAGGGAACCCATATTGCTCTTAGGGATGACGAGGGAGGGGGACTTGATTGGGGGAGGGGGAAGGAAATGGGAGGTGGTAGTGGGGAGGAGGCAGAAATCTTTAATAAATAAATAAATATATTTAATAAAAAAAACAAAAACAAAAAGGATCCCTCAAAACTCAAAAGACAGTCCACAAAATTATTATGTACAGAACTTAATATGTCTAATATGTACAGTAGTTTCATCCCTCAGGTTTCCACTGGGCCTGCCATATGCTCAGTTGTGAAGTCACTTGCCTGGTAAGCCTGATGACCTCGGTAAGTGGCTGGAGCCCACATGGTGGATGAGAGACCCATTTCCTTCTGTTTCTTCCCTGACTTCCATAGGCAATTAGGCACCGATACACAAATAAATTAACGCAATATTTAACCATAGAGGTTTTTAATGGAGGGTTGGGGATGTGACTCAGTCAGTGAAAAACTTAACTGCCCCCCCCCCCCTCCCAAATATAAGGGTCTGAGTTCTGGTCCCCCCAAATGACATAAAATCCTAGACACAAGGCACATACTTATAGTCATTGTTTACATTTAGGTTTTTTTTTTTTGTTTATTTACTTTATTGTTTTCTTTGTTTTGGTTGTGAGCCTAGCCTTACAGTTTGGTGGGTTTTTGCTGTTGTTTTCTTTATTTCTTTCTGTTTGGTTGGTGTTTTATTTTGTTTTCTTGAATTTGGGTGCTTTTGTTATTTTATTGGGTGTTTGTTTTTTGGGGGGAAGAACTTAAAGTTGGGTGTGTTGGGATCATTTATTTAAATTGTAAAATTATTTTAAATGATAAAAATACAATAAAAAAGAAAAAGTTACTGGCACATATTTCTTACCTGTATATTCCTTACTGTTACTGTCTTACTAGTGAAGTTTGCATTTTTTTAAACAAAGTTTGTATAATATAATAGTCACTGAAGTGGTTTTCCTTCTGATTCCATTTTTCGGCATCCTTGCCAGCATGATTTTCTGGACCTGTCAATGGACTGCAATGTTGTAGTGTTTGACATTGTTCAGTGATTCCCTATTAGGGTGGTATCACTGATAGGTCCCTTAGCATGCCTTTAGGCCTCTTGTGCCTGCAATGCTCTTATTTCCTGCCCTTGTCTGTTTCATACCTCTCTCGGATTCCATTTTTCAGTCTTTGGCATCTACTTCCCAACATCCCCCAGGGAACCTGATTCTCCATTGTACAGCACATTGCCCCATATTTCTATTGTTTTCCTTGATCTCCCTGGTATATTGAAGGGGTTTTTGTTCTTTGATTTGAGATCTGATCATTTAGAGAATGCCCTAAAAAGTCTTAACTACACATACCCTTTTGCAGCCTCACTTCCCCTTTTCTCACCCTAAAATGGATCTGAGATATGGCGACTTGATTATATGACTTGATTTCCTGGACAGAATTTATTGAAAAATTCCATAAAGATAGTGGAACTTTCATTTTCTCTACTTTCTAATTTAATTCTGGTTTATTAGCAATCCATACCTTCCTCTCTGCCTGGGGGAAAGCCACATCATTTTGCTCTTGCTTCTATAGGATTAAATGTGGATTTCCCCTGAATTTTTCTCTTGAATTGATCACACACACACACTTTCCCTTTTTCTTCTGTGTCTCCAGTAAGACAGAGTGTTACAACACAACAAAAACACAACTACCTTCATCGTGAGGATCAACTACTTTTGAATTGTCTTCTCAGCTTCCGCCCTTAGCTTAGAAAGGTGACACCACACTTTGTATCACTGTCATTATAGTTATTGACTGACACACACACCCTCCTGGGGAGTTCTGCACCTATCACCCTCTCCAGCCCATTCTCTACCCACATCCCAGAGTGTTATTTTAAAAATGCAAAGAAGACCAGACCTACCTGTGGCTCAGGCACTTCCCACTCAGTTGAGGATAAAAGCTAAGCACCTTCCCATGTTTTAAAAGCTTTGCCATCACCTACCCCTTGAAACTCGGGGTCTCTTCATCTCTGCACAGCCCTCTACCCACCCTGGCTTTACTGCAACCTTGGCAATGCTGAGCTTACTCTAGGGTTGGATACTTTACATGTGGTCTTCCATGTCTGCACACTCTCTTCTCACCTGTCTGTGATATTTTCTCTGGCTGCTCCTGAGTATCTTTTAGGTCTTATGTTCCACATGGATCTTGTAGAAGCTTTCCTGCTTCTCTCTTCTACTGTGAACAGTATCACTTACCATTCTCTGACCGCACCTTGGTTCTGCAGCTAACAGAACTATTATAACTTGTCAGGGTAATCTGTCTTCCTCTGTTTGGCTATGAGATAGGTCTGTGATTTTTACAGCCAGGAATGCTTCTCTCCCCTATGTGGAATCTATCAGGCAGCTTCAGGTTCTCAAAAACCCATTTTGAGTCTGCAGTGAGTGTAATGCATTAGGAACAGACTGTAATGTGCTTACATGGCTGCTTGGAGAATGTAGGCTGGAGGCTGCAGTGTGGAGCAGGCTGGTGCTGATAGCTACCACTGAACCAGAAAGCTTTCCTCCCTCTCTCCACATTCCTTTAGATGCCTGAATTTATGCTCACCTTTCAGTTCCAGCAAACACCTGCTTCACCTTGGGAAGGTTACATTCCTACCATTAGAGATGTCCTTGGGCCTAATTGTCTAGAGATTTACAGACTCTGATAAACTCTCGATTTCCTGAGTCCTGTCTTTAATTCTAGTATGTAGAACCTAGGCAGAGGCACACTGTGTGCAACTGTTCAGTTTGCAAATTCTGCCTTGCCTCTTTCATGCCTTGCTTTTCCATCTCCTTTCTCTTTCTATCTTTTTTTTCTTTTTCAAGATAAATCACCTGCACAGGGATTTTTGACTGGGCATCCATTTCTGTGGGGTTTTACTTCAGACATCCAACTACACAGGAGAGGTTTGTAAATGCTTTTCTGTCTTAGAATTCAGTGTTGACTAGAGTGTCAGTCAAATCCTGAATGCCTGCTTATTTAAACAGACACCTATGCAAAATGCTCTGCTAAGGCCTGAGGGATTCGTGCTTCCAATGGCCTTGTTTTATTGATGAGGGACTGAGCAGCAGAAGGCCAAGTGCTCTGTTCAAGGTCACAGTCTTCCTAGGAAGCAGAAGGCAACCTGGACTAGAATCCTGATAGTCTCCATACCCAGATTTATGCTTTACATCAGGAAATTTTCATAAATTTAAATAGGGTGATTTAAAAAGGATGAAGAAAAATCAAACACTATTAAAACAGAACAAATTGGCCGGAAGATAAAAATAACTCATAGACGCATTAAAAATCATTAAAATACATCCTGAGAATAAACTGAGCTGACAGTAACTTAGTGTCTTTCACTATTTGCTATTCCTTAGTTCTGTTAAGTGCCATTCCTCTAATGCCTCCTTTAGAAAACTAGTTGGCACATAGCTGTAGGATCTACTCTGTAAGTGGTGTGTGTGTGTGTGTGTGTGTGTGTGTGAGAGAGAGAGAGAGAGAGAGAGAGAGAGAGAGAACCCTGAGTTAGTGGCATTTTATAAGTAAAAGTTTGAAGGACAAGGGGGATAGTACAGTTTCCTTTCAAGCATGAGGCCCTGAGTTTGACCCCCAGAACCCATGTAAAAATATTGCACATGGTGGCATATGCTTGCCACCCCAGTTCTGGAAGCAGACAGAGGAATCCTTGGGGCACACGGGCCAGCCAGAGTAGCCTATATGAGCTCCAGGTCAAGACAAGGACTTGTCTCAAAGAAGTTAGACAGTGTCCTAGAGTCTGACCCAGGAGGTGGTCCTTTGCCCTTAATGCACCTACACACATGCATATGTACCCAACACATATGAACACACACACATAATCCACATATATACATACATTCATAAAATAATTAAGCTTCTCAAATTATAATTGTAATAGCTTCATATGTCTTACTTGAGATGCCTTAGATGGATTGTACCCATACCTTATGAGGTTCCAAGGCATAATGTGAATTCCAAACATTCTGTCGTCACTGCTACTGAAGATGACATGCTCAACCTAGTATGGAATTGATACATTAGATTTTTTTATTCATATGATGAACCAAAGAGTATTACTAGATTCTCCAATCAACGAAAATGGTCTAATGGAAGGATTTACATATGATAATGGTTTACAATCGTGCTAACTTACATGATGTCATAAATGCTATTTAACAAACCCACCTATTGTTTTCTGTGTGTGTAAGAGCATGCATGTGTCTGATGGCTGGCCTGTGGAAGCTTCCCACACACAGGACTTTTCTACATCAGTTTCATTATTAGGAAGTGTTAGAGATCTATGATTTTGCCGGAAGGAATTTTATAGCTCACCTTGAAGTAGGTTTTGAATGGCAAAGCATGATTTTTATTTATTCTGTGTTTTTTTTTTTTTTTTTTTTTTTTTTTTTTGCGAGAGCATCTCTCTATAGTCTATGCTGTCCTTAAACTCACAGCAGACCTCCTGCCTCAGTCTCTGGGGCACTAGGATGACACCATTTTTAAATACCATTTCTTAAAGGTGATGTGTATGTAATTCTAGTGATGGAGATCTTGTGCATAGTTTTAGGTGACATTTAGCAGATCGTAACTCGCATTCATGAGAAGCTGTGCACAAACCAGCTCTCTTGACGCACATCGTCATTCTTGTCTATATTGTATAGGAAACTCTTTTCAGCTGCTTATACTACATTGTTAGTGTCCTTGATGGAAAATGGTACTTTTCTTGATCTTGGGAGGCGTTATTGTTTAACTGGTGAAGTTATCTTTTCAAATGAGGTGTTTTATTTAAAAAACACAGAACTTCTTTTGGTTATGGCTTAATTTTAAAAGTCATTGTGGTATAATTATTTTTGTGTGTACACGTGTGTGTATGCATGATAAGTGTGATATCAGGTACCTGCAAGTCATGGTATGTGCATGGAGGTCAGAAGACAGATTTCAGAATTCAGTTTTTTTTTCCCTTGGGTGCTGGGGATTAAACTCAACTCACCAGACTCTTATCATAGGGACTGGTATTCCTCAGAGTTCTTTCACTGAAATCTCTTGACATATATATTCAACGAGTATTCATTAGTGTAGGCGAAGGAGTAAGTCACAAACAATCCCACGCTAGTTTGGAATTATGATTAATATAATGGTTATTTATTTAAAGGGGAAAAAACTTACAGATCACTGTCCCAGACAACAGGCCTCTGCGCAATCAGGAAGGGAGTCTAGTCACCGGAAGCAGAGCAGGAAGTAAGAGAGAGTGAGGAGGGAAGTGGCCGCTTTTTTAAAGGGAGAGAGACCACGTCCCAATGGGCTGGTATCTCAGCGGCTATTGGCTGGAGGAGCGGAAGGACCTCCCGCAACACATTAGTGCCTATTTTGTACTAACATTATTATGGTGTCGAATGAGGAATGTGGGGACAGAAAGATCAATACTCATCTTCACACAACTCTGCATGTTTATCAGGGTCTTAGGTATGTAGCCTACCACCCAAAGTTCAAATATTTCTCTCTTTAACGCAGCATAAACCATGGTTAAATACTTTCTTTAGTAAGTCAGTGTTTCCTGATGTTTAACAGATTACTAACTGAAACACACAGGGGAGTTAGCACGTGCAAGCATAACTGCTCATCTTCCCTTAAAAGTTTCTGAAATGAGCCGTGCGGTGGTGGCGCACGCCTTTAATCCCAGCACTTGGGAGGCAGAGGCAGGCGGATCTCTGAGTTCGAGGCCAGCCTGGTCTACAAGAGCTAGTTCCGGGACAGGCACCAAAGCTACAGAGAAACCCTGCCTCGAAAAACCAAAAAAAAAAAAAAAAAAAAAAAGTTTCTGAAATGGGTACATATATTGTCTCCTATGATTGACAATATCTCATCTTCCAGCTGGAAATTAGTTTATGATTTATTATTCTTGCTACTTTTACATCATCAAAATGTTGTTGAAGATGTGGTCTATGATTTTATTAAGTTGTAATTTAAATGTTACTTATGAAAAAAAGAAGTCAAGTATGGAAATTTGGCATCCCATAGCATGACTGACTGCGTTAATTTTATTTTCAACATGGTAGTATCACTTTGAGCAAACATTTTAAAAATAAATTTTGTAAGATGTTCTCTTCCCATAGATAACCATCATTAACAATTTCTGTTAACCTTTCCAGAATTTTAGTGCATTTATTTTGCATAAATGGTATCTTATTATATACTTCTGTTTCTTAACTAATATACACATCATATGTCTTATTCCATTTTAAAATGTAAAAACTATCCCGTCCTTTTTGAATGTATACATTTTATTCCACTCTAAGTGTGTACTGTGATTCACTTAATCTATACATTATTCATTGATATTTAAGCTTATTCCAAAAAATTTTGCATTTATAAGTTAGTGCTGGCATATATAATATATATATGTATATATATAAATGTTATACAGATACTTGCATCTTTCTTACCTAAATATACATTTTCAGCAATAGAAAAATTTCAGAAGTGGATCAAATTATATTCAAATTTAAAATTTGGAATTCCTTTCCAGATTGCCCACTAAAATGCATGAACCAATTTACTCAACCAACTCCAAGATAAATGGATTTTTAAATTTCTTAAAACCCTTGTTAGTGAGAATTGCAAATCTTTCTAACCATCATCCATTTAGTATTTTTGCTTTAGTTTGTATTTATATATTTAGAAATAATCATTTTATATACTAACTTACTGCTTGCCTAATCTTTCATCTGGTTCATTCTGTTTCTCTTTTATTTGCTTGTAGATAATAAGGCTTTGTCATGTGTTGCACAGATTTGTTAATTAGTGTCTTTTATAGGAAGTGTATAGGAGTCATGTACCGTCAAGCACGAAAGCAATTTAGTGCTAATTTCATCTTTAGATAACTCTCTTCAGCTTTGGTTTAACAGCAGGTGATGAGAATAGTATTGTAATACCAAAATGGAATGCAGAGATAGTTGAGAGGCTGGAATGAAAATAATCTTTTACTAAGTCTCTGCCAATCTCCGTTTACATATTTGTAAATAAACAAAAAAAAGCAGAGCAAACTCAGAATGTCAACACATAGAAAGAATTCACAGGTATGAGGTGTGCTCATGAATATGCTAAATATGCTACTTGAGACAATATTCAAGTATGTTCTTTTGGCTAAGTTTCTCTGCTTATAGACATCCAGTACATTGTGGTATCTGCCTGTTGATTGCAGACTTCTCAGAGCTGGTAAATTTATTTTCCTTTTGAAAGGGTCCATGTTGTCTTACAGGATTGTTGTCATTTCACAAGATCCTTAAAAGTAGATGGCAATGTTTAAGGAATCACAGTTACAAGTAGCTCCAGTGGTTGGGATGCAAGAATTCTTACCAATTCCTGGTATTTAACCTGTTCGCAGAGACACTTATAGCTCCCCTCTGTGGCTGTCAGACTGAAAGAATGGACCCTTAGAAATTAGAATTTCCCAAGCAGTCTCTCACTAAGAGAAGAAATGACTGAAGCCTTAGGGGGCAGTCAGGAAAGGGACTTGTCTCCTGGAGAAAGATTTTACAATGTATCACTTGCTCTTGAAGAGAATCTCAAGAGTTGTGGCAATGCAGGGGACCACACCTGAAGATGGCTTAGTTACAGATGTGATGCATATCTCCCGATTCATATTTAAGCCCCACCCTCATGTCAATATCACAAACAGGGAGTTATGGAGTTGGGTTCTCACTGGATTACTTTGTTCCTTTTCCCAATGTGCCCCTTTGAATAAATCTTCCCTTTATGCTTTTTACTCTTTAACATGATTTTTTGAGATTTATTTTCAGTTTAGAAGTGTTTGTTTTGTCTTTATGAGCACCACAAGCTTGTCTGCGGCCCTAGTAGCTGGAAGGCACCAGATCCTCTAGAACTGGATTTAGGGTGGTTGTGAGCCATCCATGTCTGCTAGGAACTAAACCTGCGTTCTCTTCAGGCACAGCAAATGTTCTAACTTCTGATCCATCACTCCAACCCTTCTTTCCCTTTTTATTTTGACTCTTCAATTTATAATTTGTGGCTGAATCTTGCTTCTTGGGCACAAGCTCCAATCTCTAGATCTGGCATCATTTAACTTTCCTTTCAAGGTCTGCCTTTTGTACTTGGTAGTTTGGAAATTCTTTTCCAGAAAAACACAGTGCAGTTTTTGAGAGGCCTTTGTCATTTGCTTATCATGCTGCAGTGTAATCAGACTGCTGCTTCTCATTCTAAATAGTCAGAGACACCCTGTGGTTGTGGTTGAAAAGTTATTTCAAGCTTTCCATTTTGTGATCTCTAACTTTGTAAGAAAAAAATCCTGTATCATTCCCTACGATTTCCTTTTTGTTTTTATTTTTGTTTGTTTTACTTTCTGTTCCAGTCAACTCTGACTACTATAAGAAAATACCATAAACAATCTAGCTTATAAGTCATAAATAGAATTTTATCTCTCACAGTTATAAAAGCAAGGAAGGTCATGGTTCGCTTTCTGCTACTCACTCGGTCGTCACGTGATGAAGAGACAAGGTAGTTCCCTGAGACGACCTTTAAATGGCTCAGCGGTTAAGAGCATTGCCTGCTCTTCCAAAGGTCCTGAGTTCAATTCTCAACAACCACATGGTGGCTCACAACCATCTGTAGTGAGGTCTGGTGGCCTCTTCTGGTCTTCAGGCATACACATAGGAAGAATACTGTATACATAATAAATAAATAAATATTTAAAGGGGAACTAATGCCGGGTATGAGTCATTCCTGATAATTTGACTGTAGGTGGAATCACCTAGATGGCATAGTGCTAGGCATGTTTGTGAGAGTGTTTCTGGGGAGGAATAACTGGAGAGGGAGACATTTCTCCAGCGTCTACAGCACCTCCCAACAGGAGATCCAGATGTAAAGATATCCCAGAGAAAAGCAGAACTGTGAATGGACTAAGTATCATGAGCTCTCCAGAGGTTTTCTTGTTTTTCCACCCAGGATAGGGAATGCTGAAATACCTAAAATCTTGGAATGGTCTGCTCCTTGCTTCGTTCCTCTGCAGCTTGCAGCTGTCTATTGTAGAACTAAGCTCCCATCTGCAATGGCATAAAACATTCTAATAAACCCCACAGGCAGATAATATAAATATATTCTATTGATTTTGTTCTTCTATAGCACTAGGTGTAAAGCCAAAACATTAACCAAGAAGTGAGGCTGTTGGTATAATGAGAATGGCAATGTGGTTTGTTTTCCTATAGGACTGGTTGGCGAGAGGACTGTGGACAATTTTTGCTGAAGATTAAGAAACCCTGGAATGCTATACACTTAGTTTAAGGACAAATTGGGGTGATTATAAAAGACTATCAAATACTTAGTTATCTCAAGTTCATAACGCTGATAGAAATGAATTCAGTGAAAGCCAAGCTTATATTTCTGAAGAGTAAAAGTCTATCAGAATTGCTGTAGAGGCCACCCATGTTACAATCAGGGAAAGAATCTGGATGCATTAAGGTCATGTCTTGTGAATTTGAGCATGGCTAAATTCAAAAGTAACACACTAATTTATTTGGGAAAAGAAAATTCAAGAGAATAAAGTGTTCGGGCTATGGTATAGTTATAACAATTTTTCTAATTCTGTCTTATCAAGAAAGAAATTAGCTATTAAAGCAGAAAGATATGAAACAGGCAGTTTGCTGAGAAAGGGGGTCTGAGAAGGTTAAATGTTGTAGGCAAAGTTGTGGCATAACATCAACCAGATTTAAAAAGATCAGAGCAGTTAGAGTGAAACCATGGGCAACAGGAAAGGTGTCCTGAAGGCAGCACCACATTCAAAGGGAGACCCTAAGTATGCTTAATTGAAAAACTTTCCTTTGAAAAGAAAGTTCTGGCACAAGAAAGCCTCTGGGATATTCTGTTGAGCAGGGTCTCCTATAATGTCTCACGTTCAGTTACGAAGTGTAACTATCGAGGTAGCAGCAGAATTGGTATTGCCCATGTGGTATTGCTTTTGTGGACATTCAAAATAGAGGCAATGTGGGATCACAGAACCTTGTACAAAGTTTCAGTTCTCCACTCAGGCCAGTCAACTTGAAGCAGGTGAATATTTCTTGCATGAAATTCCCAAGAGGGCTGTGCACAGAACTATGAAGGTAAATCCTAAGTTGCAGGAAAGACCAAAGGTCCTGCCGATGTCAGAAACAGTACACGCCAAAGAAAGCTGCAGGTACCAAATGCAGCCAGCCCAAGAGAGGCCACAACTGCTACAGCCAACAGAGTTGGAGAGGTAAGGCTACTTAAGACTCAGGCAAGCAAGCAAGTGCAACCATGAACATCAAACTGCGCTTGTGATTTCTCATGAGAAGAATGACACAGAAGAGTAAAGACAGGGCAGTGGCATCCCATCCCCACTGCTGGAAAACTGTTGGACCCCCTTTCTAATGTGACTCAATGCCCTCACTTGGGGAAAAGATTTACCGGAGTCTGTACTCAGACCAGATTGTTTATAGTTACGATCCAGCACCACCTGCTGGCAAATTCAGAGAAATTATAAAACTCAAACTTTCCAAGGTTTAAAAAATGTGAGAAGCTGAGTTTTAAAATGTCACTCCATCACCAGAACATGATTAAAGACACACTGTGGGTCAGCGTGTCAGACTATGATGTAAGTCTACTAAGGTAGGAGGAGTGCAGAAGGATCACAGATTTCAGAGCAGAAAAGTCAACATTATTATATATAGTACTTTATATCACCGTTCTGAGGACCTAAGGTTTTAACGGAAAAATAATTACTTATCTCAAAAAGACAGGCCTTGCTTCTTCTTCCTTGGAACAGGAAGCTTCTTCTAGAGCACTTCTCCCTATTTCCCAAGTGAAAGAGATCAGAACTATTGGCCAGGTCCTGGGAATCTTCACGTGACAGTATCTGTATACGAGTTACACAGGCGAGTTTTTCTTAAGTCTCCAAACTCATGACTCAAGATTCTCAAACCTAATCTTTTCAGCCAAATGCCACACATTTGGCCCAGAGCCAGTTTCCTTCCAAGAGAGGAAAGCATGCAGCCGTCTACTCCTCAGAATACGGTTGTCTTCTCTTATTCTGCGAGACTTTGCTCCACCATGATTGCAAATGACAATTGTTTCAGAGCTTGAGCTATATTCCCTAGAATCCCAGCAGAGGGTGCTGCGCTGCATTGTTTGGGTATTGCACCTGGGAAATGGTTCTCAGGCTGTCTTCAGCTTCCTTAGCATGAGAGAAAGCAGGATTCAGTGCTTTATTAGACTGGCAAGCTCATCTGTGAATTCTATAGATCTACGGTGGGAAACAACAAAAGAACTAGCATTCCTCAAATAGCTATAGTATGTCACTAAGAGTATCACCGCCTTGAAAAGCAATCTTTTCAAAGGGAACATGAAAAACATGTCAAGTTACGTACCACAAATGAAGTTCTTCATCTTGGCACAGAACACTCTAATCTGAACATATGATTGATAACTCTCTATATTTCCTTCTGCGTTTGTAGATCACTTGCTTCTTCCGGTTATTATTTCCAATGGAAAATTACATCATCTAAAGCCTGATGTGGTAGCTCATGCTTATAATCTCAGCACTCAGGAGGCTGAGCCAGGAGAATTGCCATGAGTTCAAAGCCATATTAGACTGTGTAGTGAGTACTCTGCCAGCCAAGGCTACATAGTAAGAGTCTATCTCAAATACAAACAATAGGGGCTAAGGAGATAGATAGCTCAGTGTGTAAAGGCAGTTGCTGCAGATACTGATTTCTTGAGTTAGATCTCTGCACAATAGAAACAAAGAACTTACTCACACAGGTTTTCCTCTGCCCTTCACATATATCAGCGTGTCATATGACATGGTTTGTCCATGCACAAAGTCAATAAAACGTAACTTAGAACATATACAGATTTAAAGACAGAGTTAAAATGGTCATCTTAGTAGATTCAGAAAAGGTTTTTGAATAGTAACAGGAAGGGGCATAATCAAAATAATACGGACTATATATGCCACAATTGTAACCAACTTTATTTACAAGAGTGAAACTGAAGTTATGTCCCCTAAATCAGGAATGAGACAATGGTGTACACCCTTTCAATTGCTCTGTACAGTACTGCAAGTTTTAGCTAGTGCAATAGGACAAGAGAAAGGAAAAGGGTACAAATAAAAAGAGAAGCACTCAGATATTCCTTATTTGCAGTTGGCATGATCCTATGTTTATATGACTCTAGAGACTCCATAAGAAAACTATGTGATCTTACGAATCTTTCTGTCAATGCTGCAGGATATGAAATGAACACACACACACACACACACACTGTAGAGTTTGTAGACACCAGTAGTGAACTTCCAAAAATGGAAATTAGAAAACATCTTCCATTTAGAATAGCTTCAAAGATTACCTAGGAATAAACCCAACCAAAAAAAAGAAAAAAAAAGCTACTCCCTTCTCCTTTTATTTTCTTGGTTTCTAGGATTATTCTAGGTCACACACTCATGTCTGAAGATTTGGGCTTAGGACCACAGATGAGATAAAAGATGTAAATGCATATGTTTCTGGGTCTCAGTTACCCAATTCAACATAATCTTTTCTAGTCCCATCCATTTACTTGAAAATTTGATGATTTCTGTTTTCTTTTTGTTTTCACAACTAAATAATATCCTAAGGTATACATGTACCACAGTCTTACTATCCATTCATCAGGTGTAGGGCACTTAGGGCATTTAGGTTTCCTGGCCTGTGTGAACAGAGCAGCAATATACAGGGTAGAGCAAGTATCTGTGAAGTCAAGTCCTTTGGGCTATGCAAGGAGTGGTATTTACTTTTAGATGTTTGAATGTTCTCCATATTCATTTGCGGAGTACCTATATCACATTACAACCCCACAAACCACGAATAAGGGTTCTCTTTACCCATATTTTTAGCAGTATTTATTATTTTGACTGAGTTAACAAGAAATCTCAAGGCTGTTTTGATTCACATTTCACTAATTGCTAGAGATCATGATCATTTTTAGATGTGTTTCTTCTCTTCCTTTTTTCTCCCCCTTCCCCTTCTTCTCCTTCTCTTCCTTCTTCTTCTTCCATTTCCTCCTCTTCTTTTTATGTGGCTTTTATTTTACTCTTTGCTTTTTGAGTTCTTTACATATTCTGAATATTAATTATAAATTCTCTGCCAGATGCATTCCGGGCAAAGATTCCCTCCAATTCTGTGGTCTTCCTCTTCATTCAACTAACAGTCTTTCTAGCTACACATCAATATTTTTTTATAAACTTCATTAAAATATTAATTCTTTGCTTGTCAGAAAATAGTTTTGAGAAAGTAAAAATGAAGCCTCTGAGTGGGAGAAAAGTGTTCAAAAAGCAGATGTCTGACAAAGGACTCAAGCTGTTTTATAAAAAATGCCTAAACTTTAATACTTAGGAGAAAAGGGGAAAGACAGTTTTTACTTATTTTCAAATTTTTTAATCTCAAAAAAAGTCTTTTGACAGTCTTGATAAGTAGCCCAGAAGGTCTCAAACCCACTGTTACAGCTGAAGTATTAGCTCCTTCCCCTTCAGCTTCTCGACCACTAGGATTAAAGGCCTGTGACGCTCTATCTTCTTTGATTTATTTTTATAATGTGACTAGCAGAAGTAAGTTTACATCACAGCTCACATTATATTTATTTGTCACACTATTCTATTTTGCTAAAATTCTCTGTATCCTTTTATTTGTTAAAATACATCAATGCATATTCTTTTTTCCTTCTATTTATTCTTATGGGTGTCTGTCCCATTCATTTCCCTGTGCCTTCATATCCATCCTCTGCCCTTGCACTGCTCCCTATACAAAGTAAAGTGAAATATAATTTAAGAGAAAAGAGAAAAAAAAAAGAGAAGGAAAAAAATCAGTCTCATCATGGAAGCTAAAGTGTGACAGTGAGCCACGCAGTAAATTTCTTAATCCACATAACTTTGCTTGTGAGTGTTCATTGCAGAGTGCGGTCTGGCTTGAGGCCTCTGGTTTCTGCTACACCCTCCACACTGGGTCCTCACTGCAACTCCCACACCTCCCCCAACAGAATTGGCTCTATTGTGCTGCCCAGGTGAGGTGCAGAGCCTGCTCTTCCGAGTGCTGTAGCTGGTAGCAAGCAGTGGCAGCTCTCCAACTCTTGTAACCTCAATCAAGGCCAGCTCTTCCACTTGCCTCAGGAGTTGATGGGGGGTGGGCATCTTTCTCCTGCCCATGCTGCCACATGACCGATTGACCGATTGGTAATAGGTACAGCTCTCTCATTCTCACAACTTCAGGGCTGGCTTACCCCCACCTCCACCAATGGGGTTTGCTCTATGGTGCTATGTGTGTGAGGTGCAGGGCCTGCTCTCTTGAGTGTTGTAACTGGTGACAGGCAGGGACACTTTCCAGTCCTTCTGACCTCAGGACCAGTTCTCCTATTTGCCTCAGGCATTGATGGGTGAGGGAGGAGGGTTGATGCATATTTTTAATCTTTAAGTATTTTCCTATAGTAAGTAAAATGCACCTATGAAAAAGGAAGACATATTAGTTGTTATGATATTTTGTAATTCAGATTAAAGACAGCTTGAGTCACTGTGATAGCATTAGGAATCTAAGACTTCATGGAGAGACCTCTAAGTTATAGTCACAGTATAGTATAACTATGACTTTGTGATAAGTTTTGTGTGAATACTTAAGATGGCAAAGTCAAGGGTTATTCTTCTGTCCCCAGTATTTGCAAACAAAATAACTTTTCAGAGTTATTTGCTGGGCTCTAGGTATCTAATAAGAGACCACTATCTCCAAATGGGATAATAAATTGATTAACCATTTGTGTATATTGCACAAATATCTGAAAATAAAATGAGTTTAGAAGAAGCTTCAGGCAAAAGCGGTGACTTTGAAAAGTAGGAAGTAACTGTGCTGATGAAGAATCCTGTGTTCTTTGGCCTTGCTATGTATGTTAGAGAGGCTCTGGATCTGTTGGTGCAACTGGATGGTAAAATGTACAAGCCCAGTTCCAGGGCTTGAAAGTCCACCTGCCCCTGATTTCGAAATGTTTTCAATCCTGAAACTCAAAATCCTACAAAGTCCTGAGCTAGCTCCAAACTCAGGACTTGAAATCCCATCAATAATACCCCGGAAACCATCCTGGAAAATCCTGCCCCCAAGGAACCCTATATAAACCTGCCTCTCAGTTCTTTACTGCTTCTCTCTTTGCAGAGGCAGCCACCGTCCTGTGATTTCCTAATAAACCTCTTGTGTAATATTTGTTGTGTGGTGTGACTTTGTGCTATTCCTTAGATCCCAACTGCCAGGATACCTTTCCCCTCAGAGCTGTATTACATTGATTGGCACCATAACTTGAACAGGCTTTCGTGGTGCTTGCACTCCTTCTTCAGGGCCTAAGATATACTTTAGAACCTGTATCTCATCTCCAGTTTACCCAGAATAGACTGGTGTTCTGGTTCACTGATCTTTCAACACCCTATCCACCAGTGGTAATTCAATAATTTCCCCCTTTGGCGAAGATACCCCAGCCACTACTTAAGGCTACGGCTGGCCTTCTTCACCTGACTCGATCCCCCAACCCTTGGCGCTGCAATCCTGTGGTTTCCTTAGGTGTAACTGGGCTATTGTGCCCTTCCCTGTCCCCCTCTTTTCACTCTTTCTTCAGAGTTTCCCACATTATTCCTCACCTTCTGACCTCCATGAATTTTTCAGCTCCTCTAGGCCCTTGTAGATTTTGCAGCCCTGTTCCTGACCCTTTCCAACGGATGATACCCATCCCCTCGTATAGCTCTGCTCTCAGTTTTGCCTTCTGATCTCCACAAAAGCCCTGATACTAGGCATTGAGTCTCCTCTTGGGCTTAGCTGGGATAATTCCTTGACACCCACACACACATACACACAGAGTGTGGCAATGACCCTCTGAATGGCTTGTATCTTCCTCTGGTCCTTCCTCTGGCCCTAGGAATATCTACAACTGCAGGCTACAGTGACATTTTTCCTCCCAACACTGTCTCTTATCCGTGGGAATGGTGTTTTCCATATCCTTTCAATCCCTGTGGGATTTTTTAAGAAAACTTCCTGCCTCTGCACACTTATTTGCCTTTGCAATCAAAATTGGCCTCAATAAGCCTTAGATAATCAATCCAAAAGGCTGCCCAACAGCACCCTAGCTTGCCGGTTTTCCCTCTCATCCCCCTCCTATAGCATTTTTTGTCCATAGCCATGGCTCAAAATTTTTCTGACTCTAAGCCTCTTTGTTAACAACTTATTGGATTCAGTTTTTTTTTTTTTACAGGGATTCAGGTATATTTTCAGTATCTTTTATGTACGAGTAGCATACGTATGTTGCTTTATGCCATCCCACCTTAATTAAGAGCTGGCTCTGGAGTTAGAGTATGAACTCCCTTCCTCTAGAACCAAGTACACTTGTTTAAAGTTTTCCTCCCAAATCTCTCTTCCATATCAGGTGATCCACCTGATTATGTCACAGAGAAAGTAGAGAAAACAAAATAAAGAGACAGACCATGCACAATGGACCGTATTGCTGCTTATCCATTTCCAAATACCATGTACTTTGTCAGTGGACGAAGCATGGGCAGTTTTTTTCCAAAGGCCAGTTGTGCCAAGAAGAAGACAAACTCCAAGTGGAGTGTCTTTGGTGCTCAGCACTCTCTCAGGAATAGATTGGTGCTTCTAGGAGCAATTGTGTCTCATGTCAACAGAATCCTAAATTATTTAAATGCCATGTTCTACAAATCTTTGAAGTGGTTGAAGGTTACCCATCTGTGCAGAATACAATCTCTATGTATTTAAAGAAACTAATTAGTCTGACTAAAAGTATAATAAACATTAATGACTATTGATCTATAATACTTAATACCTATATATTTTAAAGATTAAGAGTTCATATCAGTTCAATCTTTAAACAACTGTGCAGTAAAGGAGGACAATGACATCAAAATGTAAACAATGTATAAATATCTTAATCAGAGGTAGATATATATATATAATACAATGTGATAAATATATACTAAAATTGTATCAATATACAAAATGTCTTAAACAGAGGTATGCATGCATACAATATGACAAGATAACTTTGCATAGGTGTACAAATATTGTAAACAGAAATAACAAAATAATTTGAACTTATATCAATATACAAGAAATGATACCAGTCTAAATTGTCCATAAATAATAGCTTATAAGTATTTACTCTATTACTCACTATTTTTATTATTAGTGTGAATAAGTTCATATTAAATTACCTATTGTCCCATTCAATCTTCCCTCCACCCTTTTTTTTTTGATCTCCAGGCCTACATAATTTGCACCCCAACCCCCAACCCTATGTGAGGGATAATCAACCCCTAAATGGTGTCTCTAACTGTGAGAACAAGCTTTATTGAGTAAGGGGACATTGCATTTTAGAATTGCTTCCTGCTATCTCAGTCAACAGAATGATGCCCATATGGACAACTGCATCCACATAAAGCCTGAGAGAGCTTGGGAAGTAATTTTAAACATAAAATAATAGAGTTAAGCAAAGCTTATTGATAGCAGCACTTTCTCATGTGGGCTGTGCTTGCTGGAAGCAAGCGCTCTCATTTAAGAGAGGCTTTCTGACTCAGCTTTAGCTGCAAAACCTTGCAGCTCTTTTAAGAGGTCCTGCAATGAAACACTCATGTGGTTTTGATGAAAAGCTGACTGCATACTTTTTGATGGTGACAGGAACCTTGAAATGCCATCGAGCTGTGGCAATAAACATGGCTCCAGCCGGCACCTCTACCATGAGGCTAGACTCTCAGCAAAAAACTAAGCAACGGGCTGGATCCTTCTTTCAAAACCATAGCTTTAATCCTAGTCATATTGCTTATCAAATTAAAGACTCATGTGGTCAGAAAAAGAGAGATATACAATAAAGATAGATTCAAATGAAGAAAACCTCTAGTTTACAGTGTGTTCTAAAATATATATAGGCTTGTGAGAGAAAAGAAAATAGGACAAAGTCCTTAAAATAAACAAAAAGAGAGTAGTTGGGTATAGTGGCAATACCTTTAATCCCAACACTTGGGAGGAAGAGGCAGGTGGATCTCTATGAGTTCAAGGACAACCTGGTCTACAGACAAAATTTCAGGAAAGCCAAAGATACACAGAGAAACCCAGTCCTCAAAATCCCAAAATATTAAAAATAAAAAAAGAAATAGAATTTAAAATAAAGCCATGTAAAGATGGTAAACACACAGACAATCTGGATACTGTATGTTATGTTCTCTTTGAGTTGTTTGAATGCTGAGGAAGGAGCAACAGCTGCTAAAAGACATTTGTTTATAAATGCTGCTGAATTAACCCAAGATAGGTATTTTGACAATACCTTAACTTTAAAATAGAAGTCAAAAAGGTATGTTACTTTGGAGAAGTGGTTTTGCTTTTGTTTCCACAAGAAATGAGAGGCTATGGATTCATTTTGGGTTAAGAAAAATCAAGTTTGATCAAGGAAGATACCCTGAAAAATCTCTGATAGGAGTAGATGGCCCAAATGTCTGAGTTCTACATCCATAACAGATTCACAGATTCAAGACTGCTGTCTGAGATGATCAAGCCTCACAGAATACTACAGTCAGGACTTGACCATAACTCAAAATTATTTTTAGGTCCCCATAAGATTATCAGCAGCCCCAATCAGCAGGAAATATCCTGGAAAACTATGCCCACATTCCCAAAAATGAATTATAGATGCTTTTCTTTGTTTAAAGTATTGTTACAATTTGTATGGATATTGGTCAGAAAGAAAGCTAAACAAGTGAGATTCGATTCAGAGTTCCTGTTTTGAAAAGAAGGGGCGAGGAAGTGCTGTGGGACAATGGCCTGTTCCCTGTCAATTGTATTTTAATAAAATGCTGATTGGCCAATATCCAGGCAGGAAGTATAGGCAGTGTGACCAGGCAGGAAGTAGAGGTGGAACAATGAGAACAGGAGAATTCTAGGAAGAGGACTCAGTCTGTAGTTGTCACCCAGATGCAAAGGAAGTCAGACACAGAGCAAGCAAGATGTGACTGCCTCACAGAAAAAGGTACCAAGCCATGTGGCTAACACAGACAAGAATTATGGGCTAATATAAGTTATTAGAGTTAATAACAAGTCTGAGATAGTAGGCTAATCAGTTTATAATTAATATAGACCTTTGTGTAGTTCTTTGGGACTGAATGACTGTGGGACCAGCCAGGACAGAAAACATCAATCAACACATTAATCCCTTTGAGTACAGATACTTACTGTGCCTACTCAAGTTCTGCATAGCTTCAGAACAATCAAAGAAAACCTCATGGCTCAAGATGCAGCCTGGTGAATTCTGGCCAGCATTATCTCTGGAGATTTAATGACAACTCCTTGTTGTTATGCCCATTCAGTGTCAGTAATTCTACTGCCGAGGTAGGAGCACCTATTGGCATTAAAATTCCCAGGAAAAGAGCTTAGACTTGCTCTCACAGGCAGCAATGCATATAGTAAAAGGATATAGAATTCTTCCACTTAATTGGTCTTTTCATTTAGTAGTTTCTTGGCCTATGAATTTCAAGTTTTGAATATATGCTAGACAGTAATAAAAATATATAGTCTGATCTCAGTAGGTACTTCTGCCTGCAACCCATAATACTTGTTCTAACTCATTTTTTTCCAGTTTTTAAGGGGAATGTTTTAAAGAAAGGTATTAAGCAACATGTTAAGGGGCTGGAGATAAAAATAGAAGCTAAGAGCACTTCCTGTCCTTAGAAGGTCTCAGCTTGGTTCCTAGCACCCCCATGACATCTCATACCTTTCTGTCACTCAAATTTCAGGCTTCTTAGCACCCTCTTCTCATCTCCATGGGCACCAA
Organism: Chionomys nivalis; assembly: GCF_950005125.1. NCBI lineage: Eukaryota > Metazoa > Chordata > Mammalia > Rodentia > Cricetidae > Chionomys > Chionomys nivalis. The sequence continues at coordinate 16,580,862 of NC_080091.1, read as the reverse complement.
GCATGTACATGCTACATATGCATATAGCGGGCAAAACACTCATACACATAAAATGGAATAAATACATCTAAAAAGAAAAGAACACAGATTAAAACAACAGCAAAGTCAGTATGTAAATGGAAGTACCTGAAGACATCCTGCATAGAAGAGACAAGGAATGAAAATCAGAAAGCAAAGATGAACTTTTCTATTGTATCTAACATTATTTTAAACTCTTTTTAGATAATAACACCATGAGACTACGATTATTCTATAACAACTATAAAGTAGCCAACATGTAAGATCTTTGCCAAACCAAAATGCCCCCAGATTTTCACCCCATGCTTATGCTCTCATTTATTCTAGATAATCTCAGTCACTGTCACACACTCTTTTAGATGTGTCTTTAATAAACAGCAATGGAGTCGAGTTAATAATGATAGTGGGCATTCTTTAAAATGTCCTCACATTCTCCCCTTTCTTGAAAAGTCTTATAAAATTCCAAAATATTTAGAAACACATTTGGTGGAAGAGATTTAAGTTTCCATCCAAAATAGTGAAACTGAAGAGGAAATGGCACATGTTAACAACTTCAAAGAACAGAATAGGAATTCACCAAGTATAATTTTGAACATTAACTGAACCAAGAAGGAAATCACATTATAATTGACTGAGTCTTGTAATATTGGATAGCAAAACAACACATTTATAGCATTTCATGCATATGCTAGAAAACAGGAAAAATTAAAATCAGTAATCTAAACTTAATCTGAGAAAACAAGAAATTGAAGAGAAATTATAGTTAAGACAAGCATAAGAAAAGATAATACTGATTAGAGGAGAAATCAACAAAACTGTGAACAAGAAATTACAGGGAAACCAACAACTTTTTCCTTAGAAATATTAATAAAATTAATAAACTTATATCTAGTCTAACAAAGAAACAAGTGACTAGTCCTAAATTTATCTCTAATGGAAAATAAAATAAAAAAGCCTTCCTGTTCCCCCAAACAACAATACAGTAGAATATTGTTGCCTATGCTATCAAAACACAAAGGATGCTATATGAATATTTTGAGGAAATTTAGTACCACAATCAGATAATTAGTTCTTTCCAAGTTGGTTTATGTAGAATCAGCATGATATCAATATCAATTAAAATCCCACAAAGCAATGTTAAAGACACAGATAGAGTCCTTTTTTTTGTAGGAACCAATTCTAGAAAGCCAATGCAATGACGCCCAGCTTCCATAATTACTATTACAGTAACGAATCACAAGACTATATGAAAGTTGTGAAAAAAATAAATCAAACTGAAAACACTAGAAATTGTTTTAATTTTAATTTTGACTACTCTAGTAGTAGGCAGGAAATACTGATTCCCTGTGGTTTTACGTTGCATGGTATGGCCATTTCTCTGGCATCTACTTTGACTTCTTTGATTTGGTGCCTCTTCGAATCTTTTTCCATTTCCCTCTGGTTTTTGTTGTAAATATTAGGAACCTCCTGTAGAAATGTGTTTAGTTATCCTTTAAATATCTAATGTGTGCTGCGGGAAGTCCTTCCTCTCCTCCAGCCAATAGCCACTGAGATACCAGCCCATTGGGGGTCTCTCTCCCTTTAAAAAAGCGGCCACTTCCCTCCTCGCTCTCTCTTACTTCCTGCTCTCTTCCAGCGACTAGACTCCCTTCCTGATTGCGCAGAGGGCTGTTGTCTATGACGGTGATCTGTAAGTTTTTTCCCTTTTAAATAAATAACCATTTTATTAATCATAATTCCAAACTGGTGTTTGTGACTTACGCCTTCACCTTGAAATGTGCTGGAATTATCTACCTGGAAACCACCTTTTATAACAGCATCTTTATATCCTATCGTTTCTATGGAAACAGGTTGTCTCAACAGCCTTGCAATTCCAAGCTTAACTTCTGGGTTTCACACACGTCATGGCTGATGTCCTTTGCTCTTGGTGGCTTCATGTCAGGCTGTTTTTTGCATTTCTTAGGATATTAACATTGATTCGCTGTTTTTATACCAATACCAAGCTGTTTTCAATACTGTAGCTCTGTAATAGAGTTTGAATTCATGGATGGTAATGCCTCCAGATGATCCTTTACTGTATAAGATTGTTTTGGCTACCCTGGTGTTTTTTTTTTTTCCATATAAAGTTGATTATTGTCTTCTCCAGGTCTGTGAAGAATTTTGATGGGATTTTGATGGGGATTGAATTGAATCTATAGATTGCTCTTGGTAGAATTGTCATTTTTACTATGTTGATCCTCCCAATCCAAGAGCAAGGGAGATCCTTCCATTTTCTGGTATCCTCTTCTATTTCTTTCTTCAAAGACTTAAAGTTCTTGTCAAATAGATCTTTCACTTCCTTGGTCAGAGTTACCCCAAGATATTTTATGCTATTTGTGGCTATCGTGAAAGGTGATGCTTCTCTGATTTCCCTCTCTGCTTCCTTATCCTTAGTGTATAGGAAGGCAACTGATTTTTTGGAGTTGATCTTGTATCCTGCCACATTACTAAAGGTGTTTATCAGCTGTAGGAGTTCTTTGGTAGAGTTTTTGGGGTCGTTTATGTATACTATCATATCATCTGCAAATAACGAAAGCTTAACTTCTTCCTTTCCAATACGAATCCCCTTGATCCCCTTCTGTTGTCTTATTGCTATTGCTAGAACTTCAAGCACTATATTGAAGAGGTATGGAGAGAGTGGACATCCTTGTCGTGTTCCTGCTTTTAGTGGGATGGCTTTGAGTTTTTCTCCGTTTAATTTAATGTTAGCTGTCGGCTTGCTGTAAATAGCTTTTATTATATTTAGGTATGACCCTTGTATCCCTAATCTCTCCAAGAACTTTATCCAGAACCTGGAAACAACCTATATGCTCTTTAATGGAAGAATGGATGAAGAAAGTATGGAATATATACATATGAGAGTACTACTCAGCAGTAAAAAAACAATGACTTCTTGAATTTTGCATGTAAATGGACAGAAATAGAAAACACTATCTTGAGTGAGGTAAGCCAGACCCAAAAAGAGGAACATGGGATGTACTCACTCATATTTGGTTTCTAGCTGTAAATAAAGGACATTGAACCTATAATTCGTGATCCTAGAGAAGCTAAATAAGAAGGTGAACCCAAAGAAAAACATATAGTCATCCTCCTGGATATTAACCTTCATCAAGCGATGAAAGGAGACAGAGACAGAGACCCACATTGGAGCACCGAACTGAAATCCCAAGGTCCAAATCAGGAGCAGGAGAGAGAGCACGAGCAAGGAACTCAGGACCGTGAGGAGTGCACCCACATACTGAGACAATGGGGATGATCTATCGGGAACTCACCAAGGCCAGCTGGACTGGGTCTGAAAAAGCATGGGATAAAACCGGACTCGCTGAACATAGCAGACAATGAGGACTGCTGAGAAGTCAAGAACAATGGCACTGGGTTTTGATCCTACTGCACGTACTGGCTTTGTGGGAGCCTAGGCAGTTTGGATGCTCACCTTACTAGACCTGGATGGAGGTGGGAGGTCCTTGGACTTCCCACAGGGCAGGGAACCCTGATTGCTCTTCAGGCTAATGAGGGAGGGGGACTTGATTGGGGGAAGGGGAGGGAAATGGGAGGCAGGTGGTGGGGAGGAGACAGAAATCTTTAATAAATAAATAAATAAATAAAATTTGATTCGCTATAGGCTCTCATTCATTCTTTCACTGACAGGAGAGTTGTCTGAATCAACCACTTAATTAAAACTAAGTGATTTTTAAAGTTTCTTCCATGTTTACCCACTGACATTTTTATGTAAAGGTGTTTTCTTCTTTAGTCCTTCATATTAAGACATATAAATTCTAAATTATTTCTTTTTGATTTGAAACTAATATGCAAAAGAGTTGGTTTCTTAATTTTCTTCAATTCTGTTAATTTTTTGCTTTACACGTTATGATGTTCAGAATATTTTCAAGACACTATTGCAAAAACAGACTTGGTGATGTTTAAGATTTCTTTGCTGCTTTATTTTTCATCAGCTGTGATTGTCTTTTGCCAGGATTTCATTCTTTTTTGTATGTCATCACACCACTAGCTTTTAATTCACTTTCTGTTGAACTGATAGGAGAGGGATGGGTTTATTTAAGTTATGAATTTTAATCATAGTCCGTCATTGTGTAAGGGCATGAAGTCAAGAAGGAACAGAGGCAGGGACTGGGAGGAAAGCTGCTATTGGTGGTTTTTTCAGCTTGCTGTTCTGTGTAGTCCTTACCTATGGGTGTAGTCACTTACCTTTAGGTGGTTCCACCCACAATCGGTTGGGTTCTCCCCATAACAATCATCAGTAGAAACAATTGTCATAGGCATGCCCAATTTGATGGAAACAATTTCTCAATTAAGTCAAGATGAAAATAAAATTCAACTAAAGTACCCTATCTCCTGTCAACTTGATACATAAACACATCACTGTAAAATCATAACCATCTATTTCCTGATTGTCTCTAAGATCTTGTGTTTGTATTTCACATATAATGCAGTAGAACTTTACACATCCCAATTGTCTTTAAAAATTCCAAAGCTTTCAGTTGAGAATCGTGGCAGACAATTTTAATCTCAGCACATTGGAAGCAATGATAGGTAGAGTGTGTGAGGACAGCCTGGTCTGTGTAGTTACAGGACAGTCAATGCTACAATGTAAGACCAAGCCTCAAACAATGAAATAAAGCAAAACCAAATAAAACAAAACACCTGTGCAAACATATTCTATTTTTAAAAAGTTTAAGTTGTCATTAAAAACCCAAATCTCTTATCTCTGGGCTCTTATAAAATCGAAGGTGAATTATGTATGCTTTCTTATTTCACTAAGAAATAATTAGGGCACAGTTACCATAATATTAAAGCAAAACTAGATCCAAGAGAGGAAAAAGATCAAAGGCTAATTAATGTCTTGGACTCACTGTTTGTCCTCTGTGAAAATCCTGAGAAGTTCCACTTCTGCATCTCTGCAATCTACAGCTCATTGCTGAGTTCAGCTGCTGGTTTGAGGTGTAGCCTTGACTCCCCAGAACACACTGAACTTTTAAATATCCTTGCTTGTTTCAACATTTAGAAACTTATTTTCAACAAAAATTGTGATAAAACACAAAATAAAATTTACCCAGAAAAGGATGACTTCTAATATTATTCCTGTATAATTTCTTTCTTTCTTCTCTATATGTGTTAATTTTAAATAACCATTAGTTTATATTGTAATATTTCTTTTTCTAAATAGAACAGATTTTCTTAATATTTTATTCTACCATTATATAGTGATTATATAATTTTAGTTTTTAATTCTCTTCTAGTTTTGATTAATAATTAAAAATAATAGTAATTACATTCCCTATTTTCTAAAATAATTTTATATATTGAAAAACATGATGTTGCAGTGGGATATTTGTACAAATAGACATTTGAATATTACCATGAGGTGAACTGGAGTACACTCATGAATTTTTAACATACAGCCTTTGGGATGGGGTTGGGAATAGAGAAGCTGGGTTTGTGCTGCCTGCTGATTCCTGTATTCTAAAGAATTATGCCATGGTTGAGTTCAGCTGTCGGTATTAAGTTCCCAAGAATAGATGCCACTCTAGTAAGAACTGCCTTTGGTACTACACTGTGCCAAGGCATGAGGAGGTAGTGGGGTGAAAGTGTCCATTAGTGCCATTATACTCCCTCTCCACCTCTTCCCTCAGGGCTCTGAAGATAAGTCTGTACAGATCACCATAGCACATTACATTACATGGGGTTCTCCTGACAAATGATAGATTCAATAGATAACAGACGGACTATAACAACCACTTTATAGGATTTTGGAGGTTGTGAAACATACCTAGAACTTCTGGCTTCAAACTGAAGAGGCAAGACAGATGATGCTGTAATTCAGTCAAATTCTTTCTTTTTCCTCTCTCTCTCTGTTTTTATTTTTTAAAACAATCTTTTTCTCATTTTACATACCAATCCCAGTTCCCTTTTCCTCCCCTTCTGTTGCTTCTCCTACCTTCCACTCACCCCCCCCCCATCCACTCCTCAGAGAGGGTAAGGCTTTGCAATGGGGAGTCAACAAAGTCTGGCAAATCACTTGGAGGTGGGACCAAGACTCTCCCCACTATATGTAGACTGATCAAGGTATCCCTCCAAAGAGAATGGTCTCAAAAAAGCCAGTTTAAGCACTAGGGATAAATCCTGGTCTCACTGCCAGTGGTCCCACAGACTGCCCCAGGCACACAACTGTCACCCACATTCAGAGGGTCTATGGAAGTTTCCACACTGTCAGTCTCAGGTCAGCTGTGTCTGTGGGTTTCCCCATCACAGCCTTGACCCCTCTGCTCATATTATTGCTCCTCCCTATCTTTGACTGGACTCCAGGATCTTAGATCAGGGCTAACTGTGGATCTCTGCATTTTGCTTCCATAACTTACTGGATGAGGTTTCTAGGATGATAATTAAGGTAGTCATCAACCTGATTACAGAGGAAGGCCAGTTCAGGTACCCTCACCACTATTGTTTAGGGTATTAGCTGGGGTTATTCTTGTGCATTCCTGGGTATTTCCCTAGTACCAGGTTTCTTGTTAGTCCCATAATGGGATATATCTCTCTTTCGTCTCCCTCTCTGTCTTTCTCCCATCTTGGCCATCCCGTTCTCTTTTGTTATTCTCTCTCTTCCCTTTTCCTCTCCCCTTCCCCTTATAACTTTCCTCCCTCCTACATGGTCCCAATTTTCTCAGGAGTTCTTATCAATTTTCCTTTCCCCAGGGGGATCCATATATGTCTCTTTTAGGGTTCTCCTTGTTACCTTCCCTGGGGTTGTGGACTATAGGCAGGTTATCCTTTGCTTTCCATCTAATATCCACTTACGAGTGAGTACATACCATGTTTGTCCAGGGCAAGAAAGGTGCTGATCCCTATATAGAAGATGGTGTTGGTGGGGAGAGAAGAGACCCTTTTTTGACTTTCCCCCCACGAGAGGATAAAGTGATAACTCGCCCCCCTTTGGTCATCTTATCTGTTTAATCTATTGATTCAAATGCTAATCTCTTCCAGAAGCACCCTCACAAACATGAATTAGTGTTTATCCAGTCCTCTGGACATCACTTAACTCAATTGCATTGACAGAACATTAAGAACAAAGATGCACCTGCCCAGTTCTGGTCCCTGACTCCTGCCTGTGCCTAGTAATGGGTACTAGAGTCTGGGCTCAGGGGGAAGACAGAGATTGCAGTCAGTCCACTGGTCTTCCCAGTGCATCATTTCTGACTTGGTCACGGTTATCTCTATGTTCTCCCTGCTTTCCCTGTCCAGTTACTATGCCTTCTCCCCTTTTCCTGTGCTGAACTGAAAGACACCACCTTTCCTTTATGAACTGAGCCTCTCAGCACTCAGGCCCTGTCAAACCTCTGTAAACTGTTTTTTTTTTTTTTTTTTTTTTTTTTTTTTTTTTTTTTTTTTTTTAAATAATCCTCAGATTCCTAAATTTGTTCTATGGTTTTCCTGCTAGAATCCTTGATGGTATAGAAGTTCAACCTGGAGAGAAATATGAGGTAAGTTTGAAATGTTGTGAAAGCAGGTTTAGCCCATTGTTTCCAATTATATTGTTAGTTTGTGTTTTGGTGACTGATCCATCTCTTTTGTAGCATATTATTCCTCTCATGCTATAGACGTTGTAACTGCCCAAGAAATTCAAATAAATTTATACCCTTCATTTTACCAAAGCAATCAATTTACATTTAAAGTCAGCAGCGTTTCTATTTTTCAGGACTAAAATATGCTTGTAAGACTCATGTTGCCCAATAAAGAGTAAGTAATCCTGATTAAGTAGCTAGAATAATGTTTTCAATAAGTCAGTCACTGCTAGTGTTATTTTCCATATAATATTACACTTGTAAATTTAATTTTTCTATTCAAATAAAGGCACTTCTATGGAAAATATAAATATTTGTAATGAGAATTAACAGTATAAACACAATATACTTACTTAATATAACAGCTACTTTGAAAACTGCAGGGTGAAATCTTGCATTCATCCATATGGCAGCTTAATAAAGAACTCTAATGTGAGTTAAATAATCATATTTGCCAAAAGGTATCAGCCAACCCGAGGAGTAAAAGAACAGGCCATGGGGGTGTAAATATGATCAAAGTACATTGCATACACTTACAAATGTCACCATGAAAACTATTATCATGCAATATTAATACATGCTAATGAGAACATCCAGCAAGGTCAACACCATTATTTTAATCAGCTTCAAAATATGTTTTAGATAAATGCATTGGTAATCAAGGGGAAAACAAATACAGGGCAGCAAACATTGTGGGGTCAAGTTCTTCAACATGTAAGTGATCTGCTCTTCTGAGTGGTTCTGTCTGCTTAACCTTCCCCAAGGGCAAACTGCTGACAGTTTCCTTATTCTTCAATAAGTGGTGCTTTGAGCTTAAAAAGTCACTTTCTCTTCTGAATTTCACTGGCAGATGAATAGATGTCTGAGAGTGCCTGGTGAATCTCAATTGCTATCAGTTCTCGTTATTTTCTCCGTCTATGTAATTAGACTTTCATTTTGCAATTACAGCAAATTCTGATATCGAGTCCCATGTAGTACCACGTACCCACTAGATGGCAGTGCATCCAAAGTAATACAATGAAATAGAGGACTCCTCCAAAGGCTTTCTCTTCCTACTTCCCTCCCTCCACTCTGAATTTTGCTGTAGAAATAAAAAATTACATTTCTTCAGCCATTTTAAAAACTCAATCCTGTCCTTCAACATTAAGTATTAATGAACAATAACTTGAAAATGTTGTGTATCTTAAGATAAAAATTATAAAGTAAAGAATTAGGGTAAAATGAACTGTTTTTCCCTCCATAATCCTCTAGTATATAAATACCCATAGATCATTTGCAGCAAGTGCTGGGAGCACAGCAACTCTTGGGAGCATGGAAGGCATATATCCCTGCCAGTCCTTTTCTGTCCTGTACTTTAGAGAAATGCATCATCTGAATTTCTATAAATAATACACTTTAATTTAAGAGCACCTCTGAGAGGGTTCCAATACAAACAGTCACAGCAGAACTCATCAAGGCCTCCCTAAGGGAAGAGGGAAAACCTGTCTCCAGCAGTTCATTGGTGAGAAAAAAATCAGTAATAGTTTTTGAGGAAAGACAAAATGGGAGGCTATTACATATATAAAATGGTAAGTGTGTAACAGTATTTCAGTTAGTAAGATGTTAAGTTTCTTTATATTTTACAAAGAGCAAGTGCTACTTGCCAGCTTGAAAAATATAGGCAACACAAAATTTTCTATTTTAAAACATTAAAGTAAAAATCCATGCATGTTTTCTCTAGCATACCAGTAGCCAAGAACTACTGAGAACTGAAGAGCTGTGCTCGGACTGGAGGAGCACAGCACATGCTACTCTATCTATCAGAAGAACCAACTCTTTATACTTTAGCTCACTGTTGTAATAAGAGCGGCGGGGCTGCGTTCCTGGCGCCCGGCCGCCCTCACGGCTTTACCCAAATTAATTACACGGAAACTGTATTCTTTTGAACACTGCCTAGCCCATTAGTTCCAGCCTCTTATTGACTAGCTCTTACATATTGATCTAACCCATTTTTAATATTCTGTGTAGCACCATGAACTGGCTTACCAGGAAAGATCTTAACCTGCATCTGTCTGGAGTGGGAGAATCATGGCGACTCACTGACTCGGCTTCTTTCTCCCAGCATTCTCTTCTGTTTACTCCACCCACCTAAGGGTTGGCCTATCAAATGGGCCTAGGCAGTTTCTTTATTAATTAACCAATGAAAGCAACAGATTAATACAAGACCCACCTCCATCAGCTCACTATACTTTTTCTCTGAAGTCTGCATATTTCTATTTCAAAGCCCAGGAACCATTCAGGAGAACCATTCAGAAATGTCACATGACAGCAAACATACAAGATTTATCTAAGAACTGCTTTTGAGTCAAAAAGAAAAACGGATATGAATCAGTGGTAAAGACTGACACAGAAGTCATCAGTTGGGTATGTGCACAGGGCCACTGTGGCTTAACTTAATGAGAAATCTATATTCTTCAATAACATTTATGAACATTCTTCCAGTGTAATACCCAAAGAAATGTCTTTTATCCATTATTTCATCCCTTAGTCACTCAATAAACAAATGCTGATAGACTTCTGTCCCTGTGCAATTCTGCATAAAGTCATAATGGTTAAACATTTCCCCAACACCTCACGTGAACTCGTTAGGTAACCTCATGTTGAGATAGCTCAGTGGTATAAGGTGTTTGGTAGATGAGCCTGACAAACTGAGTTTGATTCTCAGAAACCATGGTGGAAGGTGAGAAACAACTGATAAAAGTTGTTCTATGATGTTGACACACACAGCTCACACTGACACATACAATACACAATAATAAATATGAAGTGAAGCTTAAAAAACTAAGCAACACACTCAGATTGCTTTAGGGTCTGTTTTTGTGTTGTTAATGGTTTTCCCCTCCAACAACAGAACTTGTATTTCATTTTAAGATGTAGAAATATTTCAAAGAAAGATACGTGTTACTCAAACATGTAAGAAAAGCAAAGCAGGAGGATGTTGATGATCTTACTAGTAAATTACCTAGAAACTAATTTCTGTATTGAACTATTTGATATCCAAAGATATAAGTGAATTCATATTATCATTGTGTTTTAAAACTAGCCATGTGTTTCTTCTCTTTTGAAGGGTCTAGCTAACTTTCTACGCTTTTTTTTCTCTTTTACCCACTGAAACTTAAGATTTCTTTTAAGTAAAAATCTAGGTTTTACTGTGAAATTTGTAATGAATAATCTGTATTTTTATTCCTGTTGTGTGTCTTCAATATGTTTGTCTAAAGCAAGAAACTAGTGCAGGAAACGAGGAACAGTATGACTTCATAGAAGAAAGCAATCATTTACTTGATGGCAGATTTAGAATGCACGTGTACATTCAGCATTTAGTGAACCACCAAATCTTACATAGAGACAAATGCAGAACTTTCTAAGGCCCTTGCATTCACAATAGCACCCAGATCCACTATAAAAGCTTTTCCTGGTGATTACATAAGACATTAACAGACAAATTTTAATTAAATTCCTTTTCTTCACTAAAAATACTGAGGAGTTTTATGCCACTTATTAGTTTTTCATTTGTTTTTAGACTTAGGTATTTGTTTCTGTCTTAATTGATAAAGAATATTTAATAGATTAAAGGTTTAAAACAAATGAATTATTTTTTTTCCTCCACATCTTCTTCTTTATATTCCTATAAGCAATTGCTTTTTCTGGAAGAAGGTGTGCCCTATTATTCTGCAGCTGCTACTGGTAAAGGCCAGTGTGTGTGTGCATGAGTGCATGAGTGTGGGTTTTTTTTTTTTTTTTGCCATTGGTCTCAACATCAATCACATGGTTCTCTCCTTCCTTATTATGGTCTTTTCACTATTATCATGTAAATGCTAGATTGTCTGCATTGATCTTAATGTATCCATCTCTGCACTCACCCTTCCCTTCACCTACCTTTCCATTTCTATCTCTCATCTTTTTCTTTCTTGTTTTGGAATAGTTTTTGTATGTGAACTTCCAAATATGCAAATCTGTTTCTAACTACACTCAATTATTCTTACAAGCGCCATCTTATTTTTGTGTGTTGGGTTTTGATCTCTGTTAACTCTTTGTTTTGTGTGTTCTCTTTCCTCTTATTTTCTCTGCAATTTGCAGGCATCCTTTTTCCTTCAACACCTAGGGAATAGTAGCTAAAATCCCTTTACGTCTGTTTGGTTTTCATTTATTAGGGTCAATTCTTGTTTTGTTTCTCAACTTCACCTTTTTATTCTGTCTTCTTCAAATTTTAACAGTCTTTGGTTGATCATTTGTATTTATTCTTGACAGACTGCTTGACAGGAACCCAGTGGATGATTTTTTATTTGCACCTGTAAAGAATTTGTAAGTGCAGATCCCCACTTTTGAATATCAAAACAAGTTTTTGATACATGCATCAAGACCACTTTCCTCAAAGGTAAGGTGTTGTAGGAGATTTGTTCTCACTGTCAGTTTGAGACTGTCAATAAACTTTACCTTGAATCACAGGGCAGAATTAGCTACCAGCTGACCAGAATTAGCCATAAAAGTTTTGGAGGATCCAAGACACGAGGGCACAGAAATAGTAGGGAAAGATTAGCAGGCCCTTTGGGGTCCAGGAAGGAAAGAGAGAGGATGTCCCTGGTTGCTTGTTTATCTCTGCTCTGATCAGTTAGTTTTTTAACCTTGCTATTTGACTCTCTAGTAATATTTAATAGAAATAAGTATAAGCAATCATTTCAGTAAGGGGATAAGATTGCAAAGTTTGAACATTGGCTTTGCTTCCTAAAGGAAAAGCACAAGGTGCTTAATGGTGAAATTCAGGGAGATAATGATATTTTGATATGAGTGTGCTGTATGCCTTATTTTAGAAATCCTTATGTTAAAATGTTTTCATTTTAAGTCTGAAGTTTTCACATTCTGTGTTAGCGCATTGTATCTCTGGTACTTGTGGAAGCTAGGTTACTTCTCAGGTTCTGTCTTTCTTTTCTTCATTCCAATGACCTATTTTACCACTCCACAGAAATACCTGGATGACTGCCATAACAATTAGTTGATAGAAATGGGGTACCACATGTATTAAGTCATTATTTATCTTCTACATTATGTTTGTTTTTCATGACTGTCCTCCATCTTGAAGCTACTTATAACTTCTGTCTTCTCCCCATCACACTATGAAGAAAGGCACATTGGATGAAATTGCAACGTTTGTTCTTTACTTATGGTATCTACAGTGTGTTTGATTCCAGTAATGTACTGCAGCATCCAAACCAAGAATGTCATAGTTCTTTATTTTAGCATTGCTATGCACACAGCTTGCATACATATATAGTGTGATATATGCATATGTGCATATACAGGTATCAGTTTTTATCATAATGTTTTGTAGAACATCTGCGTGGAGGACAAGAGTTACTGCCTTCCACTGTGGATCCACACCTGCTGGCTAGAGTGTTTCCTCTTAGTCCCTGACAATAGAAGATGGGAGAAGGGGCTCAGGGATGTAACTTCTTTATATGTCTTCTAGCTGTTATGCTTCTCTATTGAGAGATGTGCAGATGGCTCATCTTCAAACCTGTCCTTCCACTTACTTGAAGCACACTCCCATCCATACTCTTCCATCTTAATACTGATAGAACTTCTCTTCTGGATGGGAACATTAGGGGTTTTTCATAAAATACCTAAATGTGACTTAAACGACAGAGTGAATTTAATGCTAAGTATATGACCCTGAATGTAGTCGCAGCTTTACAGCTTTCCCCATCTATGTTAAAGATGACAAACTACAAAAAAATAATTCATATAAAATAAATATTAGGAAAAAATGTGATGAAGTATTAAAAATTGTTGAAGTAAAGAAATCATTTTAGGCATAATATAAAATATATTATCCATAGAGGAATTTTTATAGATTTAGTTATAAAATGAATATTTTACAGCTCAGAAGTGAGCAGATCATTTTTAAAAATGAAAATGTTTGGTAGATTTTTATAAGAATTACTGTCAAAAGACCATAATGCTTAATATGTAATAAACCTCTTAAGAACCGCTGAAAAATGACTCAATAGCACAGTGAGCACAAGGCTTAATTGGGTATTCCAGAATGCTGATCAAAAGACCAAAAAGCAGATTATGTAAGACTGCAATATCAAAGACTTTTTTTTTTATCTATGGGCTTCCTTTTAGCCAATTAGCAGTTCACAGTACATAAGCTTTAATCTATTTATTTTTTTATTAGTTTTCCGAGGTCCTACGTTTTGGTTGCTGATCCTATTTCTTGAATGGCTGGTGTCATATTCAGAAAGTGCTTACTTGAGTCTATATCCTGAATTGTATTCTCTAGTCTTTCTTCCAGAAGTTTCAAGGTTTCAGGTGTATTATTCAGATTTTTGACTTATTTAGACTTGATTGTTTTACAAAATGAGAAATTTAAGAAAATTAATTTTCATTCATCTACATTTGCTTATCCAATTGGTCTAGCATATTCACTGAGGAGGTGGTCTTTATATAATGTGCATATTTGGCATCTTTGCCAAAAGTCAGGTAGCTATAGTAGTAAGAAGTTATATTTGGGACTTCAATTCTATTCTACTCACAATTGTGTCTGTTTCTGTGCTGGTATGATATTGGTTTTTGTCATTATGACTCTGTGGTATAACTTGAGATCGAAGATGGTGATATTTCCAGTCTTGTTTTTATTGTTCAAGACTGTTTTGTACACCTGGTCTTTTATGCTTTTCTGTGAACTTTAAGACAAATTTTGAATTTCTGGAAAGAATTGTTTTGGGGTTTTGATTGGGATTGTATTCAGTCTATAAATTGCTGTTTGAAGGATGACCAGCTCTACATTTGACAATGGATTATCATCCACAACACATAAAGAACTCAAGAAATAAAGAGTCAGGAAAGCAATTCAATTTTAAAAAGTTACAAAGCTGAGCAGATAGTTCCCAAAAGCCAAAATTCATTTGACTAAGGAATAATTTTTAAAATAATCATTATCCTTAGCTGTGAAGTATTTTCTTTTAGACACTAAACCTCTCTGCAGGTGCAAATAATTCCAATCAGACTGAATTTGACCAAATTAAAGATGCCCATGTCTAATGGAATGCTCCCTGGTGGTCCTGAGAAAACATGGAGAGGGAAAAGGAGGGGGGAAACCATGCAAAATCCAGAGACCATGTGTTCATTCTCTGGGGTCAGTTTAAATAGCCTGTAGGAGTGGTCTTGACCTTCCCTGGGGAGGGGTTACAATTTGGTGGGTTTTCTTGATCCTTCCTGGGAAGGGGTCACCATTGGTGGGCTTTCTCGGAGGTGGAGTTTGGACTGAGGCAACTCCCGGGGAAGGGAGCTTATGCTAAAAGCTGGGGTGAAGCCCGCAAGCCAAACAAACTGGACTTTTTGTATAAAGTGGTGTTAGGGAGCTGAGGTGATGCTTTCAATCAAACATTTCAGACTTTTTGGATAAGGGGGTGCCAGCGAGCTGAGGCGAAGCCCCTCAACCAAACATTTTAGACTCCTTGTATATAGGGGCATTGGCTCAAGTATGGCTGCTTCCTGTGGGCATGGGGCGGTGTGGGAAAGGGGATAGCTGGGAATTGGTTGGGCTCATGCTCAGTGAGAGGTGTGGTTGGAGTGGCACCTGATTTATTGTCATTCTGGAGACCTCAGGTAGCTGTTTCTTGAGGGAAAAGAAAAGGCAGCTGGCTAGGAGAAAAAAAATATTGTTATTATTGGCCCCACGAATGGGGCTGGCCATGGGAAGAGTCATTAACTGCCAGAAAGAATGGGACAGAGAAGTACCCTGGTTGTACAGGTGAGGCAAGTGTGCATAAGTGGGACATAATAGCAGATAAAACTAGATTTTAGTTGGTAGATGTCCTTGATCCAGGAGAGTTGGTACAAATGGTGAAGTCCCAGGACCTGCACCCAAATGCAGGTGTTGGTGTTATCTGGAGAGCGCTTTGTTAGTTGGTCTTGGCCCAGATTACAGAAGTGACCTGGAAAATATGCTTTAAAATGGATGAGGTTAAAATATGCTCTGGAGACTGTTAGTTTTTTATCAGACCTTATTTTTGATACAGCCACAGAACTTTTCCCCAAGAATCTATAGGTATCTGTAAGACAACTGGAACAGATTTATATCTTGGTGTCACAGCAAAAGACTGTTGTTTTAGGTTAAAAAGTATGAACATTTTAGAAGACAATTAAAGGGAATTGGAAACGCTGAGCCTCTGAAGATACACCTGAAACCTGTTAGTCTTGGACTATGAAGCCTGTTAAAGAGGCACACAGTCTGTATTTTAGCAGGAAACTTAACAGATGAAGTAATGAGCTGCCAGTACCTTAAACCATCAAATGCCATTAGACCAATCTGAGAGGAATAAATGAGCAGAAATGAGACAGCTTTTTTTTTAGCTACGCAGGCAATCCCAAGTCTCTCCTTAGTCCTTGGAGAACACGGGCCTAGAAGCAGTACTTGTCATTAGCTGCTGAGAACAAGAGGCCTGAAGATTTTCCTGTGGGGGGAAGATTTAGTTTATCTGTCTTGGCAGGATGAGAAGATCCATTCCCTGGGTGGCATCTAGGAAGCTGGAGAGGTGGAAGGCTGGCAAGCCTCAAGGTGGAAGGCCTTCTTGGAGGAGCTATAGGATGCTGTGGGAGCTGGCATGTCTCTGTGTTAGAAGCTCTTTTGTTAAATGCCATACTCTTAAATCTGTAAAGGCACTTGAGAATTGGGTACCATTACCTATTATATTTAAACTAGACATATAAGCTAAATTTAGACATGTATTTTACCCAATTAGTTACAGATTATCAATTCTAGTAAATATAAGAAGATTAAAAGGAATATTTTAGTAAGTCAAAGAATACTAGCACACATGGGTCTCTTACCCAAGATGGTGGTGGAATCAAAATGGAGGTTATCCACATATTTGTATTTTTCCAGAGTTGTAGTAATGTGGAGTTATAAGTTTTACAGATTTTAAAACACGCATGCATACAAACAGAGAAATAAAGCAAGCACACTTTGAAATCAAGCACACATACTCACAGAGACATAAAGCAAGCATACTGTGGAAGCACGCCCATATACTTATACAGACATTTAACAAGCATACTGTGGCCACATTATTCTAACAGACAGACAAATAAAACACATTTAGGAATCTGTGTCAGCTGACCACCTTAAAAATCCCAGTGAAGGCAAGCAGCAGAAGCCAGGGAAGCACAGAAGTGATCCCATTAACGACCAGATTAGCAGATGCTACAAGAGGGAACAAAAACATAAGAACTATAAGGTTTTAGAGTGGAAGGACAGGGGGAAAACAGAGCTGGATCCATTGTAGAGAACAAACAGTGAGAAAAGAACAGCTGGAGAAGGGGGGAGGGGAGTGAGTAATGGGAGGGAGGGGGTGAGCACCACTTCTAGAAACCATGGGCTTTTGGAGCCTTGTTTGTTTTTATGTTAAATGTTAGCCCCAATTTAAAAGGATTTTTGTAAAAGTCAGCCCAAGGGCATTTGAGAATGTAGCTTTGAATCACAAGGGCCCATTTAGAAGTCATATGGCAAAGCAAAAAAAAAAAAACAAAAAAAAAACAAAAAACAACAAAAACAACAACAACAACAAAAAAACCCAGTATAGCCAAAACAGTCCTGTACAATAAAAAAAACTTCTGGAGGCATCACAATCCCTGACTTCAAACTCTACTACAGATCTACAGTACTGAAAACAGCCAGGTATTGGCATAAGAACAGACAGGAGGACCAACGGAACTGAATCAAAGTCCTGAATATTAATCCACACATCTTTGAACACCTGATTTTTGACAAAGAAGCAAAAATAAATAAAATGCAAAAAAGAAGGCATATTTAACAAGTGATTCTGGCATACATGGATATCAACATGTAAAAGAATGAAAAATAGACCCATATCTATCACCATACACAAAACTCAAGTCCAAATGGATCAAAGACCTCAACAGAAAGCCAGCCACACTGAACCTTATAGAAGAGAAAGTGGTAAGTACACTTGAACGCATTGGCACAGGAGACAACTTCCTAAATATAACCCTAGTAGCACAGATACTGAGAGAAACAATTATTAAATGGGGCCTTCTGAAAGTGAAAAGCTTCTGTAAAGCAAAAGACCCAGTCAACAAGACAAAATCACAGCCTACAGAATGGGAAAAGATCTTCACTAACCCCACATCAGACAGAGGTCTGATCTCCAAAATATACAAAGAGCTCAAGAAATTGGTCATCAAAAGAACACATAATCCAATTTAAAAAAAAATGGAGTACGGATCTAAACAGAGAACTCTCAACAGAGGAATCTAAAATGGCTGAAAGACACTTAAGAAAATGATCAACATCTTCAGAGAAATGCAAATAAAAACAACTCTGAGATTCCATCTTACACCTGTAAGAATGGCCAAGATCAAAAACACCAATGACAACTGATGTAGGAAGGTCTTCTATCTATCTGTTGCTTTCATTGGTTCATTAATAAAGAAAACTTCTTGGCCTGATAGGTCAGAACATAGGTAGGTGGGGAAGACAGAACAGAATTGTGGGAGAAAGAAAGCAGAGTCAGGCAGATGCCATGCTTCTCCTACCCAAGACGGACAGTGGTTAGACTCATACCAGTAAGCCACAGTCAATTGGCATACACATTAATAGAAATGGGTTAATCAAGATGTGAGAGTTAGCCAGTAAGAGGCTAGAGCTTATGGGCTAGGCAGTGTATGAATGAATATAATTTGCATGTTGTTATTTTGGGTGTAAAGCTAGCTGCGCAGGAGCCGTGTGGGATGAAAAGCAGGCCTGGTCATCTCATCACTACAAATGGCTTCCCAACATGGATAACTGAATCCACTGAAAGCCTGAGAAAGTTTGGGAAAGAATAGAATAAAGCATGTTTTCTTGGTAGCAGCAATTTCTTGAGTCTGCTCTGCATGCTAGAGGCAAGTGCTCTGATCTAAGAGAGGCTTCCTGACTCAGCTTTAGCCTCAAAACTCTGCAGCTCTTTAAGAGGTCCTTCCAAGAAACACTTAAATAGTGTTGATAAAAAGAGGACCACATGCTTTTTGGTTTTCAGCCATAGCAGGAAAAAGGCAGCACCATTTTAAAATGCTGGCTTTCTGGGCAATCCTGCCAGGGCAAACTCTGACTCTTTCAGGCAGGCAGTCTGTGTGGTTTGCAAGCACACTGCTGAAGCTTGCTTGCTGGCATGGACCTTGAAATGCCAGAGTTGTGGCAATAAACATGGCTACAGCCGGTACCTCTGCTATGAGGCTGGAAAGCTAAGGAATGGGCTGGATCTAGCCATCAAAGCCATGGCTTTAATCCTCTCCATAAAGACTCATGTGGTCAGAAAAAGAGATATACAGTAAAGAGAGATTCAAAGGTGAAGAAAACCTCTAAATGGTTTACAGTGTCTTAAAAATATATGCAGGCTAAAGGTTAAAGTTCTTAAACTGAAAAAGAAAGAAAGAGAGTAGTTGGGTATGGTGATACACACTTTTAATCCCAACATTTGGGAGACAGAGGTAGATTGACCTCTGTGAATTCAAGGTGTGGTGGTACACACCTTTAATCCCAGTGCCTGGGAGACAGGGGTAGATAGTTCTCTGTTAGTTCAAGGTGTGGTAGCACACACCTTTAATCCCACCACTGGGGAGGGAGAGATGGATGGATCTCTGTGAGTTCAAGGACAACCTGGTCTACAGAGTTATTCCAAGACAAAGATACACAGAGAACCTATCTCAGAAAATAAAAGTAAAAATAAAAGAGATAAAGGTTAAAATAAAGAGCATAAATATGGAAAATACACAGAGAATCTAGATACTGTATGTTATTATGCTCTCTTTAAATTGTTTAAATGCTGAAAAAGGAGCAACAGCTGCTAAAAAATATTTGCTTATGAATGCTGCTGAATTAATCCAAGATAGGTATTTTAAAAATACCTTTGAAAGACTCTAAATGCATTTGTAAGCCCCCTCAACCCTAAGACATTTTTCTAAAACCTTACACTCACTCTTTCTTGGAAATGGGACAGTCGCCCCCCCACACACACACATATGCTGGACTGCTTATCCTCCTGTGTCCTTGTGAATAATCTTCAAACATAACTCCATTCTGGGAATTGAGGCAAAGACAACCCAAAGATTTTGATCCCGTTCCTGATGTATTGATTTAGTCACTAGAACAAGGTCAGGATGGCCCAGAGATGCTCCCCTTATCTACCTGACCGCGCAGCTATTCTCCTGCCCTGAAATAGACCAATCACTGCTAGTAACCCTTTGAATAAGCCAATCCAATAAGTTGGAAAACAACCTACAGGTTCCCTCCCCCCATGTCTGTAGCTTTTTGTTTTAAAAGATGGACTGTAACAGCTATTGGATGTCCTTCATTTCCCGAACCTGAAGGGCCCTGTCATGACAGAATAAAAATCTTCTTGCTTTTGCATCAATTGTGGCTGTGTGAGTGGTGTCTGGAGCAACTCCTCCCTGATGTTTGGACTCCTAGTCCAACAAAGAAAATTTAGAGTTATCATCAAGTCCTTTCTGGAGTATCCTGTGAGTCTTGATCATCTCAGGCAGCAGTCTTGAATCTGTTCTGGATGTAGAACTTAGACATCTGGGCCATCTGTTTCTGCCAGAGATTTCTCAGGTGGTCTTCTTTGATCAAACCAGATTTTTATTAACTCAGAATGAATCCATAGTCTCTCATTTTCTGTGTAAACAAAGACAAAATCTCTTCTCCAAAGTAATATACCTTTTGACCTCAATTTTGAAGTCAAGGTGTTGGACTAGGAGTCCAAACATCAGGGAGGAGTTGCTCCAGACACCACTCACACAGCCACAATTGATGAAAAAGCAAGAAGATTTTTATTCTGTCATGACAGGGCCCTTCAGGTTTGGGAAATGAAGGACATCCAATAGCTGTTACAGTCCATCTTTTAAAGCAAAAAGCCACAGACATGGGGGGGGAGGGAACCTATAGGTTGTTTTCCAACTTATTGGATTGGCTTATTCAAAGGGTTACTAGCAGTGATTGGTCTATTTCAGGGCAGGAGAATAACTGCATGATTAGGTAGATAAGGGAAGCATCTCTGGGCCATCCTGACCTTGTTCTAGTGACTAAATCAATACATCAGGAACTGAGTCAACATCTGTGGGTTGTCTTTGCCTCAATTCCCAGAATGGAGTTATGTTTGAAGATTGTTCACAAGGACACAGGAGGATAAGCAGTCCAGCATATGTGTGTGTGTGTGGGGGGGGGGGCGACTGTCCCATTTCCAAGAAAGAGCGAGTGTAAGGTTTTAGAAAAATGTTTTAGGTTTGAGGGGGCTTAGAAATGCATTTAGAGTTTTTCATCTTTAGGTCCCCATAAGATTATCAGCGCCCCCAACAAGCCGGAAGTAGCCTGGAATACTATGCCCACATTCCCAACAAATGGACTATGGATATTTTCCTTTGTTTAAAAAAAAAAAGAGGGAAGTGGTGCACAGAGTCAGAATGCCTGCCCCACCATTTGGTGATAAGGATGTCCTGACATAGGGATGGCATGGCCTTGCTCTAAAGACAAAAACAAGCTGACAAAGCAGGATGGGAGAGAAAGCAAAGATATGCACAAGTGCCAACCCCAGCTGATGGCCCAGAAGGGCTGCTTGTGGTTTTCGCCTTTAAAAAAGCTAACCCCACAGAGGAACTCTGAACTCCTCTCTACCTCACATGGGGTCCTGAGCTAGCCTGCAATAAAACAATAAAACCTTGCTTATTGCAGTTGGTTTCTGGTGGTCTCTCTGGGGGCCATAATCTGGGCACAACACTCAACTGTGTTCATAGCAGCATTGTTTGTCACAGCCAGAACCTGGAAACAACCTAAATGCCCCTCCACAGAAGAATAGATAAGGAAAATATGGTATGTTTACAAAATGGAATACTACACAGCAGAAACAAATATGGACATCTTGAATTTTGCAGGAAAATGGATGGAGCTGAAAAACATTATTTTGAGTGAGGTAACCAAGACACAGAAAGACAATTATCACATGAACTCACTCATAGGTAATTTAAAAACGTAAAGTAAAAAAAAAAAATAAAAAAATAAAAAATAAAACCAGCCTACAAACCACAATCCCAGAAAACTTAGACAATATTAGACAATAATAAACTCACTAAGAGAGATTTACATAAATCTAATCTACATGGGAAGTAGAAAAAGACAAGATCTCCTGAGTAAATTGGGAGCATGGGGAACTTGGGAAAAATTGAAGGGGAAGGGAGAGGGACTCAAGTCTGTTACAGTGCATCCACCAGGACAGGGCTATTGAGTTATAACAGTGGGGTCATGAGAAATGAGTGGTAGATGTATCTGTTCCCTCAATCCCACCTCAGCAAGGCCTGGCTTGCTGCTTGTATCAGATATCCAGCACGATTGTGACTCCCACAGGAAAGCCCAAAAATCTACAGAAATAAATGCAAATGGGCCTCTTGATCCTAGCAACATGTACTCAAAAAAGGGAACTGAGGTATAGCAGACCTTAGCCTGGCAGAGAGCACAAGTGAGAAGGCATTTTCAACACATTGCCCCAGGCCCATGGGAAAAACAGCCCCACCCCCGTGGGACCTCCAAATGTATTTGTATTAAACACCAAACCTCTCCATAAGGGCAAATAATCCCAATCAGACTAAATCAGACCAAGTTAAAGATGCTCATGTTTAATAAAATGCTCCCAGGTGGTCCCAGGAAAACATGGAGAAGGAAAGAGAGAGAGAGAGAGAGAGAGAGAGAGAGAGAGAGAGAGAGAGAAAGAGAGAGAGAGAGGCAGGAGACTATGTAAAATCTGGAGACCCCCCCTCTCTGGGGGGTCAGTTTAAATAGCCTGTGGGAATGGTTTTGATCTTCCCTGGGGAGGGATAACCATTTGGTTGGCTTTCACGGAGGTGGAGTTTGGACTGAGGCAACTCTCAGGAGAGGGATTTTATGACAGGAGCTCCCAGCCAAACAATCTGGACTTTTTGTATAAAGTGGTGTTAGAGAGATGAGGTGATGCTTTCGACCAAATGTTAGGTAGGAGAAATACAAAATAAAATTAATTTAATATTTTTTTGTATTACCACACTCAAAGCCGTCAAGCTTTAGAAAGCAAATGTTTTTGAGTATGTTTGGGATGGGGATCCCTGTACATTGTTGGTGGGAGTGAAACCAGGTACAGACACAAGGGAAATAATTGTTGTAGTTCCTGAAAATGTTGTAAAATGGTTGATAATTTATGTGTGAGCCAGCTATACCACTGCTGGGCACATAACTGAAGAACTCTATTTCCTACCACAGAGAAACATGCCCATCAGTGTTCAGTCGCTCACTCCTCACAAAAGCCAGGCAATGGAAACAGCCTATATGCCCAGGGTCATGAATGAACAATAAGAATGTGCTACATAAATAGCAACAGAATTTTTTTCACCTGTAAAAAATGAAATTATGATGTGTGCCGGTAAATGGAAGAAACTACAAAATGTTAGACTGAAAGAAGTAACTCAATGTAGAAAGACAAACATCTGATATTCTCACTCATATGTGAATTGAGCCTTAAATTTTTAGATTTCTGCATTTGACATGTAGTACCTATAGCAGCTAGAAAATTAGAAAGGGCAATTGGTGGGGAGGGGAACTCCATCTGTCTTAGCCTTGTGCAGGCCTTGTCTATTGTGTTATTTATTTCTAGACTTTCCATTTTCAAGCCCTGCTGTCAATCACATTACTATAGCTGTTCTGTTTTGAACTACCATGACAACTTCACTGTCAGGCTTTTTGTCTTTCATTTCCATCCCAACCCAGAATAATCATACCGATACACAATGATCCCCAATCCTGTCCTCAAAATTTATCAGTGATTTTTTTATAGTGTGTCAGACAATGTTTAAACCGTTACCCATGTCGAATATCCAGACTGTCATGACCTGAAACTGCTATGTTTCAAGGATTGTGCTCTGTCACAATGCTTTTTCACTTCCTTCAGCACAAATCTCCTGTGTCTAACCTAACAAATTGCCCCACTCCTCTCTGTTTAAAACAATGTGAATTTATTCTCTCACTGTCTGCCATTCTGAAGCTCATCATTGAGATGTCAGCTGGGTTGATTCTCTGGGGGATGCTTTGAAACAGGTACCAGATTCCATGACTTACTGTTTCTTTTGCTGGCTGCCAAGATTCCTGGGCATTCATAAGATTGAAGCTGCATAAGGTCCATTTCTGCCTCTCTCTGCTTCACTGTGTGTGGTGGTGTGAGTGAGAATGGCCTCTGTAGGCTTATACATTTGAATGCGTGGTCACCAGGGAGTGGCACTTTTTGAGAAAGATTAGGAAATATTGTTGTTGTAGGTGTGGCCTTTTTTGGAGAAAGTGTGTCACTGTGGTTGTGAGCTTTGAGATTTCAAGTCCAAGCCAGGCCCAGAGTCACTTTTCCTGTTCCCTAAAGATCCTGATGTAGAACTCTCATTTCCTTCTCCAGTATCATGTCTGTCTGCATGTCACTATACTCCCCAGCATGATGATAATGGACTAAACCTCTGAAACTTTAAGGAAGCCTCAGTTAAATGCTTTCTTTGTATGAGTTTGCTGTGGTCATGATGTCTCTTAAGAAGACAGAGACAAGTTTCCTGCCATTTCACTAAGGCTACCAACCCAGAGCAGTGAGTCCCTGACCAGAGGGCAGGCCTCAAGGTCCCCGCCAGGGAAAGCGGGCCCCTGCTGCTGGGGCTGCAGTCTCTGCTGTGATCTGCTGGACCTGCTCTGCCTGCGCCCTACTTCCCTTAGTCCCTGGCTCATTGGGGCATCCAGGAGTTCCTGTGTAGGTGCTGAGAAGTTTCATCGGGACGGGTGAGTGTGTGCTATCCTGGGGCGGACTGTCCAGGTAGAGAGCACAAACACCCCTCCCCCAGCTCCTGCTGCAGGGCTTGCTCTCCTACACACCCGCTCCCACCCCCACCCCCAAACCTGCCTTGTCTGCAAGGTCCTTAGCTGTGGAACAGTTTCCTGCCATTTCACTAAGGCTACCAACCCAGAGCAGTGAGTCCCTGACTAGAGGGCAGGCCTCAAGGTCCCCGCCAGGGAAAGCGGGCCCCTGCTGCTGGGGCTGCAGTCTCTGCTGTGATCTGCTGGACCTGCTCTGCCTGCGCCCTACTTCCATTAGTCCCTGGCTCATTGGGGCATCCAGGAGTTCCTGTGTAGGTGCCAAGAAGTTTCATCGGGACGGGTGAGTGTGTACTATCCTGGGGCGGACGGTCCCGGTAGAGAGCACAAACGCCCCTACACTAAGGCTACCCAACCAGAGCAGCGGGCAGGCCTCAGCAACCCCCGAAAGGGAGCGCAGGCACCTCCAGCTTGTACTGCAGTGTCGCCTGTGTTCTACTGGACCCCGCCCGACCCCTTGCATTCGGCCTTCTTTACGTGGGTCATTGGAATACCACGCATCCATATTTTGGTGTTGAGGAGTTCACCTGGAAGGGAACGGTTCCTGCCCCTACACTGAGGAGATACACCTAGAGAGTTAGTCACAGCAAAGACTGGTCCAAGACATCAGGCCTCTCCTGGCTCCATTTGAAGGAAAAGATGGGCAGGCGCCAATGCAAGAATTCCCCCAACAACTTGAAAGGCAACGTGACATCACCAGGATCCAGGAATCCCGAAATGAGAAGTCTAAACCCTAATACAGAAGAATTAGAAGAATTCGACTCAAAAGTGAATTTTATGAAAATAATAGAGGACCTTAAACAGGAGGTGAAAAACTGCCACAACCAATTAGAGATTACAAACAAAAAGGTAGAGGAAATGAATAAATATCTCAAAGATACCCAAGAAAACCAAGAGAAACAAGAAAAAGTAATCAAACAGGTAAGGGAAACGGTTCAAGACTTGAAGAACGAAGTGGAAGTAATAAAGAAAACACAAACCGAGGGAAGGATGGAGATGGAAAATTTGAATAAACGAACAGGAACTACAGAGACAAGTACCACCAACAGATTACAAGAGATAGAAGAAAGAATCTCAGACACTGAAGATACCATAGAGAAAATAAACACTCTCATCAAAGAAAACAGCATAACCAACAAATTCTCATCCCAAAACATTCAGGAAATCTGGGACACAATAAAAAGACCAAACCTAAGAATAATAGGGATAGAAGAAGGAGAAGAAGTACAGCTCAATGGTCCAGAAAATATATTTAATAAAATTATAGAAGAAAACTTTCCCAACCTTAAGAAAGATATTCCTTTGAAGGTCCAAGAAGCATACAGAACACCAAATCGACTGGATCAAAAAAAAAATCTCCTCGTCATATAATAATCAAAACACAAAACATACAGAATAAAGAAAGAATATTAAGAGCTGCAAAGGAAAAAGGTCAAGTTACCTATAAAGGTAAACCTATCAGACTTACACCTGATTTCTCTATGGAAACCATGAAAGCCAGAAGGTCCTGGATAGATATACTGCAGAAACTACGAGACCATGGATGCAAGCCCAGACTACTATACCCAGCCAAGCTTTCGTTCACTATAAATGGAGAAAACAAAGTTTTCCAGGATAAAAACAAATTTAAACAATACGTAGCCACAAATCCAGCCCTTCAGAAAGTAATTGAAGGAAAATCACAAACCAAGGAGTCCAACAATGCCCACAATAACTCAGACATCTAAAGACCCTTCACCAGCACAACTTGAAGAAGGGAAACACACAAACTCTACTACCAAAGGAAAGAAAGAAAGAAAGGAAAAATGACCGGAGTTAACAACCACTGGTCATTAATATCACTTAATATCAATGGACTCAACTCACCTATAAAGAGGCACAGGCTAAGAGATTGGATACGAAAACAGGATCCAACATTCTGCTGCTTACAAGAAACACACCTCAACCACAAAGACAGACATCTACTCAGAGTAAAGGGCTGGGAAAAGGTTTATCAAGCAAACGGACCTAAGAAACAAGCAGGTGTGGCCATACTAATTTCTAAGAAAGTTGACTTCAAACTAAAATCAATCAAAAGAGATGGAGATGGACATTTTTTACTCATAACAGGAACAATTCACCAGGATGAAATCTCAATCCTGAATATATATGCCCCTAATATAAAAGCACCCACTTATGTAAAAGAAACGTTACTAAAACTCAAGGCAGTCATCAAACCACACACACTAATAGTAGGAGATTTCAACACTCCTCTCTCACCAATGGACAGGTCAATCAAACAGAAACCTAACAGAGAAATAAGAGGATTAAGAGAGGTAATGAATCAAATGGACTTAACAGACATCTATAGAACATTCCACCCAAATAGGAAAGAATATACCTTCTTCTCTGCAGCTCATGGAACCTTCTCGAAAATAGACCACATACTCGGTAACAAAGCAAACTTACACAGTTACAAAAAAATATCGGTAACCACCTGTGTCTTATCAGATCACCATGGATTAAAGTTAGAATTCAACAACAATGCTATCCCCAGAAAGCCTATGAACTCATGGAAACTGGACAGTCAACTACTGAACCTCACCTGGATCAAGGAAGAAATAAAGAAAGAAATTAAAGTCTTTCTTGAATTCAATGAAAACGAAGACTCAACATACTCAAACCTATGGGACACTATGAAAGCAGTGCTAAGAGGAAAATTCATAGCATTAAGTGCCCACTTAAAGAAAACGGAGAAAGCACACATTGGAGACTTAATAGCCCACCTGAAAGCTTTAGAAAAAAAAGAAGCAGACTCACCTAGGAGAAGTAGAAGACTGGAAATAATCAAATTGAGGGCTGAAATCAACAAAATAGAAACACAGAAAACAATCCAAAGAATCAATGAAACAAAAAGCTGGTTCATGTAGAAAATCAATAAGATTGATAAACCCCTATCCAAACTAATCAAACGGCGGAGAGAGAATACGCAAATTAACAAAATCAGAAACGAAAAGGGAGACATAACCACAGACTCAGAGGAAATTCAGAGAATCATTAGATCTTACTACAAAAATCTGTATGCCACAAAATTGGAAAATGTTATAGAAATGGACACTTTTTTAGATAAGTACCATATACCAAAGTTAAACCAGGACCAGGTGAACAATCTAAATAGACCTGTTAGTCGCGAAGAATTAGAAGTTGTTATAAAAAACCTCCCCACCAAAAAAAGCCCAGGTCCAGATGGCTTCAATGCAGAATTCTACCAGAACTTCCAAGAAGACCTAATACCTATACTCCTTAATGTATTTCACAATATTGAAACAGAGAAGTCATTGCCAAATTCCTTTTATGAAGCTGAAGTTACTCTGATACCAAAACCACACAAAGACACAACCAAGAAAGAGAACTACAGGCCAATCTCACTCATGAACATCGACGCAAAAATACTCAATAAAATACTGGCAAACCGAATCCAAGAACACATCAGAAAAATTATCCATTATGATCAAGTAGGCTTCATCCCAGAGATGCAGGGCTGGTTCAACATACGAAAATCTATCAATGTAATCCATCATATAAATAAACTGAAAGAAAAAAACCATATGATCATTTCATTAGATGCTGAAAAAGCATTTGACAAAATTCAACATCCCTTTATGATAAAGGTCTTAGAGAGATTAGGAATACAAGGGTCGTTCCTAACTATAATAAAAGCTATTTATAGCAAGCCGTCAGCTAACATCAAATTAAATGGAGAGAAACTCAAAGCTATTCCACTAAAATCAGGAACACGACAAGGTTGTCCACTCTCTCCATACCTCTTTAATATAGTGCTTGAAATTCTAGCAATAGCAATAAGACAACATAAGGGGATCAAAGGGTTTCAAATCGGAAAGGAAGAAGTTAAACTTTCATTATTTGCAGACGATATGATAGTGTACATAAGCGACCCCAAAAACTCCAGCAAAGAACTCCTTCAGCTGATAAACACCTTTAGTAGCGTTGCAGGATACAAGATCAATTCCAAAAAATCAGTTGCCCTCCTATACACAAAGGATAAGGAAGCAGAGATGGAAATCAGAGAAGCATCACCCTTCACGATAGCCACAAATAGCATAAAATATCTTGGGGTAACCCTAACCAAGGAAGTAAAGGATCTATTTGACAAGAACTTTAAGTCAATGAAGAAAGAAATTGAGGAAGATACCAGAAAATGGAAGGATCTCCCTTGCTCTTGGATAGGGAGGATCAACATAGTAAAAATGGCAATTCTACCAAGGGCAATTTATAGATTCAATGCAATCCCCATTAAAATCCCATCAAAATTCTTCACAGATCTTGAGAGGACAATAATCAACTTTATATGGAGAAACAAAAAACCCAGGATAGCCAAAACAATCTTATATAATAAAGGATCGTCTGGAGGCATTACCATCCCTGACCTCAAACTCTATTACAGAGCCTCAGTATTGAAAACAGTTTGGTATTGGCATAAAAACAGAGAAGTCGACCAATGGAACCGAGTAGAAGACCCTGATTTTAACCCACAAACTTATGAACACCTAATTTTTGATAAAGGAGCTAAAAGTATTCAATGGAAAAAAGAGAGCATCTTCAACAAATGGTGCTGGCAGAACTGGTTGTCAACGTGTAG
This sequence comes from Chionomys nivalis, assembly GCF_950005125.1. Classification (NCBI taxonomy): domain Eukaryota; kingdom Metazoa; phylum Chordata; class Mammalia; order Rodentia; family Cricetidae; genus Chionomys; species Chionomys nivalis. Next base: position 16,551,629 of record NC_080091.1, on the reverse strand, counting down.
AAGAATGAAAATAGATCCATATCTATCACCATGCACAAAACTCAAGTCCAAATGGATTAAAGACCTCAATATTAGTCTGAACACACTGAACCTGATAGAAGAAAAAGTTGGAAGTACTCTCAACATATGGGTACAGGAGATCACTTCCTACGTTTATCCCCAGCAGCACAGACATTAAGGGCAACATTGAAAAAATGGGACCTCCTGAAACTGAGTAGCTTCTGTAAAGCAAAGGACACTGTCACTAAGACAAAAAGGCAACCCACTGACTGGGAGAAGATCTTCACCAACCCTGCAACAGACAAAGGTCTGATCACCAAAATATATAAAGAACTCAAGAAACTAAACTTTAAAATGCTAATGAACCCAATAAAAAAAATGGGGCACTGATCTGAACAGAGAATTCTCAACAGAAGAAATTCAAATGGCCAAAAGACACCTAAGGTCATGCTCAACCTCCTTAGCGATAAGGGAAATGCAAATTAAAACAACTTTGAGATACCATCTTACACCTGTCAGAATGGCTAAAATCAAGAACACCAATGATAGCCTTTGCTGGAGAGGTTGTTGGAGAAAGAGGCACACTCATTCATTGCTGGTGGGAATGCAAACTTGTGCAACCACTTTGGAAATCAGTGTGGCGATTTCTCAGGAAATTTGGGATCAACCTACCCCAAGATCCAGTAATACCACTATTGGGAATATACCCAAGAGATGCCACATCAAATGACAAAAGTATCTGTTCAACTATGTTCATAGCAGCATTGTTTGTAATAGCCAAAACCTGGAAACAACCTAGATGCCCTTCAATGGAGGAATGGATGAAGAAAGTGTGGAATATATACATATTAGAGTACTACTCAGCAGTAAAAAACAATGACTTCTCGAATTTTGCGTGCAAATGGATGGAAATAGAAAACACTATCCTGAGTGAGGTATCCCAGACTCAAAAAGAGGAACATGGGATGTACTCACTCATAATCGGTTTCTAGCCATAAAATAAAAGACATTAAGCATATAATGTGTGATCCTATAGAAGCTAAATAAGAAAGTGAACCCAAAGAAAATCATATAGTCATCCGCATGGAGAGGGGGAAGTAGACAAGATTCCAGGGCAAAAACTGGGAACTTGCGGGTGAGGTGGCATGGGGCAAAGGGGAAATGGGATGAGAAATATGAGAAGGGGAGGATGGGAGGAGCTCGGAGGATTGGGATGGTTGGGATATAGGAAGGATGGATACGGGAGCAGCGAAGTATATATCCTATGTAAGGGAGCCATCTTAGGGTTGGCAAGAGACTTGACTCTTGAGGGGTTCGCAGGTGTCCAGGAATATGTCCCCAGCTGGTACCTTGGGCAACTAAGGAGAGGGAACCTGAAATGACCCTATCCTATACTGATGAATATCTTGCATATCACCTTAGAACCTTCATCTGGCGATGGATCGAGGTAGAGACAGAGTCTCAATTTGGAGCAACGGTCTGAGCTCTTAAGGTCCAAATGAGGAGCAGAAGGAGGGAGAACATGAGCAAAAAATCAGGACCACGAGGGATGCACCCACCCACTGTGACAGTGGAACTGATTTATTGGGAGCCCACCAAGGCCAGCTGGTCTGGGACTGAATAAGCATGGGTTGATTCCGGACTCTCTGAGCATGGCGGTCAATGAAGACTGATGAGAAGCCAAGGACAATGGCACTAGGTTTCGATCCTAATACATGAACTGGCTTTGTGGGAGCTTAGCCTGTTTGGACGCTCACCTTTCTGGACGTAGATAGAAGGACCTTGGTCTTCCCGCAGGGCAGGGAATTTGGACTGCTCTTCAGTATCGAGAGGGAGGGGGAATGGAGTGGGGGGAGGAGAAGAGGAGTGGGGATAGGGGGAGGGAAGTGGGGGGAGGGCAATATTTGGGAGGAGGGGAGGGAAATGGGAAATGGGGAGCAGGTGGAAATTTTAATTAATAAAGAATAAAAATAAATAAATAAGTAAAAAAAAAAAGAATTATAAAAAAAAAAAAAAAAAAGAAGACAGAGACAGAGACCAACATTGGAGCACTGGACTGAAGTCTCACGATCCAAAGGAGGAGCGGAAGGAGAGTGAGCACGAGCAAGGAACTCAGGACCGTGAGGGGTGCACCCACACACTGAGGCAAAGGGGATGTTCTATTGGGAACTCACCAAGGTCAGCTGGCCGGGGTCTGAAAAAGCATGGGACAAAACCGGTCTCGCTGAACATAATGGACAATGAGGACTACTGAGAACTGAAGAACAATGGCAATGGGTTCTTGATCCTATTGCACGTAATGGCTTTGTGGGAGCCCAGGTAGTTTGGATGCTCACCTTAATAGACCTGGATGGAGGTGGGTGGTCCTTGGACCTCCCACAGGGCAGAGAAACCTGCTTGCTCCTTGGGCTGAGGAGGGAGGAAGACTTGATTGGGGGAGGGGGAGGGCATGGGAGGTGGTGGCGGGGAAGAGGCAGAAATCTTTAATCATTAAATAAATTAATTAATAAAAAAACTCTGTTGCTTTGGAAGTGTTGCAGAGGTAACACACACATACACATGCACACACACACACACTCACACAGATATACACATGTACACACTCACATACATACTCATATATACATGCACTCACACAGACATACATGCACACATACACTTACACACACACTCACATATATACATACTCACACATATACACATGCATAAAAAAAACAATAGAACACTGACTAAGACAGATATTCATATCAGGGAAAGGGTATTGCTGTGACAAACCTGATTATAATGTTTGTTGCAAGACTACTAAAGACTCTAAAGACTTTGGATTAGAGAGGTGGCTGAATGCTTGAAGCAGGGCTTAATGGGTCAATCTAGTAGGAACGTGGAAGGCAGGGCAGTGGTGATTTGAACTGTGTGGTCCCAACTCAAGAAGTTTCAGAGGGAAAGAATATTATTAATTGGACTAGAAACTGTCCTTGTGATATTTTGGTGAAGAATGTGGCTAATTTCTGCTTTTATCAAGAAAATTATACTGCTGTGTAGTTATTAGAGTTACTTTTATGCAGATGTATAATGAAAAGGTACAAGCTGGAACAGGAAAAAAACATAAAAGGCATAGTTTGAGGAGAAATGTAGGAGCAGGAAGTGTAATGGAATGAAGTTCAGTGCTCAAGGAGAAGAAAAGTTTAAAGAAAAGCCTGATGCTAAAAGGAATAAGGGGAGTGGTGACCTCAGGGCAAGACTCCGCCCAGCTAGCCTTCCAAGTTGTGAACAGGAACTAAAGAAAAGCTTAAGTAGTGAAGGAAACCATCAATAATAGAATTCTGATACAGATGTAATTGAAGAAAGGGAACATTTTGGAATTTTAATGCATATTCTGTGTCACTGATTGCTGGAAGAATGTGCTGTGCTTTTTGGTTTTGTGTTTGTGGAGTAATACAATTAAAAGAATGCCACGAGTCTCAGAGACTTTGAACTTAGTATTTTAAAGAGTGTTGAGACTTACAGAATATGGATACTTTTGAAGCTGGACTAAATGTGTTTTGCATTTTGATATGTTTATAAGCCTATGGGAGGCCAGGGAGTGGAATGTGGTGGTTTGAATGAAAACAGCCCCCATAAGCTCCTACATTTGGATGCCTAGTCACCAGAGTGAAGATTAGTGGATGTGGTCTTATTGAAGGAAGCATGTCACTGAGGTGGGCTTTGAGGTCTACTATGCTAAACTGTAGGTTCTACAGGTGAGGATTTAGATGTATCTCTTGAAGGATCTAGAGCTCAAATTACTATCTCTTCACCTCATAAAAATATGCCTACTTGATCATACTAAACAAGTTTCCTCAAACTCATCTTTACACACATTGTAATTAAAGTTTATTCTGTCTGGAATTCTATTGCCCTTGTATCTTGATTTATTTTTTTCTTCATTTTCTGTTTATGTAAGTAGGTATAGTTTGTTAAGGACTTTTATAACTTTTACCTAAAGACTCAACAATTTTCCTCATACTTCTAATAATCAACTCAGTGGTACAACCCTAGCATGACAAATATTCACCCATGTTCCTCAAGTGAATTGTCACTCTTTTGGGTCATGGGCAACAGTTATTTTATTTTTTTCTTTTTTGCATCCTTAGGACATCATATATTGGCCAATAAAATTCTTCATGACTATAAAAATAGACAATACTAGATGATAACATTTTAAAAATTAAGCCTGTTATATAGTATTATCTCTGGCAAACATTTGCACCCCCCACGGGACATACACACACACAAACACAAAGAAACAAAGAAAGAAGAGAATTGTGGTCACAACATTTTGTCAAAGAGTGGTAACAAACTTAAAACCTAGGTTTAACTTTTCAGAACTAACAATTAAATGAAATTAAAAGAAACAAAAGAGCACGCTGGTATCCATATCCCCAGGTAAGTCCCCTGCCCAGGCTATCAATACTCCATCCCAGAACACCATCAGAAGACTCTATTTTATCAGAGCACATGTTGATTCCCAGAACCCCAGGTGGAAGCCCCCTGTCCCACCAGAGATCATGCCAACAGCTGGAACATAAGCTGAAGCACCCTGCTGGATCATAGGACAAGCAGGCCATCAGAACTGTAGGCCACTCCAGTAAGAAAACTAGAGAGAAAACAGAAATCGAGGCGAAAAACATCTAATCAAAAAAGACAAACTCAGAAAATGACACCTAGACCTGTATTTACCTCAATTTCAGATGCTTAGATGCTGGAATAAGAACACAATAGACAACAGCCAGGGCAATATGTCATCACCAGGCCCAGCTAACTTACTACAGCAAGCCCTGAATATCCCAATACATCTGTAGCACAATATGAGACCTTAAAAACAACTTTATGAAGATGATAGAAGTTCTTAAAGAGGAAATGAATACATCACTAAGAAAATTAGGTGAAAATAAACAAAAACTTGAAGGAAATGAATATCTTTCTTAAAGAAAGGCAAGAACAAAAGAAACAAATATTTGAAGGAAGGGAAAAAAACTGTTTGAAAACAGAAAATGGAAATAGAAGCAATAAAGAAAATATAAACTAAGGGAATCCTGGAAATGGAAAAATCTAGGGAAGTAAGCAGGAACTACAGATCCAAGCATCTCAGAATACAAAACATGGAAGAGCAAATTTCTGAAGCATAAGATATGATAGAAAAAATAGACATGTTGGTCAGAGAAAATCTTAGATGTTATATATTTCTGACACAAAATATACAGGAAATCAGGAACATTATGAAAAATAAAACTAAAAATAACAGAAATAGAAGGAGAATAATTCCAGCTCAAAGCCACAGAAAATATTTTTAACAAAATCATAGAAGAAAATTTTCTTAACCTAGAGAAGACATGCCTAAAATATCAGAAATAGAAAAAAAGAGAAGAATCTCAGCTCAATGCCATAGAAAATATTATGTAAAAAATCATAGAAGAGCTGGGCGGTGGTGGCGCACCCCTTTAATCCCAGCAATTGGGAGGCAGAGGCAGGCGGATCTCTGTGAGTTCAAGACCAGTCTGGTCTACAAGAGCTAGTTCCAGGACAGGCTCCAAAACCACAGAGAAAACCTGTCTCGAAAAGCCAAAAAAAAAAAAAAAAAAAAAAAAAAAAAAAATACATAGAAGAAAATTTTCTTAACCTAGAGAAGACATGCCTATAAAAGTACAAGAAGCTTACAGAGCACCAAATAGATTGGATCAGAAAAGAAAGTGCCCTCACTTCATAATAATCAAAACACTGAGAATACAGAAAAAAGACAGAATATCAAAAGCTACCAGAGAACAAGGCCAAGTGAAATACAAAGGCAGACCTTTATAGAATTACACCTGACTTCTCCATGGAGACTCTAAAAGCCTGATGCCTGAATAGATGAGCTGCTGACTCTAAGAGACTACAAATGCCAGCCCAGACTAATATACCCAATTAAACTTTCAGTTGCCATGTATGAAGGAAACAAGGTATTCCATAATGAAGTCAAATTGAAACAACACCTGTCCATAAATACAGCTTTACAGAAGGTACTAGAAGGAAAACTTCAGCCTAAGGAAACTCCAACCCAAGGAGGTTAACTACACCCATGAAAGAACTCAGAAAATCCTCTAGAAAAGCAAGTAATCTCACACAGGCAAAATCAAAAGAAATGAAGAATACAAACACATACAAACAAACACGGCGCACATGCACACACATGCACACACACAGTACTAACAACAACCACCTAATAGGAATTAGTAATCATTAGTCATTGATATCTCTCAATGTCAATAAGCTCAATTCCCCAATAAAAAGATACAGACTAACAGAATGGGTGTGAAAACAGGATTTATCTTTGTACTGCATATAAGAAACACACTTTAACACCAGAGATAGACATTATCTCAATTTAAAGGTGGGTGTCCAGAAAAAGTGAAGTCTTCAAATTGTGTGGTACTAAAAAAGCTTCCCTCTTAGTGTGCTGACAGGGCCGCAGTTTTCAGACCCAAGTGTATTAGTTTTACTGGATGAGTTACTAAGGTCAGGCTGTTGGTAATTCGTTTCCTAGCCTGCCCCTTCAGGTGATCTGGAAGAGTCCAGAATGTCCAATCATCTAAGTTTCTGACTGTTGTGCTTGAGTCCTAGGACCCCCAAAAAGACCACCACAGAGCCACACTTCTGTATGCAAAAGGAAGGTTTGGTTTATTAAGTACAGGCTAGCACGGGTCCTCTGCCTCACAGTCTGACACAGCAGATAGAGAAGGATCCCATCTATTTTTGTAAGGGGTTTATAGAGACAAAAATCACAAAGTAATCACAAGGTTACAGTCTCAAAATGCAAAATTACTTATCCTATATCACAATTGGTTAAAGGTGAGGTAAACCTCAGTTGTTGGTTCCTGATATGCTATCAGTATATAAGGGGGATAGCAACAGTCCCCCTGGTTACGTTCTCCAGACATCTGCTGACCCTTTGCTAACATAGAGTCTGCCTGAAGACTTATCTGATTTGTCCATTTGTTACTCAATGGATAGGGGAGGTTAGGTGCTCAGGAACTTGTCAGCAGTTTTGTGTAGCTTGAGTTTTTTCCATTAGCTAATACTTCCCTTAAAAGGGGGCTAGCAATCCCCCACTTTCTTCAGGGGTGGGGGTGAAGTTTAAAGTCCCACAAGGTCCCAGCATAAAAAGGGAATCTTTTCCAGCCTCAAACCGACATGTTCAACTACATAGCTGGGCTGGTTGTGAGGCAAGTGTTTGGGAAAAAGTTCCCAAAGGGCCTGGTCTGTAAGGTGATAGTGTTCAGGTGGCAGCATGGAACTGGCATGTCTTCTGTCCTATCACATGGGAAACAAGTTGATGATTATTCTCACAGAGAAGACACCATTAACCTCTCATTTTTGAAGTGTAAATTTCACTGCTAGTGACTAATTTACAGCTCCTTGTAACATGAGGGGCCTGTTTGTTGGGGTTTCTGTCTTGCCCAGTACTCCACAGCCAGAAAGTCTCAATGAAATCACACAGAGAGTCTGAATTAGATATAAACTGATTGGCCCATTAGCTCAGGCTTCTTATTAGCTCTTATCACTTATATTAACCCATTATTCTTATCTATGTTAGCCAGATGGCTCAGTACCTTTTTCAACAGAGCAGGTCACATCCTGCTTTTTCAGTGATCTGTGCAGAACTCAGGAGGAATGGGCTTCCTCCTTCCTAGAATACTCCTGTTCTCATTGCTCCGCCTCTACTTCCTGTCTGGTTTTCCTGCCTATACTTCCTGCCTGGCTATGGGCCAATCAGCATTTATTTACAACATGATTGACAGAATACAGACAATTCTCCCACACCAGCCCCCGTGAATGCAGACATTTCTACGCCTCAAAAACCTAGTATGGCTTATATAACAAGGGAATTCCAACCAGTTGGTAAAAGTTGCTTGAAATACAACATTAAGAAGATTGATGCTAGGATTTCCACATAAAATGCAAGACACTCAGTTGTGGTTAAGTCTCTAGGAAACAGATACATTCTTGCAAAAGCTGTTTTCTGTTTTTTGTTTGTTTCTTTTTGGTTTTGATAATAGTAGGATGTTGTGATGTTGTGCAACAGGCTTTTCTAGGGCACACAGGTCTACTGTTACACAAAATGGAACTCACAACAGCCTGTAACTATTACATCAGAGTATAAGTCAGAGATATAATGAGTTGGTGTTACTAACAGAACTATGGATATGTTATAGAATCAAGGAAGACTCGAAATAACAGCTGTTTCACTGAAAAGCACAAGCTAACATGGGTGATACACAGGAAAAGTCACAAACATGAATGTCTTTGCCCAGCCTGTAGGAAGATAGTACAGCATTTCCCTTTACTTTCACAACTGTTTGCCCCTTTTCCTACTGTCAAGGAGGCACCATGGAGAATCTTTCATTGTTTTCTTCTCCAAAGCATTTGACCTTTAGTTTATCTAGGGAATCTCATGAGCTGCGTTCTCCCTCCTACTTCAGAGGACATTGATTGAAGGCCAGTTTTTAATGTCAATTTGATGCAAGCGAGAGTATTTGAGAGGAGAGCATCTCAATTGAGAAAATGTTTCCATAAATATTGGGCTCTAGGTATGCATGTAGGGCATTTTCTTAATTGGTGATTGATGTGAGAGGGCCCCACCCCTGCATCAACTCCTGCCTCCTGGTTCCTGCCCTTTTTGAGTTCCTACTCCCTTTTCCCTGGGTTGGACTGTGGTATGAAACTATTAGTTAAAATAAACCGTTTCTTCCACAGGTTGCTTTTGGTTATAGCATTTTATCATAGTAAAAGTAAGTTTAATGAAGACACAGAAATACATTGCAGAAATATCCTCATATGAATTTCCTTATTTTCTCCGAAATTAAGCTTAACTGGCTATCTTACATTTTATGGTCTCAAATGGCTATCCTGATATCCAGAATAAAAGGCGATATGAGGTGATTTTGATTGTCATGTGTATTATTGAACTGTGAGCGAAGACAAATGGTTGAGTATGTAACAAGTTAAACAATATTTATTGCTAGAATTTCTTATCAGTCAGTCATAGGTACTGAATTTGAAGACCCTATACTTCAGCAGAGGAGCGCAAGTATACATTTCTGTCACAGTATTTCAACCACTTCTGGGCCAATCAATCTGTTAGTCTTCAACTGGAATCCATGGGGTCTGAGATGTAAGAAGAGATTGATGACAGAAGCTTCTTGGGTAAGTGATACATTGTTGCCTGATAATGCACCTAACAGTGCAAACCATCAGTTACTTAGAAATAGGGCTTCGATTCTGCCACCAAACCAGCATTTGTTACTAAACCAGTCTCAGCCTCACAAACACAGCTGCTGGAGAGAACACCATGGGATGCATTTGTACTTTCCTAACGGGTTTGATCGAACAGTTCCAGTACATTACAAAGTCTTCTAAAGCTATCGGTTTCTAGTCAGTGTTCAAACAGCTCACTGGTAGTTCTCTCTAGACTAAGCATTTTTAAGTGAAACTCTTTATTCTTTAATATCCTCCACTAAAAGCAGACAGCCAGGTGATACTCATTAATAAAACACTTCCTATAATTGAAACTCAGTGGCAAGAACTTTAAATCCCAATTTGGGGAAAAGAATCAGATCGGCAACCAGGAATATAATGAATTTACTGTAAGAGCACATCTTCTGCAAAAAAACATTCATTCTAAAGTTATACCAAAAGAAAAAAAATGTTCCTCATTAAAATTTAAGAAATTTCCAGGCATGGTAGCACACAAGTGTAATATTAGCAGCCAGGAGCAGACACGGCAGAGACACCGTTGCTCAGATGCAGCGGAGACACCAGTGCGCAGATGCGGCGGATGCGGGATACTCCAAGCATGAAACAGTGAAGCCCAAACTGAGAGCAGATAGCCCCACTACAATTAAATCAAGTAGGTTTTTCGGGGCCCGGCCTGCAGAGTGGTAGAACTTTTAGTGGCGAGGTCCACAGGCGAACGGGGAGCCTGGTCCTGTCCCTGAAGACCCTCCTGAGTGAGCAGAGTGTTCTTGGCCCGTGGCAGGACACAGGAAATGGAGCGGGGGCATTCCCCGACCCCCTTGACCCTCGGTTAGTCTGTGAGTGCTGGTACCCTCTGCTGGGTCTGCTCCTCCTCTACTGTGACCTCTCTCCCTGACCCATCCCAGCTTGAGCCCAGGGACCTCCTTCACTCCCACTCCCTTCCGCGGGGTCGCAGGATCACCCAGTTTAGCCTGTTTGGGTGCTGGGTTGGGAGCTCGGGGCAGAGGGCAGCAGGAGTTTCTCTGTTTTGGTGACTGGCCTGCAGAGTGGTAGGCCTTTTGTGGGCGAGGTCCCTGGCTAACGGGGAGCCTGGCCCTGGTCCTGAAGACCCTTCTGAGTGGTGAGAGGGATCTTGGACCGCGGCGGGAGCCAGGAAATGGATCGAGGGCATTTTGTAAGCAGGGGGCCCCTGGCCAGCAGGGAAACCTGATGCTGTTTTAAAAGACCCATTAGATAGCATCTATAGGAGGAGATGGGCAGATGCCAAGGCAAGAATTCACCCAACAATCTGAAAAACAACATGAAAACACCAGAACCCATGATCTTACAACAGAAGGACTTGAACACCCTAAAACAGAAGAAGAGGAAAAAATTGACTTTATGAAAGCAATAGAATCCCATAAACAACATGTAAAAAACGCCCTCATAGAAATGGATGAGAAGTATAACAAAAATTTTGAAGAAATGAGTAAATACATAAATGATATCCTGGGAAACCAAGAAAAAACGATTAAACGGGTAACGGAAACAGTTCAAGAATTGAAAACTGAAATGGAAGCAAGGAAGAAAACACAAACTAAGGACCAGCTGGATATGGAAAATCTAGGTCAACGAGCAGAGACTACAGAAACAAGCAATATCAGTAGAATACAAGAGATAGAAGAAAGAATCTCAGATTCTGAAGACACCATAGAGAAAATAAACACACTGATCAAAGAAAACAGCAAAACAAATTCTCATCACCAAACATTCAGGAAATATGTGACACAATAAAAAGACCAAACCTAAGAATAATAGGGATAGAAGAAGGAGAAGAGTCACAGCTCAAAGGCCCAGAAAATATTTTTAACAAAATTATGGAAGAAAACTTTCCCAACATAAAGAAAGATATTCCTTTGAGTATTCAAGAAGCATACAGAACATCAAACAGACTGGATCAAAAAAAAAATCCCCTTGCCATATAATAATCAAAACACAAAATATACAGATTAAAGAAAGAATATTAAAAGCTGCAAAGGAAAAAGGGCAAGTAACTTATAAAAGTAAACCAATCAGACTTACACCTGACTTCTCTATGGAAACCATGAAAGCCAGAAGGTCCTGGAGAGAGGTACTGCAGAAATTAAGAGACCATAGATGCAAACCCAAACTACTATACCCAGCCAAGCTATCGTTCACTATCAATGGAGAAAACAAGACATTCCAGGATAAGAACAAATTTAAACAGTACGTAGCCACAAATCCAGCCCTACAGAAAGTAATAGAAGGAAAATCACAACCCAAGGAATCCAACATTGCCAACACTGACTACAATAACTCAGGCATCTAGCGACCCTTCAACAGCACAACTCAAAGAAGGGAGACACACAAACTCTACTACCAAAAACTATAAAAATAACCAGAGTAAACAACCACTGGTCATTAATATCATTTAATATTAATAGTCTCAATTCACTTATAAAAAGGCACAGGCTAAGAGATTGGATACAAAAACAGGATCCAACATTCTGTTGTTTGCAAGAAACACATCTCAACCACAAAGACAAGCATCTACTCAGACTAACGGGTTGGGAAAAGGTTTTTCAAGCAAATGGTCCTAAGAAAAAAGAAGGTGTGGCCATACTAATTTCTAACAAAACTGACTTCAAAGTAAAATCACTCAGAAGAGATCAAGATGGACACTTTATACTCATAACAGGAACAAGTCATCAGGATGAAGTTTCAATAATGAATATCTATGCCCCTAATATAAAAGCACCCACTTATGTAAAAGAAATATTACTAAAACTCAAGGCAGACATCAAACCACACACACTAGTTCTAGGAGACTTCAACACTCCTCTCTCACCAATGGACAGGTCAATCAGACAGAAACGTAGTAGAGAATTAAGAGAATTGTTGGAGGTAATGAAGCAAATGGACTTAACAGACATCTATAGAACACTACACCCAAATAGGAAAGAATACACCTTCTTCTCTGCAGCTCATGGAACCTTCTCGAAAATTGATCACATACTTGGAAACAAAGGAAACCTCCACAGATACAAAAAAATATCAGTGTCCACCTGTGTCTTATCAGATCACCACGGATTAAAGTTAGAAGGCAACAACAATGCTACCCCCAGAAGCCGACAAACTCCTGGAAACTGAACAGTCAACTGCTGAACCACATCTGATCAAGGAAGAAATTAAGAAAGAAATTAAAGTCTTCCTTGAATTTAATGAAAATAAAGAGACAACATACGCAAACCTATGGGACACGATGAAAGCAGTGCTAAGAGGAAAGTTCATAGCACTAAGTGCCCACTTAAAGAAAATGGAGAAAGCATACATTGGGGACTTAACAGCACACCTGAGAACTCTAGAAAAAAAAGAAGCAGACACGCACAGGAGGAGTAGAAGACTGGAAATAATCAAACTGAGGGCAGAAATCAACAAAATAGAAACACAGAAAACAGTCCAAAGAAACAATGAAACAAAAAGTTGGTTCTTGGAGAAAATCAACAAGATCGACAAACCCCTATTCAAACTAATTAAACGACACAGAGAGAACACGCAAATAAATAAGATCAGAAATGAAAAGGGGGACATAACCACAGACACAAAGGAAATTCAGAGAATCATTAGATCTTACTACAAAAGCCTGTATGCCACAAAACTAGAAAATGCAAAAGAAATGGACATTTTTTTAGATAACTACCATATACCAAAGCTAAACCAAGACCAGATGAACGATCTAAATAGACCTGTTAGTCGCGAAGAATTAGAAACTGTGATCAATAATCTCTCTTCCAAAAAAAAAAAAAAAAGCCCAGGACCAGATGGTTTCAATGCAGAATTCTACCAGAACTTCCAAGAAGAGCTAATACCTATACTCCTTAATATATTTCACAATATAGAAACAGAAGAGTCATTACCAAATTCCTTTTATGAAGACAGAGTTACCCTGATATCAAAACCACACAAAGACCCAAGCAAGAAAGAGAATTACAGGCCTATCTCACTCATGAACATCGATGCAAAAATCCTCAATAAAATACTGGCAAACCGAATCCAAGAACACATCAGAAAAATTATCCATTATGATCAAGTAGGCTTCATCCCAGAGATGCAGGGCTGGTTCAACATACGCAAATCTATCAATGTAATCCACCATATAAATAAACTGAAAGAAAAAAACCATATGATCATTTCATTAGATGCTGAAAAAGCATTTGACAAAATTCAACACCCCTTTATGATGAAGGTCTTGGAGAGATTAGGGATAAAAGGATCATACCTAAATATAATAAAAGCTATTTACAGCAAGCCGACAGCCAACATTAAATTAAACGGAGAAAAACTCAATGCCATCCCACTAAAATCAGGAACACGACAAGGATGTCCACTCTCTCCATACCTCTTCAATATAGTGCTTGAAGTTCTAGCAATACAGATAAGACAACATGAGGGGATCAAGGGGATTTGTATTGGAAAGGAAGAAGTTAAGCTTTCGTTACTTGCAGATGATATGATAGTATACATAAGTGACCCCAAAAACTCTACCAAAGAACTCCTACAGCTGATAAACACCTTTGGGAATGTGGCAGGATACAAGATCAACTCCAAAATATCAGTTGCCTTCCTATACATTAAGGATAAGGAAGCAGAGAGGGAAATCAGAGAAACATCACCTTTCACGATAGCCACAAATAGCATAAAATATCTTGGGGTAACTCTGACCAAGGAAGTGAAAGATCTATTTAACAAGAACTTTAAGTTTTTGAAGAAAGAAATTGAAGAGGATACCAGAAAATGGAAGGATCTCCCTTGCTCTTGGATTGGGAGGATCAACATAGTAAAAATGGCAATTCTACCAAAGGCCATCTATAGATTCAATTCAATCCCCATCAAGGCCCATCAAAATTCTTCAAAGATCTGGAAAAGACAATTATCAACTTTATATGGAAAAACAAAAAACCCAGGATAGCCAAAACAATCTTATACAATAAAGGATTGTCTGGAGGCATTACCATCCCTGATTTCAAACTCTATTACAGAGCTACAGTATTGAAAACAGCTTGGTATTGGCATAGAAACAGAGAAGTCAACCAATGGAATCAAATAGAAGACCCTCGCTTTAACCCACAAACCTATGAACACCTGATTTTTGATAAAGGAGCTAAAAGTATACAATAGAAAAAAAGAGAGCATCTTCAACAAATGGTGCTGGCAAAACTGAATGTCAATCTGTAGAAGAATGAAAATAGATCCATATCTATCACCATGCTCAAAACTCAAGTCCAAATGGATTAAAGACCTCAATATCAGTCCGAACACACTGAACCTGGTAGAAGAGAAATTGGGAAGTACTCTACAACACATGGGCACAGGAGAACACTTCCTACGTATAACCCCAGCAGCACAGACATTAAGGGCATCATTGAATAAATGGGACCTCCTGAGACTGAGAAGCTTCTGTAAAGCAAAGGACACTGTCACTAAAACAAAAAGGCAACCCACTGACTGAGAGATGATCTTCACCAACCCTGCAACTGACAAAGGTCTGATCTCCAAAATATATAAAGAACTCAAGAAAGTATACCGTAAAGCACTAATCAACCCAATTAAAAAATGGGGCACTGAGCTGAACAGAGAATTCTCAACAGAATTTCGAATGGCCAAAAGACATTTAAGGTCATGCTCAACTTCCTTAGTGATCAGGGAAATGCAAATCAAGACAACTTTAAGATACCATCTTACATCTGTCAGAATGGCTAAAATAAACAACACCAATGATAGCCTCTGCTGGAGAGGTTGTGGAGAATGGGGTACACTCATCCATTGTTGTTGGGAATCCAAACTTGTGCAACCACTTTGGAAAACAGTGTGGCGGTTTCTCAGGAATTTCGGGATCAACCTGCCCCTGGACCCAGCAATACCACTCTTGGGAATATACCCAAGAAATGCCCTATCATACAACAAAAGTATATGCTCACCTATGTTCATAGCAGCATTGTTTGTAATAGCCAGAACCTGGAAACAACCTAGATGCCCTTCAATGGAAGAATGGATGAAGAAAGTATGGAATATATACATATTAGAGTACTACTCAGCAGTAAAAAACAATGACTTCCTGAATTTTGCAGGCAAATGGACGGAAATAGAAAACACTATCCTGAGTGAGGTAAGCCAGACCCAAAAAGAGGAACATGGGATGTACTCACTCAGATTTGGCTTCTAGCCATAAATAAAGGATATTGAGCCTATTATACCTGATCCTAGAGAAGCTCAATAAGAAGGTGAACCCAAAGAAAAACATATAGGCATCCTCCTGAATATTAACCTTCATCAGGCAATGATAGGAGACAGAGACAGAGACCCACATTGGAGCACCGGACTGAAATCTCAAGGTCCAAATCAAGAGCAGAAGGAGAGAGAGCATGAGCAAGGAACTCAGGACCGTGAGGGGTGCACCCACACACTGAGACACTGGGGATGTTCTATCAGGAACTCACCAAGGCCAGCTGGCCTGGGTCTGGAAAAGCATGGGTAAAACCGGACTCGCTGAACATAGCGGACAATAAGGACTACTGAGAACTCAAGAATAATGGCAATGGGTTTTCGATCCTACTGCACGTACTGGCTTTGTGGGAGCCTAGGCAGTTTGGATGCTCACCTTACTAGACCTGGATGGAGGTGAGTGGTCCTTGGACTTACCACAGGGCAGGGAACCCTGATTGCTCTTAGGGCTGACGAGGGAGGGTTACTTGATTGGGGGAGGGGGAGGGAAATGGGAGGCGGTGGCGGGGAGGAGGCAGAAATCTTTAATAAATAAATAAATATATAAATAAATAAAAGAAAACTTGAGAGAAATCCTGTGTATAATAAGAGTGTATAAAAAAGGAAAAAGCAACTGAAGTTCTTGTCCAGGGATTTCAAAGGGCCTTTGCAGAAATTAGACATGGTTAATTATCTGGGGTATCAATGGAAGGCCTACATACCCTATGCCTTCCCTCTGGCTCTTTCTGAGAGATGGTCATAAGCTGTTTATGTATTTCCCATGCAATATGGTAGACTGAAGGTCCTCATTTTTCCTTCTGGTGATTATGCCTTCATAGCTGCTTCTTTCTGCTGTTTGTCACTTCTGGTGTTAATACTGCTTACCTTGAGGGTGTCTCAAGTGTTCTCAATTATATTTTAATCTCACATTTACATAGCCAGCTTGTAACGCTACTATGACAGAGTTAATTTTATTAGTGAGCTAATTCTATCACAGCCAGGAAGATGTGGCTGTAGCTGCTTCTCAGTACCTCTATTTAGCTCCTTGTCTGTGGGGTTATATGAGTTGTTCTCCTAGGTGGAAGCTTCTTGTTAAAAGCCATCCTTACAGATTAGTCTAGTCTAGTTAACTGGACTAGAATCAAGGACAGATGAAAACACAATAGCACGTTATGGCTGCTGAGGTCTTTGGGGGCTGCATGGCTTGCCATCACTGGCCTAGGACCTTGTCTTTTTTACCTGTATTCTTGGCTACCTTATACCTAGAACCAGCCCCCTCCTTTTCATCTTCCTCAGTACTCCAGCCTCTGAAAGGTGGGAACTATTACAATAGTTCAAGCTTAATAGAGATAACTCATGAAAAACATTTAAAACTGCCTAGGGCATGATAACTTTTCTATAAATATAAGTTGTGGTAATAATCACTGCCTGTGTATATGTGCATATACAAAATCCAAAAGAAGAAAGGGAATGATAGTGTACAAATGCCTTGAAAATAAATAAATTCTTCTGAGAATTTTTTACATTATGAATGCTATTAACTCAGTCTAATTCACTGTAGATACTAAATACCCCCCACTTCCCTGTGAAAATAAGCTCTAGCACAATAGCTGTGATGGTAAGTAAATTCTGTAGAGCACTGAACTCCTTTATGGGGGCTGAATTCCAAGAAGTCTACTGCTTTCTGTTAACAACTTCAGTTGACAGGCAATGTCAAAGAAACTAGAAAGCTGATGCTCTCATGTTGACAATGAGATGCTTGGTCATTCTTCTTGCTTATGCTGATTTTGTAATTTTTTAAAATACAGGAAAATACCACAGATGTTTTCTCTACTGCTCCGTGCCTTAGTTTCCTTATAATACTGCAAAGGAATACTTTCAGGGTGAAACAACCACAATACACTTGAAATACTTAAAACAAGTAACTAGCCTCAAGAAATTTCCAATAATATCAGCAATTGTTTCATTATAAAGACAGGGATAAAACTTGGACTTAGGAGAAGATAAAGATATTTATTGAAATAAATTAGATTTTTTTTTTTAAAGATAAAGTCTAAACTCTTTCGTTTTGACCCCATGAGATGATTTGCTCTTCGAGTGATACTACAGTTATAAAATTATTAGATATCGCCGGGCGGTGGTGGCACACGCCTTTAATCCCAGCACTCGGGAGGCAGAGGCAGGCGGATCTCTGTGAGTTCGAGACCAGCCTGGTCTACAAGAGCTAGTTCCAGGACAGGCTCCAAAATCACAGAGAAACCTTGTCTCGAAAAACCAAAAAAAAAAAAAAAAAAAAAAAAATTATTAGATATCTGGCCAATAGATTAAGAGTTAACACAATAAGCCAGATGTTTGAGACTTTAGATTTATACAGATTATTTGGACACTATTTTGAAACATTTTTGTTCTTACTTTGAAGAAAAAGCAATAATTATCATATAAAATGCATTTTCTCTTGATTTTTTTCCCACAAATTCAGTGAATATAATAAGTACCTAGCCGGGCGGTGGTGGCGCATACCTTTAATCCCAGCACTCAGGAGGCAGAGGCAGGAGGATCTCTGTGAGTTTGAGGCCAGCCTGGTCTACAAGAGCTAGTTCCAGGACAGGAACCAAAAAAAAAAAAAAAAAAAGTACCTAGCCTTGACTGAAGTATGATGGCAAAACCATTTAAAAATGTATAATCCCAGTGACAATGGTTAGCACTACTACCTATAGTCACCCTGGCTACTAAAAGCCTAATGTATTTTTTTTTTTCACATCCTGGAAGTTACTTCAAAACAGTCAGTCTGAAAATTCTAGAGAGATTGTTAAGAATGCCTGCAGCTCACTCAGGTGCACTGCATCAGAAACCCTCAGGGTGTCTCTTGGAAATCTATATACTTAACTACTGCCTTTTTTGTTCTGTGGTGTTATCACTTTTATAGCTCGTCAAAGTTTTTATTTAATATAATAGATACTCACTAGGTACAAATAGTTGGAACCTCTAATTATTGTATAAGTATTAGAGCTTGAGACACTGGCCTTTCTCTTATGTTTAACATATTTAAAACATTTATCATATAATATATTTTGATCATATTTTTTATCCTGCTCCAAGTTTTCTAAGATTCTCCCCTCCTCCTTATCCACCTTACTTAATATTACTTTTTTCTCAACAAACAAAACCAAAAATGAAAGACAAGAAAAACAAAACAAGCAAAAAGCTTCCACCAAAGACAAATAGGTGAGTCGACTTATTAGCTTGATCAATGTGTCTGTTTTTGTGCCAGTATCAAGCTGGTTTTATTACTACAGCTTTATAGTACAATTTGAGATGGTGATACCTACAGCAATTCTTTTTTTGTCAGGATTGTTAAGGTCAGCCTCCATGTCCTGCATTAGACAGCCAAATGAACTCAATGATAGTTTTGGAGGGTTTTCTCTTTTTCAGATTTTAAAAAAAAATACTATGGTTTCTAGTTTTGTTTGTATGGGCTTTCTGTATGTGTGTCTCAGCTGTTGTATGTGTTTTCTGTGCTTTTTCTTTGGGTCTTTCCCCCTATTTGTTTCTCTTGTTCTCTTATCATTTGCTTTTATTTTGTCTTATTTTATTTTATTATTGTTTATTACTTTTAAAATGCCTGATTGCTTTCTAATGAGAGAGAAGTTGTGGGTGGGGAAGTGGGGAGGATCTAGGAAGAACTGAGGGAGGGGAAACCATAATCTGAATATATCGTACAAAAATCTATTTTCATCAAAAAGTGAGAATAAAAAGGGAGAGCTGACATTAATCAGATGTTCTGTGCCTTTTCACTGAGATGCAATGTGACAAACTTCTTCACATTCCTGATACTGTGATTTTCATTCCATAATGGAAACCTTCAAAGTGTGAGCCAAAACAAATCCTTGTTTCCATAAATTGCCCTATCAGCTATGGTTTCATAGCCATAAGTAACTAATACAACTTTCAAGACAAGAATTCTTCCACAGCAATATATCCTTAACCATTTAACAGGGTTTTTTTTTTCCAGAACATTGCTAAATTGATCATCCTGGCCTTGAACTTGTTCTGTGGCCAGGTGGGCCATTGACTTGCCCAATCTTCCTCCTCTTTTACCTCCATGCATTTGGCACCATAGGCCTCCATGATAGCATGTGCTTCACCATAGGGCTCTATTCCAGTTTAGAAGTTCATATGATTTTAAACTATAGTGATATTTAGATTTAATATACAGAGCCTTCTTAAGTCCCCACTCAATGTCCAGCACTATGCTTTATGTTAGTTTTAAATGTATTAACAATCAAGTTTCAGGAGTCAGAGCCCCATGGGCTGAGGGAATTTGTAGAGCACTTGATATAGGCTGGCATGTACTATAAACAGAGTTACTCAAAGGTACATGAGTCTAGAGAGAAAAATCTTTAGCTCAACTGACTGGAAGAATATCCTTGGGTGCTTTCAGGTAAGGCCATTGTTTAGCTGCTTAGATCAAATTGCACCAGCTAAAGACATATATGGGTGGAAAACCATCTATGGCTTATTCAGAAGGGTGACAGTGAGTCCAGTTGGACAGAAAGCCTAGAAAAGCATATTGGGTTCTGTCGATTACAAAGGGCCCACAGGGATTGTGTGAGTTGGAATTGACTGTGCAGATAGTAGGAATCACATGAATTGTGAGATTGCCGCTCTTAGGCATGAGAGATATAATTAAGGCAATAGTGATAGAGACAGAAGGGAACAACTGTGGAGCTGATGAACCACACCCACAAAGAAGGCAGAAAAATGCATCTTAAAAGAGAGATGATTCCATAGATAGGGCATGGGAAGGATTTAAACCCCTTCAAAGATGTGCCACTGAGTGAGTTATAGTCTTTCCACCAGAAGCTCTGTCAAGAGAGGAAGGGATAACAGACTTGAGGAGTAGTTCGATTTTATTTTGGGGTGCACAAAAGCCCTAGGTGAAAAGTGCTCAGCTGGCAGAACGAAGGTCAGGAGAGAGAATCAAGCCCTGAGTGGGTGCGTTCTTAGCCTTGAGGTCTGGAATCTGCTCCCAGCACTCCTTTGCTTCCTATAGGCTGCAGATGGATTACACACTCAGCTTATTTTGTCATTTTGGTAAAGAACATGGCAAGCCCCTTGAAGGCAGCCAGGTGATTATAAACCTGGATTCTCTGTTTCTGAGGTGAAATTAGTCTTGTAAAAAGAAAGTCTTCCGTGATAAATATTTTAAATGTTGTTAGGAAAACCAAGACAGAGTCCAAGAAAAAAGTCTCCAGCCCAAAGTCGGTGGTTTCTGCTTGTTGCAGAATGAAGAAGTCAATGAACCAGGCAAGCAGCACCTTGGCTTCCTACAGAGGGACAGAGGGGCTTTAAGAGAAAGGTGAGAAAAAAAATTAGATTTAGGTGTAGAGAAGGCAACTGCCACCAGAGGGCAGTCGCACCTCGAGATGAGCTAAACAAAGCAATTTCTCCAGGGTTTTGTAAAGGAGTATTTGGTTACCAGAGAAATGTGCCTTGTAGCACCAATCACCAGGACAGCCAGGTCTTTAGACCCGGAAAAGCCCGCAGGTAATCAAGCAGGCAAGTGATTCGATCTGTTTACTTGACAATTCGAAATACTCCAGTTCACAATTTCTTTACACGGAAAATTGGTTTGTTATTTTCTCTCAGGAAGAGGAAACACTTAGCTCTATCTAGAGCAGAGTTCACTGGACCGGTCTGGTCTCAGCGGTAGTAATCCTTTTGTCTTAGGAGGCTGTTATGATTACAGACACAATGTCCAAATTTACGAAAATGCTAATCAGGAATGGGGGAGCCTCAACGATGGACTGGACGACAGCAGCACATAGCTTGTGGAGTAGCAGCTGCTCTTTCCGGACAACCAACGATAAGAGGGATTTCTTGTCAATTGTCTGACAACAGCGCTAAGGGTAACGTGTGCCTAGGAAAATATATCTACTATACCCAAATTGTCACAAGTAGAAAATAGATGTGTTATCTTCCCACGTCTTTGTTCTTTACTCTCTGTAAGACAGATTCCTTGGATCCAGAACTGCTCTCAAGAGAAGCACAGAGGGGGAGAGGGCATGAAAAAGGCATTAAACGGCAAGCAGGCAAACATTTCATTTGTCCCCATGTCCTTCAGCTTGATGCAGTGCAGTGCACACATTTCTTCAAAAGGCTGGCAGCAGCTATGTGTCTTTCTGATTGTGGGTCATACAGACCATCAACTGAGATCCTTCCACATCTTAATCTATTTGGAAATTAGTCTACACATTTCCCCAGCTGTCTCTTTAATAGGCATAGCAGTCCTCAGTGAGAGGAAGGAGGTTCCTGGAAGTCAGAATGAAAGAGGCCCAGCAAGGAGAAAAAAAAAATGGATTCAACACTCTTAGATTTTCAGAGAATGAGAACTACATAGAAGCTCCTCTCTGCCATAAACTTGAACAACAAATCTTTTTCCTTTCATCCTGCCCATTAGAGAATGAAATAGAGGGATGCATTCCCTGATGATCTCAAATTTAATGGTTCTGCGTTTGGGACTTGAAGGTGGGGTTTCCCACTTTTTAATTTTTGATGCTAATCTTCAGAAACAATAAGGATGATGATACTTATTAGAATAATTATCATCAAAAAGGCACCATTTCCTGAACATAATTATGCTTTTTTAATAAATAAAATAAACAAAATTTAAGCTTTCTTCAGTATTAAACTAAAGTTAAAAGTGTGATGTCCTCCACTGAAAACAATAATTTTAAACAGCAGCAAAACCAGGAAGATGACCCAGTTTTGAGCTTTTCTTGCCCACCCCCTGGGTATCCCTGCTTGGTGCTGGTACAGTACATTGAACACAAGAGCATATGCAGTGTTTTATTTGGTATAAATGTTTGGAAGCTGGTGTTGCTAAACTATGACTAATTTCAAATGAAAAAATGCTTCTGAAAAATGTGATTGTTACAACCTTCATACTGCTGTTAACTGTGTGGTTCCCAAGTAGAATTTGTTAGAACAAAAAATGAACAGGTACCCCAACGAATATCAACAGAGATATTGATCCTCTGTGCTTTCAACAGTCACCTTGCTCATGAAAGACAGTGCAAGGCCAGCAGATCCATGGAACGTTAGATGGTTTGAGTCGATGATCACATTGTACACTGATCATATCCTTCACAGAATTTAAACATTTTTGAAAAATAAAAACCATTATGCATGATTTGTTTTAATTCCATATATAAATGTATATATAACACACAAATATTCCATGTCTATTATTTATTTCATAATTTTAAAATAGTTTACATATAGTATATACATATTGTGTGTATATTCTGCCATGTTGAGCACAGTGGCCAAAGTTTCTGACTGACCACGTTTGTTTGTGTTTAACTCTGGAACCTTAAGAGTAGTGTCACTTTTTAATTAGAAGAATTAGGATACATTTATGACATTTTTTTCCCTTTGTCCTGTTCTTTTGACTCTTTATTTTTGTTTCCTGTTGGGGCAGTAACAAGTGCAGACAAACTTAGTGGTTCAGAAGAGTATACAATTTTCATCTATAAGTCCTGTGGGTAAGAGGTTGAAGTGACCACTCAGCAGGTAAGAGCACTTGCTGTTTTTGCAGGGAGGCTTGGACTGTGTTTCAAGCACCGACAAAAAGTGGCTGAAGGCTCTCTGTATTTTCAATTCCAGAGATCCAACATGCTCTTTAGAGTCCTTCAGGTCAGAAATGCTAAATAAGGCATCATGGGCTCCTTCCCTCAGTAAGGTCTAGGGGAATCATTCTTGCTTTCTCAGCTTCTGGAATCTGTCTAGATTCCTTTAGTTATGATCCCCTCCTCTGTCTTCAAAGCACCAATCCCCTCTTCACTGCTGTTTTCACATCTGCTTCTGACTTTCTTCTGGGTGATTTAGACATATCCACAACACTCAATTACTCTGTGAAATACCTTTTGTCATGTAAGGCAACATATACATGTTTTTAAGTACTAGGACTTTACCTCCTTTGGGGTGAGACATTATGCTAGATGCTATAACTAAATATTTGTACACAATTCCTGGCTAAAATTTATCTGCTGACATTGCTTCATACTCCTTACATACCATGAAATAAAATGTCAGTCATTCTGAAGTGCAGTTAAAATCATATGACATTGTTCACACTCTCAGATTATGCACAGAATTCTGCACCAATATTCTAGACAGCAGGAGAAATTATCTTGGAAGTGAATTAATTTCCAGGCATTGTATAAAACTGCACGACAGAACCAAGTTTTCTCAACACAGTGCCCACCTTACCTGGTTCAGTCTCTCCAGTCAACAGTAAACGCTGTCAGAATTCTTTTGGATGCCACCTTGGGGGAATATTTTTTGTTATTATTTTTAACACAATTAAAATAGTAACTTCTATAAAAGCAAGTATATTTTAGAAAGAAAATCAGTAATTATTTTTGACCTTAACAGTATTTCCCCAAAGGAGACATTGTTACAATTCATACAGCATAAAAGACCCAGGCATATTGTAGACAGACTGAGCTCTCCTCCTCCATGAGCTGAACTTTCAGAGATCAGGAACAGAGCTGGAAGCCTGTCTCCTCTGCTGTGCTCCTGTATCTGACCAAGGCTATGAAATGAAGAGAAGATTCATTCTCTCATAGCTGCGAACGCTCTGCAGGCCAAGGTTAAGCCTCTCTGAAACCTAGCTATTGGGTGAAATGTGTATATGTTTCTTAATTTTAAAAGGAATTCACAGCACCTTGACTCACAATGACCCCAGAATGGCCCTAGATTTGGAAAAACAATTCTTCTTTGTTCTAGTTTGCTTGAGGCTTTCATAAAAATTAAACATGCATGCACACACACACACACACAAATATAAACACCATTTTATTTAAAGGTAGTTTTGTAAACCTCGGTCTTTTCTGTTTCCTACACCAAATAAATAGAACTATGTCTCATTGACAATGAACGAGAGATGATGCTTATATCTTTCTGTCTTTTGTGAGCAATACATTTTTTTGTAAGCAGTTTTCATTTTACCTGAAGTGTTGCAATACAAAGGAGTACTACAGGCCACCAGGTGCTTAAAATTCACCTTGAAGTTTCCCTGGAGTTTTCAATGGGCATATTATTTATTAATGCCATAGCAGTATCTCACATTTGTTGAGTTCTTCTTACTTGCAATGGTGGGGATTGACTATGCTATAGGTGCTTTATCAGAAATTCAGCTATGATATAACATATCTAAGGATGTATATATAAAGGTAAGTATATGTAAGCTGGTGTGTGGAGCAGGCCATGACTAGGGTACTCTACTACGTATTTCTTACTGTAACTTGCTTGATGAGAAGTGTTTTGTCTTATGGGAAACCTCTGCTGTGAATGTTTCACATCTTGATCCCCACTTGTATACAGACACTATGAATTCAGGAGCCAACTTCGGTTAACAAAGAAATATTAGTGAGCTGATGAAATATAGAACTTGGATGATTTCTGATAAGGAAGAGGAGAGAGGGGGCAAGAAGATAGAAGAAGAGGGAGGTAGGAGGAGAGGGAGGGAAGAGAAAGAGAGAGAACAAATAGTAACACAGGGAAAAAAATGACCATGTCAGAAGCAGAGCCAAAATAAAGACCTGATAACAGAATGTCTGAGGAAAAAGACTCTGCTGTGTGACACCACACAAGAATAGATAAATAACAAAATGGGCTTCTCCTACACAGGGCTGGCCAGATCTAAAGGACTGAATTTTTCCATCTATACTTTATACTGGAGAACTAGCAAAGGGTTGGGTATCAGCTTCATTTTGAATCCTTTTAAAGGATATTAAAGTTGGCTTACTGAGTCAGAGATTCATTAAATCAGTAACATTAAATCATTTTATTTATTTCCAAAGCTTCTATTAAAACCCCAGTTTATGGCATAAAGATCACTTTAGGCAATGTTTTTTTTTTTTTTTTGTCTGCTTATATTGCTGACACATAGGACCACTGACCCACACATAAATATATGAACCCACAGTGTAAAATACAATGTAACTACTTTTCTATACATGGAAACACTATGATTATTTGTTCACTTTCTAGGAAAAGTAATTTCATGTCAGGCATATGAACAAAATCTCTCTCTCTCTCTCTCTCTCTCTCTCTCTCTCTCTCTCTCACACACACACACACACACACACAAAATTCATTCTGGAACAAAATGAGTTTTAGAGATGGTAAAGCAACAGGCAGAAGTGGGGGAGGCAGAGATGACTGATATGCCCAATCTCTTAGGAGCAACCTCAGGCCCAGTTGTCTTTTGCCTGAAATATTTCAATATTTTATGCATTCCTGTGCCTCTTATTTTATGATTCTCAAACTAAAACCTGTGCTTCTTCTAGAACCATCTTTGCACAAATTTATTTATATAATTTTGTATCTTATTCTTTTCAATAAAGTCATAGCCCTTTAGTGTGACATTCTCAAAGCCCACTCTTTTCTTTTTCATCTTAATCGGCACTACGCATTCCACTCTCTACTACTGTTAACCTTGCTACTTTGTTTCAAAATGATATTATGCCTCTATATGTTACTCATTCTTACTTTTTCATAGTAATACATACAGATAATTAATAAATTGATTTATGATCCTTTACAGCAGGGATATAAACCTTTCTCCTTCAGATCAACCACTTTCATGTGTTGTTCAAGCATATTAATTTCTAAGTTGCTTATATTGTAGCATCTTGACTTTGCGTCCTTAATCAATATACTTGTCTTAAAGTAAGGATTTAGATTTTTTTTGAATGTGTGTCTTTGCATGTGTGCATGGGGAGGCCAGAGATCAGTCTTAGGTGTTGTCCCTCGGGTGTTGCCCATCTTATTTCTTAATACAGCATATCTTGCAGGCCTGGAACCTGTAGAGTAGGTTAGCTCCCAGGAAACTCCAAGGATTTTTCGATGTCTACTGTATCATACGTCTTAGATTAACAAGCATTTTTATCATGTTTGACATTTAATATATGTACTAGACATTGAATGTAGGGCAAGCATTTTGCTGGCCAACTTATCTTACCAGTCCCCAGGAATTAGACCTTTATTTCTCTGATTGCAATCTCCACCACACATGAATGTGTTCTTATACCCTATTCTCTGAGCCTTGACCTATGGAAATTTGTATGTGATCTTTATTAACTATTTCCATATTATGATAATGTAATGTTGTTCATAGTTGAACTAGTTAGTAAGTTGTAATTGTTTTTTCCCTTATAAGAATTCTATTTTCCTAAGCATGAATAATTTGCTTTTTGTGTTTATTTTTTAATTTTTATGAACTTACCAGTAAGGAGATTTAGTCAGGTTCTGGAATCTTCACTGGAACATTTGCTAGTTTTGCATATTCTCGCCATCTCATTTTTCCATGCAGATATTTTTCTCATGTGATCTGGTTTTTCAACTTGCTTGGTACAGACTTGTCATCTGGGCCCTAGCTACATGCACACTCAAAATTGTAGCTACCTAAATACTGTTATGTCCATTTAGTTATATATTATTTATTAAATATTATAGGCCATTAGGGGTGATTTGAAGATTTAGGAATATGTGTTTAGATTATGCACAAATAAATATTTTATACAATGGGCAAAAGTTTCTGAGAATTTTGACATCAATAGCAGAGGCTGGAACTAATATCCTATAGACACCAAGCAGCAGCTATATCTCTATGAAGTGTAGAAAAAGAATTATACCACAAAGAATTAAAAAAAAAATCCCCAAGTACAATGGGAAAAGCAACACAATGCACACACTAATGAGGCAGCAAAAGGTCAA
This sequence comes from Chionomys nivalis, assembly GCF_950005125.1. NCBI lineage: Eukaryota > Metazoa > Chordata > Mammalia > Rodentia > Cricetidae > Chionomys > Chionomys nivalis. Next base: position 16,524,308 of record NC_080091.1, on the reverse strand, counting down.
TGGGAAAGGGGAAAATCCGGAATAATATATGGAGTCTTAGACAACTATAGAGTTTCTTGGTATGACAATTGAACCTGTGGATCAGCTCTTTGGTCAAAGTTCTTACTGCACCATGAACAGACACTATCTAGGCCCCTCTAAGGCTTGTTTGCAGTGCCTTGCTCAACTTGAAGGATACAGATATTTTGAAATTTTATATATTTTTATGTGATCTAAAGTAACTTTGGTATTTTTCTATTTTTTACAGCTTGAAAAGCACTAATTAACAAAGTAATAAAAGAACAGATCTTTAAAATAGGAAAAAGTATTATGAGGAAAAAGCAAAAAGCCACAGTTATAAAAATACCAAAATAAAGTACTATTTAAGTGAGTAATTATTTTACAAGTTTAAACTCTTTTTGTTATTTTTATACATTTTAATTAAAATGTAATTACACCTTCTACCTCCCTTTTCTCTACCTCCCAAGTCATCTTCCTCTAACTTCTTCATGTTCAGTTAAATGTATTAATTTAATATAAACTAGTTTTCTATTGTTTGTAAAATAAATCAACAGGTCATAAGATTAATAGATAAACATTCGAGAAAGAATCAGATAACCAGTCTTAGAAGTTAAAAGGATCTAGACTTCGATTCTCCAGGAGAGCCAATAATGATGGGGGAGAGTCTTTTGTTTTGTGTTGATTTCATTGGTTAAATAAAGAAACTGCCTTGGCTCTTTAATAGGAGAGAAAATTAGGTAGGCGGAGTAAACAAAACAGAATGCTGGGAGAAAGAAGTTGAGTGAGGCAGTCGCCATGATTCTCCTCTCCGAGGCAAATGCAGGTTAAGAATCTCCCTGGTAAGCCACCAGCTCGTGGTGCTACACAGATTATTAGAAATGGGTTAATTGATATGTAAGAGCTAGCCAATAAGATGTTATAACTAATGGGCCAGGAAGTGTTTAAAAGAATATAGTTTCCGTGTAATTATTTCAGGTAAAGCTTTCCGTGCATGAGCCGGGTGGTGGGAACGCAGCCCGCTGCTCTTCACAACAGAGTGGGGGAGAATCTTCCTCTTTTGTGTTGATTTCATTGGTTAAATAAAGAAACTGCCTTGGCCCTTTAATAGGACAGAAAATTAGGTAGGCAGAGTAAACAGAGCAGAATGCTGGGAGAAAGAAGCCGAGTCAGGCAGTTGCCATGATTCTCCTCTCCGAGGCAGATGCAGGTTAAGAATCTCCCTGGTAAGCCACCAGCTTGTGGTACTACACAGATTATTAGAAATGGATTAATCGATATGTGAGAGCTAGCCAATAAGAGGCTATAACTAATGGGCCACGCAGTATTTAAAAGAATATAATTTGTGTGTTGTTATTTCGGGTATAAAGCTAACCATGTCTGCGGCCAGATGCTGAGAACACTGCCTGCCGTTCCCACTACAAAATGAGAATGCAGAATCTCCAATGAGAGTTTCACTTCTGCAAAGTGGACAAAGTGGAGAGAGACGTTGCTCCTTGTTTCTAAAAGCAACAATAGGAACCTTGCATCAGGATTACCTAAAACCTCAATTTTTTTCCTGTGGAAGGCTGTTGCCTGGCATCTTAATTCTCTCTGGGGGAACTAAATAACAGCTTGTTTTTGCCAAGAAAGTTGTTTTGGACTGATATGATCTTGCATTATCTAGACACAAAAAATTGTGCAAAGTATGTAGAAGACCAACAATGAGACAAATTTTCTTTTTCAAAAAGGTCATTTGAAAGAATCTAGCATCTTCAACAGACACATGTAGCAAAATGGCTACAATTTGGGGGAGGGGTTAAAAAGTTGTCTTTCCAAACGAAAGAATTAAAAATCCTTTATGATTGGATATGTGTAGTAAGTAATTAGCTCTCAAATAACCCTTTCAGACTAGACTCCCCCATAGATAAGAAGCTATTGGCAACTGATGGCTGCTGGAGGAGGAGTTAGTTTTCTTCAGGTATGCAGTCCTATGCTCCAGTAGATGATGCTATAAATGTGCACACAGAGTCAGCACTAAATGAACTAAGTAGCCTTTAATGTTGAGAGTGAAAAGAAGTGGAAGACTAGGGTAGGTATTGGATGGGAGAAAATGGGAGTTGATTTAATGCATTATATTAATATATGAGATTTTTTATTAAAAACTTAGGTCCATAGAGCTTCCAGATTCAGAGTGTTTGAAGGCAACTTACAAGTAGAGTAAGTAAAATCATTCCCCATCCTTTCTGATTCTTGTATTTTGGCATAACATTATGTAGGGCTCTTTAAAATAAAGTGGTTTCATCTGATGTTACCAATAACATGTCACAGCAATCAACAGCAAGTGGCAGTTATGATTTTAGTTTCTAAAAAGAATATTTTTTCTGTCATGCTCTCTTGAGCATTCCTTAGGAAACTAATTCTCCATATCAGAAGGACACATCAGAAGCTGGAGGAAAACTGCTTAAAGTAAGGAATTGAGGTTGTGGTTAACATCCACCAATAGCTTGTCATCAGTTGACTGAGCCATTTTAAGGTAGATACATGCCATGTCAGTCACTCAGGTGATTGAAAAAGACGTGGCTGACATTTTAATTTCAAATCAATAGGAGACAGTTACATTGGGAAAAGCCAGCTAACATATGTAGAATTCCTGACATGACATAGCATCAGATAATACATACTTATTGCTGTTTACTGATTAAATATTCAATTAGTTTGTCACACAGTCACAGACAACTGGTAAAATATTTATATCTTGAAGTAAGAATGATGACAAAAAAGTCTAAGGGAATCTTTGTGCCATAAGTGGATTGAAGTTGGGCTGACTTTAGGGATCATATTGTCAAATACTAGGACAGACTCTTAAGGACTACAATAGACCATGAAGGCCAAGGAAAGTTCTGTCAAAATCTGGAACACTGAGCAGTTATTAAACAGTGAATAAAGGCCTAGTGACACTGTCATGTGTGGTAATATGACAAAAGAAATTTGTAATGAGGTTTTTCTGTCCCACCAGTCCCTAATAAAGACATGAAAACTTCTTATTAATTATGAAAGCTTGGCCTATAGATTGGGATTCTTTTTAACTAGCTCTTATATCTTAAATTTTTAAATTGTGTAAGTGTGGTTTTATTTTGATCCATTTAGCCAATGACTTTGGATCAGCAAACCCTAGGGTCTGGTCTTGTCTGTCTATGACACAACTTATAAGTCAATGGAGAAGATTGTATAATCTCTTGTTCTAGCTCTCTTGGGTGGTCAGAGTGAATCAGGTGGCAGAGAGATGGCTTTTACTTAGTACTCTTTACCCCTGGGCAGAACAACTGTACAGCAGCCAGATCAGCAGTGCCATCTGATTGGTTTCATATCTGTGAGTGTTTGTCCCTGTTCTATACCTAAATACATTCTTGATACCCTTTAACAGACTCTTGTGGTTTCACATAACAACTGGTGCTCCACATTTGGGGATAACCCAACAGCTGCTTGTGCCATCAGCCAACAGCAGCCATGTGGCCTGCCTGAGCTCCTTCTCCTCCCAACTTCTTGCTCTGTGCATAATGCCTTATTAACCTTAAATTTTATAAATGCTAATGAGAAAGGAATGATGGCTGTAGCGAGGCACTAGATAATATAAGAAAAAAAAACTACTGAAATAAATCATCCTGTATACTTTATGGATGCATTGAGCACAAAATAGAAACCAGCATATGTGTTATGTTAGGGAAAGGGTTTTACTTTTGTTTCCATAGGAGAAGAAGAGCTATGGATAAATTCAGAATTAATAAGGTTTTGATTGGAACAGGAGAGACATTTTCATAAGGAGAAATAATATTTCATCAAATGATGTGACAATTCTACATGGAAAGGAAACTTAGCAACTAAATGTCAGAGCAGTGTTCTGTTTTTTCTGTGTTTATAGGAAAATGGAAATACCCATCTTCAATAAGACAAAGTACCTTGAAAAACTGTCTGGAAAAATCACCAAAGAAAGAAAAACGTGACCTGGTGTTACCAATATTCCTTACAGGGTAAAATTTCACCACCTTAGTATTAATATCTCTTTATTTCTCAAAAATGTTGTCATACCTGAATTAAAAATTAAAGCTGACTTTGGAGTTGGAATGTTGCTCTCTCCTCTAAATCTAAGCATGTGGTCAAAAAAAAATTTCAGAGTCTCTTTCTGATATCAGAAGAGTCACCTGGTGTGGGACAGAAAAATATCAAAACTTAGGGACTACTGTTATCACAAATATCTTTCCTCTCATCCTGATTTTTGATTCTTTAGAACCTTTCTTTGGATATATATCTATCTTAAATTTTAAACTTTCTGTTTTGATATTAATAATGTTAAGTTTTCCACAGTAAACAATACATTTTTCTAACAGCAGTCTCTGAAAGAAGATGGGCCCCACAACAATGACTCTACCTGATCTATAATATTGTCATTGAGCCAATAAATACCACTCAAATAGTGTTTTTGGACTACAAAATGTTCAGGAGAATTCCAAGCTGGCTAGTTAAGATGGTTTACCTTCTTATAAGAATCTAGCTGGAACGTCAGATACGAACTTCAGATAAGCCTTCCCCATTACTGGAGACTGACTACCAAAGATATAGCTAGTCCTCTTGAGACTTACACATTGCTTTAAATTTTTTGCAGGATCTAATAAAGATATCATCACCCCTCTAGAGAGTAGGAATCAATTCAGAGAACAAGGTACCCCCTCTCCCAATAGGTGGGACAGATGAGTTTTTGGTTCTTCTCAGGGTTATGGATAATTGTCATCTGGAAAGGGGTGTAATATGTTGTTATGGGTTTGAAGGCAGGATAATAAAAATTTGACTTAGGAATCTCATTTGGCATAAAAATGGGGAGAACACATAGAATAGTATAATAATGTAGATTAATGTATCTACTTGTAAACTATATTAACTACTATTAGTTCTAAATAATTTGCATTGTGAAGGATTCTTGTATATTAATACAAAGTAAAATTATTTTTGTATTATTAAGATAAATTGTATATTGATAGAAATTCAAAATTATATTAGTCATATTGTGTATGTTTCTTTTAAAGGTACTTTTGTATATTGATACAAATGTAAGATTTTTGTCATACTTTATGTATGTTTCTACTTCTGTTTAAGATATTTTGTATATTGATGCAAATTAATGATATTTTTGTCATCATGGGCTATACATTTCTATCTCTGATTAAGATATCTTTATAAATTGCAACAATTTTGAGATCACTGTCTTTATGCTGTACACATGTTTGAAGATTATTTATTTTTATAATGTGAGGTTTTAGTCATTAAGCTATATAGGTTATTAAGAATTACAGGTTAATAGTTACTTATGTTTGTCATACTTATAGTTATGTTAGTTAGGGTCTCTGGATGTATTCCATATAGACATTTAATCTTCAAATACTTCAAAGAGCTATAGAATATGATAATTAATGTTTTAATAACTTAGAATTCTGTTGAAGTAAGATACAATTAAACCTGGCAGCACTGATTTACTGCTATGAGAATTATGAACACTTCATACAGAGCCTGTTTTCTTCTTGGCAAAACTGTCCTATTGGGCAAAGAACTGCCTTGCTTTGACTACTGATACTAAACCAGCTGTCCAATCCAAACTAGCAGGATACAAGGAAAAAAACTTCTAAATTTTGCCAAGTTAGGGTGGGACAGTCTTTCAAATTTTCTTGCTTCTGTAAAAGGTCTGTCAGATATTCCAGGCCTATAGCCAAAGTTGGTTGCCCCAAGATTGCAGAGAGATGTTGGGTGACTGTCCAGGTAGTCAGGCGTTTCTGTCAGTTCTTGCCTCTTTTGGAAGTTACTTGCTTTCACTGCCTGCTTACTCAGGTAATATTATTTTTTGTCTCAGGTCTTTGATGAGATTGAAGATTAGATAAATACAGTTGTAATCTTCACACATCTTAGCTAGAGTATATTAGGTACAAGACTTAGACTTTCCAGGATAAGAAAGCTATTGGAATAAACTCTATAATTGTCATCAGTTAACTATGAACTGGACATTTAGTATGTTTTTCTTACTTGATGTTGTTCTTCGTGGTTATAGTTTCATTATTTTAATGTTATTTCCTTCCTTTTTCCTGCATAATACTCAATAGTTGTTCTTATTGTAAATAATACTATGTTAGGACTATAACCTTCTTATATAGAAAAAAGCCCTAGGGTAATGTCTTGTCTGCCTACAACACAGCTTAAATGCTGAGTTCATGTACTTTGTTACTTTTATGTTCAATTGGGTGGTCAGAGCTGAGCAGGTAAGGAAGAGATGGCTTATTGTTAGTGCTCTTTGCCCCTGGGTAAAAAGATAATATGAAGGCATCTGGAATGGTGGCATCTTGACTCCATATTAGTGAGTGTTTGTCCCTATCCCATACCTAAATAAATTCTTGAGATCCCCAAGTTTTTAAGATCTCCTAGGATTTTATTTTTTAATTTTTTATTGATTTTATTGAGCTATATATTTTTCTCTCTTTCCCTCCCTTACTCTCTCCTCCTTGCTAACCTCTCTCATGGTCCCCATGTTCCCAGTACTCAGAAGATCTTATCTTTTTCTATTTACCATGTAAATTAGACCCATGTATGTCTCGCTCAGGGTCCTCATTGTTGTCTAGGTTTGGGGATTATGAATTGTAGACTGTTTTTTTTTGTTTTATGTTTAAAAGCCACTTATGAGTGAGAACATATGATATTTGTCTTTCTCAGTCTTAGTTACCTCATTCAATATGATGTTTTCTAAATACATCCATTTGCCCGCAAATTTCAAGATGTCATTATTTTTTTCTGTTGTGTAGTACTCCATTGTGTAAATGTACCACATTTTCCTTATCCATTCTTAGGTGGAGGGGCATTTAGGTTGTTTTTAGGTTCTGGCTATGACAAAAAAATGCTGCTGTGTACATAGTTGAGCACATGTCCTTGGTATAATTAAGCATCCTTTGGGTATATACCCAAAAGTGGTATTGCTGGGTCTTGAGGAAGGATGTTTCCTAATTTTCTGAGAAATCACCATACTGATATTGCACTACCACCAGCAATTCAAGAGTGTTCCCTTTTCCCCACAACCTCTCCAGCATAAATTATCATCGGTGTTTTTCATCTTGGCCATTCTTTTTTTTTAATTAATTTATTTATTTATTAAAGATTTCTGCCTCCTCTCTGCCACTGCTTCCCATTTCCCTCCCCCTCCCCCAATCAAGTCACCCTCCCTCATCAGCCCTAAGAGCAATCAGGGTTCCCTGCCCTGTGGGAAGTCCAAGGACCACCCACCTCCATCCAGGTCTAGTAAGGTGAGCATCCAAACTGCCTAGGCACCCACAAAGCCAGTACGTGCAGTGGGATCAAAAACCCATTGCCATTGTTCTTGAGTTCTCAGTAGTCCTCATTGTCCGCTATGTTCAGCAAGTCTGGTTTTATCCCATGCTCTTTCAGACCCAGACCAGCTGGCCTTGGTGAGTTCCCAATAGAACATCCCCATTGTCTCAGTGTGTGGGTGCACCCCTGAGTTCCTTGCTCGTGCTCTCTCCTCTCCTTCTGCTCCTGATTTGGGCCATTCTTACAGGTGTAAGATGGAATCTAGAGTTGTTTTGATTTGCATTTCTCTGATTATTAAGGATATTGAGCATTTCCTTAAGTGTCTTTCAGGCATTTTATATTCCTCTGTTGAGAGTTCTCTGTTTAGGTCTGTATTCCATTTTTTTTTAATTGGGATTATCTGTTATTTTGATGACCAATTTCTTAAGTTCTTTGTATATTTAGAGATTAGCCCTCTGTCTGATGTGGGGTTGGTAAAGACCTTCTCCCATTCTGTAGACTGTCATTTTGTCTTGTTGACTGTGTCCTTTTCTTTACAGAAGCTTTTCAGTTTCAAGAAGTACCATTTATTAATTGTTTCATTCATTGTCTGTGCTACTGGGGTTATATTTATGAAATGGTCTCCAGTGGTCAAATGTAATTCCCACTTTCTCTTCTATGAGGTTCAGTGTGGTTGGATTTATGTTGAGGTTTGATCCATTTGTACTTGATTTTTTTTATGATGATATATATGGATATTTGTTCATTCTTCTACATGTTGATATTCAGTTACCAGTGCCATTTGTTGAATATGCTTTCTTTTTTTCTATTTTATTTTACTTTATTTTATTTTTTGCTTCTTTCTCAAGAATCAGGTGTTTGTAGGTGTGTGGATTGATATCTGGGTCTTCAATTTGGTTCCATTGGTCCTCTTGTCTGTTCTTATGACATTTCCAGGCTGTTTTCAGTACTATAGCTTGAAGTCAGGGATTGTGATATTTCCAGATGATCCTTTATTGTACAGGATGATTTTGGCTATCCTGTTTTTTTTTTGCTTTTGAATATGAAGCTGAATTTTGTTCTTTTGAGGTCTGTGAAGAATTTTGCTGGGATTTTGCTGGGCATTGCATTGAATCTATAGATTGCTTCTGATAAAATTGCTATTTTTACTATGTTAATTCTACCTGCCCAGGAGCATGGGAGATCTTTCCATTTTCTGGTGTTTTTTTTTTTTTAATTTCTTTCTTCAAATATTTAAAGTTCTTGTCATACAAGTCTTTCACTTGTTTAGTTAGAATTAGTTAGAGTTACTTCAAGATATTGTATCCTATTTGTGGCTATTGTGAAGGGTGATGTTTCTCTGATTTCTTTCTCATCCCATTTATCATCTGTGTAAAAGAGAGCTCCTGATTTTTTTTAGTTAATCTTGTATCCTGCTGTATTACTGAAAGTGTTTATCAATTGTAGAAGTTCCTTGGTAGAATTTTTGGAGTTGCTTATGTAAACTATCATATCATCAGCAAATAGTCAAAGTTTGACTTCTTATTTTCAATTTATATCCCTTTGATCTCCTTTTGATGTCTTATTGCTCTAGCTAAGACCTCAATAACTATATTGAATAGATATGGAGAGAGTAGACAACCTTGTCTTGTTCCTGATTTCAGTGGGATCACTGTGAGTTTCTCTCCATTAAAGTGAACTAAAGTGAGTTGGGAATTACTGGTTTCATAAAGTTCTAGTTTCTTCTGTTTACAAATATCACTTAAATTCAAAGACCGTGTTTCAGGCAAATATTGCCACTTAAATGTGTGATTTTTAAAGTCCTTTATTCAGAGCTCAGATAGGTAAATGTAATTCCTCTCAGGAAAGTTCAGTCGAACTTAGGGCTTTAAAAGACTCTCAGAGGAAATTCATGGCAAGTAAAGAAGGGTTGTGCATTTATCTAAAAAAGTGTCCATTTCTTTTACATTTTCCAATTTTGTGGCATACAGGCTTTTGTAGTAAGATCTAATGATTCTCTGAATTTCCTCTGTGTCTGTGGTTAGGTCCCCCTTTTCATTTCTGATCTTATTAATTTGCAAATTCTCTCTCTGCCATTTGATTAGTTTGGATAGGGGTTTATCAATCTTGTAGATTTTCTCCAGGAACCAGCTTTTTGTTTCATTGATTCTTTCAATTGTTTTCTGTGTTTCTATTTTGTTGATTTCAGCCCTCAGTTTGATTATTTCCAGTCTTCTACTCCTCCTAGGTGAGTCTGCTTCTTTTTTTTCTAGAGCTTTCAGGTGGGCTGTTAAATCTCCAATGTGTGCTTTCTCTGTTTTCTTTAAGTGGGCACTTAGTGCTATGAACTTTCCTCTTAGGACTGCTTTCATAGTGTCCCATAAGTTTGAGTATGTTGTTTCTTTATTTTCATTGAATTCAAGGAAGACTTTAATTTCTTTCTTTATTTCTTCCTTTGTCCAGGTATGGTTTAGTAGTTGACTGTTCAGTTTCCATGAGTTTGTAGGCTTTTTGGGGGTAGCATTGTTGTTGAATTCTAGCTTTAATCCATGGTGATCTGATAAGATACAGGTGGTTACTAATATTTTTTTGTAACTCTGGATGTTTTCTTTGTTAACGAGTATGTGGTCAATTTTCAAGAAGGTTCCATGAGCTACAGAGAAGAAGGTATATTCTCTCCTATTTGGGTGGAATATTCTATAAATGTTAATCAGGACCAGGTAAACAACCTAAATAGCCCTGTGAGTCGCGAAGAATTAGAAGCTGTTATCAAAAACCTCCCTTCCAAAAAAAGTCCCGGACCAGATGGTTTCAATGCGGAATTCTACCAGATCTTCCAAGAAGACCTAATAGTATACTCCTTAATGTCTTTCACAATATAGAAATAGAGGAGTCATTGCCAAATTCCTTTTATGAAGCTACAGTAACTCTGATACCAAAACCACACAAAGACTCAACCAAGAAAGAGAATTACAGACCAATCTCACTCATGAACATCGACGCAAAAATCCTCAACAAAATACTGGCAAACCGAATCCAAGAACACATTAGAAAAATTATCCATTATGATCAATTAGGCTTCATCCCAGAGATGCAGGGCTGGTTCAACATATGCAAATCTATCAATGTAATCCATCATATAAATAAACTGAAAGAAAAAAAACCTTATGATCGTTTCATTAGATGCTGAAAAAGCATTTGACAAAATTCAACATCCCTTTATGATAAAAGTCTTGGAGAGATTAGGGATACAAGGGTCATACCTAAATATAATTAAAGCTATTTACAGCAAGCCAACAGCTAACATCAAATTAAATGGAAAGAAACTTAAAGCCATCCCACTAAAATCAGAAACACGCCAAGGCTGTCCACTCTCTCCATACCTCTTCAATATAGTCCTTGAAGTTTTAGCAATAGCAATAAGACAACATAAGGGGATCAAGGGGATTCGAATTGGAAAGGAAGAAGTTAAACTTGCATTATTTGCAGATGATATGATAGTGTACATAAGTGACCCCAAAAACTCCACCAAAGAACTCCTGCAGCTGATAAACAACTTTAGCAATGTGGCAGGTTACAAGATCAACTCCAAAAAATCAGTCGCCCTCTGATACACAAAGGATATGGAAGCAGAGAGGGAAATAAGAGAATCATCACCTTTCACGATAGCCACAAACAGCATAGAATATCTTGGGGTAACTCTAACTAAGGAAGTGAAAGATCTATTTGACAAGAACTTTAAGGCATTGAAGAAAGAAATTGAGCAGGATACCAGAAAATGGAGGAATCTCCCCTGCTCTTGGATTGGGAGGATCAACATAGTAAAAATGGCAATTCTACCAAAGGCAATTTATAGATTCAATGCAATCCCCATCAAGGTCCCATCAAAATTCTTCACAGATCTTGAGAGGACAATAATCAACTTTATATGGAAAAACAAAAAACCCAGGATAGCCAAAACAATCTTATACAATAAAGGAACCTCTGGAGGCATTACCATCCCTGACTTCAAACTCTATTACAGAGCTAAAGTAATGAAAACAGCATGGTACTGGCATAAAAACAGAGAAGTCGACCAATGGAATCATATAGAAGACCCGGATTTTAACCCACAAACCTATGAACACCTCATTTTCGATAAAGGAGCTAAAAGTATACAATGGAAGAAAGAAAGCATCTTCAACAAATGGTGCTGGCATAACTGGATGTCAACCTGTAGAAGAATGAAAATAGACCCATATCTATCACCATGCACAAAAATCAAGTCCAAATGGATCAATGATCTCAATATCAATCTGAACACACTGAACCTGATAGAAGAGAAAATGGGAAGTACCCTACAACATATGGGCACAGGAGATCACTTCCTGTGTATAACCCCAACTGCACAGACATTAAGGGCAACATTGAATAAATGGGACCTCCTGAAACTGAGAAGCTTCTGTAAAGCAAAGGACACTCTCACTAAGACAAAAAGGCAGCCTACTGACTGGGAGAAGATCTTCACCAACCCCACAACAGACAAAGGTCTGATCTCCAAAATATATAAAGAACTCAAGAAACTAGACGTTAAAATGCTAAATAACCCAATTAAAAAAATGGGGCACTGATTGAACAGAGAATTCTCAACAGAAGAAGTTCGAATGGCCAAAAGACACTTAAGGTCATGCTCAACCTCCTTAGCAATCAGAGAAATGCAAATCAAAACAACTTTGAGATATCATCTTACACCTGTCAGAATGGCTAAAATCAAAAACACCAAGGATAGCCTTTGCTGGAGAGGTTGTGGAGAAAGGGGTACTCTCATCCATTGCTGGTGGGAATGCAAACTTGTGCAACCACTTTGGAAATCAGTGTGGTGGTTTCTCAGGAAATTTGGGATCAACCTACCCCTGGATGGACCCAGCAATACTACTCTTGGGAATATACCCAAGAGATGCCCTATCATATGACAAAAGCATTTGTTCAACTATGTTCATAGCAGCATTATTTGTAATGGGCAGAACCTGGAAGCAACCTAGATATCCTTCAATGGAAGAATGGATGAAGAAAGTGTGGAATATATATACATTAGAGTACTACTCTGCGGTAAAAAACAATGACTTCTCGAATTTTGCATGCAAATGGATGGAAATAGAAAATACTATCCTGAGTGAGGTAACCCACACCCAAAAAGAAGATCATAGGATGTACTCACTCATAATTGGTTTCTAGCCGTGGATAGGGGCCACTGAGTCTATAATTTGTGATTCTAAAGAAGCTAAATAAGAGGGTGAGCCCAAGGAAAAACATATAGTTATCCTCCTGGCTATGGGAAGTAGACAAGATTGCCGGGCAAAAAACTGGAATCTTGGGGGTAGGGTGGGAGGGGGTAAGGGGAGATGGGGAGAGAAAAGTGTGAAGGAGAGGATGTGGGGAACTTGGGGAAACGGGATGATTGGAGATAAAGGAAGCTTGGATAGGTGAGCAGGGAAGCACATATCTTAGTTAAGGGAGCCACCTAAGGGCTGGCAAGAGACTTGAACCTGGAGTGGCTAACTGGTGCCAGGGCAATGTCCCAAGTTATTTCCTTGGTCAGCTGAGGATAGGGAACCTGAAATGACCCTATCCTATAGCCATACTGATGAATATCTTGCATATCACCCTAGAACCTTCATCTAGCGATGGATGGAGATAGAGACAGAGGCCCACACTGGAGCACTGGACTGAGCTCCCAAGGTCCTAGGAGGAACAGAAGGAGGGAGAACATGAGCAAGGAAGGCAGGACCACGAGGGGTGCACCCACCCACTGAGACAGTGGGTCTGATCTATTGGGAGCTCACCAAGGCCAGCTGGACTGTGACTGAAAAAGCATGGGATAAAACCGGACTCTCTGAACATGGCGGACAATGAAAGCTGAGGAGAGGCCAAGGACAATGGCAGGGGGTTTTGATCCTACTTCATGTTCTGGCTTTGTGGGAGCCTAGACAGTTTGGATGTTCACCTTTCTAGACCTGGATGGATTGGGGAGGTCCTTGGACTTTCCACAGGGCAGGGAACCCTGACTGCTCTTGGGGCTGGAGAGGGAGGAGAAGAGGAGTGGGGGGAGGGGGAGAGGGGCGGGAGGAGGGGGAGGGAAATGGGAGGCGGGGAGGAGGCGGAAAATTTTTTTTCAATAAAAAAAAAGAAGGGTTGTGCATGTAGCTTTTGTCTAACATTATGGATCCCTATAATACTGTTAGGAGGTATATTACATTTTGAAGAAATTTATGCCTTCTAAAGCACAGGTAGATTATACTGAAGTCAATATAAAGCTGAATAACCACAACAGTCATACAGTACTTGAATACACACATTCTACTGTAAGAAATCAAGTTTCAAACATTTCAGCTATAATCACATACTTACTTCATTGATAAGAAAGGGCACATAGGGCTGGAGAGATGTCATAACAGCTAGGACCACTTTGTGCTCTTACAGAGGAACTGAGCCATATTCCCAGAACTCACATCAGATGTACTCTAAGTACCTGTAGCTCTAGTTCCAGGAAATAAAAAAAAAAAAAACCCTATTCTGGCCTCCATAGGGACAAAGAATGCACATAGTTCATATACATACATATATGACTGAGATATTTTTAAAAAATCTTTTAAAGAGAGTTAGTATTCATTTACTGAACTCTCATTCTGGAGAATGGAATTAGATTTAAATTAAAAGACTTATTTTTTTGTGTCTCATTCCATTTCAAAAGGCTTCTTTACTGACCGGAGGAAGAGGAGATGGAGGAGGGATATTTTTAGCCTTTATATGGGTCTTAACCAACTAGTTTCTGAAACTATAAAGTTTTGTTTAAATGGTCCATTGCAAAAATGATTGGCACTTTAATTCACAGAAACCAATAACACATTAGATTAACTGGGATCTGTTAAAATTATTGCTAGGATCAAAACAAACTGATACTATGTTGGACAGAAAGATGATTAGTCACTGTAGCTTAGAGTGACTAGCTAGAAAAGTCGTGACACTTCCATGAGAAGAGGGCAAAGGAAATGAGCCAATCACTGATCACATAATAGGATCAGACAAGAAAGCACAATTATTTGGGAATTATATCTCTTGACCTCTGAACATCATAACTGTAAGCTGAGTTTCTTTCCTGTTACTGAAAATAGTTTTTTTTCTTACTTAATATATACTGATTGTGGTTTCCTTTTCCTCTACTCTCTGATTTCCTCCCCACCTCTCCTCTCATCTAGCTCCACCCCATTTCTGTAGGTCAATAGAAAACAAACAAGCTTCTATGGCATGATAATAAAGAGAAATAAAACACAGTAAGATAAATTAGAAACTGACACACCAGAATAGGACAAAGCAAACAACCTGAAGAAAAAGAGCTCAAGAAAAGTCACCAGAAACAGATACAGATGCAGACATCCACTCATTCACACACTCAAGAATCCCATAAAAACACTAAACAGGAAGCCATAACATATACTTAAAACAACCCTGTGAATGCTGCCTCTGTCTCTGTGAGTTCATTTGTGCACCATCCTGTTGCTTTAGCGGGCTTTATTTTCTTTGATGTTTTCTCTTACACTCTTTCTGCCTCCTCTTCCGTAAGATTCTGGGAAACCTGAGGGAAGGGATTTGATGAAGACATCCTGTTTAGGTCTGAGTGTTCCAAAGTCTCTCATTCTCTGTATATTTTCTGGCTGTGGCTCACTATATTTGTTCTCATTGCAGCAGGAGGAAGCTCGAGCAAGGTATTGATCTATGAATATAGCAGAATGTCATTAATAGTTACATTGTTGCTACATTCTTTTAGTAGAACAATAGGATTTTGTTTTAGCTAGATGCCTGGGCTATCTCGTCTGGGTTTCTTGGTCACCCACGCAGCATCAGGCTCAGGTTCTATCTCATGGAGTTGGCCTTAAGTTAAATCAGATATTGGTTGATTACTCTCAGATTGTGTCACCATTTTGGTATCACATTTTAGTTTGTGCCAGCATTGAACAAGCATGTCTAGCAGTCAGGACAACATTGTAGATCAAACCATTTGTAGCTGAGTTTTTGTTTTCTCCTTTGGTAGTGTGCATAGTGCCTTAATGTATTAAACATGCTATAGCATATGGGTAAAGTCTCTATTTAGGCACCAGATGGATATTTCCATATTCAAAAAGTTATATTGGTGATGGAAGAGGGTCATATTGGTGTTGTCTTCATCAGTACATTTGTCTTAGGATTTCTATTGCTGGTAAGAGACACCATGACCACAGCATCTCTTATAAAAGAAGATATTTAATTGCATGGCTTATAGTTCAGAGGTTTAGTACATTATCATTACGGGTGGATGCGGCAACATGCTCGCAAAAATAGTGCTGGAGGAGCTGAGTGTCCTACGTCTTGATATTTAGGCAAGAGGAATTGGATGTTAATTTTGGAAGCAGGTTGAGAATAGAAGTCCTCTAAGTCATACCCACGGTGACATACTTCCTTCTCAATGCTGTACCTACTCCAACAAGGCCATATCCCCTAATAGTCTCACTCTGTTTGGGGGGCATTTTCTTTCAAACCACCACAACATTCTCACCATCAGTTTGTTGACAATATCCTGGATTGTTTGTAGGTTTCCATGGGTCCCCTTTGGTGAACAATTCAATTAGATGTAACCCTATCTTGGTACTGGAAACTTTGGTGGCAAGAGATGGGCAGTTGAGAATTTATCTCTCCATTATTTGTCAATTTCACTTAGGTTGCCTACATATATGCGTATTTTTAAGGAAGCTTCTACTGTATTAGGTTTCCATACTAACCCTCAAGGTCCCTTTATTTTAGCTTTCTCTCTCCATGTTTCCTCTCTTTCCCCTTTCCCTTCCCCTTCCTGCTTCATCATCTTGTTCCAGACCCCAATCCATCTGTAACTACTCTATCTTCCTTTCCTAAAAAGATCTCTCTGTCCCCTATAGTTATTTACCCTGTACATAACCTCTCTGGTGCTATAGATTGCAGTTTATCACTTATTTAATAGCTAACCACATTTGAGTTCTGGGTTACTTCATTCAGAATTATTTTTTTTTCTAGTTCCATCCATTTAGTAAGGTGAGTTTTTAATATTATCCTGAACACAACCAACCTTGTAGACTTTTCTATTACTTCATATGTTTTCAAAGCCAAAGAAACTTATGGCTTATTTTTTATGTAGCTACTATTATATACCTGAATGTAAAAAAGAAATATAGTTTGTTTTCAAAGGACACAGTTTTAATATAATTGTCAAATGGCTTCTCTTTTCCTTTCTGTCACTCTGATCTTTGATTCTATCCTTTGGTTGCTTGATATCTTTTCATACATTTGGTACTGAATTTACAAGCAATTCTTCCAATTCTATTTTAAGAAAATATCTTTAATATAATCACATTTCATCTGTATATTGAAATGGTAGTGCAATATATATGTATATATGTATATATTAACCAATATTTAAGTTTTATGAACCTCTTATCTTGCTCCCAGTATGTATGTATGCATGTATGTATATATACATGCTTATGTATATGTAGGTATGTATGTATAAATGTATAGATGAATGAAGAAATGTGAAGCCTCAATATTAGTCTTCCAAATCACATCGGAATTTGAGCAGTTATCTTGGAATCATGTAAAGATTGATCTAGCCCAGCTCATACTTCCTAATCCAGTATGGAATTTCCTTTTGTGACTTCATTGCTTCAAATGCTTCTTCTCTGCATTCCAGACTCACTGATTTCTCTGGCTAGTCTTAATTCATGACAGCCACAGCAGCAGTATAAAGCTTCCTGGGAACTTTCCATTCTTTTGTATCCCTTCTCCCAGATACAGTGTGGCTGGCTTATTATTATTCATTTTCCCTAGAGACGCTCTCTGACAATTCCATTTCAGGTCCCACACAGATATCTAGAAATTCACTGTTTCATTATGCTTTTGTGACCTCATAGCATTTATTACTACTTGATTTTATTGCACTTTTGCAATTAATATTTAAATCATTTCTGTAAAAAATAAATTTCAACAGAAAGTAAACTTTGTATCTTCCTCAAAAATTCACCTTTTTAGACTTTACTCCCCTAGTCCATTTGATGTTTCTCAATTGAGAAACAGATATTCTTGCTTTCTTTTCTTAGACTTGGATTTTTCTAGCTTTATCTCTCCATTCCCACTTTTATTTATTTATTTTATTTATTTACTCCCTCTATGTTGTTCTTTCAAAGTATTTCCTTCCATCATGATTTAAGATAGTCTGGTAAATTAAAATATGCTTCATTGTGAAAAAGCTCTTTCTTTAAGACTTCTACAGAACAGTGATATGATTTGGATATATTTCTGTCTAGATTGCTGCACAGATACTAGCTCAGGACATCTATTTTTTTGTATTCTCTTGAGCTAATTGTTCCTTACTACCAAAAACTTACTTTAAGTTATTCTTCATTTTAAAACAAGCACTGATAAATTCTGTACCATTTTATTTCCTTGTTTACCTGATCAGAAAGGCTGATTTAATTAGCATCCAGGTGCATAAGCTAGCCACATAATGTGTCATCACACTGACAGATTTGTGTGGCTTGTTGGAGAATTTTAATCTTATTGAACTAGAGGAGATTTTGTCATGACAACTTTCGTTGTCTATTCAACACATTTCCTGTTTCTACATTGGTCATTCACCAGTTGTTGTGACGATGTTCTACATAATTCATAAGTCCTGCTCTGGGAAAAGCTCTAAAGAGTTCCATTATCATAGTTTTTTTTCCCCCCATGGAAGTCAGCCTGAATTCCAATTTGGCAATTGTGGACTAACTTCTCTATCTCTGAAGCTGTACTTCTGCCTAGTTTTAATACACAGAAAGTCTCCACTGTCTTGTTTCTATTCCTCTCTGCTCTTTGCTGTCTTGTCACTGGTGAGCTCTGGTTTTTCCCCATAATTGCTTGCTTATTATCACTATCAACAGATTTCTTCAAACATTTACCTTATGAAAGCAGATAAAAGTTCATTTGTATTACTTATCACCAACACATGAAGAAGAGTAATATGAGATGTCAAAAATACAGTAAGTAAGCATATTGAATATGCATTGAATGATGAGTGAAGAAAGAATGATTAGCTTGGCAACCTCTTCTCAATTTATTATGTACTGTTTCACTACTTCAGCCAGTGTTTCAGAAATGTAGCCTCTTAACAAGATGTTTAAGCTTTAAATTGAAGAAGGGGCTAAAGTCAGTGGTAGAGTTTTTCTCTTGTATGTCCAAGGCTCTAGGTTCAAACTCCAGCACTTTTCTAAGAATGTTAACTGCATGAAGAGCAGACACAAGAACTTGGCACTTAGTGTTACCTTACAACCTCTGTGGCTGAAGCTTCGCTGGTTGTGTTTTGACATCTGTGATGTTCTGTGTACAAACAACCAAGTCAGAAGCTCAGAAAAAATAAAACCTACTGGTAAGTGGTGATTATTTTAATGGTGATTTATTTTTATTAATTTCTGAACTCAAGACATTATCCAAGGCACATTCTTCTGAGTCAGATTTTTCCCTAGGAGCCAGAGAAAGCATCTGAAGTATTTATGTAGCCAGTGCTAATGGAGCCATTTGTCACCCTTACTTCTCAATCCTCCATATGGTAAGCAGTTTACAGAAGTGTGAGGTGTTCCCAAGTCCCTAGTGAGCGAGCTCTCATCATAGCAGACAAGGGCACTCGTGAGGATAAATGCATGCTTAGCTGCATATCATAGGCTCCAAAGAAGTTATCTGACTCAAAGAACATTAAAACTTGGCTTACTTTGCCAGCCAATGGGATAAGATCTGTCAAAAACACCAAATTGCTTCACATTCTGTGACACCCACTACAGTAAAAGAAGACCAGCCCCTGGAAGGAAGCAGTCCATCAGGGACACTGGCAAGAGCTTTGGCAGCTGCAGGTAATGGAACAGCTGTCTTCTTTGTGCACTTAGGTATCAATTGCCACACAAAAGGCATTGTCTCATGCTGCTTTATGGAGGCACAGTGCCTTCCTTTGGAAAACTTTTCTCTATACACCTATGAGAAAATGAACTGTGGAAAGTTCAATAGAAGAGTTGTAGTGCTCTGTGTCCCTAAGAAGGGATTGATTAATTGGTTTATCTGGAAAAACAACAACAAAAAACCAGCAAAACAAACTAAGTATTGGACAGTTATTTACATTCTGCTGTTCAGTTGAACTTTTCACATGCTTATGTCTAATTTATAGTAAATCACTAGTTCTAATAGGTCTTACTAATAAAAGCCTGGAGACAAATGTTTCAGGAAAGGCTGAGAGAAGAGAGATAAAGGAGCAAAACCACTGTCATCGTACCTCTCAACTTCCCAGCCAAAGAGACTTGAGTTCCTGTTTCTTTATGCCTTATCACTTCCTCTCTCCTCCCAGTCATATCATTTCCTGTCTGTCTATTTAGACCTCCAGACATCTATGGTTAGCTAGTGGCTATCTATACCTTCTGGTCTCCAGGCAAGCTTTATTTGTACAAACAAGATATCAACACATCATAGCATTATAAACCCCATTTTGAGGTTGGAAGGTATCAGATGCCCATAGGTGTTACCTGTAGTATCTGGCCTTTCAAGTAGAGGATGCCCAATAGCTGTGTACTTTTAAGAACTTTTTTAAAAAACAGTGACTTCTGTGATGCTTTTCCAAGTGCTTACTGCAACTTATTCAGTTTAACACAGCCAATCTGATTATTGGGAAATATAAGACCACAAAGTATGTAAAACTTTTCTTTCATGGCAAGAATGTGATACTGTACTGGAAAGAAGTATCACAAAATTGCTAAACTTTTGATATAAGTTAATATCAAGAAACTTACTTTAAAACAGTGATTCTCATCCTTCCTAAAGCTATTGCTCTTTAAAACAATTCCTCATGTTACGGTGACCCCCAACAATAAAATTATTTTGTTGTTATTTCATAACTGTAATTTTGTTATAGTAAGAATAGTAATGTAAATATCTAGTATGCAGGATATCTGATATGCAATCCCCATGAAAGGGTCATTTCACTCCAAAGGAGTCATGATTCACAGGTTGAGAACCACTTTGAATTTTAAAAGAATATATATTTCAATGTCTACCATCCAAAGACCTGAGGACACAGTTGCAATTATCAATAATTGAGCAATTTAATCATGCTGCTTATATTGTATTTTATTTCCCACTTCAGAATGAGAGATTTTGAATTAAAAAAAAAGTCATTAAAAGACAGAAGGTAGACAAATATCTCAGTGATTCCTTCCCACACTGGAGACAGGATTTCGAAAGACTTTTTACTGTATTTACTAGCTATGTGTTGTTGTCACTATTCAAACTTGATTTGTCACTGAACTATTTAATTCCATTAACAAATGATCTTTACTTTAGGCAGAAAATAAATTATATACTTAGTAGTATGATGGAGACTTTGGTATCTGAAATGTCTGGTTATACTAGAAGATTTACACACAACATATTTACTCAAACAATCTTATCAACAGAAAAAAAGTGCCAGACTTATGGAATGACAGGAACTTTGGTTGTAATTTTTTTTTTTCTTAAAAGTGGCACAAGAGAGAAAGATGCCTTGAGACAGAGTTCATGTAGAAGACTTTTAACTAAAAAGAATTAGGGGAAAGGGAACATAAAAGGAGGGAAAGGGGAGACTGGCCTCTGGGGACAGAAGCAGCAGAAGAGAAGAGAGAGGCAGGGATGCAGAGGCAGAGAGAGAGAGAGGTGGGGAGGGTGAGACAGTCATAGGGAGAGAAAGGGAGAGATGGAAGGTGGGGAGGACCCTTTTAAATGGTAATGTAGTGAATGAATGCAGGAGGTACTCTGAGTAGCCTGTCAGAACCTCAAGGGCAGGTCAATACAGATGTGTCAGTACTAACAACTTTGCCTACCCTAAACCAAGACATCAAAAGTATAGGCAGGATTTGGTAGTTAAACAAATGCACTTGGTTTATCTTTCTTTTCTTGTTTGAATGAGTTTTTGTATTCATCAAGATTTTCCAGAGGAACAGAGCTTGTATAATATGTATCTCCTTCTTAATAAATATAGATTTATTAGAATGGCTTACAGGTTGTGGTCCAAGTAGTCCAACAAAGTCTGTCTACAAAAGGAAGGTTCAAGAATCCGGTAGTTGTTCAATCTGTGAGGCTGTATGTCTCAGTTGGTCTTCAGTATACAACAGAATACCAAAGTAGGCTGTAGTGCCAGTTAAGGAGTGGACTTGCCAGTGAGAGTGAGAGAAAGCAGGCAAAGAAAGCAAGCTTCCTTCTTCTACATCCTTTATAAAGGCTGCCAGAAGAAGGTGTAGATCAAATTAAAGATGGATCTTCCAACATCACAAGATCTGCATTAAAAGTGGGTCTTCATACTTCAAGTGGTTTAATTAAGAAAAATAAGCCTCTCAGAGATACCCAGCAGCTTGGACTTTATTTAGTTCTAGATGTAGTCATATTTCTAAGCATAGCCATTACAGTCAAGTTGACATCCAAGAATAGCATCAGTGTCATAATCAATATTCAATCACAAGAATTATCTTCACACAAGCTCCCCACTCTCTCCTTGTAGTAGGAGCTGTGGGCCTCTTCCCACAGCCCAGCTCCTGGCCACCTGGCTAGCTTATGCCCCAAAATAACGACACACAAACTATTCTTTTAAACACTGCTTGGCCCATTAGCTCTAGCTTCTTACTGCTAATTCTTACATCTTGATTACCCATTTCTATTAATGTGTTTAGCACCCCAAGGTGTGCTTACTGGGAAGATTCTAGTCTATGTCCATCCTGGGTTGGAGCTTCATCGAGTCTGCCCTGGAGAAGAGCAGCATTGCGTCTGAGCTCACTTCCTCTTCCTTCCAGCATTCTGTTCTGTTTACTCCTCCTATCTAAATTCTGCCCTATCAGATGGACCAAGGCAGTTTCTTTATTGACCAATGAAATCACACATCATCTCCTCTCAAGCATGCAGGGCTTTCATTATAGTTTCAGTATTCTAAGTGTTCGTGTTATTAAGACAAAAATGTCTCTTGGTTTCTCTCTTTTGTTAGTAAAATAATTTTGGCTTTATAACCACATATTGATTTCAGTATTACAGCGTTGTGATGTATACAGATGTTTTCAAATTTCCATGACATTTCACTTCTACTATGCCCACAAATTTCCTTTCTTAATTATAAGTATTGAGTGTGTGTATACATTATATACACATGTATAATATTCAGGATATTTTATGAACTTTGAAAGGATTGGGAATTGTTTCTTGTATCTTTATTCAAATATTTCTGGCATTTAAAAAGTACTTAACAATAACTAGTGAACAAATTAGTTATGAAATAATGATTACTGTAATATGGATATTTTAGAAAAATGTATTCTTTAAAAGGTTTGAATTGTAAAAATAGGATATTCTTATGGTTGTTAGTTTATCTCTAAGTATTTTTATATGTGGAGAAATATTTTCCTAGAAAGATCCTTAAGGGTCCCTAGAAGTCATATTCTTGCATGATTTGTATGTATATTGTGATTTTATAATTCTTTTGGGAAGTTAACATATTTTTTTGTAGATTCAGTTTTACAAACTAGATAAAATACTAAGTCTAAGACATCAATGGTTATCGAGCTGTGAATCTTATAGACTACATCATCAACCTCACAGGTAAATGTATGCTTATATGGTGTATAACTGTTATAGGGCTTAGGTAACCAATCATTCCACTATTGAATTTAGGGCCACTTCATAAGAGGGAATTCATGTTTGATGCTGTAAACTGAGTAAAAATCCTATCACATAAGAAATGATAGTCCCCAGGTAGAACCTAAAATTTTGTCTAGTTAAATTGTAGTATCCCAGGACCAGCTCTCTCATCTGTCACAAGAGAACATCTTTTCCTCACCCATGGTTGTGGTATTGTAAGAGTGGGAGATCTAGTCCTGATTCTCATTTGTTGTAGGGAGGCTACTAGAATGTTTCTGGCCATCCTCTGCTTGTTTGTTTCCCAGCCACCCAGACTCCCAAAATAACCACACAGAAACTGTATTAATTAAATCCCTGCTTGGCCAATTACTCAAGAGTATTGCTAGCTAGCTCTTACATGGAGAGTTAACCCATCTCCATTATTTTATATTTTACTATGAGGGTTATGACCTACCCACAAGGCTTTACCATGTCTGTCTCTGGCAGTGCCTCCATGGCTTCTCTCTGACTCCACCTTTCTTTCTCCAAGCATTCAGTTTAGTTTTCTCTGCCTAGTTCGACTCTACCCTATCAGGCCAAGCCAGTTTCTTTATTAACCATTGGTATTCACAGCATACAGAGGGGAATCCCACATCACCTCCGCTTTTCTGTTTAAATCAAAAAGGAAGGTTTTAACTTTAACATAGTAAAGTTACATATAACAAAAGTTATAAAGCAAGAATTACAGTTAGAATATTTATATCTACTTTATCTTTCATGATAACTAAGAAAAACTATAACTACATATTCTTCAACTCCATCAAAGACTCCAGAAGGATATAGCAGTACCTAAGTAAACAGGAAGTGCATTGTAAGCAACTTCCAAAACTCAAGAAATGACAGAGACATTTCATTGCTGGACAGTCACCCAAAGTTCTTCTGTGTTGTTGGTGCATCCATTCTTCAGGACACAGGCCCATATATCCAGTAGACTTTTTAATGAAGCAGGAAATTTGAAGATCTGTTCTGCCTTGCAATGCCAAAGTCCATCAGTTGCTTTCTTCAGTGTCCTGCAGAATCTCTAGCAGACTCTTTCATGAAGCAGAAACCCAAAGGATCGTCTCACCTTTAGACAAGTTCAGCAGTCATTTCTGTGTGGGTCCTGCATGTCCAGTTCATCAAGCAGTCTAGGCAAGAGCAGTTTCTTGCCCAAATGGCTAACAAACTCCATAAGTAGCCTCTTTGATGCCCATCATCCTCTTGAAGTAATTGGTGCTGCTAGGAGCAGACATGTCTCATTGTCATGAAAAGTCCTAAGTACTAAAACATTTTAAATGCCAAATTCTGTTGTCTTTGAAAGGTTTGAAGATGCTTATTCATCTGAAATATATCTCTGTTCATCTAGAAATCTAAATAACATGACTATGAGCTTGACTATTATAGATGATTACCTATTAGCCTATATTTCTTAATTATACACTACATTTTTAAAAGAGCCTCACAAACACAATACTTTAACCAAGAGAAGAAATATACATACAACAAAATTGACTGTGAATTTGTATCTATAAATCAAGATCCATACCAATGCAAATCTCTATAGTATATCCCCCTTTTAAATGTAAACAAACATTTATAAACAATCACTTAGAGTATTTGGGCAGAGTTCTCTCTTTAACTACTTTCTGCTTTTTGTTCAATGAGATCTTTTTGTGGATGTTCATAGCAACCTTTCAGGGGGTTTTGGTCCATCAAACTACATTAGTCTGGAAGCAATCCATAGGTTTTCATCTCTGTGGAAACAAAAATA
The DNA here is from genome assembly GCF_950005125.1 of Chionomys nivalis. Taxonomy (NCBI): domain Eukaryota; kingdom Metazoa; phylum Chordata; class Mammalia; order Rodentia; family Cricetidae; genus Chionomys; species Chionomys nivalis. The sequence continues at coordinate 16,499,494 of NC_080091.1, read as the reverse complement.
GACCCAATTTTCCAAAGCAACATATCTTTAGACCCATATTTTAAAATCAAGATACCTTTAGAGTATGTATTCTGGTTTAGTTTAATAGTCTGTACAATGAAATGTCTCTATGTACTTAGCTCATTCACAGTCAAAAATTCATAGAAACTATAATAGTATACATAATCTAGACTCTGTGATCTTTCCATTTTTACATGACATTTTTTTATTCCTTTTAATCCATGACTGTCTGTACTCTGTCTCTTTAAAGACTTTGTTTTTTAAGCAATTTACTTCCTTTTATGACTTTCTATACTCTTTATCTTGTCTCTTCTAAGCTTTGTTACCCATTTAGAGGTCCTTTTCATCTGAATTTGCCTTTATTGTGTATCTGTACTTATTTTTTGACCAGAAGTGCTTCTTAAAATGCTAAGTACTTCTTAAAAACTTAAGTTGCATCATTGCTAGGACAAATACAGCCTTTCATGTTTGCTCCACCCAGTCCAACCTGGTGGAGGTCTGTTTACTGCCTCTGCATGCTGTGCACATTGCCTCAGTTCCAAGTATACAGCTGGTGTATGTTGCACCATTAAGCAGGTTGTAGCACTCTGCTTACAAACCCATTTAAATGTTCCATAGCCAGAACTCATCAGAGTTTGCACTGGCAGCATGGCCCAGGAAGCTACACTCACTAGCTACAGTGCTTGAGAAAGCAGCCTTTGCTTCCCATCTTGGCAGCACACTAGAATTGAGATTGTTGTCAAGGTTGCAGGTAAGCCAGTTCTGAAGGCATGAGAGCAGAAGAGCTGATTCTGCACTTCCCCTCTCTCTCCCTCTACAGCAATCAGGAGAGAGAATGGACCCTGCACTCTACCTGTACAAAATGGTAGAACTTGTGATGAGTGAGGAGGACCTGGATCTGAGGGTCCTAAAGCAAGAGGATTGGGCCTCCTTGCTGTAGGCTGCATTGGGTGAACTAGATGAGACAATGCTGGATCACTCACCTGGGTAGTGACAATTAGGGAAAGCTATTGAGCTGACTAAATCAGCTACTTCCCAATTGCAGAACCAGGGATATGAGTTGGTCCATCCTCAACATCCACAGAATCTATGAACTGTTGGAGCATGTGAAGGGGATAAACTTATAGATCCAAATCACCATGAGACAGCACAACAACAGGATACCCAAGAGATGCCACAGTAAGAACACATTATCAGTGGTGTGTCAGAAACCAGAGGCTTTAAACCAGATCATGTGCAATAGTCTTTTCATACACTGTGTTTTTGCTAAGGTACCTTCTGATTGATTTACTAAAGAGATGAATAGTCAATAGTTAGGCAAGAGAGAATAGGTGGGAATTCCCAGAAGGAAAGGAAGTCAGGAAGAGTCTGAGGTAGGCAGGACTTTGTCCATCACACACATAGAGATTTGGATGTAGAGAATGGAGGAGAGGTAAAGAGGCATGTGGCAGAATGTAGATTAACAGAAACAGTTTAATTTAACTTCTAAGAGCTAGTTGGAAATAAGCATAAGCTAATTGGCAAGTTTTCACAATTATTAAGGTACTCAATATCATAATTTGGGGACTGACAGTACAAAGAAAGTCCAATGAGAAAGTTTGCTACAGCCAGACCAAAGACTTGTGGCAAAGAATACTTGCAAGTAAGCACGAAAGGACTAAAGGTTAAACTATGTAACTCGAGGAGTCACATTACAGATTACACAGCAAGATTCTTCTTCTTTTTTTGTTTTATGTCTTCATTTTGTTAGGTGTTTGGTTTTTCTTTTAAATTTGCTTTTGCTTATTGGGGGGGCATTGCAAGGGCAGAGGGGAGATGTGAGGAGACAAAGAGGTAAGTGGGATCAGAATGAATAATGTGAAATCCACAAACAATCATACAACAAAGAAACAAACAAGCAAGCAAACAAAGCCATGAATTTTGGATAGGGATGTGACAGAGATGAGAGAGGATATGAGATGGGTTATACATTATATACATTAAAGAGCCTCATTGAAAAAGGTACAAAGCCATGTGGGTAACATAGGCAAGAATAATGAGTTAATGTAAGTTATGAGTTAATAAGAAGTCTGAGCTAATAGGCCAATCAATTTACAATTATTGTAGACCTCTGTGTCTAGGTGCGGACTGCAGACTGACTCCTCTTCTCAGGATTATCCTGTTCTCCTTGCCCTGCCTCTACGTCCTGTTTGGTTGCCCTACCTTTACATCCTTCCTGGCTACTAGCCAGTTAGCATTTATTTAAAATACATGTTACAGGGTATAGGCTATTGTCCCACAGCAGGTCCATGATCTTTTCTTGATAATATTTAAAGACTCCCTCACTATAGTCTCTATGTACTGGTTGAACAGTTGTACATGGTTGGTAGCCTGAATGCCTAGGAGGCTCTCTGAACACAATGTTTCTTGGGGATAAGCGATCTTTTGTTGGCAGGCTGTACTTTGGGGTTACAAAGAAAGAACCAATCCTTTTATTGCTTATCTCAAAAGGTAATCTCATAAGAAACCTTGGAAGAATCACAAATCTAAACTTTTATATATAAGTAAGAATCAGTCATCTCTACTTTAAATCCTCAGGGTGCATACCCATTCATCAACAGTTTTTTATGTCAGGAAGCTAAGGCATAAATGGGTACAAGAATTAATCATCACCCTTATTCATTCACCCACCCTAGGAAAAAGGGCACTGTCAGCCAGCAGTAACCAGGCTACCATAATGTCTGCTCCCATAATTCCTGCTCCCTGACCTCACCAAGTCCCACATTCTGCTGTAATAAGTATTTCTTTAAGTAGTTTCCCAAGATTTTTTTACCTCAAAGTTATCAATAAATTATCTTAACCTAAACTTAAGTCATTTAAAGCTTTGTTTAAACTATGATGTGCACCAGAACCTGTGAACACATCTCTCAACATTAAGATTAAAAAAATTCAAGCTAATTTAGCTTCTTGGGAACAGCTGTTCTTCTTAATCATTAACCTAATCCACAGTCTATACAACCCCTGAAGAGAAACTAATTATGTGACATTTTCTTGTTCTTATTTTCTATCCTCTAGAGCCCCCCCCTTTTTTTTATCAGGGGCAAGAGGCAACACTTTAAGCTGTACAGTTTAAGAGGAAATAATCTTCCTAATAATCGACAAATAAGAATGCCCAGTAGAAGGGGATATTTCCATGAGATAATCACACTGCATTAAAGGCAGTGGGGATCTTCCCACACCCATTCACACCATGCCAGATACTAGAGAACAGTGACAGCAGCAAACATGTAATGGCACAGCACTAGCAAGAACGTTCTGGAGCTGAAGCCCTCAGGGCCTTGCCCATCTGAGATTCACCCATTAGAGCTTTGCTTTCCAGTGGGCCATCTTCCTGAACTTCTATTTCTACCTTCTGCTTCTCTGACATGGCCACTGGCAGATACCATTTCTACTAAAATGTAGATTCTTTCAGCTATAATAATTTAATATAAAACAATCTTGAGTTCTGTCAGTGAGAAACATATGACTTGCTTAATAAATGTACTAACATAAGGAGAATTTCCTGGGGGAAAACCATGATACTTAATAAATAATTCTAAAGTAATTGATTAGCGTATCTCACTGAAAACATTTAGAAACCACAATAAACGAACTAACAGTTCAGTAGAAAGATTGATTAAATTTGTTGGGATAATGTGAGAGAAAACAAATGATGAAGAAGTAAAAGATCTTTCCTTTATCAAGCAGTCCAAGGGAATTCACATGAAAAATGCCTGAAAATGTGAAATAACGAACAGCTTCATAAAACTATGCACATGTGCACAATTATAGTTCAAATGTTCATGACTTGCAATTGTGTATATTGTATTTCCATGGTGAAGGGATGGGGAGGAGAGAGCTTTGGGAATGGGATTAGGTAAAAGATGATAAAAAAAAGTTGTTATATAAGAGGCCCAAGGGAATCCTCTCACCCTCTCTTGGCATAAGACACCAGAAGAGGACTCTGACCAGAAAGGAAGCACACATCAAACATCAGCACGATATAAACAACTCAGTGTGATATTTTGTTTTCTGGCTGAAGAGGCTCAGTGTGGGCATATCAACTATGTAGAGACATGTTCTCTGGAAAGCATGGGAACATGTATAAGTGACACTTGGGAAAACGAGCTGCTGATGTAGTCTGAGGTAATGAGAGGAAATGCATAATCAATGAGAAATAAACTGATACAAAATATCCAATTTGTGTGATATTATTTTGATATGTTTTAAAAACATGTATATTTATACAGCTTTTAAATGACTACATATAACATAAAAATGAGTTAAGTTGATGAGTAATTTTATTATCTCCCTGAATAGTCTAACAAATTGTGCTTGAAAGCAATGAGGACTGCAGATTTTATAATTCCTGAAATTTACAATTTTTCATCTTTCATGAGATTTTTGTCTTAATCTTGAATTTCTGCCCTTCTGTGAATAATAACAATACATATATTTAGAGAACTGTTTCCTAGGAATGTATTTTTGTCAGATGGTAAAATATCTTTTATCTTTGTTGAATTCCTTAAAATCTTCAAACTACAATAAATAGAACTCCTTTGCTAGGATTAAATCAGGTGATAGAAAAAGGCCATGGCCAAAGGCTTGGCAGAATAAGAGCTGAGTGAGTAGCTAACCAGTTATTATTGTAAAGGGACCTCACAATAGAGGAGGGTGGTACAATGTTAGGGTGTAAAAGGTACTTGCCTGTGTCTAATACAGTCTATCAAACCAAGATAAACTTTGGATCCTGTCTTAGTTAGGGTTTTCTATTGATGTAAAGAGATACCATGATCATAGCAACTCTTATAAGGAAAACATTTCATCGAATGGGCTCACTTTCAATTTCAGAGGTTAGTCCATTGTCACCATGTCAGAGAGCATGGTGGCATGCAGGCAGACATGGTGTTGGAGTAGTAGCTGAGAGTCCTACATATTCCAAGCAACAGAAAATCAACTAAGACACTGGGCATTATACTGAGGATAGGAAACCTCAAAAGCTAGCCCCACAGTGACACACTTCCTCCAATAAGGCCATACCCACCCCAACAAAACCACACCTCCTAATAGTGCTGCTCCCTATGAGAGCGTGAGGACAAATTAAACCCAAACTACCACTGATGCCAAACACGAATGGGTGTTGGAGTGTCTTTTGTACATAGAAAGAAGTTTAAAGAAAGATGTATTTTTTTTAAAAATAATCCTCAACAGAGATTCATTTATCACCAAGGAACATATCATTTTAGGTTTATAACAAATCAAATGTATGAGTTTAGGGTCTAACAGGATATTGTAGAGTTCCTGACATGGGAACAGTCTATGCATGAAAGTGAACATTTCTATTTTCACTTTCTTCTTATTTCTTTCACCCAACCCTAGCATATAGAAACTATGACTAGGACATGGGAGAGAGTGAGGGGGAGCGTGGAGATTGTGCTCTTTCTTAGACTTGGGGAAGGATAGCGCCTGTGCTGTGGGTCCTAAAGACTCTACCTCTGACCCATATGCTTTCCGCAAACAAGTTACCAACTGATCCATCTCCCCAGACAGAGTTGTTTTAAAATAATTCCTTCATCAAATGTATTCTTTTCTAATTAATCACTTTATTTTTTTTAAAAAAACAATCTTTTCTCATTTTACATACCAATCCCAGTTTCCAATCCCCTCCCCCACTTCCACTCCCTCTGCCTCCTCATTCAATCTTCAGATAGGGTAAGACAAGAATAGAAATATTTGATTATGGTATCTAGATTAATATACCACTCCAAGGGAGTCTTACTCTCTGGAACATGTGAGGTTGCCTCACGTGACAGAGTAGATTTGTACAGGGGTTTCAGGGTCAGAAGACGGCTGGCAGCTTTTCCTGGGTAATATGGAACTGCCCCACGTAAAGAAGAGGAGTCATAATCAGATGTCAAGACAATAGCGAAACAAATTGAGAACCAGGGGCTTCGAAGATGCTGGAGGTGTTCTTAAATGAAGGAATGAAGAATAGAATTGAGAAGCTGGCAAGGGAAAGGACATGATTCTTCCTAGACCTGTGAAAGCAAATGTGTGTTTTATAGTCATTGGTGGTAATGTTCTGTGAGGGCTAAGTCCAGCTGGACTTCCACGCAGGTTAGCTGTTATGTTTCTCTGTTGATTTTTTCTCAGATGTCTATCCGTAGCTAACACTACTGGGGTAAGGCTCCTTACTTTCTTGCACTGAACCTGTTTTTACCTTAGGGCCATTGCTATTTGTTCTTTCAATTGTGTGAACTTGTAGTAATTGTTGAAGAAACAGCCTCAGCATTCCATAGTGACCTCTGCGTCATTGGCTGTTTTTATATAAATTGATTTAAATGATGCAATTATGATTATGATCATATTCTTTTTTATTCCAGTTCCATGGGATAATTTATTTATTTACATTCAGTCCTAGGAGGTGAAGCAGAGTCTTCTGCACCGTGTATTGCCGGGCATGAGGTTTTTAATCCATTCCAACACTCTGTGTCTTTTACCTGCAAATTTAATCCATTTGTATTCACATTGGTGACAGCTAAGGTCTTACTACAGGTATTTTCTGAATTATTTTCAAGTCTTTCTATACTCCTTTTTTTTCTCTCGCTCATACTGTCCCTGTGGTTGAAGGATTTATCTGCTGGCCATAAGTTGATGCCTTTGCTTACAAAACTATCTCGACTATAAGAAGGTATTTTTAAATAATGCTAACATAGCATGAAGTACACATGCTTAATATGTTTTTCTTTGCCAATTCCTGCTCTCTAAGTTTTTTTTCAAATTATGGGGAAATTATACAGTGCATTTGTGGACCCAAATGCTGGGTAATATTCGGTATATTCTATAATCTCATATGGCAGATGACCTTTCTATCCCAGTGAGTATCACATCATTCCACAGTTTCAGGGGATGCCTTCAACATGGTTTTTCACAGGGCAAAGAAAATACAGAAGTCTGGGGAAATAGATGAAAAACCTTACTTTTCTAATGAAAGGATCTAAAAAGTGGAACTTTTAAGACTGAAGGCACAATGTACAATTCAGCAGCTACACTTGATTAGCTTTTATTACACAGCCAAGGGAAAGCAAGCCTGTAGTGAGGAAATAACCGAATAGAAAATAAAAATATGTTTTTAGAAAGTATCTTTTATGTTAGCAAAGGGCAAGAGAGGGCACCATCTAGCTCTGAGATAGTTGGCTGCCCAATAATCTGAAAAGAAATAGAACTTGAATTGGTATAAGGAAAATGGCATTATTTTACCAAAAAAGCCATGTGTAATATGAGAATCTTTTAAAAGGAAATTTACTTTAAAAGGAAGTAATGCTTTTATCTTACATGTACACCAGGTTTTGTTTCTTTATTCTGTTATATACTTATGGAATGTCTTTTTTTTAACTTGTCCATTTCAGCTGTAAGTCCACTTAAGCTTACATGTAAATCCTCATGTGAGCCAGTGACGTCTGCTGCTCTACAGTCCTTGACAAATCCTTTATTCTTTGACAATTTCTTTTGTTTAAGACAAATGAACAACCTAGAGCATTATTATTCCTTTATTTTTATTTTGTTCCCTGTATTCAAACCACACTTTTTCATGCCTCTCTTCTTTAGCTTTTTGTCATATGCATTAGAACTCTTTACACAAGATGAATCTAGTTTATTTTCCTCCTTTAGTTGTAAATTCAGGATGGTGTCTTTCAGTCAATTCAAAAGTATTGCCTTTGGAAATGAATATTTACCTCTTCAGAACAATAGCCTGAAAGAGCTCCTATTGATTTGTTTTTATCTGCTTCCATAGCTGCCCTTTTGATGGAACATCATGTACTTGCCTGTTATTTCCAGGAAGAGGAAGAGAAAGAGGGACATAGGGTACAGAAGTGTCCCATTAGCCTCAGCTTAGATTAACCAATTCCTAAGTTACCTTTGTGAAAACAAATAAACACTATTTTAATCCACTCAGCTTTTCAATAGTTTGTTATACAACAGAAAGGATACAACTACATATGTATGTCTGTAAAATTATATAGCCTATCTGTGAAAACCGAGAACACATGCTCAGCTGCTCAGCAGCTCCTGTGTTTTCCTGTGTGATATCTTAGGGATCTTGCCAACTCAGTTGCTTACTGTACATTGACAAAGGGAGAATGACTATGAAATAAAGTTTGCTATTTCCTGTAAGGGGAGGGACACAGATGCACATGCGCGCACACATACACACATGCCCATACATACATGTGTGCATGAATCATTCTTTATTTTCATTGTAATTCTCCTTTTCAATTCATACCATACTTATGATATACTATTAACTTTGTTTACATTTTTGTTTGGAGTGGAATGAATCATTGCTAAAAAACTCCATTTTATTTGTTACATAACACTTTGAAGAATTCTTCTACTACAATCTACCATCATATTTTTTTAACATACAATGAAACATAGATGAGAGGTGTTATGTAATTTTCTCAATTTCACACTACTGAGACAACATAATTAAAATATGAGTTCAAGCATCTTGTTTCAGAGAATGTGCTCTTTGAGTCTACAGAGTGTAATGCTTACCCTTGTCAATCACTGTTCAGACAGCTGAGGTACATGAGAAAAAGTACTTATTGGTGGAGCTGAGGCATCACATACACAATGTAAGAAGGAGGTTTTTTTTTTTTTCCAAAATTGTGTGTTGAGGGGTTAGCTTTCAATTCTTGATCAATATTTTAGATTGGTCCTATGCTTTTTCATAGTTGCACTGTAGAAGTTATTACACAATCTGACAATGATCATTCTGCCCTATCATGCCAAGCAGTTTCTTTATTGATTAGCCAATGAAAGCAATACACAAATAGAAGGACCTCCTATACCATTTCCCCTTTTCTGTTTAAAAAGGAAAGGAAGGCTTTAACTTTAACATAGTAAAATTACATACAACAAAAGAGTTACCAATCAAGAATTACAGTTACAGTATTTATATCTATTTTATCTTTTATCGTTGCAAAGAAAAAACATAACTATAACTATCTATCTTCAATTCTATCAAAGCCTTCAGAAAGATATATTACCTATGTAAACTGGAAGTGCATTATAAACAACTTCCAAAACTCTAGAATTTACAGAGACATCTCACTGCCTGTACAGTCACCCAAAGTTCTTTTGTACCATTGGGGCATCCATCTTCAGCCTACAGGCCCATAGTATCCAGCTTACTTTTCCATGAAGCTGGAAATTTCAAAGACAGTTTAGTCAATTTCTTTTGTGTCCTAGAGAATGTCTTGCAGACTCTTTAATGAAGCAGAAACCCAGAAGGATCATTTCATCTTTAGGCAAGTTTAGCAGTCCTCTCTCTGCAGGTTCTTCATGTCCAGTTTATACAACAATACAGGCAAGAGCAGTTTTTTTTTTGTTTGTTTTTTTTTTTTTTTTGCCCAAATGGCTAGCAAACTCCATAAGGAGCTTCTTCGATGCCCATCATCCTCAGGAAGTAGCTTGGCGCTGCCAGGAGCAGACATGTCTCATTGTCATGAAAAGCCCTAAGTTATTAAAACATTTTAAATGCCATATTCTCTAGTCTTTGAAAGATATGAAGAATGCCTATCTAATTAAAATATATCTGTATGTATCTAGAAAATCTAACTAACATGACTACAAGCTTGACTATTATTAATGATTATCCATTAACAACCTATATTTCGTAATTATGCATTATATTTTTAAATGAACAACACAATCACAATACCTTAATCAAGAGCAGAATTATACATATAACAAGATTGACCTTAAATTTGTATCAATAAAGCAAAATCCATACCAATGCAAATTATTCATATCTATATCATCTCCTGATGTAAATGTAAAAGAACATTTATAACAATATTTGAGAATCTAGGAACAGTTTTTTTCTCTCCAAACTGCCTCCTGCTGTATGGGGGCACTGTTAATCAAATCTTTCATAGTGTCTCCTGTGTGCTAGGTTCATGTCAGTCAATAGTTGAGCAAAGTAATTTTTTGAGGGTGTTCACAGCAACCTTTCAGGGGGGGCATGGTCTATCATACCATATTGGTCTAGAAGAAATCTACATATTCTCATCTTCTGTGAAAACAAAAGAAGAACCTCTTTTCCAAAGCACCATATCCTTAGACCCAAATTCTGAAGTCAAGATACATTTATAATATACATGTTGGTTTAGCTCAGCAGCCCATACAATGAAATGTCTCTCTGTACTTAGGTCCTTCACAGTCAAAAAATTCAAAGAAAACACAATAATATACATAATCCAGACTCAGTGAATTTTCAATTTTTACATACTTCTTTTAATCTATGACTGTCTGTACTCTGTCTCTTTAAAGACTTTACCCTTTTTTAAAGCATTAACTTTATTTTATAACTCTCTATATTCTTTTTCTTCTCTCTTCCAAGTCTATGTACACCCATCCAACACTTTAGCCCATTTAGAGGTCATTTATGTCTTAATATGTCCTATTGTGAATCTGTAATTCTTTACTATCTAGAAGGGCTTTTAAAATGTTAAGCAGCTTGGTTGCACCTGCTCTGGATGTTGGCTCCACCTCTCTCCAATTTTAAAATGGTGGAAGCATCACCAGTGCTAGCTCTGGAGCCACCAGGCAGGAGCCACTTTCAGCAGTCCAACCCTAAGGATGAGCATGCAGCATTTAAACCATTTTTATCTGAGTTACAGCCAAACCTTGCACACAGAGCACTGCACAGCCTGGAAACATCTCTCTGTATGGCAGTGAGAATCCACCATGATCTCCCACCTACCCAAGCTTAGTAGACCTTATTGTTGGAGGAAGGTCGTTGGTTAATTAATAGAGAAACTGCTTGGCCTGATAGGTTAGAACATAGGTGGGTGGAGTAAACAGAACAGAATGCTGGGAGGAAGAGGAAGTGAGCTCAGATGCCATGCCTCTCTTCTCCAGGGCAGATGCAATGGAGCAAGCCTCCAGGTCAGACATTTTGAATCTTTCCTGGTAAGACTGATGCTACACAGATTATTAGAAATGGGTTAGTCAAAATATTAGAATTATCCAGTTAGAGGCTAGAGCTAGTGGGCCAAGCAGTGTTTAAATGAATACAATTTGTGTGTTGTTATTTTGGGGCATAGGCTAGCCAGGTGGCTGGGAGCTGAGTGGCAGGAACGCAGCCTGCAGCTCCTTCTACACCTGATCTTGCCACCTGCCCAGGCAGGAGGAGCCAACCCACAAGCATGGTCTCAGCTACTTTCCTTCTGACCCTGAGTGGAGAGACAAACATCTGCGCCCACAAATGCTCCATAGCCAGAGTTTGCACCAGTGACAGGGCCCAGCAATCCTCATTTTAAAATGGTGCAGCTTTTTTTCTGATGCATTTGCTGAGTCAGGAAAATATCTCTGTGGCACACAACAAGCAAACAGCAAAAAGCTGTGTTAGAATCTATTTTTTCTGTGTGTCTTGAATTAAGCCCTCTCAGGTTTTTAAGTGGATTTAGTCCATCACATTGGCATCAAATTGTTACAGGGAGTGGGACCCCATTTCATGACAATGAGACACGTCTGCTCCTGGCAGGACCCAGCTACTTGAAGAGGAGCATGGGCATCAAAGAGGCTCCTTATGGAGTTTGCTAGCCATTTGGACAAGAAACTGCTCTTGCCTGGACTTCTTCACTGCACATGCAGTACCCCAGAGAGATGACTGCTGAACTTGCCTAAAGGTGAGATGGTCCTTTGGGGTTCCTGCTTCATGAAAGAGTATGCAAGACATTCTGCAGGACACAGAAAAAAGTAACTGAAAACTGCCAATATAGGTGCAACTGTCTTGGAAATTTTTTGCTTCATGGAAAAGTCTGCTGATTACTATGGGCCTGAAAGCTGAAGATGGATGCCCCAATGTTATAGAAGAACTTTGGATAATTGTCCAGGCAGCAAGATATCTCTGTCATTTCTAGAGTTTTGGAAGTTCCTTACAATGCACTTTCTGTTTACTTAGGTAATATGATATCCTTCTGGAGACTTTGATGGAGTTGAAGAATTTATAGTTCTCCTTAGTTATGATAAAAGATAAAGAAAATATAAGTATTATAGCTGTAATTCTTATTTGATACCTGTTCTGTTAGATGTAATTTTACTATGTTAAAGTTAAAACCTTCCTTTTTGATTAAACAGAAAAGGAAAAATGGTGTAGGAGGTTCTTCTGTTTATGTATTGCTTTCATTGGTTAATCAATAAAGAAAATGCTTGGCGTGATAGGGCAGAACTTATATAGGCAGAGAAGACAGAACTGAATTCTGGGAGGAAGAAAGCAGAGTCAGGGAGATGCCATGGATCAGCAGCCAAAGGTAGATGTTCTAAACCTTTTCTGGTAGGCCATGGCCTCGTGGTGATACACAGATTGATAGAAATGGGTTAAACTAATATGTAAGAGTTAGCCAATAAGAAGTTAGAGCTAATGGCCAAGCAGTGTTTTAATTAATATAGTTTCTGTGTGTTTATTTCAGGTGTAAGCTAGCTGGGAAGCCAGGCAAACAAGCTACTCCTCATTCTGTAACAAAAATCCACCAGGCAGCAGGTGGAAACCTGGTAACTTACAGGCTTTTCAACAGATTAGAGGGTATCTCTTTTGGATGACTTAGTAGTCTGGGCATCATAACTATTTATACATGCTTGCATAGAGAGTTTTCTATTAAATATAGTTGATTTCAGGAACTTCCTAAAGTTATGGAGTTTTTACATTCAGATTTACCCTTTAGCAGGGAATGCTTCATCTCCCTATACAACATACTGTATCTTAATTAGCTTCACTTCCAGAATTTTTCTAGTGGAAAATTATTGCACAATACTACTTTTTTTTCTTTTCTTCCTCGAATATTTGGTCAGAAAATATCAGGTTTACAGGGAAGTTGCGTTATTACTAAAAAAAAAAAACTGCTATATTTTGTTATCAACATTTGTAAACATATCACACACTTACCATTCGTGAATCCATTTTTTCATGTATGTATTTCCAAACATTTTCACGTATGAGCAATTTACTACCAGGTATTTCAGCAGGATGTCATATTTTGTTAACAATAAGAATTATTTTGATAATTAGATTAACATGTATAGGAATTTGCTGCCAAGTCTGTGAGTTTAACCCCTGAGAACCATGTAGTAAAAAGAGGACCTTGAAAATTCCTTGTGGTCTCTGGTCTAAAAATAAGTAAAACTTAATATTTGAAATTAAAAATAATGAAAAAATCAAGTAAAAATGATGAAAAATTTACCTTTCAATGAGTCTTAATAATTGTATGTTATGTGAAAAGTTAAAATTTGTTGACACATAAAGAATCACCAGCTTTAGAAGGACCCCTTACTCTTCTTCCAAACTTTTAAAGCCCATTTGTTCAATAGTTGTCATTTCTGATTTTCAAAATCCTTCATTGGTTTTTCAAATTTTTTATTTTTATTGAGCTCTCCATTTTTCTCTGCTCCCCTCTTTACCTCTCCCCTCCCCTTAAACCCATGCTCTCAATTTACTCAGGAGATCTTGTCATTTTTTACTTCCCATGTAGATTAGATCTATATATTAGGGTCTTCATTGTGGTCTAGGTTCTTTGGGATTGTGATTTGTGGGCTAGTTTTCTTTGTTTTTTGTTTAAAAAACCACTTATGAGTGAGTACATGTGATAATTGTCTTTCTCGGTCTGGGTTACCTCACTCAAAATAATGTTTCCTAGATCCATCCATTTTCCTGCAAAATTCAAGAATTTGTTATTTTTTTTTTTTGCTTGTATTACTCCATTGTGTGAATGTACCACATTTTCCTAATCCATTATTCAGTCAAAGGGCATTTAGGTTGTTTTCAGGTTCTGGATATGACAAACATTGCTTCTATGAACATAGTTGAGCACATGTCTTTGTGGCACAAATGAGCATTCTTTGGATATATATCCACAAGAGGTATTGCTGGGTCTTGAGAAAGGTTGTTTCCTAATTTTCTGAGAAATCGCCACACTGATATCCAAAGGGGCTATAACAGCTTGCATTTCCACCAGCAATGCAGGAGTTTTCCTGTTACCCCACAACCTCTCTAGCATAAGTTGTCATCAGTGTTTTGATTTTGGTCATTCTTACAGGTAGAATCTTATAGAATCTCAGAGTTGTTTTGATTTGCATTTCTCTGAAGACTAAGGGTGTTGAACATTTCCTTAAGTTTCTTTCAGTCATTTTATAGTCCTCTATCGAGAGTTTTCTGTTTAGGTCTGTACTCCATTTTTTATTGGATTATTTGTTCTTTTGATGACCAATTTCTTGAGTTCTTTGTATATTTTGGAGATCAGCCCTTGTCTGATGTAGGGTTAGTGAAAATCTTTTCCCATTTTGTAGGCTGTCATTTTGTGCTGTTGACCATGTCCTTGGCTTTACAGAAGTTTTTCAGTTTTAAGAGGTCTCATTTATTGTTTCTCTCAATTGTTTCTGTATATGTGCAACCTCAAACTAAATGGAGAGAAACTCCCAGCGATCCCAATGAAATCAGGAACAATATAGTTATTGAGATCTTAGCTAGAGAAATAAGACTCCAAATGAAGATCAAGGGGATACAAATCAGAAAAGAAGTCAAACCCTCACTATTTGCTGATGATATGATAGTTTACATAAGTGACCCCAACAATTTGACCAAGGAACTTTTACCACTCATAAACACTTTCAGTAATGTAGCAGGATACAAGATTAACTAAAAATATAATCAGTAGCCCTCCTGTACTCAGATGATAATAGAGTGAGAAAAAAAATCAGAGAAACATCACCCTTCACAATAACCACAAATAGCACAAAATATCTTGGAGTAACTCTAACCAAACAAGTGGAAGACTTGTATGGCAAGAACTTTAAATCTTTGAAGAAAGAAATTGAAGAAGACACCAAAAAGAGGAAGGATCTCCCATGTTCTAGGGTAGGTAAAATTAACATAGTAAAAATGGTAATCTTACCAAAAGCGATCTACAGATTCAATGCAATGCCTATCAAAATCCCAGCAAAATTCTTCACAGATCTTGTAAGAATGGTACTCAGCTTCATATGGGAAAACAAAAAACACAGGATAGTCAAAACCATCCTATATAATAAAAAAAACTTTTGGATGATGGATGAAGGTCATTGGTTAAATAATAAAGAAACTGCTTGGCCCTCATAGGTTAGAACATAGGTGGGTGGAGTAAACAGAACAGAATGCGGGGAGGAAGAGGAAGTGAACTCAGACTCGATAGCCCTCCTCTCTGGGGCAGATGCGATGAAGCTCCCACCCAGGATGGACGTAGGCTAGAATCTTCCCGGTAAGCGGACCTTGGGGTGCTACACACATTATTAGAAATGGGCTAGTCCAGGTGCGAGAGTTAGCTGAGAAGAGGCTAGATATAATGGGCCAAGCAGTGTTTAAAAGAATACAGTTTGTGTGTTGTTATTTCGGGGCATAAGTTAGCCAGGCGACCAGGAGCTGTGGCGGCAGGAACACAGCCCGCAGCTCCTACTACATTTGGAGGCATCACAATCCTTGGTTTCAACCTGTACTATAGAGCTACAGTACTGAAAACAGCCTGGTATTTGCATCAAAACAGAAAGGAGGACCAATGGAACCAAATAGAGGACCCAGATATTAATCCACACACCTTCAAACACCTTATTTTTGACAAAGAAGCAAAAAATATCAAGTGGAAAAAAGAAAGCATATTTAATAAATGGTGCTGGCATAACTGGGTATCAACAGACAGAAGGATGAAAATAGACCCATATCTATCCTCATGCACAAAACTCAGGTCCAAATGGATCAAAGACCTCAACATAAAGCCAGCCACACTGAACCTTATAGAAGAGAAAGTGGGAAATACACTTGAACACATTGGCACAGGAGACCACTTTCTAAACATTGATTGTTTTTTTTAGAACTTCAAAGAAGCAGAACATTTTTAGTGAGGCTTTTATTTTTTTTATAATTTCCCCAGAAAATATATGTTTGATAATTTGTCTACACTGCTCAGTGAACTATAAATTCAATGACAAAAAGAACATTTGCTGTTGATTGACTATTTTAATCATTGTGTCTGCAAGCATTCTTAACACATAAGAAACATTCTGTTGTATTTTTTGAGTGAGCAATTATTTAGTGGATAGAGATACAGAAAGACTTCCACACTGATGGAAAGCAAAACACTTTATATGAGTCGAAGTGTCTGTAGATTAGCAAACAAGACAGCAAAGGTCCTTCCTTAAACTTTGTCATTTTGCTGCCAGGAATGTTCAGCCACACAGGCATCATGGCAGTAAATCTGTTTCAGGGAATGAGACTACCTTGAAAACTAGTGTCCAGTTTGCTTCTCAACCCAGACATTCAGACAGACTTAGAAAGATCATAGCTTATTCTTATTGTAGCAGTTTATAACTATGGCTGTAGGGAGCAGAGGAAGACCTAAATGAGTGGACTACGGAGTAAATTTGTATTTTGAGATGTGCACAGCCATGTAGAAGACTCCAAAGCTTTGGATCCATGAGACAACTTGCAAAGTTATGTTCCTATGGGCCAGGCTCAAGAGGAATGACAAAGAAGATGATGAACAACTGATCAGCCTATACAAATACTATCAACTGCAGCTTCTACCTCTTGGATCTTTATAGCCTGAGACTATTTCCTATCGAGACCTCTATTTAGACTAGCCAACTCTTCCTCTTGTGTTATACATCATAAACACACTGAGTTCCAGATGACATGGTGGTGGTAGAAGAATCCAAGATGATGCCAGATTTGCTCTCTGTGCTTGTTCTTTCTTAATTCCCTCACTGGAGGATTCCAGGACCCAAGCCACACAGGACACTGCTTGTGGCCTTGCCGATATAAGGCTGCCCTCCCTTTTGGAGGGTGGCTTGCACAAGCACACTCTAAGATGATAAAGCCATTTGGTTGCTATCTGAACCTGCCTTTCTAAATTTATTTATTTTGCATCTGAATAACCATCTTTGATGTTAAATTAATTTGTGATTTTCTGGATTTACATTTCACTTGTCAAATGTCATTTAGGGACACTTTTAGAATACAGAGGTTATATGTGTTCACTCAATTTACCAATTAAAATCTGTCTGTCTCTTTGCTTGAACCTAGAAAAGAGACAACAGATGTGTTCCAACCACATGACTGATTATGTATGTTTCAATGCCTAGCAAGAAAGGAGTATTTTTTTCTCAGCACAAACAACTAAAAGTGTTAAGAGATGCAGATATATTTTCCAAACTAATTTTAACCTCATTTAAAATATCTGGCAGACATTCATAGTAAACATTTTTAAAGTCTCTGTAATGGTTGGAATTCCCCCTCCCCATTACACACTTTGTGTCACTCATATGGGGAAAACACATATGGCTGTTTAATTGTATACTGTTTCTGGAAATTGTTTTAAGATGTACTTATCTTCCCACAGTTCTTTTTTGTTGTTAATGAGATTCTTATTTGAGTATATTGAAAAAGCTTCAGAGCCTGCCTTTTGTTCTCTGATAAAAGTCAGGGTAAACTGTCCATTAGAGTCAAGGAACAGATTTGCATGCCCAAGTGGGACTATACAAAAAGGTAAAGACAGGGGGTTTGCTTAAGGTTTTCTACATTTTTGATACTTTCAAAATGGTTAAG
Source organism: Chionomys nivalis (assembly GCF_950005125.1). Taxonomy (NCBI): domain Eukaryota; kingdom Metazoa; phylum Chordata; class Mammalia; order Rodentia; family Cricetidae; genus Chionomys; species Chionomys nivalis. The sequence goes on along the minus strand of NC_080091.1, from coordinate 16,481,838 downwards.
TTCTGAAAGATAGTTTTCAAAGACTTTTATTTTTGCTAAATGCAAAATGTGTCAAAGGGCTTGTTTAAAAACTGTTTAGACTAAACCAAAAAAAGATTTGAAATTGACCAGTCTTCATAACCAGAACAGAAGAACAGATTGAGGAATCTTGTGCTTATGTCATGATGTGAAAAGCATTTGTGAGATATAAGAAAGTGATGGTCAAAAAAGAGGAGTAAGGGCCAAAGAAAGCAGGATTAGGTTGTCTTTGCCTTATTGCAATATGATTTGGGGAACCATCATCCTGTGCTTTGTGGAAGTCTGACTGCTCAGGTTCGTTGCGTCTCAGAGACTCATGCAGGTGCAAATCCTCATGTCAGATTTTACTTTACCACAAAACCTAGAGTGCAGTTCACTCTACAAGGACTTAACTATGTAAAAAAAGAGGTCCTCATACACATACAGCTTTATTGTCTAGGGATTAAGTGTGCAGTCGACAAACACACTGGTGCCACTTCATATTTCAGAATAAATGTATCCTTTGGGCATATGATAAGGGTGATACTTGAATTCATTAATAATATTTTCTCATTCATTTTGTGGTTTGTGAACCTAAGGCTCAGGTTCTTTTCTACCCAAAACATCTATTATTTTGGGAGTATATTACTATTAGTGAAAGAACATAATAGTACCTTTTAAGAAAGACTTCCATAAAATTTTGTTAACAATGCATTTATGAGGCATAGAGTGCCATATAAGTTTATTTGAAGCAATATTTGAAAGATAATGACATATATACCCTGGCATAGAATTTCCCTTCTTTACTTCCCCCTTTCATTTTTATGATGAATAGGTAAAACAGCAAAGTCCTTTTCAGAAGTTGAGGTATATATAGATAAAATATGCTTTTTGTCAATGACATGGAGACCCTTTCTATTGTGAAATAAATACATGACTTATAGAATAAAAAAAGGTAAGTAGATTTCTGTGCTCAAGAACTGTGTGAAGATGAAAGAAAAGAGAAACAGATGGTTTAACAATGTTTTGCCTGGTACATTTAATGGGAATATAATGTTTGTGTGTGATTGTGTATGTGTGTGTGGTGTATGTATATTTCATATACCATTTTAAGTCTAATCTTGTGAAAGAATGGAGTTTCATGTGTGTAAGTGTAATCAGGGTGCAGCATTGAAATTCCTAAATAATTAATAAAATATTATGTTTGGGTTAAAAAGAACTAAATGAGATTTGAAGTAATATTTACTAGCAACAGTTATCCAAGGAGAAGTATCAAACATTTAAAAGTGTTCTTACAATAGAAGAAAATAGATTCTGTGAGGGATGGGGTGCTGCTGGTAAAATCATTTCCTGAGTAATCAGTTGATCACTGGAGGATGGTGACTTCACATTTACTTAAACAATTTTGACTTTCTACAAAGGACACAGTTCATAAGCTTTGTGATTTAAGCTGTCATACACGCTGTTAGTAGATAAAATACCTCCATGTTAAACTGCTGCATGGTTTGTAAAGATTTTTGCCTTTTATTGTATGGGGAAAGCATATAAAGGATTATAGGCGTGATAAACAGAAATGGAGCATGGTTACCTTCAATTTTAGATGCAGACTTTCCCACAGAAGCACTATGCCCTTTTGTTTCTGGACTCATTGGACGCTAATAGTGTAAACACTGTGAATATTTGAGATGTGAGAAGACAGCTTAGTTTTTCCATTTTTTGACAAGGCTAATGAATTGGATATAGTTGACCAAATATTTCAAAATTCAAACAACAGTGTAAAATTTGAGTTTCAGAATGGGATGTTGTTGTTCACACATGTAATATCAACACATGCTTGAGGATAGTCTGGGCTATATAGTTGGTTCTAAGAGAAGCAGTGACAGAGCCAGCCAGCCAGACACACACACACACACAAACACACAAGAAAAAGAGAGGGAGGGTAATGGATTAAGCTAAAATCTGGGTTTCCTTGAATGCCTGCATGTCCCTAAGAGGCAATGGGCAGCAGATTCCAAGAGCAGCCAGTCCCAGGCAGGGACAGCACAGTTTCCAAGTGGCTTCAGTGGGCCATGAGGGTCAGTGAGTCTCACAAAGAGAGACAGATGGGCACACCACGAGACCATGCCACAGGTCTCTGAAGGTGGCTGGTCCTGGGCAGGGAGCCACGTGGTGGGCAAGAGACAGAGTGGATAGGCACACCACGCAGAGTGAAGTTGGATATTTATTTAGTGGGTTATGGAAGGGAAGGGGAGAGAGGGTAAGGGAAGAAGAGGGAAGAACAGAGAGAAAAAGAGAGAGACAGAGGGGAAGGGGAGAATTGGAGAGAATGGAGTGAGGCAGAAGCTGCTTCTTCGGAGGAGAGATGGAAAAGAGATGAGACTCAGGTTACAAGTTGAAAATCAGCTTGCCTGGGTGGAAGGGGGAGGGAGTGGGCATGGCTTGTCTCTTAAAGTAACAGAATAGACCATTACAGAGAGGAGTTGTAAAGTTCATGTTGAATTTATTTTTTGTTTCAAAATGTGTGTAATTATTTCTTTGTATAACTTTAACACTGGTTCTATGATGATGAGTAACATGATTCAATCCATTTGATAAATTACTTGGCAAATTAAGGAAATTACATTGAGAAGAAAAACATAGAGACAAAAAGACATGCAGTAAGATCATTCACCAGTATAGTCAAACTTTGTTTTTTTGTTTTTTATTTGCCCAATGCTATAGGAGATGTTAGAAGATGCAAGTAAAAAATAAATAAATAGATAAAACAGGACTCACCTTTAGCCTCATGATTTAAATGTGTTTCTTCTTGGTTTGGGGTATCTTTGGTCTCATTATTTGATACAAAATTTTGAGAAAAAAATGGTAACAGTTTAGATTTTTCTTCTAAAGTATCATGAGTAAGTCTCTTGTTTAATATGCCCAAATCTACAAATATTTTTCATAGTACGGCATGATTTTTCGTAAACAACTACTAACAGTTAAAGTTCAAGGTAAATTTAGTTAAATTTAAATAAATTGTATTTTGTTACTATTTATATAACATCAGCATGAAAAGTCATTCAGTAGTTTCTTTACTGATATTCTGCCTCTGTTTCTTTTTTTTTTTTTAAGTATCTGTTGTTTTTAAACCCGTATTGGTATTCATTAAGATAGGATCACATTCCTTACAGTTTTGTTTCTTTCAATTATTTTATTTATTCATTTAGCAAATGTTTATGGATTGTCTATGAATTTCTAACACTGGAAATAGGAAGTTTGTACACATAGTCTTTTATCCAATGGCAAGAGTTTTGAAATCATAATAAACAGTTATATAGATAAATGGATTTCTATTTTCATTGAGATTTATGGCAAAACACACAGTGACTGAGATGTTTAATCCTGTGAATAGGCAAGGGAGATTTCTTCCCAAATAGATTAAAACTGAGACATAATATAATAAATGTACCATGTTGGAGGATGAACATCAGTGATCAGTCACAATTGGTACAATGGTCCTAAGTGAACTGAAAACCACCTAGCACAGAGCCAGCAGGGAGACAGACAGGGTGAGCTGAAAAGCTTGAGCTGAGCACTCATGAGTTTGCTAAGGGCTCTAGATTTTTTAAATTGTGTTTTGCAGCAATTAGAATTAAAGTAATATATAAAACATTGTTGAATTTTGCCTGAGGAACCTTTTAAATCACTTATTTTTTTTTTTTTTTTTTTTTTTTTTTAGGAAAATAGGTAGCAATGCCACTTCTGCCCTGAGAGAGTTCTCATTAATCATTGTAGACTTGACACCCAGAGGGATGGTAAGTGCCAGCACATTAGAGAAGGGCAAAGATTAGTCTGACTTTTGCTCCACACATAATTTGGGGCTTTTATTGTCTTCCTCTTATTTGCTCTGTAGAGTCATACATCCCTATTGTGTTATTGTTCGTCTTAAATCTTTCATTATTTTTAACCATGCATCTTACTGGTTCTGAGGAAGCCATTCCTTTATAGTAATGAGATGAGAAAGGTCATGGATTGAAGTGAAGCCTGGGTGGAACTGCATCTCATAAGTGAGTGAGATACTTGCCTACCAGAGGTATCACTAGGTGTTATCATGTGAAAAGGCCCCCGTGACAGCTGGAATAGAAAATCAGAATAAACGCAAATACAAGAATTCTTAGATATATTCTCAAAGAATATTTTTTTGTTTGTTTTACTGAACTAAATTACTGCCTATTGGTTTCCTTTAAAATTCTTCCTTAGACTTTAGCCAGTTAATTATTTAACTATATACACAGAATTGTAGGGCCCTTTAACTATCAATAAAGCAAATCCCAGAACCAAAGATTACAGCTCTGTGTCAGTATTTCATTAGGGATTTACGATAGGTTTTAAGTAACTTCCCCTCTGTTAGATGCCTTAATTTTGTCTCCAGTTTTCCCTTTCCACCTGGAAAGAAAGAAATTAATGTTTTGATCTATTGTGAGAGAAGAGTGAAGTCCAAGACACTGCGTCTCTTTCTCAAAGTCACAGTAAGTGGTCAATTTAAACTCCATCTCTTTTTCCAGTGTCAAGACCACGATATTTCTGTGACACTTTGCTAGTTTTCTTTTATTTGAAGAAGATATTTTTAATATTATGCTTCAGAACTGAGGACTCTCCTATCCCATATACTATAATTTTAAAATAAAAGTTCAAAAGAATAGTTCATAGACTCTGAGTAGGCTAGTGCCAAAAGTTTGACAAACAGATTTGATAAATAGAGCACTGGATGAATTTAGTCCCCATTTTCTCTAGCTAGTGTGCTTGAGCTTTGAGAGAGAGAGAGTAGGGTGTATATTAAGAGAGATAAATGCCTGTTGTGGAAACCTGTAATCCAAATTGTCTACTTAATATGTGAAAAACAGTTAGTAATTAGAGCTACAGTGAAACAAAAATGCTTAGTTTCCCCAATAAGTTTGATAATTCTGAATTTTTCATTTTTTTTCCTGGCATAGTTTGAAGTAAAGTGTTTTATTTTGTCTGATGACTACTGTGTGCCCTTGTTAATTATGGGCTTCATGCAGTTCATAATGGAATTCAACTTTGCTTTTACCCAGAATCTCTTTCTTAATTATTAAAGCTAAGTAAAGTGAATGTCTATTTATATGTCAATTTATAATACCTCTTTACAAATTTCAAAACCTTAACTGAAGTTCCAGACAGTGAAATAATAATGACTGCTCAGAGTCCATAAGCTGTAGAGCCACAACTGCGCACTTTAGGCAGTAGTGAATCCTGGGCTCTAAATAGCATCCTCGTGTAACTGTTCATCATGATTTCATATAAAGCTTCACATTTACTTTTATATTTTGTGTTGTGTGTGTTAAGGAGCATGCATGTTATAGCACGTTTGGTGGGATAAGAGGACAACTTGCATATAATACCTAGGGATCAAATTCAGTTTTTTGGGTCCTGATCTATTCTCCCACTCTCTGTGTGCGTGTGTGTGTGTGTGTGTGTGTATGTGTTAAGTCCTATTTTGATTGTGTGATGCAGAGGCAATGACGTTGAAAGTCACTCAAAAAAGAGATCAGACATGTGACTTTTGAGGCAGGTACCATGTTGCACAACTTCCTCTGCCTTTCTCTTTTGTTAAAAATTTTACTTTAGAATCCACCTAATATATATAGGTGTTCGAAGTGACAGATGCAAATATTCTAGTCATAGCCAGCATTAGCTTCTGAACTTGTCTTTAAGGTGATCTTGATCTAACTCTAGCCCTGGTTATAAACCTTCAAGAAATATAATGCCTTGATGAGACCACTCACTCCAGACTGAGGAATAACCAGAGTAAGCAAGTGTTTTTGCTAGGTGTGAATTTTGCAAGATGACCAAAGATTTTTTACTTGAAAAATCACACACTATTTAAGAAGAGTAAAAGACAATATTTGTGTAAGCCAAAGAATTTCAAATACAGATGCAACTATTGCTGGTCATGTGTCTGGAAAGAGTTTTACAGAGAAAATAAATCATTTATTTGGTACTGAAGGAGGGTAGATTCATTTTGACATAGCATATAAGTTGCTAAGATTACGTGTAATGGTACTATTTAGAACATATAGAAAGTATTATAAATTATAAACAAAGGTGTTAGTAAACAAAGATGTTAGTAAACAATTTTGACATCAAGCCCTTTATTTGTAACTATCATTTTATCTTGGATCACATAAGCCAAAAATATGAAAATTTCATGAATAAAAGGCTAAAACAGACCTTAACTTGGTATATATAGAAGATTTAAAGGATAATTTTTGCAATGAAAAATAAAAATGTATTTCATTGATGTATTTATAATTTATAAAGAAGAAAAAAATACACAGTTAACTAAGATGGAATTAATTGTGACTGTGACTCAATGGTCAGTATCATGGTTTGCTTTTTAGAGGACTTGGTTCTTTCCCATGTTAGTGGTTCACTACTTTCTATAACTTTAGTTCCAAGAGATCTGATACTCTCTTCTGGCCTCTGTAAACACCAAGGTGCATAGACATACATGCAGGCAAAAATATCCATGCACATAAATTTAAATATATTTAAAAATAAAAGAGTAATATATTTATCATGCACAATGTTGTTTTCATTTCTTAAGTTTTGGCAATTTTTATTTATCTATTTATTTTGTGTATGTATGTGGACTGAGAAGTTGCTTGCCATGGCTCCCACATGGAAGTCAGAGGACAATCTGCAAGAGTCATTTTTTTTTTTTTTCACTTTGCTGGTTTCAGGAAATGCATTCAAGTTTTTTGGGCTGGGCTAAGTGCCGTTATCTACTGAGCCATCTAGCCAGCCCCATTTTTAAAAATATGTTTTTAATTGAAACAGAATTACATCACTTTCTCTTTTCCCTTTCCTCCCTCAGGCCCTCACAGCTACCCTCCTTTCATGCTTCAAAAGTCTTAGGTTGATAGCCTCTTTTTGAGTATTATTTGTAACATATATGTATGTGTGTATGATATCTATGCAAATAAATCTGTCTCTCTATATCTATATCTATATAATGTACTGAATCCATTTCTGTTGATTGCGTGTATGTGGTTTCAGAGCTGACTATTCTGCAGTGGACAACTGACAGGGGCTTCTTCCCTTTAAGAAGCTATTTGTTCCTCACTTAGCCGTCATTAGTTACCAGTAGTTCTTTGTCTGAGGATAGGAATTCTCCATTGAAATTTTTCCCTTCAATATTAACATGTCCATTGATATTAGCTATGTTCTTGTCTTATTAATAAAACAATCTCTAGAAGAGACTGTTTCATAGCTGCCTTCTTTTATTTTCTACACCTTTATAGTTTTCTGATCCCTCTCTCATGATGTTCCTTAAGGTATGATGTAGACGCAACCTTTAGACCTGGGATCCCCATGGTCTGTTGATCCTTGTCCTGTTGTGGTATTTTTGGGATGATGTCCATTACTGTAAAAGAGGCTTCTTTGGTGAGAGTTGATAGCCATACTGACTCAGAAAACATAGGCAATGACCAAATATGACTTCTACATTTTGAAAAACATAAAAAGATGAGTTTCACATTGACATAGAAGATATGACAATTAGTATTTTTTATGTTCGGTTATACATTAAAATGTTTGCAATGTAATCTCATAATTAAGAATCATTAAATTGGCATTGATCTACTCTTGTGTTTTTAAGATCTCCTATCTAACAGAAGAGAGTACAATGACACATCTTGCTATACACTTGAAATCTTTATCTCTGAACTGACAAAATTTTGATAACTGACATTTCCTTTGAGATCTGCTATGTCATTAAAATAAACTCTTCATTTATCTCTTTGTAGTAGAAAATCAGTCCAGCCATTCACATCATGAAAGATCAGGTTACTACTCAGCAAGTATTTACTGTCTCCCCCTCCCCATGAGAGAGATATGCTTGGGATCTGACTACATGAGAGCCTATGACCAGTGGCATGTGGGCAACTGTGATAGAGCTGGCTGTCAGCTGAGGCACTGAGAAGAATGACACCAGGAGATCAGGTTTCATATGTTCATCACTCCTTCATTGGATCATAGAACTGAACTCAGAATTAAGAATATAGTCTATAATAGGCAGCCCTAGGCAATAAATAGAGCTGCCCTACTGAAATGTGGGTCTGAAATGAGCATTGCAAAGCCTGAACAATACATATGGCTACAAATGTCAAAGATGCTTTCATTCCTTTAAGATTTACAGTTTTCTTGAGATTCAAGAAATCACCTTTGTCAAAGGAAAGCATAATCAGTTTGCTATAGCACTTTGTTTTCTAAATATTTAGGGAAATATATAGCTTTCTAAATTTAATATGGTGCTAGGAATTTATCTTACTGATGAGATTTCATAAACATCCATATGCAAGTCAAATTTCTTTATTTCTACCCTATTTCTATTTCAATTAGTTTGGAGATTTATATTATCTTCTTACTTTATTTTGTGCGTTTGTTTGTATATTGATATCATGTGTACAGGTACCCTGGGACGCCAGAATAAGCTTTCAGACTGATAGGAAGTTATGAGCAACTCAGAGTAGGTGCTGAAAATCTAAAGTGGGTCTTTTAAGTAGTCTTAGTCACTGGGTCATGTCTCCAGCACCCTAACTGCCTTCTTAAGGAACACATATAGTGAGCATCTGGATAGAGTCCATGAAACCCTCTTTTATGATGTGAATATATGGGAAAATCATAATATGTTGTATATTTAAAAAATCTATTGAGTGAATGCTATAGAGAAAAAACCTTTTTAATAGCATTGTATTTTTAATTTGATTATCATCATCATTATTATCATCATCATTATGTGTGTGGGTGAATGTCATAAAACATATATATAGATGTCAAAGTACAAGTCTGCAGAGTCAGTTTTCTCCTAAATTTACATAGATTCCAAGTATAAAATTCAGGTTGTCAGGATTTCATTGTTTAGGAAGCAGATAGCTTTATCCACTGAGCCAATTCAGTGACCCATTGAACATAAACATATATATGAAAGAATATATATATATATATATATTCTGTGACATATATGCAGAGTGCTTAGGTCAATCACATGTAGGCTGCCTGGTTGTTGGTTCAGTCTGTGCACTACTGTGAGTTCAAGTTAGTTGATTCTGTGGGTTTTCGTGTGGTATTCTTGCCCTTTGACTGCTACAATCCTTTCTGGCCCTCTTCTACAGGATACCCGAGAGTTCTTAGGAGTCCCCTAAGCATTGTCTATTGTTTGACTGTGGGTCTGCATCTGTTTACATCAGTTACGAGATGAAGCCTCTCTGATGGAAACTGGGCTAGGCTCCAATCTAAGAGTATAGCAGAATATCATTAGGGATCATTATATTGAGTTTTTTTTTCTACTTGCATTTGGTTCTATAATAGGTCTCTGGGTCATCAAGCCTGTGGGTCTTTTTTTTTTCTTTGTTTTTTTTTTTTTTTGGTTTTTCGAGACAGGGTTTCTCTGTGGTTTTGGAGCCTGTCCTGGAACTAGCTCTTGTAGACCAGGCTGGTCTCGAACTCACAGAGATCCGCCTGCCTCTGCCTCCCAAGTGCTGGGATTAAAGGCATGCGCCACCACCGCCCGGCCTAAGCCTGTGGGTCTTGATGCTCTAGGAAGTGTCAGTGGTAGACTTACTCTCCTGGTATGGGTTTTAGGCTAGAACATTGATTGGTTGGCAACTACCTCAATCTTTAGGCCACCCTTACACCAGCATATCCTATAGGCAGGACAGACTTTAGGATAAAGATTATATGGCTGGGCTGGTGTGCCAATCCCTTCGCAAGAGATGACCAGGTTAAGCTAAATATATACTAAATATATTGCTAGGAGTCTTAGCTGGGGTCATCCTCCTAGAGTTCTGAGAGATTCCTTTGTGACAGGCTTCTTCTTGACTCTGAAATGCTCCCCCTTCCAGTGATTGATTTCAGTACTCTTCCCTACACCCCACAGCCTTACTGCTCATGTTCCTTTGCCTACCTGACCACATTCACTCATTAAATCTTTTCTACTTTCCATTGCCAGGGAGATCCAGGCATCCTGTCTTGAACCCTCCTTGCTATCTAGTCTCTCTGAGTCTGTGGATTGTAACATATCTTTCATTTTACAGCCAATATCCACTTATTAGTGAGTACAAACCATATTTTTCTTCTGGGTTTAAGTTACCTGATTCAGGATCATTTCTTTCTAGTCCCATCCATTTGCCTGTAAATTTCAAGATGACATTGTTTTCAACTGCAGAGTAAAACTCCATTATGTAAATGTACCACACTTTTTTTTATTCAGTCCTTGGCTGAGGACATCTGTTCTGGGCATTATAAATAAAGTTTCTATAAACTCAGTTGAACAACTCTTGTTGTAGTATGATTAGGCATCCTTTGGGTATTTGCCCAAAAGTTGTATAGCTGGGTCCTATGGTGTGATGGTGCAGCATGCTTTTATTTCTAGCATTCAGAAGACAGAGTCTGGTGGATCTCTGAGTATGAGGGCATGCTGTACATAGCAAATCCTAGAATGCTCAAGTTTAGGCAACAAAGGAAATTATCAAGAGAAAAATCCTGGTGAAGATATAATTGAACGAAGTGGCCATATTCCAGTCCCATCAAGCAGAACCTGGCAGCTTCATTCACAAGGTTTAGAGTTGAAGAGAGAAGAAAAGGGTTATAGAATTTGCTTCAGCTTCTAAGAAAAGCTGATGAGGCCAGGAATGTGTCCCTGAATGGAAGATAAGAGAGGCCATTTCGTGAAGCTGTGAAGTTGAAACCTGAATTGCCTTGGAGACCCCAAGATGTTAGAGATCCAGAGTTGTGGGGAACCTCATGAGAAGAATTGCAAGCAGGGAGTAGAATCAACCTAAGAGAAAAAAGTGTGTGGCAGTCAACAAAGTTGAATGGAGTTGGAGATTTAAAAAAAGCATTTTGATATCAGATATGTAGATACACTGTTTGAAGTTTGGCCAGTTGGCTTTTGGTCTTACTTTGATCCAGTATTTACTCACTGTGCTCCCTTCCCCACATTTTGGAATGACAATATGTGTATTCTACGCTCTTATATGTTGAAATTATGTGATCTGCTTTTTTTTTTTTTTTTTTTTTTTTTTCGTTTCAGGATCCAGCCAAGTCCAGTTCTATTGATTTCCTGCCAAGGTTCAGGTGAGTTGCCTCAGCTTCGTGAAAATGATTTTAGGGTAGCTCTAAACTGAAGGAAAAGACCCACATGCCTACATGACTTCTTATTATTTTGCTTTAATTCAAATGGTCTTGCCCTAATCGTCTATAATTTCTCAGTTTTAATTATTTGTCTCAATTTTAATACTATTTTTTGTTAAAAATCCCTGTTCCAATTCATTCTTGTTCTAATTACTCTGAATTCTCCTCCTCTTTCTCTTCCTTCCCCTTCTCTTCCTCCTTCTTCTTTCCTACATTCTTTTTTTTTCTTTTTTAATTAAAATTTCCACCTGCTCCCCGTTTCCCATTTCCCTCCCCTCCTCCCAAATATTGCCCGCTCCCCCCACTTCCCTCCCCCTATCCCCACTCCTCTTCTCCTCCCCCCACTCCATTCCCCCTCCCTCTCGATACTGAAGAGCAGTCCAAATTCCCTGCCCTGCGGGAAGACCAAGGTCCTTCTATCTATGTCCAGAAAGGTGAGCGTCCAAACAGGCTAAGCTCCCACAAAGCCAGTTCATGTATTAGGATCGAAACCTAGTGCCATTGTCCTTGGCTTCTCATCAGTCTTCATTGACCGCCATGCTCAGAGAGTCTGGAATCAACCCATGCTTATTCAGTCCCAGACCAGCTGGCCTTGGTGGGCTCCCAATAAATCAGTTCCACTGTCACAGTGGGTGGGTGCATCCCTCGTGGTCCTGATTTTTTGCTCATGTTCTCCCTCCTTCTGCTCCTCATTTGGACCTTAAGAGCTCAGACCGTTGCTCCAAATTGAGACTCTGTCTCTACCTCGATCCATCGCCAGATGAAGGTTCTAAGGTGATATGCAAGATATTCATCAGTATAGGATAGGGTCATTTCAGGTTCCCTCTCCTTAGTTGCCCAAGGTACCAGCTGGGGACATATTCCTGGACACCTGCGAACCCCTCAAGAGTCAAGTCTCTTGCCAACCCTAAGATGGCTCCCTTAGATAGGATATATACTTCGCTGCTCCCGTATCCATCCTTCCTATATCCCAACCATCCCAATCCCCCGAGCTCCTCCCATCCTCCCCTTCTCATATTTCTCATCCCATTTCCCCTTTGCCCCATGCCACCTCACCCGCAAGTTCCCAGTTTTTGCCCTGCAATCTTGTCTACTTCCCCCTCTCCATGCGGATGACTATATGATTTTCTTTGGGTTCACTTTCTTATTTAACTTCTATAGGATCACACATTATATGCTTAATGTCTTTTATTTATGGCTAGAAACCGATTATGAGTGAGTACATCCCATGTTCCTCCATTCTTTAGTTTTCCAATCTCACTTATCCCCCACCTTATTATTTCCACTGTTACAATTTCCCTAGCATTCATCCATTAGCAACTTGTCAGAAAAAAACAAAACAAAACAAAACAAAACAAAACAAAACAAAAAACTACAAGGAAGCTTCTCAAGGATACAGGCATTCTTTGAAGATACATAGCAAACTTATAAGCCAGCTTGTAGCTAACTGCAGCTGTAGCTGTGAGGATGTCCAAGCCATCTTTTAAAGGGGACACTACAGGTTACAAAGGGAAAAAAATTAAATCATTGAGAGATCTAAGGAAAAGGCAAAGAATACATACATTATTTTACATTACTTAAATGTAATTAATGGTATGGTTATCCTTTTTTATCACTTGGATCTTCAGACCTAAACAAAAACATTTAGTATACTGCATCAAAAGCTGGTAAAAAGTGTTAACTGATATTTTGAATAAGAGTAGGAAGGTGCTAGTGAAGTAAGCTTAGGAAAACATGGCTGCTATTGATCTCTTGAAGGACTATGCTGTAACAAGGTCAGGCATCTGCACTACTGCCCTAGTTCACTGTAAATCCTCTGAAGGGCTTAGATCCTACAAGGTCAGACACCTGCAATTTTATGAAATTGATCATCTGTGATCTGTCCAGGAGGACACACATCTAGCCAACTTGCTTTGTCAGTAAGGCTAATGACAGAGAACAGGCTTTCTAATTTCTTGCCTAATGTAGAACATAGTGCAGAGAGAGGTCATCTTTCTGACTATCCACAAATATGTGTGCCCATAAGCTTGAGATGTGATCATGAGATTACATGTATACATTACATGAAAATATATGGTAATGATGAGATATCATAGCTGTTATTGCACAAGTGAAACTACAGATGAAAGCAACAGTTTCCAGAGTCAGTGGCCTTGCTGGCTTTGCCAGGCAGGGTTCCTCTATCTGAGAATAATTTCCCTGGTGGGTTGACATCTGAGTCATCAATTGATATGAGCTATAATTATGACACGACCCACAACAACTTGTGATAAATATCGCTGACAACTTTGCTTTTATAGGGGGGATTATAGTTAAGAGATTACCATGAGACACAGTAGAGACTCTGGGCTTTGAAAAAAGTCCGAGGCTATTATAGACTATGGGGATTTGTCCAACCTTTGAAGTTGGACTAAATGCATTTCACATTATAATATTATTATAAGCTTTTGGAGTCCAGGGAGTAGACTGTGGTAATTTGAATCTAATTGACCTCCATAATGTCATAAGGAGCAGCACTATTCAAAGATGTGATCTTGTTGAAGTAAGTGTAGCCTTGTTAGAGGAAGTATGTCACTGTAGGGGTAGGCTTTTAGGTCTCTTTTGTTGAAGAGTCTCTCAGTGATGTGGGATGCCCTCTGTATGTTGTGAATACCATTGGTTAATAAAGAAACTGACTTGGCCTGATAGGGTAGAACAGAGCTAGGTGGGGGAAACTAAACTGAATGCTGGGAGAAAGGAGGCAGAGTCAAGGAGAAGCTATGGAGCTGCCACCAGAATCATGCTGGTAGTCCAGGAGCCTCATGGTCAAATACAAAATAATGGAAATGGGTTAAATTATTATGTAATTGTTAGACAATAAGAAGCTAGAGCTAATAGGCCAAGCAGTGATTTAATTAATACAGTGTCTGTGTGATTATTTTGGGAGCCCGGGCAGCCAAGAAATGAACAAGCAGCCTCTCCCTACTACAGCTCAGTGTGACAGACAGTTCACTTCTGTTCTGATCAAGATGTAACCAGTACAATGTCTTCCTGCACACCACCATGCTCCCTGTCATGATGATAATGTATTGAACCTTTCAAACTGTAAGCAAGTCACCTAATCATATGTTTTCCCTATAAGCGTGACTGCGGTCATGCTGTCTCTTCATTAGAAACCCTAGCTAAAATAGTCATTTTCTTGTGCTTCAGATGCATTGTATTGTTCAGTTCTTGCTGTTCTTAGGTAGCTGTGTTCTGATAGTGCCATATTGCCTTTCTGTTATTGATTGTGCTCTTACACAGGTGTTTAGGCATCTGGGTTTGGAATGATTATAGATCTATGTGCTAAAGCCTGTATTTATCTTTGCTAAATGCCTGTTTTGTTCCTTGCTTTTTGTTTCTTCTCTGGTCTTCTGGTCTAAGTAGCCAAGTATTCTTGCAACTAGCAAATCTTCAAGTTCAGTAGGGTGGCTCTGATGGGATTTTTTTTTAGGGCCTGCCAAACACCTGGAGCTTTGGTTGCCAACATCGCCTCTGTGGTTCCAAGTACCTGTGTGACTGCTGGGGTTGTGTGTACCTGCTTGACTCTGGAACTCCTAGTACGGTGCAGCCTCCAGTGCAGCAAAAGTTTTATGCTAGGGTTAGTGCTCCTAGATTCAGCCTGGTCTCCAGTAAAGCCCAGGTCTTATTCCAAGTTGTACGTAGAATATAGAATTAGGGGTGTGCACTTTACAGTTATTTAATGGACTTTAATAAGTGTTAGTGAGCTGTGGGCTGTATACAGATATTTCTTTGGGATGCTAGGTCACAAAAAAAAAAAAAACACGGAGACATATAATTTATGAAAGCTCAGTCTTAGCTTAGGCTTGTTTCTACCTATCTCTTTTAACTTAAATTTAAACCATTCCTATTAATTTACTTTCTGACTTGTGACTTTACTACCTCATCTCTGTACTGCCCATCATGCCTACTCTATTTCTCCTGACATCTCTACCTTCTTCTTCCCAGAGTACTCTCTGCCCAGAAATCCTGCCTAACTGTTGGTCATTCAGTTTTATATTAAACTAATCAGAGGGGCACATCTTCACTGTGTACAGAAAGATTATTCCACACCAGTGGGCAATGTCTTACCTTGGGTCTCTAGGTCTGGCCTGGTCTCCAGTAAAGCCAAAACCATCTTCTAAAAATTGTAGACCAGAAATATGAAGCCAAGAGGGAAGGAAGAAAAGTCTGGGGTTGTTGGGAGGGCTTAACGGGGCTTAGTGCACAGTGGGTAGTATCTTACCAGGGATCCCTAGGACCAGCCTTATCAGGTAAAATGGCCTGATCTGTGGGCCCTACTATGGAGCTCAGGGTAGGGAGTGCAGTCTGGGGTTTTTGGGCTGGGATATGAAGCCTAGGGGAGGGAGTGGAGCAATATTTATTTTATAACTGAAAAACAATGCGCACGAAGCCAAAAGACAAAAATAATTGAACTAGTTTTTATTGGTGCAAAGATATTTATAGGCAATCTGTCTGTCACATCTTACCTGTTGAAGGCCTTGCTCCAGAAGTTTTGATGACCTGAGATAAATGTGTGGAATAAGCCCCTGAAGAGACTCTGATTACCTGTTGTCATTCATCAAGTGGTCCTGGATAATTTGAGCTATCTTTATTTATAGTTTTTGTTATATCTTTATTTACAGTCTCAATGGTTTGTTTGAACAGTTCTACAGTTTTTACTTCCTAAGTTTCTAAACATGGTTTCAGTAATTACCACTTAGTTCCTTGCTTCTTTCCCCTTCCATCTTCCAACTCTCTTACAGGAGGCCATTCCCTTTTAGATCTGTATCTCTATTGTCAGAAGCTTAAAAGGTTTTGCAAGCTACAAAGGAACTTTTCTAACTAGGCACACCTACAGGTAGAACAGTGCTCCATTTGGCAGCACATGTGGGTACAGTGTTATGCAAAGTGAGAGGCAGTTTTCTCTCCTGTGGTTAATATTTACATCTGGTAGGGTGTGGGTTCTCATGATCACCTCACCAAAAAAAAGTTGGATCAGTCCATTCTACATTTTGTACTGTTCTATTCCTCCTGTGGGTATACCCAGCTTTTCCATTTACCCTATCAGCAAAATCACATGGAAACTTACTCTTAATAGTTGACATTGCTTGTCCCTTGCCCTTATATCTATTTCCCTTAAATTCTTGGGGATATTGGTACTTATATTAGAAATGAGGGAACTGTGGGTTCTATCATTCTGCTTAATTACTGTTTCTTTAATAATTCCATTAAGAACTGATAGCATCTATTAATAGCATTTCTTTAGAGCTCTTATAGTTAAAAATCATTCTTTCCAGAACAGTTATGCAAATATGTATCATTAAACTTCAGGGGCACTATAACTCATTTAGGCTAGCAGTATGGCTAGCTAGTGAAAGCAAGGAGAGCGTGTAGCATGCATGATCCTTGGGTCAAGCCCAGAATTATATAGCAAACTGTCCACAAGTTCTTGCCAAGTGAATCTGTCTTTCCAGGGGCCTTGCAGTGAGAAGAGCAACTCATGCTATTCTTAGACATTATTCCCCAAAGAAGTTTCATGGCTCCGGCAATCTCTCCTTTTTTTGCTTTTTTAGTTGAAGCTCATAAACATCATATAGAGCCACATGTAGGGCAAGTCTTAATCATTTGTAAAGGGCTGTGAAAACAGTAATTAAGATTAAAAATAAGCTAACAGCAACCGCCAAATTGGTGATAAATGTGAAGAAGTGTTTTTGTTGTGGTTATAAAAGAGGTAATTGAATTAAAAAAAATGAGATACAACCTTCTTGGCAGAGGATATCTTAAGATGTGTATGAGAGATTGTTGCAACTTATTACAGTGCACACAAAGCAGCATTCTCATATTAAGGTGGCAAAAATTAACAGGAAAAAGTACATATGGAGGCTATCTGCTCGTAATCACATATTAGGATCATGGGAAGAATTTATACAATTAGCAATAAAACATTACTTGAAGTCAGTCACCCCCTGGGCTGGGGAATTTAGGGTAGTGAGAAGGGAATATGAGCCAAACCCTGTGTCAGGTAGGGACTGAGAGATGTTGGGAGAACTTGGCAGCCAGGTCCAGCACTGATATGTTAAATAGGCACCTCAGTCATATATCCCAGGTGTGAAACTTAACATCCTACATTTGCTGATAATAAATGACAAGGGATGATCTATTCATATATGAATACTTCTTGTTCACATTGGAGCATCTCTGGGGACCCAAATATTTACCATCTCTGGTTGCTTTACTCACTGTTCAGGTTTTATAGAACCATTTGGGCCTAAAGACCTGCAGGCAGCAGTTGGAGCAGTTTGAAGTCCTTAGCTGATTAGAAATCTGCTGGAACAGATGTATATTAAGGGCAGAAAATAAAGCTAAGGAATTTTAGGTGGAAAATTTTTTCTTAGGTATATATTTTAAACTTCCAAGCCCGTGGTATTGACAGCTAGGAAAGGGGTATCCCAAATCCACTTAAAGGGGAAGAGACCACACCCACTCAGAAATTGGCAGGTAGGCGAACAGATTGTGTATTGGGAGTACTTACCTGGAGTCTATTTTGACCTGTGGGGGATGGAATCAAGCGGATTTCCTGAAGCTTATTAGCCTCCCGTTTCAGAGGCAAAAGTCTCAGATATGTAAGTTTTATCATTGTAATGTATTGAAATCCACACTGTAGAAAAGGCAGTAAACGCATGCCTTTGAGTTATAGTAAAAATTTGGAAACCAAAGAATGATTGTGACTAAAAGTATTACTATTCTTTCCTCTACCCAGAAGACTGAGTTTATATAGATTAAACATATATTTTTGGTGCAAAGAGAAGCACTTTTAAATCTATATTTAGAAACCAACCAAAGGGAATTTAAAATCTTGAGCTTGTTACTATGATAATAGTAGTCAGTGTTTATCAGAGCTAGATCAATAGCTTATCAGAACTCCACTGATTAATATTAAGTCTCTGAACTTTTGAAGTCTCAATATAGCAAAAGTATAGAGAGGGAAAGAAATATAAAACATTTTTATTCCTCTTATATACCTTAAATAATTTTTTGTCATAATTTATTACATTTTATATAAATTTGTGTTTCTAAATCTTAAAATACCTTCTTATATCTTAAAATATTTCTTTTTAGATTCTTACAGTTTACACTCTAAACTTATACTTCTTTTCTCCCTATTCAGTCATTCACAAAGAGACACAGGTGATTGATTACTGAACCAATTAGTATAAAGCAATTTCCTTTAAATAAAGGAGTAGTTAAAAAGTTACATTGAAACCTGTTTGGTGAGCTTATCTCTTCCTTTAAGTCTGGTAGCAAGGCAAATTATTTTTAGACCTGGTAATAGCTTTAGGAGGCTTACAAGGCCTGTGGCTTCATTTTTACATATGAAAAAAACTGAGAAGGCAGCTGAACCCTCGGGAGGAGCTGGGTGCTTGCTGCTATTAAAGCTATACTCGGTCAGTATCTTCAAAGATCTGAGAAGGACAAATTATGACTGGAAGTGTAATCTAAATAATCTATGTATCAATTAAAAAGACAGAGGCCCACTACCCAGATGGACTGTCTTAGGGTTCTGTAGCTTTGTTGGGGGCAGTATAGTCTATTTTGGGAAGATTAAACATCTTAAATGCCAGGGAATAAGGAAGGAATTAGTTACACTAATAACTAGCATTACTACAAGGATAGTTATAAACATATGAAAGAATTTGTTCATTTATAGGGTAGGATTAATCATGAACATATTTTTAAATTATCATTAACAGTTTATGTTCATAGCTTTCCCAAGGCTCAGACTTTATGTTCAATCTATGTAGAATTTAGCCTTAAAAATAAACAAAATAAACTTTTGAATTAAAGTTCTTTTAGTATTGGAATAAAACTTTAAAATCATAAATACAATCCATAGGGAGACTGGCAATATTATTAATCCCTTTATAATGCCCCATGGATGAAAATAGCTGTTCTATGGGTGAAAATGGAAAAAGTTTATTCCAAACTGCCAACACTATCTCTAGGAAAGTAAGGAGATGGTAAAGGAAGAAGATTTTCAGTGTCAAATAGTTGATCCCAAGGTTGCATAAATAATAGGAATCAGTACACCATTATTCAAAACACTATGGGGAAAACGTCTTTTAACTAGATAGGGCCACAGAGAGTTATTGGGCTCTGTGACCCCAAGAAGGGCCTCTAAGAATCTTTTTATAAGTGTTGGAGAAAGGGGTTTGTTGGTTCCTGGCTGCCCAGCTAGCTTAGTCCCGAAATAATCACACAGAAACTATTTTAATTAAATTACTGCTTGGCCCATTAGCTCTAGCTTCTTATTGGCTAACTTTTATATTAATTTAACCCATTTTTATTAATCTGTATATACCATGAACTACGTTGACAGATTTTAATATGTTAAACCATCCATGCAATTCTGGAATGAAACCGACTTGATCATGGTGGATGATGGTTCTGATGTGTTCTTGGATTCGATTTGCCAGTATTTTAAATTTAGTATGTTTGCGTCAATGTTCATGAGTGAGATTGGTTTGCAATTGTCCTTCTTAGTAATGCCTTTCTGTGGTTTGGGTATCAGGGTAATTGTAGCCTCATAAAAGGGGCTTGTCATTGTTACTTCTGTTTCTATTGTGTGGAATAATTTGAGGAGTATTGGTATTAGTTCTTTGAAAGTCTTGTAGAGTTCTGAGTGGAACCCATTTGGTCCTGGGCTTTTTTTGGTTGGGAGACTTTTGATGACTATTTCTATTTTTTTCCTCAGTTATAGGTCTGTTTAATTTGCTTATCTGGCCTTGATTTAATTTTGGCAAGTGATATTTATCCAGACAGTTGTCCATTTTCTTTAAGTTTTCTAATTTTGTGCAGTACAGGTTTTCAAAATTTGACCTGATGATTCTCTATATTTCCTCCATGTCTGTTGTTATGTCCCCCTTTTCATTTCTCATTTTGTTAATTTGAATATTCTGTCTATGCCTTTTGGTTAGTTTGGATAAAAGTTTGTCTATGTTGTTGATTTTCTCCAAGAATGAACTCTCTGTCTCATTGAATTCTTTGTATTGTTTTCTTTGTTTCTATTTTGTTGATTTCAGCTCTCAGTTTGATTATTTCCTGCTGTCTAGTTCTCTTAGGTGAGTCTGCTTCTTTATATTCTAAAGTTTTCAAATATTCTATTAATTCACTATTATGGGATTTTTACAGCTTCTTTATGTAGGCATTTAGTGCTATGAACTTTCCTATTAGCACTGCTTTCATTGTGTCCCATAAATTTGGGTATGCTCTATGGCCATTTTCATTGAATTTTAGGAAGTCTTTAATTTCTCCCTTTATTTCTTCCTTGACCCTTGATGATTCAGGTGAGCATTGTTTAACTTCCATGTTTGTGGGTTTTCTGAAATTAGTATTGCTGTTGGCTTCTAGTTTTAAACCATGGTGATCTAATAAGGTACATTGGGTTATTCCCATTTTTTTTTTATTTGTTGAGATTAGTTTTGTTACTGAGTATGTGGTCAATTTTTGAGAAGGTTCCATGAGGTATTATGAAGAAGGTATATTCGTTTCTGTTTGGATGCAATATTCTATAGATGTCTGTTAAGTTCATTTGAGTCATAACATTTGTTACTTCTCTTATTTCTCTGTTCATTTTTTGTTTGACTGACTTGTCAAGTGGTGAGAGGGGAGTGTTGAAGTCTCCCACTTTTAGTGTGTGTGTATTAATGTATGATTTAAGCTTTAGAAGTATTTCTTTTACATATGAGGATGCCCTTGTATTTGGGGCAAAAACCACATGATCATCTCTTTAGATGCTGAAAAAGCTTTCAACAAAATACAACATCCCTTCATGATAAAGGTCTTGGAGAGAGCAGGAATAAGGAACATATCTAAACATAATAAAGGTATTATACATCAAGCCAACAGCCAACATCAAACTAAATGGAGAGAAACTCTCAGCAATTCCACTGAAATCAGGAACAAGACAAGGTTGTCCACTCTCTCCATATCTATTCAATATAGTTCTTGAGGTCCTAGCTAGAGCAATATGACACCAAATGAGATCAAGGAGATACAAATTGGAAAAGAAGAAGTCAAACTCTCACTGTTTTCTGATGATATGACAGTTTACATAAGTGATCCCAAAAATTTCTATCAAGGAACTTCTACAACTCATAAACAATTTCAGTAATGTAGCAGGATACAAGATTAACTCTATTAATCTGTATATCACCACATGGCTGTGGCTTACCGGGTAATGTTCCCAGAGTCTATCTCCACTGACTTTATGACTTCTTCTCCCTTACTCCGCCATTTTCCTGCCTACCTCTATTTTCTGCACAGGCCCAAGACAGTTTCTTTATTAACCAATGGTATTCACAGCATACAGAGGGAAATCCCACATCAAATAAGCAAAGGTTATACACAGGGCAGAGAATACATATCAATATTTAGGGCTTCGCAGGTGTACATCCCAGAGTCAGGATTTTCTTCTGATTACAGGGTATTAGTTCAAGATGTTTACATATCCTGGGTCTATTCTAACTGCTTCCCCATATCTGGGACAATGTAGGGCAACACGTCAGGTCACTTGTTTTAAGACCACTATCAGGCTATAAGCACACAATTTTTCATATTCTTGGGCTCTTTATTCCCCCCTTGAGTTTTTATCAGAATCAAACTATCATTCATTTTGATCATCGTACAGTTATATTTTATTTAGAGCAGGTTAAGCATCTTATTGCATTATATAATTATTTTAGCCAATGAGTCTATCTGTTGATAGATCTTGGTCTATTGGTTTTAGCAGGTACTTTCTCTGGTATGCCAATAGGCATTACATCATGGGTAGCTTTCCCCCCCCTCAGGAAACTCCCAGGGAGTTTTCTTTTAATTTAGCCTTTTTCATCTTATTGTGGAAGTAAGGGTGATGTACTGAAATGGGGCTTTGATTTTCAGGGACCAGAAATGTTGAAAGACTAGTCAAAAGTAAAGAGTGGATTTAGGCAATGGGGCATTTATCAGAAGAAGCTGGTTTATTGACTCAGCTGATGATAAGGAGCATTCACATAGGTCAGATTTGGTCCTTGTCAGTATTCAGCAAGTCAAGGACTCTCAGTCCTTTAGAGCAGATTGAAGTCAGCAGCTTATGTCTGGAAGTGTCTGTCAGTCAAGTAGAAATCTGCTGAAGCACATATAGACTAGGGACAGAAGTTAAAATTAAGGAATTTAAAGGAAAATATTACAGTTGGAACTTTTAGGCCCATAGTCCTAGGAAGTAAGTCTATCGGGAAGGGGAGGAATCCCAAGACCAGGAGAGAGAGAGAGAAATATCACCCACAGAAATAGATAGGTAGAGAAATTTAGGCTGTACTTATCTGGAGTTCTTTTGACATGTTCAAGGTAGATCCAAGTCGACTCCCTGAAGCTTACAACTTATTTTATTTTATTGTTTTTAATTTATAAAAAGATATAAAACTCTTATATGCATTATCATTACCTTTCTGCATTGAAATTCATATTGTAGAAAATCAGATAACTGAGATCTGTAAAACAGCATGGGTAGACTAATATCTTTGAGTCCTATCATAAAATATAGATTTGGTTTTAAAAAAGCATGAACTTATTTTTATTATTTACCAGGAGACACAGGTGGTTGATTACTAAGAGCAGTCATTGTAGATAAAGTTGCTTTTAATAATGGAGTAGTAAATAATTACATTGAAATCTGTTTTGTAAGTTTATTTCCTTTCTGAGTCCCATAAACAAGATAAACTACTAATAGCTGTAAGGAAGAAAGAGGGGGGGGGGGGACTATGGCCTGAATTTTGCACATAAAGGGAGCTGTGAAGGCAGCTGGAGCCTTGGTTGTTACTGTTAAACTGACAGGGCTATCATTAGTCTAGTCATCAAATACCATCAGAGTTCTGAGAAGGACAACTT
The DNA here is from genome assembly GCF_950005125.1 of Chionomys nivalis. Taxonomy (NCBI): domain Eukaryota; kingdom Metazoa; phylum Chordata; class Mammalia; order Rodentia; family Cricetidae; genus Chionomys; species Chionomys nivalis. Next base: position 16,458,702 of record NC_080091.1, on the reverse strand, counting down.
TTACCCAAGAAAGCAGAAGTACAGACCAAGTAGTTTCCTGAATCTATTAAAAAAAGATTTCCTGGCTACCTAGACAGCTACACCCGATTTTCCCATAGTCATTGGAGACAGAGCTCTCAGAGGACCATAAGCCTTCTGCTACCAGGCCCAGAAGATCTGACAGAATTTTCTAATTTTCTGTGGAGTGGGAACTTTGGGGTGGAGGCACCAATCATTTGTCTAGGCAGAGTAGGGCCATCGATTCCCCCTTCGTTTTGTTTGCCCCACACTCTGGGCAGTGTCTTGACAAAGGAGCTCCAGGTGGAGGTTCTCTGTCCCATCTACATTCTTTGGAAGAGATGGGGTGCTGCCAGGAACTGGCATGTCTTTTTATTATGAAATTTTTTTTTCTATTGAACATTTTAAATGCCATATTCTGCAGATCTCTGAAGCATTTGAGGACTATCTGTCTACTTGATCTATCTGAATAAACAAACTTTGTTTCTAGTTACTCATTTTAAGCTTAACTTTGAAAAATATATATAAGAAGCTAAGTAAGGCTTATAACCCTGTAATTAATTATATTAGTACGTTGGATGACTATAATTAAAGATTTGATAACTTATAAGAAGACCAACTATTAACTTGTGTTTTTTTTAAAGTTTATTATAGTAACTTTCATAAGATTAGGACTTTATTTCCATTTTAAAAATTATTCCTTATTTTTTACAATATGTTAGTAGTAAAGAAACCAATGTAGTCTATCTGTGGGTGAAAGCTGAACAAATTTGCTCCAAACTGCTAAGGCTGTTTCCTGAGAAATCAAGGAAAAGTGACAGGGGAGAGATACCCAGAGGAGAACAGGAGAAAAGGGACCTGTGAACTGTGTGTGTGTGTGTGCATGGACTGAGAGAACCCAGAGGCCAGCATTGTCCTTGACAAGCCATGGGGATCCCTGCCCAAGTGCCCAGTCCTGAGAAAAAGACCCTCTAGGGAGACCAGAAACTCTATTATAGAATATAATATATATTATTTACCAAATGTCTTATTTGGTTGACTATCATATGGCATTTTCAAAATTGCTAAGATCCACATGGTAGTCTTGCCATATATTTGCAAAACTCAGCTGTTTTCCATGATTTCTTTATGTTTTTAAATCATTATTACCTAGGTGACTCCCAAATTACAAAGGGTAGCTGCCAGAACCAGGTATTTTTTGCATATAAAAGCATAGAGGTGAATCACACTTTAACGTCTTATTAAACAAGCATTGTTTCAGATCCTGTTTTAATAAACCTGGCTCTTAAGACAGGACAAGAATTATACAAAAATCTTATCTTGATTTTCGAGCCAGTTCTTCAACTGCATAAAACAATTTTCTGCACTTGAATCTCCATTACATCAGACCCAATGACCAGAGTGCCCAGAGGTAAATTCTAAGCTTGGGCAGTAAGGCCTGCAGCCAGGGTGCACTAAACATAGCTGACTCCTACATTTAGAAATACACATTTAATAGCCACATCCATGCATTTAAAGCAGACAAAACTTTTCTTAAATTCTCCAGCTGAAATGTGAGGAGGGGATAAGGGGAGGGAGGGCGGCAGAGCCTTTGTGTTTTCCTGATGGAGCGACTACTACAGATGCTACTCAACCGGGTATTTTTTGCTGTGCAGCTTTGGAGCATGTACCCCAATTGTGAGATCTAAAACTATTTTCATTTGGAAGAAGTGGCTGGTAGTGGCCGCGGCTCTGTGCCCAGCCTCACTGCCGCCCCTGTCCTTCATGCCATGCCTGCCTGGCTCATCATTGGCACCTGGGGTCAAGGACTGTGGCATCTGCTGGGGCGGGGCAGTCATGTCCTTGGCTGACAGAGCCGCACGCACCAGTGAGATAGATGTTATCTGCACAACTGCAGTGTAGAGCCTGGATGCTTGAGATGGAGAGGGGCAAAGAAGTCTGACAGGAACTGCCACTGTATTCCTAAAATTCTGAAGATGAGAGAACACAATCCAAAAGGGGCCTGAGGTTTAGAGGATGTTTGGGCCATAGTGGGAATTAATTCACAAGCAAGAACAACTAATAAACCAACAGTAAATGAGACAGGGAGTCGACAGAAATAAGAAGAGGAAAAAGCACACACAGAAGGAAAAAAAAAAAACAAACTGCAGTGGGCCACATGGTTCCAAACCAGTACCGAACGAACCCAGATGAACCATCAAATAGTCAGAAGACGGGCTGAAACTTCATTCTCTCCCCTCTGGCTCAGAGGTCAAGAGCATGTTGGTCTCTTCTATATTGAGCCCCCCATTTGTCTGGACACTAGATACAGAAAGCTGAGAAAAACTTACTGATAGGCTAGAACTAGTAGAAAAAAGTTGCCAGAGACTGGGGTGTCTTTCCAGAACTGGGCACTTCCTGATACGGGCCACCATAATGTTGGGTCCAGAGGTTAGGTGAATATTTGGAATTAGGCACTGAAGTCTATAACTAGGAGCAACTTTATTCAAAACACCACGAGAAACAAAAACTTCTAACTAGTTCAGCCACAGAGACTTATTTAGCTCTGGAACCCCGAGAAGAATCTCCCTGTTTCCCACACAGAGTTTCTCTGTGTAACAGCCCTAACTGTCCTGGAACTGGCTCTGTAGACCAGGCTGGCCTCGAACTCGCAGAAATCTGCCTGCCTCTGCCTTCCGAGTGCTAGGGTTAAAGGCGTGTACCACCAGTGCCCGTCCTCTAAGAATCTTTTTAGAGCCAAAGTTTGTACACAGGGCAGAGTACATATTGGAATTTAGGGCCTCTCGGGATTGCAATGGAGAGTCAGAATTTATAACCTCTGATTGCAGGGTGTTGGTTCAAGATATTTTCATAGCCTGGGTCTATTCTAATTGTTTTCCTGTATCTGGGAGAATGTAAGCAGCTCTAGTGGGGAGGTGATGAACTTCCGGGCGGGGAGTCAAGAGGAGTTTTGAGGAAGAGAGGGGGTAAGTAACAAGAATCTCAGTCCTTGACATTTGCAAACGGATCGAAAGGTTTGTCAGAGAGAAATGCACCAAATAACAGAGGAGAGGTGTCCCTCTTTAAGTGATGGGGGCCAGTAGGGTAGGAGCAAGCTTCCTGGCATACCAGTGTGACTTTCGTAGTAAACAAAGCAGAGAGGTCCTAGTGACACTTATCCTTAGGAGGGGAGCCAAGTGCTTAGAGCAGCAAGGTGAGAAATCAGCTGAAGAGATGAGTAAGTAGAATTGTCCAATGATGTGGTGCCAGGGCCCGGGCATAGCAAGCAGATATTGTCAACAAGGCATTCCTTCCTAGCTTTAGCCTAACAGATGCTCCCAGCCATTCTTCGACACCCATAAACAGGTGTCTTTCTTCTTTTCTTTCCCTAAGGATTCACCCTGCTTGCTAGTGGGCCTGATGGAAGACCAAAGCAAATCTCACTGGTCTCCTTTTCTCTGAGACGGTTCTGAGGTCTGATTTAGAGTTAAACCTTGCAGTGGCTGGGAACATCAGGATTATGCTACTTTGCTGCTTTTTTCTTAGACCTTAATGGGGTAACAACAAGGGTGTTCCCTCATAAGGAGGGGGAGCAGAGGGCTCCAGAGCAGATATGGGCTCTTTATCACATGCCGTTGCCTGGCGAAACACATTCCAAATAGAAAATTCTGTAGGAGGCATACATATTCTTTCCTCCACTCTGTGTATACCAGTTCTTAGTATTTATCCCTATTGAATCCCATATTTCTACATCTAAAATTTTTAGGTCTGGAAAGTTACATTACAATATTCATGTCTTGTGTCACATTAACTTTTAATCAATAACAATTCTTAGAATTGATTCCACCATACTCTGCAAGCAATTTTAAGTGTTTATTGTTTCACAGTATTTTTTGTTGTTGTTGTTTCGTTTTTTTTTGGTATAGGGAAACAATGCTGAGAAGTATCTATGACAAACCTTCCACTGAAAATATAAACCTCCAAGCTTTATTTCACTTTCCAGTTAGCTTTATTTTTGGGCTCTAATTGAACTAAGCTAATTTAGGAGATGTATCACATTTGCATGTCTTCTGTGAAAACGTACTGCTTGTGTTTATCTTCTTGGTTATAAAACAATATTCAGTTTTCCTAGTGATACAGGAATCTGGTATGCATTATGGAAACTTAGGCTCATTGTTTGGAAATTTAACAACATTTGGGGACTAGATAATCAATGTTTTTATTAAATTAAATCTCTTTGCATTATAATACATTTATTCCTTTGATACACTCTTAAGCTACTGTGGTAATTTAATCCTTTAATGTCCCTTTAATATGGGAAAACTAGGAATGTGTTCGACTACATAGTAGCAATAAATTATAAAGGTAACATTTCATACCACAAGACAATTTGTAAATTATTGGATGAACAACTGAGTTCATTTAGGTTAAAAGAAAAATCACATTTCTATTTTTGCTATTATTTCATGTGTTTTTATATTGTATTAAAGGTTTATTTTTAAATGAAACAATAGTTACTGAATATATATATATATATATTGAAAAAAAATATGGTTTCTTAACCATTAAAATAAAAGTCTGATGGACCTGCAGTATAAGGTATTTAACACAACTGCTCAACCAAAAATCACAATGATAAGCAAATATTGCAGATTGATGTATAGTGTATATCATAACAATTTGTTGGGTGCCTGTGTGGAAATAAATGATGCCTACAGATGAGAAAACTGTAGAAATATAAGTAACTGCAAAAATGTGTGAGGAGGGTGAACAAACACACAAATCCAAGGAATACTTAGTTCACTGGAGGCCATTGGTTCACCTGACCTGCAGGCTGGGAGCAGGAGCTGTGAGAAAGAGCTATCTCACATACACCACAACCTGCAGCTAGGATAAACAGGCCAGCAGGTATAGCGTTATGAGCATAAAATATTGATAAATATTGAAGCTTCTCTTTTCCTGTTCCTCACTTTTCCACTCAGAATTCCATTCCGAATTCATGTAGGTCAAAACTAACCAAAATGTGAAGAATAATTCTTTTGAAAGCCCACGTGACACCTTACAAAGAAAAATTCCTATATGGATCATGAAAATACTCCTTAAAAGGAAAATGGTTAGCACACCATATAAAAATAAACAAACTTGCCTATTTTTTTACTCTCCCTAGGGGAGCCTCTGTCTCTGCTATTGGCAGGATAGGGATTCAGCTGTTATGGTAGCAGGCCAACTTTTACAGAGGAAGTAGTAACCTTGACCCTGTGTGTCCATGGAAACAGGAAGAAAATGGTCAAAAATGGCTTCCAGAGATTGGGTCATTTGTTTCTCTGGTTGTGTGGAGCCTTTCTGGTGCTGAAAGCTTTATTATTACATTCAGAGTATGTCATGGTTCAGATGTACGAGTCCATATGGTAGAGGTTCTCTTGTATTCTCGACCTGTGAACTCCTGGTTCTAAGTCTATTTACATCAATTATCCTATCTTGAGATATAAGTACTCATAGGCACTGCTCACAAATCAATATATTTTTTAAAATCAATATATTTTTAAAAAATCAATATATTTTTAAAAATAGGTGTCAAAATATGTAGATCTTTACTGACTGATTCCCCTCTGTATGATGTGAATACCATTGGTTAATAGAGAAACTGTTTTGGTCCTACACAGAGCAGAATAAAGTAGGTGGGGAAAACTAAACAATGCTGTGAGAAAGGAGGCAGAGCTGAAGAGAAGGCATGTAGCTGCCACCAGGAACAGACTTACTGGAACCTTGCCAGATTAATAAAAATGGGTTAAATTAAGATGTAAGAGCTAGCCTATAAGAAACTAGAGCTAATAGGTCAAGTAGTGATTTAATTAATACAGTTTCTGTGTGGTTATTTTGGCCTGAGCAGCCAAGAACAAACAAGCAGCCATCCCACAACAGATTGGCTCTCCAACATGTGCTAGGTAAATTCACGTAAAAGCTGAAAGGGCTTAGAAAAGAATTCTACACACACATACACACAAAGTATAGCTGCATACTTTTTTTCTGCTGGCAGCATGTTGCAACTTCTTTAAGAGAGGTCTTCCTGATTCAGCAGTAACAATAACAACAACAACAACAAAAACTGCTTGGCTTTGAAAAGACAGCTTCCTCGGCCAAGCAACCAGCATGAACTCTGATTCTTTTGGGAGGTCCAGCTATGGAGCTTTTAAATGGGTTTTGTGAACAGAGTGTTTCAACTTACTTAATGGCAACACAGACCTGCTGCCACCTGACCCTTGATCTGGGGTAGAGAGAATGGATCTCAGGGGCAAGGAATAGACCTCTGATATGTTGGACTGGGTGTAGTCAAAAGGCACAGCAGCCTTAGACTTAGTAAAGATGCTTAACTGCTTACCATTTTAAGAAGCCCTCCTGGACAGAAAAGGATTTCAGATACACAATAGGACAGATTCAGACATAAAAGACCACTAAATAAGACATAGTGTGTTTTAAAAATATATGTTGGCCCAGGAGAGAGAGAAAAAAGAGTAAAGAGACAGAGTACAGACAGTCATAGATTAAAAAGAGTAAAGAATAATAAGTCACATAAAGATGGAAAATACACAGAGAGTCTGGATTATGTATATTATTGTATCTTTAAATTATTTGAGTGTGAAGGAGCAAAGTACAAAGAGAAAATTCATTGTATGGGATGCTAAGCTAAACCAACCTATATATTTTAAAAGTATCTTGATTCCAAAATTTGGGTCTAAGTATTTGTTGTTTTGGAAAAGAGGTTTTTCTTTAGTTTCCATAGAAGATGAGAACCTGTGGATTAATTTCAGACTAATGTGGTTTGATGTACCTAGATCCCACAAAAGGGTGCCATGTATACCCCCAAAATACTTTGTCCAACAGAAAGCAGGAAGTAGTTTGCAAGAACTATGCCCAAATTCCATAAGTGATTGTTTATAAATATTTGTTTACATTGAAAGGGGGATATGATACAGATATAAATAATTTGCGTTGGTTTGGATCTTTGCTTGTTGATACAAATTTTAGATGAATTTTCTTATATGTATATTTCTGCTCTTGATTAAAGTATTGTGTTTATGCAGTTAATTTAAAAATGTAATGTATAATTAAAAGTATAGGTTAATAGATAATCATTTATAAAGTCAAGCTTGTAGTCGTGTTAGGTGTTTTAGATGTACAGGGATGTAGGGATGTATTTAAGTTGGATAGGTTTTCTTTAAACCTTTCAAAGACTGCAGAATATGGTACTTAAAATGTTTAAGAAGTTAGGATTTTTCAGGACAGTGAGGCACTTCTGCTTCTGGTAGCAGCAAACTACCATACCAAGGGGATGGATGATGGGTACTGAAGAGGCTCCTTATGGTGTTGGTTAGCCATTTGGGCAAGAAACTGCTCTTGCCTGAACTGTTTGACAGAACTTGCAGGACACACAGAAAAATGACTGCTGACCTTGCCTAATGGTAAGATGATTTTTCTGGGTTCCCACTTCATAAAAGAGTCTGTCAGACATTCTGTAGGACACAGTAGAAAGTGACTGACAAACTGCTAATATAGGTGGAACAGTCTTTGAAATTTCCTGCTTTGTGGAAGAGTCTGCCATGTAGCCACAACTGGGAACAAATGAACCAGAACTTTGCCAGTAGGCCAGAACCACATGGACGTACACAGACTATTATTAATGGGTTAAATTCAGATGGCCAAAAGACACTTAAGGTCATGCTCAACTTCCTTAGCGATCAGGGAAATGCAAATCAAGACAACTTTAAGATACCATCTTACACCTGTCAGAATGGCTAAAATCAAAAACATCAATGATAGCCTTTGCTGGAGAGGTTGTGGAGTAAGGGGTACACTCATCCATTGCTGGTGGGAATGCAAACTTGTGCACTTACTTTGGAAAGCAATGTGGCAGTTTCTCAGAAAATTCGGGATCAACCTACCCCAGGACCCAGCAATACCACTCTTGGGAATATACCCAAGAGATGCCCTATCATACAACAAAAGCATATGCTCAACTATGTTCATAGCAGCATTGTTTGTAATAGCCAGAACCTGGAAACAACCTAGATTCCCTTCAATGGAAGAATGGATGAAGAAAGTATGGAATATATACATATTAGAGTACTACTCAGCAGTAAAAAACAATGACTTTCTTGAATTTTGCATGCAAATGTATGGAAATAGAAAACACTATCCTGAGTGAGATAAGCCAGACCCAAAAAGAGGAACATGGGATGTACTCACTCATAATTGATTTCTAGCCATAAATAAAGGACTTTGAGCCTATAATTCGTGATCCTAGAGAAGCTAAATAAGAAGGTGAACACAAAGAAAAACATATAGTCATCCTCCTGGATATTAACCTTCATCAGGCGATGAAAAGAGACAGAGACAGTGACCCACATTGGAGCAATGGACTGAAAACTCAAGGTCCAAATCAGGAGCAGAGGGAGAGAGAGTACGAGCAAGGAACTCAGGACCGCGAGGGGTGCACCCACATACTAAGACAATGGGGATGATCTATCAGGAACTCACCAAGGCCAGCTGGCCTGGGTCTGAAAAAGCATGGGATAAAACCGGACTCACTGAACATAATGGACAATGAGGACTGCTGAGAAGTCAAGAACAATTGCAATGGGTTTTTGATCCTACTGCACGTACTGACTTTGTGGGAGCCTAGGCAGTTTGGATGCTCATCTTACTAGACCTGGAAGGAGGTGGGAGGTCCTTTGACTTCTCACAGGGCAGGGAACCCTGACTGCTCTCTGGGCTGATGAGGGAGGGGGACTTAATTGGGGGAGAGGGAGGGAAATGGGAGGCAGTGGCAGGGAGGAGGCAGACATCTTTAATAATTAAATAAATAAATAAAACTTAAAAAAAAGATGTAAGAGTTAGCCAATAAGAAGTTGGAGCTAATGGGCCAAGCAGTGATTTAATTAATACAGTTTATGTGTGATATTTTGGGGCTCAGTAGCTGGGAACAAACAAGTAGCCTTCCCACACTGACTGTCCTCTGTGACTGAAAATTGGTTCAGGATATCTTTATTGATAAAAAGCTGTTATGAAAAAGTATTTTAAAGGTAGAATTAGCTATCTCAACTTGCAGTGGATTAGGTAACTATTTGAACTCTGAGGTTCATTTTACAGTTTCCATGTCTGTTTTTAACAGTACAATGAACATCTATACAACATCGCTCCTTAATGAATCATACTAACTCAGTTTACTGGTTATCCGTTCACTAACTCTTGTTCTAGATTATCAGTGCACTTGGCATGGCTAATGAAGAGCAAACACTCATCATCATTGTCCTAGGGCTATGTATCCAAGAAAAGTGTCTTCTGCGGCCTTCTTCTGTTGCCACTCATTGTTACTAATATGTTATTAATCTCAGAAAATTGTGAAAACTTTCCTTTTTAACAATCATATTTATTTATCAAGAAGTATAAAAACAATTTATTTTTTAAACAAATCTTCTACTTATTGGTGTTAGAAACCTGGATTTTTCTTTTATAGAGGTAATAATTGTCCATATTTTTATCATATTTAGTTTTATCGAAGAAGAAAATGTTTTTTTTTTATTATTTTTTAAAAGAAAATAAACTATCTTTTTTTTCATTTTACATACCAATTCTAGTTCCTACTTCTTCCCATCCTTTCATTCCTTCCATCTAACCACTATACTAACACCCATCCACTCCCCAGGGAGGGTAGGGCACTTTGCTTTAGGGAAGGTCCAAGGTCCTCCTTACTATATCGAGGCTGAGGAAGGTATCTTTCCAAAGAGAATCGGTTCCCAAAAAGCCATTATATGCAGTAAGAATAAATCCTGGTGCCACTGCCAGTGGTGCGGTAGGCTACTCCAGTCATACAACTGTCATCCACAATCAGAGGGATTAGTCTTGATCTATGCTGTTTCCTTCCCTGTCTGGCTGGAGTTGGTGAGCTCCAATTAGCTCGGGTAGACTGTTTCAGTAGATTTACCCATCATGGTCTTGACCTCTTGTCTTATATTCTCATTCTTCCCACTCTCCAACTGGACTTTGGGAGCTCAGTTCAGTGCTCCACTGCAGGTCTCTGCCTCTGTTTCCAACAGTTGCTGGATGAAGGTTCTATAGTGCTATTTAAGTTATTCATCAGTCTTACTACAGGGAAAGGACAGTTTGGACACCCTCTCTTCTATTGCTGAGGGTCTTTAGCTAGGGTCATCCTTGTAGATTCCTGGGAATTTCTCTAGTGCCATGTTTCTTGCTAGCATCATAACGGTTCCCTCAATCAAAATATCACTTTCTTTGTTCTCATTTCTGTCCTTCCTCCATCTCAACTTTTCTATTCCCTCAAGTTACCCTCCCCTGTCTGCTTCTCCCCAACTCTTCTCTTTCTGCCCTCCCTTCTCCCCCCATCCTCATGTTCACAATTTTGTCAAGTGATCTTGTCTATTTTGCTTTTCCAGGTGTATCTATGTATGTTTTTCTTAGGGGTCACATTAGTTTCTCTAGGATCATAAACTATAGACTTTGCTTTATAGGTAATATCCACTTATGTGTGATAAGTACCATGTTCATCTTCCTGGGTCTAGGTTACCTCACTGAGGATGTTTTTTCTAGTTCCATCCATTTGCATACAAATTTCAAGATGTCATTTACTTATTTATTTTTACCACTGAGCAGTACTCTAATGTGTAAATGTGCCACATTTTCTTTATCCATTTTTTTTTCATTTGAGAGTCTTCTGTCAAGAATTCTTTGTTTAGTTCTGTACCTCATTTTTAATTGGATTATTTGGAATTTTAATGTCTGATTTCTTGAGTTCTTTATGTATTTTGGAGATCAGTCCTCGATCCAATTTGTGGTTCGAAGATATTTTCCCATCTACTAGTCTGCCTTTTTTATTGACTGTGTCCTTTGCTTTACAGAATGAGGTCTCATTCATTTATTGTTGCTCTCACTGTCTGTGCTACTGGTGTTATATTTAGGAAGTGGTCTCCTGTGCCCATGCATTGGAGGCTACTTCCCAGTTTCTATTCTATCAGGTTCAGTGTGGTCAGATTTATGTTGAAGTATTTAATCCATTTGGATTTGAGTTTTGTGCATGGGGTTATATATGCATCTATTTTCATTCTTCTTCCTGTTGACATCCAATTATGCAAGCACCATTTGTTGAAGATGCTTTCTTTTTTTGTGGTATAATTTTAGCTACTTTGTCGAAAATCAAGTGTTCATAGGTATGTGGATTAATAGCCAGGTCTCAATTCAATTACATTGCTCAACCTGTCTGTTTTTATGCTAACACTAAGCTCTTTTCATTACTGTAGCTCTATAATAGAGCTTAATGTTAGGGCTGGTGAGGGTGCTGGAAGTTTCTGTTGCAAGGAGAGGACCTACTTGTTTTTCCCAGCAACCTGGCTAGCTTAGCCCCAAAATAACCACACAGAAATTGTATTAATTAAATTACTGCTTGGCCCATAAGCTCTAGCCTTTTATTAGCTAACTCTCCTATCTTGATTTAACCCATTTCTATTAATCTGTGTATCTCCACATGACAGCGGCTTACTGGGTAAAATTCCCAGCATCTGTCTCTGGAGGATCCATGGCATCTCCCTAACTCTGCTTTCTTCCTTCCAGAATTCAGTTCTGTCTTCTCTGCCTACTTACGTTCTGCCCTATCAAGCCAAGGAAGTTTCTTTATTCATTAACCAATACAAGCAACACACAGAGGAGACTCCCACATCTAGTTTTTTTATTGTACATGATTGTTTTGCCTATTATGTTTTTTTTTTTTTCACATGAAGTTGATTATTGTTCTTTCAAGGTTTGTGAAGAATTGTGTTGGGATTTTGATAGGGATTGCATGGAATCTATAGATTGCTTTTGGTAGGACTGCCATTTTTATTATGTTGATTCTACCTATCCAAGATCATCAGAGATCTTTCCATTTTCTGGCATCTTCTTCAATTTCTTTCTAGAAAGAATTGAAGTTCTTATCAAATAGGATTTTTACTTCTTTGGCTGGTGTTACTTTAAGATATTTTATGTTTATTTGTGGTTATTGTGAAGAGTGATATTTCTCTTATTTGTTTCTCAGTTTCTTTATCATTTGTATATAGGAGGGCTATTGATTTTTTTGAGTTGACCTTGTATCCTGCCAAGTTACTGAAAATACTTTTCAGCTGTAGGAGTTCCCCCGTAGAGTTTTTTGGGTCACTCATTTATACTATCAAATCATCTGCAAATAGTTAAAGTTTAACTTCTTCTTTTTCAATTTGTATCCTCTTGTTCTCCTTTTATTGTCTAATTGTTCTAGCCAGAACCTCAAGAACCATGTTGAATAGATATGGAGAAAGAGGACAGCTCTGTTTTGTTTCTGATCTTAGTGTGATCACTTTGAGTTTCTCTCCATTTAATTTGATATTGGCTTTTGGCTTGTTGAATATTGCTTTTATTATGTTTAGATATGTTTCTTGTATCCCCGATTTTTTAAGATTTTTATGGTGAAGGGGTGTTGGATTTTGTTGAATGCTTTGGCAAAATCTAATGAGATAGTCATATGTTTTCTTTTTTTAAAGTTTTCATGTATGGAGGATTACATTGATAGATTTGTGCGTGTTGAGCCATCCTTATATCTCCCGGATGAAGCCAACTTGATTTTGGTAAATAATTTATTTGATCTGTTTTTGAAATCAGTTTGCAGTACTTTATTGAACATTTTTGTGTAGGGGAAGGTTGCTCATCTGTTCCCAGCTGCCCAGATTCAAAATAATCACACAGAAACTATATATTTGCAATACTGCTTGGCCAATAACTTAAGCATATATCTTGGTAGCTCTTACATCTTAAATTAATCCATTTCTATTATTTTACATTTTACCCTGAGGCTCCTGGTTTACTGGCAAGTTTCTGGCTGGTGGCTTTCTCCTCAGTTGGATACATGGTTGTCTCTCTGACTCTGCCTACTCTTTCTATAAATCTTTTCCAGCCTGGTTATATTCTGTAAAGCCATTGACCAAAAACATCTTCTGTATTAACCAATGACAATAAAATATATTTATGGCTTACAGAGGAAAGTCCCACATCATTTTTTAAATCTATGTTCATGTGTGAGATTGGTTTGTAATTCTCATTCCTGATTGAGTGTTTGTATGGTTTCAGTATCAGGGTAACTGTAACCTCATAAAAAGAGTTTGACAATGTTTCTTCCGTTTCTATTATGTGGAACACTTTGAAAAATATAGATATTATCTCTTTTTCAAGTTCTGGTAGAATTATGCATTGAAACCATCCGACCCTGGGCTTTTTTTGGTTGGGAGGCTATAGGTGACTGCTTCTATTTTCTTGCAGGTTATAGGTCTATTTAAATTGTTCACCTGGTCTTGATTTAATTTTGGTTTGTGGTATCTATCCTGAAAATTGTTCATTTCTTTTACATTTTTCAATTTTGTGAAGTACAGGTTTTTGTAGTAAGATCTAATGATTCCCTGATTTTCCTCTGTGTTATGTTCCCGTTTTCATTTCTGATTTTGTTAATTTGGATATTCTCTCTCTGCCTTCTTATTAGTTTGGATAAAGGCTTGTCTATCTTGTTGATTTACTCAGAGAACCAGCTCTTTGTTTAATTGATTCTTTGTATTGTTTTCTTTCAACAATACAAAGCCCTCAATTTGATTATATCCTGTCTTCTATTTCAGATGTTATGACACTAATGGACTTAACAGACATCTACTGCTGTAGGAAATCTTACAGCCAGTGGTTACTCACCCAGTGGGGCATGGCCTTTTATACTATTTATGCCAATACAGAGCATACTTCTGGCCTCTTTTCTGGCTGCAGGTATGGTTTCTGATATCTGTTTCAGCAGAGGATTCTGATTTGTAGATCTACCCCTAAATAAATAACTGTCTATTTCTCAATTCTGGGCTAATGTGAGATTTCTTTTCAGCATCCTTCCACAATCTACAGAACATTCCATCCAAACACAAAAGAATATACCTTCTTCTCAGCACCTCATGGAACTTTCTCTAAAACTGATCATATACTTGGTAACAAATCATATATTCTTGGAGTAACCCCTGTATCTTATCAGATCATCATAGTTTAAAATTAGAATTTAGCAACAACATTAATTGCAGAAGTCTAAAACCTCATGGAAATTAAACAGTGAACTATTAAAACTGTTGTCAGAGTTTTTATATAATAAGTAAATATTGATGGTGAAATTAATTTAAAAGCAAATGGAACATACCATATATATTTTATTACTCTTTTTATCTTTGGTTCAAAACATAATGACATAAACCATTCTATGAAGGTAAATTGTAAGGAATTTAATTTTAATAACTATGTGCAAATTATCAAAAAAATTAAACTGCATGTTGCAGGATCTATTCTTTGGTAAACAAATAGATAGAAAACAATTTAGCTGGCTCTGGTACACAGTTACCATATTTGTAATGTTGCAGTTTTTGAACTGGTACATTTGCTCAATTGCTATTCTGACTTCAACTGTGCATATGTCATCTTGGTGTCTGTATCTGCTCTAATGATTGTTTTGCTTCTTAAAAGGTGAAAACTTGACATTAGATCCAAAGTTAAGCCCCATCTACACAAGAACTAGGTAACTTCCTGGAATTCTGAGTCTCTCATTGTCATAAAAAAGAACCTCTGTTATTAAAACATTGTAAATACCATATCTGTAGATCTCTGAAATGTATGAAGATGACCAGTTTGTATCATCTTGTAAAATTTAGCATTTTCAATATGCAAAACAACTCTTTCTGCATATTGCAAATCAGTTACTATTTTGAGAAGTTCCTTAAAATTCATTAGAACCATTAGACTAGCATATAATTCTGACCTTTAGATAGCATAAGGACTTTGATCCACTTTACTTGAATTTTTGTAAACTCCCTTTACTGATTTATTTACACCAGTATAGAACTTGGAGGCTCCTACATATGATGTTATAGTGAGAGGAATGATTCAACTAGTTTTCTTTAGAATTTAAATTCTCTTGATTTTTGATATTTGTTGTTAATCTCTCCTCCCTCCCAAAACATGCTGCAAAATCTTTTCCAGGGTTCACTTTCTGCCCATAATTTGACAATTTTATATTTAGTGAATGGTACTACAATTTCTGCCAGATCTTTTCCTGCTAAATGATGAAGTTTGAATTTTCCTTTTTTTAATTAACTCAGACATTTTCCACATAAGTTTTCAATTTTATACTTGATTTATGTGGGAAAAGATCCATTCTAAGATATCTTCTCTCTGGTTTAAAATTCCTTTAGGGGAATGCTTAGATGGTACTATGACCAGAATGTAACTAAGCTTTGGATCTACCTGATTCATGTGCAATCTGTAATTTCCCTTCCACAACAACCAATTCTCTACCACCTTCAGCTGGTATTTTCCTGGAACTGTTTAAGTCCTTGCCACCATCTAAGGTTTTGACCAAACTACTCAGTTCATCAGTGTTTATCTCAATAGTGGGCCATAGATGGGAAATGTCTCCTAACAATCTCTGAAAGTCATTAAGAGTCTGCAATTAATCTCTCCTAATTTGCATCTTTTGAGGTCTATTTTTTTAACCTATTTTAGAGACTAAATAATGAATAGAATCTTCTTTTTGTATTTTTTTTAGGAGCAATTTGTCATTCCCAACAAGGCAACATTTTCTTTACTCTTACAAACATTTTTTTTTCTAAATTATCTACATTTAACTTAGCTAGTAAGATGTCATTCATGTAATGGTAAACTATAGATTGAGGAAATTACCTAAATATCATTACCAATGGCTGACTTATAAAATATTGGCACAGGGTAGGGTTATTTAACCTTCCTTTTGAAGGACCTTTCCATCGATATCTCTTAAAGGGCTCAGAAATATTATAAATAGGCAACATGATGGCAAATTTTTCTGTCTTTTTCTTGTAAAGTTATGTGAAGAAACAATATTTTAAAACACTAACTATAAGAGGTCATTCTTTAGTTAATAAAGAAGGCAAAGGAATGTCAGACTGTAAAGAACCCATTGTTTGAATTACCTTATTAATAGTTCTTAGATCTGTTACCATTTTCCAGATTTCTTTTAAACAACAAATACAGGAGAATTTCAAGGGTTGGTTGACTCTTCTGTATGCTGAGCATTTAATCGCTCTTGTAACAGCTGTTGTAAGGCCTGAAGTTTCTCCATTGTTAAAGAATGTCGCTCAACCCATACAGGTTTATCTGTCAATCATTTTAAAGATAAAGCTGTTTGTGACTTTGGAAGATTAACAGCTGTTTTTCCCTGTTCTTATGTAATCTGAATTGTCGGTTACTGTTCTTTATAATACCTTTTTATATTTTTCCCAGAAGCATACATTAATAATATGGTTTGTTTCTGAGATTGGAGGAATGTTAATTTGAGTATTCCATTGCTGTAACAAATCATGTCCACATAAGATCATTTCCATGTTAGCCACATATAGTTTTAATTTTTCTCTCTGATCTTCTGGACCTATACATTTGACCTATCTCATACTTTGTTCTATCTGAGATAAAGCTCCAATCCATAAAAGCTGAACAACTACCCCCTGAAGAGGACAATTTGGAAGCCAAGATTCTGGTGCAGTTGCTGTGACACCCACATATATGTCTGCAAGGCCTTCAATGACAATGCAATTTATTTATATTTTAAATTTTGGTCATATGAGACTGCTGCTTCCTTGAATCTCCTTAAATATAGCATTTCCATAGGAGTCCATTTAAAACTTACACAGTCTTAGAAATATCTGTCATTCAGGGTTTGTTCCTATAAGATGGCTGGATAACATAAATTTGGTTGTTTGAAATCCTTAACCTGTTCCTTTTTAATCTTAATAATGCAATGCTGAAATTGGTTCCCCATTAAATTCCTCTGCCTGAATCTGAAAATCTTTATTATCTGTTTTATTAAGAATTTTTTATGGGTGTATTTTTCTTGTCATGTCTAGGGTTATGATCTCTTCACAGGCATCCTTACTCTCTGGCTCTTAATATCTTAACACACCCTCTTCTGTGATTTTTACCTGAGAGTCAGATTTAAGGGTTTCATTACAGAAGTATCAGTTGGTATTAGGTATCCCACCATCACTTGCCATCTATATTTTGAGCAGTTGAATATTTATTTAATTGTCTCCATCTGTTGTAAAAAGAGGCTTCTTGGAATGAGGGGTGAGTGCTGCACTTACATGTATGTAGAAAGAGAAGTATTTAGAAAATAGTCATAAATTATATTTGGGGGGACATAGAAAGAAGTAGGGCCTTCTCTCAAACCTGCCCTCTACAGTCACAGATAGCTGGATGGTTAGTTTTTGAAGGACAAGGTAAAATTTTCTTCCTGTCAAGTAGGTCTTAAGTTCAGTTAGACAGCAATTGGTACCTCTAAAATAAAATGGTCATTATTCCAACCAGTCATTGTTGTGGTCCATAGACCTTACAGCAAACTAGAACTATTTATTGCTCCCCTCCCTTGGCAACTCCCAAAACACCTTCAGATAATATGAGTGCTAGCCCTCAATGAGGCAAAGCACCCTCCAATCCTGGGAGGCAACCAAGAGCAATGACAATAGCCTATATTGTTTTAGCTGTCCTTTGGACTCCCCTGTGCAAGAGCTCCAAAGAAAGCATCTCATCCATGATACTACTGTTTCCATGACTCTCAGGTGAATCATCATCACTTCAAGTGTTATAGCTTATGTAAACAATATATTTATGTTTTCACATATCACGTATATTTTATGTGTAACTTTATACAAAGCTAAGATAATATGACCCCCTATGCTTTATCTAGCAATTGATAAATTAGACTTTAAAACAAATCAGAAGAGAAAAGGAAGGCACTTCATTCTAATAAAAAAACCATTATCTAGGAAGACATTGTCATCTTAAATATAGATGCATCAAATTCTGGCACATCTGACTTCATAAAAGGCATTTTTTCTCTAATCAATTTCTTTTTTCTTTATATTATTTATACTATCTTTTCTTAGTTATATAAAGGTTGTAAAATACATAGATTTATCATTTTTCATATAATGCATAAACTTTATTTTAAAAAGCTGACAACCTAAATGAAATTTTTCAAAATAAAAGAAATGAAGCTAATTGGCTTTGTATCTTCAATGATAGCACATCAGAGTTCCCTCAGAAAAAACTAATTTGGATATAATAAAATATCACTTATCATGACTTTTTAACTATTGACACATTTTCTGTATTATATTCACATTTACTGTCTAAAATGTTTAGATATTTATTAATATTTAGATAACACATTCAATATTTATATAGCCATTTAATTTCTCTATAACTATTTAAAAGGTAATATATGTTATTGTATATGATAATCTATAGTTTTCAATATCAACTCTTACAAAATTTTACTCAAATATAAGTTTACATTTATATTAAGCATTGAATTTTAACTATTACAGTTAGAATTTCAAGTGAAAATGGGATCTACAAATCTATGAGTATTTCATCCCAAGTATTTAGGCACTCTCAAAAACCAGGTCTTAATTGCATTTCTGATATTCTAATACCAAGTAAATGTGATGTTAACCTATAAGACTATTTACTGGTTAGATGAATGGATACACGTGTAAGTAACAAAGCTGAATAAGGCTTGGGGCATTTAGCAATTGAAGGAAAAGAAAGCAGTATTCCTGGGTTCTTTGCTGTTATTATGTCCAGGTTGCTGCTTTGAGTTCCTGTCATGACTGTGCTCAATGTTAGTCTGTGATTCAGGGTAGTAAAACAGAATAAACCATGCCCTCAAAAGATGAAGCTAATATCAAATTCTATGTTAAATGAAAATGGTGACGTGAAGATGAGTTTTCTTTAAAAAACAATTTCATTTACCACTAACTTTTGCATGTATGTATTGCTTATCTAACTTTTTTGTGTCTTTCTATTGCTATCCATCAATCTATTTCTTCTTTCTGTAGAGCTAATTATTTTTAAGTAATGGATATCATAATCACATAAAAGTTATACCCATTGTGGAAATTTTTAATTACTAATAGAATATTTATGAAATTAGAAGATTTATCTAATTCCTTCTTATATAAAAGTGTTTTATTGAATAAAAGTTGATTTACCTTTTGAAGAAATTTCTGATTTCAGTTGGTGACAATCATAGACATTCACAGTTTTAAGAATTCTCTTTAATATTTTAAAACCATTTTATTGTGTTATTTACCTTATTTAACTTGCTCTCTTATGAATGTTATTTATGGCACCATTTGACCATGATAATATTTTTGAGACATTTAGTAATGTAGCTTTTCTCAAAATATCATGCCATGGAGGTGCAGCAAGGAAGATTTAATGCATTTTACCTTAAAAAATTTAGTTGAGACCTAGATTATCTCTCTTTTTCCCCACATATATTGAACAACTAATCAATTCTCATTTTTTTTTTTTGGAACTTAAGAAAATATCTTTTGAACCTATTTTACTCACATAAATATTAATGGACTTATTTTAAAACTTCTTTTCATAGAACTATGATTTCAACTGAAATAAGAATCTTGTCCCTAACGTAACCAGCATTTTATAAAAATTCATAAGGTCTAAGAGATGAAAAAAGATTAAGAAAACTCACTAACAAAACCATTTTTTTTCAGTTAACCATTTTCTGCTGCTTTGGCATATGAACCAACATCAATCAACATGCTTCCTTTGTGAACTGACAGGGCTTAGTGTCTTTTCTCATCTGATTACTATTGACCTTGAATTTTTCAGAAGAATATTTCAGAATACCTGCACTGCATTTTCATTAAATTGAATAAAATATTGAATTCATATTCAAATGGTTACCTAGTTTTGAATTGCAGTTTTTTTTTTCATTTTTTCTTTGTTTTTCCATAGAAAGATAAAATATGATCTGCATCATCGATATGTATGATACATCTTACTGTGACTATGTGTTGATATTCTGAAAGTGATGATGCTTTAGGAACAAACTTTCAAAACTTTTCTTTTATGTATGTAAATACAGTGTGGAAATCTGCATGTTAGTTATATATATATCGAATATATCGAGTGATATAAAAACACTAAGTGCAATAAAAGTTTGTACTCAGGTAAAATCAACAGTATTTTTTATTTATTAGTAGTATTTTATCTGTGTACAGCTGTCTGCATCTAATTACAATTAAGAAGACCTTAGATTTAATAGAGTAGATTAGTAATAGTCCTGCTCTTGATGATATAGATGAGCATCACATGATTAGCTTCTGCAAAGGCACAAACTGGTTATTAGATGTCTTAGTTCCTCATAATTAACCTAAAAAAGTCACCACAGATTCACTAGCTTGAAATAAAATACATCTTTATGTCTCTCAGGTGAGTTGGTCTGAAGTTAAGAAAATGAAGCCTCGTTAAGCTGTGACTGATTTCCCCAGAGTTGCCGTCTTTGTGGTAATTCTACTGGATAATATACCTCCACATCGTCCCCAACCCTTGAGGAGCCTACTTTCCTTGGCCCCTTCAGTAGAGGTTTTTGTTTGTTTGTTTGTTTGTTTGTTTTTGTTATTTGGTTTTGTTTCTTTCTCACATAGAATCATTTTTTGGGGGGGTGGGGTTGCTCTGCCTCTTTTATTGTTCTTATAGAAAAAGTTGTTTTTCTTCTCCATCAAGTGGAATGTAGGAAGTATATCATCCTTCTACTGAAGGGTAAATTCAGGCCCATGGATGTTGCCTAGCATATCCGAGGAGTGTTCAGAGATTCAGGATAAATTTTCAAAAAGCAGTCCCAGTGATGCTCAAACACACAGGCAGGAGCAGGGCAATATGTCAAAACGGGTGATTGCAGTCCCAGTTACAAATGTGGCCTGGGCACAAACTCAGTTTCATAGAAGTAGCATAGATAGAATACAGATTCCTTTATGGGCCAGAAAATAGTGTCCTTCTTGTAAGTGAAGCCTTCCTTGAGAAGCAAGTGTGACAGAGCTCCTCTTTCTAATATCTGCCTCCTTGCAGTCCTCAGGCCAGGCTTCCCTGCATTGTGATATTCCCAAATAAATGTCAAGCCTTCTGAAGGACTTTGCTGCATTTCACCCTTCCCCGGGTGTCTCAGTGCTAGGCAACAGTCCTCTCTAAGCATTAACGAAGTTAATGGAATCAATTGATTCAAATTTAATTAAACTCCTTAGATCTAGTCCGAATTTTCCAGGACAGGTCTGTCAGTTTGCAGCCTTCTCCAGCTGGCTGCATAAGACAGACATCGTGTAGTAAGCACTTCTGGTTATTGTTGAGGCTTGGGTTTTCAAATGCTTTTCTCCAGAGCTTTTCTTCTCTTATGAGCTATCAATGAAAGAAGCTAGAATCCATGAAAATTGGCAATCTTAATTCTAGAGAAACTGAAATGCTCTTTGAAATGAAATTGAAACAAATCAAGACAACTTTAAGATACCATCTTACACCTGTCAGAATGGCTAAAACCAAAAACACCAATGATAGCCTTTGCTGGACAGGTTGTGGAGTAAGGGGTACACTCATCCATTGCTGGTGGGAATGCAAACTTGTGCAACCACTTTGGAAAGCAGTGTGGCGGTTTCTCAGAAAATTCGGGATCAACCTACCCTTGGACCCAGCAATACCACTCTTGGGAATATACCCAAGAGATGCCCTATCATACAACAAAGGTATATGCTCAACTATGTTCATAGCAGCATTGTTTGTAATAGCCAGAACCTGGAAACAACCTAGATGCCCTTCAGTGGAAGAATGGATGAAGAAAGTATGGAATATATACATATTAGAGTACTACTCAGCAGTAAAAAAACAATGACTTCTTGAATTTTGCATGCAAATGGAAGGAAATAGAAAACACTATCCTGAGTGAGGTAAACCAGACCCCAAAAAGAGGAAGATGGGATGTACTCACTCATAATTGGTTTCTTGCCATAAATAAAGGACATTGAGCCTATAATTCGTGATCCTAGAGAAGCTCAATAAGAAGGTGAACCCAAAGAGAAACATATAGTTATCCTCCTGGATATTAACCTTTATCAGGCGATGAAAGGAGACAGAGACAGTGACCCACATTGGAGCACCGGACTGAAATCCCAAGGTCCAAATGAGGAGCAGAAGGAGAGAGAGCACGAGCAAGGAACTCAGGACCGCGAGGCTTGCACCCACATACTGAGGCAATGGGGATGATCTATCGGGAACTCACCAAGGCCAGCTGGCCTGGGTCTGAAAAAGCATGGAATAAAACCGGACTCGTTGAACATAGTGGACAATGAGGACTGCTGAGAAGTCAAGAACAATGGCACTGGGTTTTGATCCTACTGCACGTATTGGCTTTGTGGGAGCCTAGGCAGTTTGGATGCTCATCTTACTAGACCTGGAAGGAGGTGGGAGGTCCTTGGACTTCCCACAGGGCAGGGAACCCTGACTGCTCTTTGGGATGCTGAGGGAGGGGGAGTTGATTGGGGGAGAGGGAGGGAAATGGGAGGCGGTGGCAGGGAGGAGGCAGAAATCTTTAATAAATAAATTAAAAAAAAAAGTAGCTAATTCCAAGTGGGAAACTTCAGTTATAAACAGCCCAGAGATGGGCTTCATTAATCCATGCTATCTTCTTATTTTTTCCCCAAGATAGAATCATTTTTTATACTAATCTTTGGACCTCTTTCATCTATAAGAATCCTAATAACCTGTAACAGTTAAAATGTTAAAAATGACAGAGCCTTTTAAGGACATTTCAAGAGTTTTTTTTTTTCTTTTTTTGCATTGGAGGTTGTAAAAGAATGTTTATAATTTTTTTTTTTTTTTTTTTTTTTTTTTTTTTGCTTCAGTGACTTTAAGACAAATTTAAAGTCCTAAACTCTGGTGCCAGATTTGTACTTCCTAAATGTTCCTTTTGAAATGATGCGTAAGAACTCAGAAAGACCAACTCTGCTATTCAGACAGATTCTGACTAGTAGGGATTTGGGGTGTGTTCTACTGCTTTCATGAATCCCAGCTACAAAAATGGAAATTAGTTTGTGGGGAGGAGACACAGTATTTTCTGAACTGCGAAGTGCGTTGAAGACACTGCATTTGCACCTCACATGCTGGGTGTACTGGACAATGGTTGGTGAGAACCACATGGATCATTGCTGAAATGGCAGTAAAGTAAAGCCATACAATAAAAAATCCTAATAACTCTACTAATATTCTCTGGAGTAATAAATATGCCATGTAGATAGAGCTTAAGTGGGGGAGTTTTATTGAGGTAATGGGAATGGGAGATGGGAAGGGAGCAAGGACGAGAGAAAGAGAGAAAGGTATGATGAGAAAGGTTAAGAGGAAGAAGGGACTAGGCAGAAATGATTTATCTCTATCATAAAGCAAGATGCTTAGCAACTTCTATCTGTTGCCTCATCCACCTTCAGAAACATATCACAGGTTCTAGGATCAGAATGCATACACCTCTGAGGGGCTTGTTGTTTGTCTGTTATTGCTGGTTGGGAGACTTGAGAACTATATTGTATATTTGCAAAGTTCACGGTCTTCACTTTGCTCTACCGATTATTAAATATCAGTCTTAAGTTGTCTTTTTAAAATAATATCGTATCTTGAAACTAGTTTCCATTAAAAATTATGTCACAAATCTCTCAGTATCCAGATTAACCTGGCCTTCAGGATCTGACAGAGTGCATAACCTCTAAATCACACATGCAAGCTTGGCCTGTACCTTTAAAAGTTGAAACTCTGCCTAGTCCCTTCTTCTTCTTCCCCTTTCTTTCTCTTCATTGCTCTGTCTTTCCCTTTCTCTCTTTCTTGTTCCCTTCCCATCCCCCATTCCCATTACCTCAATAAAAATCCCCACTTAAGCTCTATCTCCATAGTGTATGCATCTCTCCCTTGCTGTGGGGACACTTGACTCCTTCCTGCCACGGTTTGTCTTGTACAGAATCATATCATTGGTGCTGTGTGACTTGGAAGATTTTCCTAGTATTTCCTCCTTCCCACTGCAGTTTGAGCACTGCCAGAAACCTGTAACCTTCATCCTGGCCACTCTTCCAACTAAAGGATCTCTGGATCCCTTTACCCCAAACTGGCAACAGCAGTCAAGAGTCCCACTCTCTTTGTGACTGACTCCTATGTACCTGTTGCAACAAAGGAATGGATTTAGTTTAAGAAACTTGATAGAATTCTAAGAAAAATCTGAGGAATACTAGGCAAGTGGCATCAGAAAAAGTAGTCAAGACAAGAAAAAAGCAGATGAAAATGGCACGATTAAAAGAACACTAGAAAGGGCTTAAGAGTCTTGAGTTCAGGAAGTAATTAGAAGAACAGGGTTTAAATGTATTTTAGAGGAATAGGATATGTAAAGTGTACAAATGTGATGTCCAGCCAAGTTGTCGATCAAGGACTGCCTCATTCTTCATGACCCACAACAGAATTGGCCTGGAGTGCTGAACTGGGGCTCAGTGCAGAGGGAAGATGGACCTAGAAATTTAGCTGTGGGAAATCAAGAGGATGTCGAGGCTAGGACTGGATATCTGTCTATTTTTCATTTATATGTCTCTTTATGTGTCTCTAAAGTTTGAGCACTCATTTCACTGTGGCTGTTGAAGGACTTTGCCTCTGCACTCTGTTATTGCACATGCTATTACTAAAGTGTCACTCTAGCAAGAGGAAGCAACTGTGATTCATATCTCTTTGTGCTCTTTAGTCCTCTGGGTATTCATCTCAACTCATTTTTGTTGTTTTTATGAATTAACTAATTAATTAATTTTTATGTGTATGGATATTTGGTATGTATATAAGGCTGTTCAACACCTGTATGTTTGGTTCCCAAAGGGATCAAAAGAATATGTTAGATCCCCTGGGACAGGACATTTAGGCAACTGTGAGCCACCATGTGAATGAGGAAATTGAACTCATGTCCTCTGAAAGAGTAGTCAGTTCTCTTCACTGAGCCATCTCTCCAATCGAGGAACAATTGCAATTAGCTCTTCTGAGAATCTGCCAACATCTTATTGCTTGCTTCTCGGCAGTTCCATCTCCAACTCATTAAAGTAATAATAATTGATGATGGTTTGTTTTGAGAAGAAATATAGTTGAAAAATAAGAACTCTTTCTTCTACATTGGAGATGCAAAATTTGTCAGTCATCACACTATTCCTAACTCATTCATGGGAATATTTACATACATATCCCTTTATTGTATATGATAACACTCTAGGAAACATTTAACCTAACCTTAAAAAATACAGATAAGGTAAACTATTATTCTGAGAATCATAATAAATCAGTTATAAATACTTCCATGAAAAGTCCAGCATTCAAGTTAATGTTTGTTTGAAAATGATTAACTGAGTGGTTTCTAATTTAAAGCATGAGAAAATAATACATTAGAAAAAAGTTCTGAGACTAGCCATCATAATAAATTCCCTTTTAATCTTTCTTATATTTTCTTCTATTAAGAATATTATTATTATTATTATTATTATTATTTACATTGCAACCTCCTGCAACCCCCTAATCTCCCCCCCCCATTCCACCTCCCTCCTCTTTTCTCAATGGGTAAAAGCTTCCATGGTGAGTCAAAAAAATATGGCACATTAAGTTGTGGCAGGACCAAGCCCCTCCCCACTGCATTAAGGCTGAGCATAGTATCTCACCATAGGGAATGGGCTCCAACAAGCTAGCTCATGCACCAGGGATAGATCCTGATCCTGCTGTCAGATATCCTCAGATAGTCCAAACTTCACCACTATCTTCCACATATGGAGGGCCTAGTTTGATCCCATGGAGGGTCCACAACTATCGGTTTAGAGTTCATGAGTTTCCACAAGCTTGGTTCAGTTGTAGATTTCTCCAGCATGAGCTCGATCTCCTTTGCTCATATATTCCCTCCTCCCTCTTTTCAGCTGGATTCCTGGAGCTTGGCCTGGTACTTGGTTATAAATCTCTGTCATCCAGTTCCATTATTTACTGGATGAAGGCTTTGTGATGATAGTTGGGGTATTCACCATTCTGATTACAGGGAAATTTCTTAACTTCATAAGTCATCAGTAAAAGACAAATCAGCACAAAATTAGTCATCCTTGCATTTTGAAAGATTAAAAGCAGAAATTTGAGCAGGTGATGAACAACATTTGTGGGAAATTAGTATGATAGCTTTGAAAAATATTTTACTAAATGTTCTGAGTAAAAGTTGAAATCACATTAGAAAATAAAGAGGAAAAATGGATATGAAAGAAAAGGTCATGATGACAAGAGGTAGCTATTATATATTTCTGTTGCAATGGGAAAATTGTAGATTAGCTGTATTTGATAACTTAAAAAATAAGACAAGAAATAAAATCTTAGTCTTTGTAACATGGTGAAATAAACTTTGGAACCTCTGCATTTCTGAATTCTGTGGTTAAATGATAAAGAGCCTCTATAGAACATGCAAGATGAATGACACTGCAGATGTCAGACACCATGAGATAATGTGGTTGGGCTGGACTCTTACATGCACACCCACCTTCCCAAGTCATCATCTCTAGCCTGGAGGCTAGATGCTACTATTCACTAAAGAATAATAACCATGTCTGTTGGATCTTTCCTTTAATTCTGAAAAGAAGTTGGATGTTTTAAATAAGCATTCTCAAGTTAAAAAATTAATTGTTTGAGTCTAACTGGGAAATATAATCTAAGAATGTCTAGGGATTTATCTGTGGAAATTGTGATTCACAGGGTAGTCCTGAGAATTATTACTCCTAATAGGCTCTCCAAGGACCTATTGACTTATACTGAAGTGTAGAAGGAGTGGCGGGCTGTGTTCCCATCCAGCTTCTGCACAGCTAGCTTTATACCCAAAATAACAACACACAAATTGTATTCTTTTAAACACTGGCTGGCCCATTAGTTCTAGCCTCTTTTTGGCTAGCTCTCACATGTTGATTAACCCATTTCTAATAATCTGTGTACCACCATGAGGTGGTGGCTTACCAGGAAAGATTCTAGCCTGCATCTGTCTT
This sequence comes from Chionomys nivalis, assembly GCF_950005125.1. Lineage (NCBI taxonomy): Eukaryota > Metazoa > Chordata > Mammalia > Rodentia > Cricetidae > Chionomys > Chionomys nivalis. Next base: position 16,431,742 of record NC_080091.1, on the reverse strand, counting down.
GGTTCAAAGAACCATGGCATCTAACTCACTTCCCTTCTTCCCAGCGTTCTGTTCTGTCTACTCGACCCACCTATGTTCTGACCTATCAGGCCAAGCAGTTTCTTTATTAATTAACCAATGAAAGCAACAGATAGAAGACCCGCCTACATCATTGAAGGGCTGTCCTAGGCCACTCTGTATTAAGGCATCAACCTATGGGTTTTGTATTCATGGAATTTATTGTTATTACAGACCATATTGCTATACATGTTTAATGAAAAAAATATTATTAATGACTGTGTCCTTTGCTTTACAGAAGCTTCTCAGTTTCAAGAGGTCCCATTTATTTTTGTTGCTTTCAGTGTCTGTGCTACTGGGGTTATATTTAGAAAGTCGTCTCCTGTGCCCATGCATTTAAAGCTACTTCCCACTTTCTCTTCTATTAGGTTCAGGTTGGTCAGCTCTCTATTGAGGTCTTTGATCCATTTGGACTTGAGTTTTGTGCATGGTGATAGATATGGATCTATTTGCATCCTTCTACATGTTGACATCCAGTTATGTCAGGACCATTTGTTGAAGATGCTTTCCTTTTTCCATTGTATAATTTTAGCTTCTTTGTCAAAAATTAGGTGTTCATATGTGTGTGGATTAATATGTGGGTCTTCTATTCGATTTCATTTGTTGAAATTTTTGTTTTTATGCCAATACCAAGCTATTTTCATTATTGTAGCTCTGTAATAGAGCTTGATGTCAGAAATGGTGATGCCTCTGGAAGTTCCTTTATTGTACAGAATTGTTTTGGCTATCCTGGACTTATTCTTTTTCCATATGAAGTTGATTATTGTTCTTTCAAGGTCTGTGAAGAATTTTGTTGGAATTTTGATGGGGATTGCATTGAATCTATAGATTGCTTTTGGTACTTTTGGTAGGATTGCTATTTTTATTATGTTGTTCCTACCTATCACGACATCTTGAATTTTGCATGCAAATAGATGGAACTAGAAAACACTATCCTGAGTGAGGTAACATAGACCCAAAAAGATGAATATGGTATATACTCTCTCATAAGTGGATACTAGCTATAATCAAAGGATATTGAACCTATAGTTCATCATCCTAGAGAAGCTAAGTAATAATATGAATCCTAAGAAAAACATATAGAGATATGTCAAGATATCTGCAAAGTCAAGATAGACAAGATCATCTGACAAAATTGGGAGCATGGGGGTGGGGGAAGAAGTGGGATGGAAGGGGACGAGTATTGTAAGGAGACTACTTATTGGTTCTGGCAGCTCAGACCCGAAATAATCATACAGAAACTGTATTCATTAAACCACTTCTTGGCCCATTAGTGGTAGCTTCAGATTGGCTAACTCTTACATCTTAATTTAACTCATTTCTAGCAATCTGTGTATTGTCACGAGGCTGTGGCTTACCTGTATCCAGCAAGGGCTACATGGCTTCTCTCTGACTCTGCTCTCCTTTCTTCCAGAATTCAGTTTAATTTTCTCTGCCTATGTAAATTCTGCTGTATCAACAAACCTAGAGAGTTTCTTTATTCATTAACCAATAAAAGCAACACACAGACAGAAGAACCTCCCACACCAGAAGAGAAAGGGAGAAGGGGTAGGGAAAGGAGAATTTGAGAAAATGGGTAGTAAAAGTATGTTGTAGAAGGAGCAGCCGGCTGGCTCCTGGCTGCCTGGCTAACTTATACCCCGAAATAACAACACACAAATTGCATTCATTTAAACACTGCCTGGCGCATTAGTTCTAGCCTCTTATTGGCTAACTCTCACATCTTGATTCAACCTATTTCTAATAATCTGTATGTCACCATGAGCTCATGGCTTACTGGGAAATATTCAGCATGTCCTACCTGGTGGTTGGCTCCATAGCAGCAATCTCTGCTTCTCCTTTCTTCCTCCCAGAATTCTGTTCTGTCTTCCCTGCCTACCTGAGTTCACCCTATCAACTAGGCCAATGCAGTCCCTTTATTTAACCAATGAAAGTAACACATAGACAGAAGACTTTCCTACACCAAAGTAGAAATGGAGCAAGGACAGAAATGAAAGCAAAGAAAGTGTTATATTTATTGAGGGAGCCATGGAGTTAGAAAGAAACCTGGCTGTAGAGAAATCCCCAGGAATCCCCAAGGATAACTCCAGCTAAGACTGTAAACAATGGAGGAGAGGGTGCCTGAACTGGCCTTGCCTTGTAGTCAGACTGATTACTATATTAAATATTACCATAGAACCTTCATCCAGCAACTGTTGGAAACAGAGGCAGAAACCCACAGTGGAGCACTGGACTGAGCTCCCAAAGTCCAGTTGAAGAGTAGAAGGAATGAGAATATGAGCAAAGAGGTCAAGACCATGATGGGTACACCCACTGAAACAGTCTACTTGAGCTAATGGGAACTTACTAACTCTAGCTAGACTGGGAAGGAATAAGCATTGGACCAAACTAGTCCCTCTGAATGTTGTTGGCAGTTGCATGGTTGGGGTAGACTGAGGGTCCACTAGCAGTGGCACCAGGATTTATCCCTATTGCTTGTACTGGCTTTTTGTGAACCTATTCTCTTTGGATGGATACCTTGCTCAGCCTAGATATAGTAGGGAGGGCCTTTGACCTTCTTCAAAGCAATGTGCCTTACCTACTCTGAGGAGTGGATGGGGGTAGGAGGTGGGGGTATATGGAGAGAATGGGAGGAAGTGAGGGAATGGGAACTTGTATTGGTATGTATAAAGAAAAAAGATAGCTTGTTTTCTTTAAAAAAAATAAAAAATAGAAAAAAATATATCATTAAAATTGGCAAGTAGCAAAAACTGGAAATAAATAACTACATTAAAGAGAATATTTTCTCATATATTCTAGTTTTAATTAGCATCATAATTATTTTGTTCTGAGCATCAATATAAATAATACTTCTAAAAGATGAAATGTTTTTGATTATGTTATTTTAACAAAAACTAAATTTTACAATTCAGATACAAGTGTATTTTCAATTTGTCTTTCTGATTCTATAATTTATATATTTAAAATATTTATTTGGGACTGAGCTTATTAGGGGACAAATGCTTGCTTATACTATAGAATTGGTATTCAGAAATCATTTAACAGTTTATTTAGAATTAATTATGCTTTAAGGTGTTGTGGTAGAGAATTCTCTGTTCAGTTCAGTGCCCCATTTTTTAATTGGGTTAATTAGCATTTTAAAGTCTAGTTTCTTGAGTTCTTTATATATTTTGGAGATCAGACCTTTGTTGTTTGGATGCTCACCTTCCTGGACCTGGATGGAGGGGGGGAGGACCTTGGACTTCCCACAGGGCAGGAATCTGGACTGCTCTTCAGACTGGAGAGGGAGGGGGAATGGAGTGGGGGGAGGGGGGCAGGAGTGAGGGGAGGGGAGGAGAGGAGTGGGGGGAGGGGGAGAGGAGTGGGAGGTGAGAAGGAGGTGGAAATTTTTTCAACAAAAAAAAAATAAATTAAAAAAAAGAAAAAAATGAAATGAACGAATTAGGTAAAAAAAAAGATGTTGTGGTAGTTTTTTTGTATTTGGCCTCCATTAGATTCTAAGGTATGTCAGTATTAGGAGGTGTGAACTTGTTGGAAGAAGTGTGGTCTTGTTGGAGGAGATTGGAATTACACACACCTTTAATCCAGACCTTGAGACTAGAGGACACAACATTAATATGGGACACATCTTCTGGAGGAAGTATGTTACTGTTGTCAGAGGGAGTTTTGAGGTTTCACATATTCAGATACTATCCAATGAATCAGTCAACTTCCTGTTTCCTGTGAGTCAAGATGGGGCAGTCTCAGCCCAGCACAATATCTGTTTGCATGCTGCCATGATCCCCATCATGATTATAATGGACTGGATTTCTGTAACTTTAAGAATTAAATGTTTTTATTATGAGAGTTGCCATTGTAATTGTGTCTTATTAGAGCAATAGAAAACCAAACAAACACAAATATATTTTTCAGTTAATCTTGGAGCTTCGCAAAGAAAGTATGTTCAAATCAGAAATTCCTCTCAACTTCTCAGAAAGATTCAGTGAACTTGGCAAAAATAGAATTTTCATTTGATCTTAATACATTTCTCAGGTTGTATATTCTCAGCACACTATCATCCCATTAGCAAATAATGTGAATATACTCTCCACTTTACAGCATATTTTAGGTACCTGCCTTCATGTTTGTAATCAGATGGTGACTGAATGAACACAAAAAGGGAGGAGAAACTATATGTGTCAAAGGGTTATTTTCTTCACACACAAACTGTACAGGCAAATTTATCAATAAGAAAATGAACTTGGCTAGAAATACTAAATGCATCTTCAGTATACCCTATATATCGAATTAATTTTTTAATTGTCACCACAGTGTCTTCAGTGGCTCACAACTTTTCCATTCTCACTTCTTTCACAGATTACTAATTGTTTGTAAGAAATATTACTGGAAACATATAATATATAACGCATACACACTTATATATGAGGCCAAGGAGGTATATATGAAAGAGGTACATATTGAAAGAGTCCAATGAGATATATACAGAAGGGTTCAAAAGAAGGTAAGAGAATGGAGATGATATGATTGCACTGTAATCACAAAAACAAAGTAAAAAAAAAAGTGGGCACATCTGGATTCATAAGGCTACAGATTCTGTTTCTCTTTTACAAGATTCTCCTCATATTTAAAAACACTATCTAGCTCCACTATATTTTTATCTGATCTAAGCATTCCTGAATTAAAACTTCCAGGGCTGTATGGTAGAAACAATGTAGCACATTTTTGCTTTGTTCTTATTCTTATAAGTTCTTATACTTATAATTCCATGTTCTGTATTTTTATATAAATAATAGAAAAGAAAAATTGGAACCCAACCAAGAGTATGCAGCACATGAGTAGTAACTGATCTTATGAAGAGTAGAGTAGTGACTGACCTTACGAAGAATAGACTCAGGCATACCAGCTTCATTTACATTGTAACGTGTGCACATAATTCAGAAGTTATGTTGTATTTTTCATTAAAATTTTTATATACTATATTTTAATCATGTTGAGAAATTATATTATAGTGCAAACAAATGTTTCAGAAGTTGTTAATTTGATATTTAAACGTGTCTCGTTTCGTCTTTCAATAAAATATGTAAAATGGTAAAAATATTTTACTCAATTGAAGTATACTTTTGAATATTTGATTACATTGTGCTAATAAGTTTTGAAATCAATTTGACACAGCCTATATATAGTCTCTTTACAAGTGAGTTTTGATTGGGTTAACCTTTGGACATTTCTGTGCAAAACTGTCTAAATTAGAAACTGATAGAAAGAACTAGCCAATTTTTGGTGGCACCATTCCCCAGCCATGGATCCTACTCGATAAAGAAGATGAGAAGATTAGGTAAGCAAGTAATCAGGCAGCCTCCTACCTCTCTGTTTTCCATAAGCTGATGAACTGCAACCAAAAATTGTAAGACAAATAAATTCCTTTCTCCCCTAAACTGTCTTTGGCCATGTTTTTTCTTTTTCTTTTTCTTTTTTTTTTCCTCCTGCAACAAAAGATACAAAACAAACAGGAAGCAGAGTGGAACTTAAGATTTTGAAATAAATATTTCCCATTTATTTGCTCTTAATCTGAATTTTATTTTCATAAAGCATGGTGCTCAGACAGTAGCTATTTCTTTCCTAGAAGTATACCTATCATCAGTGATTTTAGAATATGCTGACATTAACAGAGAATTGTTATATCATGCTGCCCTTTTGTGCTCAGAGCCATCTAAAATGTCACTTGTGGGGCCATGAGGACCTCTAGAGGATACCTGACAACTGAAATGCCAGGGTTTGCACTGAGCACCAATGCTTAGCTTTAATTGGCCTATATCACAAAGTTAAGGATGGAAAAGCATTGTTTCTCACTATTAATTAAGATACCAATCACCCACATTTCAAATTGTGAGCCAGGGCACTTGTGTCACCATACCAAATGAGGTGTCAACTTTGCTAATACCCAATTATTTAAACTTGAATATTGTACTTCATCTTATACTATTTTCCTGCCATTGATGTTAAGACATAAAATTCAAAAAAAAAAAAAGAAAAAATAAAAGTTTAAAATACTTTAAAGATTGAGGCTATTCCAGGACAGGCTCCAAAGCTACAGAGAAACCCTGTCTTGAAAAAACAAAAAACAAAACAAAACAAAACAAAAAACCCAAAAAACAAAACAAAACAAAAAAAAAGATTGAGGCTAAAATAGTATTGCTTAAAAATATTTTTAATAAAATTACAAGAACACATATTTTAAGGTAACCTTGTACTTCTTTTCAGTTTAAATGTATTGTTTAACTTTTACATAACAAGAATTGAACACACTTATGTCTGCCATGCAATATTTCTATATATTGTGCCTACCGTGCAAGGCCAACATCAAATTAAATAAAATTTTCTCCTAACACATTTTCCACTTATCTAAGATGAAATTATTTAAAAAGGTGTTCATCTACGTTTCAGAAATATACAATACTTTATTGTTCTTTGTAATGGCACATCAGAGTCTCTCAGGCTCTCTAATTATTCTTAATTCTACTCTGTCTCTCCCTCTCCACTGCCTTTACAGTTTCTAGTGGCCACTATTTTATTCTTTCTTTCTATGGAGTCAGCCATTTCAGGTGCTATGTGCTTAGGCCATGTAATGTCTGTCATTCTGTAGCTTGATGATTTCACTAAGAATAATGGTATCGGGAATATTTCACCCAATTCAGCAGCTGTATTCTGAAACCAATGCAAGCGGATGTAACTCAAACGCTGTAAATTTAATTGTTTGAATGCTGTAGAATTATTTAAAAAGTCATGGTTGAAATTAATTATCAGACATTGAAAGGGAAAAGAAAGCATAATGTCTGGCATAGTCAATGCAACTTTGATCTTTGAAAGTTAGGCACATTGGTCTGATCCATGCACCTGTGCTGAGTCTCTAGTCATAAACCTCTCTCCCTTTACCCTGTTTCTTCCCTGGGGAGAGACTTTGTTAGTTTTTCAAAGTCAGGTAAATGGAACTCTTCTGCTGAATTTCTCAAACATGATGGTTTGGGATTGTATCAAACAGGACATATTTCTGAGAAATATTTTGATCTAGTTTTTTTATCAGTATTTATGAAAATAGTTATTTGCAATGTTTTAAAATTATGCTTTTATTATAGTCTGTTATGAGAGAGCAGAAATGTTATTTTTCTCTTGACTTTAGTCAGAATTTAAATAAATTCAGTGAAAACATTGATAATTTTTATAATTGTCTACAATCTTAATAGAAAAAGACCAAGAAAGTGGAAAATTACCATTTAATAATGCAATTTGCTTACTAGTCAACATATTATTTAGAAATAATAAAAAGAGACCTTAGTTCTTTTATTTATTTGTTTGTTTATTTCACATATATTACATTCTGACCACAGTTTCCTTTCCCTTCATTCCTCCCAGTCCATCCCCTACTTCCCCTCTCCCCTAGATCCACTTCTACTCCATTTCTATTCAGAAAAGAGAAAGTCTCCTAGGAATATCAACCTAATTTGGTATAACAAGTAACAATAATCTTAGGCACATACCCTCATATTAAGGCTCGACGAGGTGGAAAAGTGTCCCCAAAGCAGGTAAAAGAGACAAAAACAGTCCGTGCTCCCACTAATTCAGTCCCACAAGAACACCAACATATATGCAAGGGACCTATGTCAGGCCCATACAGGCTCCCTGATTTTCTACATGAGACTCTATGGACTTTGCTCAGTCGGTTCTGAGGGTAGTGTTTTTGACCCCTCTGACTCTTACAATGCCCCTTCTTTTGTAGGATTCCCTGAGCTATACATGATGTTTAATGTGGGCCTCTTCATCTGCTCCCATCAATTGCTTCGTTATTTTCATATGCCCTTAAATCAGCTATGTATTTTAAACCAACTAGGACACAACAGGAACCTAAAGTGTTATATAAAAAAAAAACTTACTCTAATACAAATGAATAACATTTCAGTATTGGGTGGAAGGGAAGAAAGGATCAACAGAGCTTGTAAAGACAGTTTTTCAAGGATACTTCAAAGAGAAACATAGATGAACTTTAGTCAGAATGCTTTACTTAGAGGGCATAATTCAAGCATTTCTGAAACTACTCTATGTGTAATCTAAAAGCCAAGTGGAAGAAAATAAAGTAAAAATTTTCATATTAGTACCTAAGTTATGATAAAGGAAAAGAAAAGGCCAAAACAAGCCCTTCTTTGTTGAATCTTTAGCAGTGGTTTTGATTGATATAAATATAGTAGATATATATGGGAAGAAAAAAAAGAAAGAATGAGATAAAGAAAGAAAAGGAAAACAGGTGCATCCACATGTGTTCCGTGTGGTTTATTGCATGTATATACATACATCCTAGTTCTGTCAGGCTCTAAAAGTATGATACCCTGGTAGCAGTGAGCATGCCCAACTTCACTTGTTCCATTATTAACACTGTGGTCCAACTGAAGGGCTCAGTGCTCCTTATCTATTTGATTCCAGAGCTGAGATTAGAAATTGCAAGAAAAGTCTGAAATACCTCTTAGTTCCAGTAATAAAGTGTTTTAAAAAGGAGAGGCAAGCAAACGAGGAAGAAACAGAAAAAGCAGAAGAGATTCCTAGTGGGCAGAGTCAGAGCAAACTGTTCCACAGCATAACTAGTGATACTGTTAAAAGAGAAGAGGATAAATTTCACATGCACTCACTCATCTAAACAAAACACATTAAACAATTGGTTAGAGAGAAAGGACATAGCATGCTTATGTTAGAATTCCAAAGAAAGGGTAGAAAATCTAACAGAAGGATAGACTGATGTTAAAATTTTATGTTTATTAAGAGATTAATGGATAAAATCACTGTACATATATACAGTAAAATATTATTCCACTGCAAAGAAGAATAAAATCATAGCATTTTATAGTAAAATTGACAGAATTGGGAGCACTGAAGTAAGCTTTCAAATGAGACAGATCTAGAAAGATACATTTTACATATTTTTCTGTCATATGCTGAATATTTAAGCTTATACATATATATGTATATGCTGTATATGTTACTTTAGACCTTATTGAGTCTTAAGAAATTTCCGTGGATGATAAAATGTTTTGCCACTGGTTCTTTATTTTTTTAGGATAATATTTTTTTTTTTTTTTTGGCACCTGAGGATAGGGAACCTGAAATGATCCTATCCTATAGCCATACTGATGAATATCTTGCATATCACCATAGAACCTTCATCTAGCGATGGATGGAGATAGAGACAGAGACCCACACTGGAGCACCGGACTGAGCTCCCAAGGTCCTAATGAGGAGCAGAAGGAGGGAGAACATGTACAACGAAGTCAGGACCACGAGGGGTGCACCCACCCACTGAGACAGTCGGACCGATCTATCGGGAGCTCACCAAGGCCAGCTGGACTGTGACTGAAAAAGCATGGGATAAAACCGGACTCTCTGAACATGGCGGACAATGAGAGCTGACAAGAGGCCAAGGACAATGGCATGGGGTGTTGATCCTACTTCAGGTTCTGGCTTTCTGGGAGCCTAGACAGTTTGGATGTTCAACTTCCTAGATCTGGATGGAGGGGGGAGGACCTTGGACTTTCCACAGGACAGGGAACCCTGACTGCTCCTGGGACTGGAGAGGGAGGAGATGAGGAGTGGGGGGAGGGGGAGAGGGGCGGGAGGAGGGGGAGGGAAATGGGAGGCTGGGAGGAGGTGGAAAAAATTTTTTTTTTAGGATAATATTTTTTATTGATTATTTGGGAATTTCACATAGTGCATCCAGCTTACAATCACTCCCCAGTTCTCCCAGGTCCCCTCCCCACTCATGACCTACCCTAAAAAGAAAAAAAAAACATGAAAAAAAGAGTCTGTATGAAGCCTAATGGACCATATTGATGTCCATGATCTGTGCTCCTACAGAAGGCCATGTTGATGTTCATGACCCTTGTTACCACCAAAAGCTACGTAGATATTCATGTTCTCTACTGATGTCTGAAGCCATGTTAATGTCTGTGGGCTGTGCTGCTAATGGGAGGCCATGGGAATTTCTGTGGACTATGTTGTCATCAGAAGACATGAGGAAGTTCATGATGCATGTTGCTGCTGACTGTAAACGACAAGAAAATTTCTTTTGCAGTGATTTTGATGACTTCAGACTCACAGTTGAGAATAAGAGACATAGAAGACTTCTGGGGCAACCTTTTTCCCATCTCCCTCTCCCCATCCCTAAAGAAAAAGGGAATTCATTGAAGAGAACTCTTAAAGACTATAATAGAGATGCTGAAGTGTAAACTCTTCAGAGTAGATGGCTCCTGAGTGGGGTAGACTCTGTTATCACCCCTGGCTTTTTTGAATACCCCTACTTGTAACGTGCTTCCACTCCAGATTGAGGAAATGGCTATATATGAGTAGGATAGACCTTTCTGCTTGTGACATCCACTGTTGCCTTGCCTGACACTCCAGTATCAGGGCTTTGAAAACTGTGCCTCATAGTTGTAGAAGGAAAAGGACACCTGGGAATTTGAAGCTCTAGGTTTTAGGGTGTTTTTGAATAGTAGTATACTTTATTATGTCCATTGCCCTTCTGGAGACATTTATAATTTTTAAATTCTCCTCCAATATTTGAGAATATGCTACAGAGTTCACAGAACTGTCATTTCACCCTCTCTTACCTAATTCTGGCACAGTGTGGCCTCATCTTTCTTGACAGGGATGCCATTAATGCTTTTACTTTGAAAATAAATAAAGATTTTTACACAGTCATAAATGTAGGTTTGCAAGACACAATTCCCTACAATTCCCTATATTTTTTCAGAGATAATAGTGTAATATGTGTTTTACATATTTTATAATTCATAAAACATTCACACGCAAAACCTGTCTTCTAAACAATCCTGTGGAGTAGATATTAGCATAAAACAGTTCATGTAGTCATTGTAGGTCTTTCTGCTTCTTGCTTTCCTGATGACATAGCAAGTAGCCTAAACTATCTGATAAGCAAAATATTCTAGAAAACATGAGTTAAGAGACATGTTGTTGCCTTATGCTTAATAATAATAACTAAAGAAAAAGGGGTCAATAAACATGAAGACATTTTGCTTCATTTTATACAGGCCTTATTTTGATTTCTCTGTATTCCCACTTCACAATGTTCATGAGAATTAGCAGTAATAGTGTGGGGAATGTGTTTTGTAGGAGCACTTCCGCGGACTTTTCCTGAGAGAATGGAATAGCCAGGATGAAGACACTTGAACATAAACAGTACATTATAAGAAATCTGAAATATATAGACTGAAAGGGTTTGTTTCTAGGTTGTTCATGGGCAGACTTGAGTTAATATGAATTGTATATGTGATTAAATTGAATGTGAATGGAGATTGTCCAGAATTCTCATTGCAGCATTTCTCAAATCATAGGCTGTTAGAATGATATCCAAGAGAAAAATTTATCTTAAAGTTCTGGGAGAAATAGCAAATGTTAAGAGGTTGAGGTAGGAGCAAGTGGGAAAGATAGATATAGGGAGCAAACAAAACCAATATAAACATTCTTAGAGCTCAGAACATGTGGATTTTAGGTAAGAGAAGTTAGAGTTTTTCCCAGAGATACTGATCAATAATTTGCACATTAAGTCTTCACTTTTGGAATGGCTGTCGTATTATAGTATGTGTGAAATTCTTGCTCAACCCTAGGGAGTTTCTTAATCACTCTGAATCTTTTTAAAATGCACACACTGAGAGTATGAGTTTACTAGAATAATTTGAAGCTTTAGAGAGACATATGCAAACATTCAAATTGTGCTGGTGAATCAATTTGAAATAAGACAGATTCAGTTGCCAAAGTTAATGCTAATTAAGACAGATTTATCTGTATCAGCTTGCAGGCATTGCCTCACATGTGATATCCTTGATACAACACAAAGTTGCTTACTTGTCTTCTTGCTCCCGTAAGCAGTTTTGTTAAGCTGGAGATTTTAAAATTATCACATTGGCATCTATTTTATTGCCATGATACGTCTGTACAACTGGGTGGACTTACTGAAAGTTGGCATTTCTGATACAAGCTTCTAGAATAGTAATTATCTACACTGACATGAAAGGAGGCCTTTCACTGTGAATGAGCTCTGCTCAGATTAATTAGTAATTGAACCTGCCAACCAAACCTGATGAAGCAGCTTCAGAAACAATGGCTTTCCCTATCCTTCACAGCTTATTAGTCTGTCTGCCTACACAGAGCAACAAGATAATATCTATTATGGATTACCTTTCAGAGAATAAGGCATTTAACGGCCAAATATGTACAAAAATAGCTTATAATGTGTTAAGGGAGTGACAGTTTTTGCACTGCAGTATCTAAAAACTATAATCTAAGCATTCATCATTAGTTTTAGTCCTATTGCTAGAATTGAAGTGGGATAAACTAGATTCTAAAGATAGTTTCTAACTTAAACAAAATGTTAAACAAAACCTTCAGCATTTTAGTATTTGTAGTTATCTGGACACCACACCAGTGTGAAGGACCACTGAAGGAACAATGGTGGGTGGGATTAAAGGTGTTTCTCTGAGTCAAGATTAACTATAAACACTTCCATAGTTTTAAATGATTCGGTACAGGAAATCATTGCTCCCTATCAGTTCTTGCATTCTGTGTATCATCTATGCAATAGAATATGAAAATGTACTTAGGACTTTTAGATAATTCTGTTTTATTTTTTAAGAGGCGATCCCATGAAATGAACTCTGAAGTTTTTAAATAAAGTTAGATTATATAATCCTGTGTATGGAGGTTCATAGAAGAGTGTCAGGTATGTTTGCATGTGTGTATAAATTCGCATGACCTAGTTGCTGACAGAGCATTTGAGAAGACATTAGGTTGTGTCTTTAGGGTAACTCTCCTTGCCTCTTTTGAGGCTGGTTTTCTCAGTTTAGACACAAATCAAGTGCCGAGTGACCTGTGGGACGAAAGACAAATTTCAAGAAAGAGTGGAGGAGATTGAATTACCCTTGCTTGTGTTAATCACAGTTTATGCAGAGTTAACACATCACACTCTTTCCTTTTGTTATGTCTCCACTGTATAACTGTATTGTCCACATTTGCGTGTCTTCTCTGTCTCTAGTCATGCTTTATTCCATTTGCAGAGGAGAAGCTAGAGAAGATTTACAAATACTCTGCTCTCACCACAACTCCAGCTACATCTTCTGCTGGTGTTTTTGATCTGCTTCCAACCCCAGATGTGGAAGTGACCCACAGAACAAGTTGTAAGCAAGTCATTCACTCTGTGTCTTTTTCTCAAACCATGAGTGTAGAACAAAAGATAATTTCAGGATTACAAATAGATACTTGTTATATTATCACTCCTTTTTATTTGCTGTAACCTAAGGCAAAAGGAACATCTCAAAATATTTTCCTTTAATTTTTTTATTTCCTTTATCTTAAATTTTCCCATCTATCTTTGGCTTCCAAAATATATTTTAGGAAAATCAGCAATTCATTGTTGTTGTGGAAATTGGTACCTTATTTTGATTAATAGTATAAATTTTTACTTGTATGAAAGCACATCTCTATTGTGTGTAAATAAATGAAACCACCCAATAAATAGGCAGGGCATGTTTTACTAAGGAAGAGTTGACTCCATCACTTCCATTAGTCAAAAACTCACAAGTAAAAAAGTCTAAGAAAAGAAATATAAAAAAAAAGATGATGTGTTTTGGAATTACTGGAATAAAAATAGTAGAGGTGTATGAACTAGATGAAGAGCATCTTTGTTATCGGCTTTCTTCTTTTTTGTCTTTTGGGGGGCCTGGCACCCAGCTCCCATATAAGTCACACACAGATTATTATTAGTCTTTTTTTTTTTTTTTAAAATAAATGCCTGGCCTTAGTTTGGCTTGTTTCTAGTTACCTCCTTTTTTTTTTTTAATCTTAAATTTTCCCATCTATCTCTGGCCTTTGGGTTTTTAATCTTTCTCTATTTCTGTATATACCTTTCTTTACTTCTTTTTCCATGGCATGCTGTGTAGCTGGGTGACTGGAACCTAATGTCCTCCTCTCCTTATTCTCTTGCTCCTTACTCCTCCCAGATTTCTCCTATTTATTCTATTTACCTGCCAGTCCTGCCTTGCTATTGATCATTTAGCTCTTTTTTAGTACAATCAGGTGGTTTTGAAAAACAAAACAAACAAACAAACAAACAAAAAAATCACAGCTTTGCAGAGTTAATCAAATGCAACAAAAAAGAATGCAACACATCTTTGCATCACTAAAACAAATGTTCCACATCATGAATAAGTGTAACACATCTTCAAATAATATTACACGACACATTCTACATGACAGGTTCAAATGAGCATATTCTACTTTCTCCACTGGATTTTTTTCTAGACACACAGAAAAGAAGAAAGAATAGGAAATAGCAATCAATGCCTAAGTTTTGGTCATTCTGGTGATTACTACAAAAGCTGAGATCTGGGCTCTGTAAACTGACACTGAAAGAGGTTATGGAGTTGACTTTTATTTTCATCTATGATCCATTCTTTTCATTTGTAAAATCAGGGTTAAGGATAATGCTCAAAAGTAAGTTTCCATCTTTACTCTTTTGCAACTTTATATGTAACATGAGGGCCTGCTTGCTTTATTTGGGTGTCTGTCCTGCCCAGTTCCCACAGCCAATAATCCCCAAAGAAAAACACACAGAGGTCTATATTAATTATAAACTGATTGGCCCATTAGCTCAGGCTTCTTATTAGCTCTTGTAGCTTATATTAACCCATTATTCTTATCTATGTTAGCCACATGGCTCAGTACCTTTTTTCAGCGAGGCAGGTCACATCCTGCTTCTTCCGTGGTCTGAGCGGAACTGGTGAGGAATGGGCTTCCTTCTTCCTAGAATTGTCCTGTTCTCATTGTTCCACCTTTACTTCCTGTCTGGTTGACCTGCTATACTTCCTGCCTGGCCAATTAGCGTTTGTTTAAAACATGATTGACAGAATACAAACAATTCCCCCATACCATACATAACCTTGGCTTAATTATTTTTCTTAGGACCTTAGTTTTATCCCCTAGAAAATCAGAATCGTAATATTTAATTAAGTAAGATCAAAGTAAAATTTAGAGTAGCTACCATATGCTCTTTACCATCATACTCAGTAAGGTACTTAAAATTGCTCTGTGCTCCCATACTACAAACAGTTTTGGAAATTTATTTTGGTTAGTGTCTATAAGGAGTCTCCGTATGAAGCTCCTATATTCAGAAAATTGATGTAGGTGAAGTATTCAAGACATTTATAGCTGGTGCTGAAGCAGATTTAACATACTGGTTTCCACATCATTTACACCCTTCCCCCAAATTACTCAAAGGATTTAACTTCGATACTCCCTAATACAGTTTTCAATAATAGTTTTCTAGTGTTCTTGTCTACATTTAGCTCATGGTACCAATCTCTTTCCATATATGCTGATAATGTAAGGAAAATTATTTTAAATTTACAAATACAGCTATAATTCATTCCACTCTGATTTACTAATGTCTTATTATAAAACTTACAAAAGAAATAAGTAATGTCAAATTTTATTAATATTATAAAACTTTTTTATGAGAGAATCACTCTGCTAGGGTTACACTGATTATCTAAATTCAAATAGTTTAAATTCATTTAAAACTAGATAGATATCAAGTTCAAATAACTTATGGCTTTTACCTTATTCAAGTATATTTAAGCCTAGCACTAACCTAGTTCTACATCCCCTATTATACTGGCTAGTTTATGGAATTAAAGAAATATAATTCTTTCTAGAAGACATTTTCTTTCAAAGTTTCCCTGTGAATTCTAGACTGGTAGGTTGGTCCTAGATTTTTGACAGAGTAACTATCCTTGGACAGATCATCATTGTTTCTATAGAATGGTCTCTGCATTATATTCTATTGTATCTATCTACTTCTGTGGCTTATTTACTTAAGTTATACACTAATCTAACTACCATATTGAAATTTTAAAAGGCTCAAGATACTTGAATGTTTAACATTTAATACTTAAATTAGCTATATTATATTTGGTTGTGACTTTTATTAGTATTGTGATCATATTGAATATACTTTGTAGTTAGTCACCTAAAGACATTGAAAACATTTGTTCTGCCTAATCCCATTTGTTTAAGGGGATGAGAGATGTAAAACAGATGGATTGGAGGCATTTGGGATAAAAGATCTGTGAATCACCTTCAAGACTGATGTGAGGAAATAGAGTGAGGTTGAAGCTACTCTGGGGGTTGAAACAATGCTAGCTACTTTAGTGGCCAATCTAAGTGCCTTCTCTGCCAGTGGAGGACATAATAACTTTAAGATGGAAAATGGGGAAGGGAAGAATTTTTCAGTTTTCAAATCTCCAACAGAGATTTTGTCACCTGGGTTCTCCACAGGTAGTAGAGGTGAGTAGAAAGTGTGATGCTGATGCAGGTGACATCTGAAAGTAGGCAGAATCTCAGAGCAGGGCAAACATGGTGCACAGAGTGATGACCTGGCAGGATCTGGCAGTGAAGTAGACACAGGCACAGAGGGAGATTCAGTGCCTCTTAATATGGTTGATGGTTCAAACCAGGTCATAATGGAGGGTTCTCAGCCAGACTGAGGCTGAAACAAGTTTATTGCAAGCAATCAAAAATCTTATAGCCTTATCAAAAATAAAATATAATGGTGGTTCACAGGATAAATATAATGGGAGTTGCCAGGCACAAATTATGAGTAGTATACAAGTTTGAAGGCTAAGCCTAATGGTTTTGTCAAACCTCTATATGCTTCTCTGACTTCTAGGGAACACGGAGAAACAGAGGACACATGCCTCTCAAGAATGCTAGACCAGACCACCCTCCATGATTGCCTGCAGGTGTCTATAGAGTGAACAGAAACTAAGTTTAGACTGTTCATCAGAGTTAACCAATACCTACTCTGTATCTTTTTGTCACATCTCCAACATATTGGGAATATTTGGAAGAATTTATTTTGGTATCTATTCATCTTCTACAGAACTTCCTACTTTATAAATTACTATTCTAAGATCATTTTATAAAACCTTCATGCTGTTATGAAGGAATCTTATCTGTGATTTATAAATTAATGATATTAACAAAACTGTCAGAATCGTAGCATCCTTCTGACTAGCTTCATCAAATTATCAAAAATTAAATAAACCAATAAATAGCCCTTAAAATATAGAAGCAGAATATTGTACTGGACATGTTTACTTTCCCAGCATAAATATGTCTGTATTCTATTTGTGACACATATGCAGAACATTTTTTCTTTTTTAACTTTCTTTATTATTCGTGTGTTTCACATCATGCATCTCAATCTCATTCATTTTCCATCCCTGCATACCCGACCTCTGCCCTTCCATCCATCCCCCTACCGGATAAAATTTAAGAGAAAAAAAGAAAAGGAAAAATAGGGGAAAAAAATCTCGTCATGGAGTGTATAATGAGCCACACAGTAAATCCTTTTATCCATATAACTTTACTAGCAAGTTCACTGCAAAGAATCATTGGTCTGGTTCAAGGCCTCCATTTTCTGCTACACTATTGATGATGGGTCCTCACTGGGACTCCTCTTGGTTATGCTGCTATTGCCCTGTGTTGGGGGAAATCCTGAAGCTTTGAATCTGTGGGACCTTTCCTTTACATGTTCCAGCAGATGACAAATAGGGTGGACACTGGAGTGAGCCAGTGCATAACCCTGGTTCTGATCCTGGATAGTTGCAGGGTTGATCAGTAAGTACACCAGTTCTCTGTCTTCACCACCAAAGTGAGCTCTCCTACACTGCCCTAGTGAGTTCATCCTTTGCAGCAGTGAGCATGGGGTGGGTATTGCCAGGCCTCCTTCCTCCATGTCCCCAGGGCCAGATCTCCATACCTACATCTTGAGTGCCAGCTCTGTTAAGTTTTCCAGGTGTGGCAGAGGGGCCTCTCTCGTGAGAGCCAGAGCAGAAGAGGGGCAGGGCTAGCTCTCTTTCTCCCATAACATCAGGGTCAGGTCTCCCAGCTGCCTAAACCATTGATGGGTGAGAGGCATCTCTTTTCCACCTATGCTGCCACATGACAGGTGAGTAATATGTACAGCTCTTCCATGTTCACAGTATTAGTGCGGACTCTCCCACACTTCTGCCAATGGGGTTGACTCTATCGTGCTGCCCATGCAAGGCACAGGGCCTGATCTCCAGAGTATTGCAGCTGGTGGCAAGCAGGGACAGCTTTCCTGCTTTTCTGATCTCAATGGCAGCTTTCCCACCTGCTTGGGCATTGATAGACAGGGAAGCGGGGAAGGACATCTCTCCCCTTCCCAAGCTGACTCATGACAGATGAGTAATGGGGACAATTTCCCCACACTCGCAACTTCAGACTGGGTCAGCCACACCTCTGCCAACAGGATTGGCTCTACTAAATTTTTTGTTTGTTTGTTTGTTTACTAGAATTTAGACATAAGCATGCTTCTTGGATTTATGTAAATAACTGCTTTCTGGCCTCTGGGCTATACCAATTGTCTTTCTTTAGCATAGTTTCTACTTTCCAGAAAATTGCTGAACTGACTTATCCACTGAAAGCTCACCAAATATTGCCTTATCGTTTGTAATGGCTTTGGTTATGTTTCCTATTCACTAAATAAAATTTCAAAAGGAAGAAAATGTAAATGTAGATATTAATGTTGAATAATAACTTGAATTGGTAAGTACCTATTTGAAATGCTTTTTAAAATTATATCTTATGACACAGCATTCAAAGTGATGCTATTTATAGACCATCTCTCATCTCTTTTGTATGCTACTAAGGGCAAAAGAGTGAACCACATAGTTTGCATAAGATATCCAAGGTTATCAATAATAGTGGAGAGTGCCAGAATAGGCTGTAATACATAAGTGTTCAAGAAAATCCAACTCTCAGTTGTTTAATGTGATAATCTTTTTCATTTGTCCCATAGGAGCTGTGCAGTTTTAGTATAAGGTTCTATATTGACTTACAGATTTTGACTCATGCTTTTCTTTACTATTGAGTTAGGGGAAATGGAGTATCATGAAATGTGTGCTAGTCCCAAATATTCCTAAAAATGACATTTATCATCTGTTAATATTTACATGATTAATCTAGTCAATAGCAGTCATCTCTGAAGAATTTAGTTAAATAAAAAAAAACATTTACCCAGCAATATTTAAACCCATTTAGTATGTATTCTTAACAAATTTGGATATAACATTCCTAACTTTTGTCTAATTTTGCTTTGAGATTGAATTCATTCTTTCTCTTTCTCCCTTATTGGTTTTCTTGAGGCAGAGTTTCATTTTATATTCTATGCTGGCAAGAAACTCAGTATGTAGACCTTGTTGGCCTCAAACATGCAGCAGTTCTCTTATCTCAGCCTGCTAAATGCTGCGATTGCATACATGAACCACTACATCCACCTACTGGACTTTTATTTGAACTTCTTTTGACTTATTTGTTTCAAGGCCTTTTCTAATTCTGAAAATTCTTGTATTTCTGAATGTTATTCTATATCTTTACAATAAATATCGGGGACCTCTGAGTGCCAGCCTCAGTGACCCCTCAGGGTCAGAAGAAGACTCATAGCAAGTGGGATTTAGAAGGATCTGAGGGCAAAAATGAACTGTCCACTATGTACTTTACTGCATAAGTTTCTTTATTCTTTATTCTCTTGCTAAGTTTCCAGCTTGTGTAAATACACAAAACAAAGGCAATTGTCTGAGCTTAAATTTAGTCAGGGTCAAAGAGCATATAAATGCTGTCCTGAGATATGATGTTAGCATCTTTATGGTCCTGGGGAGGGGTAGTCAGAAAAGACACCAAGGCAGTGCCTAGGAGGCTTCTAAACTCTAAAAAGAGGAGACAGGATATTGATATGTTAAACTGCATTCTTAAGTGCGGCTAGATAAACTAGAAATTTGTAATCAAAAAATGTAAAAAAAAAAAAAGAGGAGGAAACACAGCAGCTTTGTGTTCCCTGAGCACTTTTTAGCATCTGCAGAGGATGGAAACAGTGTTTATGGTAGTCATGGTAACCTGAAGAGTGGTGTTTGATTTACATTAGCATTTTCATCAGCATAGCTAGCTAAAGGGGACTTTTCAGATCTGAAAATTACATCTGTCATCCTATGTGGTTAGGACAAGGGGGATTTATGGTTATATAGTACAAAATTCCAACAGCCCAAGTCAAATGGTGGTGCTTGTCCACCAAGCCATTCACATGAAAGGGATTTAATAGCTTTTTCAGGGTAGTGCTTAGGGTAGTGCAGGGGGGATTAACTGAGGTTAGCACTTTCCTAAGTCAGCTGTGGGAGAATTTAGGTCACTAATCTATTTATCAAGAAGGACTAAGAACATGCCACTCCTATCTAGAATGTCCTAAAAGTGATCCATATGAAGGACTCCATTTCTGATCAAATGTCCACCAAATTGAAGGTAATTGCAGGGAGCTGGCTACTAAGTTTGTCTCAGGGAATCAAGCAGAGAATAGATTGTGTGAATCAAGTTTATTGACTTCTTGACTAAATTTCCCACTGGAAGTCCCACAGAGTGGGAAAAAAGTAACCCACTATATCAGTACATGGGAAAAAATGTTCCAATAATCAATACACTATTGAAATTTGTACCAAGGGAGAGTGCTTGTGACTTCACAAGAGATTTACTGTAAGAACAGCTGATAAACAAAATGTGGTAGGCCTAGTGCCTTGCAACTTGGTTTATCTCCATCAGAACACATTCATTCTGATGTATCAACCTTCTACTCTATCTGCTGCAATCTCATCACATGATTCCTGTGCAACACATCAAATAAATACTGTTGAAAATACATATACTTTATTAATGTATATGTATCTTTTGTTATCAAGTTGGTGTCTTGTTCTTTTATTAGTTTTTGTTCTTTGTCTCATACACCTATATAATGCATATTGGTTGTGTTCAATTTGATTCTATTCTTTTGCCTCATCCTTCCCCTGCTGAAACACTTCTCAATAAATCCCCTTTTATTTTCATATCCTGTGTGTATGTGTGTGTGTGTGTGTGTGTGTGTGTGTGTGTGAGAGAGAGAGAGAGAGAGAGAGAGAGAGAGAGAGAGAGAGAAAGAAAGAGAGAGAGAGAAAGATCTGCTGACTTTAATTAGAGTAGCTTTCATGAGCATAGGTGGAAAGTCATTACTGAATCATGGAAAGCTTACCAGTTGGAAAACCACTGAAGAAAGTGACACCATTTTCAGAAGCCACCATTAACTGTATATACTTAAGAATGGGAAGGGTCTCATGGGCTCCTTCTCAGTCCATGGGAAGTGTTGGCAGACCCAACATTGTTTGAGTCTTGAACACTTAACTATAACTGCAGTAAGTTCATGGTTGTAATGACATCGTACTATCCAGAAGATGGCATTTCACAGCACTTCTCCCCTTAATCTAGATTTATCATCCCTCTGTTCCTTTCTCTGTAATATTCCTTGAGTCCTAAAGAATGTGATACAGTTTTCTAAGGCAGGGTTGAGCATTCAGTAATCGCTATTGACCAGTTGTGAGTATCAGTACTAATATCACCACCTCATTTTGAAAGTACGTTTCTCTGACCAAGTGTGAGAGCAGCATTGATCTGTGGTTATGAACACAAATATTGAGAAAACAGTTTCACAAACTGTCTCTTTAGCAAAACAACAGTAGTAGGTTCTCCACTGGGGCTTCTGACATCTCCATTAACAGGCTTCTGGTCAAATTTCTAGTATCATCTATGAATGCCTTCCTATAGAGCAGGCCTCAAGTCTAATCAGAAAGCAGTTGTTTACATCCTGGTTGTAACACTATTACACTATTGTGTACATCATGACTGATGGTTCGTAGTGTAGCTCTCATGGTCCACTGGGTAACCCCACTGATGATTTCACAGCAACCATTCTAGCACCCTTGGGCATGAGGAAAGTTAGATAACAGCTTAGAAGCTTTCAGTTTATCTCTAGCTTGATTCCTCTCTGTTTTAGTACCAAAGTGTGCAATTTCTTCAGCAATAAGGTTTTACCATGTAAATTCCAATTCATAACCCAAGATCAAAGACCTGCTGTTTTATTCTCACTTAAAGCTAAAAATGTCTATTCATTTGCCTCTCCAGTTATTTTAGATATATTTAGATTTAGATCATATAAAATCTAAAATAACTGGTGGGTACCTTAGATTTTAGAAGATATTTTGTATCTAAGTATTACCAACTACCACAATCCCATAAAACCATTTTACCACCTACAATTCTTTGTAAAGACAGAACCCCAAAGCTTATAAAAATTTATTTGACAATTAAGATATGCTTGGTATTTTCTCCTAGTATTGCTATATAGACCTCAAATCTCAATTATTTAAAATAAAAAAAAGTTTATTTTCTATAGCGCTTTAGCTAAAAAGAGTTGTTATAACCAAAGTTCAAAGTGTGGTTAAGAGTATAGTTGTTTATTTTGCATGCATGCTAGAATTGCACAGAAAAAGTCTCATTTTGGCTCATATTATCTTTGTGCAAGGTAACCTGCATTACTATATCTTTATTAAAAATGAATAAAGAAGTATATTCCTTTAATATGACCAGCAATGGGAAATATTGGAATACTTGATGAATAGCTTGATATTACTATCACATTTTATATAATCATAAAAACAATTATCAATCAGATAAGAAATGCATCAGTCAAAACCACCCCATTTACTTTTAAGAAAGAAACTGTATCATCCATAAACGCATAATTAATTTGAGATAAAGATTTTAAGAAATACAACAAAAATGAGAAAGAAATTTTGGACAAGTCACATTTTGTGTCTGTGTTTTTTTTCCCACAAAGGATTATGGGAAATTATGTGATAGCTTCTGATGCACGGGTGCAGGCCACAACAACTTCTATAAATTCTTCAGACCTTTTGGGTTGGTTACAAGGCCTGGCTCTTTCTTCTCATCTTTATCTTAAAATGCACACTTAGCCATAGGCAATATGTTAATGGGTGTCATGGCTGTGTTGTAATGCAACTTTATTTACAAAACCACATGGATCTGACGAATACATTTTGTGGATTCTGATGGTTAAGTTTTGGCAGCTTGAGACAAACTGTCATCAGATGGGATAAGGAAATCTCAATTGAGTAATTGTCTCTACCAGATGTGAGAAATCTATTTGACTTGTAGGCATGATTATGAGTTATTTTCATGAGAATAATTGATGTGCCCAATGTGGAAAATGCCATCCCTGGGCATGAGGGCTTGGGATATAAAAGAAAGCAAGTTGAGTAATACAGGAGAATCAAGCCAGTAAACAGTGTTTGTCAGTGGTCTCTGCTCCAGTTCCTGCTTCCAGCTTCCTGTCTGATCTCCCTAGTGACAGACGTGAAAGTAAAAGACAATAAAACCTTTCCTTCCTAAATCACTTTTTGTTAGGGTTTTGTCACAACAAGAGAGAAGTGAAGTAGGAAACTCTGTTACAGAGATTCTATATTTGGGTGGGTAGCCATACTTCAAAAAGTGTCTCCTCATGGCTATATATAAGAAAGCACAATCTAAGACTATGAATATGAGCAAAGTTAAAACTAAAACATTCAGTAGGATAGAAAAGAAAAATAATATATATAATTATACAGATAAAGATGTGCAACTTGAGGCTAGTTAAAATTGTGTGTGTGTGTGTGTGTGTCTATATATTCATCCATCCTGTGGTGATATTTTGTTTGTATTATAACACATAAAGCTTTCTGAGAATCAGAGCATGGAACTAGCCACTAGTTAGGTGTAGAAGCCAGGCAATGGTGACACACACCTTTAATCTCAGCATTCAGTAAACAGAGGCAGATGGATCAAGGGTTCAAGGCCACCCTGGGGCTACAAGAGACTGAATCAGTCTAAACGTGACACAGAGGCAGGTGGTGGTGGCTCACACCTTTAATCCCAGCACTAGGGAGGTGGAGATGGGAAGTGATACGACTGGGCAGACAGAAGAATATAAGGCAGGAAGAGACAGGAGCTCAAGATTCAGTCTGAGGTTTCATAGAGATAGCAATCAGTCTGAGGACTTGTAGAGACAGGATACCCCATTTGGTTTGAGGATTTTGTAGAGGTAAGAGGTAAGACTGCTCTGCTTCTCTGATAATTCAGCTCTCACTCACTAATATCTGTCTCTGGGATTTTATTATTAAGATCAATTAAAAATCATGCTACATCATCCTCTTTGTTTTCATTTAAGAAATAGTCTAATTGGGACACTTCAAACTGAATGATTTATACATTAAAGCAAGTATGGTATTAATATTGTATATTCTGAAACCATTAATATTCAGAAAAACACATTTTATGAATGTAATTTAAAAAGAAGACAAGAAGACAATTATGTAGATTTCTTAATGAATAAGTAAAAGCAATTTTATTTTCACACAATAGTTTTTACTGAAGCAATGATAAACTTCTAACTGAAAAAAAAATTCTTTGCTAGCAGAGACTATCCTTCAATGTGAAAAGCAATAAACAAGAGTATGGTATAGCATATATGTAAAAAACGAAAGGACTTTCATGGTTTTTTAACCAGATGTTTATGAAACTATGGGAAAGAAATGTGATTAAAGGACTCCAGCATGTTTGGGGGCCTAATTTGTCAATGTGTGTATTATCAGAATCAATTGCTATGGTTGAATAAATTGGATAGTGCGATATCCTTGTGATAAAGAACACCAAAATGATTAAATTAGTCTTTCATGATTTATAGAACCATGTCTAATTATATAATACTTCTCTTTGACAGAACTTTGATTTAAGGATAGTATGAGTGATAAAGAGTGATAAGAAGTGAGTTCTATGGCCGCCCCTGTAATCAGATAGATGATTACTTTAATTGTCATCATAGAACCTTCATCCAGTAACTGATGAAAGCAGATGCAGAGATTCACAGCTGAACACTGGACTGAGCTCCAGGAATCCAGCTAAAGAGTGGGAGGAGTAATAATAAGGGGTCAAGACTATGACGGGAAACCCACAGAAACAGTTGACACGAACCAGTGGGAGAGATCACTGACTCCAGACTGACAGCTTGGAAACCTGTGTAAGACTGAACTAGACTCCGAATATGGGTGACA
Source organism: Chionomys nivalis (assembly GCF_950005125.1). NCBI lineage: Eukaryota > Metazoa > Chordata > Mammalia > Rodentia > Cricetidae > Chionomys > Chionomys nivalis. The sequence goes on along the minus strand of NC_080091.1, from coordinate 16,406,591 downwards.
GTTGTGTGGCAGTTTGTGGGGCCACTGACAGTGGGATCAGGATATCCCTAATGCTTGAACTAATTAAATGCTGCGAACATTGCTCTTGCATGCTGCAAAGATTTGTCACTTGTATTAGTTTGATAAATGCTGATTGGCCAGTAGCCAGGCAGGAACTATAGTTTGGGCAACCAGAATAGGAGAATTCTGGTTAAAAAGAGGAGAGAGAGAGAGAGAGAGAGAGAGAGAGAGAGAGAGAGAGAGAGAGAGAGAGAGAGAGAGAGAGAGAGAGAGAGAGGAGGGAGAGAGACCAGGCAGGCAGAGGAAGCGAAATGAGCATGCTGCTGAAAAACCAAGCCACATTGGTAAACATAGACAAGAATTATGGGTTAATTTCAGTTGTAGAATCTAGTTAATAATAATCCTTTACTTAAAGGCCAAGCGGTTTATACTTAATATGAACCTCTGTGTGTTTCTTTGGGATTGAAGAACTGCAGGAACAGGAGGGACAGAAACTTCTGCCTACAATTCCCTATGGAGGGACACCTTGCTCAGTCTAGATAAGGGGGGAGAGCTTGTGACAGACTTTGCTGACTCCCCATGCTAGGTCTCACCCTCTCTGAGAGGTGAATGGTGGGTGCTGTGGGGAGAAAATGGGAGGAATGTGAGGAGGGGAGGAAGAAAGAACAGGGACTGGTATGTAAAATTTTAAGAAACGATTGTTTTAATAAAAAAAGGGGGAAAAGGAGTGAGTTCTGCTTTTATGATTTATTAAAGTCCTTCAAGATGAAGAACATCAATAATTCAAACAGGTGATCTAGCTTGGGAAAATGATAAAGTGAAACCAAAAATCAGGAAATAACTCTTTAATAGCTGGTGTTTCCTAATAAAGAGGAAGATGCAGGTACTTATGATCAAGGGATTATCACAGTAGAAAATCTTGTTTTGTGAGATACACAGGAATAAATATTTATAGTAGATTTACTCATATTAGCCAAAGATAAATAAGAATCAATAATTAAATACCATGTTTATAAAAGCAAATAACTTATTTTAGTAAATATGAAAATATGAAGCTATTTGCATTAATGTAAATTGAAATTAAATTCTAATATTAGCTAGAGAAATGAAATATATCTATGAATATTTACAATATTAAAATATGACTTAGTTAACTCATATTTTTGTGAATGGGAAAATATATTATTTATGAGCAGATATGTATACACACATGCATACATATTCACACACAGTGATATATATATATATATATATATATATATAATAAAACAAAGAATATATTAACACTGAATTTAGGATACTGGTTAACACAAATATTAGGGCAAGCAAAGAGATAAATTTGAAGTGATAATATACGATACATCTAAAGTTTGAAATTTCCTGTCATTTTTATTATAAAAAAAGTGGCGTGTATTCACTGTGCTATAGTGCTGGGTTAAGATAATTTATTCAAACATAACATGTACTGTGATCATAACCTCTCTAGCCACCTCCTTTTTCTCAAATTTATTTAACTACTTTTATTCGGAGAAAAAAGAATTTCAAGGAAAGAGACATATTAGACATGAATCTTCATCGGCTGTGCACCTCACATCCACAAACACAGCAAACATACCTCATCCTTTTATTCTAAATGCATATTTTCAGCAGTATAATGATAAATATCTTAACATTAGCAATCAACCACCTTAATTGATCAAAATTCCTTTCTCCCTTGTGAAAGCCATTCGTTTCTCCCCATGAGCTCATGGGGTAAACGTAGTAAATCTTGTGCTGTAAAAGCAGCACAGCAGGCATAATATGAGCAAAATTTATGGAATATACCTTAGAAATTATGCATTAGGCTTGACTTGACTTGGGAAAAAATAGAAAAGTCAGAAAAAGAAAGGCTATCACAAATCTCAGAAGGCAAAATTACCTGAGAAAGAAAATGAAAAAAAGGCATATTACTAAATTTACTGGGAAGCCCTTATTATGTATCCTCTATACTCCAGGAAATATGTTAGTTTTAGTGCAAAGGTATGCAAAGAAAGATATATGATACTTGTCAGAAAAAAAATATTTGAAGCAGGTAGTTACTTTTTATTCCTCAACTCCATCCTAAAGAAATTACAGATGCAAAAAAGTAAATTGAAAAACTATTTCACCACTGGCAGCAAAAGTTCTGTAAAGGAAAAAAAAACTCTCTTGAACAAGGAGAGAGTATTGATTGTTTTAAGGTATTGTGAGGAAAGTTATTGTGAAGGCAACAAGAGAATAAATTGCAGAAATGCTCTTTAAATTCTTCTCCTAGGCAGAGCCGAGAATGGGAGTTGAGCGCACAGACTGAGCCCCACACCGATCTCCTCTCCGCTCTCTTCGCCTCGCTCTCGTGGCCTGTCCACCCCATCCATCATCCCGCCGGCCACCACTAAGAACACCTTCCACCATGGCCACCTCAGCAAGTTCCCACCTGAACAAAAGCATCAAGCAAATGTACATGTCCCTGCCTCAGGGTGAGAAAGTCCAGGCCATGTATATCTGGGTTGATGGGACTGGCGAAGGGCTGCGCTGCAAGACCCGCACCCTGGACTGCGAGCCCAAGTGTGTAGAAGAATTACCCGAGTGGAATTTCGATGGCTCTAGTACCTTTCAGTCTGAGGGCTCCAACAGTGACATGTATCTCAGGCCGGTCGCCATGTTCCGGGACCCCTTTCGCAAAGAGCCCAACAAGTTGGTGTTTTGTGAAGTTTTCAAGTACAACTGGAAGCCTGCAGAGACCAATCTAAGACACACCTGTAAACGGATAATGGACATGGTGAGCAACCAGCACCCCTGGTTTGGAATGAAGCAGGAATATACTCTCATGGGAACAGACGGACACTCCTTTGGTTGGCCTTCCAATGGCTTCCCTGGGCCCCAAGGTCCATACTACTGTGGTGTGGGAGCAGACAAAGCCTATGGCAGGGACATCGTGGAGGCTCACTACCGGGCCTGCTTGTATGCTGGAGTCAAGATTACAGGAACAAATGCCGAGGTCATGCCTGCCCAGTGGGAATTCCAAATAGGACCCTGTGAAGGAATCCGCATGGGAGATCATCTCTGGGTGGCCCGTTTCATCTTGCATCGTGTATGTGAAGACTTCGGGGTGATAGCAACCTTTGATCCCAAGCCCATCCCTGGGAACTGGAACGGTGCCTGCTGCCATACCAACTTTAGCACCAAGGCCATGCGGGAGGAGAACTGTCTGAAGTACATTGAGGAGGCCATTGAGAAACTAAGCAAGCGGCACCAGTACCACATTCGCGCCTACGATCCCAAGGGGGGCCTGGACAATGCCCGGCGCCTGACTGGATTCCATGGAACCTTCAACATCAACGACTTCTGCTGGCGTTGCCAACCGCAGTGCCAGCATCCGCATTCCCCGGACTGTTGGCCAGGAGAAGACGGGCTACTTTGAAGACCGTCGCCCTTCTGCCAATTGTGACCCCTTTGCCGTGACAGAAGGCATCGTCCACACTTGCCTTCTCAACGAGACTGGCGATGAGCCGTTCCAATACAAGAACTAAGTGGACTGGGCTTTGAGTGATGCTGAGCCCTTCCTAATCGTCCCACTCCAACTCTTTCCTGTCCCAGCTCTGCCCCCACTGTAACTCAAAGGATGGAATATCAAGGTCTTTTTATTCCTCATGCCCAGTTAATCTTGCTTTCATTGGTCAGAATAGAGGGGTCAAGTTCTTAATCTCTCCACACCCAACCCTCATGTGTGTGTGTGGGGGGAGGGTAACCACTGCTTCATCTCATCAGGAATGCATGTCCAGTAGGCATAGCTGTCACAGAGCGGGTATATTTGTGCGAGGAGGAATTTTTCTTCAGGATAGTTGAAAGCACGGGTCCACTGCTTGGATTGACGATCTCTGTTGGTAAAGAGCTGTTAGTTCTTCAGGTAAAACTGACTTTCTGTTCCCAGTGGAAGTTAGGTGTTTCCCTTGCTTGGGGGAATTTATGCCCTCCATGGAGACAGCTCAGTGTGTCGCCTGATGGACAGCCCTGCTGTAACAGAAGAAAAGGTTCTTAGTTCTTGGTCCTCCATTTATAACAAAGAGCAGAGTAGTATTTTTATATTTAAATGTAAAAACAAAAAAGTTATATATATGGATGTGTGGATATATGTGTTTTTCTAATTGAGAAAACCACCCTCATCCCTGGGTTTGCCAAGTTTAAGTGAAGAGCTTGGTTGGAAGGAAGGATCTCTTGAGCAGGGATGGGGATGAAGTACCAGGAATGCTGGTTATCTGGGGCTCAGCTTCTTCATTACTACGTAGGGTTTCCCTGCCCAGTCTGCAGGAGCAGATGCTGGACAGGTAGCAGGTTGGGATGCCAGTGTTTGCCACCACCTGATCCCATGCTTAGGCTAAGATGCATATGTATCCACACACGAGTTAGAGGTATGAGTTGGCTAGTCAACTTGAACATTGTTACTGACGGGGGTGGGGGTAGGTGGGGATTATTTCTCGGTGGGACTAGCATGTCACTAAAGCAGGCCTTTTGATATATTAAATTTTGTAAAGCAAAACAAGTTCAGCTTCTAATCAACTCTGTAGGGTAGGGTTTCTAACTTTGCAGAACTGCCTGTTTGCGTCAATGTCTCCTTCCAGTTTGCTCTGGGAGGAACTGAGGATAGGCCTGGAGTTAAAACATTTGTCGTGTTGTCTCCCAGCAGAATATTCCTTCCCTCCTTAGGAATCCTATGGAGTTCTGTTTTTTCCTTTTATAATAAACACACCCCACCTCCACCCCAGCTTGCCCTGCTGTGCTCTGGTTGCTTGTGCGCCGTCCGCAGCAGGCTGGCTGCCTGTGGTTTTCTCTTGCCTTGACGACTTCTAATTGCCATGTACAGTATGTTCAGTTAGATAACTCCTCATTGTAAACAGGCTGTTGCTGCCAGAGCAGTACTTATAAATCAACCTAACGTTTATAAGATTAAAAAATAAATAAATAAAAATAAAAATAAATAAATTCTTCTCCTAGGTATTGGGGGAGGGGCATGTCTTCCCTTATGCATGCTTTACAGCAGGTTTCCTACAGCCTGCCATTTTCTCTTTTAATCTTGCTATAGTATGAAGTTAGGGTAAGCAATTAGAAATAGATGTCTCCATCCTGTATGAAACTTCTTAGGCTGATGAAATTGAGCTAAAAAGTACCACTTCACAGATACTAATTTTCTGTAATGGCTTAAATTTGCAGTGACAGAGAGCATTACTGAAAGCAGAAACACTGGAACCTATAAATGAAGTACTAAAAACAACCATAATAATTAAATTAAATAGAAAAACTTTAATCAAATAGGGGGACAGAAAGAAACACTAGAGTACAAAATTCAACAATAGAAATGCTAAGCACAGTGGGTATAATGAGTGAATATGTACATGCCCTTTGTCTGTGTGGATATAATGGTCAGACTTAGATTGTTCTAGAAGATATGATTGAACAAAAATATTAAAGATGAACACATTCCCAGGAAATATTATAAAATGCTTATAAAATAAAGAGGAAGGCATTTTTTAAAGGAAATGGGAAACAAAATCCTTATCTTTAAATAATAATAGAAGATTTCAATTTCAAAAAGGCCAAAAATGTCAAAAGATAAACACGAGGAAATTATAAAATAAATCAACTGTAAATTGCCAAAATGAAAAATATAGTGTCTAAAATTAAATAACTAGGATGAACAAAATGAAAACTCAGTGAACTTAAGGCAGACGAAAACTAAATCAATCAATTTTTTTCTAAAAAGAGGGAAAAGAGATTCAACAAGAGTTGATATTCCCAGAAAAAGACTGTATAAGCATAACTCAGTAATTTGAACTCATGATTGGAAAGTATTGGGATGCTTTACAGCTTGTGTTTGCAGGCACTCAGTTCAATTTAGACATAGAAAGCTATATAGTAAATTTATGCTTTGCATATTTGGGTTTCCTCCCTCAATATAATATTTTTTCCAGTTCCATTTATATTTTCCCAAATTTCTTACATTTGCAACTGAAAACAATTTATTGATTATGCACACCACAGTCTAGCTGATTTAGTTTCCGAGCTATTATGAAAGAAGCTACAATTAATATGGTGTAGTTTTCTTCGTCATTTCTTTTGAGGATATGAATTCCATCCAGAAGAGCTATAGCAGGATCATGTGCAGATATTTTATCTTTTGGAGAAGCTTTAATACTGATTTCCACAGTGGTCATAGCAATCTATACTTGCATCAGTAATGAATTAGGGTTTCCTGTCCCCCAGATTCTTTTTTTTTTTTTTTTTTTTTTTTTTTGGTTTTTTCGAGACAGGGTTTCTCTGTGGTTTTGGAGCCTGTCCTGGAACTAGCTCTTGTAGATCAGGCTGATCTCGAACTCACAGAGATCCGCCTGCCTCTGCCTTCCGAGTGCTGGGATTAAAGGTGTGCACCACCACCGCCCGGCTCCCCAGATTCTTGTTAGCACTTGTTTTCTTGATGATAGGTTTTATGACTAGAATGAGATTGAATCTTAAAGTGTTTTGACTTTCTTTTCTTTCTTTTTATTTTCAGACAGGCTTTCACTATGCAAACCTTGGTGTCCTGTAACTATATAGGTCAGACTGCCATCAAACTTAAAAGATCTACATGCCTCTGCCTTTCAAGTGCAGAGATTAAAGGTGTGCAACATTATGAGTTGCTTGGTTTTCATTTTCCGATATCTAATAAGCCTTCCTATTTTCTGAAATACTGATTTACTTATTTATTTGTTTAGAGACAGGGTAGACCATGACCAACAGCCAATATGGAAAGTTATTTGGGTCTAAGGATATGTTGCTTTGGAAAAGAGGTTCTGCTTTTGTTTCCACAGAAGATGAGAGCATGTGGAATCCTTTCAAACTAATGTAGTTTGAAGGTCCAAGACTCCCACAAAGTCTCTGTGAATCCCTCCCCAATCCTTCACCCAACAAAATGCAGGAAGCAGTTTGGAGAGCACTATGCCAAAATTCCCTAAATGATTGTTTATAAACGTGTGTTTTCATTTAAAGGGGGATATGCTATAGAGATGAATAATTTGTATTTATACTGATCTTTGTTTATTGACACAAATTTAAGGTCAATTTTGTTATATGTATATTTTCTGCTCTTGATTAATGTATTGTGGTTGTGCAACTCATTTAAAAATGTAATGTATAATTAATAAATTCACGTTAATAGATAGTCATCTATAACAGTCAGGTTTTCTAGATGTACAGAGAAATATTTCAGATGGGTAGGTATTCTTCAAACCTTTCAAAGACTAACAGAATATGGCATTTAAAATGTTTAAGAACTTAGGACTTTTTATGACAATGAGATACATCTGCTCCTGGCAGCACTGATCTACTTCAAAAAGATGATGGGCACTGAAGAGGCTCCTTATGGAGTTTGTTAGCCATTTGGGCAAGAAACTGCTCTTGCCTGAACTGCTTGATGTTATGTTGTATGAACTGTACATGCAGGACCTACAGAAAAATGATTGCTGAACTTATTTAAAGGTAAGACCATCTTTTGGAGCTCCAGTTTCATGAAAGAATCTACCAGACATTCCGCAGTACACAGAAGAAAGTAACTGATGAACTTTGCCAATACAAGGCATAAGAGATCTTCGGATTTCCTGCTTCATGGGAAAGTCTGCCAGATACTATGGGCCAATAGGCTGAAGATGGGTGCCCCAATGCTACATAAGAATTTTGGGTGACTGTTCAGGCAGCGAGATGTCTCTGTCAATTCTAGAGTTTTGGAAGTTGTTTACAATGTACTTCCTGTTAACTTAGGTAATATTATATCCTTCTGGGGTCTTTGATGGAGTTGAAAAATAGTTATAATTATAGTTTTCCTTAGTTATGATAAAGTAGATATAAATATTGTAACTGTAATTCTTGCTTGATACCTGTTTGTTATAAGTAATTTTACTATGTTAAAGTTAAAATTTTCCTTTTTATTTGAACAGAAAAGGGGAAATGGTGTGGGAAGTCCTTCTATATACATGTTGCTTTTATTGGTTAATGAATTAAAGAAGCTGCTTTGGCCTGTGATAGGCAGAACAGAGCTAGGTGGGGAAGACTGAAATGAATACTGGGTAGAAGTCAGAGTCAGTGAGATGACATGTAGCCTTCAGAGGAGAAAGACCCAAGCTGTTAGTTGGCAACTTGTCGGTAGGCCACAAGTCTCATGGTAAAATATAAAATAACAAAAGTGGGTTAATTTAAGATGTAAGAAAAAGCTAACCAGAAATACACTTAAGCTATCGGCCAAGCAGTATTGCAAATAGTATAGTTTCTGAGTGATTATTTTGGGTTTGGGAAGCTGGCAACAAGGAACAGTCTCTGCCTACAAAGAGCAACTTGAAATGCTATTGAATATATTGAAGAAGGGTGAAGAATGTGGACACCCTCCTTGGTCTTGTTTCTAATTTTAGTAGAAATGCTTCTAGTTTTCCTCCATTTAACATAATTTTGCCTGTGGGTTTGTTGCATATAGTCTTTATATGTTGAGATATGTCCCCTTTATCCTTTGTCTTTCTACATTTCTTGCCATGAAGAGATGCTGTATTTTGTCAAAGGCTTTTAATGTGTCTATTGAAATGATCCTGTGACTTATTGCCTTGAGTCTCTTTATTTGGTGAATTACACTTATTGCTTTTCATATGATGAACCGCCACTGTAGATATAGGAAGCAGACAACAGAATGACCTTTTGATGCATTCTAAATTTGGTTTGCAAGTATATTATCTTTTGCATTTATGTTCATCAAGTAGATTTGTCTATAATTTTCTTTTCTGTTGTGCATTCATCCTGTAACATACATTTTAATAATCAATTTATCAAAAGGAAAGTTTGGAGAAAAAATTAAAATATTATTTAAGAAAATGAAAATCCATATATAATATAACAAATACCATGAGATGTAAAAATGTAATCCTTGGGGCAAATGTTATAGTCATCAATGTCTACATGAAAACCAAATGCACCACTGACTCTCAAAGAACTGGAAAAGAAGAATAAACAATCCAAGTTACTATAGGAAAAGAAGTAATACATGTGAGTGGAGAAATAAACAAAATGGAGAGTTAAAACATACAAAAGATCATACAAAAACTATGTACTGGTTTATCAAAACAGAAAATAATAGGAAAAGTTGTCATCATCAATGCATTAACTAAAAGTAGTTTGCAGAATCTTTTTATTGAAAGAAATTTGAGAGATGTTGCACTGTAAGAAACCTTCTTCATATGATAAAATGCCTTTGGTAAGAATGCCACAGACAATGTCTTTCTACTTGAAAACTGGAAAAAAAGTGACATGTCATTGTCATTATTTTTGAGTATTGTCTTGGATGGTGCCTTGAGAATAAAAATAGAGGGAAATAGATGCTGCATATTGGAATGTAATGATTTCGGCACAGACTTGTGTAAAACTACATAACACATGGCAATGCTAAAATGTAGTGTGTGAACTCAGTGAGGTTCTCAGATAGTTGATTGTTCATTAAACAAAAGAAATTGTTTCTGTGCATTGAATACAATATTTTAAAATTATTTCCTAGTTCCAGGACAGGCTCCAAAACCACAGAGAAACCCTGTCTCAAAACCCCCCAAAAAATTCTCTGACCTGCGGGAAGACGAAGGTCTTCTATCTACGTCCAGGAAGGTGAGCGTCTAAACAGGCTAAGCTCCAACAAAGCCAGTTCATGGGAGAAGAGGAGTGGGGAAAGGGGGAGGGGAGTGGGGGGACGGGGCAATATTTGGGAGGAGGGGAGGGAAATGGGAAACGGAGCAGGTGGAAATTTTAATTAAAAATAATAAAATAAATAAAATAAAAAAACAAAAAAAAATTCAGGAACTCAAGATGAATTTACTTATAAAGAAAGAAAAGAAGGTCTTTAATTAACAGAGAGTCATTTTGTGTTAGAGCAGCTCTTACTCCATAGGACAGTGTACTTGAAAGTGAGGACACGTGGAGAGACACAGGAAGGAAACCAGTGAAGGTGGAGTCATGATCAGAGTGTTATCATCACAGTCAAGAATTCCAGAGGCTTCCAAAACCATAAAATGTTTATTTAATGCCATCAGAAGCAGCATGATCTTCTGACACCTTGATTTGAACTTCTATACTTTGAAACTCTGAGAGAATAACTTGTAATTGTTTCAACAGGTACTTGCTATTTTCATATTACAGCCTCAGAAGACTAACACCCTAGAAATATAACTTGAAAAAAAGAAATTATAACATTCTTTTCACACTAGTATTTTTTTTTATTCTTTTTTAATTAAAATTTCCACCTGCTCCCCGTTTCCCATTTCCCTCCCCTCCTCCCAAATATTGCCCTCTCCCCCGGCTTCCCTCCCCCTATCTCCACTCCTCTTCTCCTCCCCCCACTCCATTCCCCCTCCCTCTCGATACTGAAGAGCAGTCCAAATTCCCTGCCCTGCAGGAAGACCAAGGTCCTTCTATCTACGTCCAGAAAGGTGAGCGTCCAAACAGGCTAAGCTCCCACAAAGCCAGTTCATGTATTAGGATCGAAACCTAATGCCATTGTCCTTGGCTTCTCATCAGTCTTCATTGACCGCCATGCTCAGAGAGTCCGGAATCCTAGTATTTTAAAAGCTAAATCTCCATAATTTTTTTAGTATATGTATGATTTCTAAATGAAAATCTATAGAAATCACTGCTAGGAAAAATTAAACAAAATTAGTCAATTCCATGTTTTTGGTTTAGAGACTAAATATTTATGTAAGTTCTATTTCTATAAATTTATCTATAGATTCAATATAATCCCAACAAAATTCAGGTGTTTTGAGATTTGTTTATTTTATTTTTGCACTCTATGGGTGGATGCTCCTCCTGCATGTGTGTCTGTGTACCACATGGATGCCATGCCCACAGAGACCAGAAGAGGTCATCTGATTCCTTGGATCTTGAGTTATGAATAGTTGTTAGTCACCATGTGACTACTGGGAATAAAACCTGGAATAGCAACAAGTGCTCTTTCCCAGTTAGCCATCTCTCTTACAGTACTCATATCCAATCTGCACCAAATTCAGTTTAGAAGAGATTTTGACAAACAAATGCTAAGATTTGCTCAGAAAATCAACCTATGAATATAAGAATAATGTTGAAGTAGGAGGCTTACATCATGGAAAACAAATACTTCAGAGTTGGTGTCGGATGAATGAAGAGGTCAGAGAAGCACAGTAGAGGAACTGAAATTAGATAATCATTTATGCAAACCAAGAGAAAGGAAAGAATAGTTATTCAAAAGATACAGATGGGAAAATTAGTTAGACACAGGGAAGAGAGCATAAAGGAATGATTGTACCTTGATTCGTATCATAGTTCAAAGATTTACTTTCAGATATAATATATAAAAATGAAAACTAACCTTGATGCTTATAGAAGACATAGAAGCAGTGTGATATATACATATATACCCCCTCTTGATCTCTGTGTGTGTTTGTGTGTGTATGTGTTTGTGTGTGGGTGTGCAGGTGCAAGGTATATGGTTCATGTGCATGAATGCGTGTGCCTGTGCTAACACAAATGAAGAAACCCTTTGTGTGATAAGACTCTTACTAGGGAGATACAACACACATATCTACTCACCCCAGATAGAGAGTGAAGGGACACTAACCCACTTGAACACGTGATGCTGACAGGACTTGCCCTTCTAATCATTCCTTCTGCCTTGCTAAAAGAATGTTAGATTGCTTTCCTAAAGCTAGCCACCAAAGTCTATTCCCTTATTTGGCAACTTCTTCCTCTTGAGGCTGACAACCATAGTCTTACAATAAGAATCCCTCTTTGGTTCACCTAATTAACATGCCCAGTTAAAAGTAAACACCTCATCTTCATACAAGATTTTCCCCTTTACCTTTATAAACTGCCATTTGGCTTTGTGCCATGTCCATTTCCTCTATCCAGAGGCAGTTCTTTGTCCCTCTGTGACAAATATTCTTCCTCTGTCCCTTGTCCTCTATCTCTTTTACATTGGTGTCCTAGCCCATTCAAACATAGGACCCCCGTTTTTCTCTTTGTAAGAACAACACCTGCAAGGCCATTTGCTACTGTTTTATGCTTGAGTTAGAAAGCAACCACTTTAACTTTTCTTCCCTGCTTCATAAAGGATATCTCTGTGAAAACAGGTGGCTGGGTGTCTTTTTTTCTTAATCTAGGGTCTGGAAGGGATCCCCTGCTGTGTGGGATATCACCGAAGTCCAACTTGAAGAACCATGAGTTTTACTATGGTTTCTTACAGGAACATGGGTGAAGAGTTACTTGAAGCAGAAAAGACTCAAAAACAGATATATTACCAAATCCTATCACAGCATAGCTGACAGCTCACAAAACCTGGGAAACTAAATCATACCGCACAGCCTGTAGGACACTTAACAGTTTGGAGAGTGTTCATTACAAGTAACTTGGTCTGAACATCTTTCAGGCAGCTCAACTAGTTTCTGCTTCTTCTAGGAAGTTAATCTGGTCTCAGAGTCTTCTTTGCAATTTGGTCTGTGTAGGAGTGACTTTTAGCAGTCTTGGGGAGGTAGGGAACTAGAGAATCTGTTCAATTTCAGGGACTTCCTGAAGCTATTCTGAGTTGTTTATCTTTTGACTCAAGAAGATTTCTGTAGGATGGAATGTTTCAAACTTGGAGGAAACTATTACACAACAAGCCAGAGCAAGCTGTCCAGGATCTTCTTTTGATGTTCCCTGTTACTGTCTTGAGTAAGGGTCTCTCACTGAAATGGAAAGCTGTCATTTCAACTCACTGGTTCCAGTCAGGGAGTTCTCAGGATCCACCTATGTGTGCTTGCCGATGCTGAAAGGCAGACTGTGGCATGCCCAGCCATTTTTACATGTCTCAGGAATGCAAACTCTGATCCTCACCCTTACAGAGAAAGTACCTTCCACCCACTGAGCTACCTCCCCATGCCCCAAAACATTATGTTTAAAAGAAATTTAAGTGAATTGTATGCTAAACTCCTTTTATTTAGAGATAGTGTTTATAATATAAAAATATAAACTACAATCATGTAGATACATATATGTGATAAGTATCTTCATGTAAGCATATGTATATATGTGTGAACAACATATGCATATACATAAATTTGTTTATAGTATTCATGTGTATATGATGTATATATTTATGATAGTATTTCAAAATAGAGGAAGAACTGTATCCTAAGTCTTCTTGAAAGATATTAAATATGTTCAATCTTCATAAATATGCAGCTCTAAGCTAAAAATAATGAGCTGTTTCACACACAATAGTGCATTTAAACACGATGATTTGTCAAGGGTATATGACTTGACAGTGCCATCATAGTCTTCACTGGTAGGAATATCAATGCCTGTGGTAACAAGCTATTTGGTTATCTTCCATAATATTAAAAATACACCTACTCTCTCAGCAATGCCTACAATGCATTAAAGCTTGTTTCTAAAAATAAACATGCAAGACAATTCAGGGAAGCTTTGTAAATAGTCTAAAGTGGATGTAATCTAAATGTCCTCAGTGGGAGAATGGATAAACACATTGAGATGTGTATACAGAAATGCAGGAGGAATGGTTTGGGTGGTGGGAACAGAGAGAGAATGTGGGGAACCAGGATGAGGGCATGGAGGGGAAACTAAAGTCAGGATGTAAAACAATTAAAAATAAATTTTTAAAAAAGTGAATCAATTTAGTGGGTCTCTTCCTTTCTCTGATCTAATTGAAGCCTCACAGAATTCACACCCTTTATGACAGACTAATCCAAAATTATGCACCCAAATTCATGTGTTTCTATTAAATGGAATTGCTTTTTCCTTTATCATTTATGTCCAGCATGTAGAGTGCTTCACAAGCTTCCCTATTATATTATGATTACATACTCCATTTAACTACAGGGCACAATGAACTCCACCTGTATGTGGTTGTAGCTTCTTCTACTTTTTCCTTGCCTGAAATTTTGGTTGATTAGCAGTTCCAGCTAGTCCAAAGTTATTTTCTTTCTCTAGATAATTTATAAGGATTAAAAGCAGCAGAGGTCCAAGGGCTGGATAAAGAAAATATGGCACATTCTGGCAGGATGCCACTCTAAATATGTTCTCACTATGTAAGTGTTTGCTCTTAACAATGAAATAAGGTAAGGGAAAATATCTACTTCAGTAACTGCTGGTAGAAGGAGAGGATTAGGTTTGAGAGTTAACAAAATAGTGTAGGTCATGAATCCATAGCAACGAAGAAACTCTCCTGTTGGAAACAGGCTAAAACAGCTTTTTACAGAAGCTAATTATTAGACTGTAGAACACCTACCCACTGCAGGGCATTGTGGCTACGTTGTGGGCAAGGATTTATGAAAGATGTGGTATATCAGACTACCATAGATTTGAAGATGCTACTAAGAATCATACAGAGTGGGGGCAGTGGGTAGCTGAGCTTGTGTGATACTGAATCTGCTTCTCTTGTAGCTCAGCACAGAGATGTTCAATATCTTACTACTTTAATTAAGTGGATAAAGACTGTCCATTTGAGACACTCACAAGTGGATGTCAGCTTGAATCGACATGGGTCATTACACACAATTGATGTTTGTGAAATGTTTTCTATCATTTAAAATACAGAACAAAAACATTTCTTTTATGTTTTACTTTTAGTACCAGCCAAGCTTTTTCAATCCTTCCTTTAAACATTTGCCAAATCACTTTCTCTTTGTTCTCCCTATCACTATTACCTTTGTTTAGAACCTATAATTTCTAATGAGTATAATAACTCAAAATTTGTATTTACCCTATGTTATTTATTTCACAATACTGCAAATGACAATGAAGATAGTTGTCTTGGCTTCATGTCTGTTTTGACACAATGTCTTTACCAGAAACAACCCCAGGGATAAAGGGTGTATTTTTAGCTCACAAGTTATAGCCTGTCATGAGGGGGCAGTGTGCTGGGGAAGCTAGTCAAATCCTCGTTCCAGAGCAAAGTAAGAACAAATGTATCACACACGCTTGCTTTTTGCATTTTGTTTGATTTTTCCACTCTTATAATGACTCTTGAACTAAAATACGGAGTCACGCACAGTAATCTGTATCTTCCCATATAAATTAAGACAATCCTGCCATCTCCAGATGTGCCCACATGCTAATTTAATGTGGGTAATCCTTTAATGATGCTCTTCTAAGGTTCTTCTAGGCTGTGTGAACTTAACAATGAAGCTCAATTTCACAATAATATGCAACTACTATTGTTTCAATCATGCCCATTTCCTCTTGTGTTTATTTCCTGTCAGCAGTGTTCTTGATACTCCATTTCAATTCCTTAAATGATAAATGATGTAATATTTCTGAATGATGGCAGAGGAAATAGACAGTTGAACCTGTTACCAATATCACTATTAAGTCCAGTAGACTACACGCTACACCAGTTTCCTCTCTTTGACAAAATTCATCAGCAGAAATATTGCTGGCCAACAAAGGTCTAAAAACTTTGCTAATTTTAAATTGAAGATGTGATTTGTCATTATAGAAAAAAACCAAAATTATAAATTTTAAAATTGTAAAGTAAAATAATTATAGATTAAAATTATAAATTAAAAGTTATAAGATTATGGACAAGAAAAGTTGTATTTTAAAAGTAACAGTGTCTTGTAAATTCTAGTGTGATTATACTCTTTGTGGGATTAGTCACTTTTCCAACATAGACAAATCAGCCCTGAATAAAAAGCTCTGATTTGACAAGATTGGGAATTACTTTTTGATTATTTATGCTCCTTTTCTACTAAGGTTGTTAACAAGTCTAATATTGTCTGCATTCCTCCTTATTTTTGAACAACAGTGAAGAATGATCACACAGAGAATCATGGGATTTCCTAAGGAAAACACAGATCGCTAAGACCCGGTTGAAGACTTGGGGGCAGTAAGTAAGAAAAGGGTACTTTGTGAAATCTTTACACCATGGCTATTTGTATATGCTTTCTCCACTAAAAGTCTAACTGGTATTGATTGTTCTGGGCTTATCAGAAAGGAGAAGATTCTGACAGAATTAATGACTTCAGAGGTTAGCATAAAACGAGCCTAATTATTTTGTTAATGGTTCAGAGGGGCTTCACAAATGCATATTCTTGTTCATTTTTTTTTTTCTGGTACAATAGAAGAGTTACTATGTATAGAGGCAGATAAGAAAAGGTATGGGCCAGGCAGTGGTGGTGCATGCCTTTAATCCCAGCACTACTGAGGCAGAGGCAGGCAGATCTCTGTGAGTTCGAGGCTCGCCTGTTCTACAAGAGCTAGTTCCAGACAGGCCTCAAAGCTACAGAGAAACCATGTCTCAAAAAAACACACAAACAACAACAACAAAAGAAAAGAAAAGGTATGGGCTGGTTAACTGTCTTAGTGGGTAAATGTGCTTGCTATCAACCATGATGACTCAAAAGAAATATGCAGTTCTAGAAAACATATATGGTAGAATTCCATACATATATACAGATGTTTGCTGGGATTTGAAGGGGATCCCAGCATGGAATCAATATTAAACTAAATAACTAAATTTGCTTAAAGAATCACAAAGGAAACAATATTTTACAGTTGAAAACAATATCTCTCTGAGAGACATTTCAGTGGGTTATCTACCAGCCCATATTTTCCCAAGGACGTGTGAGGAGCAAGGGCTTGGGATTTCCTATAGGTATAGTCCAGACTTGTTATCTCTTCACCAGAGGACACTGAATTCTAGAGCCATTTATAGCTTTATCTTTCTGTTTAGATTGTCTGAACAAAGTAATCCTATTTCCCAAAAATGTATTATTTCTGAATATTGGAAATCTGGCAGTTTATCTTAATATTGTCAGAAGTTCCAGTTGGTGTGTGTGTGTGTGTGTGTGTGTGTGTGTGTGTGTGTGTGTGTGTGATGTGTGAGTGATGTGTGAGTAGAAGTCAGGGTACATCCTTGGGCATTATTCTTCACTTTCCACCTGTTTGAGACATGGCCTTTTATTGCTGCTATTTACAATTGCATTGTTTGCCAAGTTAGCAGGCCTACAAGTGTCCAGAAATTCTCATGTCCCTTCCCCGATGCCCTGGTAGGATTACAGGAATGAAGGCATACAGTGCTGCTTTTAGCTTTATGAAGGCTCTGGGGATTCTAACACACACTAAGCCCTCACTGAGTTGTATCCTAGGCTTTCAGTGTGTCTGGTTCATAAGAGTACTTGCAAAGTTGGTGCTCTTCCTTGCATATTTATCTCAATTTCTCTGAATCTTTTCTGTTTTTGATTTTCTGTATTTCAGATTCAAAAGAATTAGGGTAGAGAGCGTGTATTAATCAATGGAATAAAAAAGATATCGATATATCAAAAACCCAGCAGTTAATCAATCCTCATTAATATGGCAGACTCACAACCCTGAGTAACTCCAGTTCCAAGGGCCAAATGCCCTACTCAGACCTCTGTAAGCAAGCACATGGCAGCTCTCATCACTGCATAACTCCAGTTCCAGGGGCCTACTCTGACTTCTGTGAGCAAGCACATGGTGCACAGACATGCAGGCAAATAACTATACACATAAAGTTAACATTAATAAAGAAAGTATAAAGAACCTTTCATGTAGCAATAGTACATTAAATGTCAAGAAATTTAACAGGGGTAAAAACAAACAGGTACTGGGGGAGCATATATGTGGCGTGAAACAGAAGAAATATGATAGACATTTGTCAGGAATAGCTTCAACCTTTAAGGTATGTATGAATGTCTGTGCCATAAGTTTGTGAGTTCTCTTTTCCATTTTTGTCTCTGTCACTCATTCATATGATGTTTGAGGTAGAACAAATAGAATTTTATGGAATCTATGTTCTGAGTTTCATTGTCCTTTTTATTGCTGTGTCAGAATTTGTTTTCTTTGGACTGTTTTTGACAAGGGAAATGAAAGTGTAATAAGTAGTCCCTGTTAGTTCTCTGAGAGCATTTCAAAGGTGCAGATGGCTCTGGGTGTGAATGAATAGAGGGACAAGACTAGTCTTTCTGGATTTGATTTGGACTCCTTGGTACTCTGTTGTTCTCTCTCCTGTTGCCATTATCTTCAAACAGTAAAGCACGCCAACTCCACAGTCAACAGTGGCTTTATTTTCTCCTGAATGAAAACTAAGAACAAAGAGGAGTTGGTGGTGCTAGCTGAATGTCATCTAGATTGAATTTCTAGTG
This sequence comes from Chionomys nivalis, assembly GCF_950005125.1. Taxonomy (NCBI): domain Eukaryota; kingdom Metazoa; phylum Chordata; class Mammalia; order Rodentia; family Cricetidae; genus Chionomys; species Chionomys nivalis. The sequence continues at coordinate 16,388,385 of NC_080091.1, read as the reverse complement.
CCAATTTCCTCCAGAATTATGCTTTCCCCACCTCCTCCTCCAATCAGGCTCTTTCTATGTTGGCAGAGATCTTGCTAATATATTCTGTCATGGCTCCTGGACTTTTCTCTTTGAGGTCCTTGCCCATAGCTGTAACCAGTCAGTTCATATCCGTTTGGAACATCACAAAATAAATAACAGAGGCTATTCATGGAGGGTTTAGCATGATGCTAAACATAGAAGTTTACACTGCTGCCCCACTTTAGGTTTAAGAAAATCCTGTCCTGGAACACTAGGGATTATTTTGCAAGTGCTAACCTTTTCATTGGTGTTGTCATTATTATTAAAATTAGATGCACATGTACAAGTTCTGAGGCCAGGAAAATCTTTTGCAGAGACTAAAAATAATTACTTATATTATCCAGGGACATGATTTAAAAAAAACCACATTCATCAAATTCTTCAGTTACAGTTCTAATGTATTTATGGAATAAACTGTTTCTTGGCTATTTGGTATGTTTAGTATTAAAGTTAAAGTAATATCTCAATGTTAAATTACTTGAAAAGACATCTTGGTTAGTGCCACAGTTACAGACACTCTGATGACTTTATAGTCTACATGCCAGTTCATTCACCTCTGTTAAATCATAAATGCTAATAATTCTAAAGAGATAGAGCCTAATTTGAAAACAAAAAATGGGAAAAAGCAAACAAATTAAAACTAAACATATATAAGAAAAATTATGATAAAATTAGGAAGAGGTATAGCATTTGATGTAACTTTTAGAAATGTCCTTCAACCTCCCTGTGAGTAAAAGTTTACAGCAGTGCAGAATAGAAACAACTGCAGCATTGTCTATGTGGCTGCTACTGTGAGTGCAGACGTAAAATAAGTATATTTCAAGACTTATATTTTACTAAGAGCTTAAAAATAAATTTTATTTTTTCACGTAATTTATAGTGTCTATAAAATGTCATAATGACTTCCAGTTTATTTTTCTTTCATCTTTCTTTTCAGTGATGGAGATACCACCAAGGGTCTTGCAAATATAAGGTAAGTGCTATGCCACTGAACTATATTCTCAGCCCTGGTTTTTCTTTTAGATATTATTTTCGATTATGTAAATAGCTATTTTGTATGGAATCATTTGGATATTTTTTAAATAAAGGTAAGTATATGAAGCTAGTTATTTGAAAAGTGACTGACAAACCCTTATCTAAACTAATCACAAGAAACAGAGGCAAAGCACAAGTTAATATAATTAGTAGTAAGAAATAGGAGAATTAAAGAAGATATCACTGAAATGCAGAGAATCACTAGAGAATATTTTAACAATTATATCTCAATGAATTATAAATCCGAAGTGAGAGGGACACATTTTAATGCATGGCTAATAAAAGTAAGTGAAGAAGCTAGATCTATAGAGCAATAAGGATGGACCAATGATAGTCTCAACAGACTCATTGTTGAAGTTCACAAGGCCCTTAGGGCTTTCTGTGATGCACAGGAATTCAAGATATACAAGGGAATCAGAAAGGAAATAAAGAAGATATAACTAAGAGTTGCAAAGAAATCTATTCCAGCCTTCGTAAAGCAATCATTGTTACTCATGGTTTATTTGCCATTGTCTTCTCCCTTGGAGTGCTTCAAGTGGTTTATAAGTTAACTTCGAAGTATCAAGTACATCTTCATTCTCTTGAGTTTACATGAGGCTACACACATATTGTGGACACAGGAAGGGCCCAGTACTTTGGATGATTGAATGAAATAAGCCCACCAAAGGTTCCAGTATTTCAACACACGGTTCGTGGTTGTTGTCACTATTGGGGAAGACTGTGAAGCCTTTTGGAAGCAGAGTCTTGTTGAAGGAAGTGTAGGCAGAGTTTTTCCTGTCCTGGTAGTCATTTCCCAAATAACCACACAGAGAAAATATTAGTTATAAATGCTTAGCTGACAACTCAGGCTTATTGCTAACTAGCTTTTACAACTTGAATGAACACATTTCTCTTAATCTCCTTTTTGTCACATAGCTAGTGTCTTTACATGTCCTCCAGCATGCTTGCTCCTTCTGCATTTGCTGGCATCTTCTCTGACTAAGCCCCCTTCTTTCCCAGAATCCCCTCTGGGTCTCACTCAATCTCTTCTGCCCAGCTATCAGGCAATCAGTTTTTATTAACAATGACAACACCACACTTTCACAATGTACAAAAGGATTCTTCCACAGCAAGGAAGTGACATCACTGGTGACAACTTTAATACTGTTGAAGGAGCAGTGGGCCAGCCTGGGAGCTGCGGGCTGTGTTCCTGCTGCCCCAGTTCCTGATAGCCTGGCTAGCTTATGCCCCAATATAACAACACACAAACTGTATTCATTTAAACACTGCTTGGCCCATTTCTATTCATGTGTGTAGCACCCCAAGGTGCGCTTACCGGGAAGATTCTAACCTATGTCGATCCTGGGTTGGAGCTTCATCGCATCTGCTCTGGAGAGGAGAGCATGGCATCTGTCTCTCAGAGGGGCTGCCCTGCATCTGAGCTCACTTCCTCTTCCTCCCAGCATTCTGTTCTGTTTACTCCACCCACCTATGTTCTAACCTATGAGGTCCAAGCAGTTTTTTTATTTTCAACCAATGACCTTCCTCCATCATAACACTTTATGGCCTTATGTTACTTCTGTTTACTCTTAATACTTCATATTTTCAGATGAAGATGAGATCTTTTCATTCCCTTCTCCAGATTTCTGTTAGCTACTCCCTCCAATGTTATGTACTCTCCCTCTCAAACCCTGAGCCTAAATAAACTCTTCTGTATATTGTTTCTGACAATGATAGTTTATCACAGAAGCAAATGAATAATACAAATCCCAGTGTGTCTAGGTTGTTTCCAGTTTCTGGCTATTACAAACAATGCTGCTATGAACATAGTTGAGCATATACTTTTAGTGTATGATAGGGCATCTCTTGGGTATATTCCCAAGAGTGGTATTGCTGGGTCCTGGGGTAGGTTGATCCCAAATTTCCTGAGAAACCGCCACACTGCTTTCCATAGTGGTTGCACAAGTTTGCATTCCCACCAGCAATGGATGAGTGTACCCCTTACTCCACATTCTCTCCTGCAAAGGCTATCATTGGTGTTTTGATTTTAGCCATTCTGACAGGTGTAAGATGGTATCTCAAAGTTGTTTTGATATACATTTCCCTGATCGCTAAGGAGGTTGAGGATGACCTTAAGTGTCTTTTGGCCATTTGAATTTCTTCTGTTGAGAATTCTCTGTTCAACTCACATTGAGCCTTAATTTGTGATCCTAGAGAAGCTAAATAAGAAGGTGAACCCAAAGGAAAGCATAGAGTAATCCTCCTGGATATTAACCTTCATCAGGTGATGAAAGGAGACAGAGACAGAGACCCACATTGGAGCACTGGACTGAAATCCCAAGGTCCAAATGAGGAGCAGAAGGAGAGAGAGCACAAGCAAGGAACTCAGGACGGCGAGGGGTGCACCCACACACTGAGAAAATGGGGATGGTCTATCGGGAACTCACCAAGGCCAGCTGGCCTGGGTCTAAAAAAAGCATGGGATAAAACCGGACTCGCTGATCATAGCAGACAATGAGGGCTGCTGAGAAGTCAAAAACAATGGCACTGGGTTTTGATCCTACTGCACATACTGGCTTTGTGGGAGCCTAGGCTGTTTGGATGCTCACCTTACTAGACCTGGAAGGAGGTGGGAGATCCTTGGACTTCCCACAAGACAGGGAATCCTGACTGCTCTTCGGGCTGCTGAGGGAGGGGGAGTTGATTGGGGGAGGGAAATGGGAGGCGGTGGCGGGAAGGAGGCAGAAATCTATAATAAATAAATAAATAAACAAACAAATAAATAAATAAATACAAATCCCAGTGTGTGCCGCCCTTTATTTCTTTTTTTTTATTCTTTTTTTTATTCCTTTTTAATTAAAATTTCCAACTGCTCCCCGTTTCCCATTTCCCTCCCCCTCCTCCCACTTATTGCTCCTCCCCCCGCTCCCCTCCCCCTATCCCCACTCCTCTTCTCCTCCCCCCAGTCCATTCCCCCTCCCTCTCGATACTGAAGAGCAGTCCAAATTCCCTGTCCTACAGGAAGACCAAGGTTCTCCCACTTCTATCTAGGTCCAGGAAGGTGAGCATCTAAACAGGCTAAGCTCCCACAAAGCCAGTTCATGTATTAGGATCGAAACCTAGTGCCATTGTCCTTGGCTTCTCATCAGCCTTCATTGTCCGCCATGTTCAGAGAGTTCAGTTTCAACCCATGCTTATTCCGTCCCAGTCCAGCTGGCCTTGGAGAGCTCCCAATAGATCAGTTCCACTGTCACAGTGGGTGGGTGCACGCCTCGTGGTCCTGATTTCCTTGCTCATGTTCTCTCTCCTTCTGCTCCTCATTTGGACCTTAAGAGCTCAGACCGTTGCTCCAAATTGGGTCTCTGTCTCTCTCTCGATCCATCGCCAGATGAAAGTTCCCGTGCCATTCTCCTTGGCCTCTCGTCAGCTCTCATTGTCCGCCACATTCAGAGAGTCCGGTTTTATCCCATGTTTTTTCAGTAGCAGTCCAGCTGGCCTTGGTGAGCTCCCAATAGATCGGCCCCACTGTCTCAGTGGTTGGGTGCACCCCTCATGGTCCTGACTTCCTTGTTCATGTTCTCTTTCCTTCTGCTCCTCATTATAACCTTGGGAGCTCAGTCCGGTGCTCCAGTGAGGGTCTCTGTCTCTATCTCCATCCATCGCTAGATGAAGGTTCTATGGCGATATGCAAGATATTCATCAGTATGATTATAGGATAGGTTCATTTCAGGTTCCCTATCCTCAGGTGCCCCAATGAACTAACTGGGGACATTGCCCTGGGCATCTGGTAGCCATTCCAAATTCAAGTCTCTTGCCAACCCTTAGGTGGCTCCCTTAACTAAGGTATGAGTTTCCCTGCTCCCCTATCCAACCTTCCTTTATCCCCAATCACCCTGATTCCCCCAGTTCCCCTCATCCTCTCCTTCACACTTTTCTCTCCCCATTACCCCTCATCTCCATCCCACCCCACCCCCAAGATTCCCATTTTTTGCCCATCAATCTTGTCTATTTCCCATAGCTGGGAGGATATCTATATGTTTTTCCTTGGGTTTACCCTCTTGTTTAGCTTCTTTAGGATCACAAATTATAGACTCAGTGGCTCCTATCCATGGTTAGAAACCAATTATGAGTGAGTACATCCCATTATCTTCTTTCTGGGTCTGGGTTACCTCACTCAGGATAGTATTTTCTATTTCCATCCATTTGCATGCAAAATTCGAGAAGTCATTGTTTTTTACCGCAGAGTAGTACTCTAATGTGTATATATTCCACACTTTCTTCATCCATTCTTCCATTGAAGGGCATCTAGGTTGCTTCCAGGTTCTGGCTATTACAAATAATGCTGCTATGAACATAGTTGGACAAATGCTTTTGTCATATGATAGGGCATCTCTTGGGTATATTCCCAAGAGTGGTGTTGCTGGGTCCAGGAGTAGGTTGATCCCAATTTTTCTGAGAAACTGCCACACTGATTTCCAAAGTGGTTGCACAAGTTTGCAGTCCCACCAGCAATGGATGAGGGTACCCCTTTCTCCACAACCTCTCCATTTCTATACTCCAAATTTTGTCTTGACCCATTCACACTAAAAATAAAAACTATATTTCTAATCTCAAATATAGTTGAGACTTTTATGACTCTAAATATTGATCTAAGATTTTTGGAAGTCTCTTTTAAATCATCAAAATAATGTGTGGAAAGCAACATTTTTCTGATCTTCCCTTTATCCTTTAATTAAACTCTCAGATCAGCTCTGATGAACTGAATGAACTTCAGTAGTTATCTTGGTCTTGAGACTAGAAGCCATGCAATGGGACAGTGCTAGTCACTAATAGATGAGCGTGTTAAATCCACAAATGCATAAAGATAACATGACAGACAAGATGTGTTGATGGAGGCTGCTTACTCATTCTGGCCATTCAGTAGTTTAGACCTGAAATAACCACACAGAAACCAAATTAATTAAATCACTGCTTGGCCCATTAGCTCTAGTTTCTTATTGGCTAACTCTTACATATTAATTTAACTCATTTCTATTAATCAGTGTATCACCATATAGCTGTGGCTTACTGGGTAAAATGCTGGTTTCTGTCTCCATCGGGGCTACAAGGCTTCTCTCTGACTTGCCTTCCTTCTCCAGGCATTCGGTTTTGTTTTCCCCGTTTAGCTAAGTTCTACCTTGCTATAGGTCCAAAGCAGTTTCTTTCTTAATCAATGGTAATCACAGCATACAGAGGGAAATCCCACATCAAAAATGACCATAGTAACTTCTTTTTTATAATTTATTAGATTTTTAAAAAATACCAATCCAAATTCCCACTCCCTTCTCCTCCTCCCATCCCCTCCACACAACCTCCCACCCCACCCCCATCCAATCCTCAGAGAGGATAAGGCACATTGCCTTGTGGAAGTTTCAAGGCCCTCCCTACTATATCTAGGCTGAACAAGGTATACATCAAAAGAGAATAGGATCCCCAAAAGCTAGTACATGCAGTAGGGATAAATCCTGGTGCCATTGCCAGTAACCCCTCAGTCTGTCCCAGTAATTAAACTGACAACCACATTCAGAGGGACTAATTAGACATATGCTTGTTCCTTCCCAGTCCAACTGAAGTTGGTAATTTCCTACTAGCTCAGGTAAACTGTATTCAGTGGTTGAACCCATCATGGTCTTGATTTCTATGTTCATATTCTCATTCCTTCCACTCTTCAACTGGACTTTGGGAGCTCAGTCCAGTGTTCTGATGTGGGTCTCTGTCTCTGTTTCCATCAGTTGCTGGATGAAGGTTCTATGGTGATATTTAAGATATTCATCTGTGCTTAATGAGAGATGACATCATTGAATGTGGAAAACATGAAATTTTAGTAGTGCATTACTTTATGTCTAATGCAATCGCCAACTAATAGGGAGATGATTAAAGATAAAAAGAAACACGATAGTTAAAAGTACAATGATGTGGGAGTCCCCTCTGTGTGCTGTGATTACTATTAATGAATAAAGAAACTGCTTTGTACTTATAACAGAGAACTTGGCTAGACAGAGAAAACTAAGCTGAATGCTGGAAGAAAGAGGGGTGAAGTTGGAGGGATGCCATGGAGCCACCAGAGACAGAAGATGGGAACTTTACCTGGTAAGTCACAGCTACACAGTGATACGCAGATTAATAGAAATGGGTTAAATTAATAAAAGGTAGAGCTAACGGGTCAAGCAGTGATTTAATTAAAACAGTTTATGTGTGATTATTTTAGTTTTAAGCTAGCCAGGCAGCCAGGACCTGAGCAGTCTCCTCCATGCAACAGTATAGTTCACTTGCATATCTATATGCAACACAAAAGGAAAAAAAAACACATGACACTATTTGCTCTTGTATCTTACTACCTGTTCTTTATCTAATTGTTTAAAAGAAATAAAAATAAAATCTTAATGAGAAACTCATGAAAGCAGGTTAGCATGCAGACATTGTGATACACATTCTGTCCTTTCAAATTGATATCTTTTAGGTTTTATAGCCCAGAAACTATTCTAATTTTATGTTTTTCATTATCTTTTCTCATTGAATTTTCTTCTCTCATGTGGCCTGAAATACTATTATTTCCAAGAGCATCATTTTGACTTTCCCTTTGTTCATGACAGATGTCCTGAGTCAGTTCTTCAACTGAGAGTCTCAAATATTATGTTTATGGTTTGAGGTCAAAACCTGCATGTCTATCACTGAAATGAATGATTCTTCTAGGAATTTTAGGAATCATGAGGTGTTTGAAGCACTTAATAATGCACCCATCCTCAGGCACAGCTTCCTTAATGTGTTTCTGTTACAGAAGCTTCCACAGTGATTATTTGTAACACTTTCTTCTTTAACCTGTAATTTTGAAATTTAACTATTTCTCTCCCATCCATTCTTCTATGATCTCTTGATTGTACCACAGAAATTAAGGGTGGCCACACTGCTTGCAACCTATCTAACTGCCTGTTGAGTTATATCAATCATCATTATGGCAACTTATTTCATATTTGCATGGCTCAGTTTCCACTCAAGCTCATCATTTAAATGCCAATTTAATATTTCAAAAATACCCCAAAGGAAATATGATAAGAGATCTTGCTTCTTGGTTGTTAATCTCCTACAGACCAAAGCTCATACTCTGTCATGATTTGAGCATCTATCACAGCTGACCTTTAGCATTATGCTCTAGATACTAGCTGATACAGAGCTACTCAAACATACCATGGCCTTTCATAACTGTTTGAATACTGTTCTTGCCTCTGCTTTAAAACTTTAAATGATTCTCCTGAATAACCAGTGATTTTTTTTATTTATTTAGTACCATGAATTCTAGGAGAGTAAACAATTATTGTATACATATTATGACCTATGCACCTGTGAATTTGCCTTCCATACTAGACTTGAATAACCATAGGATATGAGTGTATTTGAATCATATTTTCCTAAGATTCAAAAGCAGATCTTAAAAGAGAGTTTTCTGTCTTTTCCTTTACCAGTGATAAAATGAAAATGAATTTAGTCAATTGTCACAATCCCACTGCAACCCAGGTTCAGGCCCTGAGAGTGGAAAGAGAAATTGTCACAAAGAAATGAATTGTCCAACTACCACATGAGGTTCACACAAGTGGCTAGCCTTGGATAGCTCCACCTGTCTTTATTTATACATCACAACAAACAAGTTTATTTCCTACTAACAAACAAGTTTTTCCCACCCTCCAACACTAACCTATAGCAAAAACAAATGTGTCAAATATTTTTCCAACTTTTACAAAAAAATCATCTTTTAAACAAACAAAAAATCCCAATCACTTTGCTAACTTGGCCAAATACCAAACCAAGTACATTCTGTCTTTACAAAGCTAAAAGGTGATAAACATAGGCACACATTTCCAAAAACAATAATATTGTTCAGAGCATATTTACAAAAAGAGGCGTGAATTGCCTCAGATTCTGTCAGCACTGAACCAGGACAGCTCCCAGGGTCTGACGTGACAGCTGACATATCCCGACAAGAAACCCAAGAAGCATCAGTGCCCAAAGAACTTTAGGGGAAGGTATTTTGAGAAAAAAATGGGGTTTTCAGGAATGATCATATCTGTGTCCCAAGCATGATTGGCAAAGTGACACTAAAAGCTGCCAAGAGAATCATCAGAACTATGAGAGGGAAGAGAGTGTGCAGACCACACATCCCAGCAGTATTCTGTGCTGTCCCGAAGTCCACTGGTCCTTGCCAAGAGAGACTCCTCTGGAGAGGTATTGGAAAGCACTAATATACTTGTCTGACTCTAGGCTGTACAATTCCTAACAGTCAATCTTTAGATTTGAAAGACAGGCAGTCTGTCATGGTATCTAAGACTGTGACTTTCCTTTTAAAATTGATTTTAGAAATTTTTACTGACCAATTACAACACAAAGGACATGCATTCAAGGAGATGTGCTATAACTTTTGAATGGATTGAGGAACCTATCTGTGGGTTTTAAAAGGCAAATCTAGTCACTTACCTTGCTGTAATGACTGTGGACTGCACCCTCTGCCCCTGCAGGATCAGCTTCTATGATTAATAGGGCATTTGACTCTCCATAGAATTTTAAGTCGTTCTTTTCATCTTAGTTTCAAAGTTTGAAGAGGCTGGCCTGCCACTTTTCCTTTAGTCTGTACTGATTGTATTGCTTCTAAGAGGCTACAGTTTTAGCTTTGAAGTCCAGGATCCTGATTTAGACAAAGAAGAGGATAAGAGAAACAGCTTCAGTGGGGTTTTCATTTACAGAACAACCTGACCTGATTTTGAAGCTGTGTGATTGTAGAAGCTAATTGTCAATCTCTGTTAATATCAAATGGATGTGCGGGCCACTGTCCCTCAAAGAGGAGTGAACAAAAACTTCACAAGAGACTCATAACGCTTGCCCATGGTTATCTTTTCAATCAAACTCAGGATCAAAGACGGATTTAAAAAAAAAAAAAAAAAAAGAAAGAAAAAATGGACCATTAACACATCTTGATTCATTCAATCTCAGATGAATCTGTTCTTTCCCACAGCACTTTCCTCAGCACCTGCTGCAGCCTTGTCTCTGAAGAGCCTTTGCCACATCACAATGGAATTGACCCAGAAGTCAGACATCAGGGTGGTCTGTAATACATTAATCCCATGAATTTCAAGAAAACACCCCATTTTCTGACTGTATTGTTTTCTCCTTAGAAACACCACTAATATCTAAGATTTTATGCTTTTCTATATATATATATATATATATATAACTTACATATGATATTTATAATTAAATATATAATATGTATATATGTTTAGACCATTCTAGACTAAGTGAAGTCTTGTAGTAACTCTGCATACCATACAACACCTGGGGCTGAAGCTTTCTGTCCCCAGATTGTTATTGCTTTTCCAGGGAAAAATCACCAGGTGCCTCTAAGATATTCATTTATCATTAAAGCTTTTCACTCTGGTGCATATCTCTCTGCAACAGAGACAACCATGTTTTTCACAATATTTTTATACAATGGCATGTACTTATTTTGTAAGGAGGTAATGAGCATTTTTCAAAAGGTGTTAATCTTAGATTTAGAAGAACTGATGGAATTATTTCAGGCTTGAGTCTTTAGTCAGTTTTGACAATTTACTAGTGGCAGTTTTGTTGTTTAACTATCAGTCTACAGGACTGAAAAATCACAGGCACAAGGAAATTTGTGTATAATTGGCCAAATTTAAAAATAGATTTAATGATTTATGTAATTGCTCAGAAAAATATATTTTATGATTAGTTGGGAAGAATTTCTAAGAATTAACTTTTTAAATAGAAAATTTCCTACTGTTTTCGGGAAGTTAGAAAGATACTAAGTATTTGAATGTCCAGTTATTAAATCTTGGATGTTTTATCTAGAAAAAAGTGAATATATTAAGAACAGAATAATATTTAAAAGACGTGTTTTTTTTAAAAAAAAAATAGTTCATCAGTTTTATCTCAGCACATTACATTTGGATGGTAGGGATTTTAATACCTTTTTGTTAAATTAAGATTATCTATACATGCAAATTCTAAGATGTACCTTTAGATCTTTTCTTAAAGCCCTCTTTACCCTGAATGTTTATATAACAGTACATATACAGCCTTATCAAGATATGCCCATACATGTACATTAGTATACAGGTATACATTTTCAAATTCAGGCATATAGCCTATATATAATGTAAAATGGCCATAGATCTTATATTCAGTTCATTTTCTGGACTTAAACAGATCACATAAAGCATATTAATAAACTCTTAGAAATGCACGTGACACTATCTGGTATACGATATAGCATGTAACTTGGTTACATTAACTATTCAGTGGGCAAAGGAGGAGTAGAATGCTTTGGATGCTCTGTATGAAGCCTTTTTAGGAGAATAATGTCAAGGAATTTAACCAGACAGGACAGAGAATTTCCATTACCTAAGTGGCCTCTCCTTTGTATCATTATTATGTTGTAACTTTCTTTGAAAGAGCATACTGTCTTTTGTTGTTGTGACTGAGGAGTTTGCTGTGTGGGGGAAGAACATCAACAGGATTAAACCCTTGTGTCTCTAGTATGTAGGTTCTGGGGATACCAAAGGCGAGGAGAAGAAGATGTAGCAGAGACAATTTTCAGGCTACGGGAACAATTTGAGTTGCTTGCTTACTTGATTGAAAATGTAAATTAAGGCCAGGTGATGGGAATGTACGCCTTTGATCCCAGCACTCAGGAGGCAGAGGCAGGCAGCAGATCTCTGTGAGTTCGAGGCTAGCCGGGTCTACAAAGCTAGGTCCAGGACAGCCAGGGCTACACAGGGCAACCCAATCCTGAGCCATTCTCTCTGACACTCGAGAATGTAATTTAATAATAAATTAAAGGGTGAGAGGAGGAAAAAATGGGAGACCTCTTTTGGGGTCAAACACACTCCTAGGGTACAAAATGTTTATTTGGCCATAAGTAAGGAGCCTTACTATTCCAGAGGGGACAGATATTTGACACTGCTTTGATGTGACTAGAAGGGAAAATTGCAGGTGGAGACATAATGGATATTTCCTTGAGAATGTGTATTGTGGAAAGGGCAAATCTGAACGGGTACCTACACAGAGGAAGATGAAAAGCTGCTGCTATGTAATAGGTGCCAGTGCTAGCTCAGGGAAGGAAATAGGAAGTGTAGGAAAATGTGGATATTTTAGTAGAAAAGCTCATAATCTTCAGATCATATTAATCTTTCAATAGAAAGGCTCTCAGAAGAGAGAACATTAGCAGCCATTAACCACCCCATATCAGGAGAGAATGCGAAACCTAGTGCCACCATCCTGGGCAAGCAGGGGTTGCTGTAAGCTCAGCAGGGCAGCGATCTGGCTAGAAAGCAGCTGTGTTATGTTCTTCAGAGAAGGGTTGCAGGCTTCAAACTTCTGGGAAAAGAGGCTCTGGGGAGGAATAGATCTTTTGTGCTTCAACAGGATTTGGTAAACAATGTAAGGCTGGCAAAGCAAAGAGCATATTTAAGATTGGAAAATGGTCCTCTACCCACTACATGTTTCACGGGATAACACTGTCCACTTTCCTAAAAGCTTTGTGATACCATTAGGTCTGGTGGTCAATAGGTGGGAAGAAGTAAGAGCAGCAGGTGTCTTTCTGTCTCTTGATTTACTTCTAGATGTGCAACCAGTGTCACAAATAGTAAATTGTGTATGATTAATGCCCTTAAATTCACTTGTTTTAGACAATATGGTCTAACATAAACCCGTAGAAGGTACCTGATTCAGTGTTGACTTTTGTATTATCCGGAGATGGCAGGCAGGCTGACAACCTGTGAAACTCTCCACGTCTTGGGGTGTGAGACAACAGCAAATTTCAAGGGGTCCTTAAAGGGCCAGCTGTTTCAAGGAAATACCCATCCAAATCATGAAAAGGGGGTTCAGATTTGAGGCTCAAGGGGATATTGTGGCAGATTATTCTTTTGGATGAAAAATGTATTAAGTTAATTATACTACAGATACAAAGAATTTGAAGGGGTTCTGAGGAGATTCCAGGCCCACAAGGCTAAACGTGAATCTCCTTTTACAGGCTTCAAAGTGATGGAGAAATCTCGTCCTGAAGCTGATGAGTAGCTCCAAGTACACCTTTGTAATCATGTTGCCTCTGACAACTTGATGAAAAAGGAAGGAGGTAAAGTTTGGCCCTTTCATTAAAGTGCATTCATACTACATCTAGTCCCTCACATTTTAGGGTCTCAGTAAACTTCCTTTGTGGAAGTGAGGATTATAGAATTACAGGAAAATTATTTTGATAGGGTACCTGTCAATTCCCTGTGGCAGTGGAAACTAGAGTCAGTTATAAGTGTAGAGAAAGAAAAAGGCTGTTGCATGTGTATCTGTGTGGGTTTGTGTGTATGTGTGTGTGGGTATGGGCACATGTGTGCCCTGAATGGCTCAAAATGTAACAATATGTAAATATTTTTTCAAACAAATATTCTAGTGATTTTGGAAATAGTACCAAGAATTGACAAATGGGATTGTATAAAATTCTAAAAATCCTAAGCAGCAAGGAAATCGAGTGATTGAGTAAAAGATATCTCATATAAGAGTAGAAGTCCGTTGTTAGGAGTACATTTGACATAATTAATAATCATACTATGTAAAGAATTTTTTAAAATAACATAAAAATTCAGCAACATAATCAATAAATAGAATAATGAAATAAATGGTCATTTTTTAAAGGTGAAACACAGATGACAAACAAGCATATAAAAAATATTCAATACACTTATCCAACCAGAAATAAACATAGTAAACTGTAGGAGGAGGGCCAACTTGTTTGTGCCGGCTAGCTTAGCCCCAAAATAACCACACAGAAACTGTATTAATTAAATCACTGCTTGGCCCATTAGTTCTAGGTTCTTATTGGCTAACTCTTACATCTTAATTTAACCCATCTCCATTAATCTATGCATCAGCACAAGGTCGTAGCCTACCAGCAAAATTTCAGCATGTCTATATTTGGTGGCTCTATGGCATCTCCCTCACTCTGTCCTTCTTTCTCCCAGCATTTAGTTCTGCTTCCCCCACCTACCTAAGTTCTGCCCTATCAACAGGCCAAGGCAGTTTCTTTATTCATTAATGGTAATCACATCACACACAGGGGACTCGCACATCAGTAAAACTATATGAAATTTAATCTTTCTCTAGTTTGAATGATCATCATGAAGAAGACAAGCAGTAAATACTGGCAATAATTTAAGGCAGAGAAAACCTCATTTGACATTGATAGGAAGGCAAATGGTCTAACTACTGTGAAAATCAGTTCCAAATTTAGGGCTTCCATATACGTCAATGTTACCTGACTGGGTTTTAAACCAATGGACTATAAGGCAACATAATCACAAAGTTGTCTAAAAATGATGTTTATTTTAGCATTTTTTCAATAGCTAAGTTTTCTCAACATTATAGCTATATATTAACAGGTAAGTGGATATTTGAAATTCTGTAGGCCACCGTCGAGTAGTATTAAATCATCAAGAATGGAATTAAGATTTCTTGCCAACCCTAAGATGGCTCTCTTAGTTAGGATATATACTTCGCTGCTTCAGTATCCTCCCTTCCTATATCCCAACCATCCCAATCCCCCGAGCTCCTCCCATCCTTCCCTTCTCATGTTTCTCATCCCATTTCTCCTTTGCCCCATGCCACCTCACCAGCAAGTTCCCAGTTTTTGCCCTGCAATCTTGTCTACTTCCCCTCTCCAGGCGGATGACTATATGATTTTCTTTGGGTTCACTTTCTTATTTAGCTTCTCTAGGATCACAAGTTATATGCTCAATATCCTTTATTTATGGCTAGAAACCGATTATGAGTGAGTATATCCCATGTTCCTCTTTTTGGGTCTGGGATACCTCACTCAGGATAGTGTTTTCTATTTCCATCCATTTGCACACAAAATTCGAGAAGTTATTGTTTTTTACCGCTGGGTAGTACTGTAATATGTATATATTCCACACTTTCTTCATCCATTCCTCCATTGAAGGGCATCTAGGTTGTTTCCAGGTTTTGGCTATTACAAACAATGCTGCTATGAACATAGTTGAACAGATACTTTTGTCATTTGATGGGGCATCTCTTGGGTATATTCCCAATAGAGGGGTTAGCAGGTGTCCAGGGGATGTCCCCAGCTGGTACCTTGGGCAACTAAGGAGAGGGAACCTGAAATAACCCTATCCTATACTGATGAATATCTTGCATATCACCTTAGAACCTTCATCTGGCGATGGATCGAGGTAGAGACAGAGTCTCAATTTGGAGCAATGGTCTGAGCTCTTAAGGTCCAAATGAGGAGCAGAAGGAGGGAGAACATGAGCAAGGAAACCAGGACCACGAGGGATGCACCCACCCACTGTGACAGTGGAACTGATCTATTGGGAGCCCACCAAGGCCAGCTGGTCTGGGACTGAATAAGCATGGGTTGAAACTGGACTCTCTGAGCATGGCGGACAATGAAGGCTGATGAGAAGCCAAGGACAATGGCACTAGGTTTCGATCCTAATACATGAACTGGCATTGTGGGTGCTTAGCCTGTTTAGATGCTCACCTTCCTGGACATAGATAGAAGACCTTCGTCTTCCCGCAGGGCAGAGAATTTGGACTGCTCTTCAGTATTGAGAGGGAGGGGGAATGGTGTGGGGGGAGGAGAAGAGGAGTGGGGATAGGGGGAGGGGACTGGGGGGAGGGGGCAATATTTAGGAGGAGGGGAGGGAAATGGGAAACGGGGAGCAGGTGGAAATTTTAATTAAAAAAATAAAAATAAAAAAAGAATGGAATTAAGATTTGTCTAGAAAATAAATGTAATTGGAGATAGTCATATTTAGCAAAGTGAGTCTGTAAGTCAGATGTTCAAAGACAATAACCTATGTTTTCTCTCATTTGTTCTTCTTAGTAAGCAGAAGTTAAGGTGAGGATCTAAAAATCAGCTTTGCCAACTGAGCTTTACCAGTGTTTGGATCTCACCCTCACAGAGACTGAGTAATGCTGGAGATCTTTTACCTCTGGTGACTGCATTTAAAAAACAGGCTTGAGTCCTGAAGAGACACATTTTCACGTTTGAAGCCTCACAAGACATGGAACTAAGATTCAAATATCAGAAAAGAAACATAGAAAATGGAGTTAGAATATTAATCCTGATATTTACAAAAGAAAGACTTGTTCCACACTTTTGAAGCAAATTTGAATTAAATACAGGCCAGGAGGATGGAGTCTCAGAAAATGGTCATGAGTCATATTTTGAGAAGGCTTAAAAATAGCAAAATCAGCCGGGCGGTGGTGGCGCACGCCTTTAATCCCAGCACTTGGGAGGCAGAGGCAGGCGGATCTCTGTGAGTTCGAGACCAGCCTGGTCTACAAGAGCTAGTTCCAGGACAGGCTCCAAAACCACAGAGAAACCCTGTCTCGAAAAACCAAAAAAAAAAAAAAAAAAAAAATAGCAAAATCATAGGACCATAGTATTTCCCATCAGGTCCAATCATGGGCAAGTACATATCCTGATATATTTCTAGCCCACAAACCTCCCACCTACATGTGATCAAGCACTTCCTGTGCAGATGTATTGAACACACGTAGGACTAATAGGAACTTATTGTTGTCTGTCTTAACAATCCTTAACCTGCAAAATTTATTTTTTTCTGTTTTGTCTCCCATTAACCTGAAGATGTTTTGTTCTTCTTCCTTGTTTGGTTTCACAGCTGATTGTAATGTTAACTTTGCACATCCTAAGTCAGATGTTGTGAAATTATAAAATTCTTTGTGGTAGGTTTATTAGCATTTTCCCAGATTATCTATACATTGTGCCAAGTCAATAAAGATACATTAAAAATAGTTTTTCCATGACTAATATTTAAGGTTTATAATGATGGTATGTCATGGGTGGTATTTAAAACAGAGCCAAAATATTGAATTCCTCCTATTCTTACACTTCTCATGAGTCGTTTTTGCGACTGCTGAAACAGTTTAAATACTTAAAATATTGATCTTTAACTTGGTACATCTGCCACAGAACTTTAGAAATGAAAAAAAAAGTAGTTCTTTTTCTTTGGAGTTATTATTTCTCAATTCACCAGAAGAAGAGACATACTTTTCTCTTCACAGCATGCCCCACTTTTATCTGCCACCCTGCCATTGAAAGTCAAGGGATTATCTTGTGCATAAGATGCTCAAAGACTCAGAGTTCAACATTGATGACTATGCCACTGCCTGTAAAAAGAAAGGCAATTCTATAGCTTGGTACTTATTTGTTCTCCTTAGAGTGACAGCCATGTGGACATATTAATAATCCCAGGGAAGCACAGCTTCAAAATTGCCACTCTGATGGAGGAGGGTCATCTTTCTATCTGTTGCTTTCATTGGTTGATTAATAAAGAAGCTGCCTAGGCCCATTTGATAGGCCAACCCTTAGGTGGGTGGAGTAAACAGAACAGAATGGTGGGAGAAAGAAGCAGATTCAGTGAGTTGCCATGATTCTCGTACTCCAGACAGTCGCAGGTTAAGATCTTTCCTGGTAAAGGAGCTCGTGGTGCTCCACAAAATATTAGAAATGGGTTAGATCAGTATGTAAGAGCTAGCCAATAAGAGGCTGGAACTAATGAGCCAGGCAGTGATTAAAAGAATACAGTTTCCGTGTAACTATTTCCGGGAAAGCTAGCCGTGCGGGCAGCTGGGTACCAGGAACGTAACCCGCCACTCCTATTAAAACAGAGTGGCACCCAATGTGCTAATGAACTCCACGTAAAACCTGAGAGGGCTTAAAAAGGACAGAGAATTTAAGATAGCTTTTTGCTGTTTGTGGGTTGCATACCACAAAGAAATTGTCCTGACTCAGCAGCAGGAAAAAACTGGCTGTTTTAAAATGCCGGCTTTCTAGGCTGTGCCGCCATTGTGATCTCTGTCTGGCTCAGTCAGGAGACAGAGCTTTTGAATGGAGCATTTGGCGTAAAGTGCTACGATTTGTTTGATGGCAACTAGACTCACTGTGTGGCTAAAAGGAAGTCATTTTGCGCTGCAGCTCAGAGGCACAAGCAGCTCCACCATGCTACTGGTGCAATGTGCAAGGATCAGAGGCACGAGCGGCTCCGCCATGTTGGACTGGGTGGGGCAAGCTGGCAGTACCTGTTTTTGACCTAGGAATGTCACAGCTTAGATTCTTAAGTGCTTAACAATTTAAAAGCTCAAAACAAAGTGCTCCTGGATAGTAAAAAATTACAATTCACAATAAAACAGATTCAGATATAAAAGACCACAGTGTTGGATGAGTGTACGTAGGCTTGAGAGAGAGAAGAAAAATATATAGAGAATAAAGTTAATAGTTTTAAAAGAAAAGAGGATAAAGTCTTTAAAGAGACAGAGTACAGATAGTTGTAGATTAAAAGAAATAAAGAAAAATAAGACAAGTAACAATGGAAAATTTACAGAGAGTCTGGATTATGTACATTGTGTTTTCTTTAAATTTTTTGACTGTAAAGGAGCTAAGTACAGAGAGACATTTCATTATATGGGCTGCCAAGCTGAAACAGAATGGATATAAGGGCATTATGAGTTCAGAATATGGGTCTAAGGATATGATGCTTTGGAAAGGAGTTTCTTCTTTTGTTTTCACAGAGGATGAGACCCTGTGGATTATTTCTATCCCAATATGGTATGATAGACCACGCCCTCCTGAAAGGTTGCTGTGAACACCCTCAAAAAATTACTTCACTCAACTGCCAACTGCGATGACCCTGGCACACAGGTTATACCATGAAAGACCTAATTAACGATGCCCCCATTCAGCAGGAAGCAGTTTGGAGAGAAAAAACTGTGCCCATGTTCCCAAATATGGTTTATAAATGTTCTTTTACATTTAAAGGGGGATATGATATAGATATGAATAATTTGCATTGGTGTGGATTTTAAGGTCAATTTTGTTATATGTATATGTATTTCTGATCTTGATTAAGGTATTGTGATTGTGTAGTTCATTTAAAAATGTAATGTATAATTAGGAAATATAGGTTGTTAATGGATAATCATCTATAATAGTAAAATTTATAGTCATGTTAGTTAGATTTTCTGGATATATAGAGATATATTTCATTTAGACAGACATTCTTCACATCTTTCAAAGACTGCAGAATATGGCATTTAATGTTTTAATAACTTAGGACTTTTCATGACAATGAGACACTCTGCTCCTGGCAGCACCAATCTACTTCAAGAGGAAGATAGGCATCGAATAGGCTCCTTATGGAGTTTGGTAGCCATTTGGGCAAGAAACTGCTCTTGCCTGGACTATTGCATAAAGTGGACACAGAGATCCCACAGAGTGAGGACTGCTGAACTTGCCAAAGGTGAGATGATCTCTCGGGGTTCCTAATTTATGAAAGGGTCTATGAGACATTCTGCAGGACACAGCAGATAGTGACTTAACTGTCTTTGAAATTTCCTGCTTCATGGAAATGTTTGCTGAACACTATTGGCCTGAAGGCCGAAGACGGATGCCCCAACGGTACAAAAGAACTTTGGGTGACTGTACAGGCAGCGAGATGTCTCTGTCATTTCTAGAGTTTGATGTTTCTTAGTTCTTGATACTTAGGTAATATTATATCCTTCTGGAGTCTTTGATGGAGTTGAATAATGGATAGATAGTTATAGTTTTCCTTAGTTATGATAAGAGATAAAATAGATATAAATATTGTAACTGTAATTCTTGCTTGACAACTTGTTACTTTTGGCTTGCACTGTGCATATGTTAAGGAAATGATAAGGACTTGGGCTTCTAATGCTAGAGCTACCCCCCACAATTTCCATCAGTTAGTGTCCGCAGTTTTAGATAATGGACCTTCCTTGATGTTTGGAATTTATTTCAGAGAAGAATCCAAACATATGGAACAGCAAAGAAGAACAAAGGTGTGGAGGTTTCCCAAGATCAAATTCTTGGTGCAGGAGAATATGCTGATCCACAGGTCCAAGCTCTTTTTTTTTTTTTTTTTTTTTTTTTTTTTTGGTTTTTTGAGACAGGGTTTCTCTGTGGTTTTGGAGCCTGTCCTGGAACTAGCTCTTGTAGACCAGGCTGGTCTCGAACTCACAGAGATCCGCCTGCCTCTGCCTCCCAAGTGCTGGGATTAAAGGCGTGCGCCACCACTGCCCGGCTCCAAGCTCTTTATGATGATGAAGTACTGTGTCTATGTCACCAAGCAGCTTTAAATGCTTGGAATAGGATACAAGATCCAGCAAAAAGGGTTGAATCATATACCAGAATTAGGCAGGGACAGAGAGAACCCTTTATTGACTTTTTGCAAAGATTAATTAAGGCTCTGGACATAGGGGTAACAGACCCAGAAGCTAGATGAATACTTCTTGAATCTCTAGCTTTTGAGAATGCAAACATAGAATGCAAAAAGATAATGGGGCCTTTAAAGTTTAGATCAGCACCTATGGATGAATGGATTCAGCATACAATGAATATTGAGACATTTAGCTATAATGATGAATCTTGGGTAGGAGAAGCGAGTTCCAAAGCAATGAGGAGATATCAAACTGCCAGGTGTTTTAATTGTGGTAAATTAGGACATCTGAAAAGGGATTGCAGGCAAAGAATTTCTAGGAATAATATCTCTTCTGGGAATGACAAAAATAGGAGACCTTGGCCTTCAGGTATATGTAGGAGATGCGGTAAAGGCCGGCATTTGTCCAACGAATGCAGGTCAACAACAGACAGACAGGGCAACCCTATATCACCGGGAAACTCCTTGAGGGGCCTCTCACAGGCCCCCAAGCCAACAGTGACCCAGTCATTCCCAGTCACAGTGGAGAACGTGTCTCACCAAGAAAATTAAAAGCTCCAATTTCTGCTGTAAAAAGTAATACTGGTCTAAATGATGAATTACCGATGGAGGATGAGTCAAAAAAACCGAGTAGGACAGAGTAAACATACATTTTGGCAGACTTCTATTAACGATCAAAGACCAGGGTTAAGAGTCTGTATAAATGGCACTTTTATTGAAGGTTTATTAGACACAGGTGTGGATGTAAGTATCATTACTCCAGAATCTTGGCATTCGAATTGGCCTCTTCAAGAGGTAGATGTTCAGTTCCTGGGAATTGGAACCCTATCTCGTGTAAAACAAAGCACAAGATGGGTTGAATACATAGGGCCTGAAGGGCAAATAGGAAGACTAAGGTCATATATAGCCAATATTGCAATAAATTTTTGGGGCCGTGACCTGCTACAGCAATGGAATACCCAGATTAACATTCCTGTAGTTCCAGGAACTCATAATTCTGGGAAGGATATGATGAGGTATTATGGAAAAAGGTCACCAGCCATTCAGGCTGTACAAGAACATACAGAAAATAACAAACCTTTAGAGGTACCAACAGCCCTACCTTTAAAATAGCTAACTGAGAAGCCAATATGGATCAAACAGTGGCCTCTAGCTGAAGATAAATTACAGGCATTGGAACAGCTGGTGCAAGAGCAACTAGATGCTCACCATATTGAAGAATCAACCAGCCCTTGGAATTCTCCTGTGTTTGTTGTAAAAAAGAAATCTGTTAAATGGAGAATGGTGATAGATTTAAGAGCTGTCAACAAGGTAATTCAACCTATGGGCCCACTACAATCTGGAATTCCTTTGCCTTCTCTATTACCAAAAGGATGATCTCTTATAGTTATTGATTTGAAAGACTGTTTTTTCACTATACCATTACAAGATAAGGATAGAGAAAAATTTGCCTTCACAGTGCCTACTTATAATAATTCTCAGTGTAATAGGAGATATCAATGGACTGTCCTCCAACAGGGTATGCTCAATAGTCCTACATTGTGCCAATATTTGGTAAGTAAACCACTGGAAATAATTCATAAACAGTTCCCCAAGTCCATAATTTATCATTACATGGATGACATCTTGTTATCTGATTCAAATAAAGATACTTTAGAAAGGATGTTTGAAGAAGTAAAGAAAGTCTTGCCTAGGTGGGGATTACAAATTGCCCCTGAAAAGATTCAAAGAGAAAATTCTATTAATTACCTAGGTTACAGAATAGGGTTAGAAAAAATTAAAATGCAAAGGGCACAAATTAGGAGAGACTGGTTAAAGACTCTTAATGACTTCCAAAGATTGTTAGGAGACATTTCCAGTCTACTACCAGCTGTTGGGATAACACCTGATCTAATAGTTCATTTAAACAAAACCTTAGATGGTGATAAAGATTTGAATAGTCCAAGAAAACTGGCAGCTGAAGCAGAAAAGGAACTGACAATGATTGAGGAAAAATTACAGGAGGCACATGTGGATAGGGTGAACCCAAATCTTAGCTGCATCCTAGTCATATTGCCTTCCAGAATTTCTCCTACAGGGATTCTAATGCAGAGGGAAGATATTATTTTAGAGTAGATATTTATACCTAATAAACCAAGTAAAAAATTAAAAACTTATGTGGAAAAGTCTCTGAATTAATTATAAAAGGTAAACTGAAGACTTCGTCAACTAGCAGGTATAGACCCAGCAGAAATTATAGTGCCTTTTACTACTGAAGAAATAAAAAAGCTATGGGAAGACAATGAACCATGGCAAAGAGCTTGTGCTAATTTTTTGGGAGAAATTAATAGCAACTATCCCAAAAGTGGTAGACTTAACCTCATAAAGAGAACTTCTTGGATTCTTCCTAGAATTGTACATGATGCTCCAATAACTGGAGCCCGTACATTCTATACTGATGCAAATAAATTAGGGAAAACAGGTTATAAGTCAGATGAATTGAGTAAGGTGGAACAAAGCCCTTATAATTCTGTCCAGAAGGCAGAATTATTCTTATGGTGCTAAGGGATTTTAAAGAACCTCTTAATACAGTTACAGATTCACAATATGCAGAAAGAGTTATCTTGCATATTGAAACTGCAGAATTTATACCAGATGACACAGAGTTGACTTCATTGTTTATCCAGGTACAAGACATAATCAGGAACAGGCTTTGTCCGGTGTACATAACACACATCTGGTCCCATAAAGGTCTGCCTAGTCCTTTAGCACAAGGCAACACTGAGATTGATCAATTATTGATTGGAAGCGGGTTGCAGGCCTCAGAATTTCATAAGAAGCATCATGTCAATAGTAAAGGCCTATAGAAAGAATTTTCCATGGCAACAAGCTAAGGACATTATAAAGAGATGTCCTACTTGTTCTTTCTATAATCAAACACCATTGCCTGCAGGGAGTAACCCAAAGGGTACTAAAAGAAATGAAATCTGGCAGATGGATGTGTTCCACTTTATGGAATTTGGTAAATTAAAATATGTACACCACACCATAGACACATATTCAGGTTTTCAATGGGCTACTGCCCTGAGCTCAGAAATGGCTGATTCAGTAATCACACATTTATTGGAAGTTATGCCCATCATGGGTATACCTGCACAAATAAAGACAGATAATGGTCCAGCATATGTATCTAAGAAAATAAAATGCTTTTTTGATTATTATAATATAAAACATATTACAGGTATACCAAATAATCCTACAGGTCAGGCAGTTATAGAAAGATCAAATCGTACTATAAAGGACATGCTGAACAAACAGAAAGGGACCGAAAATACCCCCAGAAATAGATTACATAATGCTTTATTAACCTTGAATTTTCTTAACGCTAATGAGAAAGGAACGACAGCAGCAGAAAGACATTGGATAATGGAAAAGTCTGCTGAACTAAATCAACTAATTTATTTCAAAGATGTGCTGACCTCTCAATGGAAGCCAGGAGATGTGCTACGTTGGGGAAGGGGTTTTGCTCTTGTTTCTAAAAGAGAAGAAAAATTGTGGATACCATCAAAATTAATAAAGGTTCAATTTGAAGAGGAGAAACCTCTTGGAAAGGAGAAATGACAACTCATCCACAATGATGATATTCATACAGGTGGTAAGAAAAACATATAGAATGGGGGCAGGGTTCTGTTCTTATCTCCACAGGAAAACACTCATCTTTGAAAAATTCAAGGGACCCTGGATGTTTGGATACTGACAGATGGAAAAATGCCTGCCCAATAGGAACTATCAAGAAAACTGAATAGGTTGTGTAAGTAAAATATACTAAACCATATTTCTAAATTTATAGAGCCGATTTTGAAGTTGGACTCTGGCTCAGTTCCTCTCCAATTCCACGCCTGTTGCTAAGAGATAAACCCAGAGTTTCTGGAGTTTCTGTCTCATGTCAAGAGCCATGATATGGGACAGAAAGAAATATGAGTTTAGAAAACATCTTTGCTTTTCTTCATATCAATCATGCTTTGCATTAAATATATCTATCATACCTTTCATTGAATATATATATATATGATTAATGTTAAAGTTTTTCACAATGAACGATGATTTTTTCCTGAAGTGACATTTGAAGTTTCCAGGAAGAAGATGGGGCCCCACAACAACAACTCCACCTGGTTGATATGACGTTATGATACTGATGGCGCTACTACAAGACCTGTTTTGGGTACCAGCTGCACAAGACAGTTCCAATTTGGTTAGCTAAAATGGTGCACATCTTATACAACATTCTGGCCAGACCTGCACAAAATACTCAGAGACTATTTGTAATTTTAAAAGACATTGATCTTGAAATTTAACCATCATTTTACTTTCACAGGATCCCACAGAAAGAATGTCGCCCCCATGACAGCTGGAAGTAAGTCTAGAGGAAGATGTCCCCTCTCCCAGTAAAGTTTGCCCTTGGGTTTAGGGACATCATTTACGGGTTGATTATAATTGGTATATGGTTGAGGGTTGGGGGAGGAATTTTATAAGCTCAGGGATCATTTGAACAAAAAAAGAGGGATAATGGGATGATGGGATAATAGATTGGTACTTGTTGGTACTTGTGAGTTATTGTTTTGAGACAAATATATTGGTATCGATTCTTATATATTGATACAAAGTGAAATTATATTGACTATTGTATGCATGCATGTTTCTACCTCTGTTTAAAACATTTTTTATGTATTGACAAATATTGTATTTATATATATATATATATTGTATATATTTACCATATTGCCTTGTACATTTCTACCTCTGATTAAGATACTTACATACTGTTTGTGTATTGATATATATCTACCATACTGCACTGTATATTTGTACATTGTTTATATTTGGAGGTCATTGTCCTCATTTGTTTCACAGTCGTTTATTGTCTTAGTCTTTAAGTTAGATAGGTATTGAGAATTATATAGATCAATAGTATTCTAAGTTTGTCATTTATAATTAGACTAATCAGGTTCTTTAGATACATAAAGATTATACTCAGTATAGATAAATAATCTTCAACCTCTTCAAAGATCTGTAGAAAATGGCCTTTAATCTAACTCAGAGTTTTGTGGTAGTGAGACACAATTGCTCCTGGCAACACCGCTCTATTAGAGAGAGAATGTTGAGCACCAAAGACACTCCACCTGGAGCCTCTCTTCTTGCCTGAACTGGCCTTTGGGCAAAGAAATGCCCATACCTCAACCACTGACAGAAATACAGAGTATCTGTGAATGGAAAAAACAGGACTGTCATATCCTGCAAAGACAGGGTAAGATAGTTTTGACAAGTTTCTTGCCTTTGAAAATGGTATGTCAGTTATGTTAGGCCTTAGCCAAAGTTGGTTGCTTCAACGCTGCAAACGTGACCTTGGGTGATTGCCCAGGTAGCTAGTTGTCTCTGTGATTTGTTGCATGTTTTGGAAGTTGTTTGACTGCACTTCCTAATTACTTAGGTAACATTATTTCCCTTCTCAGATCTTCGATGGGGTTGAAGACTATATAAATGTAGTTACTTTCCACTCATGACTTGGCCAAGCTATTTATTATACAAGACCTAAGCTAGTTAGAATAGGATATTTGTACTTATTGTATATAATTTCATAGTAAGTTTAGAACTCTCTTACTTAAACAAAAAGGGGAGGTGTTGTGGGAGGTCCTTCCGCTCCTCCAGCCAATAGCCGCTGAGATACCAGCCCATTGGGACGTGGTCTCTCTTCCTTTAAAAAGCGGCCACTTCCCTCCTCGCTCTCTCTTACTTCCTGCTCCGCTTCCGGCGACTAGACTCCCTTCCTGATTGTGCAGAGGGCTGTTGTCTGTGATGGTGATCTGTAAGTTTTTTCCCTTTTAAATAAATAACCATTCTAGTAATCATAATTCCAAACTGGTCTTTGTGACTTACACCTTCGCCTTCAATAACTGTTTTGTTATATGTAATCTTACTATGTTAAAGTTAAAGCCTTTCTTTTTTGTCTAAACAGAGAAAGGGGAAATGATGTGGGAGTGATTTCTTTCTATTCTGTTACTTTCATTGGTTAAATAATAAAGAAACTGCCTAGGCCCATTTGATAGGCCAACCATTAGGTGGGTGGAGTATACAGAACAGAATACTGGGAGAAAGAAGCAGATTCAGTGAGTCGCCATGATTCTCCCACCCTACACAGAAGCAGGTTAAGATCTCCTTGGTAAGCTACCACGTCGTGGTGGTACACAGATTATTAGAAATGGGTTAGTTCAATATGTAAGAGCTAGCCAATAAGAGGCTGGAACTAATGGGCCAGGCAGTGTTTAAAAGAATACAGTTTCTGTGTAATTATTTCGGGTAAAGCTAGCCCGGTGGCGGGACGCAGCCCCACCGCCAGTCCCACTACAACACCACTCAGTTGATTCCCTGACAAGATACCTACTATTCTGAGGGATTTCATCTTGGATAAAAACTCTCCAACACCTGCTTTCAGGTGGTTCCCTCATCCTGTTAATGAAAATACAGTGTTCTAGCATCCTATGACTCACCACTGCTCTTTAATTCCATTAATTTGTGTCTTTTGCCAGTGTGTCAACAACTCTATGTCCATGGTTCTTATTCCTTCAGATTTCAATATTTGGTTAAAAATAGCCTCTATTTTTTAAAAGGAGGTTGTTTTGCTCTTTTGAGTATTTTCTATAAAATGTCTTTTAAGATTTGGTGGTCATCACATTCTACAAAAAACATCTATAAGTGCTCAAGTTGTTGATCAGGAGGTGTGCCAACCCCCCCCCCCAAATCAATACAGGCTCTTGATTTCTTTCCATAATTTATGGCATGATCTTATTGCTGAAGATACCACATATATTGTTGATAGCGTGCAGACAAAACAGGTTGTTAGTGACTAGGAAATGACTTCTTGCTTTCAGTGTACTGTTGTGTTTCACAATACAGGAAGATCCTATGTAGGCCGCTGGTAGGGGAAAGTTATCAACAATGTTACATAGCTGTGAACCCTGTGAAATACAATTAAGACCAGGCAGGCAAGATGCGCTCCTGAATGCAATACTGGCATTAATACTATGATGGTAACCAGTTGCTTTCTATTTATTTAAGGCCAGCTCCACAGAAGAAAACATGTGTGGCATTGCAAATAATATCACAAACCCATGGTTTTGGAGATCACATTCCTCAGGGGTAAATATGCTTGTATTATTCTGATAAATAGGCATAGTATCAAACTACCTTATAAATCAATATCTTTATGCCCATATATTAGTACAGCTGTCAGGCATAATCAGAAAAGTTTACTTGTGTAGTGGAGAGTTTTCAGAGTGTCAAGAATGAGTATTTGTAGAGTGTTCAGCCACATAGAAGACTTTGTAGACCAGGCTGGCCTCAAACTCACAGGGATTAGTCGGCCTCCACGAAGGATAAAGTTGAACTTCCATCAGAAGGGAGGCAGAAGCATTGCAATACTCAGGTATCGAGAGTCCTGTAGCAGCTAGGCAGTGATGATGCACACCTTTAATCCTAGCACTTGGAATGCAGAGGCCGACCAATCCCTGTGAGTTTGAGGCCAGCCTGGTCTACAAAGTGAGTTCCAGGACATCCAGGGATACTCAAATAAATCCTGTCTTAAAATAAGATAAAAGAGTCTTGGAGCAAAACAATGTCTTCTAGACATGACAAGACCTCTGTATCTGCAAACTCATAGCTGATAAATCCCTTCCCTAGACTAGAATATTGCTGGTGTCTTAGGGTTTCTATTGCTCTAAAGAGACACCATAACCATGGAAACTCTTATAAAGGAAAACATTTAATTAAGGTGGCTTATTTACAGTTTCAGACATTCAATCTATTATCCCGTTAGGAATATGGCAGTGTGCAAGCAGACATGGTACAGGAGAAGTAGCTGAGAGTCCTACATCTTGCAGGCAATAGGAAATCTACTGAGACACTGGGAAGTATCCTGAGCATGGAAAACCTCAATGCCCACCCCCATAGTGATCACTTTTTCTAATGAGGCCATACTCACTGCAATAAAGCCACATCTCCTAATAGTGCCACTTCCTATGAGCTTAAGGAGATAAGCCACATTCAGACTACCATGATTGGCTTCATCTTGAGCATACAACCACAGTAGCTATGAGAATCTATGGATAGCTGATAGATTCTGAAGGAGAAAGACATCATTTTTGTTAAGATTATGGCCCTGGTAAACTGACTTTTATGTTCCATTTGATAATGGCCTCACATCTAGGAATATATGAACAGCACAAATTAGGTTTATTGTGCTGTGTTTTAAAATGTCATTCAGGTTGGGAGACAGGGAGATGGGGATGAATCTAGGAGTAGTTATTAGGAAGGAATCAGAGAAGAATATAATTAAAACACATTCTATGACATTCTCAAAAATTAATAAATGGTTATTTATAAAAGTGTAATCCTCCAAAAATTATACATCTAAATAGCTCTTTTTTAGAATATCTCATCTTTTAGAGTGAAAGACTGGGCTTTGGGAGCCTTAACAAGCTATGTTGGATCAGTTCTTTCAAATCCAACAAAGAAGTGAGTGGTAATGGAAAGCAAAGAAAGAAGATTAGTTCACAGTGATCACATTGGTAAGAGGAATAAAAGGCATCTGAGGACCACAGGGCTGCCTTTGAGGTACTGACCTATGGGTCCAGTTTAGATATATGGCAACAGGTACACATGAATAAGCAATCTTGGTCAAGATGTAGTTCAAGTCCTTGTTATTCAAGTTATTGTCCAGTGTCTTGGATCTCTACTAAGGGGATATGAAGGTTGTCAGAATTGTGTGAAATCTCTTTCTAAGTCAAGTGTCTGCTTTTTCCAGCACCAGAGCTTCAGTCTTTCCCTTGCCTCAGTATTGAATTCCTTGAAAGTTTCAAATTTTCCAATAGTATGTTGGCCCATTACGGGAAGGACACATGTATTTGCCTTTAGAACATCTCTATTGCTAGATAAACGTTTCTGCCCCAATGCCATAATCACTAAACCTAAAATATGTTTAATCAAATGTTTAACTATTTTCCCAAAGGGAAATGTAATAATTTCCCACAGTGTTCATACAGGCACTAATGTTAGATAAAGCTGAAATTTCATATTTTTTTTTTAAATGCTCCTCTGAAAAGTGGCTATCTGAATGGAATGCTATCATCTATTCCACTGCCAAGTCCTTTTTTGATATTAGTGCTTTCAAAGGGTGTAAAGATTCTGTATGCAACTGGATCCAATTGTATTTCTGCTCCGTGGGAACAGTAAAGGCCAACCATAAAAGCTTAACTGAAGCTAGTGTGTATATCTCTAAACCAGGCTGTCCAAAATAAAGGATTGTCTGGGAACTTTAGAGTCTTTGTGTCCTTTCTTTTTTTTTTTTTTAAACAGTAGTATTAACAGGTAGTACATTACAATGTCCCATTTTCTCTAATACACATAACCTTCCTTAGGACAGAATAACCAGTGTGAGGATTTTAGGCACTCACAGTATGTCAGTCTTTATTATCATGGGGTATCTGTTGGCAGGAATGACTGGAGAACTAAGTTTGCTTGAAACATCACCTCCATTTCCACTGGCCAGAAAAGAGAAGAGCATAAGTAGTATGTAAAGAATCAGAGGCCTGTGTTTCCGCTGTATTGTAGATATATGAGCATTTCCACAAGTAGCTACTGTCACTAAATATAGATAAGCATATTCCACATCCTAGTTATACTGATTAACTATTTTGATTAATTTCAAACAATCCAATTAAAAAGGCCATCAATATTATCAATGTCCATGATACACATATATGTTCATCTTAAATATATAACTGACAGGTTTTGAAGGAAGCACATACTTCTATACCCACACTATGATCAGATTTAGAATTTTTTTTTATAAATCACCAGGGTGCATCTTTCCATGCTCCTTTGTAACAAAGAGCATCCAAGGGCAGCTCCCTGCCAGCTTCTCCATCTATAGTCTCTTAGTAATCAATAACAGGATTTTCATCCTTCTGTGAGCTTCCAGAGCTGCTGATGTATGATGGCCATGATAAACTGTGTGCACAGCCCAACACATACCACTTTGCAAACCTGAAGATTATACTAGTGAGTGTATCACAAGGTCAAGTCTCTAAATATTTCCCTCACCTACAGGTTTTCCCCTGTTCGTTTATTACCATTGCAATTTTTGTAATCGGGTTAATTAATACAAGCACTAATCCCTTGTCAGATTCTTTGTTTGGCCGTTTTTAGTCTGATATTAGCAATAAATTTTTAAAATATGGACTTTATCCCTCTGTCATCTTTTGTCATGATCTTTTATTTCAGCAGATAAACCAGGTTGTGCACACATGACAAGTTGTGATCAATATACTACAGTTTGGATATGAAAATGTGTCTACTGTAGAAGGCCTCATGCATAGCTAAGATTGAGTACAAAAATTTCTGTAAATACTCATTTCCACTTACTTTGACTAAATACCTAAGAGTTAAAATACTTTATTATTTGGTAATCATATATGCAATGCTTGGAAAAACTGGTTAAGCAATGCAAAAAGAATTGTTTCTCCATAAAATTCATGTCTACTCTCCATATTTTTAGTGTCTTTAATTTTCTACTTGTTTTAATTTCCATCTTCCCAAAGATAGTGTTGTATCAATGCTTTTTGGCATATACATCTTTTGGGAGAAAACCCTATTCAAATATTTGCTTAATTTTTCATAATTACATAGGGAATATTGATTCCATTTGGCACAGGTTTTTGTGAGTTTTATAAAAGTCATAAAACTGCACAACCACTCCCTCAGTCAGGATACAGAATAGGAGTCTCACTGTAAAAGACCTTGTGGTATGCTGCAATTGACCTCAACTGCTTTGGAACAGTTTTAAAGGGCATATGATTTTATGCTTTTGAGCCAAGAAAATCCTGTGTATATTTTTAATGACATCCATCCAACTGAACAAGTGTTACAAATTTTGTCTTTTACATTATTTTAAATGGTATTTTTTTATTTTATCTGGTTCAGTGTTTTATCTATATTATATGTACAATGTGAATGCAGTGACCACAAAAACCAGAAGAGGACATTGGAATCCCTGGGACCAGAATTATAGAGAGTTGTGAAGTACTATATGGGTTCTGGGAATGAGCAGGAAGTACTTTTAGTCAATGAGCCATTTCTTCATGCCCATATTTTAATTTTATAATAAAGTCTTTTTAATTAGTATAAAAATAATGGGCTGCACATAATATTTTCTTGATAGTGACATTTAAGGAACAGAAATGTATATCCTAGTATTATGTTTAATATTTTTCTCATATGGTTTGTGTTCCACAAATGTTTAACTAATCAATTTTGTGTAACTATTAAATTATATCTATGCATTCCAACGGGGTCTACAGCTACAATGTTTTTATTTTAACAATCTTTATTAATCATATTATTTGATAACAAGGAAGGGAGTCTGTTATAAAGTAAACATCAATTTTGTAGTCTGCTGAGATAATTCAATGGGTAAGGAGCGTGCTTCACAAGTTAGATTCTCCAGAGCCAATTAATGCTAGATACCATGTCTCAACTGCAGTACTATTATTTTAAGAAAGGAGTATTCCATGAAGCTCTCAAACCAGACAGATGAGCGTACACAGTCATGACAAGCTCATAAAGCTTAGGCTAGGTGAGAGAGCCGAGCGTACACAGCCATGAGAAATGGAGACTCTGTCTTTAAGAAGAATGTGAGAACTGATACCCAAGATTAATCTGTTTCTTTGACTCATGAGCAATGTCAATACATGCTGCACACAGAAGTACACATACAGAGTACACAAGTAGAAGTACACATGCAAAGATCAGGTTTTTTTTTTGTTTGTTTGTTTTAGAATGAATTTTTTGTGCTATTACTGTGGAGGGCTGTGTCCTGGAGGAAAGGCATTTTTTTCTTTGTCACTAGTGAATATCTGCTCTTCTTCCTGATAGACACTTTTCATTTTTCTTAGGACTCTCAGAAATTGGTTTACAATTTTAGCAAATGCTCTACCTGTGTCATTTTAAATCATCATAGCCATCTCTGCGGTTTTCTGCTAATGCAGAATTTTAAGTTGATTTGGTTTTGATGTCAAGCTGACCTTTCGTTGTTAGAATAAATCCCACTTTATTAGATTCAATTTGCTATAATTTTTGCTAAGTATATTTGAATCTGTATTCATGGGAAAGTCAGTTTATAATTTTCTTTTCTTATATTTTTGCTTTATTTTGATATGAGGAAAATTCTGGCCTTGTAAAACAAGTTAGGGAGTATACTTTTCTTTCTATTCTGACTTTGAAATAATATTGGTTTTAACTTAATTTTTAAGGTTTAGTGTTTGCCTGGTAAACTAGATTTTAGGTAGACCTTCTGCCAAAGTTTTAATTGTGAATTAATATCTTTATTTATATTTTAGTTTATATACTTGTATATATTCTTTAATATGTTTTAATAATAATTGATTTTAAAATTATTTTCCAATTTCTACATTTCCAATATGTTAGCAATTAGACAATATTTATATACTGAATCTCCTGGTATGTTGAATATAAGCATCCTATCCTGACATTATTTTCTTGTACACAAGCCTTATGTTTACATATATTTGGATTTCATAGTTTATTTCATTGGATATTTACTAGAATCTTATGTATAAATTATAATTGTTGACTGCTTTTTTGTCCTCTAATCATTGTTTTTTACCTTTGTAATTTATAGTCATGTCTCTCTTTAATTTCTAAAATGTATATTTTATTGATTATTATTATAGGCAGATGTTTATCAGTGTCATATTTAATAAAAGCTTAAGGTTTACTTATTTTGTTTGTGCTATAGTTTGCATTGACATTTACATTACTTATTAGTATAAATATACTATATGGTTAATTACTTTCCAAATAGTGTATTATTTTCTTCCCAAAAGGTTTTTCATTTAATATAATTTATTTAATTTTAAATTTAAAAAGTTTCTATGCAATATGTTATGATTATAATTTTTCTTTTCTTGACTCCTTAGATTCATTCCACTCCCCCTACACACAACTCTTCATCCATCCTTTCTTTGTCTACATGTTAGAAAACAAACAAATAGGCAAACTAATAAACAAACAAAAAGCCCAAACAAATAGCAACAGAAAAACAGAACAAAGGAAAATTGCAAGAAACATACATATACTTATATCCCACCCACATAAAGACACAAAATCAGAAATGTTAATATGTAAGTAAAGACCAAGACACAAACTGTCCAACATCTAGCCATTGACTTTGCTCTGTGATGGCCATTTACTCCTGGGTATAAGGCCTACCCAGAAGTATGGCTAATACAGCTAGTGAGATTCCACTGCAGAAAACTAATTTTTCCGTTACAAGTTGATGTCAGTTGCAGATGGCTTCTTAGTTAGGGGTGTGAGCACAAGCCTACTTACCCATCTCAGTGCTGAGACTAGAACCTGTGTGGGCCTTGTGCTTGCTTTCACAGCCTCTGTGAGTTTGTATATGCGCATCAGTTCTATTGTCTTTAGAGACAGTGCTGTTTCATTGAAGTCATTCTACAGGCTTTATTATCGTATGTTTCACTATTTTAACCTGCCACATTTTATATTGTTCCTATGATCTCATGTTCCTATGGTCTCATCTTTGATTATTGAATGTTCTTGCTTCCTCCTGCTCCTCCTTCTCCTTTTTCCTCCCCCATATGTACCTACATCTATCTCTAACTCTATCATCTCCATCTCTTTCTCTCACTCTCCCCAAGTGTGGAGGTTTTCTTCTAAGTATGTTTCCTTATAAATTTAAATTATAAGTTAATTATGGTTTCCCCTAAGTATATTGAATTTTATTTAGTAAAGCAATAAATGGATACCCTAGCAAGTGGTACATGTTTACATAAAAGTGTTGTGGTTGTCTAATGTAAATCATAGTGCTATTTAGGTCTTATACTTACCTACTAAGTTGTGCATAATTACTTGCACATTATGAAGAGATGATTTGATATGCAGTAATAGTTACAAGTGTTATTTCTCTTTCCTTAAATGCATATGTATATATGATTATATATTATTAACTGATATTTATAAGATACATCACTTCTCAGATACACTCATTTATACTCATGTTGATTTGGAATAATATTTATGAGGTCTTTTTTATTTTCTCATGATTAGTGCTCCTTTGATTTGAATAGTTTTGAATCATTTTTAATGAGTGCTTGCTCTGCCTGTGTATGGATGGGAGTACTCTAAAAATCTGTCTGGCAAATTATTTTTTAGATTGAATATAGATATTAATATATTGGCTTGAAGTCTAACTTTTTGCTGCTTTTAAAGAATTTTGTTTGTTCCTTTTTATTTCTTTTCCAATATAGTGTATTTTGCCATCTACTACCCAATTTTATGTTCACTGTTGCAATTCTAGTCTTGTTCTTTGTTTTATCTTATTCTCTCTTTCAGTCTTTCTCTCCTCTCTCAGAGAGTTGCCAAATTGGCCTGTATCTGCTAACTTGATAGATGACTGAGGATGGCCTTGGAGTTCTGAATCTTCTGCCTTCACCTCCAAAGTACTGGGATTAAAAGTATATAGGATTACACACCTGGGTTCTAGATTACTGGGAGTTCAACCCAAAATTCACGCATGTTAACCAACACTTTAGGAAATGAGCTACATCCCCAGTCCTTGGAGTAATAGTCTTTTAATTACCATAATATCTTTTGAATAATATTAATTTATCTGAGATAATATATGCAACCTTTTTTCAATACTTTTTCTTTCATTTTTTTCATGTTTTTAAATTTCTGTCCTGGTTGTATATTTATTTTTATTTTTTTCAGCTTGGATAGATCAGGAAATTTCTCTATTTAATTTATGTATACAGACTTTTCTTTCTTGCCTTCTAGTTCCCAAATAACTGACAAAGAGACTTAATATGAATTATCAATGCTCAGCCAATAGCTCTTGCTTATTACTAGCTAATTCGTACATTTAATTTAGTCCATATTTTTTACCTACTCTTTGCCACATGGCTTGGTATTTTTTCTCAGTGTGATATGCTCATCTTCTCTCTGTTTCCACTTGTGACTTCTGACTCTATCCTCTTCTCTCCCATCATTCAGTTTGATTCTTCTTTGTAACATTTCCATGTTACAACAGTTAGCTTCTTTATTAAACCATCACAGCAACATATATTTACACAGTGTAAAGAAATATTCCACATTTTCCCCTTTTATCAAATTAAAAATAAGGTTTCAACTTTAATATAGAAAAATTTTATATAACAAAACAGTTGTTAAATAAGTAAAGTTATAATATTTGGTCCATTGTATTTGTCAAATTAGGGAAATACTGTATAATTCATCTAATCTTCATACTTTAAAATTTGATACCTAATTTACCTTTTATTATAACTAAGAAAAACTTTATCTATGACTATCTACTCTTCAATTTAGTCAAAGACCCCAAAAGAGGGAACTGTTACCTAATGACAGGGGCATCTGGTTTCCTGAAAAGTCATCCTAGGTTCTTCCTAATAGTGGAGTATCCATCTTTGGTCTACAGGTCTAAAATATCTGATGGACTTTTCTGAAAAGCAGGGAGTTTTGAAGGACTGTTCTACCTTGTCTTTGAAGAGTTTGCATCCTGCTGGTTCAAAACAGCAGTTTGGGCAGTATACTATCAACAATTGAGGCAAGGGCATTTTCTTTGCCCAAATGACTAGTTTTTGCCATAAAAAAGTAAACTCCATATGGAGGTTTTTTGGTGCCCATCAGCTTCTCTGAAGTAGATTGGTACTGCCAGGAGCAGACATGTCTCACTGTCAAGAAAAGCATTAGGTTTTTAAACATATTAAATGCCATATCTATAAATCTTTGAAGTGTTTGAAGACCACTATATATCTAAATATATATTTAACCTGGAAAACATAACTATTACGTCTACAGGTTTGATTATTGTGGATTACAAACTATAAATCTGTATTTCTTAATCATCCATTATAGTTTTTAATGATCTTCATAAGCATAATACCACAAACAAGAGTAAAACATGTATACAGTGTAAAAATAATTTAAAATTAATCAATAAACCAAAATCCATACCAATATAAAATGCTTTGAGATTAATAGTTGGCTTTTGGCTTATAGTGGATTCAATAATCTCCCCTTTTATCCTATCCTTTCCATATCTCCACTTTTCTTTTCTGAACAATGTCCCAGAATCTAATTTCCTTTGTTCAGCATTTTCTTCTGACAATTACCAATAATAACTTTTATTTTTGGTCCTGTCTAGCTAATGTCTCATGTGTTTCTTGTCTCAAAGAAAAAATTGAGATGTCTTTCTTTCTGTGATTATGGTAACCATCTGGGCTAAGTTTGGATTTGCTCCCTTATCTAAGTCTATAATTTGATGATTTTGATTTTGTTGGTATCCCACATTTCCTATATGTTCCTTTCCTAGTATTTTAATTTTTTTCATTTCTTTGCTGACTTCATCTAAATCCTCTGCTTTATCTTTGAGAAAAGATCTTCTTTCTTCCACTTGATTCATTCTATTTTTCATATTTCCCTTAAAATATATAACGGAGATCTTAGCTATTTAAGTTTCCTCTTTATTTCAGTGTGTGCTCTCTTCAGTGTTTCTCTTTATTTAATTCAATTTTCATAGCCTGTCTTATCTTCATTTCATTTAGTTATGTATTAGAATTTCTTTGTATGTCACCCAAGTGTTCATTGCTATATTTCTGATATTAAATGAAGAGTTTGTTTATGTTTTTTTAATTATTCTTTTAAATTCTGTGTTTTGGGGTTCATCTAGGAAGTTTTTCAAGAAGCTCAGCTTCACAGCTGTAACATATATGCAGAGGGCCTAGGTCAGTTTCATGCAGACTTTCTAGTTGTTGGTTCAGTCTCTGTGAGTTCCTATGAGCCCAGGTTACTTAATTCTGTGAGTTTTCTTATGGTATCTTTGACCTCCTTGGCTCCTACAATCCTTTCTCCCCCACTTTAGTAGGATTCTCTGAGCTTGGCCTAATATTTGACGATGTGTTTCTGCTTCTGTTTCCATCGGGTTCTGGGTGAAGTCTCTCTGATGACAGGCTAGGCACCGATCTATGAGAAAAGCAGGAGCCGGGCGGTGGTAGCGCACTCGTTTAATCCCAGCACTCGGGAGGCAGAGGCAGGCGGATCTCTGTGAGTTTGAGGCCAGCCTGGTCTACAAGAGCTAGTGCCAGGACAGGCTCGAAAGCTACAGAGAAACCCTGTCTCGAAAAAACAACAACAACAAAAACAACAACAACAACAACAACAAAAACAAAACAAACAAACAAAAAGCAGGATATCATTAAGAATCACTTCATTGACTGCTTTCTCCCCAGTTGTATATGAGTCTATCCTAGGTCTCTGGGGTATCTTGTTTCTGGGTCCTTGCCCTGAGTTTTTTAATCACTTAAAATATTGTTTTATTTTCAGTTTATTTCTGTCAGGAAAGCTGCAATCAGTTATTCTCAATGTCTACATAGATAGTATGTCATTTATTTTTCTACTAGTTTTGAAAATACTTTCATTGCATGGGATTGAATCATTTGATCTTTTTTTTTGTATTTTGTCATTTTGTTAGCACTGTATGTCATTCTTCTCATGACACAACAAATTGGTCCACCTATTTTTACCTCAATCTATTTCAGCATGACTTTAGAGTCCTTTAAGAAAATGTGTCCTTGCTGACACTTTATTAGCAGTAATATCTACTAGAAGCATTGCTTCAGTGAGGAATGGAAACAGGCAAACGAGGGTTTCCCTTCTTATGAACCATTTGCATAAAGACGTCTTAAACACTTTGCCTCTGACTAATGATCTTTTTTTGTTATTCCAAATGAATGGAAATTAGCTAATATTCATGAAATTTGTTTTCAGCTGGAAGAATAATGGCATTATCAGATAGGTAGAGTATTTCAAAAGGAATAGGGAATCTCACATCTTGTCATGCTGATTCAGTACCTACTCTGTCTTGAAAGTCATTCCACATACAATCCACAGATGCCACAGGTGCTAATATCTGTGGTGTCCACATTTCTATTCACAGTGTTACCTGGAAATACCACAGTTTACAATATGTGCCTACCAATTACTGGTTTGGTTTAACAAGTGGAAAATTGCTTTCTAAGGTGTAAAGAGCAGAAGAAAACTGCTGAGTCTATCACTGAACATACCTTGGGAAGAAATAACAGTTGACTGAGAGAAAACTTAGATAGGCAGAGAGATAAACTCAATCTCCCCAAATCTCACAAAGAAGAAAGTGAAGCAAACTGTTTGTTGTAGCATGAATTCTAATTGATCTTAATAATAAAATCCTGGAGTCAGACATCAGGGTAAATGCTGAAAGATCAGAGAGACAGAGGAACAAGACACAGTCACCCCTTACCTTACCAACTTCTCAGCCAAAAAGTGGCGGAGCTCTTGTCTGTGCTCTGCCTTTTCACTTCCTCTCTCTGCTTAACCATATTATTTCCTGTTTCCTCCTCCTAGGTAATGGGACTAAAGGTGTATAACACCGCTGCTTGGCTTCTATGGTTAACTAGTGGCTAGCTCCACACTCTGATCTCCAGACAAGCCTTATTTTTTTTAGAAAACAAATAAAATATCACCACATTTTGAGTGATATTTTTAAATAACAAAATGAGATAATTTCCTCACTGATGATGGTTTCAGAAGACCAGTGTCCCTCTTCCCAAAATGAGTTGTAGTTAGATGTCAACAGAGTGCTTTCTTTAGAGAAATTCTTGAAAGATAATTACTGTTTGCTGTTTCCTGGCTTCTGCAGAATTCTTGATTTCTGGAACCAATATTCCTTTCTGATGTCATGGTTGTGTCTTATTCTGTTGCAACACACCTACACCCCTACTCTTTTTCAATGAAAAGTCCTGACATCTTCTTTTTATGAAGATATAGGCATATAAAGCCTTTATATATATATTTATATATATATAGTGTGTGTGTGTATATATGTATATATGATATATACTCACAATACTATTACTGTCTTAAGATACTTAATAATATCTGTTCCCATTATAATGAAATAAAACACTCACAAGTTCTAGGATTAAGATCTGGCAGAAACTTGGCCTTGGATTGTCTGGAGACCATTAATAAGATTTCCTCTTTCAAAATCAAACACCCTGAGGATTTAATGGGCGTGGGGTGGGAGGGTATTTGGAGGGAAGAGGGGAAAAAACCCAAAAATAAAAAACAAGCAAACAAACAAAAAGCTAAATTAAAAATGATAGAAAAATTATATGATTTTACTTGTGATTTTTACTAATTAAAATAAATGCGATCATGAAACTAAGTTTAGCAGTTTGAACACTTGTGTTATCTGTAATGAAAAGCAGCTAATTTATATTCCTCCTCAAATGTGGTCTTAATATACCAAAGAAACAATGACATTTATTTCCCTCTTTTTCCTTATGCTTAATTTGTGGATTGTCTGATTTTACACTGTCTTTCCAAATTAAATTCCATTATTCTGGACTAAGAAAACTATTTAGCTTCGATATGACCTTTTCCTGACTCAGCTCATTTTATTTCCAGTGGTCCTATTCACAAAAGTGTCATATTGAGGCCTTGGGACTTTGGATGTCCATATATTAATTTGGAGGATAAACATTTCAATGCATGGCAGACTGCAAGTGGAAAAGGATTGAATTAAACCAGCCCATCTGTCCTTCACTGGTGAGACAGGGCAGTACCAACAACAGGCACAGGGTTCTGGCAGAGTGAGAGAGTAACAGCATTCCTCATTGCCTCTCTAGAGCTCTTTCTGTATTACTAGAACTGATTCCATCTTGGGTCATTAGGGACACAGATCCAACATTTGTTTCACTAATTTCACGTGGGTGTGTACTCTAAAACTATATGTTTTAAATAAGTAGTGTAGCTTGAGTTTACCTTTTCTTGACAAGAGTTCCATCCCACCCAAGAGAGACTAGTGACAATGCATAAAAGGATCACTGATGCCATCTAAATTGTAATTCTAAAGGAATTGCCCATCAATTTTAAATATTCCTTCATTTCGGCCAAACAATTTTTTTGTGTAATGGGCAGCAAACATGATTAATGCACTTACATTGCCCTCAATAAGTCATCAGGGGAGGCTATTAACAATTTTTATCATCTATCATAAAAAAAATTCTTGAAAGTACCAATGTGCCTCACTGAAAGAGCTTCAGGTTTATTAATCTCTTATTACAGCAGGAATTTATCAGCTTAAAAGCATAATCTTGATGGCTAGCTACAGAATTAACAGAGCAGCCTTAGAACTGAGACAGATAAAATGTTTTAAAATAACATCCATTTAACGGGATATTATTTTGGAAATGACAAACAAGTGTCATTTACATTTTTTTAATTTGTTAGATTTTTAAAACATACCAATCCAAGTTCCCATTCCCTCTCCTCCTCCCATTCCCTCTACACAACCTCCTACCCCACACCCATTCAATCTTCAGAGAGGGTAAGGCACATTGCATTGAGGAAGGTCCAAGACCCTCTCGACTATATCTAGGCTAAGCAAAGTATACATCCAAAGAGAAATAAAATCTTAAAGCCAGTACGTGCAGTAGGGATAAATCCTCGTGCTACTGCCAGTGGACCCTTAGTCTGTCTTAGCCATACAACTGTCAGCCAGATTCAGAGGGACTAGTTTGGTCCTATGCTTGTTTCTTCCAAGTCTGGCTGGAGTTGGTGAGCTCCTATTAGCTCAGATAAACTGTTTCAGTGGGTGAACTCATCATAGTTTTGACTTCTTTGCTCATATTCTCAGTTTTTGCACTTTTTGTCTGGGCTTTTGGAGCTTAGTCTAGTGCTCTGATGTGGGTCTCTGCCTCTGTTTCCATCAGTTGCTGGATGAGATTCCATGGTGATATTTAAGATTTTCAACAGTCTGACTACAGAGCAAGTAAAGATCAGGCACCCTCTTCTCTATTGTTTAGGGTCTAATCTGGGGTTTAGAATTTCCTTGGAATTTCTCTAGATCCAGGTTTCTGCTAACCATATAATGGATCCCTCAATCAAGATATCTCTTTCCTTGCTCTTAGGTCTGTCCTTCCTCCTTCCTCCATCTTTCTTTTTTTTTTTTTTTTTTTTTTTGGTTTTTTGAGACAGGGTTTCTCTGTGGTTTTGGAGCCTGTCTTGGAACTAGCTCTTGTAGACCAGGCTGGTCTCGAACTCACAGAGATCCGCCTGCCTCTGCCTCCCGAGTGCTGGGATTAAAGGCGTGTGCCACCACCGCCCGGCTCCTTCCTCCATCTTGATTATCCCATTCCCTCAAGTTCTCATCAACCCTGCAGTTCTCTGCTCCTCTTCTCCTTTTCCTCTCACTTTTCCCCCTACCCTCATGCTCCCAATTTTATCAGGCGACCTTGTCTGTTTCCAATTTCCAGGTGGATCAATATATGTTTTTCTTTGGGTTCATCTTATTATTTAACTTCTTTAGGATCATGAACTATAGGCTAAATGCTTTTTGCTCATAGCTAATATCCTCTTATGAGTGAGTACATACCATATTCATCTTTTGGGGACTGTGTTACCTCACTCAGGATAGTGTGTTCTAATTCTATCCATTTGCATGCAAAATTCAAGATGTCATTATGTTTTACCGCTGAGTAGAACTCTAATGTGTAAATGTGCCACATTTTCTTTATCGATCTTTATTTGAGGGGCATCTAGGTTGTTTCCAGGTTATGTCTATTACAAAAATGCTGCTATGAACATAGTTGAACAAACGCTTTTGTAGTATGATTGAGCATTTTTTGGGTATCGCCCAAGTGGTATTGCTGGATCCTGAGGTAGGTTGATTTCCAATTTTCTGTGAAACCACCGTACTGATTTCCAAAGTGGTTGTACAAGTTTGCATTACCACCAACAATGGATGAGTGTTCCCCTTACTTCATATCCTCTCTAGCATAAGCTATCATTGGTGTTTTTGATCTTAGCCACTCAGAAAGATATAAGATGGTATCTCAGAGTTGTTTTGATTTGCATTTCCCTGATAGCTAAGGATGTTGAAAATTTCCATAAGTATCTTTTGGCCACTTGAGATTCTTCTGTTGAGAATTCTCTATTTAGTTCACTATCCCATTTTTAATTGGGTTATTTCAAATTTTAATGTTTAATTTCTTGAGTTCTTTATATATTTTGGAGATCAGTCCTTTGTCTGATGTGGGGATGGTGAAGATCTTTTCCCATTCAGTAGGCTGCCTTTTTGTCTTATTGACTGTATCCTTTGCTTTATCGAAGTTTCTCAGTTTCAGGAGGTCCCTTTTATTTATTGTTTCTCTCAGTGTCAGTGCTAATGAGGATATATTTAGGAAGTGGTCTCCCTTGTGTGTGACTTGAAGACTACATTCCACTTTCTCTTCTATCATGTTCAGTGTGGTTAGATTTATATTGAGGACTTTAATCCATTTGGACTGAGTTTTCTGCATGGTGATAGATATGTGCCTATTTTCATTCTTCTACATTTTGACATCCGGTTATGCCAACACCATTTGCAGAAGACTCTTTTTTCCATTGTATAATTTCAGTTTCTTTGTCAAACTGTGTCTGTAGGTGTGTGGATTAATATCTGGGTCTTCTATTTGATTCCATTAGTCAACCTTTCTGTTCTTATGCCAATACCAAGCTGTTTTGATTACTGTAGCTCTGTAATAAAGCTTGGTGTCAAGGATGGTGATGCCTCTGGAGGTTCCTTTTTCTTGTACAGGATTGTTTTGGCAATCCTGGGGGTTGTGTTTTTCAATATGAATTTGAGTATTGTTTTTTCAGGTTCTATGAATAATTGTGTTGGGATTTTGATGGGGGTTGCATTGAATCTATACATTGGTGCACATAGGATTGCCATTTTTACTATGTTGATCCTACCTATCTAAGAGCATGGGAGATCTTTCCATTTTCTGCTATCTTCTTCAATTTCTTTCTTCAAAGACTTAAAGTTCTTTTCAAATAGGTCTTTCACTTCCTTGGTTAGTGTTACCACAGAATATTTCATGTTATTTGTGGCTATTGTGAAAGGTGATGTTTCTCTGATTTCCCTCTCAGGTATTTTTTTATAATTTGTGTATAAGAGGGCTACTGTTTCTTATGAGATGATCTTGTATCCTGCCACATCACTGAAGGTATTTATCAACTGTAGGAGTTCTCTGGTAGGGTTTTGGGGGTCACTTATATATACTATCATATCATCTACAAATAACAAAAGTTTGATTTTTTTCCTTTCCAATTTGAATCCCCTTGATCTCCTTTTGTTGTCTTATTCCTATTGCTAAAACTTCAAGAACTATGTTGAAGAGATATAGAGAGAGTGGACAGCATTATCTTGGTCCTGATTTTAGTGGAATCACTTTGAGTTTCTCTTCATTTAATTTGATGTTGGCTGTCAGCTTGTTGTATACTGTTTTTATTAAATTTAGATATGCTCTTTAAATCTCTTTCTGCCTTATGCTTAATTTGGACTATCTTGCTGATTTTTTCAAAGGCACATACATCTCTTTGATTCATTGATTTTTTTGTATTGTTTTCCTTTATTCTATTTTGTTGATTTCAGCCCTCAATTTGATTATTTTCAGTCTTCTACTCCTCCTGGGTGAGTCTGCTTCTTTTTGTTCTAGAGCTTTCAGGTGTGATGTTAAGTCATTAATGTGAGCTTTCTCCATTTTCTTCATGTGGGAACTTAGTGCTCTGAATTTTCCTCTTAACACTGCTTTCATAGTGTTCCATAGGTTTGTATTCATTGTGCCTTAATTTTCGTTGAATTAAAGGAAGTCTTTAATTTCTTTTTTTTTTTTTTGACTCAGGGGAGGTACAGTAGTTCAGTATTCAATTTCCATAAGTTTGTATGCTTTCTTAGAGTAGCATTATTGTTAAATTCTAATTTTAATCCGTCATGATCCGGCAAGACAGAGGGGGTTTCTCCAGATTTTTTTTTTTTTTTTTTGTTTGTGTATCTGTGGAGGTTTGTTTCGTTACTGAGTATGTGATCAATTTTAGATAAGGTTCCATGAGGTACTGAGAAGGTATATTCTTTTGTGTTTGGGTGGAATGTTTTATAGATGTCTGTTAAGTAAATTTGATTCATGCCATCTGCTATTTCTCTGTTAAGTTTCTGTCTTGTTGACCTGCCAATAGGTGAGAATGGAATGTTGAAGTCTCCTACTATTAGTGCGTGTGGTGTGATGT
Source organism: Chionomys nivalis (assembly GCF_950005125.1). Taxonomy (NCBI): domain Eukaryota; kingdom Metazoa; phylum Chordata; class Mammalia; order Rodentia; family Cricetidae; genus Chionomys; species Chionomys nivalis. The sequence goes on along the minus strand of NC_080091.1, from coordinate 16,343,758 downwards.
GTAATGTAAGTTTTAATAATGTTCCTTTTACATATGTGGGTGATCTTGTACTAGGGGCATAGATGTTCACGATTGAGACTACATCTTCATGTATTTTTCCTATTATGAGTACAAAGTGTCCTTATCCATCTGTTCCAATTGATTTTAGTTTGAAATCAATTTTGTTAGATAGTAGGATAACCACACCTATTTATTTCTTAGGTCCATTTGATTGTAAAACGTTTTCCCAACCTTTACTATGAGGTAGTGTCTGTTTTTGAGGCTGAGGTGTTTTTCTTTTTATTTATTGATTATTATTGAGCTCTACATTTTTTCTCTGCACCCTTCCCTGCCACTTCCCTCTCCCAATATCCCCATGTTCCCAATTTACTCCAAAGATCTTGTCTTTTTCTACTTCCCATGTAAATTAGATCCATGTATGTCTCTCTTAAGGTCCTCATTGTTGTCTAGGTTCTCTGGGACTGCGATTTGTAAGCTGGCTTTCTTTCCTTTATGTTTAAAAACCACTTGTGAGTGAGTACATGTGATAATTATCTTTCTGGGTTTGTGTTACGTCACTTAAAATGGAGTTTTCTAGCTCCATCCATTTTCATGCAAAATTCAAGCTGTCGCTATTATTTTTCTGCTGTGTAGTACTCCATTATGCAAATGTACCACATTTTCTTCATCCATTCTTCAACTGATGGGCATTTAGGTTGTTTCCAGGTTCTGGCTATGACAAACAATGTTGCTGTGGACATAGTTGAACATATGTTCTCGTGGCATGATTGAGCATCCTTTGGATATATACCCAAAAGTGGTATTACTGGATCTTGAGGAAGACTGTTTCCTAATTTTCTGAGAAATTGCCACACTGACATCCAAAGGGGCTGGACCAACTTGCATTCCCACTATCATTTCCATAATGTTACATCGAGAGTCATTTTCTTCTACTTCTTCTGGATTAGGATTATTGAGTCTTTTTGTTGTGTGACCACCGGGTTCTGGTGTTACCATACTGCTTCTTTAGGGTGTTCGGGGAATTCTTGCATTGGTACCTACCCATCTCTTCCTTCAAATGAGGCTGGCAGTGTCTTTGCATTTTGGTACAATCCTTGCAGTGGTTTTTTGAGTGTTTTGGTGTTTTTCTTGGTCTGCTCTGTATTTTCAATATCTATCTCAGAAAATGGTGCAGGACAATTCTGTATTCTGTCAATTATGTTTTAAATAAATGCTGATTGGCCAGTAGCCAGTCAGGAAGTATAGGCAGGACAACCAGAAAGGAAGTATGTAATATGAGGAGTGGCAGGCTGAGTCCTGCTGCCCGGCTAGCTTACCCCCAAAAATAACCACACGGAAATTGTATTATCAGATTACTGCCTGGCCCATTAGCTCTAGCCTCTTACTGGTTAACTCTCACATCTTGATTAACCCATTTCTATTAATGTGTATCGCCTCTTGACTGTGGCTTACTGGGATGAGTCTAACCAGTGTTCATCTTGGGCAGGAGAAGCATGGCATCTGCCACACTTCCCTTCTTCCCAGCATTCTGTTCTGTCTACTCCACCTACCTAAGGACTGCCCTATCAAAAGGCCAAGGCAGTTTCTTTATTCAATCAGTGAAAGCAACACATAGAAAGAAGATCCTCCTACACCAGAAGTAGAAATGGGACAATGAGAACAAGACAATTCTAGGAAGAAGGGAGCTCTCTGCCATAGTTCGGTACAGACACCAAAGAAGGAAGATGTAACCTACCCCGCTGAAAAAAGTACCAAGCCATGTGGCTAACATAGCTAAAAATAATGGACTAATATATGTTATAAGAGTTAATAAGAAGCCTGAGCTAATAGGCCAATCCATTTATCATTAATATAGACTCTCTGTGTGATTTTCTTTGGGGTTAAACAGTTGTAGGACCTGGTGGGAGGAGAGAAACTCCCAACAAGCAGGCTCTCATGTTACAAGAAAGCCCCTGAGTTCTCTATAAACCTGCTCTCTTGGTATTCTCTCCTCGTTTGCTCTCTTGGTGCTCTCTCTTAATCCCCTCGGTGTTGTAGCAAGCTCTTGGTCCCCTCAGTATTATAGCAAGCTCTCAGAACTTTGGTGGGATAGGGCTAGTAGCTTTGAGGGTCGAATTGATGAGTTTGGGATTTGGGGGATCCTACCCACAGGAAACTCTGCTGGCTGGCTAGAAAAGCCTAGGGAGTTGGGGGAAGGGGCCTGGGGATTTGTCCCACTGTGGAGGTCTTAGAGAGTGGGGTGTCCTGCCATATGGCTGTTCACTCACCTCTTAAGTCCCTTCAATATTGGAGCAAGCTATGTTTCAGAGTTCCACCGAAGTTGCAGAAGGCTAGGTAGTGTTGGGAATGAGGTGTGGCAAGTAGTTTGGATGGTCTTTTGGATGGGCCTCTGGATGGGTTCATCATTTACATTTTTAAAACTTCTATTTTCAACTGTCTCTCAATAAAAACCAAGATGTTTATCTAGTACTAAGGCTGTGTTGATTTTTAATTTTCCTTATGCAGCATGAAATCAGTTAGTGCTACATAGCTGTCTAAAATTGCTACATAGTAGTTAAAAATTACATAGGTCCAAAAGTGTTTTAAATTAAATAGTGGCAAATCCATAAGGCTATTTGCTTATCCTTAGAGTTTATCTCTGCTCCATATTCAATACCAAATAAACTAGAATGAAGGAGAATGGATAACACTTTGCTTATTGGAATCTTCTTTGAATAATCAATTATCTGTAACTGAAAGATGGAGTTTGATTCTTCATGAAAGGTTTCACATTGAAGACAGCAGATGTAACTGTACAACTCCTTATGGATGGATTTTTCTTTGCTCAGCCAGTCAAAAAAAAAAAACCAATATAGAGACATTATTAATTGGAAAACTCAGCCTTAGCTTATACTTGTTTATAACTAGCTATCATAAATTAACCCATATTTCTAAATCTATGTTCTTCCATGAACTTGTTACCTCATCTCCACTTTTCTCATTCTTCTTCTCTCTGGCTGGTGACTCCACCTTCCTTCTTTTCAGAGACCTCTCTGTCCAGAAGTCCCTATAATACCTTCTGCCTAGCTGTAGGCTGTTTAGTTTTTTATTAAATGAATCACAGTGACACATTTTCCCACAATATAAAGGAATATTCTATAACAATTCTCATTACCATTAAAAGATTAAGCTCAGGGTAATATCCCACGAACCCTCCCACCTGTGTATAACTGAAATGGTCATTCCAGCATCACTCACTGAGAGTCATAGTTATAAATATAGGAATGTCTCTCACTGCAAAATGAAAGCTCATGGTATAGATCAAGGAAGAAAAATAAAGATTTCTTGCTTTTTTAAGCCAAGAACAAATGTTTCCTTAATATTTTGATTAAAGTCAGAATGTTAGAAACCATTAATCACTTAAATGAATTTTTTAATGAGTTGTTCATAGTTTTAATACAAAAATATAATTTTACTGAAACTAATATGAAAATAATACTGCTTAGGACATTAGTTGAAAAAACTATAGATTTAAATCAAAGAAAATAGATAATCTTCCTACATACTCTTGAATCAGCTATTATTTAAAAGCCATTTATTCATAATATTTTAGATGGTGGGACTATGTTACTAAATTGTAAGTGTATAGAAATCAATTTTTCCCATTAAACTTCAATGTTTCCTGTTTTTCTTTGTCAGAATAGGAGTTTTTCTCTTTTAAGATTTTCCTCACAAAAATCCTCTTGAATTCAGCTATGTTTGTGAGTGCCTGAGTTATGACAGGCTCCTTCCATGAGTGGAGTCCTGTAAAGCCCTCTGGAAGTCTATGGCTTCCATTGCAATCTTCAGGACATTTTACTATCACTAAGTCAAATCACTGCCAAGGTGTTTCCCAAGGAAGTTTCTTTGCATATGGAGATGATGGCAACAAACCTTTGCTGCAAGAGAAGTAAAATTTATACCTCCTGGGGATGTAGAGACCCATAAATGGCACAGGATGGGATGTCCACAAGACAACAGCATCTGGGGCCCTCTCTCTGATGAGTTTATTTTACAAACTCATAAGTTCATATTTTTTTCCTGATGATTTTTAAGAAATACAAATGTTACAAAAGAAACACAGGAGGGAGTTATTGAAGTGAGAGATTGTATTAGAGTTACTGAAAAGCCTGTCCAAAGTATGACTTTATCTGAATGCAGAATCATGCAGAAGCATCAGTTTCCTTAAGAGCTGTCTCTGGTGCCTCCTCACAGACCATGCAGATGATACAAGACAAATTGCTTTTTAGCATAAAGACTTGAACTGCCTCATTACTGTCTCATTAGACAATGAAAGGTCAGGACAAATGACTTGTAAGTTCTAATAATTATCTCTTCCATCTGAACCTTGCCCCCAAACTTGAGGTGGGAGGTCCGGTATCAGTGTGTAGTCACTGCCACAAGCATTTTAAGATAGCAAACAGCATTTCCATAATAATCATGAAAATGTAATACCTTTCAATGTAGTCAGAAGGGACATCTTTATTTTTTACCCTTGAAGGTTATCCCAGGCTTTTATTTTAGGAAATTGTTTGTGTCTTGGTAAATCTTAGCTGCACATTGCAGTACTAATATATGAAGGTTCCTTGGAAAGAGAGAGATTTGTTGACGTGCTCATCCACCGGAAACTCATATTCATGCAAATGACAGCACTTGACAAGGTGGTCATAGACTGACCAAAGAGAGTGGCAAAGACTGCAAGGAAAAACAAAATTAAAGAAGAAATTTGTTTATCTCAGTTCAGAATGCCTTTGAGTGTTTAGGAGCTGTATCAAATAAAGTAGATACATTCTTAAACTTCTTTTTCTAATTGAATATAATATGAGGATGAGTAATATGAAAGGGAATATACCTGAGTATTTCTTAAAAATATTATTTAATATTGTTTTGAGTACAAGTATCAAGCTTCACATAAGTTGATTTAAATTTAATAATATGTCTTAGTATGTTAGACACACTAGTTTCTCTGGGAAAATAACATAATAAGAAGAGTTAGGCAGAACAGTGGTGGCACACGTCTTTAATCCCTTTAGTCCCAGCACTCGGGAGGCAGAGACAGATGGATCTCTGGGAGTTTGAGGCCAGCCTGGTCTACAAGAGCTAGTTTCAGGATAGGCTCCCAAAGCTACAGAGAACCCCGGTCTTGAAAAACAAACAAAAACAAAACAAAACAAAACAAAGGGTTAGATTGGATTAGTTCATTCTCTCAGAGATTTTATCCATTCTGGAAAGGAGAGCATATTGGGCAGATAAGATTACACCCTGATGGTTGGAAAGCAGAGATGGAGAAGGTTCAAGTTGTCACCCCACTGCCATTTGTTCTACATTGTAACACCTACACTGATGACAGATCTTCTCTGATACAGGCTGTATTTCACTACCCTCCTAGGCCCTCCTTAATTAGATCAAATTGAGAATAAAAGCTCAACATCAAATACCGAAAGCAAATGTAGAGAGACACTAGAGCTTTTAAAAGTAGCATGTAATTACTTATCACTATATCCTAAATAAAATCCAATATTCAGTCATATGGAATTTCTAAATATTTATATATCCAAATAATCATTATATGTTATACTAAACTAGTAATAATTCATACTTTCAAACTACTATGAATTGTCATACTTTTCTAATATTTTATATTTAAGAGTGTCACAAATAACTGTGTGCCTATATTATGAAATAAAGCATGCATTAATGATATTTTATTTATGTTCTATGACTCATCAGTTTTTTAAAATAAGTTTGGCATAATAACAAAAGCTATTTTATCCCTACATATGCTTTAATTGGCAGGATGGTATTGTTGATTCGTATTCTTTTTAAATGTCTCCCACAGCATATTGGACACAACAGCAGATAGCAACTAAGGTTCATCTTCAGGTATTAATGGCTCTTAATCATCCTTTCTCCAATCTTCCACAGGAGGTTATGCATGTTTGGTTATCTAAAATTCAAGACACTGCCACCTGTCCCCTCCACCCCGCCGGCCCCTGCAGTTTGCCAGGAGTGAATGCTCTTTGAGGGCGGTTAGTCAATGATGGGTAAGAGCATGCTTGGCAAGACTATCTAAGACAGGCACAATCCAGTTGCTGAGCCCTTCTGTGGTGGGGTCAACAGAACCTAAGTAAAGAACTCTGGCTTCTACTGAACACCAATGTAATAAAAAAAAAAAAAACGTGACTATGTGGGAAGTTAAGGCCTACCAGACCAAGGTACGAGTCAACCTGGAGTCTGCCTGATGCTGTCAGAGGCCCTGATCATGCCTAACCAGTGAGGGGTGAACATGTGATGTCAAAGGATCTGAACACCTGGGAACTGAGAGGGTACATAAGATTCTCCCTGTCACTAAATAAACAAGTCTGCTGCTTCCCTTTCACTTAACTTCCAGTGTCTGTGTCATTGATACTTCCCCTTCTCACCTGTCAGGGACCAGCCCTGACATAAATCATTTCTCTTACCAGAGTGAAGGTGTGGGGATAAATGAAACACAATTTACATTATATCAGGAGGGAGACACAGGGTTCATTCAAATCCTAAAGATCACCTGCATTTATTATCCAAATACCTTTTATATCAACACATAAACTGAGTGGGAAATTCAGTAGCATTCTGTTTCCTAGGTAGTGGGGGGGGGGCTTATGTCATGTCCGTAGTTATGCTTGTTTTCTCATATGTATGCCCATGCTCATTTTGTCATGTAGACTGAAAAGCACCTCTTCCCCAGGTGACCTCCTAAATTACAACAGAAAGGCAGAACCATATTAACATATCCTGAGCACTTTCTTATGATGGCATCATGCATTTTCACTATCAAAAGGCTAGGCGACCCCCTTCTGTGTGGCAGGTGCAAATTGTGCCTGTAGTTTGCTCAGAATTCTAACTGCCATACAATGTAGGAATATGAGCCTGTATAATTTAGTCCCTGCAGTCTATTCTTTTATTAATTTTAATAAAACCCATGCATCTGCAACAGGACAGATGATCATGTCTATCTTATGCAAAGACTCCTTCATTTTCCTACTCTTACGCATCATCAGAAACAAGCATTCTAATCATGCAAGTTCCTGTCTTAGGCATCTGGGAGAAGAAGCTTCAAATTTGTCTCTGACTGCCGACCTCTGTAACCAAAAGATTAAGTGAAAGAAATACCTTTGAGCTCTGTGTCTTGGAGCCATACTTTCTTGCCAGGAGAGATCATAATGTTTTATGAATAGTCAAGCTCCTAAAGACTATAGTCTCTATTTAAAGGAGAGGGGGATCATGTGGGTTGATAATGTTTCTTCAGCTGGTCTAGAGCACCTCTTAATAATTTTATGCTGAATCAACAAAATCTAAAACTCTTAACACATGCATTAATCCGAACATTTACAGGGGATGTCAAACTTTTCTCAACATCTTATAAGCAGTTACAAACATTATCAGGCCAATACCATAACTCTAGAATGGGAATTAACAATAAACCCACAATTTAACATATCACAATTTTCTTAAATCCATATTAATCAAAAGACAAGAAAAGGGTTATTTGATGGGTAAGAATCCGATGACATTGCTGTTATCAAATACCAGTTCCAGTCTCTGAGCAGTGGTTAAAACCTCAGGCTGCCCCTCTCTTTATTGAAGATGGGCTTGAATCATTTCTTATTTTGAGTCTTTCTTTCCTTGAGGGGAAAGTTAATGTCTTAGTTCTCTGTTCCAATATTTTAATCAAAATGAGTCCTGTATTCCAAAGATTAAAACAGTCAAATGTCCACATTTCTAATTCAGCAAACAGGATTGCTGCAAGCAGGTTGTAATCATCACGGTCATATCAGGGTCTCTGTGACTGTGCCTGTTTCCCAACTGTCTGGAAGCAGCTCAGCCTCTGTCCCTCAGTGCAGAATGGCATCCTGCAGTGCAGAGTGATTGCAGCAGGTCCCATGGATCAGGCAATCCTCTCTGTGGGGGTGGGGAAGACTGGACCATGGAATCCTCTCCGACTCTTTTCATTCTGACTCCTCTATGGAGGCATTACTAGCTACAACGACATTGAGTCTGCCACTCTTTCCTTTACATGCAGTCATCTCATCCAGCTTTATTTTTTTTAATTATTAAATTTATTTATTTATTTATTAAATATTTCTGCCTCCTCCCCGCCACCGCCTACCATTTGACTCAACCTTCTCCAACCAAGTCCCACTCCCTCAGCAGCCCACAGAGCAGTCAGGGTTTCCTGCCTGTGGGAAGTCCAAGGACCTCCCACCTCCTTCCATGTCTAGTAAGGTGAGCATCCAAACAGCCTAGGCTCCCACAAAGCCAGTACATGCAGTAGGATCAAAACCCAGTGCCATTGTTCTTGACTTCTCAGCAGCCCTCATTGTCCACTATGCTCAGCTCGTCCGGTTTTCTCCCATGCTTTTTTTAGACCCAGTCCAGCTGGCCTTGGTGAGTTCCCAATAGAACATTCCCATGTGTTAGTGTGTGGGTACACCCCTCGCGGTTTTGAGTTCCTTGCTCGTGCTCTCTCTCCTTCTGCTCCTGATTTGTACCTTGGGATTTCAGCCCGGTGCTCCAATGTGGGTCTCTGTCTCTGTCTCCTTTCATCGCCTGATGAAGGTTAATATCTAGGAGGATGACTATATGTTTTTCTTTGGGTTCACCTTCTTATTTAGCTTCTCTAGGATCACGAATTATAGGCTCAATGTCCTTTATTTATGGCTAGAAACCAATTATGAGTGAGTACATCCCATGTTCCTCTTTTTGGGTCTGGCTTACCTCACTCAGGATAGTGTTTTCTATTTCCATCCATTTGCATGCAAAATTCAAGAAGTCGTTGTTTTTACTGCTGAGTAGTACTCTAATATGTACATATTCCATACTTTCTTCATCCATTCTTTCATTGAAGGGCATCTAGGTTGTTTCCAGGTTCTGGCTATTACAAACAATGCTGCTATGAACATAGTTGAGCATATACTTTTTTTGTATGATAGGGCATCTCTTGGATATATTCCCAAGAGTGATATTGCTGGGTCCAGGGGTAGGTTGATCACAAATTTCCTGAGAAACCATCACACTGCTTTCCAAAGTGGTTGCACAAGTTTGCATTTCCACCAGCAATGGATGAGTGTACCCCTTTCTCCACAACCTCTCCAGGAAAGGCTATCATTGGTGTTTTTGATTTTAGCCATTCTAACAGGTGTAAGATGGTATCTTAAAGTTGCCTTGATTTGCATTTCCCTGATTGCTAAGGAAGTTGAGCATGACCTTAAGTGTCTTTTGGCCATTTGAACTTCTTCTGTTGAGAATTCTCTGTTCAGTTCAGTGCCCTATTTTATAATTGGGTTGATTAGCATTGTACAGTCTAGTTTCTTGAGTTCTTTATATATTTTGGAGACCAGACCTTGTCTGTTGCAGGGTTGGTGAAGATCTTCTGCCAGTCAGTGGGTTGCCTTTTTGTCTTAGTGACAGTGCCCTTTGCTTTACAGAAGCTTCTCAGTTTTAGGAGGTCCAATTTATTCAATGTTGCCCTTAATGTCTGTGCTGCTGGGGTTATACGTAGGAAGTGGTCTCCTGTACCCATGTGTTGTAGAGTACTTCCCACTTTCTCTTCTATCAGTCTCAGTGTGTTCAGACTGATATTGAGGTCTTTAATCCACTTGGACTTGAGTTTTGTGCATGGCGATAGATATGGATTTTTTTCATTCTTCTACAGATTGACATCCAGTTATGCCAGCACAATTTGTTGAAGATGCTCTCTTTCTTCCATTGTATACTTTTAGTTCCTTTATCGAAAATCAGGTGTTCATAGGTTTGTGGGTTAAAGTCTGGGTCTTCTATTCGATTCCATTGGTCGACTTCTCTGTTTTTATGCCAATACCAAGCTGTTTTCAACACTGTAGCTCTGTAATAGTGTTTGAAGTCAGGGATGGTAATACCTCCAGATGATCCTTTATTGTATAAGATTGTTTAGGCTATCCTGGGTTTTTTGCTTTTCCATATGAAGTTGATTATTGTCTTCTCTAGGTCTGTGAAGAATTTTGATGGGGATTGAATTGAATCTATAGATTGCTTTTGTAGAATTGCCATTTTTACTATGTTCATCCTCACAATCGAAGAGCAAAGGAGATCCATTTTCTGGTATCCTCATCGATTTCTTTCTTCAAAGACTTAAAGTTCTTGTCAAATAGATCTGTCACTTCCTTGGTCAGAGTTACCCCAAGATACTTTATGCTATTTGTGGCTATCGTGAAAGGTGATGTTTCTCTGATTTCCCTCTCTGCTTCCTTATCCTTAGTGTATAGGAGGGCAACTGATTTTTTTTTTTGGAGTTGATCTTGTATCCTGCCACATTACTAAAGGAGTTTATCAGCTGTAGGAGTTCTTTGGTTGAGTTTTTGGGGTCGCTTATGTATACTATCATATCATCAGCAAATAATGAAAGTTTAACTTCTTCCTTTCCAATTCGAATCCCCTTGATCCTCTTATGTTGTCTTATTGCTATTGCTAGAACTTCAAGCACTATATTGAAGAGGTATGGAGAGAGTGGACATCCTTGTCGTGTTCCTGCTTTTAGTGGGATGGCTTTGAGTTTTTCTCCATTTAATTTAATGTTAGCTGTCGGCTTGCTATAAATGGCTTTATTATATTTAGGTATAACCCTTGTATTCCCTATTCTCTCCAAGACCTTTATCATAAAGGGGTGTTGAATTTTGTCAAATGCTTTTTCAGCATCTAATAAAATGATCATACGGTTTTTTTCTTTCAATTTATTTATATGATGGATTACATTGATATATTTGCATATGTTGAACAAGACCTGCATCTCTGGGATGAAGCCTACTTGATCATAATGGATAATATTTCTAATGTGTTCTTGGATTCGGTTTGCCAGTATTTTATTGAGAATTTTTGCGTCGATGTTCATGAGTGAGATTGGCCTGTAATTCTCTTTCTTGGTTAAGTCTTTGTGAGGTTTTGGTATCAGGGTGACTGTAGCTTCATAGAAGGAATTTGGCAATGACTCTTCTGTTTCTATATTGTGAAATACATTAAGGAGTATAGGTATTAGCTCTTCTTGGAAGTTCTGGTAGAATTCTTCATTGAAACCATCTGGTCCTGAGCTTTTTTTTTTGGCAGGGAGGTATTTGATAACAGCTTCTAATTCTTTGTGACTAACAGGTCTATTTAGATTGTTCACCTGGTCTTCGTTTAACTTTGGTATATGGTACTTATTTTAAAAAATGTCCATTTCTTTTGCATTTTCCAGTTTTGAGGCATACTGGCTTTTGTAGTAAGATCCAATGATTCTCTGAATTTCCTCTGTGTCTGTGGTTATGTCCCCCTTTTCATTTCTGATCTTATTTATTTGCGTATTCTCTCTCTGTCATTAGTTTGGATAGGGGATTGTTGATCTTGTTGATTTTATCCAAGAACCAACTTTTGTTTCATTGATTCTTTGGATTGTTTTCTGTGTTTCTATTTTGTTGATTTATGCCCTCGGTTTGATTATTTCCAGTCTTCTAACCTCCCTGGGTATGTCTGCTTCTTTCTTTTTTAGAGCTTTCAGGTGTGCTGTTAAGTCTCCAATGTGTGCTTTCTCCATTTTCTTTAAGTGGGCACTGAGTCCTATGACCTTCCTCTTAGCACTGCTTTCATCGTGTCCCATAGGTTTGAGTATGTTGTCTCTTTATTTTCATTAAAACAAGAAAGACTTTAATTTCTTTCTTAATTTCTTCCTTGACCCAGGTATGGTTCAGTAGTTGATTGTTCAGTTTCCATGAGTTTGTCAGCTTTCTGGGGGTAGCATTGTTGTTGTCTTCTAACTTTAATCTGTGGTGATCTGATAAGACACAGGTGGACACTGATTTTTTTGTATCTGTGGTGGTTTCCTTTGTTACCGAGTATGTGGTCAATTTTCAAGAAGATTCCATGAGCTGCAGAGAAGAAGGTATATTCTTTCCTATTAGGGTAGAGGGTTCTATAGATGTCTGTTAAATCCATTTGCTTCATTACCTCCAATAATTCTCTATTAGGTTTCTGTCTGATTGACCTGTCCATTGGTGAGAGAGGTGTGTTGAAGTCTCCTACTACTAGTGTGTGTGGTTTGATGTCTGCCTTGAGTTCTAGTAATACTTCTTTTACATAAGTGGGTGCTTTTATATTAGGAGCATAGATATTCAGGATTGAGACTTCATCCTGCTGAATTGTTTCTGTTATGAGTATAAAATGTCCATCTCGATCTCTTTTGATTGATTTTAGTTTGAAGTCAGATTTGTTAGAAATTAGTATGGCCACACCTGCTTGTTTCTTAGGACCATTTGCTTGAAAAACCTTTTCCCAACCCTTTACTCTGAGTAGATGCCTGTCTTTGTGTTTGAGATGTGTTTCTTGTAAACAGCAGAATGTTGGATCCTGTTTTCTTATCCAATCTCTTAGCCTGTGCCTTTTTATAGGTGAATTGAGTCCATTAATATTAAGTGATATTAATGAGTTATTCTTATTGTTTTTGGTAGTAGAGTTTGTGTGTTTCCCTTCTTTGAGTTGTGCTGGTGAAGGGTCTCTAGATACCTGAGTTATTGTAGGCAGTGTTGCAAAGATTGATTCCTTGGGTTGTGATTTTCCTTCTATTACTTTCTGTAAGGCTGTATTTGTGGCTATGTATTGTTTAAATTTGTTCTTATCCTGGAATGTTTTGTTTTCTCCATTGATAGTAAACGATAGCTTGGCTGGGTATAGTAGTTTGGGCTTGCATCCATGGTCTCTTAGTTTCTGCAGTACCTCTATCCAGGACCTTCTGACTTTCATGGTTTCCATAGAGAAGTCAGGTGTAAGTCTGATTGGTTTACCTTTATAAGTTGCTTGACCTTTTTCCTTTGCAGCTCTTAATATTCTTTCTTTAATCTGTATGTTTTGTGTTTTGATTATTATATGGCGAGGGGATTTTTTTTTGTTGTTTTGTTTTTGTTTTGTTTTGTTTTGTTTTGATCCAGTGTATTTGGTGTTCTGTATGCTTCTTGAATATTCAAAGGAATATCTTTCTTTATGTTGGGAAATTTTCTTCCATAATTTTGTTAAAAATATTTTCTGGGCCTTTGAGCTGTAATTCTTCTCCTTCTTCTATCCCTATTTTTCTTAGGTTTGGTCTTTTTATTGTGTCCCAGATTTCCTGAATGTTTTGTGATGAGAATTTGTTGGCTTTGCTGTTTTCTTTGATCAGGGCATTTATTTTCTCTATGGTATCCTCAGAATCTGAGATTCTTTCTTCTATCTCTTGTATTCTATTGTTTATGCTTGTTTCTGTAGTCTCTGCTCATTGACCTAGGTTTTCCATATCCAGCAGTCCTCAGTCTGTGTTTTCTTCCTTGCTTCCATTTCAGTTTTCAATTCTTGAACCGTTTCCATTACCTGTTTGATCGTTTTTTCTTGGTTTCCCAGGGTATCATTTACGTATTTACTCATTTCTTCAATCTTTTTGTTATATTTCTCATCCATTTCTATAAGGGCTTTTTTTCACATGTTGTTTAAGGAACTCTATTGCTTTCATAAAGTCAATTTTTTTCCACTTCTTCTGTGTTAGGGTGTTCAAGTCCTTCTGTTATAAGATCATTGGGTTCTGGTGTTTTCATGTTGTTTTTCAGATTGTTGGGTGAAATCTTGCCTTGGTGCCTGCCCATCTCCTCCTACTGATGCTATCTAATGGGTCTTCTAAACCAGGATCAGATTTCCCTGCTGGCCAGGGGCCCCACTTACAAAATGATCCTGTTCCAACTCCTGGCTCCTGCCGTGGGCCAAGATCTCTCTCACCACTCAGAAGGGTCTTCAGGAACAGGACCAGGCTCCCCGTTCACCAGGGACCTTGCCAACAAAAGTCCTACCACTCTGCAGGCCAGCCACCAAAACAAAGAAACTCCCACTGCCCTCTGTTCCCAAGCACCCAACCCAGCGCCCAAACGGGCTGACCTGGGTGATCCCACGGCCCCGTGGAAGGGAGGGAGAAGGAAGGAAGCCCCTGGGCACAAGTTTGGATGGGCCAGGGAGAGAGAGGTCGCAACAGAGGAGGAGCAGCCCCAGCAGAGGGGAGCAGCCCTGGCAGAATGTCCTGGGAGTCAAGGGGGTCGGGGAATGGCCCCGATCCATTTCCTGGGTCCCGCCTAGGGCCAAGAACACTCTCACTACTCAGAAGGGTCTTCAGGGACAGGAACAGGCTCCCCATTCACCAGGGACTTCGCCAACAAAAGGCCTGCCACTCTGCAGGCCAGACACCAAAAAAACCTACTTAATTTAATTGTAGTGGGACGATCTGCTCTCAGAAATTGAAGACGATACCAGAAAATGGAAGGATCTTCCTTGCTCTTGGATTGGGAGGATCAACATAGTAAAAATGGCAATTCTACCAAGGGCAATTTATAGATTCAATGCAATCCCCATCAAAATTCTTCACAAATCTTGAAAGGACAATAATCAACTTTATATGGAGAAACAAAGAACCCAGGATAGCCAAAACAATCTTATACAATAAAGGAACTTCTGGAGGCATTACCATCCCTGACTTCAAACTCTATTATAGAGCTACAGTAATGAAAACAGCGTGGTACTGGCATAAAAACAGAGAAGTCGACCAATGGAATCGTATAGAAGACCCGGATTTTAACCAACAAACCTATGAACAACTGATTTTTGATAAAGGAGCTAAAAGTATACAATGGAAGAAAGAAAGCTTCTTCAACAAATGGTGCTGGCACAATTGGATGTCAACCTGTAGAAGAATGAAAATAGACCCATATCTATCACCATGCACAAAACTCAAGTCGAAATGGATCAAAGACCTCAATATCAGTCTGAACACACTGAACCTGATAGAAGAGAAAATGGGAAGTACCCTACAACATATGGGCACAGGAGATCGCTTCCTATGTATAACCCCAGCAGCACAGACATTAAGGGCAACATTGAATAAATGGGACCTCCTGAAACTGAGAAGCTTCTGTAAAGCAAAGGATACTGTCATTAAGACAAAAAGGCAGCCTACTGACTGGGAGAAGATCTTCACCAACCCCGCAACAGACAAAGGTCTGATCTCCAAAATATATAAAGAACTCAAGAAACTAGACTTTAAAAGGATAATTAACCCAATTAAAAAATGGGGCACTGAACTGAACAGAGAATTCTCAACAGAAGAAGTTAAAATGGCCAAAAGATACTTAAGGTCATGCTCAACTTCCTTAGCGATCAGAGAAATGCAAATCAAAACAACTTTGAGATATCATCTTACACCTGTCAGAATGGCTAAAATCAAAAACACCAAGGATAGCCTTTGCTGGAGAGGTTGTGGAGAAAGGGGTACTCTCATCCATTGCTGGTGGGAATGCAAACTTGTGCAACCACTTTGGAAATCAGTGTGGCGAGTTCTCAGAAAAATTGGGATCAACCTACCCCTGGACCCAGCAATCGCCCTCTTGGGAATATACCTAAGAGATGCCCTATCATATGACAAAAGCATTTGTCCAACTATGTTCATAGCAGCATTATTTGTAATAGCCAGAACCTGGAAGCAACCTAGATGCCCTTCAATGGAAGAATGGATGAAGAAAGTGTGGAATATATACACATTAGAGTACTACTGTGCGGTAAAAAACAATGACTTCTCGAATTTTGTATGCAAATGGATGGAAATAGAAAATACGATCCTGAGTGAGGTAACCCAGACCCAAAACGAAGATCATGGGATGTACTCACTCATAATTGGATTCTAGCCATGGATAGGGGCCACTGAGTCTATAATTTGTGATCCTAAAGAAGCTAAACAAGAGGGTAAACCCAAGGAAAAACATATAGATATCCTCCCAGCTATGGGAAATAGACATGAATGATGGGAAAAAAATTGGAATCTTGGGGGTGGGGTGGGATGGTGATGAGGGGTGATGGGGAGAGAAAAGTGTGAAGGAGAAGATGAGGGGAACTGGGGGAATCGGGGTGATTGGGGATAAAAGAAGGTTGGATAGGGGAGCAGGGAAACTCATACCTTAGGTAAGGGAGCCACCTAAGGGTTGGCAAGAGACTTGAACTTGGAATGGCTACCAGATGCCCAGGGCAATGTCCCCAGTTAGTTCATTGGGGCACCTGAGGATAGGGAACCTGAAATGAACCTATCCTATAATCATACTGATGAATATCTTGCATATCGCCATAGAACCTTCATCTAGCGATGGATGGAGATAGAGACAGAGACCCACACTGGAACACCGGACTGAGCTCCCAAGGTTATAATGAGGAGCAGAAGGAGAGAGAACATGAACAAGGAAGTCAGGACCATGAGGGGTGCACCCAACCACTGAGACAGTGGGGCTGACTGATCTATTGGGAGCTCACCAAGGCCAGCTGGACTGCTACTGAAAAAACATGGGATAAAACCGGACTCTCTGAATGTGGCGGACAATGAGAGCTGACGAGAGGCCAAGGAGAATGGCATGGGAACTTTCATCTGGCGATGGATCGAGAGAGAGATAGAGACCTAATTTGGAGCAACGGTCTGAGCTCTTAAGGTCCAAATGAGGAGCCGAAGGAGGGAGAACATGAGCAAGGAAATCAGGACCACGAGGCATGCACCCACCCACTGTGACAGTGGAACTGATCTATTGGGAGCTCTCCAAGGCCAGCTGGACTGGGACTGAATAAGCATGGGTTGAAACTGGACTCTCTGAACATGGTGTACAATGAAGGCTGATGAGAAGCCAAGGACAATGGCACTAGGTTTCGATCCTAATACATGAACTGGCTTTGTGGGAGCTTAGCCTCTTTGGATGTTCACTTTCCTGGACCTAGATAGAAGAGGGAGGACCTTGGTCATCCTGTAGGGCAGGGAATTTGGACTGCTCTTCAGTATCGAGAGGGAGGGGGAATGGACTGGGGGGAGGAGAAGAGGAGTGGGGATGGGGGAGGGGAGCGGGAGGAGGGGGCAATATGTGGGAGGAGGGGGAGGGAAATGGGAAACGGGGAGCAGCTGGAAATTTTAATTAAAAAAGAGTAAAAAAAAGAGAAAAAAAATAAATTAATTAATACTTACAGAACATGTCCCTCTATCATTAATTAAATATTCAGGGTCCCTTAAATTCTTTGAAGATGGGTATTTTCCTGTGGAGATAAGAAGAGAACCCTGCCCCCAACCTATTTGTATTATTTACCATCAGTATGATTGTCATCCATGTGATTGAATTGTTATTTATCTTTCCCAAGTGGCTTCTCTTCATCAAAACAAACCTTTATTAATTTTGACGGAATCCACAATTTTTCCTCACCTGTGGAGACAAGAGAAAATCCCCTTCCCCAACGCAGCACATCTCCTGGCTTCCATTGTTAGGTCAGTACATCTTTGAAATAAACTGGTTGATTTAGTTCAGTAGACTTTTCCATTATCCAATGTCTTTCTGCAGCCGATGTTCCCTTCTCATTAGCGCTGAGAAAATTCAAGGTTAACAAAGAATTATGTAACCTATTTCTGGGGGTGTTTCCCACCCCTTTCTGTTTATTCAACATATCCTTTATAGTTTGAGTTGATCTTTCTATGACTGCTTGACCTGTAGGATTGTATGGTATACCTGTAACATGCTTGATATTGTAATAATCAAAAAACTTTCATTTTCCTAGAGACATAATCAGGACCATTATCTGTCTTTATTTGTGTAGGTATGTCCATGATACCCATGACTTCTAATAAATGAGTGATTACTGAGTCAGCTTTTTCTGAACTTAAAGCCGTTGCCCACTGAAAGCCTGAATATATGTCAATGATGTGATGAACATATTTTAATATGCCAAATTCTGCAAAGTGGAACACATCCATTTGCCCGATTTCATTCCTCTGGGTGCCGTTTGGATTAGCCCCTGTAGGCAGTGGTGTTTGGTTATAGAAAGAGCAAGTAGGGCATTTCTTTACAATCTCCTTAGCTTGTTGCCATGTAATAGAAAACTCTTTCTTCAAACCTTTGCTATTAACATGATGTTTTTTATGAAATTCAGAGGCTTGTAGCACACTACCAATCAATAATTGATCAATTTCTGCATTACCTTGTACTAGAGGACCTGGCAGACCCATATGGGATCGGACGTGTGTTATGTACATAGGGCAAAGCCTGTTCCTAATCAAATCTTGTACCTGGATAAATAATGAGGTTAGTTCTGTATCATCAGGTATAAATTCAGCAGTTTCAATATGTAAAATAACTCTTTCTGCGTATTGTGAATCAGTAACTATATTAATAGGTTCTTTAAAATCCCTTAGCACCATAAGAATGGCATATAATTCTGCCTTCTGGACAGAATCATAAGGACTTTGTACCACCTTACCCAAGTCTTCTGATTTGTAACCTGCCTTCCCTGATTTATTGGCATCAGTATAGAATGTATGGGCTCCAGTTATTGGAGCATCACGGACGATTCGAGGAAGGATCTAAGAAGTTCTCTTTATGAAGTCAAGCCTCTTGCTTTTTGGATAGTTGTTATTAATGTCTCCCAAAAAATTAGCACAAGCTCTTTACCATGATTCATTATCTTCCCATAATTTCTTTAGTTCATCAGCAGTGAAAGGCACTATAATTTCTGCTGGGTCTATGCCTGCTAGTTGACGAAGTCTCAACTTGCCTTTTATAATTATCTCAGAGACTTTTTCCATATAAGTTTTCAGTTTCTTACTTGGTTTATGTGGTAAAAAGATCCATTCCAAGATAATATCATCTCTCTGCATTAAAATTCCTGTAGGGGAAATTTTTGATGGTAGTATGACAAGAATACAATCGAGCTCTGGATTTACCCTGTCCACATGTGCCTGTTGTAATTTTTCCTCAATCATCGTCAGTTCCTTTTCTGCTTCAGCTGTTAATTCTCTGGAACTGTTTAAATCTTTGTCACCATTCAAGGTTTTGTTCAAATGAATTAATAGATCAGGTGTTATCCCAATAGCTGGTCGTAGACTGGAAATGTCCCCTAACAGTCTTTGAAAGTCATTAAGAGTCCATAGGCGATCTCTCCTAATTTGTGCCTTTTGTGTCTTAATTTTTTGCAAACCTATTTTATAACCTAAATAATTAACAGAATCTCCCTTCTGAATCTTTTCAGGAGCAATTTGCAATCCCCATTTCTGTAAAAGTAGTTTTATTTCTTCTGTCTGTTCAAGATATCCATGTTTGAATCGGATAACAAAATGTCGTCCATGTAATGACATACTATCGATTTTGGAAATTTCTTGCGTATTATTTGCAATGGTTGATTCACAAAATATTGGCACAGGGAGGGGCTATTTAACATACCCTGGGGGAGTACGGCCCAGTGGTACCTCCTCGAAGGTTGAGAATTATTATAAGTAGGCACTGTGAAGGCAAATTTTTCTCTATCTTCTTTTTGTAAAGGTATAGTGAAAAAACAATCCTTTAAATCAATAAGTATGAGAGGCCATCCTTTTGGCAATAAAGAGGGCAAAGGAATTCCAGATTGCAGAGGGCCCATAGGTTGAATAACCTTGTTGATAGCCCTGAGATCTGTCACCATTCTCCATTTACCGGATTTTTTCTTAACCACAAATATAGGAGAATTCCAAGGGCTGGTAGATTCTTCTATATGTCCAGCATCTAATTGTTCTTGTACCAGCTGTTCTAAAGCCTGTAACTTTTCCTCAGCTAAAGGCCATTGCTTTGTCCATATTGGTTTCTCAGTCAACCATTTTAGAGGCAAGGCTGTTGGTATCTCTGAAGAGACATCAATTGCTTGTTCTTGTACAGCCTTAATGGCCGGTTTTCTCCATTTGTAATATCTTTTAATATTATTCACAGAAATATAGGCTCTAGAAGTAGCAGGGATGTTAATTTGGGTATTCCATTGTTGTAATAGATCATGACCCCATAAATTCATTGCAATATTGGCTACATATGGCCTTAATTTTCCTATTTGTCCCTCTGGTCCTATACATTCAACCCATCATGTGCTCTGCCTTACTCAAGATAGGGTTCCAATTCCCAGGAGCTGAACATTTACATTCTGAAGAGGCCAATACGGATGCCAAGATTCTGGGGTAATGATACTTACATCGGCACCTGTGTCCAGCAAACCAGTAATAAAAATGCCATTTACACACACTTTTAGCTTTGGTCTTTGATCATTTATAGAAGTTTGCCAAAACACATGGAATTCATCTTTCTGATCATTATTACTTGTAACAGTAGGCATGGGGCTTCCTAATTGTCCTGATGAGGCACGTTCTCTGCAGTAACTGTAAATGACTGAACCATGTTTGCCATGGGGGCCTGTGAGGCCCCCCTCACATTTCCCGTCTGTATCAGGTTGCCTTGTCTATCTCTTGTAGACCTGCATTCATTCATCCAATGTCTGCCTTTTCTACATAAACCTGAAGGCTGAGTCCTCCTATTTCTGTTATTTCTAGAAGATGAATTATTATTATTTCTGAAAATCCATTGTCTACAATTCCTTTTCATATGACCCATTTTACCACAATTAAAACATTTGGTATTCTGATGTCTCCTTTTACCATTGGAAATTGCTTCTTCTACCCATGCTTCAGTGCCATAGTCAAATGTATCAACATTCAGTGTATGCAAGACCCATTCTTCCAATGGCGCTGATCTGAGCTTTAAAGGCCCCAAAATCCTTTTGTATTCCACATTTGCATTTTCATAAGCCAAAGACTCGATCATTATACGTCTTGCTACTGGGTCAGATATCCCTATTTGTACAGCTTTAGTTAGTCTTTGTAAAAAGTCACTAAAGGGTTCTCTCTGACCCTGTTTAACTCTGACAAATGATTCCATTCTCTATCCTGGGTCTTGCACCCTGTCCCAAGCCCTTAAGGCTGCTGTAGTACACATGGAGAGTGTGTTTTCATCCAAATTAGCTTGTTCCTGAGGGTCAGAAAAGAGCCCCTCTCCTGGAATTTGATCTAGGGAAATCTCAATTCCCTTTGCTCTTTCCTGCTGTTCTAAAAGTCTAGCCTCTTGCCTGAATAAGCATTTCCATTTCAATTGTGGTCCACTCTCAAGTACAGCAGAGCTCAGCTGTAACCAGCCAGAGGGAGTTGCTTTGCTTGTCATGGCCCAAGATTTTAGCATCACTTTAACAAAAGAGGCATGCTTCCCAAAAGTCATTACAGCCTGTTTAATTTCTTTGAGATCATTCATACGGACAGGTTCCCATGTATCTTCCTTGATGATCCTAGGGTTTCTGGAACCAACCACTTTCTCTGTTGTTACTACTGGAAAGGCAGGTAGAACTGTAGGTAGAGCTTTGTGGGAATTGTCCCGGAGGGATTTACCCACAGATGTAGTTAAAATTTGCCTTTCTACCCCTTGCTCTTCTTCATCAGAATTTAGAAATTCCTCAGTCTTTTCAATTCTATTCACCATTGCCTTTTGCAATGTCTGAATCTCCTGTCCAGAATTATGTTCCAAAGCCTTCATTGAGGATTCTAAAGTATGAAGTTTGTCCATTAGAGATAACATCTCATCTTTGGACATAATTTTTATAGCATAAACCGTGCCTTCTTGTATTGACAATCTTTCCACCAATCTGTCATAAGCTTTAGACAAAATCTGATTGTCACATTCAGCAGTTTTGATTCTCTCAGTTAATGTTTCAGTTCCTACTGAAAGGGACTGAATCTTATGACTCAAATCAGCTGTTCTCTCTTCCATAGTAATGAATTTCTCCTTAATATCAGCTGTTAATGTTTCAGTTCTTACAGAAAGGGACTGAAGCTTATGATCCAAGTCAGCTGTGAATTTCTCCTTAACATCAGCCTGTACCTCTTCTAAATTTTGTTCAGTTTGTCGAGTTGTGTTAAACAAAGGTCTGTTCTCTGCCTGGAGAACTTCAAACTGATTTTTGAGAAGATTGTTGTTATTCTCAGTTGTTTTTAAGTGTTCAACCTTGTCTCGTAAAGACTTTATCATATTTCTATTATCAAATCACATATAGCAAGGGAAACTATGAATCCCAGAAAGATCCATATCTGTGGGCTGACAGACACTTCTTGTAAAATCTCCCACATGGTACAATTGAAAAGGCTGTTAAAGTCTTGAATGGTAATGTTTTCAAACATTTTTCTTATTTATTAAAGAAAATTATTTACCTGTAATGACGTTTTCCTGCCAGTGGTGGCAAAAGAAATGCACCTGAGTCCACGTGGTCTAAGTCAGAGCCGGTCTGAAACAGTTAACTCAAAAGGAAAATTATTGTACTGCCTGACTAGTTATATTGGTCGCAGAAGGGGTCACTTTGTATGCCTCTGTGGCAGCTTTTGCTTCAAAACCGCAGGTGCTTCCGTTAATTCAGGCAGTGGGGCTTAGCCAAGCCAGGCAGGGAGCAGTTAACTGCTCTGGCCTGAGTAAGTCTAAAAGAAGGGGCAGGCCCACCTGCTAGGCGTAAGGGGCCAAGTGGGGGATGCTGCTCTGAGACTGTATTGTGGCCTGGAGTGGGGGAAGGGAAAGCGAGCAGGGAACGCGCTGTGAAAGCTAGCAGGCTATGCTTGCCCAATCGCACTTCCTGAGCTCCAGTAGCTAAATTGATGGCAAAGACTGGGAAAGATGGAGCTTACGCCCCCCCTGTGCCAGGGCGGGGGCAAAATAGCCCGACATTGGATGCCAAAATGTAATGATGTAAATGAATGCAGACAGATTATAAAAATATATACAGCTTTAATGGGGAAATAGACTTATAGGACCACAGGTTCCCGTGGAGAACAGGAAAGCAGAAAAAAAAGGGGCTGCTGGGATCATGCCAGGCAGATTTATCAGTAAATATTAGCCCGAGGCAAACACGCCCCCTAATGGGTGGGGCTAATCCCTACACAAGTGCCCATTAAAACTACAGCAAAAAATCTTCACAGAGCTTGAAAGAACAATCCTCAACTTCATAAGGAAAACAAAAACTCAGGATAGCCTAAAAACAATCATGTACAATAAAGAATGTTCTGAATGCATCACAATTTCTGATTTTAAACTTTACTACAGAACCACGGTACTGAACACAACTTGATATTGTCATAAAAACAGATATGAGGACCAAAGAAATTGATATCAATCCACATACCCACAAACAGCAGATTTTTGATAAAAAAGCAAAAAAAAAATGTGAAGTGTAAAAGGAAAGCCTATCAATCCTGCTTATTTTTTTTATTTTAACTGTTCTTGAAGCTGCAGTTCCCTGAGGCTACCTTTTTTCAAACTTGCCTGTCAGCTCATAGCTGAAGCTGGACCATGAGGCAGAGGGCAGGACATGACCCCTCTCTCCTCAGCTTGGCCCTGCCTTTCTAGGTACTAGGGACCAGATGGTGCCGATCTCTCATTACCCGCTCTGCCTGGGCACAGGTCATGCTTCCAAAGTTTAAAAGTCCTGTTAGAGGTCAGTGTTAGGGGTGACTAGTACATTTATAGGCTCTCCAGTGTCTGTCAGTGTGGTTTCTCTAAGTTCATAGAGTGCCATCATAAGCTCTGGTGGATGTAGCTGTGCCAATTTTTTCTATCCTTGCCTTTTTATTTGAACTCGTAAGCATAAAATTAGGAGAATTTCTGAATCCTCTCCTCTCTTAAAAGCTCTAGAATTATTTGTATACACTCCTTGGCTTCTTTAGCTATATATATATATTAATACTGTCTCTTTGTCCCATATTTATAAATTATTATTTACATTTTTTACTCTTGATTTATTCTCCTGCTTCTCTATGCTTTTTAAAATTCTACTCCTCATTTCTGAGTGCTCATTATTCACCTTTCCACCTGTGGTGCCATTTGCTCTTGGGTTCCTCATGTTCTCCTCCATACTTCTGATTGCTTCTTCTGTGATTATCAGCATTCACCAATCAGCCTCACATTGCAGGGAACCAATATGTTGGGGACCAGTGCTGACATAAATCATTTCTCATACCAGAGTAGAGGTATGGGAATAAATGAAGCACAATTCATCAACTAAATTGGGAGGGAGTCTCAGGATTCATTCAAATCCTGAAGTTCACCCATGTTTATTATCCAAACAGTTTTTATAACCACATGTAAACTGAGGGGGTGGGGAGAAATTCATTAGCATTCTGTTTCCTAGGTAGCTGGGGGAAAGCACTTAGGTCATGTCCATAGCTAGGCTTGTGTTGTCACATCCATGCCCATGCTCATTTTGTCACATAGACTGAAAAACACCTCTTCCCCAGGTGACCTTCTAAATTACAATAGAAGGAACAGAACAATGTTGTAGGAAATCCTACAGCCAGTAGCCTTTAAGTTACCCTCCCACTTGAGCGTGGCCTCTTATACTATTTATGCTCATGAAAAGTGAGCATCTGGCCTCCTTTCCAGCTATGGGATTTGGTTGCTGTTCTCCGTTCTAGCAGAGGATATTGATTTGTGAGTCTACCCTTAAATAAAAAAAAAAAAAACACTCCATTATTCTCAATAATGAGTTAGTGTGGGATTTCTTTTAAGCGTCCTTCTTCAGAACAACATTAGCATATCCTGATCACTTCCTAAGGATGCATCAGGTTGTTTCTCTATCAAAAGTCTAGGCGACCACCTTCTGTGGCAGGTGCAAATTGTGCCTTGTAGTTTGCTCGGAATTCTGACTGCCATACAGTGTAGGAATATGGGCCTGTATAATTCAGCCCCTATATTCACCCCCTCCCACAAGGAACCATTAGGGCCCAGTAACATCTGGCACTAAGAATAGGGACTTCTAGCATAGGTTTGAGCTTGAATGATCAGAGTCCTTTTTTTGTTGTTGTGGCTGTAATTTTTGGGTTTTACCCATAACAGGTTCTAATCATCTCCCTGTCCTCACTTATAGTGCTGGATCATGCCCCCAAGACAGTGTATTTTGGTGGGAAGGCCTCTCAATGCTGTATGATCTTGGTCACTTAGGCCAGTAAGCGTTGGGACATCCATCCTCTCCTTATTTTGTGTTGACTGTCATGTTAGTCTGCCTGTCCAGCTAAGAAGACTCAATTTTTCTGTTTCTGTTTGCCTGGCACCTCCACCAAGCATAAATCATGAAGGTGTGACTATTTTCCACCCCTGTTGATAGTCAACTTCTCTTTGACTATTGCCTACTTGTTATCTACCTCTATAAAATGGATAACCAACCTTTCCTTTACTTTCACCCCTGCCATGTCTGATCTCTCCATGACATTCAATGACAGTTCAAGCCCCACAAAGCATGCTAAGGAGAGGACTACCACAATTAAGACCACACATGCCACTTCCCTATCAGCTCCACTCACACTGTGAGAGGCTATGCCTCTACCATGGTACTCTTGGAGTGAAGTGCCTCAATATTCTCCTGCCCCTGACTGTAGAAATTCCCTTGCACTGTGGTATGACTCGCAGCCACCAGAGCCCTCCTGTCTCAAGACTTAAGGACTGGTGGAAGCCTTCCTGGTCAACCAGGGACAAAATGCTATTAACGAGCTTTAAAGTCCGATCCCTATAGCTGAACTCTCTCTTATTCAGAAGTCAACTAAAAAGTAAGGCCTGGCTTCACCTCATTTTAAGCCAGTCCTCATTCAATAGGCTATGCAACTACAGACTTACTTTGATTGGTACAGTCTGTTCAAAGCTGTGCTGATGCTGGCCACCTCTTTTTTAGCTGGAAATTAACTTACAATCATCAAGAACAAGCTCAAACATGAACAAACCTCCTAAATAATATTTCAGAGACCTTTGACATTCTCACTGAACAGGTAACTTTATTCATCCCATCTATCAGTCACAGATTGGCCATCAAGCCTACCCCCAACAGATTTTTGACCTGGCCTTCAAAGCTCTTAAGGCATGCATCCCACATGATCCATCAGCTTGTTTCTGCAATCTTTTTAAACAGTTAGGGGAAATTTTTTACTGATTTACTCACACATGCCACTGAGGCAGTGGAGCAGAGAGTATACCTGAGCCCCACTAAGGAAAGGTTAATCAAACAATTGGTTTGAAGGGTTTAATGTCCCTGCCTGCAATGCAGTTACATTGGTCTACAATGAGAATATTTACAAGTGGATACCGGCCACAAGAAATCTTGACCCCAGTCATGGTCTCATCACTTGCCTTCACTTCTTTCCTACATGCCCTCCTTGTGATCAGGTATCACACCAATGTTATACCCAAGGGCCTCCAGGTAGATATATCTTGCTGAAGATATGGCCAACCAGGCCACTTGTGGCATGACTGTCCCCCAGCAAAACCTAAGACTCAATGCCACAGATACAGTAAATGAATTCATTGGGCCAAGGATTAGAGATCACAGTCTGCCAAAGCACCTGCTCCTTTAAACTCCAGGAAGGGTGTTTCTCAGCCCTACCAGTAAGAGGAGTCACTAGTAATCTATTGAACACTTCCCATTTCTTCGCACTCCCCAATGCTGACTATCTATCTTGATTAATAAGTTGTTAGAGGATTGATGGACATGGGTGCAGATATCATTATATTAACAGAAATGGAGATGCTCTTCTTCCCCCATTATAAATTTAGATCTGGGCCTCTCATTTGTGGAGTAGAAGACCAAGAAAATTTGAAACGTACCTCCCATCTGATACATTGGAAAAACCTACATGGCAATAATGGAGCCATTCACCATACTGTTTCTACAGTACCAACAAACTTCTGTGAGCAGAGACATCCTGGAGAATATGGGTGCTTTCCTAACTACTAATGGTAGAGTTTTCTTTTGTGACTTTCAGGTTCATGAAAATGTAGGTTTGGGAAATTGTGATCCTATGCACAAGCAGTATCCCCAGTTCTAGGCCACTGTCTCTCAGAAATTCATCACAATCAAGCCTCCTAGCCCCATTCCATTGACATGATTCTCAAATCATGATGTCTAGCTAACACAGTAACATATAATTGAACCCAATATGGCTATTCTAAAGGAATTGCAGAAAAGCTAAAAGTGGGACACATAGAACCAATCACAAATAAACAGAGCACCCTCATATTTGCTATACTCAAGAGATCAGGATAGTATCACTTCCTGCAGTATCTTCATGCACTAATGATTAAATGGAAAAAAATGAGGTCCACTGATCCAGGTCTCCTCCACGCTAGTGCTTTCCCTCCATTGTATTATATTTTAGATTTAGATATTAAGAATTTCTTTTGTTTTTTTTCAAATTCCCCCAATGCCAAAGGATCGAGACTGTTTTGCCTATACAGAGTGGGAACCTAACAGGCATAACCCAGCCAAAAGATATAAATGAATGATTTTACAATCTGCCAGTTATGTGGGTCTCTGGCCTTGGTGAATATTTCCAAAGATGTCTGCTAAGTCCATTATTACATGGATGATCTCTTTCTGGCACATCCAGATGCAGTCTATCTTCAAAGGACTGCTGAAAACCTGTAGATCTTACATCATTACATTTGATGGTGGTGCCAGATAAGGTTAAAATGGTACCCCCTCTTTCCTTTTTTTAGGATTTTCCATTTATGCTAAGCAGCTCTACCCACATTCCTTTAAATTGGAAATGAAGGAATTGTACTTATTTTCAGAATTACAATTATGTGTCAAATTTAATTGACTTAATTCCTTTCTGCCTATCCCCAGTCAAGAGATGAGACATCTCTTTTCATTGTTGGAGGGCCCTGACTCCCATCCATCAAGGTTAGGATTTCTAAGGAGACTAGAGATCTACTAAAAACAGTTGTGGTCATTCTAGCCTGCAATGCCACAACCCTCAGGGACTCTTGTTGGCAATGATTGTCTGGACACCCAGGGATTTTAGGGAGCATTATGACAATTTGGGACCCTATAATGGATACATCAAGCACATTCCGATCTGTATAAAGTCACTTCTAAGTTTGATCAATGCTTCCAACTAAGCCTTACAGCACAAATGCTGGCATGGAGAACATATGAATGGAAGGCAGATAAACTTGTCTTCTCCTTTTCTTTAAGAAATACACAGTCCCTCTGGGTGTACTCTATCTCACTCCAGGAAAATTGTTGTAGGATTCACAGAAACTATTGAAAATCACTTACCAAAAAACAAGATCTTAGCATGGCTCTCTTCACTTCACCATCAGTGAAGTCTGCCTGTCTCCACAGAATTTGCATAGACTTCTTCCAAAATTACCAGTTCTCAAATGTAAATATTTGTCACAGACATGTACCACTTCTACCCCTCTTGCCACCTATGGACCATTTCAGTGCATAAGGGTTAAAACCCGGGACTTGTTGCCAAATATCATCTGGTAGATGGATGCTATGCACTATGTCCCCTAAATGTGTTCATGTGACAATAGATACCTGTTCCTCCTCCATTTTTGCCCTTACCCTTTCTGGGAAGAAATCATTCAATGCTATCAAGCCGCTTAGGTCAGCCATAGTAGTTCTGGGGGTACCTTGGGCACTTAAGATGGATAATGACCTTGTCTGTGCCTCTCAACAATTCGATAACTTTCTGGAGTCCTGAAAGATTTACCATACCACTGGGGTTCCCTACAATCCATGGGGACAAGCCATTGTGAAGAGGACTAAAAGAGATCTTAAGGAGCTGTTGTCAAGGACTATCTTACCAGAAGTTAGGAGAGAGCCTCTTTTGGCATTGACAGAAGTCCTTTACCATATGAACTTTGTCACTTTTAAAGACAAGGGGCTCAACCTGTATTACAAGCACTGGTGTCTCCATCAAGGAAAACACCCCTGCCCCTAGTGAGATGGAGAGATCCTATATTGCCCCAAGAGCAGCCGACATCTCCCCTGCTAACTCATGGGTGAGTGTATGCTTGTGATTTTTCTCAGACTGCCACAATGATAATATGAGTTCCAGTAAGAGATGTGTGCCCTGTCATGAATTAGCCTGCTTCTACCAACGAGGGAATAACCTAGGATGGGTAATGTATATACTCCCCTTTCTTGCTTTCATTGCCTACCCCAAATAAATTGATTTATTTAGGGCAGGAGTTATGTCCTTTGACTCTTCCATTTTTGAAAAAGTTTGATATAATATAAAGAGGTTATTTGATCCCTCCTGGATACTCCCTTATGCATTAATTGGCAGGGTGATATTGTGATGTGAGATTCTCCTCTGTATGATGTGATTACGATTAATAAATACACAAACTCTTTTGGACCTATAGCAGGGCAGAATTTAGCTAAGTGGGGAAAACTAAACTGAATGCTGGGAGAAAGAAGGTTGAGTCATAGAGAAGCCATGGAGCTGCCACTGTAGACTGATACAATGGAATCTTACTGGTAGGCCAGGAGCCTCTTAGTAAAATATAAAATAATGAAAATAGGTTAAATTAAGATGTAAAAGTTATCTAACAAAACGTTAGAGCTAATAGGCCAAGCAGTGATTTAATTCCTGCAGTTTCTGTGTGGTTATTTCAGGAGTCTAGGCAGTCAGGAAATGAACAAGCAGCCTCCTACAACAATATTGCTAATCCTTATTCTCTTTAAATGTCTCCTGAAGCATATCCTACACCAGTGGGCAGCAACTAAGATGCATCTTCAGGTATTAATGGCTTTTAGTCATTCTTCTCACAGTCTTCTACAGGAGGTCATACATGCCTTGTTATCTGAAATTCAAAATGTTATCATCAATTCACCCATCCTGGCAGCTTGCCAGGAATGAATGCTCGTTGATTGCTTTTAGTAAATGATGGGTAAGAGCTTGTCTTGCAGGGCAGCCTATAGTTGCTGAGCAGGGCAACAGTATAGTTGCTGAGCCTTTCTGAGGCAGGGTCAACAAAGCCTGACAAACAACTCTGGTTCCCACTGAGCACCCATGCAATAAATAAAAAGTGTGGTTATGTAGGATGTTAAGGCCCATCAGGCTGAGAAATGAGCCAACCTGAAGTGTGCCTGGTGTTGTGAGATGTCCTGATCATGCCTAGCCCATGAAGGAAGACCATGTGATGTCAAAGGATCAGAATACCTGGGTGCTGGGAAGGTATATAAGGTTCCCTGTTACAAAATAAATGAGTCTTCTCCTTTCCTTTCACCTGACTCCTGATGTCTATGTCATTGACACCATGCCTACTTACCTTCTTTTCTGGGGAAGCCATCAGGCCCCAGTAACATGAGAGCACAACTCCATGTTGGTGTCCAAATGTCCCTTGTAGCCATGCTCTTTTCTCCACTATTGTAGGAATACAGTAGATAGTGCTCTACTAGATCACTGCCACAAGGCATTTACCTAAGAGTTTTTTTTAATCTTATGTTTAAATCCTTAGTCAAGTTTGCATTAATTTGGGGGTCTTATGTTAAAAAAGATCCAATTTTATTTTTACACAGATACCTAGTTTTCCCAGCACCATAATCCTGAATAGATTTTTTTTTCTGAATTGACTATTGTTAATAACCCTTACCAAAATGTTATGACTTGTGTAAATATGTTTATCTCAGGGCTCTATCCTGTTCCCATGGTCTATAGTTATTATTTTCATCCTGCTGAGTTTTATGTTAACTGTTATACTTTTCTATTTCAGGGCCAGAGATACATTGTTTCACAAGATTGGTGGGATTATTCAGGTACTTTGTGCTTCCAAATGGATTTTGGTGCTGTTGGTGCTGTTCTTTTAAATGCTACTGATCTGATAGTATGGTAGGAAATGAAGAATCTGCAGAATATGTAGATATATGGATATTTAACAATATTAGTTTGTGTAATTCATGAACACGGAGTCCCTTTCTGTTTATTCCTCATAATTTTTTCACCAAGAGTGATTTAGCTCTTTTAAAAGATATCTTTCTAATACTTATTGGTAATTTTTTCACTGAAATTTCCATTGAACTAAATGTAGATTTCGTTCAGGGTAGGTGACTTTTCTTGAAAAATCAAGGTCCTGAATTAAATATTCAGTGTGAATAAGGGCATTAAAATAAATTTTTTCCATATACCTATTCAGATTTTCTTTGCAAGAATTATTTTATCTTAAATAGCAGAAAGCTCAATATAGGTCTACAAAATAGGACCAATTAGAAAAGTGTTCTCTACTACACAGACTGAAATATCAATAGCCTAATAGAACTATTATAATATGCAACATTCAGAACATGATGATATAGCTGTCTAGCATACAGTATGCAACAATTATAGCCTGATGTTAGAACTGTGTAACATAGAGTATACAACATCCATAGCCTGATAATTGAGCTGTCTAACATACAGTATGCAACATTCACAACCTGCTGATAGAACTAACATACAATATACAACATTCACAGCCTGATAGAAATGTTACACCAACAGAAAAGACTAGCAAGTGTAAATGTGGAGTTTCTGTACATGTACACATGACTAAGATTACTCACGCCTTCCTGATATCTGTTATCATTTCTACGGTTGTTCATGACAATCTCTACTCTCCTCTTTTCTCATTCTCTGTGGAAAAGCCTTGAATGGTGAGCCTGCTAATTAAAAGTGATCTGAGTGCCCAGTTTGTCTCTTTTGTTTTATTTTTTCTTTAATGTATCTTCATCCTACTGAACTATAAAAGTAGTTGCACAGTAAATTATATTACTACTACCCTTGCTTTCTTATTAAACACTAATCATCTATAAATAGTCCATATTTTCCTGATATCTTTCATCATTCTTCCTATTACTTTCCAATTGCTGGTGAAGTGAGATCAGACTTGTGTTTCAGACTCATTCTCCATATTCACAATGTAAACTAAGCAGCATCCTTCCTTTCTGTGTGGAAGGGAATAGCCACTTTCCTCTGCCTCTCTAATTTTTATTGAGCACTCAAGTGTTAGTGCTAATTGAGGTTGATGTTTATATTCTTGCTCATGTGTACCGTTATTGATTTGTTCTTGATTATTCTTTATGGATAGTAGATTGTGTAGTATAACTGGTCATTCTTTGGGCCACCAGCTTCTGAATAATGACTCGGAAACTTTTTATTAATTTTGAAAAGTTGGTCTTAGCTTAGACTTGGTGCCAACCTACTCTTATCACTCCAATTAACCCATTTATATTAAACTACAATCTGTAATGTGACTTGTTACCTCTCTTCAGAACCTTAAGCATGACTTTCTTGTTGTCTCATTGGTGAACACTACCTCTCAAATTCTTCCCAGAGTTCTTATTTCTGCTTGGAAGTTATGGCTATTCTTTCTTGCCTAGCTATTGATAATTCAGCTCGTTATTGAACAAATCAGAAGGTGAGGTAAAACAGGAATCTTTCACAGTGTGATGAAATATCCTGCAACAATGTAGTTTTATTTACTTTTCTGGTCAATGTGTGAATAGAATGATATATGGCATAAACAGAGAATATGGAGACTTTCTCACACTTAATGTTTATGCAATTTCATGTTTTTTAGAGAGAAAACTGAAAAAGCATGCCCATCTGTCAGCTTCCATCATTGCTTTCAAAATAAGAAACTGCTTTATTTTGAACTGGTATAATGAAATTTGACAAAAAGAGATGTGATTTCTGTAAGAGTTTATGGAAATTAATAGAAATATTAAACCACAGAGAAAATCTTAATAAGTTCTCAAAACCAGATGACAATATTTTTTTCATGAAATTTCTAACATATCTCAGAATTAAATCCTACTGTGCACACTTGCACATGAAGTTGCAATTTTCATGTAAATCATGACAATCAATAGGATAACAATGCTCTTCTAAGACAGTTTAGGCAAATATAGCTCTAACAAAATTTTAGTCAGTTAAAGAAAAGCAGGATAGCCTATTTATAATCATCACAAACATTTATAAAGTGAAATGCGCATGTGTGTGTGTATGTTTGTGTATGTGTGTGTGTGTGAATGGGGTGAGTGGATGTTCCTCTCCTCTGGTACAAGAGAGAAGGCTCAATGATTGAAAACACTTGCTGCTCTTGAGATTCCAGGTTCAATTACCAGGATCCATGTGACAGTTTACTACATACATCTACAACTTCAATTCTAGGGAATATTGTGTCCTCTCCTTACTACCACATATACCACCCTTGTTCATAGTGTACATATATTCTTATAGGCAA
Source organism: Chionomys nivalis (assembly GCF_950005125.1). Classification (NCBI taxonomy): domain Eukaryota; kingdom Metazoa; phylum Chordata; class Mammalia; order Rodentia; family Cricetidae; genus Chionomys; species Chionomys nivalis. The sequence continues at coordinate 16,310,789 of NC_080091.1, read as the reverse complement.
AATTCTCCTACACATAAAATAAAAATACACTTTTAAATAGTAAGCTGGTGGTGGTTACACTAAAGAAGCAAAAACAATTTCTAGGAAATGAATTTACATCATCAACAACAAAAACAACACAAAACATTCTGACATGTTACCCACTATGTCCAAAGTGATATTATATTTATTAAATTTGAACAACAATTTAAAAACAAACAAGTCAGGTTTTATTTATTTGATACCAAGATAGTCTTTTAAAATTCTGAGAAATGTCCATTAGGGCTACATCAGTGTTTCTCAACTTTCCTAATGCTGCGATCTTTTAATACACCTCATGTTGTGGTGACCTCTAACCATAAAATTATTTTTGTTGCTATCTCATAACTGTAATTTTGCCACTGTTATGAATTGTAATGTAAGTACATTTAGAGACAGAGGTTTGCTAATGAGGGTCACAACTGCTGGTAAACCCATGGCACAGTTTTACTAGTTTAATTTTGTGCTTTAATTAAGAGAATTTTTATTTCTTTTTCTCTAATATTTTTTTTATTTTACATACCAGCCAGTTTCCCTCCATTCCCTTGACCTCCTATTTATATTCTACCCATTTCTCTTCCTCCATTCTGAAAGGGGCAGGCCTCATATTGGAGTAAACAATGCATGGCATTTCAAGTTGAGGCAAGGCTAAACTCCTATCGTTGCATTAAGGTTGGGTGAAGCACTCCAGCATGGGAAGTAGGTTTTTAAAAGCCATTTCAAGCACCAGGGACAGTTCCTGATCCCACTGCTTGGGGACCCACAATAAGACCAAGCTACAAAACTCTTACCCACATGCAGAGGGCCTAGATCAGTCCTATGAAGGCTCTGTAGCTCTCGATCTTGAGTCTGTGAGCATCCCCTAGCTCGGTTAAGCTTTCTGTGAGTGAATATCTACTAGCTCAAGACAACTGTCCCTGTGGGTTACCCCATAATGATCTAGACTCCCAGCTTTCTTCAAATGGACTCCTGAAGCTTGACCCAGTACTTGGCTGTGAATCTCTGCATTGGCCTCCATCAGTTACTGGATGAAAGCTTTCTGATGATAATTAGGGTAGTCATCAATGTGATTACAGGTGAAGGACAGTTCAGGAACCCACTCCATTATTGCTAGGAGTCTTATCTGGAGTCAACTTTGTGGATTCCTGGGAGTTTACCTGGCACCAGATTTCTCCCTAGCTCCCAAATGCGACCCCATCAAGACATTACTCTCCCCTTCCATCCTGCCCCAAGCCACCCAACCTAATCCTCATGTTCCCATCTGCTCACCCCTCCCCTCTTCTCTACCCCTAGTTTATCCAGGAGAACTCATCTATTTTCCCTTGCCAGGGTAATCCATGCCTTCCTCTTTGGGTTCTCCTTGATACCTAGCTTCTCTGATGTTGTTTAGCCTGCTTTTCATGTACTTTATAGCTAATATTCTTTTATGAGTTAGTACATACCATGTGTATCTTCTGGGTCTGGGTTACAAAATTAAGGATTATTTTTTTCTAGTTCCATTCATTTGCCTTCAAATTTCTTGATGTCATTGTTTTTAACAGCTGAGTAATATTCCATTGTGTAAATATGCCACATTTTCTTTGTCCATTATTCAATTGAGGGACATCTAGGTTGTTTCTTGGTTCTGGCTATTATAAACAACACTGCAGTGGACATGGTTGAGCAAGTGTCCCTGTGGTATGATTGAGTATTCATTGGGTCTATGTACAACATTGATATAGCTAGGTCTTGAGGTAGATTGATTGCCAATTATCTGAAAAACTGCCATGCTGATTTCCAAAGTGACTCTTCAAGTTTGCACAGCACATTGGCACATGAAACAATTTCCTGAATATAACACCAGCAGCATAGACATTGAGATCAACAATTAATAAATGGGACCTTCTGAAAATGAAAAATTTCTGTAAGGCAAAGGACACTATCAATAAAACAAAACAGCAGCCTACAAAATGGGAAAAGATGTTTACAAACTTCACTTTTTATCTCCAAAATCTTATCTTTGTATAAAGAATGACTTTTTCATATAAAAAAGTCAAGACACTAGACATCAAAGTACCTAATGGGGTTCAGATTTAAAAAGATAATCCTCAAGAGAAGAATCTCAAATGGCCTAGATACACTTAAAGAATTTTTCAACATCATTAGCCATCACAAAATTGCAGATCAAAATGACTCTGAGATATCATCGTATACCTTTAAAATAGCTAAGATCAATATTGCTAATGAGAGTGTATGTTGGAGAGAATGTGGATTAAGGGGAACATTTCTCCACTGATGGTGGGAGTGCAAGTTTGTAAGACCTTTTCATTTCTCCATTAGTCTATGAAGATTTAATGATCAGAGTTTTTTATAACATATTTAATCAAACTTTGCCTACCCCAAAGTAAATGTATTTTTTAGATTATTGGATATTTTAATTTTCATATTCAGAAGTATAACTCAATTTTAGGTGTTATGAGTTACAGCTGAATATTTTTCTTTTTTCTTTTTAGTTTTTCAAGACAGTGTTTCTCTGGGTAACAGTTCTGGTTGTCCTGGAACTCATGTTGTAGACCAGGCTGACTTTGAACTCATTGAGATCTTCCTGCTTCTGCCTCCGAAATGCTGGGATTATAGGCCTATGCCATGATGACCCAGCCTTTAAATTGTTCATGATAATATCAGAGTTTTCAACATCCATTTTCCTGTCATGGCTGAACTTCAGAGATATTTGTTGTATATAAGGCTAATCAAGTACAATTTTTTATTCTAGGTGTTTACTTATATATTTTAGTGTAAATACTTTCCCTTGTAATTGTTCATTCACTGTTTTTATCTGTAACAGACTATATTTTCCAACTCTTCTTCACAATGATCTTGATTAGTTTAGGTTGTTACAAACACTTTAAAGTAGTAGATTTTTGCATTCTGGCAAGTGGCTCCAAGTGGATCCCACTTAATATTTTCATTAATTGTTCTGTTGCTACTACTGTCAAGATGGAATGATTTAAGAATACAAACCAAGTTTTAGCTCATTTTACAAAATAAACCAGATCAACTTTCTCTCAGTCTTGATGTTTTATGTGTATCTGTAGCTTCAGAAGTTGTTAAAATCTTTGGTACCATTTTTCTCAATAGTTTTAGTCAATTAAAAATATTAAGATTTATATCTAGATATAATCTACTTAACTATAAAGATACTTATGTCAAAATGATGTGCCTAATGCAACGAAAACTTTCAATGACTACTGTTTTTTATTGACATAAATTGTACATATTCATATTTTAGTCAATTGGTCTGTATTTGAGTCTATACCTTTCACCTTGTCTTCTACTGGGCCTAGTGGGATAAGTCATCACAAACCTTTATTGCTTACTTCAGAAAGTCAGGTTCAGATTTGTCCAGGATGAGGCTGAGTTATTTGCTTCTAGAGAAGGGAAAGGTGTTTGGGAGCTCATCTGCCATTTGAAGTAACATTTGGATGGCTTTTGTTTATTATTCTTGAACTCTGTATTCGGTAAAGTTGATATCACTATCTATTGTCTGCTCTGTTCAGTTATAAAAATATCCTCAATTGTTGGCTTCTTCCTTTGAAGTTCTTTTAGTTGATCTTTTATTCTGGAGAGTATGACATATCTGCCTCCCCTTTACCAAGAATGTTGTTGATGAGTTTGTTATTATCTTCTTTCATTCTGTCAGGCTGTGTAGATTTACATTCTTTTATGTTTAGTTGGGACATATGTGCAACTATGGTTTGGGAGAGGAAAGAAAAACGTATGCATGTGCCCTGTTTCCCAGTGCTCTTCTTTTATTCTCCATGCTAGGTCTGGACACTCCATTTCCCTAGGAGTTTAAATTCTCCACAGTTGGCATTTGTGTTGAATAGTTTTATGCAAACTTGACACAAAATAGAGGCATCTGAGAGGAAGGAACCCCAATTAAGAAAATGCTTCCAGAAGATCGACTTGTAGGCAGACCTGTAAGGATTTTTTCTTTTCTAAGACATGGTTTCTCTGGTAACTTGCTTTGTAGACCAGGCTGGCTTTGAACTCACAGCGATCTTCTTGTACCTCTGCCTCCTAAGTTCTGGGATTAAAGGTATGTACCACGGCTACTATCACCCAGTTATCTAAGGTGTTTTCTTAATTAGTGATCAATGGGGGTGGGCAACCCATTGTGAGTGGGGTCAAAACTGGACTGGTAATCCTGGGTTCTGTAAGAAAGCAAGGTATTCAGGCCTTGAGGAGAAAGTAAGTTGCACTCTTCCAAAGTACCTGCATTAGCTCCTGACTAACTCCAGGTTCCTGTCATGTTTGAGTTCCTGTCCTGACTTCATTTGAAGGTTTACAGTGAAATGGAAGTGGAAGCTAAATAAACCTTTTCTTCTTCCAATTGCTCTGATCATGGTGTGACCTTGACTAGGACAGTATTGTTCTTTCATTTCGTTTGTAATTAATTATTGAGGCTTACTGTTCTTCATGAGCCAAGTCCTGGTATGAAAATTTTAATGTATTTTAAATTATCCTCTTTAAAATGTTTTCTCTTTTGCAAGGTTCTTTAATATTTTTAGAGGAAATTATATAGTGAATATTCTAAATTTTGAGAATATCACATTTTTATCAAAAATACTAAATTTTATTGCTACAGTGTAAAATATTCAGGAAGGTATTTTGTACATTTGAGTTGAGTTTGAATCTCATACAACCTTCATGTACTAAAAATCATATTATTTAAAAGAGAATATACATACTTCCTTTAAACTATTTAGCAATTCTCATTTTTGGATTTCACAAAAACAGGCAAGAGGCCAGGTTAATCTTACTGGCTGGGAGCTGCTGAGCCTTGCTGTCTAATACGTAATGTCATAATTCACTTTTAATAGTTTCTAAGATTAATCTCTGGTTAGATCCTGTGAACTGAAACATAATTTTAAACATCTCTTGAAAGCTCTTTATCTTAGATAATAATAATATACAAAATAGACACATTTGAGGATTAAATGAATTAATTAAAATAAAATGTTTAACTAGCATACTTTATAATATGCAATCAATAATTCTTAGTCAAAATCCTTGTTGACATTTTCTTTATTTAATCATTCAGTATGGAAAGTTAGGTTAGGGTAGATTGAAATGATTACAATTAATGAAGAGGGGCATCCACAAGTCTAATAGTATAAGCATCAACATTGAGTTCTGGCAAATAAGATTGCAGTGGCCACTGATGTTGGCCTTGTATTGAAATTAATCCATCTTTAAATCCTTTAAGCCATGGTAAAAGGTTTGTTAAAAGAAAAACCTAACACCAAAAAGAATTTGTGACAGGAAGATTATTTGAAAAATGAGGTATCCATTGACATATTGTAGTTCTCTAGTGACAGAACAGATATATAATCAAGAAAAGCATGCTGAGAAGGCAGAGGAAGAGAACAAATTATGCTTTGTGATTAAATCAAGTGTCTTATGCACTGTGTTTCTTTCTAAGTTTCTCTACAAACATTTATTTAGAGCTTTTGGTGCAAGTCCTTTAAATTTGCTTTCCTCATTTTTGTTGTGAGACTAAAGGACTACATGGCTAATTCTAGAGGTAAACTAATTCATAGTTATTGTTGAAATTGCTTTTTGGTTTTATATTTTTGTTTGTACTAGATATCTTGTGTTTTCACTATGTCAATAAAATACTACTGAGGACACATAATATGTATGCATTTTCCATTTTGTTCTAAACTACACTATTAAAACTTTATCTGGCCAATATGTGTATTCAGTCATAAAACATCTCAATATTCAAATATTATTAAGCATGGTTTTTGAGATTTTGTAAGTTAATTCATTTAATTTATCATTATAGAATGGTATGTGTATGCACAAGTCCACATATGGACAAATTATCCAAGTTTTATGAACCCTGGTTCTCATTCTGTAGAAGTATACGTGCATTAATCTCCCAATGTTAAAATATCTCAGTACATAAATATTAAATGACCAAAGAGATACCGTCTCTTTACTCCTGCACCACAGAAAGAGGAAGACATGCTGAGTTAGTAAAATAAACCTATAAAGAGTGTTTATATCAACATTTGAAGCTAGCTTCCTAAAATTCAGAGCATATCTATTCCATACATCACCTGCCCCAAGAGAGTAACTAACATTTCTCTTAAAATGAGCTGAAAACTGGTTATTCAACAATCTGATGGTGTGGGTCACTGAAATAAAATCCTATCTGCAGCCAAACATCACAATAACTTTCAGGGTTTTCTGAAAACTAAAATAATAATGATGGAGAGCAAAGATTTGAGGGGATTTCGGATTTCATGTTTTTCCTCACTTTGTATTTGTTTACTTTTACATAAATAACTTGGTTGGATAAATATATTTTTAACATATATTACTGGTTATTTGGAAAATTTACATAATGGACCCCAGTCACCCTTACTTTCCAGTCCTGCCAAGTTATCTCCTCCCTACACTTCTGGCTTCCCCCTCAAGAAAAGACTGTGAACAATACAAATTGGACTTATTTTTAATTACTGGAGCATGGTCAAACTCCCAAACTTTTAAAGAAAAGTGAGTCCTTTCCCACCCCCACACCCATGAGCAGCCATCTCCTGTAGAGAGCTACACTTCAGCATTGTTATCATGATTTTTAAAAATTCTCTTCAATGACTTCCTGGCTAGGTTGCTACTTTCAGTGGGTGAAGTTTGGGGCTGTCACAGCATTCTTCTGTGTTCCTCTCTCTCAACTGTGAGTCTTAAGTCATCGATACCACTATGAAAGAAGCTTTATGGCCGGGCGGTGGTGGCGCACGCCTTTAATCCCAGCACTTGGGAGGCAGAGGCAGGCGGATCTCTGTGAGTTCGAGACCAGCCTGGTCTACAGAGCTAGTTCCAGGACAGGCTCCAAAGCCACAGAGAAACCCTGTCTCGAAAAAACCAAAAAAAAAAAAAAAAAAAAAGAAAGAAGCTTTATTGTCCTTTATAGTTAGCAGGAACATGAATCATAAACTTCCATGACCTTTCTGGAGACAGTCCAGATTATGGACATCTACCTGGTCTCTAGCATCACCCATGACACAGACCTCAGCATGGCCTCTAGTTGCAATATGAACCATATACATAATATGGTTCCCAGACCCAGACATGACCCATGGTGGCAGCATAGTCTATGAACATCAACATCCCAGGTGCCAGTATAAGCTACTCACATGTGCTTGGCTCCTGGTGACATTACAGCCCTCAGACATAAACATGGTTTCAGGCAGTAGTATAGAACACCAAAATCTAAGTGACTTTCAGTGTTACCTCTCCCCCACGGCATCCTGAATACAGACATCAGCATGGTGTCATACAGCAGTACAGGCCACTCATATCAAGATGGACCTTGGCAGTAGCTCAGTCTTCAGACATTGACATGATTCAGTCTCTCTCTGCTGAATATGCATCACTCTGTTCCTCCATCCTTCCCACCACTCCATTGTTAATTCATTCCCTGATATGGCATTGGAAATTGCAACATAACACTCAGTATATTTTGGCTAACACAGCCTACATGCAGATACTCATTGTTATGGATCAAACTTCTGTTTTCTGAAACACCATAAATACTGGACCATGTTTCAGGTTTTTGGCTTCAATAACAATATCATGCTCTTAGATCTTGTTCTGCATCAACAGACCTTCCTTGTGATCCAACAGCTCATAGATGGAGTAGGCGTTAGGATTGACTGACTCAGAAGCCTTGGATCTGAGTCCAGATGGCAGCCAGATTGCAAAGGCCTCTCTGACCAGCAGCTGGACAGCTAAATATACTTTTAAGATTTGTATTTTATTCAAAGAAAGCAAATCATTAAATGTGGATCTTGGTCTAAATTTTTCTCAGAGGTTTTTGTTGCCTTGGTGTAGTGATGCTTTGGTTGTGTTCTAACAAATTAAGTTTGCATGAAGATCAGAGTGCAGTGCTAAACCACTAGTTAGCAATAGGGACTGGGCAGTGGTGGCACACACCTTTAATCCCAGCACTCAGGATACATGGACAGATGCATCTCTTTGAGTTCAAGGCTACCCTGGACTACACTAGATTGATATAGTCTCAAACAGAAACAGCCAGGCAGCGGTGGTTCATATTTTTAATCCCAGTACTTGTGAGTCACATGCATTTAATCCCAGCACTAGGGAGTTGCAGACAGGAGTGATATGGCTGGGCAGAGAGAAGAATATATGGTGAGAGGGGACAGATGCAGTTTGTAGTTACAGTCTGATGATGCAGTCTGAGAATTCTTAGGATAGGATCACCCCTTCAGTCTAACGATTTTGTAGAGGTAACAGGTCTCTCTAATCACTGCTTCTCTAATCTTTCAGCTTTCACTCCCTAATATCTGACTCTAAGTTTTTATTATTAAGAACAATTAGAGTTCATGCTACCCTCAATTTCTCATCAGAATGGGGAACAGTTGAGACCTCCTGCCCACAACAGGAATTCTGGGAAGGAATTGGGAAGCCCTGAACACTTCCCACAGAGTATCAGGTAGCTTGCACTGCCTGGAGACAAATTTCTTGAGAATGTCTTTAAAGATGAGTTACAAATTAATACTGCTTTGATTTATTTCCGAAGTTCCTTTTTCTTGTGCTATTTTTAACAAGAAAGTTTCTTGGGAAATAAACCTCTACATCATTAGCAAAATTCTGTTCAGTGTGTGGATAAAAATGCCTAGACTTTTTAAAAAATGCCTTCATTCTTTATAGGCTGTGAAGAACTAAGGACAGATATCTGTAGCCCAGTGCCTTGTGCATGTTTGCACATGTCTCCATTAACAGCAGTATTTTCCTGTCTTTCTTTTGTTTACCACTCTAGAGATGGTGGGAATTAGGAGAATTGAGGCAACAAATGAGGCAGACTAAAGCTTCACACAATAGCTAACTTTATTCAGAGCATCAGACAATTTATAATCTGAGGGTTAAGAAGAGTAACATGAATGAAGTATAAAATCACAAGAACAAGCTACACATGACAAAAACATGCTTTTTTCAGGCAGGTATAAAAACATATAACAACAGACAGCTCCATTAAGTAATCTGAAGTAAACTCACTCCTACCTGCTGCATCTGGAGGGGCATGAAAGCATATTCTGAAATCAATCCTGTGTTTTTGAAGAAACTGAGGCCACAAGACTTTTGGCTTATTTCTTTAGAGTTTTCTTTTTTCCCCATATTTTTTAAATTTTTTATTGCTTCATAGATAATAAATAAATTCAAAGTTTCCACTTCTTCCCCTTCTCCCATTTCCCTCTGGCTCCCCCACTTACCCTTCCCCCTCCAGTTCTAAGAGAGGGCAGGGTACCCTACTGTGTGGAAAGCCCAAGGCCCTCCCTGCTCCATCCAGGTTTAGGAAGGTATGCATCCAAATAGACTAGGATCCCCAAAATCCAGCACATGTAGTAGAGACAAATCCCAGTGCCATTATTGTTGGCTTTCCAGTCTGCCTCAATTGTGAGCCACATTCAGAGGGTCGATTTTGATCATATGCTCATTCAGTCCAGTCCATCTGGAGTTGGTGAGCTCCCGTTAGCTCAGACACACTGTCTCAGTAAGTGAACCAACACCTCATGGTCCTGACTTAATTGCTCATATTCTCCCTCCTTCTGATCTTCAACTGACTTTGGGAGCTAAATCCAGTGCTCCAATGTGGGTTTCTGTCTCTCTCTCCATCTGTCGCCAGACGAAGATTCTATGGTGATTTTCAAGATAGTCATTAGTCTGACTACGGGACAAGGCCAGTTCAGGCACCCTCTCCTCCACAGCCCAGGGTCCTAGCTGGGGACATCCCTGTGGACACCTGGGAACCACTCTAGAGTCAAGCCTTTTTTTAATACCACCCTTAATTAAGATATCTTCTTCCCTGCTCCTATATCTGTTTTTCCTCCATCTCAACCATCCCACTCTCCCAAGCTCTCCCCATTCATCCCCTTCTCCCTTCTCTCTCCCCCTCTCCACCTCTTCCCTTCTCCTCACCCCACCCCCATGCTTCCAACTTTTGCCTTGTGATCTTCTGCTTCCAATTTCCAGGATGATCTATATATGTTTTTCTTTGGGTTTACCTTATTAGTTAGCTTCTATAAGATTGCAAACTATAGGCTCAATGTCTTTTGTTTATGGCTAGAATCCACTAATGAGTGAGTACATACCATATTCATATTTTTTGGTCTGGGTTATCTCACTCAGGATAGTGTTTTCTATTTTCATTTCATTGCATGTAAAATTCAAGATGTCCTTGTTTTATATCACTGAGTAGTATTCTAGTGTGTAGATGTGCCACACTTTCTTTATCCATTCTTCTATTGAAGGGCATCTAGGTTGTTTCCAGGTTCTGGCTATTACAAATAATGCTGCTATGAACATAGTTCACTGCTCCACTTTCAGGCATTCATGGAGTCCACATTGCCATCAAGCAAGCTGCGGCACTCTGCTCACAAACCCAATTCAAATACTCTCTACCTGGACCTTCTGCCTGAAAGAGTCAGAACTGGCACCAGCAGCTTAGAAATGGGAGCCCAACATGGATCCAGAACACCTGTTTGAGACCATTTCCCAAGCCATGCTGAACGCCGTGGACCGGGATGCTGTCTCGGGCATGGGCGTCATTGTCCACATCATTGAAAAGGACAAGATCACCACCAGGACACTGAAGGCCCGGATGGACTAACCCTACGCTCTGGTCCCGGTTTCCTTTTGTTATTTTTCTTTTTAATAAAATTGTGTTTCTTTCAAAAAAAAAAAAAAAGAAAGCCAGCATTTGAAAACTGCCACTTGTTTTCTGCTGTGGCTGTGGAATCAGGAAAATCTCTCCTAAAGGAGCTGCTCACACTGCCAACAAATAGCAAAAAGCTGTGTTAAACTCTTTATTTTTGTCTCTAGAATTCCTTTTCAATCTCTCTCAGGCTTTAGGTGGATATAGCGGACAATGTTGGAGTGCCAATTGTTGTAGAGAGAGGGGCTGCATTTTGTCCAGGTTGCCTGCTTATTTTAGTCCCAAAATAATCACACAGAAACTGTATTAATTAAAACACTGTTTGGCCAATTAGCTCTAACTTCTTATTGGCTAACTGTTACATCTCAGTTTAACCCAGTTCTATTAATCTGTGTATCACCACGTGGCAGTGGCTTGCCGGGAAAGATTTGGTACTTCTGTCTCTGGTGGCTGCATGTGTCTCTCTCCTACTCCACTTTTCTTTCTCCCAGCATTCAGTTCTGTCTTCCCCACCTACCTAAGTTCTATCCTATCAACTAGCCCAAAGCAGTTTCTTTATTCATTAACCGATGCAAGCAACACACAGAGGGGATTCCACATCATACCGTGATAATCACACTTGATTTTTTGTTCGTATCATAACATGTGGTTGTACTTAAACAAAATGATATCATAGTGCAAATCTTCTCACACAACTTACTATTTATGCCAGTAATACCCCTATCTCATAAAAGTTTTTATTTTCTCATTCCCATTCAAAATGCTTAATTGATATACAATTGCCTTTTTATATTGATGTTTTTATAATATCATGTAAGGTCTGATGTCCTTTTAAGTATTCCTCAAAAGTTTTTTTTTTACTTATGATCTTAAAATGATTCATTCCCCCAACTCATCCAGCTTAATTTGAGAAACTTGGAAACAAAAGCTTGCTTCCTTTAAAAAAAAAAAAAAAAAAAAAAAAAAAAAAAAAAAAAAAAAAAAAAAAAAACTGTCAGCAATCAGAGTGTATTTCATCCATTCCCAAAGATTTGCTTTTATTGTTTTCTTCCAGACATGCTGTAATCCTGGTATGTATTAAATAATGCTCCTTTTGTGTTATGGGCAGCACAAAGGAGGGCTTTGTGTACAAATGCCATGAAGATAGACTACAGCTCTGTCACTTACTCATCTTGTGATTTTCAGGTAAAGAGTTCTTACACTATATATGTTGTCCCTCTTAAACTATAATACATTATTCATGAAGTGGAAATGACTAGCAGCATTGCTGGAAAACGAACACTTCCCACTTTCTAGTATTTTGCTATATATTATGTCATAGATGATTTCATCTTTCCTTTGTAGTAGCTTATAAAAGTGCTGTGTCTCGTTGTCATAGTGATCTTCTCCAAATCAGAACACCAGGGGTGAGGTTCCTAAGACTCAGAAAGATGAGAAAATTTGAAGTCTTGTGAGGCCTCTTCTGAGGTCATAAACCTAAGAACATATTTTTCAGAATAGCTACCTGTAGCTATTCAGGGAGTCACAAGAACACAGTTTCCACAGCATCTATGCAGTTTTAGGCAGTCTGATGATGAGGTTGTCCTTGAGTCACCTATATTCCAGTAACTAACCCTCCACCCACACTACTGTAAATAACCCCTGCCAAACATATAGCTTGAACATTTAGATTTGGGTAAAATCATTACTTTGGTTTGCTGTTGGTGGCCTATATAAAATAGATATTTGGTCATATCTCCCAATAAAAAGTCATGTGACAACCATATTTCTTAAAACCCAAAGCACAGTGCTTTCTAAGATCAAATAATTTATAATAGCTATATGCTTAATAAAGAGATATAGTTACACACATGTATAAGCCAGGTTTGTGCATGTTTCTATGTGCATATGTATGAGATTCTAATATAGTAAATAGCACTAACAACTTTATTTATGAATAATGCTAAAGTAGGAAAATGAGTTTCATAATTAAAATTTGTCATTCATATGTTCAATACCATTCATTTATTTATATGACCTGCTAAAACTATATTAGTATTTGAATAAAATGGGTAACCCAGTACTAATAAACTTTTGGAGAACAATTTTCTATTCTGCTTTATGCACCGAACAACTTAAAAAAATGAAGACCTCTGGGATTATTTTTAATGAATGAAACAAATGAACAATGACATAGCTCTTAGAAATGGAAGGTTCCTGCAGATATCCCTGCAGTCTTCAGGGGACTCAGGTTCTCATTTGCATCATGGATAGAGATTTAAAATTTTACAAACAGAGCCATGCTAATGAAGGTGATCACCAAGTATAGCTCTATGATATGTGGACTAAGCATACAAAATGACACATAAATAAAATTTCCACATTGGCTCAATAATGAGAGCTCTTTGATGTTATAATTTAAGTGATTTGTATACCTATTATAAAAATATAGCAATTTAATCTATAGTTTATCACCTAAATTTGTAAACATTAGTCAAGAACCTACAAATTTGTGAATCTTCACTAAAATATAAAAGCAATTTCCAGAAGTTCCCAAGAGGGCATTTATATCTTAACATGAGTGTGATTTTCTTCTTACTCTAAAAAGTTCAACTTGATATACTATATTAATTAAGACATTTACAGTTATATAAAATCTAAAATATTTGTTCCTTGAGAAGTCTAATAATTTTCAGGGTAAATTCTGTAAATTATAATTAATATTAACTATTAAAACATGATTAGGGTTCTTTATGGTTGTTTTACTCAAATATTCCATGTTATACTAGTTTTAGAGATAATCATGCCAACAGTTCTCATTCCTTCATTCATTTGTTCATTCATTCATTCATTCATTTATGCCATATTTCGGGGAAGGTGGGTGAGCTTGCCATTGCATATGTGTGTACCAATAATAGCTTTTAAGAATGAGTCCACTCTTTCCATTGTAGGCTTTGAGGATTGGGCTCAGATTTTTCAGCCTTGATTGTGAACACTATTACCTCCTGAGCCATTGAATAAATTTTGATTCTCATTTTAAAAACAATTACTGCTTGAGAATTTCATGAATCATGTTTCAATCATATCCATGCTACTCAACCTCTTTTGTTTCCCCTTGATTACCCTTTTCACCCCTCCCAACTCCACATCCTTTATTTTTCTATCTTATTATTTTTTGGAACTCGTGGAGTCCAGTTAGTGCTGTGCATGCACATGAATGTAGGGTCATCCTCTGGAGCATCATCAGCCTGCCAGGGACTACACCATTAAAGAGTGTATATCTCTCCCCAGCAGCCATCCACTACGGATAGTGCCTTTATTGGAGGGCTCATGCACCTCTGCCCATGTCTGTTGGAATATCGACTGGATTGAACTTGTGCAGGCAGCCATAGCAATGTGAGTCATGAGGATAATAGTCCTTTCCTGTCCAGAAAACATTGTTTCTTCTCAGTGCCCCTTATCTGTCACATTTCCTGAGACTTGAGTTGTTTGATTTCTATGTATGGTTGAGTATTTCACAGACACATATTTTCTGCACTCTGACTAGCTGTGAGTTTATATGTCAATCAGCTTCTTTGCTTCTTTGCTAATGGAGAGATGCACTAATCCTTGGGTACAAAGACACATGGTCAAAAGCCAGTTGGATACTAAGTCCACTTAGCAAAATAATACAAGGTTGATCCTTAAGGTCTATTAGCTCCTCAGTACAGGTTCTAGTTCAGATTTACAGTACCAGGTGTGAGTGTCTACTTATAGAGTGGGCCTTAAATTCAATCTGAAAGTGCTCAGTAATCCCAGAATATTCATATCGCCCAGTACCAATAAGAACATTGTGCCAGGCTGATCATTATTGTGGCTCATAGAATTCATGTCTGAGTAAGAATATTACTCACTTTCCATTCTAGCAGCCTAAAAGACATCTTTTGGTACTATGAAAGTTAACCAGCAGGTGGGCAGTTTCCCAGTCAGTACTAGCTTGATGTTTTCATGTCCTGTGGTTTCCTGATGTTTTCATTTGTGTGCAATCTTCAGCAATAAGATCTTCCCATCAGATTTGGGTAGGCAATCAAGACCAGTGGCAATAATATTTATGCTTTGATGTGTCTCTAGTTATGACTCTGACCACCTGTTTGAGAGGAGATATCCTAAACTTAGTATAAGTTTCTTTTTTTAACTTGACATACACAATATACTTGTGTCATGGAGTAAGTGGGTAGATATATGTGTGATGTTCACATTAGTCATTTGTGTTCTATTTTAGTTCTTGCATGCTAATACATGGATAAGATTTCTTTGATTGTTGAGTCTTCCAAACAATATGCAACTAATCAAACAAGTAAAAAGTGCAATCTCGTTAGTATCTGGTAATCATACTGGACAAATTGTAAAATATTAGATTAACTCAGAGTACATTTGGCTCCTGTCAAGTTTTTGGCATCCTGGGCATGTCTCCGTTTAATGGAATTATCCCTGATGTGAAATACATTTTTTTTCAAAATGGTTTTAATATTATAATGACTTCTAATAGGATATAATGTGTTTTTAATAATCTAATCTGTTTAAATGATCGCATTGATCAAGCTTCTAGTGACATTGAGCTTAGTGCGGCAAATTCAAAGGAATGGTAAACTCTCTACCACATGAGTGGCAATGACATCTGTAACCTTTCTGAAATTCCTGGACCGTAAGTCTCCCGAACTCCTGGAGTGCCACAGACAATGTAAGCTAATGATTCACCGTGAAAAGGTCACTGAAAATGGAAAAGCGCTGTCCCTGTGCGTGGCCTCATGTGAAAGTTATTAAACTCTGTGACATTCTCTTTAGAAAAGTAAGTAAGGAAACAAAGAAACATGAGGTCAAATTTGTGAAAGGCACATTTTCAAAACAGGCTTTTGCAATTACTTTCTTCTTTCATATAGTGGCACAGCAATAGAAAAAGAGCTTCACAGAAAACCTTTCTCCCTGGATCATCTAGGACTGGTACCTGAACAAAGAATCATCAAATTACAGGTTTGGCTTAGGTTTCTAGCCATGTGAGTTGTTATCTCCACTCTTTTATCTTTTATTAATTCAAAACAACACTGTAGGCATTCTTTCAAAGCACATGGGGAAAGTACTGATGTAATGTTTCTGCTTTGCATGTGAACTAATGAAGTCAGGTGAGAGGGACGCCCCTTTACAGAGCTGCACTGATTCTCGGCACTGCAAGAGCATGAAGATGGCCTGGCAGTGGTGGTGCACATCTTTAATCCCAGAGCTTGGGAGGCAGAAGCAAGTGGATCTCTGTGGGTTTGAGGCCAATTTGGTCTACAAATTGAGTTCCAGAACAGCCAGGACTGTTATACAGAGAAAGCCTCAGAAAGGAGAACATGAAGATAAATTTTCTGAGCTCAATTCCACTAGTAGTTTGACTATGTGACTTTTTTCCATCCGAAGAGGAAAGTTATTCCTTATTATAAATATACCACCATTCAATTTTACAACTTTAACATTTTTGAAAGATGATGCAGAGAAATATGTTTTATCAAACCACAAGAAATGTTGCAACCAATTTAAGACCAGTATTTAACGCCATGTTTAAACATGCTAAGAGCAAGAATTCTTGATCAAACTAGAAGAGGTGATATTGAGAGCTCTATTAAAGTGTAAGATTTTAAGATTCATGTCACCTCTTGGTTTCCATTGAATGAGGTCATGGGTGGGTATGACCTTGTGGTTCCTTTCTAATACTATCCCTCTGGCAAACCACATTTCATCATTCTTGAGAAACCAAGTATCTCAAGCAATAAAGATATCCACTGTATCCTGGGAAGCAGTATTATTATTGTATATTTTTCAAAGGTTACATATTAGCTTCATAAAAAATAAACCCAGATTTTATATAATTCTGTTAAATTGCATTAAAAGAAACTGTAAGTCATATAGGCAAACAATGAATTTATTTCAGCAAGAATTATATTATTTACACGTTAATTAAAATGTTTATGTAAATCTTCAAAAATATCTAATAAGTTATTGGCAAGTCATTCAAAAGTAGAGTACGTAAAATTAATTATTTTATTGTTTCTATGAAATCCTAAATTATTCATAGAATTATTTATATGTTTAATTTTTCACCATATTTAACCTCCTGAAACTCATTTTCTTTTTGAAATCAAGAAAATGTTTATATAGGTTACTCTCTCCAAGGCATTATCCTTTTTAGGGAATTTAGGCTATTTGAAAAAATTTTCAATTTACCTCAATTTGTATGTGTATATTATATTATACACATACAAACTGAGGTTTTATAGGCTAACATTTATATTATAATTGAGCAGTATAGAAACAGTGAGTTGGAGAAATATAAATATTTTAAAATCCTCATTATACTATTCATAAATTTCTGGGAAAGCTATAAAAGGAAAAATAAAAAAAATCTTCAGTTTGATTCAGCAGCAAACCAAATTGTGATGTTTTGCACAGGTAATCCACTCAGAAGATCTCAGAGGCACAATGAAATCTCACTCATACAAATAGTCAAGAAGACCAGAGAACCATATTTCAGGAACAGGGCTTAGTAACATCATTTTTCTGCATCCTTAATTTACTTAATAATTACGTAGTGACCTGTTTGATTATTTTGATTATTATTTAAATGAAGAATAACTTTTCTAAATTTGACCAAGGAGACAGGTATAAAATTTGAATACCATTGCTGAGGTTTCCCTATTCAGTGAAACTGAGACCTGGGAATGTTCTGTTCCTGCATCATTCTATTTCAAAGAAATAATTTCTGGGTTTTTTACAAAGATATTTCTGAGTCATAATGCTGATTGGAGGAAGGTTAACACACACACACACACACACACACATATATATATATATTAGCTTTTTAAGTAATAGAAAAAGAATATACCACACATTTTAATATTTCTAAATTAAATGCATTCAGAGATAAGGGTGGAGCCTGAACTCTTTCCCTGGAAGAAGTAAGGTTCATTTCTACTCTTTAATCTGTACTTTTCACTGTAGGAGGAAAATTATTATGGACACTATTACTAGGCTTCACTGAATTGCACATTCCTGACCTTAGTATAAAGGAGACTGCATTTATATCTGGAATAATGCACTTCATGTAATCCAGTTGTGATGCTTTGTGTTCTCTGCTTTTGGACACTTCATTCATCATCCATTTTTATCACTATACATTTCCTCCCTTGTTTTATGAAGACACTAGTGTCTCCATGAGTCTGACAGACTTATAATCTGTATCTCTCTCCTTGTAAGGAGGCAAAGTCCAACTACTAACCAACTGGTATAATAAATCTTCCTGTATTCAAGGGAAGCATAATTAGCAAATATTGTGAAACAGATAAGGCAATGATTGTAACTCTACTAGTAACATAAAAGGCTTTGTGATTACAAATCCCCACCTTACTAACACACTATGAGGGTACTTTTTCTTTACAGTTCAAATGTAACTGAGAGTTTTTTGAAGGAATTTTGTGGTTCTTTTCTCATTTTTAAAAACAATATTAGAACTAGACTAAGAATGAAACATTCCGGTAAAATTCAAAGAAAAAGCCAGATTTCTGTGTGTGGATCATTAAATTTACTACCAATAAAATATAATGGAGCATTAAATAAGGATATTGATCTTTCAGTGATAATTATTATAAATTTATAAGTACATTTCTGGGAAACAAAATAATGTACAATTAATGCAGAGACTAGTACCTGGTAAGTGTTAAGAATAAGCATCTATGAGTGCTCAGCTGTAGATGGGCACCCCTCCATGGTCTGGATTAGAGTTTGAAACCCTGTAATTAAAATGAAGTTGGAAAGCATCAATGAAAATATTCTGTTGGCATCAATTCACTATGCAAAATTGTCAAAAAGGAGAGGTTGGTATATTTTTCCAGCTATAAAGTGTTTGTTTCACCCTTTTAAGTCTATGAACATTATAATAATGGACAATAAAAATGAAAAGAGAACAGAGATGTTCTGAATAGTACTTGAGGAAAATATAGACTAGATGATTAGCACATTGAAGAAAAACAGAGATTAACACAGGTTGTTGTGTTCAACCATGTGGTTGTTCCAGAGTCAAACATATAAACACCAGAATCTCTGAAAGGCTAAGGTGGGTAAGGAGCCTCAACAAATAAAAAACATGTTTGGAGAATTTTTAATAGCAGACTATAGTGGTATTTTATTTGAAGTCTTTAAAAGAAGGATGGGTCCCAATAATGATGATTCCTCCAGAACTATGGTAACAGAAATAAGCTGAAAAACATCATCTAATGATGGACTTTGGGTTACGAACTTCTCAGAACAACTTTGAGGTGGCTATCTAAGATGATCCAGTGTAAAAGGTTATTCTAGCCAATATGTGAGACAATCCCTGCACTTTCCCATTATACAAAGACTGGAAAAAAAATTGTACAGCTAGCTACCTGTCCCAAAACGTGACAATTAACCTGAAGTTTTTCCTTCTGGGATCACCTAAAGATATCATTACTCCAAGACAGCAGGAAGTAAATTTAAAAACATGATGCCCACATTCCCAAGAGGTAGGGTAAGCAGATTTTGATTTTTCAATGGGTTATAGATATTTGTCATTGTTTTGGGGGTTTGGTTACAAGTTGTTATTGGTTATTGACAGGAGGATATTAGATTCAAGGTTCTTGTTTTGAAAAGAAAAAAAGGGAATATAAATATTATAGAATAAAAGGCAGATTATTGAATATACTTAGAAAAAAGATACAGATATGAAGGATAAATGGTATATTATTTAATCTACTCTGGAAATAAAGAAGGGAGAATATAGATATGATATGATAAAAATGTAGATTATTGAATCTAATTTTTAAAAAGCAACTAATAGGCCAGGCAGTGGTGGTGCATGCCTTTAATCCTAGCACACAGGAGGCAGAGGCAGGTGGATCTCTGTGAGTTCAAGGTTCTAGTCTACAAAGAGAATGCCAGGACATACTCCAAGGCAACACAGAGAAACCCTGTCTCTAAAAACAAAAAACAAAAAAGAAAAAAGCAACTAAGCAACGAATAGTTTTTTAAAAATTACATTGATTTGGAGTTTTGAACATTGTACACAAATATTAGAATTTGATATTAATATTGTTTGAACATACTGTACAAACATTTGTACTCCTGTTCAAAGCATTGTATCTATACAACTTATTTAACAATGCAATGTAAATTTCTAGTCCTTGAAAAGTATTACTACCAAACGTTTAGAATAATAAGGTATTGCAGGTTAGTAGTGAACCACCTATTCCAATCAAACATATTAGGTATGTTTTCAAGTTGAAATAAAGGTGTTTTAGATAGGTCATCTTCAAACACTTCAGAGATTTACAGAAAATTGAATTTAAAATGCTTTAATAGCATAGGTTCTTTTTCCCTCTATTATTTATTTATTAAAAATTTCCACCTCCTCCCTACCTCCCATTTCTCCCTCTCCCTTCTCCCCCTTCCTCTCCAGTCCTAAGATTAATCAGGGTTCTTGCCCTGTGAGAAGTCCAAGGCCCTCTCCCCTCCATCCAGGTCTAGGAAGGTGTGCATCCAAACAAACCAGGCTCCCACAAAGCCAGTTCAAGCAGTAGAATCAAAACCCAGTGCCATTGTCCTTAGCTTCTCAGTCAGCCCTCATTGACAGCCACATTCAGAGAGTCCGGTTTGATCACATGTTCCATCAGTCCCAGTCCAGTTGGCCTTGGTGAGCTCCCATTAGATCAGTCACACTGTCTCAGTGGTTGGACGCACCTCTCACGGTCCTGACTTCCTTGCTCATGTTCTCCCTCCTTCTGCTCCTCATTTGGAAATTAGGAAATTGGGAGTCAACCTACCTCAGGACCCAGCATTTCCACTCTTGGGAATATACCCAAAAGATGCCCAATCATACTACAAAAACATTTGTTCAACTATGTTCATAGCAGTACTATTTGTAATAGCCAGAACCTGGAAACAACCTAGGTGCCCCTCAATAGAAGAATGGACAAAGAAGGTGTGGCACTTATACACTTTAGAGTTTTACTTAGCGATAAAAACAATGACATCTTGAATTTTGCATGCAAATGGATGCAAACACTTTACTGAATGAGATAACCCAGACCCCAAAAGATGAATATGAACCTTCATCTGGCGATGGATGGAGATAGAGACAGAGACCCACATAGGTTCTTTTTTTATGACAATGAGAAATGTCTGCCCCCGGCAGTACCAATTTACTATAAAATGATGATGAACATCAAAGAAACACGAAATGGAGTTTACATTCTTTGTGGCAAAAGTAAGCCACTGGGTAAGAAAATGCCCTTGCCTTGACATCTGACAATATCCTGTCTTAATTGGACAAACAGGAGACAAAAGAAAGTGAATGTCAAATATTGTCAAGACAAGGATGGATAATCCTTCAGAATACCTTGCTTCACAGAAAAGTCTGTTGGATATGCTAGGCCTGTAGGCTGAAGAGGGATGCTCCAACATTGCAGAGAAACTTTTTGTGGCTGGGCAGCAGCTGTTTCTGTCATTCCTCACATTTTTTTTGGGAAGTTGATTGCTTGCACTTCCTACTTACCCAGTTAATATTTACTTCATGAGTCTCTGAGGGAACTGAAGACTAGATTGCTATAGTTATAATTGTCCTTGTATAGAAAAACATAGAAAGCAAGTAATAGAAAATAAATTAGGTATAAGACTTTGGACTCACCAAGATAGAATAGATACAGAGTATTTCCTCTGAATTTGTCAAATGCAAATGGACTAGACATTGCTGTTTTATTTATTGTCTGTATATGTTATATATAGTTATTGTACTTATTGTATATAGTTTTTCTGATATTAGTTACAGCCTTCTTTTTATTTTAGAAAAAAGGAAATATAGAGACATATTATTTGTATTTTAATAAATAAAACTTGCCTGAAGATCAGAGGGCAAAGCAGCCTTACTAGTCAATTATACAGGCTAGGGAGTGGTGGCACAAACCTTTAATGTCAAAAACCAGGAGACAGAGGCAGGTGGATCCCTGTAAATTCAAGGCTACCCTGGGTTACAAAAGATTGAATCTCTCTAAAAAATAAGCAGAGCTCACATAGAGGTGAACCCAGCACTTGGGAACACATGCCTTTAATTCCAGCACTAGGGAGGTGAAGACATAAGTGATATGGCTTAGAGTAGAGAAGAATATAAAGGAAAAGAGACAAGAGCTCAGGGGAGTGTGGAGCCCGAGGTTGGTGCAGAGCATTGCAGTATAACCCCTTTGTTTGTCTGAGTCTTGGTAGAGAAAAGACCTCATTAATACTTTGACTGCTTTGCTTTTCTAATCTTCAGGTTGAACCCAATAACTCTCTATGGGTTTTTATTATTCATACTACAGCAGACATGATATTCACTTAAGATTTTTAGTTATTTTATAGCTGAGAAGAAACCCACATGTAAGCATTTTTATTTTGTTTTTCTCACTAATAATTTTGCAAAGTTTGGATATTTTTTATATCAGGTGCAATTAAACATAGTGTTCAAAAGTTTGCATCTTGATAATGGGCTATTAATCAGCCAGGAACTAAACAAAACACTAAGCAGAATATGAAGATGCAATTTAGTACATATGAAAGGACTTAAATCTGGGCCAGACTAATTTATCAACCTGTAGGTTTTTAAGAAATATATAAAATATTATCCATTTATGTCTCTTAAGTTATTTTGCAAAATACGAATCCAATGTAAGAACTCAAAAATAAATCTGAAGAAAAAGTAAAAGAAATTAGAAAAGTAAATTAATCATATGTGATCATAGCAGTTTAGATGTGACTTACATATCTTTATTTATCTACAATGAACCTGAAATCCCAGAATTTGTAGATTTGCAAAAAATCATATTTTTAAATAAGATTTTGCTTAACTAGATTTTGGTATTCAAATAGCTTTTGCAATGTTAGAAACATCACTGAATTGAGTTCATTAAGATCTAAAAATAATTTTCAGCTCAAATATAAAAAATAAGATCAAACCTGTGTCTCATTAGTGAGAAACTCTCACCTTATCTTTTGATGAAGTAGCATGTTTCAGTTCAGCTTCACAATACTGAGTTTGAAGTTTCAGTATTATAATTTCAATGAGTAGTTGCCCCTGTAATGGGCTTACAACTCTGCACCCAATGCCTTTCCTCAAGAAAAAACATTGAGTTCATTGGCTTCTTAAAAAGGAGCCCTGTGCTTCCATTTCTTAATGCTATTTATCATGGGACTTAAAAACACACATGAAAGTAGAGGATCAAAGTTTGTTAGGAGATAAGAAGATTCTAAGACTAGCTGAAGGTATATTTTACCAAATATTTTGGAGTATTTTATAAATTATACCTGAATACATGAATGTATACATATATGCACATATGTGTGGGGGTGAGAAAGAGAGGAACAGGAGAGCGCAAAAACCATTGAATCCCATCTCTAAGTTGATGATATTGTTTTGATTACAAAATATGACTTGAATTGGACTCTTGTTTCTTAGTTGCTGGTGGCTCTGGAAACTAGGTAGTGGGGCCAGCTGAAAAAATGGATCACTGGTTGTTGGTTTTTTTTTTTTGAATTCTCACCCAGTTTCTTCATATTTATTTCACTGGTATAAGATGAAAATATCTCCTGCCACATGTTTCTTATTGCATGAAATTTTAGCCAGCATTCTATAGTCAAGGGACTGTGGATTGAGATTTCAGCACACTTTTCTCCTCAGACTGATTCCATAGCTGGTCTTTAGCTCTCCTTGGTAGGTATCTCTTAGCTCTGGATTTTAAACATCTTGAGGTCTCCATCACAGTGCAGACCTCCACACAGGAACCTCCCTGGCATACACCTGGCCTTGCCAGTTTTCCTTAACTATGGGGTAAGATTCCATAATTCCTTTCTTGTCTCCTTCTTGATTTTATGTCCAAATATACTTGGGTGAAGGTGCCAAATTCTGTTTCTTCTTTTGGCTGAAATCTGGATACCTGGACGACATACAGTTTCATAAATTTGACTTGTTGTTGGTTTCTAGACCAAGAAATCTCAGACCTTTCCTTTCTCAGGTTGCAGGATTATCTGGGTGAGAACTTGTCCTAAGGTTAGCACTCTTTTTTTTCCATTTCAAGCTAGTCCTTTAAACTTTTATCTCCTTGGACACAAGTCTTGGCTCCAATATTACATTTTCTGGAGGTCGTTTTTCCCTGTCTGTATGTTTTACATTTCTTTGTTCCATGGTTGCTCTTTTCATTGTAGATATGCATAAGAGTGATCACTAATAACCGTGAGATACAACCAATAGTAAGCTGTCTTGAATCTTCTCTGCAAAGGTCATTAATCCAAAACTGTTTAATTTAGACTCTGGAAAATTTTTTAAGAAAATGGCAAAAATCAGCAACATTCTTTGCCAAAATATCATAAAAATGGTTTCCTTTGAAACCTTTTGAGCTGAACCTGCATAGTCCATATTACCCTTAGCATTATCTTCCATATTTCTACTAGGATGGCCCATTAATCTCCTCTTAAATCATTCAGTCGCTTTTCTAATCCAAACTGATAAATTCATACATATACCTCGAAACAACAACATAATTAGGCCAATAACATCAACATAGCACTCTCTAGTTAGAACATCTGTCTTAGATACTGATCTATTGCTGTGAAAAGATATCATGGCCAAGGCAACTCTTAGAAAATGAAAGATTTAATTCTGGGTTTACTTACAAATTTTGAGAGTTAGTCCATGGTCATCATGAAAGGAACCAGACTGTCATGGTGCTAAGCCAGTGTTGCTGGGTCCTAATATCTTTGTTGGGGGAGTGGGTGAGAAGGCCCAGTGTCAACATCATACAGCAGACTCATTTATTCAACAACAGGGAAAAACTTATATAACTTTCCAGTACCCAGGCATTCCAATCTGTAGGCATCATGTGGTCACTTCTCATTGGCTAGGCATGATCAGAACCTCTGACAGTGCCTGTTGCTAGGCCCCCATATACATTTCCCCCTTTTTGTCTAAACAAAAGGTTTTAACTTTAACATAATAAGATTGTACACAATAAGAACAATTATCAAATAAAGATTAAATTCACAATGTAACAAATTCCAGTTCATTTGTGTCTGGTGAACTAAAAGAAAATACTTCATAATGTATCGTATCTTATTGAATCTAAAATTTTATAGCTCATTTACTCTCTATTGTAACTAAGAAAAGATGCAACTATAACTATCTCGTTTTCAATCCCATCAGAGACTGCAGAAGGATAATATTATTTGAGCAAACAAAGCATTGCAAACAACTTCCAAAGAACTCTAGCAATGCCAGAGATATCTGACTGCCTTCACAGTGCCCCAAAGTTCCTTTGTAATGTTGGGACATCTATATTCAGCCTACAGACAGACTTTTCATTGAAGCAGAAAATTTGAAAGACTGTCCTGCCTATATTGGCAGTTTTCTGTCACTTTTCTCTGTGTCCTCCAAAATGTCTGGATGTTTCTTCTGTGAAGCATGAGTTTGAAGGTATATCCTGCATTTTTTGGCAAAGTTTATCAGTCTTTCAGGGTGTCTTGTATACCCAATCTGCCCAGCTCATTGTCATTAGTCAAAGGCATGAATAGTTTCTTTGCCTAGTGGCTAACATTGTCACAAGGAAAGCAAACTCCACAAAGAGTTTCTTCAGTTCTCACATCTTCTCTGAAGTAAACTGGTGCTGCCAGGAGCAGATGTGTCTCTTTGTCATGAAAATCTTTAAATTAACAAAACATTTTAAATGCCATGTTCTATATGTCTTTGAAGTATTTGAAGACCATCTATCTAAAGTGTATTTATTTAACCTAGAAAATATATCTATAAATTTGATTGTTAAAAATGACTTACTGACCTATGTTTCTTGATTGGCTGTATAGTTTATAATAATGACTATTAAAAAATAGGACTTTACCTTATATTTTTAAATGACCTGCATAAGTATAATACCCTAAACAAGAGGAGAAGCACATATACAATATGTGGTAGCAAAAACATTATTAAATTAGTATCAATCTACAAAAACCCTTTAGAGAAGAGTAGAAACATATACATAGTATAACAAAATAACTTTAAGCAAAAGTAGAAATATATGTAGATAGATGATAGAAGATAGATAGATATAGACAGTGTGTGTGTAACAAAATTGACCTTAAATTTGTATCAATTCTTAAAAATATAAAATATTTGAGATCAATAATTGTCCCTTAGCTTATAATAGATTCAGTAATGAATCCTACTACTAAAAGTAGATTTAACAATCTTCCCTTTCTTTATATAACATGCCTATATCCACCTTGTCTTTTTTCTTTTTTCCTTAGTTTTTCAGAGATTCCTGAATGTATTATTATTTGCATAATGTTTTTCCTTGCCAATGCCAGTAACAATTAATAAACAGGCCTTGTAGATGATGACAAATATCCATAACAGACCAAATGACCAAATTTCATTCTCCTCAACTCTTAGGAATGTGGGCATCATAGTGAAAATTACTTCCTATTGTCTGGGAGGTGATGTTATCATGAAGAAAACTGAAATGTTGGCCAAAGACTTTATTGGTTTCCAAGTAAAATCATTGTGGGGCCCAATCATCCTTTCGGAGACTTTAGAAATCACAGTTAGAAAAATCTATTGTTCACTGTAGAAAACCTAAAAATTATTAATACCAAAATGGAAAGTTTAAATCTTTAACAATAAAGTAAATTTGAGGGGGAAGAGTTTTGTGACAATAGTTCATTGATTGTGGTTTTCGTCCATCTCATACCAGGTGGCTCTCCTGGTTTTTCTTTTAACAACATGCTTGAGCTTAGAGAAGGATACAGCCACACTCCAACTCCAAAGTCAACATTGATTTATGACTGAATCAGTACAACAAACATTTCAAAGGTAAAGAGATTTTTACCGTGTAGAAAATAATTATACCATCATGCCAGATTGTTTCTTTTTTCTTTTTATTTATTTATTTATTAAAATTTTTCACCTCCTCCCCTCCTCCCATTTCCCTCCCACTCCCCCCACACTCCCTCCCTACTCCCTGTCCAGTCCTAAGAGAAGTCAGTGTGCCCTGCCTTGTGGGAAGTCTAAGGCCCTCCTGCCTCCATCCAGGTTTTGGAAGGTGTGCATCCAAACAGACTAGGCTCCCCCCAAAAAACAAGTACATGTTGTAGAATCAACATAAGATGTCATTATCATTGGCTTCTCAGTCTGCCCTCATTGTCAGACACATTCAGAGAGTCGGGTTTGATCACATGCTCGTTCAGTCCCAGTCCAGTTGGCCTTGGTGAACTCCCATTAGATCAGTCACACTGTCTCAGTGGTTGGACGCACCCCCTCGTGGTCATGACTTACTTGCTCATGTTCTCCCTCCTTCTGCTCTTCATCTGGACCTTGGAAGGTCAGTTGAATGCTCCATTGTGGTTCTCTGTCTCTATCTCCATCCATCGCCAGATGAAGGTTCTATGGTGATATGCAAGATATTCATCAGTGTGGCTATGGGAGAAGGCCAGTTCAGGCACCCTCTCCTCTGTTGCCCATGGACTGGGCTGGGAAAATCCCCTTGGACACCTGGGAACCCCTCTAGAGCCAAGTCTCTTGCGAACCCTAAAATGGCTTCCTTAGTTAAGATATCCTCTTCTCTGCACTCATATCTACCCTTCCTCCATTTCAACCATCCCAGTCCCCCAAGCTCTCCCCGATTTTTGCCTTCTCCCTTATCTCTCCCCATCGCCCCTTTCCCCAACTCACTCCCACCCCGTGACATGCCCAATCATAATACAAAAGCATTTGTTCAACTATGTTCATAGCAGCACTACTTGTAATAGCCAGAACCTGGAAACAACCTAGGTGCTCCTCAATAGAAGAACAGATAAAGAAGGTATGGTACATATACATTTTAGAGTTCTACTCAGTGGTAAAAAACAATGACATCTTGAATTTTGCATGCAAATAGATGGAAATAGGAAACACTTTACTGAGTGAGATAATCCAGACCCTAAAAGAGGAATATGGTATGTAGTCACTCATAAGTGGATTCTAGTCATAAACAAAGGACTTTGAACCTATAGTTCGTGATCCTAGAGAAGCTAAATAAGAAGGTAATCCCAAAGAAAAACATTTATTTATCCTCCTGGATATTGGAAGTAGACAAGATCGCCAGGCAAAAATTTGAAAATGTCCATTTCTTTCACATTTTTCAATTTTGTGGCATACAGGCTTTTGTGGCAAGATCTATTTATTCTCTGAATTTCCTCTGTGTCTGTGGTTATGCCCCCCTTTTCATTTCTGATCTTGTTAATTTGCATGTTCTCTCTCTGCCGTTTGATTAGTTTATATAGGGGTTTGTCAATCTTGTTGATTTTCTCCAAGAATCAGCTTTTTGTTTCATTGATTCTTTGGATTGTTTTCTGTGTTTCTATTTTGTTGATTTCAGCCCTCAGTTTGGTTATTCCCAGTCTTCTACTCCTCCTTGCTGAGTCTGCTTCTTTTTTTCTAGAGCTTTCAGGTATGAGCTTTCTCCATTTTCTTTATGTGGGCACTTAATGAGATGAACTTTCAACTTAGCACTGCTTTCACAGTGTCCCCTAGGTTTGGGTATGTTGTGTCTTTATTTTTGTTGAATTCAAGGAAGATTTTAATTTCTTTATTTATTTCTCCCTTGACCCAGGGGTGGTTCAGGAGTTGACTGTTCATTTTTTAGGCTTTCTGGGGTAGAATTGTTGTTGAATTCTAACTTTATTCCATGGTGATCTGGTAGTACACAGGTGGTTACTACAATTCTTTTTTTGTATCTGAGGGTGTTTGCTTTGTTCATAATTATGTGATCAATTTTTGAGAAGGTTCCATGAGATGCTGAGAATTAGGTATATTCTTTTTTGTTTGGGTAGAATGTTCTAGAGATGTCTGTTAAGTCCATTTGGTTCATTACATCTGTTAGTTCTCTTATTTTTCTGTTAAGTTTCTGTCTGGTTAACCTGTCCATTGGTAAGACAGGAGTGTTGAGATCTCCTACTATTTGAGTATGGGGTTTCATGCATGTTTTGAGTTCTAGTAATGTTTCTTTTACATATGTGGGTGCTTTTATATTAGGGGCATATATAGTCAGGAGTGAGACTTCATCCTGATGAATTGTTCCCGTTATGAGTATAAAGTGTTCTTCTCCATCTCTTCTGGTTGATTTTAGTTTGAAATCAATTTTCTTACATATTAGTATAGGCATACCTGCTTGTTTCTTAAGTCCATTTGCTTGAATAACCTTTGCCCAACCCTTTACTCTGAGGTAATGTCAGTCTTTGAGGTTGAGGTATGTTTCTTGTAAACAAGAGAATGTTGGATGCTGTTTTTGTATCCATTCTCTTAACCTGTGCCTTTTTATAAGTGAATTGAGTCCATTGATATTAAGTGATATTAATGATCAGTGGTTGTTAACCCTGGTGTTTTTTTTTTTTGTGGTAGTGTTTGTGTGTTTCCCTTCTTTGAGTTGTGCTGGTGGAGGGTTGTCAGTTGCCTGTGTTATTATGGGTATTGTTAGCTTCCTTGGTTTGCAATTTTCCTTCTAGTACTTTCTGTAAGACTGGGTTTGTGGCTACATATTATTTCAATCTGTTTTTGTCCAGTAATATCTTGTTTTCTCCATTGATGGTGAAAGAAAGCTTTGCTGGGTATAGTAGTTTGGGCTTGCATCCATAGTCTCTTAGTGTCTGCAACACATCTATCTAAGACCTTCTGGCTTTCATGGTTTCCACTGAGAAGTCAGGTGTAATTCTGATGGGTTTACCTTTATCATTATTATTATTATTTATTTATTTTTATTCTTCCCCGTTTCCCATTTCCCTCTCCCTCCTCCCACATATTGCTCCTTCCCCCCACTCCCCTCCCCCATCCCCACTCCTCTTCTCCTCCCCCCACTCCATTCCCCCTCCCTTTCCATACTGAAGAGCGTCCAAATTCCCTGCCCTGCGGGAAGACCAAGGTCCTCCCACTTCTATCTAGGTCCAGGAAGGTGAGCATCCAAACAGGCTAAGCTCCCACAAAGCCAGTTCATGTATTAGGATCGAAACCTAGTGTCATTATCCTTGGATTCTCATCAGCCTTCGTTGTCCACCATGTTCAGAGAGTCCAGTTTCAACCCATGCCTATTTAGTCCCAGTCCAGCTGGCCTTGGTGGGCTCCCAATAGATCAGTTCCATGTCACAGGGTTTACCTTTATTTGTTACTTGACCTCTTTCGTTTGCAGCTCTTATTATTCTTTCTTTATTTTGTGTGATTTGTATTTTGATTATTATATGGCAAGGGGATTTTTTTTTTGATCCAGTATTTTTGGTGTTCGGTATGCTTCTTGTATCTTCATAGGAATATCCTCCTTTAGGTTGGGAAAGTTTTCTTCTATAATTTTGTTGAATATATTTCTGGGTCTTTTAGCTGTAATTCTTCTCCTTCTTCTATCCCTATTTTTTTAGGTTTGGTCTTTTCATGGTGTTCCAGATTTCCTGGATATTTTTTGTTAAGAATTTGTTGTATTTGTTATTTTCTTTAATCAGTGAGTTTATTTCCTCTATAGTATCTTCAGTGTCTGAGAATTTTTTCTTCTATCTCTTGTATTCTGTTGGTTATATTTGTCTCTGCAGTTCCTGTTCATTTACCCAGATTTTCCAAAGCCAGCCTTCCCTTGGTTTGTGTTTTCTTTATTACTTCCATTTCATTTTTCAAGTCTTGAACTGTTTCCATTGCATGTTTTATTACTTTTTCTTGCTTTTCTTGGGTATCTTTGAGAGATTTATTCATTTCTTCTACCTTTTTGTTTATCTTCTCCATTTCTTTAAAGGAGTTTTTCACATCCTGTCTAAAAACCTCTATTATTTTCATAATGTTATGTTTAAAGTCAATTTCTTGTACTTCTTCTGGAATATGGTGTTCAAGTCTTCGT
The DNA here is from genome assembly GCF_950005125.1 of Chionomys nivalis. Lineage (NCBI taxonomy): Eukaryota > Metazoa > Chordata > Mammalia > Rodentia > Cricetidae > Chionomys > Chionomys nivalis. The sequence continues at coordinate 16,280,117 of NC_080091.1, read as the reverse complement.
GTTGTGTGATCCCTGGATTTTGGTCTTGTCATGTTGCCTTTCAAGTTGTTGGAGGAATTCTTGCATTGGCACCTGCCCATTTCTTCCTTCAAATGCAGCCAGGAGAGTCTTGGCATCTTGGTCCTATCTTTGCTGTGACGGATTCTGTACTTGGGGAATTTTCTTGGTCTGGCCTCTCTTAGGGCCCTCTGGCACTGGAGCTGGTGGTGCTGGTGGATTTAAGGATCTGCAGATGGAAAGGAGTCCCTCTGACTGCATCTCCTCAGTGAAGGAGCAGAATCTGTTCCTGGGTCAAGGACCCCGCAGACAAAAGGGTGGACTTGGAGGGGGGGCAGGATGTGGAATAAAGAAGCCCCTTTAGCAGCATCCCTCCACTCCCTTCCAGGGACCTTCTGGCTAGGCGGGCACACATTCACCCCTCTGGGTGGATCTCCTCAGTGCAGGAACAGGAACTGTTTCTGGGCCAAGGACCTCGCAGACAATAGGGCAGGCTTGGGGGAGGCAGGATCATGTGGGACAAAGACGCCCCTGCAGCAGGAACTGGAGGTGCCCTGACCTCCCTTCTGGGGACCTTCCTGCCAGGCGGGCACACACTCACCTCTCTGGGTGGATCTTCTCAGTGCTGAAGCAGGAACTTTTCCTTGGCCAAGGATCTTGCAAACAATAGGGCAGGCTTGGGGGAGGCAGGGTCCTGTGGAACAAAGAAGCCTCTGCAACAGAAGCTAAAGGGGACCCGTGCTCCGTTCCCAGACTGTCCACCCCGGGCTGGCACACACTCACCCTTCTGGATGGATCTTCTCAGCACAGGAACAGGGACTCCTGGTAGTTCAAGGACCCCACAGACAAAAGGGCCAAATTGTTTCTTTTAAAAGTGAAAAACAAATATTAAAACAAAACTTTCTTCTGTAAATGGCAAAAAAAGAAAAAAAAAAACCCAAAACTTTCTACCAATTGAAAACAGCAGCAGTGCCCCAAGTTCAATGAAAAAATAAAGACATTTGTTAAGCCCCTCCTCCTTACTCCTAGTTAAAATATTTACATATTGTTTTCTATAATACTTTAAACTATTAAACATATTTTTACTAGAATCTCCCTTAATGTTCAAGGACTGTTCTAAGAGTATTTTTTAAAGATGTTTGAAAGATTACAGTCAATAATATCTATGAATAAGGGCTAGATTGAGTTTTATAGTAAGGATAATAAAAAGCAAGATGATTGGAATTAAGGACTAAAGTTTGGTGAGCTGTCATTTTATATAAATTTATAGAGTTTTCTTTCTTTTGCCTTCCTTCTTTCCTTTCTTTCATTTTTTTTTTTTTTTTTTTTTTTTTGGTGTTTCAAGAGAGGGTACCTCTGTAGCTTTGGTGACTGTACTGGAACTAGTTCTTGTAGATCAGGCTGGCCTAAAACTCACAGAGATCTGCCTGCTTCTGCCTCCTGAGTGCTGGGACTAAAGGTGCGTGCCACAACTAGCCAACTATATAGTTTTCTCACTATCTTATATATAAAAAGTATTTGGAAAAATATTTTAAAAAGTATCAGGAACATTTATTTTAAATGACATGTACGGAAAAGTTTCACTTGGTAATTTTCATTACAATTTACTTTTTATTAAAATATGTGAACCACAGGTATATTTTTTCACTTATTATTAAAACATGAATACTATTAAAATCCATTACACTGAAATTTCCTTTTGTTCATAGTTTTTCATTCATTTGGAACTTTATGGAAATAGTGTGAGCTTGAGTCAGTTCTTAATGTGCACAGCCATAAGGGAACCGAGAAAACAATTTGACCCAACATCATTTTCTAATAGCAGACTATTAGACTTCTTTTGTATAAGGTTGATATAAAATAAAAATAGAACAATGCTCTTAAGAAGTCATGCACATGTTTTTCGAAGGAAGCAACACCAGTGGTAACCTAGGGAGTTTAATTTTCAAATATATGCCCTATTTGAATGTGGCTGAGACTTGCTTGCTTCTTTCTCTTTAGTGTTTTGCTTTCAGCTTTGGGACTTGACGCATGTTTTGAGTATCCTAGGCAAACCAGTATTAAGCTGTGTCCAAGTAGTACTCCTGATTGGTGACACTAAATTTAGAAAGTAACTGACTATAGATATATAAAATCCCCAATAAATTATGTTGACTGAGTTTCTGTCCTGCTCAGTTCCTGCAGTCATTAAGTCCCAAAGAAATCACATAGAGATCTACATTAATTATAAAATGATTGGCCCATTAGCTCAGGCTTCTTATTAACAACTTATATTAGCCCATTATTCTTATCTGTGTTAGCCACATGGCTTAGTACCTTTTTCAGTGAGGTAGTCACATCTCGCTTCTTCTGTGGCTGGGTCACAAATGCAGAGGAATGGGCTTTCTTCTTCTTAGCATTCAGTTCTGTTTTCTCCGCCTACCCAATCAATTCAAATATTATACTTTTTAAATGACTGATGAGGACAGATTGAGATGTTATTAATAAAATTATTCTCATTTTAAAAATGATTATGATTTAATATGTATGCAATCTGTTAGTTTTTGTCAACTTCTTAGAAGACAACCATGATAATATTACTCATAACTTCTAGTTGTTTTGAATGAACGTGCCCCCACTGTGCTCATGTTCCCAGCTGGTGTTGTTATTTGTGTGTGAAGATTATAGAACATTTCGTTTGTTTGTTTTTCTGATTTTGTATTCAAGACCGGATTTCTCTGTAGCTTTTGAATCTGTTCTGGAACTAGCTCTTATAGACCAGTGTGGCCCTGAATTCAGAGAGATCTGCCAGCCTCTGCCTTCAGAGTGCTGGGATGAAAGGTGTGCACCACCATGGCTGGGCTAGATTATAGAACTTTTAGAGAGTAGATCCTTGATGAAGGAATCATCAAATTTGGATGATATTTGATCATTTGTATAATGACTTCACTTCTGATTGATTTTTGCTGCTTCCTGTGAATAGTCAAATCTGGTGTCTCTAAGCTTTGTGATATAAATACCTGCTGCCATGCCTGCCATGCCATCATGTTCTCTTCTTCTGATAACATAAATCCAAATAATCTGTGTCCACTGTAGCTTCTGCTACTCCACTTCAACAACCCTGGAATTACTCAAAAGAGGCAATGTAGGCCATATGCCACAACACTGTTGATACTACTTGTTAAAATGACAAGGCATGTGGGCTGGAGAGATGACTCAGTCATTAGACGCTAGGCTCACAACCAAACATATAAAATGGCAAAGCATGCAATTGAACGACTAAAATCGAAATTTGAAGGAAATCTTGTGAATTTCTCGGACAAGATATAATGTTTAATTTTACCTTAAAAACTCTGATAAGCATGCTCAAATATATGTGATACATAGAAATGCAAACACTTTTTATATGCACAAACATAGGTAATATGTCTATGTGATACACATGTATGCATATAATTGACTCACAGGTGCCTATGTATGTGTATATACACATAGTATTTATATATGAGAAGTATTTGATACTTCTGGGTTTCAAATAAATATTGCTCACAAGCTATTAAAACCACTTATTAAGAATTAACCATTATCAGCATAAACATGGAAACTTGTTACCTTGTTATGTTTTCTGTGATTTGGCACAAAACGATAGTTTTTAAATATACAAATGCTGATATAAGGATTATTTTTAGGAGCAAACTGTGGTTACGATGAATATTTCCTCCATATTCATACTTTAAAGGTTCAGTTTCCAGGGTTACCCTATTGACGGACAATAAAACTTTCAGGATGTGGAGCCTTACAGGAGGTTGTTAGGTCAGAGTATAGGTGTCCTCAAAAAGGATTGCGGGATCTCGGTCTTGCAACTGAATTCTTGGCTCATGATGTAAGGTGTTAACTTTACCATATAGTTGACATAAAGTGTCACCATAGCCAGAAACACTTATCAGTATTGAACCAGCTGATGTGAAACATCTGGAATTTTTAAATGTGCTTGTATGTGATATCTGTGTGTGTATATGCATTCATGTATGAAGTGTCATGTTTGTTTGTGACTGCACATGCCCATGTGCTTGCATGCTTATAGTCTAGATAGTTGGCTCCAGAAATCCCCTGTCTATACGTCATGAGGATTGCATTTCCTGGCAGCTGTCATACTTGCCTAGTATGTATGTGTCCTGGGGATCTAAATCCAGACATCACAATTGTATTACAAGCACTTTATCCACAGAGCTAACGTTCCCTGTTGCAAAATTATCTTCAGGTTTAGCACACATTAATTTTAACACACATTTCATTATATTAATGTAAACTAATGCATTCAGGTAGTAGTAAGGGGTGGACTTATGATTCTTATTCTATCCAAAAATGTAAATATGTTGGGATTTAGATTTGGATTTTGGTAGGCATAAGGAAGAGTTTGGAGAAAGAGATTAGAGAAAACCTAGAATGTTGTTAGTGGAGAGCTTGACTGACCAGTTCTAGTAAGCTCCAGAGACTACAATGCTGAGAAAAAATGAGTATTGAACAGTAAGGCCCAAATGATGAAGTTACTAGTAGAAATGGAACTTTCATTAGAATAGAGGTCTTACCCCTAATGTTGAAAAGCAATTTGATATTGTCTGTTTGCTGGTCCTTTTTTAACTCAAAATTTAAGATTGGTGAACTAATTATTTGCTGGAGGAAATCTCAAAGCATCAAACTGTGTGGGGTGCAGTTGAGTGTGAGAGATTGTGCTATCTTTCATCTTGTTTACAGTGGGAATCAAAAGCAAAATAGAGCATAGCCTGTAGTCCTTGAAATATGCAATATGACTTGGAAGGAGTTTCTCTAAAGATGTGGTTATATGCTTTATATAATGTGAAAATTTATATAAATTACAGCTACAAATGTGAACAATACATATAAAAGGGGTAGAGAGATGCTTCACAGCAAAGAGTTCTTATTGTTTTCACAAAGGATTCTAGCTCAGTTTCCAGCATCCATGATGGCTGGTTCACACCTCAACTGCTTGGAACACCAGCTCTAAGACAATCTTAAGCATCTGTTCACTGAGAACGCTTGTACTCACATGCCTAACTCTCCGTATACACATAACTAAATTTTTTATATCAAATAATTTTAAGTATTATTTTCTTAGCAATGGGAGAGATGTTTTGAAAGTATTTCAGAAATCTAAAAGGTCATTTTGGATAAAGGTTTGTTTATTTTGTTAATTTTCCTGAAGAACCAACTCTTTTTCTCATTGATTCTTTGTATTGTTTTCTTTGATTCTATTTTGTGGATTTCAGCCCTCAATTCGATTATTCCTGCCATTTAGTTTTCTTAAATGAGTTTGCTTCTGCTTTTTCTAAAGTTTTCAAATGTTCTGTTAAATCACTACTGTGGGATTTTTCCAGGTTCTTTAGGTAGGCATTTAGTGCTAAGAACGTTCCTCTTAATACTGCTTTCATTGTGTTCCATAAAATTGGGTATGTTGTGTGGTCATTTTCATTGAATTTTAGGAAGTCTTTAATTTCTCCCTTTATTTCTTCCTTGACCCTTTTGTGATTCAGGCGAGCACTGTCTAATTTCTATGTGTTTGTGGGCTTTCTGGAATTAGGATTGCTGTTGACTTCTAGTTTTAAACCATGGTAATCTGATAAGGTACATGAGGTTTCCAGGTTCTGGATATTACAAACAATGCTGCTATGAACATAGATGAACAAATGCTTTTGTCATATGATAGGGCATCTCTTGGGTATATTCCCAAGAGTGGTATTACTGGATCTTGGGGTAGGTTGATCTCAAATTTCCTGAGAAATCACCTCACTGATTTCCAAAGTGGTTGCACAAGTTTGCATTCCCACCAGCAATGGATGAGTGTGCCCCTTCCTCCACAACCTCTCCAGCAAAGGCTATCATTGGTGTTTTTGATTTTAGCCATTCTGACAGGTGTAAGATGGTATCTCAAAGTTGTTTTAATTTGCATTTTCCTTATCGCTAAGGAAGTTGAGCATGACCTTAAGTGTCTTTTGGCCATTTGAATTTCTTCTGTTGAGAATTCTCTGTTCAGTTCAGTGCCCCATTTTTTTAATTGGGTTAATTAGCATTTTAAAGTCTAGTTTCTTGAGTTTTTTATATATTTTGGAGATCAGACCTTTGTCTGTTGCAGGGTTGGTGAAGATCTTCTCCCAGTCAGTGGGTTGTCTTTTTGTCTTAGTGACAGTGTCCTTTGCTTTACAGAAGCTTCACATGGAAACAACCTAGATGCCCTTCAATGGAAGAATGGATGAAGAAAGTGTGGAATATATACATATTAGAGTACTACTCAGCGGTAAAAAACAATGACATCGTGAATTTTGCATGCAAATGGATGGAAATAGAAAACACCATCCTGAGTGAGGTATCCCAGATCCAAAATGAGGAACATGGGATGTACTCACTCATAATTGGTTTCTAGCCATAAATAAAGGACATTGAGCATATAATTTGTGATCCTAGAGAAGTTAAATAAGAAGGTGAACCCAAAGAAAAACGTATAGTCATTTGCCTGGATAGGGGAAATAGACAAGATTGCCGGGCAAAAACTGGGAACTTGCGGGTGAGGTGGCATGGGGCTAAGGGGAAATGGGGTGAGAAATATGAGAAGGGGAGGATGGGGGGAGCTTTGGGGTATAGGATGGTTGGGATATAGGAAGGGTGGATAGGGGAGCAGAGAAATATATATCCTAATTAAGGGAGCCATCTTAGGGTTGGCAAGAGACTTGACTCTAGAGGGGCTCACAGGTGTCCAGGGAGATGTCCCCAGCTAGTACCTTGGGCAACTGAGGAGAGGGAACCTGAAATGACCCTATCCTATAGCCATACTGATGAATATCTTGCATATCACCTTAGAACCTTCATCTGGCAATGGATCGAGATAGAGACAGAGACCCAATTTGGAGCAACGGACTGAGCTCTTAAGGTCCAAATGAGGAGCAGAAGGAGGGAGAACATGAGCAAGGAAGTCAGGACCACGAGGTGTGCACCCACCCACTGTGACAGTGGAACTGATCTATTGGGAGCTCACCAAGGCCAGCTGGACTGGGACTGAATAAGCATGGGATGAAACCGGACTCACTGAACATGGCGGACAATGAAGGCTGATGAGAAGCCAAGGACAATGGCACTAGGTTTCGATCCTAATACATGAACTGGCTTTGTGGGAGCCTAGCCTGTTTGGATGTTCACCTTCCTGGACCTAGATAGAAGTGGGAGGACCTTGGACTTCCCGCAGGGCAGGAAATTTGGACTGCTCTATAGTACCTAGAGGGAGGGGGAATGACGTGGGGGGAGGGGGAGAGGAGTGGGGGGAGGGGGCAATGTGTGGGAGGAGGGGGAGGGAAATGGGAAACGGGGAGGAGGCAGAAATTTTAATTAAAAAAGAATAAAATAAAGAAGAAAAAATAGATACATGGGGTTATTCCATTTTTTTTTTTGTATTTGTTGGGGTTTGTTTTGTTAGCGAGTATGTGTTCAGTTTTTGAGAAGGTTCCACGAGGTGCTGAGAAGAAGGTATATTCTTTTCTGTTTGGATGGACTATTCTATAGATGTTTGTTAAGTCCATTTGAGTAAAAACATCTGTTAGTTACCTTATTTCTCTGTTAATTTTTTTGTTTGACTGAATTGTCCAGTGGTGAGAGTGGAGTGTTTAAGTCTCCCACTCTATGTGAATGGGATTTAATGTATGATTTAAGCTTTCAAAGTGTTTATTTTACATATGAGGGTACCCTTGTATTTGGGACATAGATGTTCAGTATTGAAATTTCCTCTTGATGAATTTTTCCTGTGACTAATATGAAATGTCCTTCCTTGTCTCTTTTGATTGAAGTGTGTTTCTTATATACAGCAGAAGGCTGGATCCTGCTTTGTATCCATTCTCTTAGCCTGTGTCTTTTTGTAGGTGAATTGAGTCTATTGATATTAAGAGATATTAATGAGCACTGGTTGTTTTTTTAGAGTAAAATTTTTAAGCAAACTTTTTATTTCTCTTTTCAAACTTGAAAATTTGTAAAGAGTAGTTACATGCATACTTATGTAACAATATATAAACCATATGTGATATTATATTTTTGGAGACAACAGAGTATAAAATGTTTCGTGAACTAGGTTTTATACACTAGTAACTACATGACATATAAACCCAGCAGCACAGACACTGGGAGAAACAATTAATAAATGGGACCTCCTGAAACTAAAAAGCTTCTGTAAAGCAAAAGACATGGTCGACAAGAGAAAATGGCAGCCTACAGAATGGGAAAGGATCTTCACTAACCTCACATCAGACAGAGGTCTGATCTCCAAAATATACAAGGAACTCAAGAAATTGGTCATCAAAAGAACAAATAATCCAATAAAAATATTGGAGTACAGACCTAAACAAAGAACTTTCAACAAAGAAATCTAAAATTGCTGAAAGGCACTTAAGGAAATGTTCAACATCCTTAGACATCAGAGAAATGCAAATCAAAACAACTCTGAGATTCCATCTTATACCTGTAAGAATGGCCAAGATCAAAAACACTAATGACAACCTATGCTGGAGAAGTTGTGGGTTAAAGGGAACACTTCTGCATTGCTGGTGGGAATGCAAGCTGGTACAGACCCTTTGGATGGCAGTGTGGTGATTTCTCAGAAAATTAGGAAACAGCCTTCCTCAAGACTTATTGATACTACTTTTGGGTATATAACCAAAGGATACTCTATCGTGCCACAAGGACATGTACTCAACTATGTTCATAACACCATTGTTTGTCATAGACAAAACCTGGAAACAACATAAATGCCTCTCAACCAAAGAATAGATAAGTAAAATGTGGTACATTTACACAAGGGAGTACTACACAGCAGAAAAAAATAACATTTGAATTTTGTAGAAAAATGGATGGAACTAGAAAACATTATTTTGAGTGAGGTAACCCAGACACAGAAAGACAATTATCACATGTCCTCACTCATAAGTAGTTTTTAAACGTAAAGCAAAGAAAACCAGTCTACAAAACACAATCTCAGAGAACTTAGACAACAATGAGGACACTAAGAGAGATATACATAGATCTAATCTACATGGGAAGTAGAAAAAGACAAGATCTCCTGAACAAAATGGAAGCATGGGGACCTTGGGGGAAGGTTGAAGGGCAGGGAAGAGGCAGAGAGGGGAGCAGAGAAAAATGCAGAGCTCAATAAAAATCAATTAAAAAAGATATCTAAAATGTTTCTAAAGAGAGAAAATTTGTCTCTAAGCCTTTCTAGCATAAAGTCATTTCTGAAAAGAGCTCTGAAGTTCCCTGTGTACCAACATTGCCTTGGATTTATTTCTCCATCTTCAGGTTACAGAGCGATCCATAGCTATAGTGTGATTTCACAGTCCTCAAAATAATCTGTACCTTGGTGTTTCTCTGTGATACCAGTTTTTCATAGTGCAAATCATGTAAGATGACATCTAAATTGCAGGAAAGTCAAGAGTCAAAACAGTGTGTTGAGAAGTTGGAGTTTCCATGAGGAATCCCTTATGGAAGAATGTATGATAAAATTGTATGAGCAAAGTCATGGGGAGACACTCTGAAGATAGAATAGTCCAAAAAAGTAATGCTCATTCACTGAGACAGTGACCATCATCCAGAGCCATACGAAGCATATAAGGCATGTGTATTGTAGTGAGCAAAGCTGTGGAGGTAGAGTTGCACAAGCTGTTGAGAGTCTAGAGGTTTCCTCAGCAGGTCTAGAGTACTAGAAATGAGGCTTAGGGATACAATATTTGCCTTGCCATGCCTCAGTCTCTTAAGTATGTTTTAGTGTTATTTTCATTATGCTATGTCTCAATTCACCTCTTTTGAATATCCTTGTTCCTTTATGACTTTCTTGATGCTGTAGCTCAGAGGTATGTATTTTTATATCTTTATTATTAGGAGCTCAGGGTTTAACACGTCTTGAGTCTTAGATATTATTCTTTTAATATTGAAAAGTTGATTACAGATAGGGTTAAAGTACTTTGCATTATGAGGAAGACATGAACAAATGGGAGCAAGGAAAAAAATACTACTGTTGTGATGAGTGTTGCTGAAGCTCCATGTTTCATGTCTTAATCTTTAGGGTATGTGTTAATCATGGTGAAGTCTTCAGAAGATGTGACTGACATTGTGGGAGCTACCAAGGCTGTGAGAATTGTATCAGCAGAGGAGACTGTGGGTATTGAATCTCATAGTCTTTCAGTTTCTTGGTTCATGATATAAAGGATTATGTCTGTTATATACCTGCCATGATGTAAAATTCTTGTTGAAGTTCCAAATCAATGAGTTTACCTGATCTCACTTGTTTGAAAACTATTGAAATGGAAGCAAAAATAAAATCTTTCTCTTTGTAATTTGGTTTCCTTGCACACAAAGTAACAAAGTTTACTAATACAGAATATAATGTTAATTTTAGGACACTACACTGATAGACTAAGAAAATACATCATTTAACAGCCTTAAGTTTATTTATCATAAAGTTGAGTCAGATAAATTGTTTTTGTTGCAACATGTTTTATTGAGGGAGATAAAGAATCCCATCCAAAATACCACAAAGCTCAACCGTACTAAAGATCTATAGGCAAACAAGAAATTATCAGAATGAGATAAATATCATTCCGCAGGGAAGAGCTCGTGAATTTGTGAGGCAATACAAAATGATCAGTTCTGCAAACAAACAAGTAACCTTATACAAGCAGCATAGATTGTATCTTGGAAAATATTTATATATATATTTATTTATGTGTATATTTATATGCATATATAAAGTTAATGACAAAAAGTCATCAATTTGAAGAATAGCAAAGAGGTTCATATGGAAAGCTTGGAGAGATGAGAAGGAAAGGCAATGATGCAACTACATAATAGTCAAAAATAGAAGTAATAATTTTAGATAATGATTCCACAGGTACATTTTATAGACACATAATCTTTGACCTATACAAAACAAAATGTGATATAAATCAGAAACAAAAAAATACGAATATCTCATTATGTACATTGAGAAGTCCTAAGGATTTAAATTGTTAAATTTATTTTTTGATCTTTCCACAAGATTTAAAAAAATAACAGGTTAACACTAAATAAACATACATTGAAATAATAATTTTACAAGAATTCATTAGTAAAGGAATATATAATGGATTTCTTACATGGAGAATATTCAACGCCATTAAAATTTAAAACAAAATCAGAAAAATAGAATCTAAGTTGGAAGTCCATGGCATGGGCGTGCCTTCTTCCAACCACATGTTACTATCTGTGAAAATGAAGCAGCTGAAATGCGTACTCTACCCAAGGCAAAACATGAAGGCTTCTGAATAACAATTTGATAATTTAAAGCCTGAAAATGCCTCACTCTCTCTTCTCTGGCAATTTACATCCAACATGAACTCGTCAGTTTAAACTAAAACACTTTGAATTAAGGTATGTGTTGGAAAATTATTTAAAAGAGTTAAAACAAATGAAATGCCCTACAATAAGAGAATACCTAGACTGCTATAGTCACATTATAAATATTAATTGAAAGCTCAAGATTATATTTTCACAGGTAGTTGTAATATGGGAATACCTTGGATGGAATTAATAATAAAAACATAAAGAATTACACACGAATTATGATTCCCATTTATGAACAAACATCTCCTTAACTTGGATAAAAATGAGTACAGAGCTTCCTTAGGGAAGAATACATGTCATACCCATCAATATTTCAATAAAACATGAGCAAAGGAGAGATTGAAAAATGTAAGTGTAGCCATCACTAATAATGAGATTCAAGAATAATGACCCAAGGATTTTCAGATATAACAACCTTCACAGCTAAAGACAAAAACTACTTTACAGTTGCCTTTTTATACTATCAGGATACTTGCCAAGAGAGCAAAGATTAAGCTGTTTGTTGGCCTATATAAACACACTAAGAAAATTGAAGCATGTTGCTAAAATTTCTTCCGCTGGGAAGACATAAGAAATATCTACCCCTTTCCCTAAAATGTCAATGACAAACTGAGGCACAATTCTTCTAAAGTTCACTTTGGATGTCAATGAGTTTATCGGGTTTCATTACAGATTTCCGTAGAAAAGTCTGGGTGCCACTGCCCACAACAGGCTGGTCCTGAGAAGACTTTGCCCATCAGGGAAGAATGTTTCCTTAAAGCCATATAGATCAGCCCCTCTCCTAGTGTTCCCAGTCTACATAAATAGCTCTTCTTTTGAGACCACATGTAATTCAGACGGAATTGCATACAACAGGAAGTATAAATTAGGAATGTCTGGAGGCTGATGTGACCCTCCCTGACCCCCAGTGAAGGCATGGAAACAGTCAGTTGGCCTAAGTCAGATGATCCTTTTACAAAGGCACACAGATGAACTCCCCAAAGAATAGTTTTCTGGATCAAAGGGGAGTTATTCACAGTTGATTGTTGAGTAGGTAATTAGACATTAGCAGGCATAGTTGACATTGGGCCAGAGCCCACAAAAACAGCAACTTCTAATGTCAAGGACTAAAACTACAGAACACCAAATGCTGGTCAAAGGAAGGCGATTGAAATCCTATCTCTGTTCCTGAGAGGAAGCAGTAAATAGCTAAGATTTATTAAACAACTACTAGGTTAATTATTGATAATTACTGGTTATGTAAACTTGGTTCTAGGATTTTTAAGGTTTATCTGGTTTCAGATTTAAAAAAAAAAAGAGAGAGAGACACTATTGCTTCTGAAGTCAGAGTCAATTTACATAGGTCTGTGTATCTGGTCCCTCAGGGGAATCTTGCCTGCTCCAGAGACATTAAGAGATGATACCTGGCTATGCATCAGAATGCTGGTCCCTTTGAACACTGTCCATTCTTACTCTTTAATCGGGTGCTCTAGTTGATTCATTGATGAATGCTGCCTATTTTCTTGTACACTAAGCTCAGGTCACAAGGCTCTGAGAGAAGAGGAATACTAGAGTACAATCTCGTTAATGTACTTTAAGATTGAACTCCTGGAAGTTTTGAGCAGATTGTTCTAAAAACAATGGTAAGATAAATACAAAGATGACATTATTACTAAGACTGCACTTGAGTCATTTCTGTACCTATAAGCAACCTGTTACCCAAATTCTTCTAAGTAACATTAAAACAACTCTTTGGTCTTCCAAGGGGGACAGCAGAATTCCTATTTGGTCTACTGTCAATTTCCTTTTTGGAATGAATCAATGTCTGTTTCCAACAACTCAATGAAAAAGACTCACAATAGGTGGTCAATAGTAAGAAAAGTAGAAGTTAGATAGTTTCTTTTTAATAGAACTAAACAGTAAGACAATTTGGGGAGGTAGTAATATATTGGGTATTTTCATTGTGCTTAAACAAAAAGACCTGAAATAACTATTTGGAAAGTTACAGAGGAAATGTTCTGAAACAAACAGCTTGTGGTAGGTTTGTGTGGGCTGAGGCTAAAATTCTGACAAATCTAGTGGAGTAGTTGCTATCTGCATACTAAGGCTGAATTTTGGATATGTTACATGAAAAGTGTTTCCCAGAATCCCTGGTTTGATGCAATACAGAACTGACAGAAAATAAAGTTGTCTGTAATCACTGGAAAATAAGTCATCTATGTTTGGACTTGTGATGGCTTTGTCACACAGACATCTGAGGCAGATCATGAAAAAATGGGAATGTTAGTATCCAGGTGTCTCTTCTGGCCTGACCTTGGGGTATACATCCTCAACTGAAGCCACTAAGTGTACTACCTGAGCATCTTCACTATGTTCCCTTGTAAAAGGACCCTGCCAACCTTCTAACTCTCTCTCTATCTCTCTGACTCTGTCTGTCTGTCTGTCTTCTGTTCTGGAACTCCTGTCCCTAGAGGCTGGACTCCCCCTTTCCCATTTTCTCATTTCCTTTCCCCCAATAAAACCCCCTACACCTGAACTCTATCACATGATATCTTTCTCTCATATTCTGCTTTTCCCACATTACAATTGCAATATCCCAACTCTGTGTCTGTTCCATAGACAAAAGCATGAAGAAATAAAAGCAGAGCAGGTGAGACTATTGCAATCACATTTCCATTACTACAACAATGGAAAAGTTGATCTATCAGAAGTTTCCAGATTTAATTCAATTTTAATTCTCTGATGTATGGAAAGTGAAGTCAGCTTGAGAAAAGATACTGTGAAGGTGTTAATAGTTAATGTTCTTCTGTCTCATGTTTCCTCAAGCTTATCCTTATCGCTACGTCAAAAAGCATTTTTAGACTTTTAATCCCCAGCCAATTTTTCTACTATCCTGGGATGTTAATTCTGCAATAACTAATTTACCTGCTTAAACTGTTTGTAGAGCCCACTTCATGAGCACATGAACAGTGTAGCACTTGAGGTGGCAATGGCTAATATTTTTCTATTGTTATTATATTGACATTCTGAAGTATTTTGTCTAACATGCAATCTACAGATAAAAACCATGGGATAGCAGAGTATCTGTGTGAGCCAAGGAAATGTGCATGCTCATGCATTCGCTTCCTGTGGGCACAGAGTTCAGGGAGAACTGAGACCTTCAGTGACAGTGCTGGAAAATTCAATGGAATCCAAAGCAAATACAAGTTAAAAGTGGAGGGAGTGTTCCTATCAGCCCTGAGGTGACCAGTTTCCTGCTAAAACTCCTAATGTTGCTGTATTTCAAATGCTGTATAATAGCAAATAACAACTATGATAAGCGGACATTTTAAAAGCAGGGTAATGTCTTGAATTTTAATTCCACCAATGATAATGCTGTCTTAAATAAGGTACTTGTTTTTAATTTGCATGTGGCAAAGAATCACAAATTGTGTAGTTACTTTGAGGTTATTTTGCCTATCTAGCTATCATCTTTCTATCTATCTATCTATCTATCTATCTATCTATCTATCTATCTATCTATCTATCTATCTATCATCTATCTATCTGCATATCTATCTATCTATCTATCTATCTATCTATCTATATCTATATCAGCTGTCTCTCATCACCTCTATATCTGTCTTTCTGTCTCTGTCCTGCTATCCATCCATCTTTCACACACACACAAAATGTGTATACAATCTTCTTCTTTACGTTAGCACATAATTTGGTCTCTTCATTCCCTCCACATGTATGAACCAATTTCAGTTCATTTATGTGGAAATGCATCTGTAGTAACATCCACCACTATCTGCAGCCAACAGACAAAATGCACTTTGAGGAATATTTGAACTGGCTTGTGAGTTGGCACTGACAGTGGCCTCAGGGCATGTCATTTTGTACTCTAAATAGACAGAAAGGAGACTGAGGTGGAATGAGGTCTCAGTTACCTAAGCTTTCCATGAAACAGTGACACCATAATCAGAGCATGACTTCTTCATTTTCTACCTCTCTTTCTCTTCTGTCAGCCTATTGTCTTCAGATTGCATGTTTTTAAAGTAATTAAAATCAGATTCATCCTAAATTCTGTTCTCTAGGTGACTCTGATCTCTATTTGTTTCTTACTTTTATAGAATTTAAAAATCCTCTGATGATAATATTTTCCATCTTTATATTAAGTGTTCATTAAATCATCAACTTTTGTGATCAACAGTTATCATTGGAGCCGGGCGGTGGTGGCGCACGCCTTTAATCCCAGCACTCGGGAGGCAGAGGCAGGCGGATCTCTGTGAGTTCGAGGCCAGCCTGGTCTACAAGAGCTAGTTCCAGGACAGGCTCCAAAGCTACAGAGAAACCCTGCCTCAAAAAACCAAAAAAAAAAAAAAAAAAAAAAAAAAAAAAAAACAGTTATCATTGGAAAATGGCCAAACCCAATGAAGGCTATTATGTACAATATAAACACACATGGGAAGTATCATTAACCGTGTCCCCTCCAGATGTTGAAGAACTGTGGTGACAAAAAAGCTTCAGGTCAATAACACAAAGTGCATTTTTCCACAATTCATAGAAAGTGTAGAAAGGTTAAATTCTGTATGGGTCAGCCTAGCTTCAAGGTTACAATACTTCTAGATTCAGGGACATTGTGCTGTTCGCAACCTGGCATCTCCATTTCCCTCAGCAACATCTGTTCTTAGATAATTACTTTCTACAAACAGATTTTCAAAGGAACTCATTTTTTTTTCCCTCCACACACCCTTTAAAACTGTTGTTTGAGTCAGAGATAATTGAACTCCCCACTCCCAGTCTCACTTCTGCAGCCTCACCAGGATGAAAAATTATCTGGATAGATCTGAAGGCAACCTGGAGACTTGAGTCTGTCATTTATTCCCTTGGAAGGAGACAAAGGAGGACAGCAAGTTCAAGCTCCGCTTGGTCAATTTATGAGACCACCTCAAAATACAAAGTAAAACAGGGCTGGGCTACTGCTTATTGAGGAGCAGCTACATGACTTGTGTGAAGAATCAATTCCACACAAAGCCAAAAAGTAGAGCTTACATTATTAGCTTTGTAAAGATTTGCCACTGAATTTCAAAAAAAAATTTTCTTTTGGTTTTTCAAGACAGGGTTTCTCTGTAACTTTTGGAGCCTTTCCTATAATTATTAAATACAAATTTGGCAAAGCACCTTACACTAAAATGCCACGTCCAGCTGTTTTGGCATTAAGAAAAGAATTTGTTAATACGCTCTGTGCTTTTTTAGTTTTTCATTCAGATAAGCCATTGTCAGTCATTAACATATTATTTGTTATCTCCTGGCATTATAATGTGATGTAATATGAAGTGAAGAAAAGAGAGTTGCTTAATTAATTTGAAACAAGCAAATATTTTCTATAAATATAACAGATAGTTAAATCCCAGAGGTGAAACAGAATTCTGTTTCCATAGAAAATAGAAAGTCAAATTTTATAATGTCAAATTCTGAGCAAGAAACAAAAATCTGTGCTTCTCTTTAAAAACTTCCTCAATCTCAATGTCTATAGTAAACGCATTATGGAAAGTTTCCACAAAAACACAGATCAGCCTTGAGTCCCAAGGAAAACTGTAGTAAGGAGGCCACTTGTGAGTTCCCAGACACTTAGCCCTAAAATAATCACATAGAAATATATTATTTAAATCAATGCTTAGCCAATTAGCTATAGCTTCTTATTGGCTAACTCTTACATCTTAATTTAACCCATCTCCAGTAATCTGTGCATCACCATGAGGTCGTGGCCTACCAGCAAAGTTTCAGCATGTCTGTCTCCGGTGGAGGCTCCATGGCTTCTTTCTGACTCTGCCTTTTTTACCCAGCATTTTGTTTAGTTTTCCCTGCTTAGCTCTGTTTCCCTATAGCTTGCTGTAGGCCCAAAGAAGTGGCTTTATTAACCAATGATATTCACAACTACAGAGAGAAATCCCACATCAGAAAACTGGCATGCTAAGTAAGGAAAACAAAACAATACCCATGAAGGACTCAGTGCTCCTTACCTTAGAATATCTTTATTATGCAATCATTTTCTTCTCAAGTAGAACACCTGCTTGAGATATTTAGAATTTAATATTGAAATAGTGGAGAACCACAGTGTGATTTTTACCAATTAAAACAATAGTATGGTTCATTTAAATATAAGCATAAATAAACAATATAATGATAAAATTACACTGATGATTATTATTTTCTCCATTGCATCTGTGTACAGACTTTCCTCACCCAATTAGAATAGGCGAGAAGGAAATCTCAAAGATAATTCAGTTTAGAAAATGTATTCTCTGCATTTCAATGACAAATCATAAGGAACTGGGATTCTTCTTCATTGTGTTGTCTGTTCATTATTCTTCACAATTAATGTTTGATGTTAACATCCACCGTATGACATGCTGAGTCATATAATAGCACATAGCTAAAATAGAATACAATTCTATTTTAGTCAATAATTGGTTAAATTATTTTACTAAATACTTGGTTATAATATGCTAAACAATTTGATCTGTCAGCAAGTAATTAATGGTAACTCAATAGGCAAAATCTTCAAGGTGACTTGGAGAAATCATTAAGACTTTTCAAAAATTTATGAACTAGGGAAATGGCTTAGATAGTAAAGTATTTGTTATATAAGTGTGAAGACTTGAGTTCCAATCCTCAGATGGCACATAAACCTGGACAGCTCAGGTTTGTAATGTCGGTGTGAGACCAGAGAAAGGTGATCAGCTAGTGCAGCTGAAAGAATGAAGTCCAGTTTTAGTGAGAGACCCTGTTACAAAAAAGATGGAGAGAAATAAAGAACGACAATGTTTACCAGTGACTTTTATACATACATGCAAGGCAAGTTCAGTATCATACTTATGAACACAGAGCAATATAACACACATACATGTCAACCATTCAATCAATAATAAAAATAATATGTACATAGACTTAAGTTGAACTCAGAATTATTGTAATCATTATATTTACATTTTCTAATTCATTGTATATTGTTGTGGTATAGGAGAAAATAATGAAAAAATTAAGAAAATTAATAATATTTTCATGTTGTAAATATACATTAAAAATAAAAGGCTTGCTAATAGTTTAAGGGGCTTTTAAGTTCCTGTGTTGCCTGTGGTAACCTTGAACCCATCTGTATCTGGTAATTACATTCTTTGCCACGTCTTCATTAAGCTCATATCACTTAATTGATCACACATTCCAGTTCATTAATACATCTATTTTATGACTGGTTGTTACCCATGTAAACAAAAAAATTTCAGAGACAAAATTATTAAAGACAATAGCAAAACAGATGATATAAGCCCTTAAGGCAGTAGATGAGTAAAGATTTTCTCTGAAAATATAAATATTAATTAATATATATTAAATACAATAAAATACACATCTGCAGAATTCATATATATTCACTTTTAGAACTTGTGTACAAATTCTTTTTTCTTCAGTAATTGTACAAGTTTGCAACCTTTTGCAATCTCTTTGTGCTTTCTGTTGTTTCTTTTTTTCCCTTTTTGAACAATTTTGCTATTTTGTATAATTTAGGTGTGTTAATTATATATTGATGGTCATAAACCCAGCTTGAAAGTCATATGAAATATGGAACCTACCTTTATTGGCCTAAGGAGGGTAGGGGAATAATAAACTCAGTTCTAATAACTTCCCTGGTGGCTCACTTCTTAAATACCTAGCTCTTTCAACATCAGTAGCCTGGATGATACAACATTTCCCTTTGTGATTTGCACATTGTTTTAGACCCATCAAGAGAAACTATTTATGTTTGATTTACCATTATTTAAAATTATTTTAATATCATATGTATTAGCCTAGAGCAGTGGTTCTCAACCTGTGGGTTGCAAGGCCCTGTTAATCTTCTATCTCCAGAAATATTTACATTATGGTTCATAAGTAGCAAAATTACAGTTATGAAGTATCAAAAAGTATAATTTTATGGTTGGGGATCACCACAACATGAAGGGCAGCTGAAGCATTAGGGAGGTCAGGAAGGTTAAGAATTTAGGCTTAAATATTTATTCAATAATAATTATGAAAATTTAGAAAAAATGACAAATCAGGCTTATGTGTCTATAAATTTTATTTCTAACATTATATAAAAGAGCTGGAGACCTGGCATAATTCTTTTGCATGCTATATCCACCTTTTACTGTAAAATCTGTTGATTTGGTCTTTCTTCACTTTATAATTTTTGCATACTTGGAACCATCAGGTGACTGTTGGTATGTGAATATATATCCATGTCCTCTGTTATAGTCTCTCTCTCTCTCTCTCTCTCTCTCTCTCTCTCTCTCTCTCTCTTTCTCTCCACACCCCCCACACCCCCCCCCCCACACACATACATACACACACACACAAAATGTATACATCTGTGCTTCTGTGGCAGCACCATGTTCTTTCTGTTACTATTGCTCTATACAGAGCTGGTGGTCTGTGACTGAGCCTTGGGGAAATGGATGGGTGACTAAGAGCTTTGCGTTTGTGATAAGAACTCCAGCATCAGCTTTGTTGCTAAAAGCACATCAATGCAGACACAGGTTTCTGGATTTTCTCAGGCTATATTTAACTTTCTTACAAGAAATACCACATCTTAAAGCTAAAAGGCAAATAAATTAAGCTTGATCTACATAATGATTATGCAAGTATCGGAAGAAAATGCTTGAAAATTATGATGATTAAAATGCATACAAGTGATCTGCCTCATTCTTCAGGACTGAGGCAGACACACACTAGAAGACCAAATAACTAATAAAAGAATCTCCTTAGCTGTATTTTGAAATGAGCTGTGAAATCTTGTGCATTAAAAAAAAAATTTACCTCTAGAGAACATGCAAGTAAGCCAAAATACCTTTAGGTTGGTTAATTATTGATTTGGGGGGTAATTGAGATTATATTTTCATAGCACTCTTAAGCTTGTTTTCCATACTCTGCTTGTTTTCCTATATGATCATAATGTATCTGTTTATTCTCATACTAAACATACTTCTTTTATTTTCTGTCTTTAAAATATTATATTCACTATTCAATCAACAAGTCTTAACACATTTGGTTTCTCCCATTTATATATTCCTACTATACAAATGCTTTTAAAGAAAACATCTACACTCCTCTATAGCGCTGCCATGATGGTTTTACCGGTTGGTGAAACAACATAAATTCATTTCTCTAAGTTATTTTGGAAAAAAAAATCAGGAATCAAATTGTCATCAGACATGTGCTTTTCTATTTCTCTTTTTCTTGTTTTCTATTGCTATTTCCTATTGTTCTATTTTCCTCTTTTCTGGCAATTATTTGTCTTCCCTGTACCTTCATGTGGTATAATTTCTGCACGTCTGTGCCCTAATCTCCCATGGAAAATGGCTATACTCAGAGACCACTCTAGTAAGTCCAGACATAATTACACCTTTCAAGAACCTGTCCAAAAACAGCCCCATTCAAACTCTCAGAGTAAGGACTTCAATTTATTGAGAGGCAGAATAATCCAGTCCATAACAATCTCTTCAATAATGTATACACTGTCGTGATTTTGTAAGTTCTGTGAATTTTGTTTCAACAACATAAAACAATTTTTTTAGTCATAACTTTTGTCTATGTCCTTCCCATCTCTGTTTATGGAACAGACATTTGCTTTTTGCTTTTATGTGAACTGAATTTAAATTTTGAAGTGCTTTGACATATTCTTCGTGAGTTAGAGAAACACACTAAAGGGACAAATAACTAGCACAACCAAAAATATGCCTTAAAGCTTGAGAAAATGCACAGCCATACCACACCATGGTCATTGTTCTCATTCTCCTGGTGATTACTGAAGTGGTACATTAGCCCAGTTGCATTAAGGAGAACTTGGAAATGAAAATAATCTAGTTCCATAATTTCTGGCATCTGAAATGGTGAGTCTTGATTCTCAATTTGAATGACTCAATGATCAACTAAAACGTAGGAACATTTCAGGAAGCATAGGAGGAGCAAGAGCCTCCCTCATAGTGAGCAGCACCTTCTAGTGGCCACCTGTATATAAAAAAGTTCAAGGTAAAAGCAGTGTTGTTCTGCAGCCCATGGAACTAGTTGGGGAAATCCCTTAGGAACTAGCCTTATCCTATAGCCACACTAATAAATACATTGCATATCACCATAGAACCTTCATCTGGCGATGGATGGAGATAGAGAGAGAGACCCACATTGGAGCACTGGACTGAGCTCCCAAGGTCCACATGAGGAGCAGAAGGAGGGAGAACATGAGCAAGGAAGTCAGTACCGCAAGGGGTGTGTCCACCCACTGAGATGGTGGGACTGATCTATTTGGGAACTCACCAAGGCCAGCTGGACTAGGACTGATGGAGCATGTGATCAAACTGGACTCTCTGAATGTGGCTGACAATGAGGACTGACTGAGAAACCAAGGACAGTGGTACTGGGTTTTGATCCTACTGCATGTACTGGCTTTGTGGGAGCCTAGGCTGTTTGGATGCTCACCTTCCTAGACCTGGATGGAGGGGGGAGGACCTTGGACTTCCCACAGGGCAAAGAACGCTGACTGCTCTTAGAAGTGGAGAGGGACGGGACGGGGGGAGTAGGGGGAGTGGGAGGGAAATGGGAGGAGGTGGGAAATTTTTAATAAATAAATAAATAGTTTTTTTTTGTTTTGTTTTGTTTTGTTTTGTTTTTTTTAAAGAGTAGAGCTGCTTTCCTTCCTGCCCTGCCTCCTAGTGATGAGTGTGACTGTCCCAGCATGGATGTAGCTGTTGCTGACATCTCTCATTACTTCCCTACAAACCCACAGACTGAAAACTAGCTATTCTCTGAGGATTTTGCAGGCCTTCAGTACCAGACTGAGATGGCTGAGATGCCTACCATCATCACAAACTAAGCAGGTCTCCTGAACTTTCAGCCTCTGAAGCACACAGCCAGTCATTGTTGGACTATCTATCACTTAAAGCCTTTGTAATAAATCATCCTTTGTGGTGTACAGTCATTCTGATGGTCCAGCTCTTCTAAAGAACCCTGATCCATCACTCTTTATGTGATACACCATGAAGAACTGAAATAGGTATTAGCAGTAGGAAGGAAGGGACTAAGAGTAGGAAGAAAACACAGCAGGGAGGGGATATCCTATAGAGAATTTGTTAATCTTATGTTTCAAACTAAGTTTGGAGACGAGAGAGGTGCTTCAAATGTTAAGAGTTTGCTGCCCTATCAGAGGTTTGATGTTTTATTCCTAGTACCCAGATCAGGCAGCTCCCAACCATCATGACCGCAAGAAGAGGGAAATTAGACATACTCTTATAAACTCCACAGGTATCTGTACTTTCACATATACACCCTAAAACATGTATATATATATATATATATATATATATATATATATATAATTAAAAAATAAAAACACTTATGAAAACATATCTAGAGAACATATCAACTAAAGCTATTATAGGAACCCTATGGACTATCAATTTTTTAACCCAGACGTATTAACATGCTCCTGTGGTCTCTATAGTTAGACCTACTAAGAAGCCATTAATGTCATGCTGAGGAAGAGACAAACCTGTGGGATGTGATATGATTAGAAAGATACTGACAGTGTTTTCCTCAGAGGGACATAGTGTTTGCCCACATAGCAGGGATGTAGGGAGTGGAAGAAACCATGAGTGAGTGAAGGCCTGAGTCATCATGTGTTATAACACGGGCACAGCAATTTTGAAACTCCAATCCTCTGATGCATGGGACAATTGGCAAAGATGTTACCCATGTGGCCAGGCAAAACCTCTCTCAAAAGCTTTTCTGAGTAGAAGTGTTAATGAATGGTCATCCATGGTAAAAAGACTGGAGACTGCGGCTCCCTTTCACTGTTAACAGTCTGACACTGCTCCTTACAGAGACCATCTGCAGAGACTAGCTGGCTTCTCCACCTGGGATCCTCTAAGGCACTGAGTTTCCTGCATATGGGGGTAGCAGGAGAAGAATCAAGTTCCAGCCTCACTGTGTGTTCTTGTGCCAGTCCTCTGTTTATTCCCTTGCCACCTGTACTGGGTGGTTGTGTGTGTCAACTTGACACATGCTATACAGTCATCAGTGGAAGGAGCCTCAGCTGAGGAGAACCCTCCCTGAGATCCAAATATAAGGCATTTTCTCACTTAGTGACCAAAGGGGGATGGCTACACCCATGATGGGTGATCATGATGAGCCATCCCTGGGCCACTGGTCCTGGGTATTTTAAAAGTGTGGGCTGAACAAGCCATGGGAAGCAAGCCAGAAAGCAGCACCCCTCCATGACCTCTGCATCAATTTCTGTCTCTGGGATCCTTCCCAGATACAGTTCTGGCCTGTCTTCCTTCAATGATGGTCAGTAATGCTGACTTGTAAGCTGAATAAACACTTCCCTCCCCAACTACCTTTTTGGTCATGGTGTTTCAGTGCAGAAATAGAAAGCCTAACTAAGATACCACCACTAGTGTTCTAGGACCCAAGCCATGAGAGAAACAGGGCTAGAATTTCGAAGAATTGTTTGAGAATGGAAAGAAAAGCATGAAGAAACAAAGTCTGTGTACTACTCGGAGAACAACTTGAACGTGACTGTATATTTTCTAATTTTATAGAAACAAAACAGATATGTTTGAACCTTAGCTTTTCCAGTCACAAAAGAAGGAACTATAGCACACACTTTAATGGGTTGTTGGAATTCTTAAAGACTGTGAAGCAATCACTATCACACAAGAGCTTTCACCAATAGCAGCATTATTACTGGAGCTACTGGTTTCTTGTTAATTTCTAGACACACAGCGCATTTCCAGACTGTCATAGAATGTTCTTTGGCACTGACTTGAAATTAGAGTGCAGTCTAGCCCCAATCATGGCTCGTGGTGTATTTGTATATGCTTATTTGGAAACTGATTATCTTGGCAGCAAGGCGAGGCCACATTTTGTGTTTAGAATGCTAGAGAGAGAAAATCCCCAGCAACTAAGAATCTATTATAGCCAAGACATTTATTTATTTATTTTTTCTGTTGACCTTTATTTTAATCAACCTTGACAATAATTTTACATTACGTAACTCTGAATCTTTGTTCACTCCTTTTAATTTTGTCCTTAGGTAGATCATCTATTCCCACTGGTTTGCAGTTTTCCCATCTTTAGAATGAAAGTAATTGGCAAGTTTCTAAGAATATTAAGTGAACAAATACATAGCCAAGAGTTGGAAGCATTGAAGTTGTTCAGTAAACACTTGTTATCACAATTGTTAGGTACTTGAAGACAGGAGGTGGGAGTGCTTCTCAAGCTTATGTGAAGCATTCACAGTTAACATTAACCACAGTAAAGCAACAGAGGTATAATTACATTTTATCGCAATGAAAAAGCTCTTTTTGTGTCAAGTATAATCCAACTGAGCAATCTTTGCCTCGGTATCTATGGTCTTGTGAATTGCGAAATGTGCTCTTTTCTGGACCATAAAATAGTGTCTTCTCTTTCAAATTTAGTAGTGAGTACTCATAAGGAAAGAAAAACTGGGGGTGATTTTGGTTATATGAGGGGAGGAACTTTAAAGAGCACTGAATTTTAAGCAAATGCCCAAGACCCGCACAAGATCAAGGCAGACATGATCCCAGCATGGAAAAGGAAAGGGAATCATGACCCCTCCATTTCTAACTGAGGTGATAACAATAGTTGATGGCCTCTTGGGAAAGAAAATTAGTTTTCTTCAAGGCTGTAGCCTTTGGTAAATAACTATGTGCCTATGAATGTACTCAAACATATGCATACATGTGCATGAAAATTTTGACTTGGCAGATTATCAAAACAAAGACTCAAATTTGTATGGGACTGAGATTGTAGGAGGTGGCTCTGGGAGGAGATAGGGAGAGAAGAGGGCCTGAATATGATAACAAAATATTATAAGGAAATATCAACAAATAAAATTATATTAAATAAAAAATACATGTTAAAATATTTCTGTGTGCCTGGGGAAGAGACTCATATAATAGAGGATAGAGCACTGGTTTCTTTTCTAAATATACCCTATATGCTTCAAATCTTCGAGTGATGGTACAATACCTTTGTGTACACTGGCAGCACTGAGTGGACATAGCTGGTTAAAAAGGAGAGTATGTGAATTGTAGCCTCTTATCCCTTTCTTTATGTCTAATATCCACTTGTGAGTAAATACATACCATGTTTGCCTTTTGGGTCTGGGTTACCTCACTCAGGTTGGCTATTTTCTAGTTCCATCCATTTGCCTGCAAATTTCAAGATGTCATTGTTTTTTAGTGCTGAGTAGTACTCCATTGTGTAAATGTCGCACATTTTCTTTTACATTCTTTGGCTGAGGAGCACCTAGATTATCTCCTGGAGAGGGCATGGGGTAGGGGGAAACACTCCTTCATTGCTGGTAGGAGTGCAAACTTGTACAATCACTATTTAAATTTCTATGACAATTTCTCAGAAAATTATGAATCAATTTATCTCAGGACCCAGCAGATTCACACTCACATCACAGGGACATTTGCTCATCTATACTCATAACAGCATTGTTTGTAATATCCAGAATTTGGAGACATTTATTTTTTAAAGTAAATCTGTTTTGAATGGGTTGCTGGTCATGACTGTGTTAACCACCATTAGGGCTGCTCAGCCTCGCTTACTACAGAAACTTTGTTTTCCAGGTTCATCACCTTGAATGTTGGATTCTCTCTCAGTTTATCACTGCCCAGATGATTGACAGCTTTCATACCTCTACCAGGTGTAACTGAAGATAGCAAATATTTTAACTCATGGATATTAACATTAATATAAATTTCCATGTATGTTTACATATCAAATAAGGTTGCATTTTCACTTTGCATTTATTTAGAAGGCTAATATGTTTAATTTCAGGGCATTCAGAGAATTGCATTTCAATTCTCTTACTCGGGAATATTTTATAAATGTAATACATGTGTACCCATGGATGGATATATCACACACACACACACACACAAATAAGTTAGGGCCATTTATCTAAGAATTCGTAGTGTTTAATTGAAAGAAAATAAAAATAGTTTTTAGTCACTGAAGCAATTTGCCACACTAATTTTCTATGGATCTTCATTTAAATGCAACTAAATTCTTTGAAATCATCTTTTCAAAATACATAAACAGAGCTCCTGTGGCACCATATGCTAAAATAATTTAAAATAATGGCTGGATAATGAGAAAATGGCAATTAAATAATGTTTCTTGTCAATATTAATCATAACAATTTAATGTGCCAAAAGTGAAGTTTGAAGTGGAAGTCATACAATTTTATAAAAGTGGAGAATAAATCGACTAAACATATCTCTCTTAAAGACAAATTTTTTGAACTGTATTTTCTTTTTTATTTAAAAATTTCTTAATTTTCATACTAACCCACGTTCCTCCTCCCTCCTCTTTTTCTGCCACACATATCCCCTCACCCCATACCCCAACCACTACTTAGAGGAGGTAAGACCTCCCCTTGGGGAGTCAACAAAATCTGGTATACCAAGTAAAGGCAGGACCAAGCTTGATCCCCCTGTATCAAGGCTGAGCAAAGTGTCCCACCATAGATAATGGGCAGTCTCTTACGACCCTTATCCAGCACATGCCATGCAGAGGACAGAATGTAGTTTGAAGGTTATGTGGTTGTGCTGGTGTCCCGATCCCTTCAAAGTCTTGATTAGTCACAGGAGATGGTAAGTTCACAGGTTATGCATCCCCTATTGCTAGGAGTCTTAGCTGGGGTTATCCTTGTATCTTCATGGGAGTTTTCCTTCTACCAAATTTCCACCACCTTTCCAGTAGTCTCTTTCAGTACTCACTCCACCCACCCTATGTGATCCGTCATGTTTCCATTCCCACCTCCTCCCAGTACACTCATGAAATCTCTTCTATTTCACCATCACAGGGAGATCCGTGTGTCCCCCAAACTCTGGTTCTGTAAATTGTATTGTAGTTATCCTTAACTTTACAGCTAATATCTACTTATGAGTGAGAACATACCATGTTTGTCTTTCTGGGTCTGGGTTACCTCATGGCTGATGATTTTTTCTAGTTCCCTACATTTTCCTAAAAAATTCATGATATCATTATTTTTTAACATCTGAGTAATATTCCATTGTTCAAATGCATCGCATTTTCTTTATCCCTTCCTCAGTTAAGGGACATCTAGGTTGTTTGCAGATTCTGGCTGTTATAAATAAAGCTGCTATGAATATAGTTGATCACGTGCTGTGCTATAATTGAACATACCTTGGGTATATACCCAGGAGTGGTGTAGTTGGGTCTTGAAATAGATTGACTATCAATTTTCTGAAAAACTGAAATATTCAATTTCAAAGTGACTGTACAAGTTTACACTTCCACCAGCAATGGAGGAGTGTTTCCCTTGCTCCACATCCTTGCCTACATGAGCTGTCACTATAATATATATATATATATATATATATATATATATATATATATATTATTTAGCCATTTTGAAAGGTGTAAGATGGAAACTCAGAGGAACATTTCTCTAAGTCTTTTTCAGCCATTTGAGATTCTTCCATTGAGAATTATCTGTTTATATCTGTACCCCATTTTAAATTGGATTATTGTGTATTTTGATCCCTAATATCTGGAGTTCTTTAAATATTGTGAAAGTCAACCATCTGCTAGATGTGGGCTTGGTGAAGAAATTCTGTCCAATACTATTTTCTGCTGTTTTCTTTGAAAATAATATTCAATAGTTCTAGAAAGAGTAAGGAGAGAGTTGTGAGAGGGGGAAATTCTGCTTCATATATCCTCATATCAAATTTTAATTTAAGAGATAATAACTAAAATTTTAAAGATCTCATCTGGGGGATTAAGAAATGGGAGCTCACTAAATCCAGCTGGACTGGGATTGAATGAGCCTGTGATCATACCAGACTCTCTGAATGTGGCTGAGAAGCCATTGATAATGGCACTGGGACTAGTTTCTACTGCACATACTGGCTTTTTGGGACCCTAGTCTATTTGGATGCACACTTTCCTAGGCCTGGATGGAGGGGAGGAGGGAGGAGGGTGAGTGGGAGAGCGGGACGGGGATGGGAGGAGGGCAAGAAGTGGACATTTTGAATCGAAAAATAAAAAAAAAAAAAAAATGGCTCAGTGTTTAGGAGCACTTGACGCTCTTGCAGAGCATGTTATCTCACAACTGTAACTCCAGTCCCAGGGACCTTACACCCTCTTGTGACTCCTAGAGACACCCACAAGCATATGGTACCCATATACCAATGCAGGCAAACCATTCTTGCTCATAAAATAAAAATGAATAAAACTGCCAAAATAAAACTTACCTATATGAGATTAAAATGAAAAAATACACACACACACACACACACACACACACACATATATGGAAAAAGCAAAAAAAATAACATACCTGGAGAATAATTTTCTTTATTCTGTTCAGTACACTAACACACATAGTAAATTCTGAAACTTTTAGTAATGTTCTTAATAGCTAAGAAGAATATTATTCCAGTATTTGTTCACTCCCAGGTATAGACTTCATTTAAAGTGTTTCCAGTGCTGTTGCCAGATAGCTAGAGAGATGTTTAGACATTGGAAATTGTTCAGTGTTTACAATAGCTTGGGAACAGTGAACCCTGACCTGGGTGAAGCACAGAATGAACACCCCCAGGAGTGAGATGAATTTTGGTGGTTTTCAGAAGAAAACTGGGACACATTTGAAAATGTGTAATGGCATACACATCATTTAATGGCTCTTACACCATGGTATTTATCAAACAGCACATAGCAGCCATGACAAAGTATTTCTTGGCTGAGGTCAAATGGCTTTTGGAGAACAGATACAATAAGTGGATATATAACTAGGATTTCGGGGGGGGGGACAGTTATAGAAAGATGTATGAAAATCACCTCTTCCCCATTCTAAGTTCTCTAATGACTTAAATTTCAAAAAGCACTTTTAAGAAGATTTATTTTCATTATTTTAAAACATGTGTATGTGTGCACACATATGAGTTTGAATGTGTATCTGCATGTGGGTGTAAGAGAGTGTGCATGTGAACACAGTACTCCTAGAGTTCAATAAGGATTGTTTTTGACCGGTGTGTGTGTGTGTGTGTGTGTGTGTGTGCGCGCGCGTTTGTGTGCGCTGTTTGGTCTGCATGTGAATATGCCACTCCTAGAGTTCAATAGGGAGTGTTCCAGTGTGTGTGTGTGTGTGTGTGTGTGTGTGTGTGCTTGCTTGGTCTGCATGTAAATATGACACTCTTAGAGTTTAGTAGGGAGTGTTTTTGTTAATTCCCTAGAGTTGGAGTTGTAGAGATTTTCAATTTCTGAATATGGAGTCTGGGATAAGAACCTAGATACTCCGCAAGAGCAGTAACCTCCTGAATGCTCAGCCAGCTCTGTAGCCAGAAAACAATGTTTTTACATGAATTACTTATAGTTTTACTGTCAATAAAAACTCAAGACTTGAACTTTTGCAGGCAGAGCAGTGTGGGGATATCTGCAGACCAGCTTTTCCCTGAAACTGCTAAGTGCTATTATAAATATTCAGTTTTTGGAAATTATCCTTTGAGCATATTATAGTAAATGAAGAACCATTCATCAAGAAAATCTGCTGAATCTTGGGGAAAACAGCATGAGTCTGAAAATTCGAATTAGGACCAACTTTTTCCTTCTCAGCTTAATGAGATAAAAGTAGCACTTTTTGATTTTCACACCAAGAACAAAAGTTCCTTTTTCCTCTACGGCTGCTTTCCAGAGGTCTAGAGCCACCAAAGTGCCCAGAAGTCGGAATGTCTCATTCCATTTCCAGTTCCTTCATACTTAAGGAAGAAAGCCTGGGGTTATGGAACAAAGATCAGCTTCCCTAGCACTCTGAGAAGCTTTTCAGTAAGTCTGCTTTGACCTCAGAACAGTGGAGAACCTAGAGAAGACATTTAATGGGTAAAACCAACAAGTCAAGCAAGTAGGCAGAGCCATAGATACCATCCTTGTTCTCAGTAAAAACACCACACAGCCAACAGAGGTTGTGTTCGACCAGCCAGCAACATTGTCACCCTGTGAATTGATCACTCCAAGGACTGAATAGTGTTCATTGCCTTGAGTTTTTAGAACTCTGGCCTAGGATATGTGTGGGTGTGGCTTATATCTCCAGCACTGGAACAAATAAATCCTTTTATTAATAGTGCAGCGAACAAAATTTAGAAAGCAGTGCAAGAATAAAATGAAAAACTGACCATAAAGAATCAACAGAGATACTAGAGATGAAAAATAATCGAAGTTGAAGTAAAAAAAAAATGGCACAGAAAGTGTCAACAGCCAGTTTGGTAGAGATCAGAACAATTAAGTCATATTACTAGAAATTAACCTATCAAAGAAATACACACAGACATAGGAATGCACACACACAGAGAAACACATCCCCACACAGACACACTCAGACACACACATACACACACAGAGACATAGACATACACACAGAGAGAGATGCACAGCAATATACAGACACACACATGCACACACATGAGAATAGACATGTACACCCACAAGAGGCACACCCATACACACCCAGACATACACACACACAGACACATACAGAGACCGCACTCACAAAAGACACACGCAAACACACACACACACACGTATAACACAAAAGACACAGAATCACTCTCTCTCTTTCTCTTTCTCTCTCTTTCTCTTTCTCTTTCTCTCTCTCTCTCCCATACACACATACACAGAGAAACAGAACATACACATCAACAGATACATACATAAACTCATGAAAGTAGACAGGGAAGTTGCATAGAAAAGATATGCTGGAAGACAGGGTGTAAGAGATGATAATGTGGGGGACTTTGATTAAAAAACATTATATTTGATATGTAATAGAGAGAGAAACAAAAAGTATGCAATAGAAATTGTTCCAAGGAAGCCATATACCTCAAATTATAATTAGATCCAACCCATTCCTTAGCTTTCCAGCCTCATGGCGGAGGTACTACTGGAGCCATCTTTATTGCCACAACTCTATGGTGTTTCAAGGTCCTTGCCAGCAAACAAATTGAGTGTTGTTTAACACTCAAAAGCTCCTTAGTCAGGACTGCCTGCTTGAAAGAGTCAGAGTTTGCCCTGGCAGAATGGCCCAGAAAGCCAGCATTTTAAAACAGCACAACTTTTTTCCTGCTACGGCTGAAAACCGAAAAGCATGAGTTCAGCTTTTCATCAACACCATTTAAATGTTTCGTGGCAGGACCTCTTAATGAGCTGCAGGGTTTTTCAGCTAAAGTAGAGTCAGGAAGCCTCTCTTAGATGAGAGCACTTGCTTGCCTCTGGCAAGCAGAGCAGACCCAAGAAATTGCTGCTACCAAGAAAACATGCTTTACTCTCTTCTTTCCCAAGCTTTCTCAGGCTTTCTGTGGATATAGTTGTCCACACAAAAATGTAATGTGTATAGGTTGTTAATAGATAATCATCTATAATAGTCAAGTTTGTAGCCATGTTAGTTAGATTTTCTAGATGTGCATGGATATATTTCAGATAGGCATTCATCATATCTTTCAAAGGCTAGAGAATATGGCATTTTAAAAGTTTTAATAACTTAGGGTTTTCATGACAATGAGACATGTCTGCTCCTGGCAGCACCAAACTACTTCAAGAAGAAAGAAGATGGGCATCGAAGAGGCACCTTATGGAGTTTGATAGCCATTTGGGTAAGAAACTGCTCTTGCCTGGACTATTGCATAAACTGGACACAGAGAACACAGAGGACTGTAGAACTTGCCTAAAGGTGAAATGATCTATCGGGGTTCCTGATTCATGAAAGAGTCTGTGAGACATTCTGCAGTGACTGAACTGCCTTTGAAATTTCCTGTTTCATGGAAATGTCTGCTGGAAATTATGGGCCTGTAGGCCGAAGATGGATGCCCCAACAGTACAGAGGAACTTTGGGTGGCTGTCCAGGCAGCAAGATGTCTCTGTGATTTCTAGAGTTTTGTAAGTTGATTACTTCTCATTTACTTAGGTAATATTATATCCTTCTGGAGTCTTTGATGGAGTTGAAGAATAGATAGGTATAGTTGTTTTCCTTAGTTATGATAAAAGATAAAGTAGATATAAATATTGTAACTGTAATTTTTACTTGATAACTGTTTTGTTATATGTAATTTTGCTATGTTAAAGTTAAATAAAGTTAAAGCCTTCCTTTTTTTTTTTTTGTTTAAACAGAAAAAGGGGAAATGATGGAGGAAGGTCACTGGTTAATTAATAAAGAAACTGCTTGGCCTCATAGGTTAGAACATAGATGGGTGGAGTAAACAGAACAGAATGCTGGAAGGAAGAGGAAGTGAGCTCAGATGCAGGGCAGCTCCTCTCAGAGCCAGACGCGATGCAGCCAGCCGCCAGATCAGACATGCTGAATCTTTCCCGGTAAGCGCACCTAGTGGTGCTATGCAGATTATTAGAAATGGGCTAAATTAATATGTGAGAATTAGCCTAGAGGAGGCTAGATATAATGGGCCAGGAGTGTTTAAAAGAAAAAAATGATAATTAAATGACATAAAGAAAGAAATTGAATTAGAAAATTAACAACTTTATTTTTGCTTCAAAGGACACATAAGATTATGAAGGTAAAAAGAAAATCAAAAGAATAAAATAAAATATTTGAAAAGTATAGATCCTTTCTTATAGGATATATAAATAATATAAATAATTTTCACAACTAGGTATACATCTCATAAATCATTTAAATAGTTAAGAGTTATTCATAATGATCTCTTCAAAAGAATGTACAATTAGACATAAAAGAGATGTTGGCATATAAAAATCACAGGACTACTGAGCAGCTCCTCATACATCAAATGATTAATAATGGAATATATGTTGGAGAATAATAGCTACATGATATATCATTTTCTACATGACTCAAAGATCCTAAAACTCACTATGATAATGGTTGTAACTACCTGTGAATGTGCCAAATATGATTCAAGTCTGATGTGTCAATTTTATGGCCACAGGGTTACATCCATAAAACTGTTATATAAAACAACCTCAAGTCCAGGGGCTGGAGAAATGGCCCTGCAGTTAAGAACATGTAGTATTCTCGAAAGTGTGGGAGCTTGCTTCTACCACTCATATCATTCTGTTCATAATCACCTGTAATTTTAGCTACCAAGGATCTGGCACTCTCTTTTTTTTTCTCCTCAGACAATTGTACCTTTGTACACATATCCCCACAAAGATATACATGCATACACATAGTAAAAACAGAAAAAAATAAATTCTTAAAAATGAATAAACTTACATTGAGTTACCTTGGAATTTTGCTCAATGTGTGATATGATTTATTTCACTGAAATGTTAGTGAAAATGTTCTTGGCTGCCTATATGCATAGAAAATGTTGCCTTAAATTTAAACAGGCATAAATGTATGGATAACATGCTTTTAATATACATCTAGTCATGCCAACTTTTATATCCCATTTGTAGCAGAAATCACTTAAATTTATTTTGAGAAATGACATCTCTATTTTGCAGTGCCTCATTGGACTAGCTTCATATGATTTAATATAGCTTGGCATATGTTCTGAGAGATTTAGGTCAGAATTTCCTCACTATGAAAGAGATAAATAATAATATTTCCATGATTTTAAATCTAGAGTACATAACTCTCTCATGCTCATAAACACACATACACACACACATGCATGTATACATACACACATACCAGATTTTTAGTCAATCATAATCTGTCTTCTATTATACCTTAATGGAACTACAAATAATGTTTTACTTTCCCTGAAAGGAATTCTTTGCTGAACAGATGTAGTAAGAATTCCAGGGGAAGGAGACTGGGGATCTACTAGTGTTCTGCTATCATCTCTGCTTGGGTCCCCTGTTTTTAGCTGGACAGTTATAGGTTCTATAGTTTAACATGGGAATTTTCAGTAGCTGCTTTGTCATACAGGAGAGAACAAATTTAATTTATGAGGCCTCCTGCAAAGCAAAAGATAATTGAACAATAAATAATATGAATCTCATTCCCAGCATTGAGATACTAAATCAGGCTCACAATCAGCCAGTTCACCCTCTCTGAAGGCAAACATATTTATCTAGGACAATCAACTGAGCAAATGTGTTCTATGATGAGTCTACCAGTGTGTTCTCAGAACACTCATGATAATGTTATTCCCGGTTTGACCTGTCAGTAATGATTTTAACACCATTCTCCTAAGCTCTACTGGGTTTTCTTTATGTCAAGAAAACCAAAGAACTTTTTTTGGTTTTGCTTTAGCAAATAGTTGAAGACTAGAGTGACTTACTATACTAAAGAGATAATGAAAGGAAACATTTCAAATCAATACATTTATTTAAATGTCCTCTTAGAGAGAGCAGTAAAAGATTACATGAGAGTTTGTTTGGGTCCACGACTTACAAATTTTTCTTTATATTTGACTTGACTGACATTCTTATACTATTTTTATACATTTTACATATATTAAGACATCCTAATGTTTTCAAAGACTTCATCAAATTGATACTTCTTTTACCCTAATCTCACACTGAGAAGTTGAGCAACTTGCCAAAAGTCACTCTGCAGTAAACAAATCATGTAGCCAACTGATACAGAGTCTATAAGTGGAAGGGGCCCATTATGCTAGTCATGGGAGTAGGGAAAACATCCTGTTCTGTAAAAAGGTAAGTTTGTTTCAGACTCTAGCAACATCTTTCCCAACAGAAGCTCATTAACTATATGAAAGGAAAAATACATGAAGGGAAAAAATGTTGATTATTTCCAGTATATGAAATGGAGACATTGTTTTTCTATCTGTGAATGGCAGAGTTTAAGAAATAGACATAGTACATCACACATATGGGTACATTGTGTCTAACATTTGAACACATTTTTTAAAAAGAATTCTACTTAATACTAGTCTTCTACCAGTTTGGTCACAAAATTACCTGATACAATTTAAACATACTTAAGTGTGTGTATTCTGCTTCGATTGGGAATGATCTTCTTGGTATGTGTATTACATCCATTTACTCCTGACTTGTTTAAGTAGCTTGTTCCTGTGGTAGATTTGTGCATTTGTGCATTTCTATCAGTGTGATATTACAGTCTTCTTGTATGGTGTTAGAGTCTCTCTCTCTCTCTCTCTCTCTCTCTCTCTCTCTCTCTCTCTCTCCCTCCCTCCCTCCCTCCCTCCCTCCCTCCCTCCCTCCCTCCCTCCCTCTCTCTCTCTCTCTCTCTCTCTCTCTCTCTTTCTCTCTCTCTCTCTCTTCAGAACTGTTAATATTTGGTTTTCCTGTTCAGGTACATGAATGTTTACAGATGTTATATTTTCTTAATCAATGGACCCTTTTCACTATACAATCTTTTTCTCACTTTATATACTTTTACTTAACCCTCTTTTATCTACCCTGAGTATATATCCTCCTGTTCTATTTGCTTTCCATTTTCAAGAGACATAATCTTCTATCTGTTCACACTCAATCTCTCTTGACTGGTCCTAGAGCATAACTAAGAATAAAGGCATGTGCTCTGGGAATTCTGGAGCCTGTTGTGTTAGAATTGACTTGGAATATGGGAAGAGTTTACCTGCTGTCTCCTGATACCAGTTTGGAATAAAAAAACACAGTGCTTATTGGATGCTCACTTTTGATCAGTTTTTTTGGGCTAGGCTCAGTGTTTACAATAGGGGCAAAGTGTGGAGCTTATTTCCTCTAAGTCTCGTGTTTTTTTTCTTAAACAGAAGGCATTTCTCTCCAGAGTTATGCCTTGGATTAGGAAGGAGTGATGTGGGTAAACTTGTCCTCCATGCCTCCTTTACCACGGTTTCATCTTTTTATCTGTGTGATGTGGAATGTCCTGCATATGTGTTGCTTTTATTGGTTCATGAATAAAGGTGTTTTGGCCAATAGCTTAGCAGAGTAAAGTCAAGTGATAACAGAGATAAAGGAAGAGAGAGAGAGAGAGAGAGAGAGAGAGTCGGTAGGTAAAGTCAAGGAAACACTATGTAGCCAATGAAAGAGAAAGATGCCAGAACACTACCATTAAACTACACTCTAGTGGCTACACATAGCTTAATAAAAATGGATTCATTTAAAATGTAAGAGCTAGCTAGAAATATTCCTGAGCCATTGACCAGTGTGGTAATTAATATAGTTTTTATGCAATTATTCAGGTCTGAGCAGCTGGGAAATGAATGCTCAGTTTACAAATGGCGCCCAAACCTTTGGCAAGAATTTCCACACAAAGGCTGAGAAAGCTTAAATAAAAAGGATTATAGAGAGAAAAGAAAAGAGTGAAGTACAGCTTCTTGGTAGCAGTACTCTCTCAGGTGGGCTCTGTTTGCTAGAGACAAGCAGATGTGTGGCTCCTTTAAGAGAGACTTTCCTGACTTAGTCTTAGCAGCAAAAACCATGCAGCTCTTTTAAGAGGCCCAGCAACCAAACATTTAAATTGCGATCATAATAAGCTAAGAGCATACTTCTTGGTGGTGGCATGGGCCAAGAACCTCCACAGAGCTGTAGTAAAGAATGTGGGACCAGCCAGTACTTCTTCCATGAAGCTAGATTCACAGAAAGTCAAGGAATGGGATGGATCCAGCCGCCAAACTCACAGGTCTAACCATAGACATACTGCTTAGCATATTAAAGACTCATGTTGCTAGAAAAATATAGATACTTTAGTAAAGACAGATTTAGACAGAAAAAAATATCTAAATGATTTACAGTGTTTTTAAAAATATATGTAGGCTTGGGAGAGAAAAGAAAAAGGACAGAGAAAGTCCTTAAAAAGAAGTAGAGAGGCAATTGCACAGGAGTTCCTTTGTTTCACTAAGTCTGTACACAGCAAACCTACCCTTTTGGCTCTGAGGTCCCTGGCCAGCAAGTGGCCCTGATCCTGTACCAGAAGATCCATTGGAAAACGTTTGAAGGAAGAGATGGGCAGGCGCCAATGTAAGAATTCCTCCTACAATCTGAAAAACAAATGGTAACACCAGAACCCAGCAAACATACAGCAGGAAGACTTGAACACCCTAATCCGGAAGAAGTAGAAGAAATAGTAGAAGAAATTATGAAAGTGATAGAGTCCCTTAAACAAGATGTGAAAAACTCCCTTAAAGAAATGGATGGGAAGAATAACAAAAAGTTTAAAGAAATGAATAAATCCCTAAAAGATCCCCAGAAACCAAGAAAAAACAATCAAACAGATAATGGAGACAGTTCAAGACTTGAAAACTGAAATGGAGGCAATGAAGAAAATAGAAAATCTGTGTAAACGAACAGGGACTACAGAGACAAGCATAACCAACAGAATACAAGAGATAGAAGAAAGAATCTCAATGCTGAAGACACTATAGAGAAAATAAACACAGTGATCAAAGAAAGCTCACACTAGTGACTTAGCAGCATACCTGAAAGCTTAGGAGACCATTCTATTTTCTGATGTCTTCTTCAGTTTCTTTTTTCAAAGACTTAATGTTCTTGTCAAACGAGTCTTTTGGTTTTTTCATTAGTGTTACCCCAAGATATTTTATGTTATTTGGAGCTATTGTAAATGGTGATGATTCTTTGATTTCTTTCTCAGTCCCTTTATCATTTGTATGTAGGAGGGCTACTGATTTTTTTTTTTAGTTGATCTTGTACCTTTCCACATTACTGAAGGTGTTCATCAGCTGTGGGAGTTCCCCCTTATAATTGTGGGATCACTTATGTGGACTATCACATCATCTGTAAATAGTGAAGGTTTGACTTATATTTTATTGTTTTAAAAAAGAAAACTATTTTTTTTTCATTTTACATATCAATCCCAGTTTCCCTGATCCCATTCCTTCCCCCGCAATCCACCACCATCTACTTCTCAGAGAGGGTAAGACACATTGCTTTGAGGAATGTTTAAGCCCCTCCCTACTATATATAGGCTGAGCAAGGTATCCATCCAAAGAAAATGGCTTCCAAAAAGCCAGTACAAGCAGTAGTGATAAATGCTGATACCATTGCCAGTGGCCCCACATTCTGCCCCAACCATACAACTTTCACCCTCATTCAGAGGGTCTAGTTAGGTCCTATGCTGGTTTCTTTCCTGTCTGACTGGAGTTGGTGAGCACCCACTAGCTCAGGTAAACTGTTTTAGTGTATGTCCCCATCATGGTCTTGACCTCTTTGCTCATATTCTCCCACCTCCCACCCTTCAACTGGACTTCGGGAGCTCAGCCCAGTGTTCCACTGTGGGTCTCTGCCTCTTTTTCCATCAATTGCTAAATAAATATTCTATGGTGACATTTAAGATGTTTAAGATCTACTCACCTATGAACACCTGAGTTTTGGAAAAGAGAAAGAATCTTCAGCAAATGTAATGACATAACTGGATGTCAACATGTAGAAGAATAAAGATATATTTATATCTATCCTGATGCACAGAACTCAAATCTAAATGAATGAGAGACCTCACCATAAATGCAGTTACACTAAACTTGATAGAAGAGAAAGTATATAAGAGAAGATGAGAAAGTGGGAAGTAGCCTTGAATGAACCGGCACAGAATACCACTTCCTAAACACAACACCAGTAATGCAGACACTGAGAGCTGCAATAAATATTTGGGACCTTCTAAAACTGATAAGCTTCTACAAGGTAAAGGACACATTCAATAAGACAAAAAAAAAGAGCCTGCCGAATGGAAAAGATCTCCACGAACCCCACAGCAGACACAGGACTGACCTCCAAAATATATAAAGAACTCAAGAAACTAGACATCAGAATACCAAATAATTTAATTAAAAATAGATACAAATATAAACAGAGAACTCTCAGCAGAAGACTTTCAAATGGCCAAAAGACACTTAAGGAACTCTTCAACGTCCTTGTCCATCAGGTAAATGCAAATCAAAATGATTCTGAGAAACCATCGTATACCAGTCAGAGTGACTAAGATAAAACAAAACAAAACAAAACAAAAAAACCACCAACGATAGCTTATGCTGGAGAAGATGTGGAGTAAGGGTAACACTTCTCCATTCCTGGTAGGAGTGTAAACTTGTGCAGCCACTTTGAATATCATTATGGTGGTTTCTCAGAAAATTAGGAATCAGCCTACATCAAGACCCAGCAATACCACTCTTGGGCATATACCCCAAAGATACTCATTTGTATTACAAAGATATTTGCTTGACTATATTCATAGAAGCATGACTTGTAATGGCCAAAACCTGAAAACAACCTAGATGACCCTCAACCAAAGAATGGATAATGAAAATGTGGTGTATTTACATAATGGAGTACTCCTCAGCGGTACAAAATAATGACATCTTGAAATTTGCATACAATTGAATGAAGCTAGAAAAAGTCATCCTGAGTGAGGTAACCCGTACCCAGAAAGACAAATATGGCTTGTACTCACTCATAAGTAGATATTAAATGTAAAGCAAAGACTAAGGAGCCTATACCCCATGATCCCAGAGAATCTAGAAACTTCATCCAGCAAATGATGCAAGAAGAAGCAGAAACTGACAGCAAAGCACTGGGCAGAGCTCCCAAAGCCCAGTTGAAGAGAGGGAGAAACAATAATATGAACAAAGGGTCAGGACATGATGGGCATACCCACTGGGGCATCTTACTTGAGTTAATGGGAGCTCACTGACTCCAGACTGACAGTGGGGGAACTAGCGTAGGACCAAACTAGGATATCTGAATGTGGGTGATAGTTGTGTGGATGGGACAGTCAGTAGGGTGACGGAAGTGGGACCAGGATTTATCCCTACTGATTGAACTGTCCTTTTGGAGCCCATTCCCCTTTGGAGGGATACCTTGCTCCGCCTAGATATAGTGGAGAAGGCTTTGGTCCTGCTCCAAAGTACAGTGCTAGACTCTGTTGGCTCCACATGGAAAGCCTTAGCCTCTCTTAGGAATGGATGGGGATAGAGTTGGGGGAAGGTGAAGGAAATGTGTGGAGGGGAGGAAGTGAGAACTGGGACTGGTATGTAAAATTTTAAATAGTATTAAAAATATTTTAAGCAGAAAAACTGTAGTCATAGAAAGAATTAAAATTCTCCAAATAACATACCTTTATGGATCCATTAATGTATGTCCTATCATCACTTTATAATCACAGTTTTTACAAAGGTTGAATTTGCCAGAAGTCTCACCAACTTTGAAGAATATATACATTGCCTTATATTGTTAGGCAGTGGTCTGCCTAAGAAGCATATGAACAGTTTTCATTTGTATTTGAAAGGCATGATCATGACTTCACATGAATTTTGAAAATTGTTACAATTATTAAGTACTAAGTATGTGAATGAGGTTTTAGAAAAAATAAGGAAGAAGGATGAATACCTAATGTGTTTATAAATGCTCAACAGGAAAGAAGAAAGATTTGAGTAATGTGAAAGAGAAAATGGTTTACTACTTCTTTTTCACTTATTATCTCTGCTGACACTCTCTTTCAATGCTATAGAACCTGCCAATCATCATTCACTATTCATAATATTATTTCATCATATTTATCTTTTCTCAATAAAATTCTTCATCTATGGTTTATATAGTTCCTGTGTCATGAAAATATATTTATGGGAGTAAATAGACAGATTTATTGATTGATAGATCTATTGATATGATGATAGACAAGTAGATAAATAGATGGTAGATAGATCATAGACAAATACAGAGTTTATGTTCCTTTTAAAGGAATTTTTAAAGAACCAAAAGAGTTCCTGAGTGAAATCAGTGAAGAGGGAAGACATTTGGACACTACTCCTTTATACTCGAAGCTTTTACAATTCTTTTTTTTTCTAAGTGATTCAAACCGATATCTTGAAAATATCGGTTTATATCTGTTTATTAATTCTGAATAATATCATAATTATTGCTTTACCAAAAGAAACCATTTGAAAAGGGCTATATAAAACCATTTATGGATAAAGGCACTGGTTTGAGTATAAAATAAGTTAACGAATGAGTTCTCAAGAGATCACTAAGATAATTTTAATTCCTAGTTGTAAAATTATGAATCAAGTTGCATTTATTTTACCTGATCTATTACCAACTGCTAGATAGAAACAAGACAAATGTAAGTGGCTTTGAAAGTTGCTCTAGGGCAAGGGCTATAGATAAAATGAGTAAAACTTAAGTTAAGGTGATCTAGTGAGGTCCTTCTAGATCTGAATGTGTACTATTATCATGCCAGAAGCACTGCTAGCATGGCAAGGACAGGGAGGTTGGTACACATCTACGGTTTAAATGCATGGAGACAGCTTTCCACAACAATCACCCTGTTTCATGGCAACATGTTCTTTGACAATCTTAGTCAGATTTATTGCAATGAAATTTCCAATTTCTAGCACAATTTCAGTGATTAAATAATTGCTTCTCCTCATGATTTTCAAATTATTATGTCAGTGAACATAATGTGAAGAGGTAAAAAGAAACATTTTTCTTTGCTCTTAATAGAAAATTAATTGGATGTTTAAGAACATAGATGTACTTAAAACTGTTAGAAGAAGGTTAGCTGGTAATTTCTAGAAATACTTTCTGCTGGGGTGATCCCTGAGTTAGGCTTAGGCTTTGTTTCTGCTCCCTCCCCAATCACATAATGTTCAAATACATGGTTTTTATGAATTGATATTTTCTAGATAGAGTTCCTGCATTTAAAGCAGTGGAGAGGGAAAGCATTTGGACAGTAAGTCTAAATCCTTTAGACTTGAAGCTTTTACAATTTCCTTT
The DNA here is from genome assembly GCF_950005125.1 of Chionomys nivalis. Taxonomy (NCBI): domain Eukaryota; kingdom Metazoa; phylum Chordata; class Mammalia; order Rodentia; family Cricetidae; genus Chionomys; species Chionomys nivalis. Next base: position 16,237,997 of record NC_080091.1, on the reverse strand, counting down.
TCTTCCTAAGTCATTCAAACTGGTATTTTGGAAAGATCTGTTTATAACATTTCATCATATGAAAGAATTTCTGAAATTCTGATCTATTTAGAAGTCCTTGGTTAGCAGCAAGATGCATCTTTCAATACTGTTTACTGTGTGTTCAGCCTGTGTGTTGTGATGTAAGGGGAGAGGTTACCGGTTGAGAGTTCTCAGTGAGAATGACAGAGTGGCACAGAGTGCTATTAGCAGGCTGACAAACTGAAGCTGCTTTAATTGTCTAAATATAGTGATGGAGGTGGTTCTTGTATTTATCTGTTGCTTTCATTGGTTAATTAATAAAGAAAACTACTTGGCCCTGATAGGACAGAAAATTAGATAGGCGGAGTAAACAGAACAGAATGCTGGGAGAAAGAAGCCGAGTAAGGAGTCGCCATGATTCTCTCACTCCAGACAGACACAGGTTAAGATCTTTCCTGGTAAGCCAGCTCGTGGTGCTACACAGAATATTAGAAATGGGCTAGATCAATATGTAAGAGCTAGCCAATAAAAGGCTGGAACTAATGGGCCAGGCAGTGTTTAAAAGAATACAGTTTCCGTGTAATTATTTCGGGGCATAAGCTAGCCATGTGGGCGGCTGGGTGCCGGGGACACAGCCCTGCCGCTCATATTACAACAATATAGTAGTCAGAATAAGAGATTGTTGTTAGGACAATAATATGTACCTCTATCTCTTTGATTTGCTGAATTGGTAACTACTACCTCATAGAAGCAGAAAAAATTTATAACTGAACCTGAGTCTGAGCCTTTACATATGTTATCAAGTAGCTAGACAATTTGATCATGTTGACATTAAATCACTGGTCAAACATATAAAAAGAAAATATCACAAACACAAGCTTGTATCAGAATGTTTTATCACTGTTAAGATTAAAATGACACAATACACATTATAAAAAATTACTTGAGAACTTTACAGCAGTATGCAATGGGACATTTTAGTACTATTCACATATAACTCAAGAGCCAAGTGATTGAATTCAAGGGATAACAGATGAGAATAGATTAATAGTTGAGAGAAAGCTGAATTCCTCCTTCTATCACTTGAGGTGACCTTTACTATGTTTTCCTTTGTCCAATCCATCATCAGTGCCCTTTATAGTATGGCTTTTTCCATTCATATTTACTTAGAAGTTTTCTTTTTCTGAAAAAAAAACATTTTAAATTTTCTTTCAACTTATAAAGCACAGAATTCTCTCAATTTATTCATACATTTATTTATTTTAAAAATGTAATTCTGTCAATATTCCTTTATTCATTATTTTAAAATATTGCTTACTCACTTTTTTATTCTTTATAGTATTTTTGTCTTAGCACAAAATATTTCATTGCTGAAGACATTTGTAATTAAACATGGGAGATGGAATAGATATATAACCAACTTAATAGTGGGGAGAAATGAGTACCATACATGAAGTTAACAGCTTAGTTATCAGTTATCAGTGATGGGTTATAGAACCTTAATTAGTACACAGGCTCTCCATGGAATTCGTAGACTACGCCTATGAAGACAGCAGTAAAGAAAATATAAAAGATAGGGTCGAGAATGTGGACAAGCTACACAAGTGCAGTGGGAAGAATGCAAACCGTTTAAAACTGATTGCACTAAAGTTACAGGTAATAATAGACTATAGGAGATGGATTTAGAAATGACATTTAGATCACGCAGTGAAGACTCTGGGATGCTGGACTATAAATATTCCCTCAGTAGGAAACCAGGAATACAACCCTGTTTAGTGGGAAATAGGATGACAGATACTACTATATGAGGGGATTAAGACAACAGCAAAGGAACATGAAGGAGCAAATGGTTGTGTGTGAGGCAAAGAAGACCATATTATGGTGGTCAACAGGTCTATGGAGATTTGAGGAAAGTACTGCAAAGTTTGGGAACTGAGGGGATTTGTTGGTATTTACAGGCATCATTTGATATTATCTGCATAAAAAGCTCCGGGACAGACTATTGGCTCCATTTCCCAAAGCGGTAGTTAAGTTCCAAGAAATCACAGCCAGGAGTCAGAGGAACTAGGACTTAAACTAGACAATCTAATTCCTGAACTAGGAACATTTACACTATTATGGAACTCTTTTGCTAATAGTGTGGTGGCAGGGAAAAGACAATATTATGGCATAAAGGAACTCTTCCAGCCTTAGTGACTGAGAAGCTGTAGGTAATAATGGAATTAGTGGACTGATTGTATAAAGGGAAACAAAGAGCTCCAGTTTGTACTGCTGAACCCATATTCTTCATTTGTCATAAAAGAATAGCTAAACATCAGGAACTCAGGAAAAGGTGTGGACAAACACAGCTCACCATTTTAAAGTGGAGTGATAGGACCTCTGGGATGGGCAAGAAAAGAGAAAGAGGGCAGTGAACAGAAGCAAGCAGGCCAAGAGCAGGCACTGGAAAGTCATAAAGGCAATAGCATTTCATCAGGAATCACAAACATAATTTCATCTCAGAGAGCTGAAACGTCTTCTAGAGAAGCACTGATCTCCTACGTAGAGAAGCCATTCCACTGCAGGGCTTGTAAATCAATTAAACCCAAATTATAAAGACAAATAGTATCTGTTTCTATTGTGACATAAAATCTAAGAAGGAAACTCTAGCTGTGATAATCTAAAATTTTTATAATGCCATGTGACTGAGTTGGCTTTCTTTACACAGTTTCAATAATATAAAGACAGCTTTGGGGGCTGTTGGGTCCTTCGAGATCACATGGTCTAACAACCTCCTTTTATAAGTGAGAAATATGAGCCCTAGAGAACTGACCCCAGGTTACCAAGCTAGCTTTTTCATAAATGTGTTCGTTTATATTTACACTCACTATGGGGAGAGACCAAGCACTTTGTATTTCATTATGATACATGCCTGAGAGTATTGGAGAGAAGATGTGCCTGTACTGTACAAACACAATATTTATTAAGATTCTAATTTGCATAGATCTTACCCTTCCCATGAATGTAACCTTCATCATGTCTTATTTTTTCTTACCCTCAATGAGACTTTTCAGGCATGAAATCAGACAAGCTCCCCCAAAATTATTTTTATTTTTAAAGAACATTTGAACTTCTAGAGTGGAAATAAAAGGACAGACAACAGCAGGTGAAGGAAAAGAGAGCCCAGTTAGGTTAGAGGAAGAAATTAAAGAGATCTGTGGGTGTGTGTGCAGGGGGCAGATCCTTGCCTAAGAGTCAAGCACCTGTCCTTTATTTTTCTAAATATGTTATTTAACCTTAGCCCCAGGAGATGTGACAGTCCTAGTATAAATTAGTAATAGCCATGACTACCAGTAAGAGCAGTTCCTCTCCACGTCCTAGACCACAGGTTGGTTGCAACCTCTATGCTAGTGGCTTTCGCCATCCTGTTTCTTATGACTATAAAGTGATGTACCCTTCCAGAATTCCAGGAAGTGCTAGTCATCAGGTAGGTGTTCCTGTCTTATATCAGCGTTTCTCTGACTCGGGAGCTTGTCACAGCTATTTTCCCTTTTCTTACTACTGGCCATAGTAGCTTTAGAACTTCTGTCTTACTCATGATGAAACATCATTTTTTTCTTCGCTCTTTAAAGAGGCAACCTAACTATGCTTTAGTACCATATCTTAGGATCTTTTCCAAAAATTGCTTGTTGGAAACTGCACACCTGTACAGATAAACCCTTCTCTGCAAAATAGCATATTCTCTCTGAATATATTCATTCTCGTCTTGCTGGTTTGGGTAAATTCTTCAACTCCTTTACTTGAAATGTTTTCTTATAAAACTTTCATTTTTTGCATGGGTGCTTCTTGTATAAAAAGCCTTTATCTGAGCCCCGGGGACCTTGTCTGCAGGATATTTTCATTTTCTGTCCTCTTCTTCAGTATCTTACCAATGTTAAATTCCTGCTTAGTGACTGGCCTGACACCTCTAACTCCTTCTCTTAAATCATCTGCTTCTTCCTGTCCTCTGAATCAGAGAATGTGAAATATCTACAAATATAATTTACTAGGACACTAATTAATAGCTGTAAAGGATATGTATTTTAAAAAGTACTTTGCTATATATTTGAGTTGGAGTAGAGCTGTTAGTTATAGTGCCTTATTTTAAGAAAAAAACATTAATAATTCCCATATTTTCTCTGAAACTCTAGATAAAATCCTCTAGTCACAAAAATTATTGTACAAATGCAAGTATTATATAAAACTTAATTTTGGTAGACTAAAATAACTTATTTTTTTCTTTGTGGAATTTCACTTCTTCCTCTCACTGAATCTTAAACATTCTTAAAGAAAGCTTTATTTACTTTTCTGAAGTGTAAATCTCTCTGCAAACATGTGATCTCTAATTATTCCTTCACTATAGACCAATAAAACCTACTATCTATTGAAACTATAGTTCCAAAAATAATTTGGAATATTCATACATGCAAGAAATATCTTTCCCTTTGCTTTTTAAGAACATAGGAAAGTCACCAAACTAGTGACCAAAACCACATATCATTTCAATGTTTTTACAGGAAATGTGGTAAAATGATTTTCCAAACTGAGAATTATAACACAAACCAAAGAGTGACACTGTCATGAAAAGCCATTGCTGCGAAGCATGTATAACAATCCTTTAAAAATCCTGGGCTCCTCTAAGCGAAGGGTTGTAGTCTAAGTTTTCTTAGAAGAATGTTTATAAGAATACATTTTTTTGTATAAAATTTAAAATGGAATAAAATCTCCTATACCAGTGAGAGTGAAGAGCAGTGAGATTAGTGAACCCATAACGAAGAGAATATCCATCAACTTCATATTTTTCTCTCACACAAAACTAGCATTTTCCTCAACTAGATATTTCATGATTGCAAATTTGTAGGGTGACTCTTATTCACTTAAATTAATAGTCAGATATTGTATTTAATAAAGAGGTATAAGTTCTCTTCCTGGAAATTCATAGTTTTATTTAAATTTTACAGCCTTTTATCTGTGACTGTTTTTGACTGAAAGCCCTACTGTGTTACATCTCAATCCTGACTGTAATTACAATCAGTTAAGAGGGTCACATTCCTGGGAACTGGAGCTACAAGTGTTTGTGAGCCTATTGGTGTAGGCGCTGGATGGGTGATGGGTCTTCTGCAAGAGCAGGAAGGGTTCAAAATTAGTTTTTTAACACTTAATGCAAATGATAAACTTCCAGGTTTTATTTTTGTCAACATACCAGATAATTAACATAGCTACAAACTTGTTTCTAATCCCTCATCCCATTTTAAGTTAAACAACTCATTATTCCTACTTTCTTTATAAATGTTTAGGATGTATTAAATGTTAAGACTATACTAAATTCATAACTTAAAACTAATATGCCTTCACTGTGTTGTTCAATTCTCTCCTTGCTGCTTAAATCCCCTTAGCCTGACAATTCAAGAGAACTGTCATTTCTGACAAAGTACATGTCACCTAGTACAAACTTATGGGTTTAAGAATTGTTTTTGTCATAGGAAAATTTATCCCCCATCTTCAAACTGTGTGTTCAGTGATATTTTACAATTCTGTTTTCAAAAGCTGTGGTTGGTAAAATTGATGCGCTACACTGGTGAACACAGCAGGAACATTCTGTGTCTTCAGGCAAAAGATCTGTCATTGCCAGGAGATTCAGTTCAGTGGGAGGGATGGCATGTGAGTATGCAGAGCCTTTGTCACCCAATTTCAGGAAAGGAGAACATGGAAGGAGAAAGAAAATGCCTCCGTGAACTGCACTGATCTGTATGGAGTATTTTCTGTTCCCGTTTTTCAAGATCTTCTATGACAGTGGTTCTCTTTACTCAGAAAACAAGAGCTATAACTAGCATGGCAAAGCACACACCAGAGTCCTAAAAGAGTGGTTTTCATAAACCTTCCTGAACTAGCATATGCATTGCCCAAACATGCATTGAAGTTAAGATCACGCAGCTAGCTCTAAAATGTGGTTTGGGATGCATCTCCATAGATGGTGCTGAGGTTCCTGTTCCTGATGTACAGAATACTCATGGTCTCTGTGCCATTAGCTTCATTAACAAACATTGGAAATATACTCCCTAACCTAATTGTCAAATTAGACAAAGTAAGAAGTGAGCATTTAGAAGTTGTTTATTCTCTTGCTCTATAAATGATTTGGTGAAGTCACACCAATCATCTTTATTTCACTGTCTCATTGCCACTAATTAGATAAGAAAGTGCATTCTCTTTAAATTTCAAGATCTACTTCCACCTAGCAAATGAAGATCTTTTGCTATTGAAAAATCATATTTCAATAAGAAACTTCAAATAGGGACCTAATGAGCTGGTGATAAAAACTACTTCCAGGCATTGGTGCTATATTCAGGGCTGAATTAATATTTTGCTCATGTGTAAAGAAATGGAGTAAGTAGCAATAAGTTAATAGATTCTGTCACTGGTGGAGCAAACTAACCGCTTTTTAAAAAATTAACCCTGAACTTTATTCTCATTTCCTACTTAATGGAGAAGACATACTCCATATATTATTTGTAATAGAAAAATCAAGTGATTTTATCTTGGCATCGTTCTCCCCTTAATTTCAAGTTTCTGTATTTATCATGTGCACTGAATTTGAGTGAAAGATTGACATGCAGCGTAATTACTCTAAATACTTATGCTTAACGTGATGAGGCAGGTTCCATTACAGCTGTCATCAGTTCTGTAAATCGCTCTTATATTTTACAGTTCCTATCCATTTTAAAGTTAGGGAAACTGAAAATTAATACATTTGTCCTATTTTAAACATTTAAACATTTCAGAGATTTCAGAGACAGAGCATAAAACTACAACCATTCAATGCAGTGTTCATGCAAGCATCCGCTTTGTAACCCTGGCTCTCTTAGTGCCAGGTGTAATTTTGATGGCACTAAGGATCCTTAGTAACCTCTGTTCATGTTCTTCCAGAAAAAAACTGAAACTATAGCTTCCGGAATTTATCTTCCTCATCAATGTTTTTGTTCATGTTAGTGCATATTACCTAAATAGTAACCCATATACCCATTTATTTACCTCCTCTGTCACGAATCTCTGATTATCTGGTACTAAAATGTTGGTCCGTGTCTGCTTGGAAGTTATTACATGTCTATTATCTCCAGTCATATTTGGATCTTGTTTTTATGATGAATCTACTATTACCTATCATCTACATACCTACCTGTTTATTGGTCTGACTTTTCTTATGTTGCTAGGGGACAGAGAGGCCACACGCATGAGTGGGTAAGACTCTTGAACAATAACTTGACCTCATTAGGAGCTTTTTAGATATATTTTATCCTTCAAGATAGTTCATTACTTTCAGTCTGGGTGCACACCTTCTCAGTCTCATATTCCTTTCATTTCCAGATGGCCTGTGAGTCCTTTAGGTCTGTGGACCCTTCAAAGTCTAATTCTTAGAAATATCCCTTCTCTTCAGCAAGCTTCTTTCAGGTTAATGGTTTCTTTGGAAATGTCGCTGTTTCTCTCATTTCCAACTTACCTTGTGCCATCCTATGAAGCACAGCCCATGCCCTCCTTTCAGTGTCTGCCATCAGACATTTCTTCATGTCGAAGCTTCCATTCCTTCAAATTTCTTTTAACAATAAAAGTTACTATGCTTACCAACTTCCCTTATGGCTAATGATCTAGCTCACATATTACCCTCTTCAGATTTATTTTACAAAAGCAGGTATACTTGTCATAGCTTCATAATTTTATCTTGTACTTTCTCTGAAAATAAAATTCATTGATTTTACATTCTTCAAATCTCCAGTTACATCATATTACAGTTTAATGAACATTTATCATTTTCTGTTTCTTACAGTTTATCAGCTCTTAACATTAACACATCTGACATCTGAAGTTGTCCCTCTTATTCTTCTCTAGGAACACATTTGACTTCATTTACCATTGGCAAAATTATAAAATAGATAACGACTTTTAATCTCAAAAAGGAAATAATTAATTTTCAAAAAAATACCTGAACTGATAGCAATATCCTGTGCTGTTTTATTTTCCAAGACTCCAAACTCACAGGGGAGCCACTGTTCATTTTAAGTTTTGTTCATAGACTACTGTTCTGAGATGTTTCCAAACAATGGCAAAGGATTTACGACACCACACAGAATCCACTCATCCCTGGAGGATGTTTGTTCCACCTGAAGTAACACATCTAGTGAACACTAGCCAGAAAGAAGAAAGCTTCACCTTTGGCAAAATCATGCCTTCTTTACTCACGACCTTTCTGTATGCACAGATCACCCTTCCATCCAAGGCCAGACAGCATCATGGTGAGGTCTCTAACTCCATACCCAGCCAGTTGATGCTGGCATTCCCTCTGGCCATTGTGAGTCATTTTTGACTGTGAGAAAATCTAGTAAATATGGAGGATAGTGTTTATAATTTTGAGTGTCTCTGGTCTATTCAAAAGTAGAAGTAATTTTTAAAGATGAAATACTGTTTCTCAAACTATAAATTGTTTACTTGATATAACTTCCAAACCTCTCTGTTCCTGTTCAATCTGATTCATTGAGAACACAACTACAAAGAAACAAAGAGCAAATACTTCTCATTTTGTAAATGGTGAGAATTTAGTGCTCTCAAGACAGCTCACATTTCTCTAGATTATAAAAACTTTTTAAAGTTGTCTAATAAGGTAATTGAGTGGATTAAATGATAAATTATGTGATGTGTTCAGTATATAAAACTGTTTAATCATGTAATTAGGACAATTACCACAAGTACAATATTCATTTAGTACCATGATTTTGTGTTCTGTTCTATTTATATTTACAATAATGATTACTTTAGCAATCTATAGTGGTAGTTATGGGAATAATATGATCTGAGAGTAGTTTATTTCTTATTCTCTTTCTTTTTGTTCTACTATATCAATTCAATCTATTGCCCTCCCATATGTCTGTACGTTTTCCTCTTATTGATATTCCCTATTCCTCTTTTCAAATAGTACTTCTTAATCATGTCTAAACTACTACAACTCGGTCATATTTTTCCTACAAATTTCAAGACAAATAATCCAAATTCCAATAAGTACAAACATAATCAGAAAGAATCAACTAGGGCTCAGGTCAAAGCCCCTTTCTATTTGTTTATGTGGCCTGTAGGCTACTGCTCTGCTTTCTTGTAGAAAACAGCATCTGTGCTGCTTCACTGATCAAAGCACAGTGTTTCTGAAAGGGGCCTTTTAATGCAGTTCTAGTCAGAACAACACAAAGATTCAAGACAAAGCAAGCCTGCCAAAATTAGTAGTCCCTTGAGAATTGATTGGATAGTTTATTTCTAGCAACCTAAAATGAGAAAAAAAAATATTGCCAGAAAAGAAATATTAAAAGACATTTCTTCTCTTAGGTGTAACAAGGCTACACAAAGGTGTTGTGTTTCTTGTGCAGAAGCTGACAGGCAGGAGGAACAGAGTTTTCTCCCTCGGTGGGAAAGTTGTTGAGCTCTTCATGCTGGTTGAGTTAAGCATGTGCATCTCTAATTGTCCTTGAATCCTGTTTTATGGTAGTGTGTAGGATGGAATGAATGATACTTTGCCTGATCCTATTCCATGTATTTTCTACAAAATTATTTAGATATGAATATTCATAGAGCGCTTGTGAAAATAATTGACATTTAAATCCTAAATGTCTTAAAATCCATAAAAACAGTAAATGTCATTTTACATAATGAGGTGTTTTTCTAGGTGATTCTGTAGTTAAAGAGCTGTTCTCTGTTTAAATCAAAACTGAATCACTATCTTGATTCCTAGTACGTTATAATCTCCCTGATACTTGTCTGACGTCTAGATTGTAGTGAATGCTTCTCCTCACATTTTCAACTGTAATGCTCAGAGTCTGTCTCAGGTAATTCTGCTCTGATGTGGATCTCTGTAGGTAGAGTTTTCAGTTTATACAACCAGTCTGTTCTGTCCCAACAGCTAATCACTAAGTAACCACACAGTGACCTATTATTTATTATAAATGTCCAATCAATAGCTTAGTATTGTCTCCAACCAGCACTTACAACTTAAATTAACCCATCTCTAGTCATCTGTGTGCTACCCCAAGGCTTGTTTATCTCATCTATTAACTTCCCATGTTACTTCTTCTGTGTCTGACTCATGACTTCTCTGACTCTGCTCTCATCCTGCCCAGGGTTTTCTCTGCCCCCAAATCCTGCTGAGCTTTCAACCAATCAGCTTTTTATCATGAATGAGAGCAACACATCTTCACACTGTACAAAAGAATATTTGACAGCAGTTCTCAAAGTTAATTTCCATGGATTTTTGAGGCCATGCCAGTTATTTCTTCAGAAAATATACTGAACAAATATAATGGTTTTCCTACATTGTCTATATATTTTCTCTATTAATAAAAAGCTGAATCTTAGGTTGTTGCCACTAAAACCTATACTCAAGCACAAGGAACACTATTGACCTTGACAGACACATTTTTGACCTTACTCATGTGTCATTCCCACTTTGAGTGGTTCACATTTGACCATAATTTTATCTCCTTCCCACCTTGAGAGAACAACATTTGATCTTACTTCTCTGTCATTTCCACATTGCAAGAACCACATTTGAACTGACTCATGTATTTCTCCCCTTTCTTTAATTTTTGCTATCCTTTTTTGTTATTTTTGTTAACATTACATTTCTTCCCCTAGGATCCTTACAACCATAATCTGACTAATTTATCATGACCCTTCCAAATATTATGGATGGGTCCAGAGGACATGTAATTTCTTATGATGATATTTGTCAATTATCATTCTCAAAATATACCATGCATAAAATTAATGTGAAACTGAGATAACTTCCTAGCTAAACACTTCAAGCATATCTATAGAAAATAAATGAGTGTGTGATTAAAAGGATACCATTAATATATTTTTTGTAAGATGACACCACAGACACAAATCACAAATGAGTCTTTACTAGAGAAGCCTTCTGTCCTTCAGTGTGAAGGTGCTGAAAAGTCCCGAGAGTCAAAGGGAAAGACCTCTAGAAACATATCCAATAAAGGTCCATATGCTTCTCTTCAGATTTTCCAGCCCTACAAACCATAAACCTTCCCTTTTATGCTGATGAAAAGTCACTGGACTCATAATTAGTTACAATCAGATGATTCTTCAAACAACATTTTATGATTGTGAATCACAAGTGTATGAATATTAAAAATAACTTTAGTCCGGTAGTTTTTATCTCATAATCACATATTTTAAATGTCTCTTTTCACAAATTGTCGATAAAACTATCCAGTGAGTATAAAGAAGTAAATCAGTGTACACTCATTCTCACCAAGACTGGCATAGAATATTGAGCACCTTCATTTTATTTAAATTATAAAGTTAATATGTAAGAATACTTAAATAAAGTTGTGTTCATGAATATGGATAAGTTTAAAGGCAACTAATGTGATGTACATAAAAATTCAAACACATTAGTGTGTACAATTAAATACTGTTAACAAAGGAGGATAACCACATTCAATTACTGTTATATCTCAGGTTGTAGCCTAAAATATTAAACGGAAAACTTATACTTCAATCATAACCAAATTTCCTTGTTCAAACATTGCTAATTAAATTTTCTAATTTTTAAAGATATTTTAATATACTTTCTTTAATAATTTGACTTAAACCACTAGTCGTTCTAATTTAGATGTCATAAAAAATCTGTTGACTGTCAATAAGGAATTGAGTCTATGCAGTACTGCTCATAATTCTAACTGGGAACTGTTTTATGTGAATTAAGTAAATAGTTATGGGTTTTATATAAAATAATATTTCATATTTGTAATATTTTTACAGAATGCACCCTATTATATAGGATTGGCTGCTGGAATATTAGTTTCCATATAAATTAGTGGAAGTTGTATTTTACTAGGGAAAAGGGAATACTCATCCCTGAGTTTTTCTAGGTAGATGTTCTATAAAACACTCAAATCATAGTATTTCTCTCTTTTTTTACATTTATTTTAGTTGTGAGAATTTCATCCATCTGCACCATATTTACATAATTTAACCCTTTCTTCTTCCCCCACTTTCACCTCACTTACTCCAACTATCCTCATGACCCCCAAACTTCCTCTCTAATTTACAACCTCTTAATTATAAGTGTTTATATATGTCATTTATGAAATTCATATATGCAATGAATTAGAATGCAATACATGTCATGTAATATATTTTGCATACGAACGAGCACATACATATGTACACATATATTTACATATAAATGTAAACTAACATATAAATACAAATACAACTGGATGAGTCCTTCTACCATCACTCATGTATATGAATTTAGGGCTGAACACTTAGAGTTGGAATAACTGCCAGAGAGTTGGTTACTAGAGATGCCTGAGTCAACCTTTCTAAGCAGACATAAATAGCTGAAAACTCTTCTTGCTTTCAATCAAGGTAACAAATACCTGTATAAAGGAAGAATGAAACATATATGTATACATGTATTATGTATATGTATATACTGATGTTCCATTTTCAGAAGACCAAAGTAGAAAGCTATAAACTATATTCACTGCCTTGGGCTCTTATTCTCCATTTCCCCCCTTACCCAATGGTCTCTGAAATTTGGTGTGGTGCTATAGGACAATGGTCTTACATCCTGTAAAATTTGTCACTCATATTAGTTTAATAAAATGCTGATTGGCCAGCAAGTATAGGAAGTATAGGTGGGGTGTAGGCAGAAAGTAAAGGCAGGGTGACCAGAATTCTGGAAAGAGAAAAGGCTCAGTCTGCAGTTGTTACCCAGACACACAGCAAGCAAGATGAGAATGCTTCACTGATAAATGTTACCAAGCCACATAGCTAACACAGAAAAGAATTATTGGTTAATGTAAGGTATAAGAGTTAATAAGAAGCTTGAGCTAATAGTTCAACCAGTTTATAATTAATGTAAGCCTCTGTGTATTTCTTTGAGACTGAACAGCTGTAGGACTGGGCAGGACAAAAACCTCTCTCAACAAATGACACCACACAAAACCTGAGAGAGCTTAGGAAGCAATTATAGACACACAAAAAAAACCAAGATAAGCATAGCTTCTTGGTAGAAGCATTTTCTCAGGTGAGCTCTGTTTGCTAGAGGCAAGAACATCTCATTTAAAAGAGGCCTTCTGACTCAACTTTAACTGTAAAAACCTTTCAGCTCTTTTAAGATGCCCCACACAAAACACTTAAATGGTGTTTATGAATAGCTGACAACATGTTTCTTGGTGGTGGCAGGGACCTTGAAACTCCATAAAGTTCTGAGGAAAAAAATGACTCCCACTAAACATAACATCTCAAATGCAGCTTTCCCTCCCTCAACTCCTCCAAGCCCTTCTCCCAACCTCCTTTTTTTTCCTATATTAACTTTTTCTCTTTATCACTTAAAAAATAATGGGGCCTCCCATGAATATTCACCTAATGTGGCCTAAAAAGGATAAAATATATTGGGCACAAGCTCTCATATGCTGTAAGAGGCAAGCCAGTAGGAAGAAAACGGTCTCAAGAGTCAGAGACACCCCTACTGCCACTTTTAGGAGTCCCACAATAATATTAAACTACACAACCATAACACACGTGCAGAGAGCTTAGCTCAGACCCATGTTTGTTGTTTCACTCTCTGTAGGCCCTGATGAGCCCTGCTTATTTGATTCTGTGGGCCATTTTCTTGTGGTGTCCTTAACACCTCTGGCTCCTACAATTATTCTTCCCCCTTTTCTGTAGGGTACATTTGGCTTCATCTAGTGTTTGGCTGTGGGTCTCTGCATCTGCTCCCAACATCTCCAGATGACATACCCGAATGACAATTAAGTTAGGATATGATTTATGAGTATAGCACAATATTATTAGGCATCATTTCATTGACATTTTTCTTGCTATGTTTGGTTTTATCCTGGGTCTCTGGACTGTCCTACCTCTGGTCCCTGTCCATCCAGGCAATGCCAGAAGTGGTCTTGCTCTCAGCGCAGAGACTTCAAGTTAGACCAGGCATTGGTTGCCTACTCCTAATTTTTTTTTTAATTCTTTTCTTTTTTTTTTTAAAGAAAACAAACTATCTTTTTTTTTCATTATACATACCAATCCAATTTCCCACTCCCTTCCCTCCTCCCATTCCCTCTACATACCCTCACACTCCATCCCTATCCAATCCTCTGAGAGGGTAAGGTACATTGCTTTGGGGAAGGTCCAAGGCCCTCCCTATTATATATAGGATGAACAAGGTAACTTCCAAAGAGAATAGGTTCCAAAAAATCCAGTACAAGTAGTAGGGATGAATCCTGGTGCCACTTCCAGTAGACCCTCATTCTGCCCCAACCATGCAACTGTCAACAACATTCAGAGGGACTAGTTTAGTCCTATGCTTGTTCCTTCCCAGACTGGCTGGAGTTGGTAAACTCTCATTAGCTCAGGTAGACTGTTTCAGTTGGTGAACCCATCATGGTCTTGACCTCTTTGCTCATATTCTCATTCTTCCCACTCTTCAACTGGACTTTAGGAGCACAGTCCATGGCTCTGATGCAGGTCTCTGCCTCTGTTTTTATCAGTTCCTGGATGAAGGTTCTATGGTGATATTTAAGATATTTATCAGTCTGACTACAGAGCAAGTCAAGATCTGGTCCCCTCCCCTTTACTGTTTAGGGTCTTAGCTTGGGTCATCTTTGTAGATTCCTGGGAATTTCTCCAAAATCTGGTTTCGTGCTAACCCTGTAATTGCTCCCTCAATCAAGATATCTCATTTCTTTCTTGCATATCTGCCCTTCCTCCTTCTCAACTATCCTATTCCCCCAAGTTCTCCTTACCCCTACCCTATTCTCGTCCTCTTTCCTTTCTACCCTCCTTTCTCCCCTCATCCCCATGCTCCCAATTTAGTCAGCTGATCTTGTCTATCTCAACTTTCCAGGCAGATCTATATATGTGTCTCTTAGGGTTCACCTAATTACTTAGCTTTTTTCTAGGATTATGAACTATAGGTTCAATGTACTTTGTTTATAGCCACCATCCACTTATGAGTGAGTACATACCATATTCCTCTTTTTGGGTCTGGGTTACCTCACTCAAGATAGTGTTTTCTATTTCCATCCATTTGCATGCAACATTCAAGATGTCATTGTTTTGTACCACTGAGTAGTATTCTAATGTGTAAATTTGCCACATTTTCTTCATCCATTCTTCAGTTGAGGGGCATCTAGGTTGTCTCCAGATTCTGCCTATTACAAAGAATGTTGCTATGAACATAGCTGAACAAAAGCCTTTGTAGTATGAGTTATCATCTTTTGGGTATATGGATTGCTGGATCCTGAGATAGGTTGATTCCAATTTTTCTGATAAACTACCATACTGATTTACAAAGGGGTTGTACAAGTTTGCATTTCTACCAGCAATGGTGAGCATTCCCTTTACTCCATATCCTCTCCAGAATAATATATCATTGGTGTTTTTGATCTTAGCCATTCTGACAGGTATAAGATAGTATCTCAGAGTTATTTTGATTTGTTGAACATTTTCTTAAGTATCTTTTGGTCATTTGAAATTCTTCTGTTGAGAATTCTCTGTTTAGTTCTCTACCCCATTTTTCAATTGGGTTATTTAGAATTTTGATGCCTAATTTCTTGAGTTCTTTATCTATTTTGGAAATCAGTCCTTTGTCTAATGTGTGTTTGTTGAAGATCTTTTCCATTCAGTCAGTAGGCTGCCTTTTTGTCTTATTGACTGTTCTCCCACAAATGCTGATTCACTATTGCCCCAACATATTTTATGAGCAGAACAGGTTATAGGTCAAAAGTTTTGTGGCTGTGTTGAGGTCCCAGTGTCAACACTGGGATTCTTACTTGATCACAGAAGATGGTTAGTTCTGATTTTATGTTCTCTATTACTAGGAGTCCTCTCTGGAGTCACTTTCATAGATTCTAGTGAGTTTCTACTGCAATAGGTTTCCTCATTGCCTTTCAGAAGCCCACAAATTCCAGTTGTTTCTCCGTGTACTCTTTCCCTCCATCACTTCTTCCACAATCTGATTCCTGTTCCCATTCCCATGAGAACATGATTTAAGCACAAATTCTATTCTATTTCCCCTTCCCAAGGAGATCTGTGAATTCCCTCCTTAACCCTTCTTATTATTTAGCATCTCTGGATCTGTGGATTGGAGCAAGGTTATCCTTTGCTTAACACAGCTAATGTTCACTTTTTAATGAGTATATATTTGTTTTTCTGGCTCTGACTTATTTCACTTAGGATAGATTTTTCTAGATTCATCCATTTGCCCTCAAATTTCCTGATGTCATTGTTTTTAAACAGTCATGTAATACTCTGTTGTGTAAATACACCACATTTTCTTATCTTTTCTTTGTTTGAGGGGGCTCTAGGTTATTTTCAGATTCTAACTATTACAAATGAAGCTGCTATTAATATAGTTGAGGAATGTCCTTGTGGCATAATTGAGCATCCTTGGCATATTTCCCAAAAGTGGTAGAGCTGGGTCTTGAAGTAATTTGATTTCTAATTTTCAGAGAAACCGCCATATTGATTTCCAAAGTGGCTGTACAAGTTTCCATTCTTACCAGCAATGGAGGAGTGTCCCTCTTGCTCCACATCCTCTCCAGCATGAACTGTCATTTGTGTCTTTGGTATTTGCCATTTTGACAGGCATGAGATGGAATCCTAAAGTCATTTTGATTTTCATTTTTGTGGTGGCTAAGAACGTTGAACATTTTTTTAAGTGTTTCTCAGACATTTGGGAAAATTCTGTTTAGATATGTACCCTGCTTTTTAATTGGATTATTTAGTTTGTTGATATCTAGTTTGTTGAGTTCTTAGTATATTGTGGATATTATTCTCTGTCAAATGTGGAGCTGGTAAAAATTTTGTCCTATTGGGAGTATCATTTGTCTTATCCACAGCTCTGGATTCTGGCTTAGTCTCTGGTGGAACAAGGAGCTTTTATATTGAAAATAGATTCTCCTTTCACACAACAAATTCTGAGTACATTGCCCCTCCCACTATTCCGCTCAGCCCCCTACCTCCTTCTCCCTTTACTTCCCCTTCTTCATAGATATTCTCACTCTAATATTCTACAGAAAGAGCAGGCCTCTAACACACAACAACCACACCTGACAAAATAAGATACAGGAAGACAAGGCAAAATCCCTCATATCTAAGCTGGACAAGGCAACTCAAAAGGAGAAAAAGAGTCCCAAGAGTAGGCAAAACAGTGAGAGACATACCTGTTCCCGCAGTTAGGAGTTCCACAAAAGCATCAAGTTTACAGCCATAACATAGATGCAAAGGAGTTGCAAACCCTTTATAGGGCCTTGCTTGTTGCTTTAGTCTCTGTGAGTCAATATGAGCCTTGCTTAGTTGATTCAGCAGGCTGTGTCCTTTGGGTGTCCTCCATTCCTTCTGTTGCCCACAATCTTTCTTCCCTAACATTTAAGTGATTCTCTGAGTTCTGAGTGGAGGGGGCATATACTGACTTTACAAAGCATACATAAGCCAAGAGGATGCTTGGTATGGTATCAGTTTATGCATTAAATAAATAACTGTTTTTATGATGTAAGATGACATTTAATTGTATGACTGTTAACTCCACAGTTCGGGTAAGCCAGTGTCCCGTGACAATTAGCACATAAGACAGGACCAGTATGGAGTTAGTTTTGAAATTCCTGTTGTTAATGTGGATTTTCTGATGATATAAAAAATTTAGAAGCACATTATTCTCACCTAGACTCAGTATTATATCAGTTATTCCTAACCTATGCTTAGTATATCAGTTATGCCTAACCTAGGCTTAGTATAGGATTAATTATGCCTAACATATGGTCAGCACAATACCAGCACATCCTGAGAAAAATTGTCCTATCTTTTTAAAGTATGAGTGTGTGTGTATGCACGCAGGATTATTTCCAAATTATGCTATTAATGTCAGAACTTCATCCTGTGGCCTCGGAAGTATCTGTATTGCCAGGCACACCACCATATCTCTCTATAAAATCCATGAAGACCTAATCCAAATGAAATAAAGAAAAATTTTAAAAATCTTGAATAATTAGTCTGATATTTCTAAACTTACATATGTACAGATAAGTGGAAATATATTTGTCTCATTTTAATAAAATGTTTTACAGTGTTACCCTCAGTAAGATAAATATGAAAGAAAATGGTTTAAACCTGATTGCATTAATATTTTATTGGCAGCAGCTAGGCAAATTGTAGAGTGCTTGTAAACAGCACACAATCAGTGGCTACAGAAAATCCAGGGATCCCAGAAACTTCAGCTCCATAAACAAACAGCCATGTATTTGAAGAAAAATAATTCAAACTTTTCAATTCCTAATTTAAATTGTATTACTCACTTAAGCAGTTTAGCTGGTTATAATTATGAAAACATGCCATGGATTTGGCAGTAACTTGCATAATTCTTCTGTGGTCCAGATTACTAATAGATTCAATGATGCTCCTTTTCAAAAATTAATATCAATGTCAAGATTTTCAATATATGAAACCAGTGATAGTAAGATGAAAAATGCATTTGCCTTTTCTTTATCAGTATAGTAGGTTGTAAAACAATTATTCCTGGTTATTACTTCACTGTGCTTTCAAATACATTTGTTACTTTAATTTGGACATCTTAATTTAATAGACACAATTGAGATTTTGTAATCTAAATGTTGAGTCATTGTGACTCAAGAGTGCATTGCTTTAGTTTGTAATGGTCATAGCATGTTCTTTTATAGGGAAAATAAGATCATGTCTAATTTTACCCAGTTTGGAAAACCAAGGTATCAAGGCAAAGAAAGAGTGCTTTCACCTTAGTGGCTGTGACAACTTGCAAAATGTTTTCTTTATGTTACTAATGGAGTGAAGAAAGTGAAAAAAAATGTTTGCTGTGCTATAGTCAGGGAGATTGCAGGTGATAACTGCAATACAGAATCAAGTAGAGTACATATTAGGATAAAATCTTATCAGCAGCCAAAGGGGCATGATTAAATAATGAAAAGATTACTTTTTTCTTAACTTCAAGTGAACTATTCTTGAAAAACAGTAGCGTTTGCCCTCCCCTATTTCTTTCTCCTCCCTGTATGTTAGGTTCAATCAAAGTATCTTTCTACTAACCCCCATCCCACTATTCCTGTTACATTAAAACTCAATAGAGTTCTATAGAGTTCTATAATAATAGTGCTATATTAATAAATGACCCCACAAAACTGCATCCACTCCACATTTTTTGAATGATTTGGCTATTTTTGTAAGTAGAAGTATTCCAATTATAGAAACATTTCTAAAGTAAAAAAATCATCTACGTTTTTATGGGTCCCAAGTTAGTAAAATACTGCCATTGTTCAACTTCTTCATCTGCCACATACCTGGAACCACTTCTCTGTTTTCTAAGTGTATACTTAGTTTTCTGTATACTATACATATATGAGGAGATGAATACATCTTAGTAGATGAACAAAAACATGGTTAAAAGCTATTATGTTTCAATCTTTCCCATATATCCCTAGCCCTTATTCATGCTCAAACACATGAGTAAATAATAATACTTTTCTTGCTAATATTTCAAGGTCTAGAAGTTATAACATATCCTATTGCTGCTCAAAAAGTTACTTAAGTTGCTCAAGAGCATATGAAATAGCTTACCTTCATACTGGGACTTTTATATCTTTGCAGCTTGACTATAAAAATTTTGTAGGCCAAATTATAAGATACAATAATAACCAACTACTTTTCATATGGAAAACAGAAGGAAATCACATCTAGTATACAAAATATTTTTATTGGCCCTAATTTTTAAGGAAAACAGTAGGTATTTTCAATAATTTCCTACTCTCAAAAATCAGAGTAAAGAATAGCTTACTTAAGGAATCTTCTAGATTGTTCTAGATTTGGAATTTTTAACCATTGTAATGTATTACATTGCCTCAAAGAATTTCAAAAAAGCCATACCTAAAAAACTTTGCTCCCTAATTAAATCAGAGTCAGTGACTAGTGTGTCAACACTTGGTAAACTCCATGATGTCAAGAGCTTTTTGTCTAAGGTGAAAGCAATATCACTCATAATGATGGGTGTTCTAGGCTGGATCTATGAGAACTACTGGAACCTCCAGACAAAATCCTATCTACCTGGAAACTCTGGAATGACAGCCCCATTGCTTCTGGGCTCTGGGCATTTGTGAGGAACAGGGGTATGTGGGAATTAAGTACCAAATAAGACCATGAATAATGAAGAGTCAATTCACTACAGATGTGACACACTCTGGGTTTGAAGACAGCGACAAGCAAGGGAAACCACTAGTTCCATTGTTAGAAGATACGTCTTTAGCTAGCCTACAAAGAGGCTTGGCCAAGATACAATGAAAAGGTTTTGGATTTCCACAAAATTTTAAAAATGATCACCATCTGTTCTGGTAAACAGTACAGAAACCATTAGTACTATGGTGAGTGAGGGTAATAATGAGATCATGGGACAAGATAAAAAATTCTAACAGTAAAATCCATCTCTAGAAAAAGTATCTGTGCCCTGCACACCTGCCAGGTTCTTCTTCTCAAGGAACTTCAGTTATATTGAAAAATACAGTTAAAGGCCTTGCATTAAGACTGGCTAGTCAGCACCTAAATAAACATGATTGTTATACTAAAATTTTCTTCTATTTCTATAAAAGGAATATTCAAAATCACACAACATAGATGGAAATAGAGGGTCCAGGCTATGAATGTAAATAAATGTAGTTCCTTAACATCAGGGAAGTAGGGGCACTAAGCTTATAAAATGGCAATTCTAGAAGTTAGTTTTACACTAAAGAATATAAAAGTGCCCATTTGTTTTGCTGAATTATGCATTAGAGACAGAGATTTCTGAAATGCTTGGCATGGTGATTATTGCTAAGGGATGCTATAGATTTAACTGCAGTATTAGATGAGATAAATTGTGCCTATAAGAATAATTACACATGGCCCATCCTGCTAAGCTCAATTCTCTCTTTTAAAATTTTGGTTAAAAGTAAAGAAAATATCCATTTCACTTGTGCTTATATGTATGTTTCTCATGACCAGGCATCACTTTGAATGAAAACATGATACTATGTATTACCAGTGTAACATATGATGCTTTCTGCTCATGTTTATCTTCCAGGTTTATTTCACAGATTAACCTTTTAAATAAATAAATGGATTTTAGAGCCAACATGCTATGGAGCATTAATTGACTTTGCTTTAGCCTTCAAAATGTAGAAGTGATATGGGATTCTCCTCTGTGTGTTGCCTATATTGGTCAATAAAGAAACTGACTTGGCCTAATAGGGCAGAAAATAGGTAGGTGGAGAAGACAGAACTGATAACATAAGATTTAATTAAAGACAAAAAGTAAGTTATGGTGCTTGATACCTGTTATATGCAATTTTACTATATTAAAGTGAAAGCCTTCCTTTTTGTTTAAACAGAAAAGGGGAGGTGATGTGGGAGTTCCCTCTGTGTGTTGCTTGTATTGGTTAATAAATAAAGAAACTACCTTGGCCTGATAGGGCAGAACTTAGGCAAGTGGAGAAGACAGAACTGATCTGGGAAGAAGAAAGCAGAGTTGGAGATATGCTATGGATCTGACAAAGACAGATGCTGGGAATTTTTTCCAGTAAGCCACTGCTATGTGGCGATACATATATTAATAGAAATGGGTTAAATTAAGATGTAAGAACTAGCCAATAAGAAACTAGAGCTAATGGGCCAAGCAGTAATTAAATTAATACAGTTTCTGTGTTGTTATTTTGGGGCTAAGCTAGCAGGTCAGCTGTGATGAACAAGCAACCTTCTTGCAACATAGAAGTGTTTGGAAATACCTTCAAGTTTAACATTTCTTGTATTGCACTACTTTTTCTTTACAAGAATCTTCTTATCATTTATATGCATCTAGAATATAAACCCACATTGTTCTCTGGATGTAATTAGTAAACACTCATCTTTCCTAAAAGTGAATAAAACTCATGAGTCAGTGAGACAACATCATTAATGTTTGAACAAAACCAGGCCTTCTCAGAAAAACAGTAATCTCAGTCTCCACATCTAGAAGTCTGTATCTCTTAATAATTTTCAGTTTTTGTGCTGTCTATTCTAAGATCAGATAAGCTGAATGTGTAATTTCATAACATCAGATTTAATTAAATACACAAAGTAAGTTATGATGCTAGTGACTGATCTGTAGCCTGTTACACAAAGCTGGCGCTGAGGATTTGGATGTATATTGCCAGAGAGAAGCATGTTGCCTGGACTCAAGGAATTTGTAGGTTTTCAGAAAACATTCCTATTCAAAAACCTAAGTGCAATCTGTTGTCAATGCTTGCGGCTCAGGAGACACTGCCCAAGCATAACTATGTTTAGGAAAATCTAAAACCAAAGTTTTTCAGGCCAGTTTTTTAATTCTAGTAGATGTAAATGTGGCAGTACATATCCACTGAAGAGCATGAAGACCTTTCTAGGAGTATATATGCATGAAAAAATTTTAAAATGTGAATTAAAACTTTCAGTTAAATAAGAAATCAAAATTTCCATTTATCTTCCTTTGCATAGCAATATCTTCCTGAGTATTCACCAATTGTTAATGCATACTATATTTTTTCTCATAGCCTTTTTTCCATTGCCAAAAATAAATAAAAAATGTTATTTATTTTGAAAAACTGAGTAATTCTAATTAAAAATTAAAAAATAATTTTGCAAGATAAGTTATTATTTGTATTCAAATTTCAACAAAATTTTCATAGAAATTAATGGTGCTCTGATGTGGGATTTCATTGGTTAATAAAGAAATTGCCTTGGCCCATCTGATAGGGCAGAATTTAGATAGGTGGAGTAGACAGAACAGAATGCTGGGAGGAAGAGAAAGTGAGGCAATCGCCACGCCTCTCCTCTCTAGTGAGACTCGATGAAGCTCCAGCCAAAGATGGATGTACGCTAGAATCTTCCCCGGTAAGGCACCACTTCGTGGTGCTACACAGATTACTAAATATGGGTTAAGGCAAGATGTGAGAGTTAGCCAGTAAGAGGCTAGAGCTAATGGGCCAAGCAGTGTTTAAATAAATACAATTTATGTGTTGTTATTTCGGGAGCATAAGTTAACCATGTAGGAGCCGGGTGGGATGAAAAACAGGCCTGCCCACAATTCCTTCTACAGTACTCCCAACACATGATCATCAAAAATAACTTTGGTAAATGGTGACTATTTAATATTAAATATAGAAATATATTTGCTCTTAATTTCCATTCATAAGTATTAATCAATATTAATCAAAATGAAAGAAAAGATATCTAGCCACATTAAAAATAAAAAATTCTATACTTTTATATTTTTGAAATCAATCAATTTTCCCACTTTTCCTATAGGAGATAAATTATAGTTACATTTTATGTCTTATATTTATTTTTTAAAATGTTCACTCATTTTCATTGTTTAAAGATATATTTTGTGATAGTAATGGAAAAGACAATTTATCAGAAAACTTTATCATTTAAAATTTGGGTTTAAATAAAATAAATTACATAAATATATACTATAATTATGTATTAATCATGCATGTGTTTTGTTCCAAAAGAATAAGGATTTTCATGAGTTTATTTTAAGATCAAACACACTTAGATTTCACTCAAATTCTTTGGACTAAATACAATTCAAATACAGATTAGACAAGATAAGATGATATGTAAGAACTAATTAGAACATTTATATATATGTGTGTGTGTGTGGATATATGCTAAAATTAATGTTTTTTAAAGTATTGCACTTTAATGGTATATAAATTTAAAAGTTCTTTCAAATTACTTGTCCTTTATGGTTAGAATTTTTATAAAATGTCTTTAATAATCTTAATATATATGACTACATATATAAACTTTCAAAAGTATTGGAAATGATATGCACAAAAATAATTTCAGATGTATAAAGATCCAAGTACCAGGTCCTTCCCATGATCCTATCTTCATTCACCCCAGACATTTGAGTACAACCACAAATCAATGATGATTAGAGAGCTTTGAAATTAGCATTGAAATAAATTTCATCACCAATTTCCTGAGGTCTTGAGTTACATAGATAGAGATAATGCAAGAATTTCCCAGAACCACTGGATAGATTCTGTATTAATAATAAAAAAGGATTCTGTAACATTAAGTGTTGCTTGAATTAAGTCTCAGCATCATTATAGGCTTAGCCATTTTCTTATAAGGGTATGCTTTATAAATTTATAGTCCATTTGAGGAAAAAAAGTAATGTTTCCAGAGCTCAAAGAAACTCTAATATGAGTAAGAAAATGAAAAAACCCAACTTTTATGTTATCATTTGGAGGACATGCTGTGCCTTAGTCACCATCTGACTAGATTACTTCTTAGGATACATTTAATTGAAGTGATAATAATAAAAGTGTTTTGCATAATTGCTCTGTAAATCAGATTTATTGGCCTATACTCAAGAATACAGTTGAAAAACTGAACTTTATAGAAATTTTATCTTATTAACTTATCCTGGGGAATGTGTGTATATAAAATTAATCATTAAATTCTTCTCACTATAACTTATTTTATATTTATAATCCTTAAATTAAAATAATTCCCAAGATAAAGATTAAAAATCTGTTAAGAGAGCTAAAACTATATAATAGTATGTTAAATAAGAAAAAAATGTATTTCAATTCTAAATAGGTTAAATACCATTAATTCTTGGCATTTGGATTTAATACTTTGAGAAACTCATTTTAAAAATACTTTTACAAAGGAGGTCTCAGACAAAACATTTTGAAGAATTCTTGCTGAATATGAATTGCCTAAATTCTTCAGTTTATTCTAGGACAAGAGATATTCATGATAAATATTTCTAAAGAGAGAAATGTAGATGAAACAGACAGATGATGGATAAATAGATGATAGGTAAATCTGAAAATGGGGGCTGAGAAGACATTGATAAAGGCACTGAAACTTGTTTCTACTGCATGTACTGACTTTTGGGGACCCTAGTCTATTTGGATGCAAAGCTTCCTAGTCCAGGATGTTGGTGGGGGGCTTGGAATTCCCACTGGACAGGGTTCCCTGCCCTCTCTTAAGGAGGGAGAAGGAGAGAGAAGGGTGAGTGGGGGAGCGGGAGGGGAATGGGAGGAGGGGAAGAAGTGTAAATTTTTGAATAAAAATTAAAAAAAATAGTTACATGATACATAAAACAGATGGGTGGAAAATAGAGAGGTAGACAGATTAACAGATAAACATAAGTGGGTATTTAACTCAAGAACAATGGCAATCGGTTTTTGATCCTACTGCACGTACTGGCTTTGTGGGAGCCTAGGCAGTTTGGATGCTCACCTTACTAGACCTGGATGGAGGTGGGTGGTCCTTGGACTTCCCACAGGGCAGGGAACCCGGATTACTCTTAGGGATGATGAGGTAGGGGAACTTGATGGGGGAGGGGGAGGGAAATAGGAGGTGGTGGCAGGGAGAAGGCAGAAATCTTAAATAAATAAATAAATAACAGAACATTTAAAAGTATTTTAAAGAATTTAATTCCAAACATTTAATGTTTAAATTAAAATTTCAGTCACAATCAAAAAAAAATTTTTACAACGCTAGAATTTAGAGGGTTCTAATCAAGTTAGTTGACCTTTCATTATGAGGTGTACCCTTTACCCAGACCTGCCTCCCATCCTCACAGGTGCTATTCAGACTCCATTGACAAAATCCCATCCTTGAAGCGCTTGCCAAAGAGAGGCATATAAGCATGTTCTTCAGGTTTCAACAACCTATACAGTATGAGGACTATGACAGCATGCTGCCTATTTATATTCTACACTGATTCATATTTTGGCAGGATTAAAAGTGAAACTGCTGAGCAAGTATTGGTTGAGTAAGTGCTGAGTCCTTTGACTTGTGACAAGAGGTGTTGTAGCTGGGTAATATGGTGAAATTCTTTTTAGTATTTTGAGAATTCTTCAGACCACTTTTCAGAGTGGTTGGACCTGTTTGCAATTCAACTAACAGTCAGTATTCTGCGTTTTCTAAGCACCCTGAAAGCATTTGTTCTTGGTTGTTCTGTTGACCTTATCTATTCTGACTAGGGTAAGAAGAAAGCTCAAGATGGTTTTAATTTGCATTTCCTTCCTTACTATGGGGACTGAGCACTTTTTGAGATATTTTAGCCAGCTTACTTTCTTTAAGAATTCTTTTCAGGTCCATCACCTACTTTCCAAGTAGCTCGTTTTTACTTTTTCTTTGAATTTAAGTTTTTTCCTGGACATTAATCTTTGAGCTTCTATCCCATTATTAGATAAATAACACTAACTGTGTCAAAAAGCCACAGGAAATCACATTATTTTCTGTCTACTAAACACACACACATGATTTCTATTAACTCATTTAATTGTTAACTTTAGCTGAACGTTTTTAGTTTTAGGAATTCTTATTAGTGAATTATTGACTTTATTTTCTGAATAAATGGAGTCCTATTTAAAAAGTCCTTCCCCATATCTTATAAGGTGCTGAGTGTGTTCTCTTCTAGAAGATTCAGTACTTCAGCCTTCACATCAATGTCTTTGATATTTATGAGTTGTTTTGTATGATATTAGACAGAGGTCTAATTTCATTCTTTTAGATATGGATACATCATTAATTCAGCACCATTTGTTGAAAGCTCTCTTTTCTCTGGGGTCTGTTTTTGACCTTTTGTATCAAAGTGCTGCAATTAATGTACTGTTTGGATTTTTAATTCTGTTCCATTGATCTACATGTCTATTCTATGTCAGTACCATACTTATATAACCCCTATCTCTGTAACATAGCTTGAAATCGTGAATTACAGCTCTGTACCATTAGCTCATATTCTTGGATATGTGCTTATATTTATATAAATATTTTATATTACAAAATTATTCTTAAAAGCTTAGTTCTTTGTCTTTTAGTAATCCTTCACTTTTGTCTTCTTTTTCTTCATCTGCTAGTTTAAATGTTAGAGATCTTATTTTAATACATTTTAATACAAATATATTTAACTACATTTCTAGCATATTCAAATATATCCGACCCAAGACTCTTGTTTACATGTCTTCTAGGTGTGGGACAATTCTGTATTCTGTCAATTATGTTTTAAATAAATGCTCATTGCCCAGTATCCAGGCAGGAAGTCTAGGCAGGACAACCAGACAGGAAGTAAGATGCGACAATGGGAACAGGGGAATTCGGGAAGAAGGAAGCTCCCTCCATAGTCCTCTCCAGACTTCGAAGAAGCAGGATGTGACCTACCCCACTGAAAAAGGTACTGAGCCATGTGGTTAACATAGATAAGAATAATGGTGATCTGATAAGACACAGGTGGTTACCGATATTTTTTTGTAACTGTGTAAGTTTGCTTTGTTACCGAGTATGTGGTCTATTTTCGAGAAGGTTCCATGAGCTGCAGAGAAGAAGGTATATTCTTTCTTATTTGAGTGGAATGTTCTATAGATGTCTGTTAAGTCCATTTGATTCATTACCTCCCTTAATCCTCTTATTTCTCTGTTAGGTTTCTGTCTGATTGACCTGTCCATTGGTGAGAGAGGAGTGTTGAAATCTCCTACTATTAGTGTGTGTGGTTTGATGACTGCCTTGAGTTTTAGTAACGTTTCTTTTACATAAGTGGGTGCTTTTATATTAGGGGCATAGATATTCAGGATTGAGACTTCATCCTGGTGAATTGTTCCTGTTATGAATAAAAAATGTCCATCTCCATCTCTTTTGATTGATTTTAGTTTGAAGTCAACTTTCTTAGAAATTAGTATGGCCACACCTGCTTGTTTCTTAGGTCCGTTTGCTTGATAAACCTTTTCCCAGCCCTTTACTTTGAGTAGATGTCTGTCTTAAGGTCCAAATGAGGAGCAGAAGGAGGGAGAACAAGAGCAAAAAATCAGGACCACGAGGGATGCACCCACCCACTGTGACAGTGGAACTGATTTATTAGGAGCCCACCAAGACCAGCTGGTCTGGGACTGAATAAGCATGGGTTGATTCCGGACTCTCTGAGCATGGCGGTCAATGAAGACTGATGAGAAGCCAAGGACAATGGCACTAGGTTTCAATCCTAATACATGAACTGGCTTTGTGGGAGCTTAGCCTGTTTAGAAGCTCACCTTCCTGGACGTAGATAGAAGACCTTCGTCTTCCCGCAGGGCAGAGAATTTGGACTGCTCTTCAGTATCGAGAGGGAGGGGGAATGGTGTGGGGGGAGGAGAAGAGGAGTGGGGATAGGGGTAGGGGAGTGGGGGGAGGGGGCAATATTTGGGAGGAGGGGAGGGAAATGGGAAACGGGGAGCAGGTGGAAATTTTAATTAAAAAAGAATAAAAAATAAATAAAAGAAAAAAAAAGAATAATGGGCTAATATAAGTTATAGGAGCTAATACGAAGCCTGATCTCATGGGTCAATCAGTTTATAACTTATGGAGACCACTTTGTATAATTTCTTTGGGGCCTTACTGGCTATGGAAACTGGGCAGGACAGAAACTCCAACAAGTAGGCCCTCATGTTACATATTCTAAATACTCCCACTGCTCCCTGCAGTGTATCTTTACCTATATATCTTATTCTTGCCTTTTAAAAGACATGTATAAAGTGAGTGATGTATGATAATTATTACTAACTGTATCAAAGTTACTATTAGGCTATATTTAAACCTTTTATTGATATATTTTCTATTTTTCTTAATTTAAATTCTTTAGTTAACTTATACAGAGACAGTAGCCTTGTGCTCTGTTTTGACAGTTCACAGACTATACAAAATATTAGATTCCAAGACACTCCTATTTGTCTTCCATACCTGAAACTCGACGTAAGTTATAGATAGCTGTTCATCAATAACCTCCATATCAATACACCCATTGGGTGACTGCAGTCCTTATTTTACAAAAGTTCCCAGTAGTACTTACACAGTTTTTTTCTTTTTAATTCTCTTTATCAGGATGCAGTTCCTCTGTCCTTACTAACTACTCATTCCTGGACTAACATATGTAGCATTTTTAACACTAATTTTGACTTTGTTCCTTAAAGATTTTGTTCTTAGAGGTTTGTAAATGACAAATTCCCCAGTAGTTACATTCCGAATTTCTTTCTTTACTTTTTTTTTATTTTTTCCATTCAAAAATTTACACTTCCTCTCCTCCTCCCAGTCCCCTCCTGCTCCCTCACTCACCCTCCTCTCTCCCCCTCCCTCCTTAAGAGAGGGCAGGGAACCCTCCCTTGTGGTAAGTCCAAGGCCCTCCCCCCTTAATCCAAGCCTAGGAAGCTTTGCATCCAAATAGACTGGGGTCCCAAAAAGTCAGTACATGCAGTAGAAACAAGTCCCAGTGCCTTTATCAATGGCTTCTCAATCAACCCCATTGTCAGCCACATTCAGAGAGTTCAGTTTGATCACATGTTCATTCAGTCCGGTCCAGCTGGATTTGGTGAGCTCCCATTAGAACAGGCACACTGTCTCAGTGGGTGGACCAACACCTTGCAGTCCAGACTTCCTTGCTCATCTTCTTCCTCCTTCTGCTCTTCCTCCTTGAGAGCTCAGTCCCTTGATCTGATAAGGATCTGTCTTTATCTCCATCCATAGCCGGATGAAGATTCTATGGTGATATTCGAAATAATCATCAATGTGATAGTGGGGCAAGAACAGTTCAGGCACCCTCTCCTCTGCTGCCCAAGGACCTAGCTGGGGACATCCCCATGGACACATGGGAACCCCTCAAGAGTCAGGTTTCTTGTAAACTCTATAATGGCTCCCTTAATGTAGATATCTTCTTCCCAGCGCCTATATCCGCCTTTCCTCCATCTCCACTCTCCCACTCCCCCAAGCTCTCTCCAGTCTTTCCTTTCTCCCTTCTCTCTCTCCCTCTCCCCTTCTCCCACCCCACCCATGCTGAATATCCCTCTACCTTTACATTTTAAAACTTACAGAATAATTTTTATCTGTTCTGTGTGACTTTATATCTCCTATGCTAAAAATGTCGCCTTCTAATTGGCATGACAATGTTTTGTCTGTGCTGTACATTTTACATATTACTTGATAATCTTAATGGGGTTTTCAAGACTTTCTTTTTTAGTCTTTACAAACAACAAATGAAGTCTTTCTTCAGTAATAATGAGCCAAATTCATCAAAAAGCTTTAATAACATACCAAGAACCTTTTTGAAATGACAGACATAATTGTGCCTCTTTAATTCTGTGTAAGAGTAATAGTTTTGATTTTAAAAAATTAATCCATTTTGAAAAATATTTCTTTCCATTTTGTTCTTAGACTTGTCCCATTGCATTAAATATACAAAATAACCATGCGAACTTTACTACCTTGACTTCAGACTGTAAATTTTATCATTCAAAGTCTTTTGACTTAAAATAAGTTTAAGTTTCTTATTGCGACAACCAGTGAATAAAATATTATTTGTAGGAACCAAAAATACATACTTAATGAAAATTGAAGATCTATTTCCTTTATCTATATATTCTTTGTCAGAGTCAGTATATTTATTTGTTATCTAAATGATATGTGACTGACAACTTTTGAGTCTTAGAATAGAAAATCAGATGTTTATACCAAGGGGATTCGTATTGGAAAGGAGGAAGTTAAGCTTTCATTATTTGCAGATGATATGATAGTATACATAAGTGACCCCAAAAACTCTACCAAAGAACTCCTACAGCTGATAAACACCTTTAGTAATGTGGCAGGATACAAGATCAACTCCAAAAAATCACTTGCCTTCCTATACACTAAGGATAAGGAAGCAGAGAGGGAAATCAGAGAAGCATCACCTTTTGCGATAGCCACAAATAACATAAAATATCTTGGGGTAACTCTAACCAAGGAAGTGAAAGATCTACTTGACAAGAACTTTAAGTCTTTGAAGAAAGAAATTGAAGAGGACCCCAGAAAATGGAAGGATCACCCTTACTCTTGGATTGAGAGGATCAACATAGTAAAAATGGCAATTCTACCAAAAGCAATCTATAGATTCAATGCAATCCCCATCAAAATTCTTCACAGATCAGGAGAAGACAATAATCAACTTTATATGGAAAAACAAAAAACCCAGGATAGCCAAAACAATCTTATAATGGATCGTCTGGAGGCATTACCATCCCTGACTTCAAGCTCTATTACAGAGCTTCAGTATTGAAAACAGCTTGGTATTGGCATAAAAACAGAGAAGTCGACCAATGGAATCAAATAGAAGACCTGGACTTTAACCCACAAACCTATGAACACCTGATTTTTGATAAAGGATCTAAAAGTATACAATGGAAAAAAGAGCATCTTCAACAAATGGTGCTGGCAAAACTGGATGTCAATCTGTAGAAGAATGAAAATAGATCCATATCTATCACCATGCACAAAACTCAAATCCAAATGGATTAAAGACCTCAATATCAGTCTGAACACACTGAACCTGATAGAAGAGAAAGTGGGAAGTACTCTACAACACATGGGCACAGGAGACCACTTCCTACATATAACCCCAGCAGCACAGACATTAAGGGCAACATTGAATAAATGGGACCTCCTAAAACTGAGAAGCTTCTGTAAATCAAAGGACACTGTCACTAAGACAAAAAGGCAACCCACTGACTGGGAGAAGATCTTCACCAGCCCCGCAAATGACAAAGGTCTGATCTCCAAAATATATAAAGAACTCAAGAAGCTAGACTGTAAAAAACTAATCAACCCAATTATAAAATGGAGCACTGAGCTGAACAGAGAATTCTCAATAGAAGAAATTCAAATGACAAAAGACACTTAAGGTCATGCTCAACTTCCTTAGTGATCAGGGAAATGAAAATCAAGACAACTTTAAGATACCATCTTACACCTGTCAGAATGGCTAAAACCAAAAACACCAATGATAGCCTTTGCTGGAGAGGTTGTGGAGAATGGAGTACACTCATCCATTGGTGGTGGGAATGCAAACTTGTGCAACCACTTCGGAAAGCAGTGTGGCGGTTTCTCAGGAAATTGGGGATCAACCCTGGACCCAGCAATACCACACTTGGGAATATACCCAAGAGATGCCCTATCATACAACAAAAGTATATGCTCAACTATGTTCATAGCAGCATTGTTTATAATAGTCAGAACCTGGAAACAACCTAGATGCCCTTCAATGGAAGAATGGATGAAGAAAGTATGGAATATATACATATTAGAGTACTACTCAGCAGTAAAAAACAATGACTTCATGAATTTTGCATGCAAATGGACGGAAATAGAAAACACTATCCTGAGTGAGATAAGCCAGACCCAAAAAGAGGAACATGGGATGTACTCACTCATAATTGGTTTCTAGCCATAAATAAAGGACATTGAGCCTATAATTCGTGATCCTAGAGAAGCTAAATAAGAAGGTGAACCCAAAGAAAAATATATAGTCGTCCTCCTGGATATTAACCTTCATCAGGCGATGAAAGGAGACAGAGACAGTGACCCACATTGGAGCAATGGACTGAAATCCCAAGGTCCAAATCAGGAGCAGAAGGAGAGATAGCATGAGCAAGGAACTCAGGACCGCGAGGGGTGCGCCCACATACTGAGACAATGGGGATGATCAATCGGGAACTCACCAAGGCCAGCTGGAGTGGGTCTGAAAAAGCATGGGATAAAACCTGACTCGCTGAACATAATGGACAATGAGGACTGCTGAGAAGTCAAGAACAATGGCACTGAGTTTTGATCCTACTGCACGTACTGGCTTTGTGAGAGCCTAGGCAGTTTGGATGCTCACCTTACTAGACCTGGAAGGAGGTGGGAGGTCCTTGGACTTCCCATAGGGCAGGGAACCCTGACTGCTCTCCGGGCTGATGAGGGAGGTGGACTTGATTGGAAGAGGGGGAGGGAAATGGAAGGTGGTGGCGGGGAGGAGGCTGAAATCTTTAATAAATAAATAAAAAAAAAAAACTGGAACATTTCATGCATGATATGAGAGTGAAAAACATCCAATCATTAACTCAAGTTCACTCAAAAATTTGTGTCATATGTGTGTTTTTATGAAGCACATGATTATAGAAAATGATATAATAGAAAGCATAAAGTTTATGGAGTAAATGAACAGAACCTAGTAATCAATATCATCATTGGGACATACTAAAAATGTAGGTACCAAATCCAAAACAGTAGCATAGCCTTACACACAGAAAATATGGAGAAGTACATGGGCTTCAACCTTGGCAAGATCTAATATATGCTTTTGGAACTAACACCAAAGAGCATAGTAGCTAGTTTGAGATGGAAGAAGGCAGCTCATCTGCACACTGATACAAAGTTGCTACAGGAGATGAAGAGAGTTTTTTGAGGTCCTTTGTTATAAAAACACCTTCACAGACATACATAGCTTTTAAGCATAGGGCATGCTGCACTTTTGAGATATAGTCTCTTGAAGCCCATGCTTACTGTAGATATTTTCTCATCCACATTTTGAAAGTTCATGCAATTCCTAGTCTTTTCTTACTGATAATTCCTTTGCAACTTCCATATCTGTGTTCATAGCTTTTCCCAACAGCTCAAAGTCATTTCCATTGGTCTGATGTTTTAAAATCTCTCCCTTAGACTGTACTAGGATGGAAAATGGAACTTTAACATAATTTGATGAGATCTATTTAAAAATATTCATATGTGAATAGTGACTTCTCTTTAATTGCAAGTGGTGTTATTTTTCAGTTGTCTAGGTGCTTGGTTTCAAGCCAGATTGTCAGCAAATCTTCTGGCTCTTTAGTGGCATTAGATCTGTTTTTACTAACATCTTAACACTTGATATTGATTTAGCTGAAGACATGAATGTACTTTTTAGTGACCTGATTCTCATAGTATTTCACAAAACACCTTTTACACTCAGTCCGTGAAAGTTATCACATACCCTCCCAGCTTTTGATTTCTCTTCCTTCTCCAAACACTGTTAATTTTAAGCTTCTTCTGTTTTGGTAAAATGTAAAAATGCATTTCAGTTAGGGTTTCTATTGTTGTGAAAAGACACTATGACCATGGCAACTCTTATAAAGAAAACCTTTATCTGGGCTTGCTTGCTTATAGCTTCAGAGGTTCAGTCAATTAACATCATGACAGGGAGCATGGGGACATGTAGGTAGACATGCTACTGGAGTAGGAGTTGATAGTTCTACATCCTTCAGGCTTCAGAAAGTCAACTGCGACACCAGAAAGTATCCTGGGAAAAGAAAGCCTCAAATCCACTCCAACAGTGACACACTTGCTCCAAAAAGGCCATATGTATTCCAACAAAGTCACACTTCCTAATAGAAAATATAATCTCTCCCTATGAGATTATAGGGGCCAATTACACTCAAACTACCACAAATTAGAATCAGAATTTTTCGATGTGTTTAGGATAACAAATGAGTATTTAGACTCATCATGTTAAATTTTTAATAAAAAGGTCACAAATATGAAAAAAATTCGACTCTTCAATGAAGTTTCCAATAGAACTAGGACATTACAATAAATAAATAATTAGAGAAAGTGAGAAAATTAAAATATACTAAAAACTAAAAAAATATTTTGGTACTCATAAAACTAAGGCAATAATTTCTTTATCTACCTAAAGGTGTCTTATGTTTAGGATGATTTCACATATTAGCTAGTGTGAACAGTGTTGCAGAAATATGGTCATGTAGGCTTCCCTTTCTGTTCTCATTTCATCTCCTTTAGCTATAGAACCAAAAAAAGATCAGCTGAATCACAAGGTAGATCTGTTCTTAATACTTATAATTTTCTTTATCCTTCTATTTATAGGTATTTTGTAAACTCATATTTTAAACAAATAAATTTGTATTTGGAAATTCCTGATTTCATATATTAACTAAGAAATCAATTATATTTTGATGATATTGAGTCTTCCTTTATAGGGCAATGTTTACAATTACACTAGTCTATGACTAATTTTTCTTTGAGATATAAATTTAAAATATAATTATATCATTTTTCCTTTGCCTTTGTTTTCTCAAACTCCTCCTATGTTTCTACTGTACATCCTCAAACTGGAAGCTTCTCTTTTTATGTTTATCAAAAATCAGTAAAAGGAATGTGTACTCAAAGAAATCCTGAAGTGGTGGAGGACTGTACTGGAGGGATTGCCATTCCAGAATCCTAAGTATATTATAGCACTATAGTACTAACAGCAATATAGTACTAGCACAATAACAGGCATGAAGACCAATGACATAAAATGGAAGACCTACATGTGAGTACATATTGCTATAACCATGTAGTATTTGATAGAAATGAAGGTATACATTGAATAAATGACAGCATTTTCAATAGAAGCTAGGAAGACGAGTTCTCCAATGCAGGATGATGAAATTAGAACCATGTCTATCACCTTGAACAAAAATTAGATCCATGTATATCAAATAACTCAATTTTAAACATGAAGTCTTAAAACTGTTAGAAGAAAGGGCAGACTATATGCTAGAAGGTACAGGTATAGGATAGGAATTTTTGAATAAGATTCCATTCACCTAAGAATTAAGGTCAACAATAAAAACTGGAACTTTGTAAAATTAAAAAGGCTTCTTAGCAACTAATAAAACAATAAACTGTGAAAAGAGCAAGCCTGGGGAGTTGAAGGGAATAATTATTGTCTGAACATATAGGGAAGATTGATATCCAGAATATACAAAGAACTCAAAAACAAAGAGCAAATGAAACAAAGAGCCCAAGTAAAAATAATGGGCTAGGAATCTGCATATATGTTCTCAATAGGAAAATTAAAAATAGCTAATAATATCTCAAAAAGTGTTAATCATCCTGAATATTTAAGAAAATGGAAATTAAAATCACTTTACTGTATCATCTCAACCCAATTAGAATAACTTACATCAATACAACTGACAACAAAGTCTTCTAGAAGTGTTTAGAAAGGGTACCCCTCATTCACTGTTACTGGGAATGAAAACTGAATAATCGGTTTTTTTTTTCAGTCTTTTACCCTTTGCAGTTCCACCACCCAGTTTTCAAATAAATACACATGGAGACTTATTCTTATCTAGGAATTTCTGGCAGTTGATTGACTTGTTTCTAGCCATCTTTTCTTAACTTAAATTAACCTGTGTATATTTTGTTTCTCAGTTTTTACCATTCTGTATTTCTGTGTATCTTTTGTTTCCTTATTTTTTGTCATGCTGTGTGGCTGTGTGACTGGTCACTGTTAACCTTACCCTCCTTCTTTTGCTCCTCTATATTCCTTTCTTTCATTTTCTCTTCTACTTATTCTCCCTGCCTGCCAGCCCTGCCTATCCTTTCTCCTGCCTTGCTCTTTATTAGACCAAACAGATGTTTTAGATAGGCAACATAACACAGCTCCACAGAGTTAAACAAATGCATCATGAAAGAATGCAACATAACTTTACATTATTAAACAAGTGTTCCACAGACTAAACAAATGAAACACATTTTAGAACAATATTCCACAACAAGTCAGGGTGGACAACAATCAAAAAGCTAAAAATAAATTTACCCGTTGACCTAGTTATACCACTCCTCTCAGCATTTGCCCAAAGGACTCGGCTTTCTCCTTCATAGATTCTTGCTCAGCCATGTGCATTTCTACTCTATTCACAATAGCTAGGATATGGAAACAATCTAAATGTCCTTCAGCAGATGAACTGACAATGAAACTGTGGTACATATGCATAATAGAATACAATTCATCTGTAAAAATATATTATCATGAGATTTTCAGGTAAATGGATAGCACTTTTGAAAAGGAAGTAACCCAGACCCAGAAACACTAAGTTCAAAGATCCTCTATCAAATTCTCCAGATTTTTAAGATGTGGTACATAACATGCAGTAACCACAGAAGCAGAGACATTTAAAGGGACAATGGAGTGTGTCCTACTTAGGGCCCGCTGCTATAATGAAACATGAAGACCAAAAGCAAGTTGGGGGAGAAGAGACTTATTTTGCTTACACTTTCACATTCTAGTTCATCATTAAAGAGAGTCAAGACAAAAACACGAACAGGTCAGGAAATGAGAGGTAGGAACAAATGCACAGGTCATGGTGGGGTACTGCTTATTGGCTTGCTCAGCTTGCTTTCTTATAAAACTCAGGAATACCAGGCCAGATCACCCCATCCACAGTGAACTGATCCCTCCCACTAAACAAGACAATTTCCTATAGGCTTACCTACAGTCTAATGTTAGGAGGCATTTTGTCAGTTGAGATTCCCATCTGTCAAGTGATATTAGTTTGTATCACATTAACATAAAAATAGCTAACACCGAGGTGAGCTTAGGAGCTTGAGAGGAATTGCAATATGCAGGTGATATGAAGCTTATGCCCATTTCATTTAATAAAACATTTGTTATAGTAAATAAAATAATTATATTATCTAAGTTCCTAGCTGATATGGTTGAGCAGAGAGACAACACCAAGAGAAACAAAGACAGAGTGACATTTAGGAATAGCTTGCTTTAGGTTTGTGGGTATTTATTTTGTTTCTATCTTACTTGATATTTTTCAGTTTAATTTTCCTAGTATTTGCTAACTGGTATAAGACTTTGTAATTATATAATCATCATATTATTTAATTACTCAGCAAATTAAAATGTCAATTAGTAATTATACCAGAACTTTTCTCTCACTTTAAGAGCTATGGCTGTAGCATCTTGTGTTGATGATATTATGTGTAACTTGTTCAGAGTGTAGACTTTTTATCGGAGGATAGAATTTCCTTTTCTTTACATTGGCAGGACACTTATTGTTGGCTAGAATACATAATTTCCACTTCCATTTCTCACATTGAGTTTGTGAACTCAAAGTCCCCCCAGAGTTTGGTATATTTAGAATCAAAAGTGCAGCCAAGAACACACGAAGAAAAGGAAAGAAAAGGAAATTAATGAGTAGATATTAATAATGTAATAAGTAAGCATTATTAACTTAAGTAGTTATCTACACTGTTGGCAACTGTTTCTAGAGGAAGATGACAACTGTATTTGATTAAAATCACACATACTCAAAGATGTAAATCAGCAAGAAAATGTTAGGAAAAATGACAAATACGAGTACATCAAGAGAGACTCTGTTGTATGTCAAAGCACTAAAGTTTTTACTTTAATTTTTAAATCATGAAAAGTAGAATTGAAAAACATAAATAATAATCATATGTATAATCAAGAAAATGTGGTTTGGGGCTATTGTGTAGCAATTTTCTCCAAGATAAAACATTTTATGCTGGAGGGCAGCTCCATAAGACGCATGATATTCTAAGTGAAGGTGAAACATTACATCTTTCAAGGAAGATCCTTAAGCCCAGGAAGAAAACATCTCACAAGTTTCATGAAGTCCTGACACTGACCAAATCACATGACCCTCTCACTCTTGAGGCTTATGTAAGAACTAAGAACTACATAGAGGCACTCACTGAAAACCCGAGTTGCCTGAAGACCCTCAGACCAGCCAAACTACATGGGAAAAAGAGAGACCAGCTGAGTTGCCTTGAAAAGATATTATCTAAACAACAGGCTCACTTTACATTGTGCTGTGAACTCCAGATTTATAGCTTTTGTGATTCATCACGATGAAGGGGTGGGTTTCTGTGACAACAGCCATAACTGAGTCATTTCTGCTTCTGTAAGTAGCCTGTCCCTCATACTTCAGCAAATATCTGTGATACTCATTGGTTCAATATTGCTGGTTTCCTTACTTTGATCTGTCATCAGTTTTCTTTATGGATAAAAATTGAAAAGATAGTATATCAAATATGAAAACACAGCATTCTCTGTACCATGTTGATCTGTGACATTGTTCCTGGAATGGGTATGTCTCCCAGGAATAGTGTTACATAGCAAGGGAAATATAAAACCCTTTATATTTGTAAAGTCAAGTGATGTGAAAGAGACCATACTGAGATTTGCTTTCCTGAAGCAGAGACCTCTGGAATCATAAACTCATGGAGGTAAATTAATTTCTGGGAATTGAGAGGTAAAAGTAAATTCTCAAAAAAAAGATAAGTCAAATAAAAAGGAAAAATACAGCAAATATTAAATGGCAGAGTATATACATAATTAGAACACCACAGGATCAAAAGATAGAGCAGAGTAAAATATTTGAAGAAATAATAGCTATACCTAAAAAGAGGTTCAAAAGTCTCAGAGAACAAGATCGAAGAAAATTTACGCCTTTTTATGTTTATATTCAAGCAGAACAAAAGCAAAAATAAACCAATTTTGTTTAAATATGTTGACTAATACCACAGAGTAACTTTTACTCCTATACTTGAAAATTCTTTGTGTTCCTGAAGTATATGTTTGTGTCTTTACTTTTGATACCAACAAAATGGCTTAATTTCAAAGAGGACTCTTGCATGTGTAATTAAGTTAAGAGAAAATTATATGGATGCAATAGAATGACTAATTTTATTAAAAGAAGAGAATTTGGGCAGAGACACATAAACAGATGTTCATTGATGATGGTGCTGAAATTTCAGAGTACTAGAAGAAGCCTCAGGCTCAGAAGAAACCAATACTACATGAATTTTAAGTTTGTGCTCTCTTCAACAATGAATGGAAAATGTCATTGTTTTAAAAGACATGACAGTTGTAGTAATTTGTCATGACATTCTTAGGAATCTACTGTACTTCAAACGGCAAGAATGGAAGACACAGGCTTCTTCTCAGAAGACAGGAAGGAAAAAAGAAAGCAAAGTAAAACATTTCAAGTTTTGGCACAAGAAAACAATCAAAGTTGGATCTATAACTTGTAAAACTCTGCTTCTAAAGTAGATAAGTACAGATTTTTTCAGACAGGCAATAACTAGGAGAAATAACCACTGCACATATATACTATGGAAGAAATGTTAAAAAAAATTCCTTAAAGAAAAGTAGCATGAAATAGAAACACCTGTCTCCATAAAAAGTGTGTAGAGAACAAATTAATGCGAAGTGAATTTGTGAGTTTTCTTATCCTTAATTTAAACATTGGCTGTTTGGTTGAAGTAATGATTGTATTGATGTTACTACTATATAATTAAAATGTGTTTATTTTAAGGACAGAATGATACATGAGAGGGACTTCAACATATAATTTTAAATGTATGTTAGAAATGTAAAGGCATTAATATATCTCCTGTGGATTTTGTTTGTGTGGATTTGGGCCAGTTTGATGTTTTGTTTTGTGACTGTATCTTATATAACCTTAAATCTCACTATATGGTTTAGACTTCCTTTGAACTTGTGATCATCTGGCATCTACCTCCAGAATGTTAGGATTATATGTTTGTACCTCCACACCCATCCACTGAAATATTTTTGGTAGAAAAATAATTTAAATGTTACTATAGGAAATATAGTTGAAAAAATACAAATACCTCTGGTGCAGGAGTTCCTTCTGTTTGTGTGTTGCTTTCACTGGTTAATGAATAAAGAAATTGCCTTGGCCTAGTTGATAGGGTAGAACTTAAGTAGGTGGGGAACAACCGAATGCTGGGAGGAAGAAAGGCAGAGTAGGAGAGAGAAACCATAGAGCCATCAGAGACAGACATGCTGAATTTTTCCTTGTAAGCCACTGCTAAGTGGCAATATACAGATTAATAGAAATGGGTTAAACTGAGATGTAGAAGTTAGTCAATAAGAAGTTAGAGCTGGTTTCACTGGCCTGCCTGCAACAATCAAGGTAGGCACTTTGTTTATGAACTACCCAACCAGCACGGAGATCTGATCTCGACACCAGGAGAGCCATCATTGGAGTGAGTTTCTGACCCGCGCAGCAGACCGGGACAGGGAACTCAGAAGTTCCTCTTCCCCCCTATACTTCCCGGGTTCCCTGCAGGGACTCTACTCCCCGCATATTGCCTCTCTCTTCCTATCCCATCCACCTTGCATCCAGAACGCTCCACCCTTCTGCCCCCTTCCCTCTTTGGGCACATAACACCACTCTGCTCAGCCTGTCTGGGTGCTGGGGGCGAATCCTCAGGGCAAGCAGGCAGGCGGGTGTTCCTTTGTTTTACTGGCCTGCCTGCACCAAGCAAGGTAGGCACTTTGTTTACGAACTACCCAACCAGCACGGAGATCTGATCTCAGCACAAGGAGAGCCATCATTGGGGTGAGTTTGTGACCCCTGGCAGCAGCCCAGGACAGGGAACTCAGAAGTTTCTCATCCCCCCCCATACTTCCTGGGCTCCCTGCAGGGACTCTACTCCCCGCATACTGCCTCTCTCTTCCTATCCCACCCAGCTTGCATCCAGATCCCTTCTTCCTTCTGCCTCATTCCCTCTTTGGGCAAATAACACCACCCAGCTCAGCCTGTCTGGGTGCTGGGGACGAATTCTCAGGGCAAGCAGGCAGGCAGGAGTCCCTTTGTTACTCTGGCCTGCCTGCACCAAGCAAGGTAGGCGCTTTGTTTATGAACTACCCAACAAACACAGAGAGCTAATATCAGCACCAGGAGACCATCATTGGGCACGGAGATCTGATATTGGCACCAGGAGAGACATCACTGGAGCACCAGGAGAGCCATCACTGGGGAGTGCCATCACTGGGAAGGTACATCAGTAGGCAAGGAGACCTGATCCTGTAAAAGAAGATCCATAAGAGAGCATTCAGAGGAAGAGATGGGCAGGCGCCAATGCAAGAATTCACCCAATTATCTGAAAAACAATATGAAACCACCAGAACCCATCGACCTCACAACAGGAGGACATGAACACCTTAATCATGAAGAAGTAGAAAAAATTGACTTTATGAAAGTGATTGATGTCCTTAAACAGCATGTAAAAATGCCCTTATAGAAATGGATAAGAAGTATAACAGAAAGTTTGAAGAATTGAGTAAATCAGTGAATGAGACCCTAGGAAACCAAGGAAAAACAATCAAACAGATAGTGGAAACAGTTCAAGACTTGAAAACTGAAATGGAGGCAAAGAAGAAAACACAAACAGAAGGCCGGCTGGACAAGGAAACTCTAGGTAAATGAATAGAGACTACAGAAACAAGCATAATCAACAGAATACAAGAGATAGAAGAAAGAATCTCAGATTCTGAAGATACTATAGAGAAAATAAACACACTGATCAAAGAAAACAGCAAGGCCAACAAACTCTCATCACAAAACATTCAGGAAATATGGGACACAATAAAAAGACCAAACCTAAGAATAATAGGAGTAGAAGAAGAAGAAGCTAAGCTCAATGGTCCAGAAAATATATTTAATAAAATTATAGAAGAAAATTTCCCAACCTAAAGAAAGATATACCTATGAAAGTTCAAGAAGCATACAGAACACCGAATAGGCTGGATCAAAAAAAAAAAATCCCCTCACCACATAATAATCAAAACACAAGGCATACAGAATAAAGAAAGAATATTAAGAGCTGCAAAGGAAAAAGGTCAAGTTACTTATAAAGGTAAACCTATCAGACACACACCTGACTTCTCTATGGAAACCATGAAAGCCAGAAGGTCCTGGATAGATGTACTGCAGAAACTAAGAGACCATGGATGCAAGCCCAGACTACTACACCCAGCCAAGCTTTTGTTCACTATAAATGGAGAAAACAAAATTTTCCAGGATAAAAACAAACTTAAACAATATGTAGCCACAAATCCAGCCGTACAGAAAGTAATAGAAGGAAAATCACTAACCAAGGAGTCCAACAATGACCACAATAACTCCGACATCTAATGACCCTTCACCAGCACAACTCGAAGAAGGAAACACACAAACTATACTACCAAAAAAAGAAAGAAAGAAAGAAAGAAAGAAAGAAAGAAAGAAAGAAAGAAAGACCAGAGTTAACAACCACTGGTCATTAATATCACTTAATGTCAATGGACTCAACTCACCTATAAAAAGGCACAGACTAAGAGATTGGATACAAAAACAGGATCCAACATTCTACTGTTTACAAGAAACACACCTCAACCACAAAGACAGGCACCTACTCAGAGTAAAGAGTTGGGATAAGGCCTGTCAAGTAAATGGACCTAAGAAACAAGCAGGTGTGGCCATACTAATTTCTAACAAAGTTGACTTCAAACTAAAATCAGAAGAGATGAAGAGGGACATTTTCTACTCATAACAGGAACAATTCATCAGGATGAAGTCTCAATCCTGAATATCTATGCCCCTAATATAAAAGCACCCACGTACGTAAAAGAAACATTGCTAAAACTCAAGGCAGCCATCAAACAGCACACATTAATAGCAGGAGACTTTAACACACCTTTCTCACCAATGGACAGGTCAATTAGACAGAAACCTAACAGAGAAATAAGAGAATTAATGAAGGTAATGAATCAAATGGACTTAACAGACATCTATAGAATATTCCACCCAAATGGGGAAGAATATACCTTCTTCTCTGCAGCTCATGGAACCTTCTCGAAAATTGACCACATACTCGGTAACAAAGCAAACATCCACAGTTACAAAAAAATATTACTAACCCCCTGTATCTTATCAGATCACCAAGGATTAAAGCTAGAAATCAGCAACAATGCTACCCCCAGAAAGCCTACAAACTCATGGAAACTGAACAGTCAACTACTGAACCATACCTAGATTAAGGAAGAAATAAAGAAGGAAATTAAAGTCTTCCTTGAATTCAATGAAAATAAACAACATACTCAAACCTATGGGACACTATGAAAGTAGTCCTGAAAGGAAAGTTCATAGCACTAAGTACCCATTTAAAGAAAACAGAGAAAGCACACATTGGAGACTTAACAGCCCACCTGAAATCTCTAGAAAAAAAAAGAAGCAGACTCACCTAGGAGGAGTAGAAGACTGGAAATAATCAAACTGAGGGCTGAAATCAACAAAATAGAAACACAGAAAACAAATGAAAGAATCAATGAAACAAAAAGCTGGTTCCTGGAGAAAAGCAACAAGATTGATAAACTCCTATCCAAACTAATCAAACGGCAGAGAGAGAATTTGCAAATTAATAAGATCAGAAATGAAAAAAGGGACATAACCACAGACACACAGAGAATCATTAGATCTTACTACAAAAGCCTATATGCCACAAAAGTG
Organism: Chionomys nivalis; assembly: GCF_950005125.1. NCBI lineage: Eukaryota > Metazoa > Chordata > Mammalia > Rodentia > Cricetidae > Chionomys > Chionomys nivalis. The sequence goes on along the minus strand of NC_080091.1, from coordinate 16,193,964 downwards.
GAAAATGTAAAAGAAATGGACACTTTTTTAGATAAATACCATATACCAAAGTTAAACCAGGACTAGATGAACAACCTAAATAGACCTGTTAGTCACAAAGAATTAGAAGCTGTTATCAAAAACCTCCCTTCCAAAAAAAGTCCAGGACCAGATGGTTTCAATATGGAATTCTACCAGAACTTCCAAGAAGACCTAATACCTATACTCCTTAATGTATTTTACAATATAGAAACAGAAGAGTCATTGCCAAATTCCTTTTATGAAGCTACAGTAACTCTGATACCAAAACCACACAAAGACTCAATCAAGAAAGAGAATTACAGGCCAATCTCACTCATGAACATCGAAGCAAAAATCCTCAACAAAATACTGGCAAACCGAATCCAAGAACACATTAGAAAAATTACCCATTATGATCAAGTAAGCTTCATCCCAGAGATGCAGGGCTGGTTTAACATAGGCAAATCTATCAATGTAATCCATCATATAAATAAAATGAAAGAAAAAACCATATGATCGTTTCATTAGATGCTGAAAAAGCATTTGACAAAATTCAACATCCCTTTATGATAAAAGTCTTGGAGAGATTAGGGATACAAGGGTTATACCTAAATATAATTAAAGCTATTGACAGCAAGCCGACAGCTATCATCAAATTAAACGGAGAGAAACTTAAAGCCATCCCACTAAAATCAGGGACATGCTAAGGCTGTCCACTCTCTCCATACCTCTTCAATATAGTTCTTGAAGTTTTAGCAATAGCAATAAGACAACATAAGGGGATCAAGGGGATTCGAATTGGAAAGGAAGAAGTTAAACTTGCGTTATTTGCAGATGATATGATAGTGTACATAAGCGACCCCAAAAATTCCACCAAAGAACTCCTACAGCTGATAAACACCTTTTGAAATGTGGCAGGATACAAGATCAACTCCAAAAAATCAGTCACCCTCTTATACACAAAGGATATGGTAGCAGAGAGGGAAATAAGAGAATCATCACCTTTCACGTTAGCCACAAACAGCATAAAATATCTTGGGTTAACTCTAACCAAGGAAGTGAAAGATCTATTTGACAAGAACATTAAGTCTTTGAAGAAAGAAATTGAAGAAGATACTAGAAAATGGAAGGATCTCCCTTGCTCTTGGATTGGGAGGATCAACATAGTAAAAATGGCAATTCTACCAAGGGCAATTTATAAATTCAATGCAATCCCCATCAAGGTTCCATCAAAATTCTTCACAGAACTTGAGAGGACAATATTCAACTTTATATGGAAAAACAAAAAACCCAGAATAGCCAAAACAATCTTATACAATAAAGGATCGTCTGGAGGCATTACCATCCCTGACTTCAAACTCTATTACAGAGCTACATTAAAGCAAACAGCGTGGTACTGGCATAAAAACAGAGAAGTCGACCAATGGAATCAAATAGAAGACCCAGATTTTAACCCAGAAACCTATGAACACCTCATTTTCAATAAAGGAGCCAAAAGTATACAATGGAAGAAAGAAAGCATCTTCAACAAATGGTGCTGGCACAACTGGATGTCAACCTGTAGAAGAATGAAAATAGATCCATATCTATCACCATGCACAAAACTCAAGTCCAAATGGATCAAAGACCTCAATATCAATCTGAATACATTGAACCTGATAGAAGAGAAAATGGGAATTACCCTACAACATATGGGCACAGGAGATCGCTTCTTATGTATAACCCCAGCAGCACAGACATTAAGGGCAACATTGAATAAATGGGACCTCCTGAAACTGAGAAGCTTCTGTAAAGCAAAGGACACTGTCATTAAGACAAAAGGCAGCCTACTGACTGGGAGAAGATCTTCACCAACCCCGCAACAGACAGAAGTCTGATCTCCAAAATATATAAAGAACTCAAGAAACTAGACGTTAAAATGCTAATTAACCCAATTAAAAAAATGGGGCACTGAACTGAACAGAGAATTCTCTACAGAAGAAGTTCAGATGGGCAAAAGATACTTAAGGTCATGCTCAACCTTCTTAGTGATCAGAGAAATGCAAATCAAAACAACTTTGAGATATCATCTTACACCTGTCAGAATGGCTAAAATCAAAAACACCAAGGATAGTCTTTGCTGGAGAGGTTGTGGAGAAAGGGGTACCCTCATCCACTGCTTGTGGGACTGCAAACTTGTGCAATCACTTTGGAAATCAGTATGGCGGTTTCTCAGAAAAATTGGGATCAACCTACCCCTAGACCCAGCAATACCACTCTTGGGAATATACCCAAGAGATGCCCTATCATATGACAAAAGCATTTGTTCAACTATGTTCATAGCAGCATTATTTGTAATAGCCAGAACCTGGAAGCAACCTAGATGTCCTAGATGGAAGAATGGATGAAGAAAGTGTGGAATATATACACATTAGAGTACTACTCTGCGTTAAAAAACAATGACTTCTCGAATTTTGCATGCAAATGAATGGAAATAGAAAATACTATCCTGAGTGAGGTAACCCAGACCCAAAAAGAAGATCATGGGATGTACTCACTCATAATTGCTTTCTAGCCATGGATAGGGGCCACGGAGTCTATAATTTGTGATCCTAAAGAAGCTAAACAAGAGGGTAAACCCAAGGAAAAACATATAGTTATCCTCCTGGCTATGTGAAATAGACAAGATTGCCGGGCAAAAAATTGAAATCTTGGGAGTGGGGTGGGATGTGTGTGAGGGGAGATGGGGAGAGAAAAGTGTGAATGAGAAGATGAGGGGAAATGGGGGAAACGGGATGATTGGGGATAAAGGAAGTTTGGATAGGTTAGCAGGGAAACTCATATCTTAGTTAAGGGAGCCACCTAAGGGTTGGCAAGAGACTTGAACTTGGAGTCGCTACCAGGTGCCCATGGTAATGTCCCCGTTATTTCCTTTGGTACCTGAGGATAGGGAACCTGAAATGACCCTATCCTATAGTCATACTGATGAATATCTTGCATATCACCATAGAACCTTCATCTAGCGATGGATGGAGATAGAGACAGAGACCCACAATGGAGCACCGGACTGAGCTCCCAAGGTCCTAATGAGGAGCAGAAGGAGGGAGAATATGAGCAAGGAAATCAGGACCATGAGGGGTGCACCACTCACTGAGACAGTGGGTCTGATCTATTGGGAGCTCACCAAGGCCAGCTGGACTGTGACTGAAAAAGCATGGGATAAAACCGGACTCTCTGAACATGGCAGAAAATGAGAGCTGATGAGAGGCCAAGGACAATGGCACGGGGTTTTGATCCTACTTCATGTTCTAGCTTTGTGGGAGCCTAGACAGTTTGGATGTTCACCTTCCTAGAACTGGATGGAGTGGGGAAGACCTTGGACTTTCCACAGAGCAGGGAACCCTGACTGCTCTTGGGACTAGAGAGGTAGGAGAAGAAGAGTGGGGGCAGGGGAAGAGGGGCGGGAGGAGTGGGAGGGAAATGGGAGGCTGGGAGGAAGCGGAAATTTTTTTTCAATAAAAAAATGTTAAAAAAAATAAATAAATTACAACATGGGGGAATGCTGTCAAATAACAGAAAATAGTCCAAATACCTAGATTTTTAAAATCATGTAACCATTTCAATATCTTCTCCTTATCTTTCTCCTTCATTCCCCCTTTATGCCAAATAAAAATCTTCAAATGATTAATAAAATTCAGAGTCAGGTATTGGCATAAATGCTGAAAGATCAAGAAGTAAAGGAGCCAGTCAGTAAAAGAGAGTTTTCATATCTGCCATTTCTCAAACAGAAGGGGGCAAGATCTTGTCTCCACAAATCCTCAGAACAAATGTTCTCTCCACAAAGTCTCAGAATGCCTCCTGAACTCCAGTTCCCTTCTGCCTTATATTCCTTTTTCCACCCAGCCATATCACTACCTGTCTCCACTGCCCTAGTACTGGGATTAAAGTTGTGAGCCACCACCATTTGACTCTGTTTCTCTTTCAGACTGATTCAATATCGCATAGGCCAAAGTGGCCTTGAACTAATAGAGATCTTCTCTGTCTCCTGAGTACTGTGTGTGTGCTACCACTGCCTAGCCTCTATGGCTAAATAGTGTGGTTAGTTCCACATTATGATCTTCAGTGAAAGTTTATCTGTTAAAACACAAACAAAATATTACTACAAAGCTTTCTGGTTACTGGTTCTGGAGTGAGGAGGATGTGTGTGCAGTTATGGACATGTGTATTTGGGACAACCTGAATACTGATAGCATAACAGGCAACTAGAGTCATTAAACCATTCAGAAAAGCATGTTAGGATAATTAAGTTTGGTTGTATAGAGTTTGAGTATTACAGATTATAATGAAATTAGGTAAAACTACTATGAACTGTAGGAAATCTTACTAGGACAATTTAGACAGTTTTGAAAAAGAGTTTGCCTTTAGAATTTTATTGTTTCCAAAGCACATCCATTTATTGTAAAAAAAAAATAGTATGAGGGAAATAACTGAAGAATAGAAAAATCAGGTTTAAAAATTACGATTCTTTTACCAACACATAAAGCCTAGATAGAAAGTTCATGATTAATTGAACAGCCAGAATAATACACAAACTTTTTTAATAAGTTGAATATTTAGTCTCCTTTATTCTTCTTTGTTAAGATTTTATTGCACCAATTTATATTCTTAATGCAATATTCCTATCTAAAATTAAGATATATTTAATTGCTTTCCTTTTCAAAATTGTAAAATTTTAATACACACTAAACTGAATTATCATAGGAAGGCTAAAGGGGACACTTAAGCACAAAGACTTGTAGAGGATGCCTTTTCCCCAAAAGTTTCCAAGGAAAGTCCAGACAAATTACAAAAAACAAAGCACAACTGTGTAATTGGACTAATTTAAACCATGCATTTAACCAAAATACTTAGTGATTTAAACAAATCATAATGTTTAATTGGAAACCTGAAACATGTATGCATGATACCTAAACACATAAATGTGTGTGTACTTACTTGGTTATCAATGGAACACAAAGAGGTAAACACTGAGATAATTTTTATATCTGCTACAATGCAATATTTGCTCTTTTGTATTGTCCCTAGTTTTCTGTGGCACATCTTTTCCATGCAAACAGTATCAATCTTCAGTGTGTTGGACTTCAATGTATCACGGACTAGGAGAGAAGAAGATACCCTGTAATGCAGAAATGCAGTCCCTGTGACTTCAGTAAACCCTATAAGTAGGTAGGCTACTATACTTGTCTATCTGAAAAGTCCTCTGATGAGTTAACTTAACCAGGTCTTTATATATAAACAAATAGTTTCCTGAAATAGTGATTTTTCATGAATAATTACTGAATTATATGAATGTCTCTATATTCTCATGTAATCAATCAGTTTCAAAGATGGAGATTACATTCCATGACTTTTTATTCCTCTGAAACTTATAAAAAGAATAATTCATCTTTGTAAGTGAACTGTACATTTGTTTAGTGATGGAGGAGGGTCATCTTTCTATCTGTTGCTTTCATTGGTTAATTAATAAAGAAACTGCCTAGGCCCATTTGATAGGCCAACCCTTAGGTGGATGGAGTAAACAGAACAGAATGTTGGGAGAAAGAAGCCAAGTCAGTGAGTCGCCATGATTCTCTCACTCCAGACAGACACAGGTTAAGATCTTTCCTGGTAAGCCAGCTCGTGGTGCTACACAGAATATTAGAAATGGGTTAATCAAAGATGTGAGAATTAGCCAATAAGAGGCTAGAACTAATGGGCCAGGCAGTGTTTAAAAGAATACAATTTCCATGTAATTATTTCGGGTAAAGCTAGCCGGGTGACGGGAAGCGCCCCGCTGCTCTCAGTACAACAGTTTAGCCAGTAAATTATTTTATCTTTCAATATTTTATTAAATTTTAGTCTTACAAAAGAAGTATTTTTTTAAAAAAAAAAAAAACGAGACAAAGAAGACCCTGTTATAAAATAGGAAGGCTTATTGTAGAAGTTCTAAGAAAACACATTGTAACTCTTTCATAAAATTCTCTATCACCCAAAGTGCTTATCTGCCATCTTTTATGACAAGATGCTTCTTTGGTTTTATTGTCAGTGATAAGAACACAGATATTGAAGTAAGACAGACTTCCCATTTATGAGTTCAGCAATGATGGGCAATGTATTTGGATTCTCTACTCTCATTCTTTTGTCATTCGGCAAGAATCAATACAATACATCATGTGGACTGTTATGCATAAAACATGTATCATCACATATAATACCTTCCAAGTACTATTACTTTTATTTGCAAATGTTTCCTATGGCGATATTATCTGTTGAGCATATGCTGTTCCTGTAACAAAAACAATAAAAGATATGAATGTGTTAGTTGTCCTCCTCTTTGCTATATCATTTCCACAATTCATGGAGTGTGGAGGACTTAGCTATGTTGCAGCATCATTTCATTCTAAAATTTTTTATATTTACAGGGTGTAGAGGCAGAGGTAGCAAAATATAAATGCTTAGCAGATTATGGTTCTCTCACACATTTGAACAAGAAACTAATTGCACTTAAGACTGCAAATGTTAAAAGATATTGCCTACACCAGTTGGGGGAAAAGATGGGTAGATGTAAGTGCAAGAATACATTTGACAACATAAAGTGCAATATGATACAAAGAGAACCTAGTGGTTCTACAACAGCAAGACCTGAACATCCCAACACAGGAAAAGCAGAAAGAAATGACCTTAAAAATAACTTTATAAAGATGATAGAGGCTCTCAAGGGAAATGGAAAATTCACTAGATAATTTAAGGAAAAGACAAACAAAAAGTTGGAAGAAATCAAAAAATTCCATAAGAAGCATAAAAAAAACAATCAAACAGGTGAAGGAAACAGTTCTAAACTTGAAAATTGAAATTGAAGCAATAAAGAACATACAAACCAAGGGAATTCTGGAAATAGAAAATCTAAATAAACAAACAGGAACTACAGATACAAGAATAACCAATAGAATGCAAGAGATGGAAGAGACAAGCTCTGGGATTGAAGATATGGTAGAGGAAATAGATACATCCATCAAAGAAAACATTAAAACCAACAAAATCATAACACAAAATGTTTAGGAAATCTGGGACATCATGAAAAGACCAAAACTAAGAATAATAGCTCAAAGGCCAAAGAAATTATATTTAAATTATAGAAAAAATACTTTCCCAAACTAAAGACAAAAATGTCTGTGAAGACAAGAAGCTTATAGAATACCAAATAGATTAGACCAAAAATTCCCTCATTACATAATAATCAAAACTCTAGAATAAAGAAAGAATATTAAGAACAGCAAAGAAGAATGCCTAAGTAATACATAAAAGTAGATCCATCAGAATAACCCCAACTTCTCAATGGAGACCCTGAAATCCAGAAGGTCCTGGAAAAATATTATGCAGACACTTAGAGACCATGAATTCCAGACCATATTACTGTGCCCAGCAAAACTTTCAATCACTACAGGCAGATAAAGTATGGTTTCTATGTTACAACCATATTTAAATAATATTTATATACAAATCCAGCCCTACAGAAAGTACTAGAAAGAAAACTTCAACTCAAGGGTTAGCTACACCCACGAAAACACAGGTAATGAATTATCCCACACCAGTAAATCCCAAAGAAGGGAAACAAACACATACTACCACCAAAAATGAACAGAAATTAGCAATCACTGGTCTTTTGTATCCCTTAATAAAAAAAACTCAATTTGCCTATAGAAAGACAGAGGATAACAGAATGGATACACAGGAGCTGAGCTTCTACTGCATACAAGAAACACACCTCAACTTCAAAGACAGATATTACCTCAGAATAAAGGGTTGGGAAAAGATTTTTCAATCAAGTGGACTTAAGAAGGAAACTGGTGGGCTCCCAATAAATCAGTTCCACTGTCACAGTGGATGGGTGCACCCCTCGTGGTCCTGACTTCCTTGCTCATGTTCTCCCTCCTTCTGCTCCTCATTTGGACCTTAAGAGCTCAGACCGTTGCTCCAAATTGAGTCTCTGTCTCTATCTCGATCCATCGCCAGATGAAGGTTCTAAGGTGATATGTAAGATATTCATCAGTATAGGATAGGATCATTTCAGGTTCCCTCTCCTCAGTTGCCCAAGGTACCAGCTGGGGACATCTCCCTGGACACCTGAAAGCCCCATCACCGTGGGTTGAAACTGGAATCTCTGAACATGGCGGACAATGAAGGCTGATGAGAAGCCAAGGACAATGGCACTAGGTTTCGATCCTAATACATGAACTGGCTTTGTGGGAGCTTAGACTGTTTGTACGATCACCTTCCTGGACCTAGATAGAAGTGGGAGGACCTTGGTCTTCCCGCAGGGCAGGGAATTTGTACTGCTCTTCAGTATCGAGAGGGAGGGGGAATGGAGTGGGGGGAGGAGAAGAGGAGTGGGGATAGGGAAAGGGGAGTGGGAGGAGGGGGCAATATTTGGGAGGAGGGGGAGGGAAATGGGAAACGGGAACTGGTGGAAATTTTAATTAAAAAGAATAAAAATAATAATAAAAAAGAAGGAAACTGGTGTAGCTATCCTAACATCTAATAAAATAAACTTCAAACTAAAATTAATCAAAAGAGATGGAGAAGAATATTTCATATTCATCACTGGAAAAAAAATCCATCAAGTTGAAGTCTCAGTTCTGAAAATTTATGCCCCAAATACAAGGGTATTTACATATGTAAAGCTTAAATTACACATCAAACCCCACATACTAAGACTGGGAGACTTTAACACCCCACTCTCACCTGGACAGGTCTGTCAGACAGAAACTTAACAGAGAAATAAGGGAACTAACAGATATTATGATTCAAATGGGCTTAACAGACATCTATAGAACATTCTACCTAAACACAAAAAAATATATATACCTTCTTCTCAGCTCCTTATGAACCCTTCTCTTAAATTGACCACATACTCATTCACAGAGCAAATCTCAACAGATACAAAAAAAAAAGGAATATCCTCCTGTGTCTTATTGGATCATCTGGCTTAATGTCAGGTTTTAACAACAACACAAATTTCAGAAGCCCTATAATCTTATTTTAAATGAATAATGCTCAATTGAATCACCACTGGATCAAGAAAGATATAAAGAATGAAATTTTCAATGAAAATTTATAACATACCCAAACTTATGGGACACTTTGAAAGCAGTGCTAAAAAGAAACTTCAGAAAGAAGTGAGAGAAACCTTATATCAGTGACTTAACATCACATCTGAAAGCACTAGAACAAAAAGAAGCAAACTCACTCTAGGGGCATAGACTCCAGGAAATACTCAAACTGAGGGCTGAAATCAATAAATTTGAAACAACAAGAACAAATCAAAGAATCAATGAAACAAAAATGTTGGTTCTGTGAGAAAATAAACCAGATAGACAATCGTTATCCAAACTAACAAAAAGGGAGTGAGAGAATATCCAAATTAACAAAATTAGAAATGAAAAGTGGACATAAGAGCCGACACTGAGAAAATACAGAGAATCATCAGGTCACACTTCAAAAATCTGTACTCCAAAAAATTGGAAATTTTAAAAGAAATGGACAATTTTCTGAATAGGTACCACATACTAAATTGAATCAAGATCAGATAAATAATTTAAATATATCTATAACCTCTAACAAAACAGAAATAGTCATCAAAAGCCTCTCAATCAATAAAGGCCAGAACTGATGGTTTAGTGCAGAATTCTACCAGAATTTGAAGGAGGAGATAACACCAATACTCATCAAATTGTTTTACACAGTAGAAACAAAAGAAACATTGTTGAACTCTTTTTATGAGGCTACAGTTACATTAATGCACAAAATACACAAAGATGAAACAAAGAGAATTGCAAACCAATTTCTGCCATGAACATTGATGCAAAAATAATCAATAAAATACTAGCTAATGAATCCAAGAACACACATACACAAACAAAAATCATCTCTCATGGTCAAGTAGGTTTCATGTCAGAGTTACAGGGATGTTTCAACATACAAAAATCTGTCACTTTGAGGCGTCCTTGTTTAGGTGCTGAGGAGCTCCATCTGGACGAGTGAGTGTGTGCTATCCAGGGGCAGACTGTCCCTGAAGAGAGCACAAACCCCCCTCCCCCAGCTCCTGCTGCAGGGCCCCTTTTCTTACACACGACCCTGCTCCCCAGATACCCACCCCCCCAAGCAAGCCCTGCTGTCTGCTAGGTCCTCTGCTCAAGAACAATTTTCCCGCTCCTACACTAAGGCTACCCACCCTGAGCGGTGAGTGCCTGCCTACCGGGCAGGCCTCAAGTTTCCCGCAAGGGAGCGCAGGCACCTTCAGCTTGGGCTGCAGGGTCTCCTGTACTCTACTGGACCCCATCCTGCCTGCCATATTCTTCCTTTTGTCTCCGGCTCATTGGGTTACCAGGCATCCCTGTTTAGGTGCTGAGGAGTTCCTTCTGGACAGGTGAGCATGTGCTATCCAGAGGCAGAATATCCCGAAAGAGAGCACAACCCTCCACCCAGCTCCTGCTGCAGGGCTTTCTTTCCTACACAGAACAACCCCACCTACCCATTCAGAGTGGAGAGTGCCTGCCTACCAAGCAGGCCTCAAGGGCCCCCGAAAGGGAGTCCAGGCACCTTCAGCTTGTGCTGCAGGGTCTTGTGTTCTACTCAACCCTTCCCTAACCCCCACATTCGCCCTTTTGTCAGCGGGTCATTGGACTACCAGGCATCCATGTTTTGGTGCTGAGGAGTCCATCTGGGAGGGAATGGTTCCTGCTCCTACACGGAGGAGATATACCCAGGGAGTCAGTCACAGCAAAGACTGGACCAAGACACCAGGACTCTCCTGGCTCCATTTGAAGGAAGAGATAGGCAGGCACCAATGCAAGAATTCCTCCAACAACCTGAAAGGCAACATGACATCACCAGAATCCAGGAATCCCGAAATAAGAAGAATTGTGCACCCTACACCAGAAGAATTAGAAGAATTTGACTCAAAAGTGAATTTTATGAAATAATAGAGGACCTTAAACAGGAGGTAAAAAACTGCCATAAACAATTAGAGATTACAAACAAAAAGGTGGAGGAAATGAATAAATCTCTCAAAGATACCCAAGAAAACCAAGAGAAACAAGAAAAAGCAACCAAACAGGTAAGGGAATCGGTTGAAGACTTGAAGAATGAAATGGAAGTAATGAAGAAAACACAAACAGAGGGAAGGATGGAGATGGAAAATCTGGGTAAACAAACAGGAACTACAGAGACAAGTACTACCAACAGATTACAAGAGACAGAAGAAAGAATCTCAGACACTGAAGATACCATAGGGAAAATAAACACACTAAAAAGAAAACAGCAAAACCAACAAATTCTTATCACGAAACATTCAGGAAATCTGGGACACAATAAAAAGACCAAACCTAAGAATAATAGGGATACAAGAAGGAGAAGAAGTACAGCTGAATAGTCCAGAAAATATATTTAATAAAATTATAGAAGAAAACTTTCCCAACCTTAAGAAAGATATTCCTTTGAAAGTCCAAGAAGCATACAGAACACCAAATAGATCGGATCAAAGAAAAACATCTCCTCACCATATAATAATCAAAACACAAAACATACAGAATAAAGAAAGAATATTAAGAGCTGCAAAGGAAAAAGGTCAAGTTACTTATAAAGGTAAACCTATCAGACTTACGCCTGACTTCTCTATGGAAACCATAACAGCCAGAAGGTATTGGATAGGTGTACTGCAGAAACTAACAGACCATGGATGCAAGCCCAGACTACTATACCCAACCAAGCTTTCGTTTACTATAAATGGAGAAAACAAAATTTTCCAGGATAAAAACAAATTATACAATATGTAGCCACAAATCCAGCCTTACAGAAAGTAATTGAAGGAAAATCACTAACCAAGGAGTCCAACAATGCCCACAATAACTCAGACATCTAATGCCCCTTCACCAGCACAACTCAAAGAAGGGAAACACACAAATTCTACTACCAAAAAAAAAAAAAAGAAAGAAAGAAAGAAAGAAAGAAAGAAAGAAAGAAAGAAAGAAAGAAAGATAAAATCAACCACTGGTCATTAATATCACTTAATGTCAATGGATTCAACTCACCTATAAAGAGACACAGGCTAAGAGATTGGATACGAAAACAGGATCCAACATTCTGCTGTTTACAAGAAACACACCTCAACCACAAAGACAGACATCTACTCAGAGTAAAGGGCTGGGAAAAGGTTTATCAAGCAAATGAACCTAAGAAACAAGCAGGTGTGACCATACTAATTTCTAACAAAGTTGACTTCAAACTAAAATCAATCAGAACAGATGGAGAGGGACATTTTTTACTCATAACAGGAACAATTCATCAGGACGAAGTCTCAATCCTGAATATCTATGCCTCTAATATAAAAGCACCCACTTATGTAAAAGAAACATTACTAAAACTCAAGGCAGTCATCAAACCACATACACTAATAGTAGGAGATTTCAACACTCCTCTCTCACCAATGGACAGATCAATCAGACAGAAACCTAACAGAGAAATAAGAGGATTAATGGAGGTAATGAATCAAATGGACTTAACAGACATCTATAGAACATTCCACCCAAATAGTAAAGAATATGCCTTCTTCTCTGCAGCTCATGGAACCTTCTCGAAAATAGACCACATACTCTGTAACAAAACAAACTTACACAGTTACAAAAAAATATTAGTAACCACCTGTGTCTTATCAGATCGCCATGGATTAAAGTTAGAATTCAACAACAATGCTACCCCCAGAAAGCCTACAAACTCATGGAAACTGGACAGTCAACTACTGAACCACACCTGGATCAAGGAAGAAATAAAGAAATTAAAGTCTTTCTTGAATTCAATGAAAATGAAGACTCAACATACTCAAACCTATGGGACACGAAGAAAGAAGTGCTAAGAAGAAAGTTCATAGCACTAAGTGCCCACTTAAAGAAAACGGAGAAAGCACACATTGGAGACTTAACAGCCCACCTGAAAGCTCTAGAAAAAAAAAGAAGCAGACTCACCTCGGAGGAGTAGAACACTGGAAATAATCAAACTGAGGGCTGAAATCAACAAAATAGAAACACAGAAAACAAATGAAAGAATCAATGAAACAAAAAGCTGGTTCTTGTAGAAAATCAAAAAGACTGATAAACTCCTATCCAAACTAATCAAATGGCGGAGAGAGAATATGCAAATTAACAAGATCAGAAACAAAAAGGGAGACATAACCACAGACAGAGAGGAAATTCAGAGAATCATTAGATCTTACTACAAAAGCCTGTATGCCACAAAATTGGAAAATGTAAAAGAAATGGACACTTTTTTAGATAAGTACCATATACCAAAGTTAAACCAGGACCAGGTAAACAATCTAAATAGACCTGTTAGTCGCGAAGAATTAGAAGTTGTTATAAAAAACCTCCCTACCAAAAAAAGCCCAGGTCCAGACGGCTTCAATGCAAAATTCTACTAGAACTTTCAAGAAGAGCTAATACCTATACTCCTTAATGTATTTCACAATATAGAAACAGAGAAGTCATTGCCAAATTCCTTTTATGAAGCTGCAGTTACTCTGATACCAAAACCACACAAAGACCCAACCAAGAAAGAGAAATACAGGCCAATCTCACTCATGAACATTGATGCGAAAATTCTCAATAAAATACTGGAAAACCAAATCCAAGAACACATTAGAAAAATTATTCATTATGATCAAGTAGGCTTCATCCCAGAGATGCAGGGCTGGTTCAACATACGAAAATCTATCAATGTAATCCATCATATAAATAAACTGAAAGATAAAAACCATATGATCATTTCATTAGATGCTGAAAAAGCATTTGACAAAATTCAACATCCCTTTATGATAAAGGTCTTAGAGAGATTAGGGAATCAAGGGTCGTACCTAACTATGATTAAAGCTATTTATAGCAATCCGACAGCTAACATCAAATTATATGGAGAGAAACTCAAAGCTATTCCACTAAAATCAGGAACATGACAAGGCTGTCCACTCTCTCCATACCTCTTCAATATAGTGCTTGAAATTCTAGCGATAGCAATAAGACAACATAAGGGGATCAAAGCGATTCAAATTGGCAAGGAAGAAGTTAAACTTTCATTATTTGCAGAGGATATGAGAGTGTACATAAGCGACCCCAAAAACTCCAGCAAAGAACTCCTACAGCTGATAAACACCTTTAGTAGCGTTGCAGGATACAAGATCAATTCCAAAAATCAGTTGCCCTCCTATACACAAAGGATAAGGAAGCAGAGAGGGAAATCAGAGAAGCATCACCCTTCATGATAGCCACAAATAGCATAAAACATCTTGGGGTAACTCTAACCAAGGAAGTGAAGGATCTATTTGACAAGAACATTAAGTCTTTGAAGAAAGAAATTGAGGAGGATACCAGAAAATGGAAGGATCTCCCTTGCTCTTGGATTGAGAGGATCAACATAGTAAAAATGGCAATTCTACCAAGGGCAATTTATAGATTCAATGCAATCTCCATTAAAATCCCATTAAAATTCTTCACAGATCTTGAGGGGACATTAATCAACTTTATATGGAAAAACGAAAGGCACAGAAAGCCAAAACAATCTTATACAATAAAGGAACTTCTGGAGGCATTACCATCCCTGACTTCAAGCTCTATTACAGAGCTTCAGTATTGAAAACAGCTTGGTTTTGGCATAAAAACAGAGAAGTCGATCAATGGAATCGAGTAGAAGACCCTGATTTTAACCCACAAACCTATGAACACCTGATCTTTGAAAAAGGAGCTAAAAGTATTCAATGGAAGAAAGAAAGCATCTTTAACAAATGGTGCTTGCTGGCAGAACTGGTTGTCAACCTATAGAAGAATGAAAATAGATCCATATCTATCACCATGCACAAAACTCAAGTCCAAATGGATTAAAGACCTCAATATCAATCTGAACACACTGAACCTGATAGAAGAAAAAGTGGGAAGTACTCTACAACATATGGGCACAGGAGACCACTTACTACGTATATCCCCAGCAGCACAGACATTAAGGACAACATTGAATAAATGGGACCTCCTGAAACTGAGAAGCTGTTGGGAATGCAAACTTGTGCAACCACTTTGGAAATCAGTGTGGCGATTTCTCAGGAAATTTGGGATCAACCTACCCCAAGATCCAGTAATACCACTATTGGGAATATACCCAAGAGATGCCCCATCAAATGACAAAAGTATCTGTTCAACTATGTTCATAGCAGCATTGTTTGTAATAGCCAAAACCTGGAAACAACCTAGATGCCCTTCAATGGAGGAATGGATGAAGAAAGTGTGGAATATATACATATTAGAGTACTACTCAGCAGTAAAAAACAATGACTTCTCGAATTTTGCATGCAAATGGATGGAAATAGAAAACACTATCCTGAGTGAGGTATCCCAGACCCAAAAGAGGAAGATGGGATGTACTCACCCATAATCGGTTTCTAGCCATAAATAAAGGACATTGAGCATATAATTTGTGATCCTAGAGAAGCTAAATAAGAAAGTGAACCCAAAGAAAATCATATAGTCATCCGCCTGGAGAGGGGAAGTAGACAAGATTGCAGGGCAAAAACTGGGAACTTGCGGGTGAGGTGGCAAGGGGCAAAGGGGAAATGGGATGAGAAACATGAGAAGGGGAGGATGGGAGGAGCTCGGGGGATTGGGATGGTTGGGATATAGGAAGGGTGGATACGGGAGCAGCGAAGTATATATCCTAACTAAGAGAGCCATCTTAGGGTTGGCAAGAAACTTGACTCTAGAGGGGTTAGCAGGTGTCCAGGGACATGTCCCCAGCTGGTACCTTGGGCAGCTAAGGAGAGGGAATCTGAAATGACCCTATCCTATACTGATGAATATCTTGCATATCACCTTAGAACCTTCATCTGGCGATGGATCGAGGTAGAGACAGAGTCTCAATTTGGAGCAACGGTCTGAGCTCTTAAGGTCCAAATGAGGAGCAGAAGGAGGGAGAACATGAGCAAGGAAATCAAGACCACGAGGGATGCACCCACCCACTGTGACAGTGGAACTGATCTATTGGGAGCTCACCAAGGCCAGCTGGACTGGGACTGAATAAGCATGGGAGAAACCGGACTCCTGAACATGGTGGACCAGGAAGGCTGATGAGAAGCCAAAGACAATGGCACTAGGTTTCGATCCTAATACATGAACTGGCTTTGTGGGAGCCTAGCCTGTTTGGATGATCACCTTCCTGGACCTAGATACAAGTGGGAGGACCTTGGACTTCCTGTAGGGCAGGGAATTTGGACTGCTCTTCAGTACCTAGAGGGAGGGGCAATGGAGTAGGGGGAGGGGGAGAGGAGTGGGAGTAGGGGGAGAGGAGTAGGGAGAAGGGGAGGGGAGTGGGGAGAGGGGGCAATGTGTGGGAGGTAGGGGAGGGAAATGGGAAATGGGGAGGAGGTGGAAATTTTAATATAAAAAGAATAAAATAAAGAAAAAAAAGAAAAAAAATCTGTCACTTTAATGTATCATATAAACAGACTGAAAGAACAAAAACACATGATCATCTTGTTACATGCTCAAAAAGCATTTGACAAAATCTAAGACCCCTTCATGATAAAAGGATAAAAGTCTTGGAGAGATTAGGGATACAAGGAATATACCTAAACATATTAAAGGCAATTTATACCAAGCTGACAGCCAACAACAAATTAAATGGAGAGAAACTCAAAGCAATTCAACTAAAATCAGGAACTAGAAAGGCTGCCCATTCTCTACATATCTATGCAATACGGTAGTCAGAGTTCAAGCTAGAGCAATAAGACAACCAACGGGGATACAATTGGAAAGGAAGAAGTAAAACCTCTGTTATTTGCAAGTGATATGATAGTATATATAAGTAACCTCCAAAAATCCTACCAGAGAACTCCTAGAGCTGATAAACGCCTTCAGTAATATGGCACGATATATATATATATGTTTGTGTGTGTGTATATATATACACACATATATACATATATATGTGTATGTGTGTAAAATAAAATGAGAAAGAAATCAGAGAAACATCACCCTTTATAATAGCCAGAAATAATATAAACTATTTCAGGGTGACTCTAGCCAAACAAGTTAAAGTCCTGTATAGCAATACCTTTTATCAAGAAAGGGCTTCTCTGTGTAGCAGTACAGGCTGTTCCACAACTAGTTTTTGTAAACCAGGCTGGCTTTAAACTCACAGAGATACAACTACCTCTGCCTCTCAAGTGAGGATTAAAGGCATGTGCCTCCACCACCTGGCTAAAAACTTTAAATCTTTGAAGAAAGAAATTGAAGAAGATATTAGAAAACAGAAAGATCTCCCATGCTCTTAATAAGGTAGGGTCAGAATTATAAAAATGTCAATCTTAGCAAAAGGAACATAAAAATTCATTGCAATTCCCGTCAAAATATCAACTCAATTCTTCAGAGACATCAAAGGAATAATAGTCAACTTCATGTGGAAAAAAATCCAGGATAGCCAAAAAATTCTGAACAATGAAAGAACTTCTGGAGGCATCACCATCCCTGACTTAAGCTTTATTATAGAATTATATTAACAAAAACAGCTTGGTAGTGGCATAAAAACAGACACGGGGACCAAATTAAAGATTCCAACATTAATCCACACACCCATGAATACATGATTTTTGACAAATAAGCCAAAACTTTACAATGGAAAAAAGAAAACATCTTCAAAAAGTGGTGTTGACATAACTGGATGTCAGCATATAGAAGAATGCAAACAGAAGCATAGTTATTGCCATGCACAACACTCAAGTCTAAGTGGATCAAAGACTTCAACATAAACCCAGGTACACTGAACCTGATAGAAGAGAAAGTGGAAAATAGCCTTGAATGCATGGGCACAGAAGATCACTTCCTAAATATAATACTAGTAGCACAGACATTGAGAGCAACAATCAATAAGTTGGACTTTCTGAAACTGAAAATCTTCTATAAGGAAAAGGCCATGGTAAGTAAGTCAAAATGTCAGACTACAGAATGGAAAAATATCTTCAACAACCCCACATCTGACAAAATGCCTATCTTCAAAATGTATTAAAACACAAGAAACTAGGCATCAAAATACAAAATAATCTAATTTAAAAAATGGGATACAGATCTAAATAGAGATTTCTAAACAGAAGACTCTCAAATGGCCCAAAGTCACTTAAAGAATTGCTCAACATCCTTAGTCATCAATGAAATAAAAAAGACTCTGAGATACCATATTACACCCGTCAGAATGGCTAAATTCAAACACAGTGATGACAGATTATGTGGGAGAGGATGTGGAGTGCAAACTTGTATGGTGCATGAGCAAACTTTTATGGTGAGAGTGCAAACTTGTATGGCCACTTTGGAATTCAGGATAGTAATTTCTTAGAAAATTTGTAATCACTCTACCTCAAGAACCAGCATTATCACTCTTGGACTTATACCCAAAGGATGCTCAATCATGTCACAATGACACTGGCTCAACGATGTTCATAGAACTATTATTCATAATTGCCAGAACCTGGAAACAATCTAGAATGTCTCACAACTGAAGAATGAGTAAAGAATATGTGGTACATTTACACAATGGTATATTACTCTGATGTAAAAAATAGTGACATCATAAAAATTGTAGACAAATGGATGAACTAGAAAAAAATCATTCCAACTGAGGGAACTCATACCCAGAAAGACAAACATTGTATGTACTCATTCATTCATAAGTGAATACTAGATATAAAGCAAGGATTAAGCAGACTACAGTCCAGTTCACAGCCTCATAGAAGGTAGGAAACAAGAAGGACTCGAAGAGAGAGTCATGCATTACTCTAGAAAGGGGAAATAGATGAGATATCTGGGTAAAATGAGGATTGGGATTTGGTAGAGAGATGATGGGGAATGAAAACATGAGTGAACAGGAAGGACGAATTGGGGAGGGATGGAGTAGGAGAGCAATGAAAGGGATATCTTGATAGAGGGGGCTATTAAAGGGTTAAGAAGAAACCAGTTCCTAGGAAATTCTCAAGAATCCACAAGGATGACCCCAACTAAGACTACTAACAATAATGGCTTTCCCCTACAATCAAATTGGTGACTACCCTAATTTTCATCATAGAACCTACATCAAGTAGGTGATGAAAGCAGATGCAGTGTCTGTCCCACAGTCAGGTACCAGATCGAGCTTCAGGAGTCCAGGTGAAGAGAGGGAGGATGGATCATATGAAGTGTGTCAAGATTATGATGGGGAAATCCACAGATACTGCTGTCCTGATCTTATGGGAGCTCATGGACTCTAGATCGACAGCTGGGGAGCCTACATGTGATTGAACTAGGCTGTATGCTTGTGGGTGACAGTTGTGTATCTTGGTCTTTTTGAGGGGCTACTGGCAGTGGGACCAGGATCTATCCCTGGTGCATTTTGGAGCCTCTTCCCTATGGTGGAAACCTTGCTCAGCCCTGATACAGGGGAGAGTGACTTGGCCCTGCCTCAACTTAATATACCAGGCCTTGTTAACTACGCATGAGAAGCCCTATCCTTTCTGAGTGGATATGGGAGGTGGGGGAGGTAGTGGGAGGAGGAAAAGGGGGAATTGTGGTTGGTATATAAAATGAATAACAGCCGGGCGATGCTGGCGCACGCCTTTAATCCCAGCACTCAGGAGGCAGAGGCAGGCGGATCTCTGTGAGTTCGAGACCAGCCTGGTCTACAGAGCTAGTTCCAGGACAGGCTCCAAAGCCACAGAGAAACCCTGTCTCGAAAAACCAAAATAAAATAAAATAAAATGAATAACATTTTTGAAATTTAAAAAAAAAAGATGTCAAATGTTTAACAACTACAGAATTGTCATTGTAGCACTTAGATTCAGGAAGACAATGAAAAATTTCAGCATACTTGTGGGTTCAGAACTATAAACCTGGAAGGAAATTGAGGGTCAGTAGATGAGAAGAATGAGTCCAGTTATGCCAAAGCATTTAGCCAAGGTCAAGTTTTTGAAAAGACTAACAAGGCACAAAAAGATTTTTCTTTTATACTTTGATTTCACAAGAGTTGATGCTCTCAAAATTATGCCTTCAGTAGATTAGAAGTGAAATTAAAATCTCAGGTGATTCACAACAAGGAGGCAGCATAAATTTATTACAGTGGTGAACAATGGGCATATGTAAATTACTTTTTTGGGGCTAATAAACAGGTGCACATATCACATTATTTTGGTGTCTCCCCAAACTTGAGAAGAAAGAAGCCACACACAAAAATGCAGTCTGACTTCAATATCTTACCTGTAGGCTCACTTGTCTTCCAGTTCAGATTGATCCCAAGGACTTGCCCAGTTATTGAAGCACTCTGTCACAGACTATACCCCAACATATGTGCTATTTCTTATTGTAAGGGCCTGGGAATTCTTTATACTAGTTTGTGTTCTTGCAAACAAATTGATAGAGTAGGATGTAGCTCAGTCTTAGAGCAGTGACCTAGCATGTAAATGGTCTCAGGTTCAAATTAATGTATTAAATTATTTCTTTTTTCTACAGTGTTTTTCCATAACTTTTGTTCTAAAACTATGTTGTGAGCAATGAAATTTGAGAACAAAAGTTAATTTTGTTTAGAGCCTAAGATTTTGTTACTTTAATAAAATTTACTCAAATATACTGATTCTCAGCCATAAAATGGTGTGGCCCTTTAATACCTCATATGTGGTGACCCTTAACCATAAAATTATTTTCATTGTTACTTTATAACTGTGATTTTATTACTTTTATGAATCATACTGCAAATATTTTGGAGATAGTGGCTTGCCAAAGGCGACATGACTAATCTAATAGCTATTGGGATAAATATTTTGACTTTTTATGTGTTCGCTTTACTTGATTTACAATTTATAGAATATTTTACAAAGTAGACATAGAGAACAACTGACAGTAGAAATTTGTACTATTCCCTCTCATGGGAACTAACTGTATATTTTAAACATCTTCCATGAGCTGGAAAGATACCTCAAATAAAGACTCTTGCTGCGGAGTCTCACATCCTCTGTTCAATCTCTGAGGTTCATACGATTGAAAGACAGAACAAACTCAAGCAAGATATCCTCTGTCCTCACCATTTGGCTATGGCACAAAAAAGTAATACACACACACACACACACACACACACACACAGTAAATAAATAACACAAATACATGAAAAACTCATTTAAAAATTATCCATACCAAAAGTATTATGTATTCATGAGATTCTTTGTCATGAAGCTATTATTTCTAGAACATTCTTTTTTGGGGGAAGGGGGATTTGGTTTTTTCGAAACAGATTTCTCTGTAGCTTTGGAGCCTCTCCCGGAATTAGCTCTTGTAGACCAGGCTGGCCTCAAACTCAGAGATTCGTCTGACTCTGCCTCCCGAGTGCTGGGATTAAAGGTGTGTGCCACCACCACCTGGCCTTCTAGAACATTCTTAAACTGCTTTATTGTCAACAAAGTTTGATGGAGATAGAACTTAATGATAATTATTTATAATATCTTATTTCCATTCATCAATTAACTATTTGAATAGAGTAATTGATTTACAGCAAATGTAAATATCCCCTAGTGTTCACCAAAATTCCTAAATTAAATTATGTTCATATCTTAAATCATATCTCCAAACTAAAACACTAAGATTTCCAAGTTTAAGCTATTATTCTGCTCACTCAAATATAATTCATCACAATCTAAAAATATATAGAGGAGATTTTCTTTTCACATGAAAAGAGAGTCTGATAGAATACCTTAGGTATGACTTTAGAAAAAAATCCCTTATGCCCCATTAGTCCCCATGATGATTTCTGTGTCTTGTGGTAATGGCATTTCATTACCTAGCTGACCACATAAACATGGCTAAATCCAAAATTTCTACAATACTTTAACCTTGTGCCAAAAAACTTGTAAGCAACACTAAATGAGAAATTCAATTTTGCCTAAAATTAACGCTCTAAGATTTAACACACACACACATGCTTGTACAAGTACACACACACACATACATGCAGATAAAGACAGAGAATTGTTGACTGAGGTTTTTGTCCCACTAGGCCCCATAACTATTTAGTCCCAAATAAACACACAGAGGTCTACATTAATCATAAACTGATTGACCTATTACCTCAGGCTTCTTATTAACTCTTTTATTAGCTTATATTAGCCCAAAATTCTTGTCTGTGTTACCCATGTGGCTTGGTACATTTTTCGGTGAGGCAGTCACATCTTGCTTCCTCTGTGTCTGGATTACAACTGCAGACTGAATCTTTCCTCTCCCTAGAATTCTCCTGTTCTTCTCACCCCACCTATACTTCCTGTCTGGTTGGCCCGCCTATACTTTTTGCTTGGCTACTGGCTAATGAACGTCTTATTAAAATACAATTGACAGCGTATAGACCATTGTCCCACAGCAGAGAAAGAATAAAAAGAATGGGTAAGGAGGGAGTAGAGAAGAAATGGAACAAGAAGAAGACAAAGGCAATTTGTATGTGGGATAGAAACTAACAACAGTTCAAGAAGATAATGTAGTGACAGCATAGTTAAATTTAAATATTTCAAATGAATGCGCTATGTTGGCAACATGCTGACAAAGGAGCCTAATGCAATTTTACTAAAATAATATCTAGTAATAAATTTTCATATAAATATCTGCTCACTCTCTGATAATGGATCCCTGTCTTCTCGTACTTTTGTAGATACTGACTCCACAGAGAAGAGCTTTTCATTTGTTGTAGTTCTGTTGTCGCTGCAGAGCTCAGAAGTAGGAAGCAGGACTCTGTGCTAGAAAGGACTGAAAAGCACCTTTCTTCTGGTAGCTCTGGCAGAGCCTTGCTCAGCATCTAATGCTGAGTTGCCACATGTCCTGGTTTATGAGTGTACCATCCCCAATTCTGACTTCTATTCTATCACTCTCCTTTCCTTACTGGTCTAGAGGACAATTCCATTTGTATTATAGTTGTGAGAAACTCTAGGTTTCTCTGTAGGATTCACTCTGACACTTGTTTCTGAGTCTTTCCTAGTATCCCCTTAAATTTTCCTGTTTTTTCTCCTATAATACTTTCTTTTTCTTCCTTCCTTCCTTCCTTCCTTCCTTCCTTCCTTCCTTCCTTCCTTCCTTCCTTCCTTCCTTCTTTTCTTCCTTCCTTCTTTTCTTCCTTCCTTCCTTCTTTTTTTATTTTTTGAGACAAAGTTTATCTGTGGCTTTGGAGTCTGTCCTCGAACTAGCTCTTGTAGACCAGGCTGGCCGAGAAATCACAGAGACCTATCTGCCTGCCTCTGCCTCTCGAGTGCTGGGATTTAAGGTGTGTGCCACCACTCCACATTTCTTTTCACATCCACTCTCACATCTTTGGGGTTTCATCCCAATATCCCATTTCCATTTTCAAATTGTGGAGCAAATTCATATTGCATCTTAACAATAAATAAAATGCTGTTACACAAAGTTCAGAAAAGCAAGGGAGGGGTGGAGAGAAGAAGCAAATAGATTCCTTGATGTTTAATACATAAAACAGGTCTACACACTGTTAAGAGTTAACAATTATCACGATTAGAATGTGAAGTCCCCTCTCTCCACCATACTCAACTATCGAAGGGTATTTCCTTAATTAGTGACAGCACTGGAGGTTCTAACCCCATCAAGTGATTAACTAATGCATTAGGTGAATTCATAGCTGAATGTGATATCAAAGGTATCATTTACCTAAAGGAAGTACGCCACAAGAATTCCTCTGAAAATAACATCCTGTCCCTCACTAACATGAACTGACCAGACTCCTCCCACATTCTGATACCCTGTAACAACTTTTCTTGACTCTGGCCCACAGTTATGGAGCTAGCAAAACCAGGATCTAACTTCCATGAAGTTATCGGCTTAAATTAACCTTTCTTTCTTCAAATTTATTTATCTCGGGTACTTTGTCACTGCCATGCAAAACTGACTAAAACTGGTGAACAACACTTAAAGCAAATGCAGTGAATGACATACAAGTATAATTACCATCAGCATAGAGACATGAGTTTGTGTCTTGGAAAGTCACTCCTCACCCTCTCTGACTCACCCAATCACCTTTCCCAGTCACTGTGCTGAATGTTACTCCATTAACTGAACTTTCTTTTAAAAGTCCTTGCCTTACAAGTTAAAGAGAGTTTAAACTTCAAGTGTGTAATGAGTCACTGGAAGGTATCAACCCAATAAGCAACAAACAATGTTAATTGGTAAGAAATCTAATGTAGTAAAGATGAATATTGGTTACAAAGTTAATAAGTTAAAATACCAACTAGGTCTCAATTTTAAATTTAAATAAGGGGTTTAATTGAATAGACAACAGACAAAACAGAATGGACTTGTGTCCTAGTGTTTCTAGCCTAACATTTTGAAGAAGTTAAGGAATATAATTCAGTACAGGTAAAAATTCTGGAAATATAATTCACGGCTAACATGGAAGAATGTGTGCAGAAACACCTAGGGGAAATGAGGCGATTGTCACATTACAGAAAACTTGACCATCTCCCGTTATTTAAAGTGTAGAAAGTAAAAAAAAACCGTAAGCTTCACAGCCATCAACAATAATGAACAAGAGGTCACAGACTTGTGAGGTTATAAATAAGCATGGTGATGATGTTCAATTTAATAGTACACTCTAAACTTCTTAAGTAATTCTTTGAGAATTCTACTTATTGTGTTTTGATCCTATTCAATCCCTTCCTGACCCAGTGTCCATTCCTGGACCATTTAACATTGTATCCTCATTCTTTTTGTTTCTCTTTTGTAGTTTTGGGCCCAGATAATCCAATCTTGGCTGTGGGGATTCCACTGAGTGTGCTATATGTACCTTGGGCCAAACCTTAATTAAAACCGACTCTTCCTTTTCCAGCAGCTATCAAGTACAAATAATTTCTCAGCTAGGGATGGAACTCTGTTCCCAACTCCCCTCTATGCTGGGATTTTGTCTGGATTTTCTAGTACAGCTCTTTGATATGCTATCTCAACTGCTATGAGTTAGGTTGTACAACTGCCCGATGCTAGGAAACAGCCCCACTGTAGTCATCCACTTGCCTCTGGCTCTTAACAATCTTTCTCACCTTTCTTCTACCAAGATACCTGGACTTTGTGTGTGTTACAGATATGAAACCTAAGGCTAGCACTCCAGAGTCTCCTGTTCTTTGTACCTTGACTAGTTACACTCTAAGTAAATATATATCTATTATTATAATCAAATGTCATTATTACATTTTCTAGTTGCCAAGACAATCAAGTTATCTAAAGATTTACTGTGTAAATCTACACTGTAAGAAGGACCTACCAGGTGTTTCTCAAAAGAAAGACTAAAATATTATACCTATATTTACTATCATGATGAAAATAATCTCACCAAACAAAGCTCTTGCTGGCTTTGTTATAGTTGTCTTACCAGGACTATTCTTTGGCTACATCCCCTTGCTTATCCCCTTGCTCATTTGTCTTGATTACCTGCATGTAATCACAATCCTCTAAACTGTCCTACAAGGGCTGTTTCCACTTGCCCTATATAAAGTAGGAGAGGTTATCATCAGCTCACCAAAAATACCTTGTATAATTATCTACTTGCAAATTTTAACTTTAGCAACTTAAAATGATACTTTATAGTCTCTCTAACTCAAAATTTGTGGTTCTTAATTGACTGAATTCTCTGTTCACAGTATCAACATGCCAACTGGTCTCAGAATCACCTTGAGGCTTAAAAATAATTCTACTTCCAAGCTCATTATTCAGGTTTTTACTAAAAATCCATAGAATACAATGTGTTGCTTTGGCCAGACACAGCTGAGTATAACTATAATTCCAGTATATATGAGAAAAAAACATGGGGTACAAAATTTCAAAGCCAGCATCAAATAGTTGGTGAAATCCTATACACAGAAATCACACAACAATGAGGTAATTCATTACTTGGGGTTATAAGACTTAAGCCTGTTTCTTTCCTGTGTCTGACCAAAAGATGTATTTGCTTCTCAGTGTGCTTTTAGGTCCTTGAACTTTGACTGCTCCATCACAGCAATATGAACCTCCCACATACCAAATCTCTCCCATTTTTATTCTCTCTTTCTTCTAGGAAGAGTCACAGAATTTATTTTTAAATAGCTCCTAGGATTTAGCTGAACCCACCTGGATAATCTCTCTTTTGATTAACTCAACACCAACTGATTAAAAACCTTAATTACAGCTTCACAATCCCTCTGTTATGTAATATAACATAATCACGGCTTTAATTCTGAAGAATGGGAATTATAGGATCATCTTATAATTCTACTTTCTACACTGATTACATTTATTATGGTTTTAATTAAAAGGAAATTATAGAAAGTTAGATAGTGACATATGTATATTCAGGAAATAAACTTACTAACTGCAGATCACAGAACCTGAAGGAAAGCCTCCAAGTGTAGTGTGCACAGAATGTGGGCTATATTTGCAAAAAGCAAAGTATGCTGTGGCAGTATTGAATGTCTCAGACAGTATTTATTTCTATTATAATCTACACTTTAACAGAATTCAGGTGTCATTTCTACTCATATATTTTTATTTACCGTGCTTGTCAGTCCTTACTGTAAGCCACTAAAAAATATGATTTCATGATTCTGACTGCCATGCTGGCTGCATTTACAAGCCATGTTTTCTTTAAGTTAACTGCATGATTAGTGATATTAATGCTCAAAACTTACTGACCATCTTATTTTTCTCTATTTCTTGAACATATTCTTAAGAATTTGGAAAGTCTGATAGTTTAACATGAAGTTATATAATTTTTTTCTGTGCAGATGAAAGTTTACAGTGAATTAGACAACATGAAAATATTTCATGTGAGCATCTGTCATATCAGAATTAACAGTCATTTTATAAAATGTTATTTAGTCTATACTGATCTTGTAAGAATAAAATAATTTATATTATATTTGATGACAGGGTGTTATTTTTCCATTTTTCTTTTTATTTATTCTTCTCCAATATAATATATCCCAACTGCGCTTCCCCTCCCTCCACTCCTCCTTGTTCTTTGTCCACCTCCCAACTTTTTCAGATCCACCACTCTTTCAGTCACCTTCAGAAAAGAACAGTCCTCCCAGGGACATTAACAAAACACAGTATAACACGACGCAATAAGAATAGGTACAGACCCTCATATCATTGGTTGAAAAGTCAAGCAAGTATGAGATAAAGGGTCCCAAAACCAGGCAAAATACTCAGAGACACCCCACTCTTAGTAGTACCACAAAAAGCCCAAGCTAAACAACCATAGCATATATGCAGAGGACCTAGTACAGTCTCATGAAAGTTCATGAACTGCTGCTTCCACAGGCCCCTAGGAGCCCTGCTTAGTTCATTCTGTGGTCCTTGTTCTCCTGATGTCCTGGATTCTTCAGATGTCTACAATCCTTCCCCACCTTCTTGTCTATGGAGTTCCCTGAGTTCTGTTTAATGTCTTGTTGTAGGTGTCTGCTTCTGCTCTCACATCAGCTGCTAGAGGAAGCCTCTTTGATGAGAGAAAATTGGGCTAGGAACAAACTGTAGCAGAATATCATAGAAACCATTTCATTGCTGGCAGAAGGTACTTGTTCATTTCAGGCTTCCCAAACCCAAAGTAATCACATAGAAACTGTATTAAATAAATCACTGCTTGGCCTAATAGCTCTTACTGCTTCTTCTTCTTCTTCTTCTTCTTCTTCTTCTTCTTCTTCTTCTTCTTCTTCTTCTTCTTCTTCTTCTTCTTCTTCTTCTTCTCCTCCTCCTCCTCCTCCTCCTCCTCCTCCTTCATCTTCTTCCTCTTCCTCTCCTTCTTCTCCTCCTCCTCCTCCTTCATCTTCTTCCTCTTCCTCTCCTTCTTCTCCTTCTCCTTCTCCTCCTCCTCCCCCTTTTCCTCCTCCTCCTCACCTTTTTTCTCTGTTTTTGGTTTTTCAAGACAAGTTCTCTCTGTGTTACTTTGGAGCCTATCCTGGAACTAGTTCTTGTAGAACAGGCTGGCCTCGAACTCACAGAGATCTGACTGCCTCTGCCTCATGAGTGTTAGTATTAAAGAGCTCTAGCTTCTTATTGGCTAGGTTTTACATTTTAAACTAGTCCATCTCCATTAATCTGTGTATTGTCCTGTGGCTGTGGTTTACTCTGTATAGTTCCATCTCCAGTGTCTGTACTCTACAGGCTGTATGATGTCACTTTTACTCTGCCTACCCTCTCTCTCTCTCTCTCTCTCTCTCTATATATATATATATATATATATATATATATATATATATAATCTTCTAGCCTGGTTATATTCTGTTAAGCCATTGGCTGAAAGCAACTTCTTTATTAACCAATAAAAGCAACATATATACAGGAGATCTTCCCACACCATTTCCCTTTTTCCGTTTAAATAAAAATGAAAGTTGTAACTTTAACATCATAAAATTACATATGACAAAACAGGTATCAAGCAAAATTATAACTATAATATTGATATCTAATTTATTTTTTATCATAACTAAAGAAAGCTATAATTTAACTATCTAGTCTTTAACTTCATCAAAAACCACAGAAGGATAAAATATTACCTAAGTAAACAGGAAGTGCATTGTAAACAAGTTCTAAAAGACTATAATTGACAGAGTCATCAAAGTCACCAAAAGTTCATCTGTAAGGTTGGCACATCCAGTCTTCAGACCACAGGCACATAGTATCTCACAGACTTTTCCATGAAGCAGTAAATTTG
Organism: Chionomys nivalis; assembly: GCF_950005125.1. Classification (NCBI taxonomy): domain Eukaryota; kingdom Metazoa; phylum Chordata; class Mammalia; order Rodentia; family Cricetidae; genus Chionomys; species Chionomys nivalis. The sequence goes on along the minus strand of NC_080091.1, from coordinate 16,165,185 downwards.
AAGATCTGTCTGCCTTATAATGGCAAAGTCCATCAGTTGCTTTCTTCTGTGTCCTGCAGTATATATGGCAGACTCTTTCATGAAACAGGAACTCTGAAGGACTGTCTCACCTTCTTTAGTCAACTTCAGTTTGGGTCTTTTAGACTAGTCTGATGGAGGAGGTTCATCTTTCTATCTGTTGCTTTCATTGGTTAATTAATAAAGAAACTGCTTAGCCTTCAATAGGGCAGAAAATTAGGTAGGCGAAGTAGACAGAACAGAATGCTGGGAGAAAGAAGCCGAGTCAGGCAGTCACCATGATTCTCCTTTCTGACACAGATGCAGGTTAAGATCTTCCCTGGTAAGCCAGCTTGTGGTGCTACACAGAATATTAGAAATGGGTTAGATCTATATGTAAGAGCTAGTCAATAAGAGGCTGGAACTAATGGGCCAGGCAGTGTTTAAAAGAATACAGTTTCCGTGTAATTATTTCAGGTAAATCTAGCTGGGTGGCGGGACGCAGCCCTGCTGCTGTTCCATCAACACTGGTCCATCTGTTAGGTGTGGAATTGGACCCCACATTGGGCGTAATATGAAGATGGGCACTAAAAGAAATCCCACACTAGCTCAGAATTGAGTGTAATAAAGGGTTATTTATTTAGGGGTCAACTTGCAGATTGCAGTTCTCTGCATGAACGGGGAACAGGAACCAAATCCAGCAGTCAGAAGTGGGCAGGTAACATAAAGGATACTGGCTGAAGAATATCCTACAGCATTTCATTATTTCATTGACTTTTTTTTTTTTTTGTTATTCTTGCCTGGTTCTATCCTGGGTCTCTAGACTATTCTGACTCTAGAAGCTATCCAGGCTATGTCTAGTATGGACTTCCTTTCAGGGTGTGGGCATCCTCTGAGGTGTGGGCCTCAAGTTAACCAGTCATTGGTTTCCCACTCCCACAAGTTCTGAGCCATCATTGCTACAGCTTATTTTGTGAGCATGACAGGTTGTAGGTCAGAAGTTTTGTGGCTGGGATGGTGTCCCACTCCCACCATTGGAAGCCTTGTGTGGTTACAAAAGATTGCCAGTTCAGACTCTATATCCTCCATTAAAAGGGGTCCTCACTGGGGTCACTCTCATAGATTCTACTATATTTCCACTACGTTCTGTTTCTACATTGCCTCTCAGATGTCTCCAAAAACAGTTGTTTCTACTCATATTCTTTTCCCCTCCTGATGCCTCCTCTTCCCATACTCACCTGAACCCAGTCTACCTGAAAAAATCTGTTCTTTTTCTATTTCCAAAAGAGATCCTTGTGTTTCCCCTAGAGCATTCTTTGTTACTTAGTCTTCTGAATTGGATTGTTGAGTGACAAACCTTTACTTAATAACTAATATCCACTTATAAGACAGTACCTATCCCATTTGTCTTTCTGGGTGTAGGTTATCTCACTCAGAATGATTTTCTTCTAACTCCACCCATTTCCTGCAAGTTTTGTGGTGTCATTTTTAACACTTGTGTAATATTTCACATTTTCATGATTCATTCTTTGTTGAGGGATATCTAGCTTGTTTTCAGTTTCTGGATATTATACAAAACTGCTATGGACATAACTGAGAAAGTATCCTTGTGGTATGATTGAGCATCTGTTGATCTATGCCTAAGAGTGTAGTGTCTGGGTCGTTAGGTAGACTGATGCCAAATTTCATAAGAGATCACCATATTAATGTCAGTAGTGGCTATACATGCTTGTGTTCCCACCAAAAATAGAGGCATGTTTGACTTTCTCCGCATCATCAACAGCATGAACTGTCACTGGTTGTTGTTGATCCTAACCATTCTGTCAGGTATAAAATGAAATCTCAAAGTAATTTTGATTTGCATTTCCCTGATGGCTACAGATGCTAACAATTTATTTTTAGTGTTTGTCAGCCATTTGGGATTTTCTTTATTGAGAATTCTCTGTTTAAATCACTACCATTTTTTTTATTGAATCGTTTGGTTTGTTGGATCTATTTTTGAGTTCTTCAAGTATTTAGGATATTTGTCCTCTATCAGATGTGGGATTGGCGAAACTCTTTTCCCATTCAGAAGGCTACTGTTTTTTGCTATTGACAGTGTTTTTTCAGTTTTATTAGGTCCAATTTATTAATTCTTGATTTTAGTGACTATATTATTGATATTCTGTTTAGGAAATTTTCTCTTGCACCAATGCATTCAAGGTTATTCCCTGATTTCTCTTCTGCCAGGTTCAAGGTAAATGATTTATATTGAGGTCTTTGATTCACTTGGACTTGAGTTTTATTCAGGGTAATAGATATGGATCTATTTGCTTTCTTCTACATGCCTACATCCTATAATGCCAGCACCATTTCTTGAAGATGCTTTGTTATCTCCATTTTATAGTTTTGGCTTCTTTGTCAAAAATTAAGTGTCCATAGGTGATTGGATTTATGTCTTAGTCTTTATTTTTTCCCATTGATCAATGTGTCTTTTTTTTGCCAATATCATGCTGATTTTATTACTATAGCTCTGCAGTAGATTTTGATATCTTTGATGATGAGACCACTGGCAGTTCTGTTATTGTACAGGACTGTTTTACCTATCCTTGCTTTTTGTTTTACCATATTGTTAAGTATTGTTCTTTCAAGGTTTGAAAAGAAATGTGTTGGAATTTTGATGGGTATTGCTTTGAATCTATAGATTGCTTTAGGTAAAATGCTCATTTTTACTATGTTAATCCTATTGATCCATGCACATGGGAGATCTTTTGATCTTCTGATATCTTCTCCAATTTCTTTCTTTGAAGACTTGAAGTTATTGTCAGACTTGCTTGGTTAGAATTACCCCAAAGTATTACACTATTTGTGGCTCTTGTGCAAGGTATTGTTTCACTTATTTCTTTCTCAGCCCATTTATCATTTTTATATGAGAGCTGCTACTGATTTTTTTAGTGTATGCAGCCAATTTGCTGGATGTATTAATTAAATATAGGAATGAATTCCCTGGTATAATTGTTTTGGTCACTTATATATACTACTACATTGTATGCAAATAGCAATACTTTAACTTCTCATTTCTAATTTGTATCTCCTTGATTTTTTGTTGTCTTATTCTGTAGCTAGAACTTCAAATTCTCTAATGAATAGATATGGAGAGAGTAGACAGCCTTGTCTTGTTCCTGATTTTAATGAAATTATTTTCAGTTTCTCTCCTTTTAATTTGATGTTGGATGTCAGCTTGCTGCATGTTGCTTTTATTACCTTTACATATCCATTGTATCCCTGACTTTTGTACTGATTCTCATTTTGATTCTAGATTATGAAAATACTTTGAATATCTATGTCTGTTGCCTCTGTTTTTTTCATTTTCTTCAGTGTTTTCTTTTTTATTTTTCCATTGAAAAAATTACACTTCCTCCCCTCCTCCCATTCCCCTCCCACTCCCCCACTCACTTCCCCCCCCCCTTCCTTAAGAGAGAGCAGGGAACCCTGCCCTGTGGGAAGTCCAAGCCCCCCCCCCCCCACATCCAGGCATAGGAAGCTGAGCATCCAAATAGACTGGGGTCCCAAAATAACAGTACATGCAGTAGAAACAAGTCCCGGTGCCTTTATCAATGGCTTCCCAGTCAGCCCCATTGTCAGTCTCATTCAGAGAATCCAGTTTGATCACATGCTCCTTCAGTACTGGTCCAGCTGGATTTGGTGAGTTCCCATTAGAATAGGCACTCTGCCTCAGTGGGTGGACCAACTCATAGCGGTCCAGACTTCCTTGCTCATCTTCTCCCTCCTTCTGCTCTTCAACAGGACCTTGGGAGCTCAGTCCGTTGCTCTGACAAGGATTTCTGTCTCTATCTCCATCCATCGCCGGACGAAGATTCAATGGTGATATTCGAGATAATCATCAGTGTGATAGTGGTGCAAGGACAGTTCAGGGACCCCCTGCTCTGCAGCCCAAGGACCTAGCTGGGGTCGTCCCCGTGGACTCCTGGTTTCCCCTCTACAGCTAAGTCTCTTGCCAACCCTAAAATGGTTCCCTTAGTGAAAATATCTTCTTCCCTGCTCCTATATCTGCCCTTCCTCCATCTCCACCCTCCCACTCCCCCAAGTTCTCCCCAATATTTCCCTTTCCCTTCTCTCTCCCCTCTCCCCTTACCCCAATGCTACCCCCACTCCTACCCCCACCCCTATGCTCCCTACTTTTTCCCAGAAATCTTGTTTTCTTCCAATGTCCAAAAGGATCTATATATGTTTTTCTTTGGGTTCACCTTGTTGTTTGGCTTCTCTAGAAATGGGAACTATAGGCTCAATGTCCTTTGTTTATGGCTAGAGTCCACTAATGAGTGAATACATATCATATTCGTCTTTTTGTGTCTGGGTTATCTCACTCAGGATAATGTTTTCTATTTCCTTCCATTTGCATGCCCATCAGTGTTTTCTTTAGGTCTACTTCTGGAAATGGATTTATTAAAATGAACTTCCCATTACATGCAATCTATGTATGCTTAAATCCTAACTTCCAAAAGATTTAGATACATTCAGAGTTATGACCTATGAAGATAATTTTGAAACACTCTTACAATGCTAAAATAGGAAACTATATCTATATGTTGGGGTTTTGTTATTATTATTTTTGCCAAAAATTTTGTTCAAAATTAAATTACACTTTTGTGAAATTAAGTTTCTTAAAAGAAGCACATGATCTTAAATTCTGCACTTACTTCTAGCCCTACTTATAGAAATAAATTTTAAAAATTTAAAGGAATATATAAATGCTTGGTAAGATTCAATGAACATTATATCTATTTTTAAGTTTGGAGGATGTGTATACAATGAATTTATTTGTCAGGTCCCTATCACTGTGACAAGATACGTGATCCAACCATTATAAAATTTAAAAGAATATATTCTGGCATCCACTTTAAGTGTATTGATACCTGCTTCCCCCTTCAGGCATTATAATAAATGACAGATGTGGAAGCATGACATAAAAACAATTCCCCTCACAGAGCCAGAAAGTGGATAAAAGGGGGTCTTTTCCAGGGTCCCACCCCAATCAATGACCTAAAAGCTTTCTACTTGTTACATGTGAGTGCTTGGGTGTCAGGTTAAATTAATGATAAAAAGCTTCCCTAAATACACACCTCCCATATACAAATATGTCATGCTCATTCCCCATACACAAACACAATCACACACACACACACTTTTAGATCCTAATACCTTCAAAATAAATTATTATGTGAATTTAAAGATTAAATAATATTCTATCCAGAAAGATGATAAGAAAGCCTATCATATATAAGTAACATGTTCTCATAAACAAATATATATCCAGATTACAATGATACATTTGATACTTGAAAAACATATCAGTATAATTTACAAAAAGAAGCTGTTGATGATATAAAGTGTTTCTATGTGCATAGATATGAAAGATGACTTTTACTTGAGTGTGTGTGTGTGTGTGTGTGTGTGTGCGCGCGAGCATGTGTGCACACATGCACCTGTGAATACAGCATCAATCCACAAAGGACAGCTTCAGATATCATTCTTCAGGTGCTGTTTATTTCCCTTCTGATACAGGTTCTCTTTTTCCTGATCTTACCAAGATACAGTGACTGGTTGCCAAACACTAGGGGTTTACCTCTCTCCATTTTCCTGACTATAGAGATTGCAGGTACACTACTTCTTCCCTCCGTTTAAACATGGGTTGTGCAGACAGAATCCAGGATACCAAGATTGCTATGCAAACATTTCATCCACTGAGCTATCTCTGCAGCCCAGGTAAAAGAATAAGACAACCTTCCCTTCCCTTTGAAAACTGGCTTTTTAAATTATTTTTGAGATTATAATTACATTTCCCTCAACATTTTCTTCCTTTCAAATTCTCCATTTTACTCATCCCTACTCTCCTTCATATTTATGGCCTCCTTTTCCATTAATTGTTATTACATTATAGTGTATATGTATACAGCAACTATCAATTTTTAAAATTTACATATATGTGTGAAGAACTGTATGAGTTTGTGTGAACCCTATGCTTACTTACAGGAATTCTTGGATGCTAGAAGAGCACATCTAATATCTAAGGACTAGAGTTAGTCACCATGTTGGTGTTGGAAACTGAACTCAGGTCCTCTGCAAGGGCAGTAAGCTATTCTTAACCATAGGAAAATCCTTATCTCTCCAGAATCAAGGTAACTTTTTCAATGCAGTAAGTACCATTTAAAAAGCTGTTGTATATTGAAATGTAATAGTGAAAGATCTTTTGAATCCTCCAGCTATTATAAATTAATGTACATAACTTTTCATGGTTCAGAAGACTTTATTGTAAGACTCAGAATGAAATAAAATTTGTCTTTCCATGGAAAATCTATTTTTTCCTATGACTCATATTTTTCTAAGGCTTTCTGTTCTTACTCTTCACTTTTCTAAGAACCCACAAGTTCTATAGAGTAGAACTGTCTCCTTCTATTGCTGTGAATGCAAAGGGCTGTAGATCTCCTTTCCACTAACATCAAATGCATGCCTTTCTGCTAAGAGCTTTTCCTTTCTCCACCCAAAGAAAATTCATATCCTAATAACATAAGGTCTTCTTTCTATCCCAGAGGTGAGGCTTCAGACAGCTGACCAGCTCTAACAAAAACTTTTGACATAATAGTTTCTGTGCTGTTCTTCTAGGTGATAGACATTTGTGTGTGCAGAGTGACACCTTTTCTTGTTAAACTTCTGGAACAAGCAGGATGGAAGCAAAGACCTTAATGGATAGAGCAAAAAAAAAAAATGATAGAAATGATAGTTCACATTTATAATCTAGAAGTCCTGTACTTGCTTTCCTAGCAAAATAAGTAACTGACTCTCTGAGAGACAGATTTTATTTTTAAATTTCATAAACTTAAAATACATAAGACTGATTATAAGATGCATTCAAATCCTACCAGAAAGGTTACTCAATTAAAGACTTTAGGCATTTAATAAAACATACATTTTTTTCTAAATTATGTTTTTATTTCAAGCAGCATTTTCAGGGTTGCTATGGAAAGATCACTTTAACATCTTACATTTTGATATCACAGAAACTCTCAAAAACCATTTTAAATGTAATACAGGGTCCTGTGTCTTTGCTGAGTTTTCCACAAAATTTTAGAAACGAAATTGCTCAGTATCTAATATCATACACACCATACATGGTACTGTGATACTTCTTTTCAAAATTATTGAAACTTACTTGGCACTGATTATGAAACATGATTTTTTTCATTAAAATTTTTACATATGCCAGGAATTGAACATAAAATCCTGACTGAGGGAGATTTGTTCTCTTGCTCTTGTGTTATTTCAGCTATCAGTATTGAAAGGGAAATTGAATGCTTAAGTTCAATCTTGTTTTTAAGAAATTTTTGGGTAAAGAAAATGAATAAAATTAGTTTCAGGGCTTGAAAGATGGTTTAGTTCCTCAGAATCCTAGCTGTTCTTCCAAATTCCAGCCTGACATTTCAGCTTACAACATCTGAGGTCCTCTTCAGGCAAATACACCCACACATAAATGAGCAAAAGCTCAAAAACTCAATTTCATATAAAAATAAAAGTTTTAAACTTCTTGCTTAAATAATCTTGGTTTTATGTTTCTGAATTTTACTGAGCATCACCGCAACAAACCTTCTTCAAATCAAGTCACTACGAGGAAAAAGTGAAATTCTCACATAGGTAAACTCAGAAAGAAACAATCCCTATCTGTAAGGATAGCATGTATTAGAGCTATGTGATTATTTTATTACATGTTTACAAAAGCACAGTTGGGATCAAATTCTAGGAGCAAATAATAGCACTGAAATCATGGTTTAACTAAAGTTTAGGTTGCCTTACATAGAAATGGATATGGTATTAATGAATATAATCAAGCATGTAAATTTCTGTATAAACATTCCCCTTGTGTCTATAGTATTTGAATTGTGCTGGGTAGGTAATTCCTCATGATAGTTTAACTCCAAAGTCTTTTGAATTTACTGGTAGTGCCTCTAGAATTGATTATAGTATATTACATAGTATATTGTCCCACCAAATGACAGCAAAAGCAGTTGCTACCCACTCTCTTGCTGTGGTTTATAATTTTTAAAATTTAGATTTTCCAAGTGAACATTTTGTATGGAATGGTGTTAAATTACCAAAGGAACACACAACTCAGGGCTCATTCTTACCTTACTAGTTTTGGCATGTAAGTGGCATAAACACAATGAAGTTATGTTTTTTCTTATCAAAAGGGTCTTTGCATAATAGTAAGCACAAACTTCAGGTAACTACAAGTAATAATGATGCAAAAATGGATTTTAGGAATGAATTACTGTCTCCTGTATTTAAATGAGCCTCCAATACTTATCAGAGTGGTTTGATGCATTAAGAGAACTGCATGGCCACTGTTCCTTTAAATACATATTTTTCAAATGTAACATATTTTATGTGAGATAAAATCAGTAAACATTTCTGTCACTTTTTAAAAAGCCATTTAAGCTTTCTCTTAATAATTCTTAAGACTATAATGCATCATGGTTTATATTGTCACTGTGCTACACAGCAGTTCTGAAAACATTTCTCACATCTACTTAAGCCTTGAATATTTTGATAACTATCCCCTCTTCCTCCTTCTGGGTTTGATAAGTTGTTTCTTTCTTGGAATGTATATGTGGTATCAAACACTTTCTTTTTTCACTTGTTTTACCTTGGGATAAGGCTCTTTAGAATCTTCTAGATTGTTGAAAATAAAAGTATCCCTGCCTTTTTCAAAATACAGTATCCTTTTATGTAAGTATATAACATTTCTTTATCTTGTTTTTCATTTTCAACAAATTCTCATACCCTTTTCAACAATGTCTATACTAATTTCACTACTGCTGGGTGTATAAAAGCTTTGATTTTCTCCATGTTGTCTTCTCTCTTTCTCCCTCTTATGTAGGAATTCAAAACTGTTTGAGATAACATCTCATAGTCTTTGTACAAAAATACTTCTACAATTTTTATCTAAATTTATTGATATTTTAGTCATTTTTCTATTACTATACCAAAATATCTGAGCTAAACAGTATAAAAAATGGAAAGTTTTATTCTGGCTCACTGTTCAGAGGAGTCATATTTGGAAGATAATACTTCTTTTTTATTTTCAAGACAGGGTTTCTCTGTGCAGCACTGTCTGTCCTGGAATTCACTCTTAGACCAGGCTGATCTTAAACTCAGAGAACCACCTTATCTCTGCTTTCTGAGTGTTGGGATTAAATGTGTGCACCACTCATTCAGTAGTGTGGATTTGGTCTGCACAAATAAAAGTACTTTCTTATAATTTTGTGTGCGGGTTCACAGTTTTGGATTCATTCCATCTTGACTAGATGTCAGAGATTTCAGACCTATTCTTGATCCTCATGGATGAACAGATATTTGACCAAGGGTGTTTCTACTAGATGCTTTAATTTTCAAAGGCAAGTCAGCAGGATGTTTTGAATTAGGGTGTGTCTACTAGATGTTTTGAGGTGTACCGAGGTAGTTACTCTTGCTTGTTCTTTGTATCATGGAAGTCTTGTGCCATCCCCTTTTGATTCGGGCGTATAAGGACTGTGAGTGATAAATTCAAGGCTTTTTTTTTTTTTCAGTTTCACTGGAAGCCCTTTCTACTCTATTTTCTGTCTCTTGTCTATTTCTTTCCTCATTCCACACTCCCCTTCTCAGGAACATATGGACCCAATGTTATCAGGAACATTGGACCAGATCTGACAGATGGTTCCTTGAACATTGGGCCTGGGAATAGAATATAAATTGATGGACACTACAAGTGAAGAGCACTGCAGGTGTAATGTAAAAAGTGAGTGATTGGATAATTAGCAAATGTGGAACTGGGAGTAAAATTTGTAAATATGGGGCAAGATAATAATAGTGAGATGTTTGTACAACTACTTAGAGAGACTTTAAAAACCAGAGAAGCTGAAATAGAATAGCAGAAATTGTTGGAATTTGTGGAGCAGCTGTGCCCTTGGTTTTCCATGCATGGGATGTGGAAGCATGGGGAAGATAGTCTTCCTGGTCATCTGCCATTTCACTTTTAATCATGGGCCTTCCCACACTTCTAAACTGACTGTAGCCTCTTCAGTCAGAAGAATCCGAGTCATAAGTCCTTCCACATGCTGACTCTGTACTACATTGTACAACTAAACTTTTTTTTCTTCATTTCACCTTTTACCATTTGTGTAATTGCATTCCAATTTTTATTATCCACTTTCTATCTATACCAAAAATCAATTCCTAAGCTCTAATTTTCTGCTAGCACTAACTCTGGACTCAGTTTCTCTTGTCTTAGATTTTTACCGCTGCTAAAGTGTCTTGAAATACAATTTCTCTGTTATGTTCATTCTTATACACAGCAGGAGCTGTTGTTAATTTTCAATGTGTTTGTCTCAAGAAAGTTGGCTTTGCAATTGCTACTGCCTATGTGAACTCCCAGTACACAATGTCCTTAGGTCGCTCCCTTGGATTTTGAACAGGTGTCCCTAACCTGACACAAACTAACAAAATCCTAATCTTCTCTTCCCCTAAAATTCAGACTGTCTTCTTTCCTATACTGTTACTAAAGCCAAACTTTAGGTAGTCTTCTTTATCACCTATTTCCCTCAAATCTGCATGAAAATTTCAGTAAGACTTGTCAGCTAAAACTCAAAGATGCCTCCTGTGTCTTTCTACTTCTCACCACTGGTTTCTTCACTGATACTAGATGAAACTGGTCATCATAGTATCAGATGGCACACAAATAGTGTCCTTGATTCTCTGATCCTTATTCAACTTATTTGCCAAACTGGATCCAGAATAGTCTCATTCTTCTGTGAACACAAACTATTCACTTACCCAAAAGAAAATCCAGTTGGAATGTATATCCCTTGGCCTGGACAATATGCCTGTTAGAGATTACTTTCTGCTTTCTGTCTAATGTTAGACATCTGTTTTTTTTTTGTTTTGTTTTGTTTTGTTTTGTTTTTGCTACAATCCAATTCTATTATGACTTTCTCTTTCTTCTTTATTAACAGAAAGTTTCTAAACCCTTAAATCGGCCTCCTTTGACCGTCCATCTACAGTTCAACGGCTCAAGTACTATATATCAAATTTACCCCCCATTAATACCTTAGCTTTATTTTTCTACTCCTCTCTTGCTACAAACCTAGTGCATACTCCAACAAAGTGGGGGGGGGGGGCTACTTTATCCCAGTTTCTTGAATAGTTTTTGGTAATAACGGACACAGTGAAAAATGAAAACCCTGTTTCAATCCATACATGAACTAGGCATTCTCCAGAAGTACCAGTCTGATACCCCAGTGACTGAGATAGTCACTGAAGTTGATTAATTACTAAGTATTACATATTATTCTATTATTAATTATTAATATTTAAAGAGGTTCTAAATTGAACATAATCTTGGAGATTATATAAAACATGCATTCCAGGCCTGCCACCTTATAATTCTCTAATTCTCTCTCTCTCTCTCTTTTTTTTTTTTTTTTTGGTTTCAGTGTTGCACTTGTCCGTTGTGAAGATACCTAGAGTTGAGTGTGTTATTCAACTGTGGCCTTTTAACTTCTGATCTAGACTCAATAATTGTATAAAGTAAATAGGATATAATGTTGTCTAAGAAATTGCCTTTGTTAAGTTATCTTAGTAAATATTGGCTAAATTTTTATCATAGTGAAGGTAATTTTGAAAATTTAGGCCAAATAACACTTTTGTTTGTAAGCATTTATAGTTACTGTAATAAAATACTTATTTAATTGACACAGTGGACATTCCTACAATCTTACTTGATAGTCTAAGAAACAAATGCCCACAGAAGGACTTGAATGATTCTCATTCTCATTTTTCATCTAAATATTTTCATCTGAGAGTTTCTGGCAAACAGCACTCTTGATGTCTTACTTTCTGGTAATGGAATCACATCACAGATACTCTGAAAATCACATACTTTAGAAAAGATACTAATTTCCTACTTGTAAAGAAGTAAAATTGAGGCAAATTGCATCCTTATTCAGTTTTGTAGTCTCCTTCATCCACTTAGAAATATTTTAATGAATTAAAGTAAACTTTAATGTAACAATAAAATCACTCCCATGTCAAGTTCCCATGAGTTAAATTTTACAACTAAATCTGTTTTCATCAGGGTATAAAGCCTGAAGGAAACTTAGAATAGGACCCTACAACCTCATTTTGTAATGGGGAGTTATGATCTGTAGCAATGGGAAAATGTATGCTCTTAGCTGTCAACCTTTTTTACCTTCCTAAAATGATAAGTTTGCTGTTTAAAACTCAATGATCATAGTTTTATATACAGCTTAATTATCATAAAATATTTTTCTCTACAGAGGTGAAAAATTGCCTGGTATCATAATAACAATCTGTAAGCAGGAATTGCTAGGTGACTTATAACTGACCCTATAACTAAACTGAATGTTATAAAAGGACCAGAAGACAGAAAGAAAGTCAGAAGAATAATAGAGTTGGTCATTATACAAATTCAAAAACTCAAAGAATGAAAAGCAAAGCACATGTTTGATTGGTACCAACTTAACAGTTAAAATATTTTCTTCTAATTCTAAATTTAAGCAGTAATTTTCTATTAATTTCTTATTCATAGGAAGTTATTGTTCGTATTATAAATGCAATGCCATGCTATTGTTTAGGTAATATTTATATTATTATAGGAAAAGACATAAATATAACATCTGTAATATTTAATTTACATAAGTATTGTGGCACATTGGCAAAATGGCAGCCAGCATGTGAGGTGGCAGTGCTCTCTGAACCTTAGTACTTTTTCTTATAATGTATTTTCACCTGATAACTTTCTCACCTTTGTTACAGCACTTAGTTTTCTCCAGGGCAATTTTCCTCTCTTCTTGGAGTTTAATTTGTTGGCATTGTTGTGCCTTGTTTTCTGGTATTTTTTTTTTCTGTGATTTAGCAAACAGCAACACTTTTATCCTCTTCTAAAGTTAATTATAGGAAATAAATGAAAAATCACCCCAGTATTCTACTAAGCACTATTTCTAAAAGATGAGTTTCTAAATCCCCAAGCAATAAAAGCTAATGATGTTTGACTATGGTGATTGAAATAATATCTAACAGGATAATTGTTGCTGCATGTTCTAATTGTACTTGCCAGTGAGTGTAATCAGATATGAAATATGTCTTTAACCCAGTGAGGTCATTGATCGCTTTCTTTTACATGTACTGAATTATAGAAAACTCAGGCCTCCCAGGAAACCAGGTCTTAAGCAGATCGGTTTTACAAGCAAGGCAAGGACAACATCTAACTCTCTTGCCTCTTCGGGTCCAAAGAAGCTTAATCTTAGTCATACATTAGGTAATGCCACTCCTGTGCCCAAAGTCTCTGTAACTTCTTGCAAAGTAAAACGTCCTCTTTCCCCAAAAACCTTTTAGAGCAGGCACCTTGCTTTGTCTGGCAAGTCATAAACTGTCCACTACAGACCTACACTCTTCATATGCTGTTACTAAAGCCCTTTCTGCTCGAAAGGGAAGGTCTGTGGGCCAAATGGAGCACATGGGAGGGTGGAGTAGCCAGGTTGGCGCCAAAAGGGTAACAGCTAGGTCAAAAAGCGTGACAGCTTTTAGAAAGAGGTGTGAAATTCAAAAACAGTGACCTTACAAAGCCCTCAAAAACTATTCCCAGCCAAGATGGCGCTGAAGGGGAGCAAGGGGAGGAGACCTAACTTGTTTACAGAAAGGATAATTGGGGTTAAAGATGGGGTAAGATGATGTAAAATGCCTGATGCCCTTGTGATCTCCATGAACCTAGTGCAGACTTGACTGCTAATGCGACTTGCTAATTCCCCTTCCTTTTCTTCCGAGATTTGTAGGTTTTTGCTTTATAAGTTGCATGCTGTAAGGAAACAAACGAGTTCCTGCTTGACTAGACTCCCTGCTGCATCTGATTGTTTCCAAGACCTAAGGGCTGGGTGGCCAGCGGTACACCACTTCGCCTCCTTAGCCAAGACCAGTGGCGGGCAGCTGGCTCAAGTTTTTGGAAGGGTCTACAGAAGGAATCCACAGTGGTTTACCTTTGTATCCCTCTCAAACTGCCTTCCCTTTCCCTGAAAACAGTAAAAGGAGTAGAGACTATATTGTCCCTGAGAGGGACACATATGAAATATGGTTGCCAGTAACCCCTATCAGCTACTGATTCACCACAAGTATGTGTAACAAGACTGGCAACCAAGGACAATATGGCAGCCCATTGGGAACTCAGTTGTGTAAGGAAGAAATTAAACAGAGTGGAGCATGCACCTTAGCCTCTGAATCGGTGCAGAAATGGAAAAAAAAAACATTAAGATGATCTGGGAGTATTGGCATGGCACTTCTAATGCTTGGGGAACCAAAAAGGAAACAAATGAGACCTGTGTGAAAGAGGCACTCCTGAGATCTTGAACCAGTGTGATCCATGAATAAAGAGGAGAGACTGTGACAGCAGTGACAGAATATAATTGACCTTGAATGGAGAAGAAGACGGAATGTATATCCACGATTCAGCATGCTGATATGGGGTTGCATAATTGCCCAGTGCAAGAAAGCAGGACAGAGTTTAATCTCACTCAGAAATTCCTGAGTCGTGAAGGACTCGGATATTGAAAGAACCTTGCATTGCCTGGCTGTTAGAACTCCAGGACTTGGGGCTAGAGGGAAGATGACTGAATGCTATGAAAGCAGAGACACTCAGTACTGTCACTACTTCTCCCTTCTTACGTTATTGATGAATTGCACTGCATCCTTACATCGAGAAAGAGTGGAAATCATCTCTATCTCTCCACTGACAGATAATTAATGTTGACCCAGAAAGCACCATATATGGTGATCAAAGTGTCACTGATGAATTTGTTGATTAATTATCTATCGATCCCTTAATAAAATGAAAACCCAAAGCACCAAGGCCAATGGGTAGCAACAGGTAGATATGGGAATACAATGGTTTAGGTGAAGAGTGTTATATTTATCTAGAGTGAGCAAGTATCATCTACAAAAATATAAAGTATGCATTTACTCCCTGCAAGAGCATACTGGGGAACAATGTATTGCAGAGGCACACTCTGAATACCATTACTGAAGAGTTTCATCTGTGATAAGGACAGTGAAATCAGTCACACATGTTTGTATTAAACGGGAAGGTGTGAAATTAATATCCTTCCAGAGTGGTGAGTAACAAACAGTACTGACTTCCTTGAGATCATCAACATACAGAAACAATCAAAAACATAGTTGAGCATATACTTTTGTTGTATGATAGGGCATCTCTTGGGTATATTCCCAAGAGTGGTATTGCTGGGTCCAGGGGTAGGTTGATCCCCAATTTCCTGAGAAACCGCCACACTGCTTTCCAAAGTGGTTGCACAAGTTTGCATTCCCATCAGCAATGGATGAGTGTACCCCTTACTCCACAACCTCTCCAGCAAAGGCTATCATTGATGTTTTTTATTTTAGCCATTCTGACGGGTGTAAGATGGTATCTTAAAGTTGTCTTGATTTGCATTTCCCTGATCGCTAAGGAAGTTGAGCATGACCTTAAGTGTCTTTTGGCCATTTGAACTTCTTCTGTTGAGAATTCTCAAGGTCCAAATGAGGAGCAGAAGGAGAGAGAGCATGAGCAAGGAACTCAGGACCGCGAGGGGTGCACCCACACACTGGGACAATGGGGATGTTCTATCAGGAACTCACCAAGGCCAGCTGGACTGGGTCTGAAAAAGCATGGAATAAAACCGGACTCGCTGAACATAGCGGACAATGAGGGCTGCTGAGAAGTCAAGAACAATGGCACTGGGTTTTGATACTACTGCACGTACTGGCTTTGTGGGAGCCTAGGCTGTTTGGATGCTCACCTTACTAGACCTGGAAGGAGGTGGGAAGTCCTTGGACTTCCCACAGGGCAGGGAACCCTGACAGCTCTTCGGGCTGCTGAGGGAGGGGGAGTTGACTGGGGGAGGGGGAGGGAAATGGGAGGCAGTGGCAGCGAGGAGGAAGAAATCTTAAATAAATAAATAAATAAATAAATAAAAGAAACAATCAAGAAATTAGAAAAGGTAAGTATTATTCACCCAGACCAAAGTCCTTTTAGTATATCAGTTCAGGCTGTGAAGAAGCCAGTTGATCTCAAGTTGCAGAATCCAACATTCTTCTTCAGATGGAACAAGTGTTAGCATGTTTACATATGCACTGGAACATACTAGCACATTATTAAAAGTATCCCCCTAGGTACAGATATCATAGATTGTTTTGTACAATGGAAGACTGTACAACTTTGAGTATTCTCCCAAGGTTACCTTCCTAGTCCAACATTTTTGTAACAGGATGGTATCCTATGCTTTCTTGTTTTTGTGTTCCTCCCTCTGTAATATGTTTTGTTATGTAATTGATATGATACAAACATTTATGCCCACTGGTGACTCCACAGAACTCCAATAAATAATACCAATCCAGGATTCACATATGACTCTAGTTAATTAACGGGTCCCAGAACAAAATCAAAAGTAGTGAATCTCGAAAGTGAACTGAAAGGGATGGTGGATGCAGTTGTCAGAATGAGAGGGAGATTTAGAGGGAATGAAGAGAATAATCAGAACATATTATATACATGTGTGAAATTATCAAAGAACAGAGATAACAGATTACATTACAAAAAGTTAAAGAGATAAATCACTTATTAAGTTTTACTCTGATGTTTGCATTTGTTTCAAGCATATTTTGTCTCAGAGTTGATATGTAAAACCCCAGAGTAGAGGAATGCAACTATTCTGGCAAGAAGAAGACAGAGACAGAGACCAACATTGGAGCACTCGACTGAAGTCTCACGATCCAAAGGAGGAGCAGAAGGAGAGTGAGCAAGAGCAAGGAACTCAGGACTGCAAGGGGTGCACCCACACACTGAGGCAATGGGGATGTTCTATCGGGAACTCACCAAGGCCAGCTGGCCGGGGTCTGAAAAAGCATGGGACAAAACCGGTCTCGCTGAACATAATGGACAATGAGGACTACTGAGAACTGAAGAACAATGGCAATGGGTTCTTGATCCTATTGCACGTAATGGCTTTGTGGGAGCCCAGGTAGTGTGGATGCTCACCTTAATAGACCTGGATGGAGGTGGGTGGCCCTTGGACCTCCCACAGGGCAGAGAAACCTGCTTGCTCTTTGGGCTGAGGAGGAAGGAAGACTTGATTGGGGGAGGGGGAGGGAATGGGAGGTGGTGGCGGGGAAGAGGCAGAAATCTTTAATAATTAAATAAATTAATTAATAAAAAAAAATTATAATAAAGAAATAAAAAAAAAATTTTAAAAAGATGTTTGTGAATCTCTCTTTGGCTATCAGACAATATAGCACAAGTCCAGTGCTAGGCAGAGTTGGTGCTTGTCTCATAGAAGATTTTACAGTTCTGACCACTTTGCAGCAGAGATTAGAGTGGAAACAGGATGATGGATGGAGTTACACCTTGACTGTAAGTTACCTCTTGTCTCTATTTACATCTAAAACTCATCTTGAAACTTCGAGGGAAGAGGGTCATGTTGCTAACCTTTCTATTCCTCTTCAGTAGGGTGGTTAGTCACATTGAACAACTCTTTTATTATATTTTTTATTATTTTATTATATATATTATAATTAATCTTTATTACTTGTTTGCTTGACAGGCATTTTCCTCATATAACTTATGGCTAAAACCATTAGTTGAATACCTAAATTAGAGGATGAGATCGTATTAGTCATAAAATTGAATGCTTTGGCCTTAGTATATTGAAATAACAGTCTGGGCTTGAGCTGGGTCCTGCTTAAGTGTTTGTTCAAGTTCGCAGTGCTGGAAGGTATTAACCAGGATTCCTAGGGTAAATTGTGACCTACAGTTCTTCTCATTTGGAGATCCTGTGAATTACATCAAAACCCTATCAATAAATACATCAAGAGGTAAGAAGCCTTACTTGTGTTGTTGTGATTTGTATATTATGGGGTACCAACAACAGTTTCCCAATGAATGTTAAATTCTCTTCCTCCAAAGCAAGTGACATGTGGTACATTAGGACAGGGCAAAATTGGGTTCCATTGAAAAAGCAATTACTGTTGTTTAATAGATTTTATATTATTATCTAATTTCTCCTAAACAATTGTGTGTATAGATAATCACTGCTATTATTGCACCAGTCTGACTTGATCATAAGGAAAAATTTCTTACAGTAGCTGGTGGTTACTCACCAAAAGACACAGAGATGCTTAACTTATTGACAATAAGTGATTGTTGAGTAGCATGGCTGCCCAATTCTCATACTAACCTTTCCAAAATACAAGGACATTATGTAAGAGGAAAAAAGAGTATAAGGGCCAGAGGAAAGCATTACAGTGTTATAATACTGCTCTTTTTTATTCAGTGCATAGCATGAACTTGTCATTACCATTTTGAAGTAGAGATTTCCTTGTCTAAGTAACCATAGCAACTAATTTAACAGGCCAACACAGCTACACTTAGGGCTATAAAATTGGTTGGTAATTGGGGTATTAATATACAGCTAGGAGAAAGAGAGAGAGAAGGTTCACAAGACCCTTAATGGGTCCTTACCTTTGGCTATTTCTCCATAGCAAGTGATCTTGGGAGTTGCTGGATTATGTAACTATGTTTTGTTCATATTTTAATGAATAAAACTTGCCTGAAGATCAGAGTACAAAGCTAACTTCACTAGTCAGACATACAGGCAATGCAGTGGCGGCACATACCTTTATCCCAGCAGCCACACTAGTTAGCCATAGAAGTTTGGTGATAGTGGTGCATGCCTTTTTATTAGACTTAAAAAAAATACCAATCCAAGTTTCCACTTCCTCCACTCCTCCCATTAACTTCACACACCCTCCCACCCCACCACCATCTAATCCTCAGAGAAAGTAAGGCACATTGCTTTGTGGAGGGTCCAAGGCCCTCCCTACTATGTCTAGACTGAGCAAGGTATACATCCAAAGAGAATGGGATCTCAAAAAGCCAGTACACGCAGTAGGGATAAATCTTGGTGCCACTGCCAGTGGCCCCCTAGTCTTCCCCAGCCATAAATCTGTCAACCCCAATCAGAGGATCTAGTTTGGTCCTATGCTTGGTTTGGTTCAGTTCCTTTCCACTATGGCTAGAGTTGGTGAGCTCCCATTAGCTCAGGCACAATGTTTCAGTGGGTGAACCCATAATGGCCTTGACCTCCTTGCTCATATTCTCATTCCTTTGACTCTTCAACTAGACTTTGGGAGTTCAGTCCAGTGCTCTGATGAGGGTCTCTGCCTCTGTTTCCATCAGTTGATGGGTGAAGGCTCTATGGTAATATTTAAGATCAGTTGGACTACAGGGCAAGTCAAGATCTGGCCCCCTCTTCTCTATTGCCCAGGGTCCTAGGTGGGGTCATCCTTTGGGCTTCCCAAGAATTTCTCTAGAGCTGTTGTCAGGGTTTCTGTCCTACCTAGTTCCCACAATCATTAAGTCCCCCCAAAAATCACACGGAGGTCTACAACATGAGGGCTGGGCTTGTTGGGGGTTTCTTTCCTGCCCAGTTCCCACAGTCATTTAGTCTCCCAAAATAACACAGAAGTCTACATTAGAAATAAACTGATTGGCCCATTAGCTCAGGCTTCTTATTAGCTCTTGTAGCTTGTATTAACCCATTATTCTTATCTATGTTAGCCACATGGCTCGGTACCTTTTTCAGTGGGGTAGATCACATTCTGCTTCTTTGGTGGTCTGAACAGGACTGGAAAAAGAGTTTTCTTCTTCCCAGAATACTCCTGTTCTTATTGCTCCACCTCTACTTCCTGTCTGGTTTTTCTGCCTATAGTTCATGCCTGGCTACCAATCAGTGTTTATTTAAATGATGATTGACAGAATACAGACAATTCTCTCACACCAGAGGTCTACATTAGTTATAAACTGATTGTCCAATTAGCTCAGGCTTCTTATTAACTCTTACAACTTATATTAGCCCATTATCCTTATCTGTGTTAGCCACGTGGCTCAGTACCTTATTTGGCAGGGCAGTCACAACTTACTTCTTCTGTGGTCAGAACAAAACTGCAGAGAGAGTTTCCTCCTTCCCAGAATTCTTCTGTTCTTATTGACCCACCTCTACTTCTTACCTGGTTGTCCACCCTATACTTCCTGACTAACTACTGGCCAATCAACGTTTATTTAAAATATAATTGACAGATATAGATCATTGTCCCACACCACTCAGGTTTCTGCTAACCATATAATGGCTCCCTCAATCAAGATATCTCTCTCCTTGCTATCAATCTGTCCTTCCTTCATCTCGACCATCCCATTCCCTCAAGTTCTCCTCTACTCTCTCCCTGTCCCCTCCTATTTTCCTCCTACCATCCTCTCTCCCCTGACATCCATGCTCCCAACTCTGGCAGTCAATCCTGTTCATTTCCAGCTTTTAGGTGGGTCTATATATATTTTTTTCTTTGGGTTTACCTTATTACTTAGCTTCTCTAGAATCATGAACTTTAGGCTAAATGTCCTTTGTTTATAGCTAGTATCCACTTATGACTGATTACACACCATATTCATTTTGGGGTCTGGGTTGCCTCATTCATGATATTGCTTTCTAATTCCATCCATTTGCATGCAAAATTCAAGATGTCATTGCTTTTTACTGCTGAGTAGTACTCTAATGTTTAAATATGCCACATTTTCTTTATCCATTCTTCAGTTGAGGGACATCTAAGTTGTTTCCTGGTTCTGGCTATTACAAATAATGTTGCTACAAGCATAGTTGAACAAATGCTTTTGTAGTGTGATTGAGCATCTTTTGGGTATATGTCAAAGAGAGGTGTTGTTGGATCCTGAGGTAAGCTGACTCCCAATTTTCTGAGAAACCACCGTACTGATTTCCAAAGTGGTTGTACAAGTTTGCATTCCCACCAGCAATGGATAAATGTTCCCCATACTCTAAATCCTCTACAGCATAAGCTATCATTGGTGTTTTTGATCTTAGCCATTCTGTCAAGTGTAAGATGGTATCTCAGGGTTGTTTTGATTTGCATTTCCCTGATAGTTAAGGATGCTAAACATTTCCTTAAGTATCTTTTGGACATTCGAGATTCTTCTGCTGAGAGTTCTCTGTTTAGTTCAGTGCCCCATTTTTTTAATTGGGTTATTTAGATTTTTACTTTCTAATTTTGTGAGTTCTTTATATATTTTGGAGATCAGTCCTTTGTCTGATTTGGGGTTTGAGAAGATCTTTTCCCATTCACTAGGCTGCCTTTCTGTCTTATTGACTGTGTCCTTTGCTTTACAGAAGCATGCTTGTTTCAGGGGGTCCCATTTATTTTTTGTTGCTCTCAGTATCTGTGCTACTGGGGTTACATTTAGGTACTGGTATGCTGTGCCCATGCATTAAAGACTAATTCCCACTTTCTCAACTATCATATTCAGTGTGGTCAGATTTATATTGAGGTGTTTAATCCATTTGGACTTTAGTTTTGTTTAAGGAGATAGATTATGAATCTATTTTCATTCTTCTACAGGTTGAAATCCGGTTACGACAGTACCATTTGTTAAAGACACTTTCTTTTTTTCATTGTATAATTTTAGCTTTTGCATCAAAAAATCATATGTTTATAAGTTTGTGGATTAATATCCTGGTCTTCAATTTATTTCCATTTGTCAAACTTTGTTTTTTATGCAGGTTCCAAGCTGTTTTTATTACTGTAGCTCTGTAATAGACCTTGGTGTCAGAGATCGTGGTGCCTCTGGAAGTTCATTTATTGTACAGAATTGTTTTGGCTATCCTGGGCTTTTTGTTTTTCCATATGAAGTTGATTTTTATTCTTTCAAGGTCTGTGAAGAATTGTGTCGGTGTTTTGATTGGGGATTGCATTGAATTTATAGATAGCTGTAGGTAGGATTGCCATTTTTATTATGTTGATATTACCTATATAAGAGCATGGGAGATCTTTTCTATTTTCTGTTATCCTCTTGAGTTTTTTTTCTTCAAAGACTTAAAGTTTTTGTCAAATAGGTTTTTTACTTATTGGTTAGTGTTACCTCAAGATACTATACGTTATTTGTAGCTATTGTGAAAGGTGATGTTTCTCTTATTTCCTTCTCAGCTTCTTTATCTTTTATATATAGGAGGGGTACTGATCTTTTTGAGTTGATTTTGTATCCTGCCACATCACTGAAGATATTTATCAGCTGTAGGAGATCTCTGGAAGAGTTTTTGGTGCCACTTATATATACTATCATATCATCTGCAAATAACAAATGTTTGACTTCTTTCTATCCAATTTGAATCTAACTTGTTGCCTTATTGCTATAGCAAAAAAATTCAAGAACTATGTTGAAGAGAAATGGAGAGAGTAGACAGGCTTTTCTTGTTCCTGATTTTAGTTAAATCACTTTGAGTTTCTCTCCATTTAATTTGATGTTGGCTGTCAGCTTGCTGTATATTACTTTTATTATATGTAGTTATATTCATTGTATCCCTGATTTCTCCCAGTCCTTTATCATGAAGGGGTGTTGGATTTTTTCTAATGCTTTTTCAGCATCAAATGAAATGATCATATGTTTTTTTTTCAGTTTATTTATATGATGATTACATTGATAGATGTTCATATGTTGAACCAGCCTTGCATCTCTGGGATGAAGCCTACTTGATCATGATAAATAATTTTTTGATGTGTTCTTTAATTCGTTTTTCCAGTATTTTATTGATAATTTTGCATCGATGTTCATGAGTGAGATTGGTCTGTAATTCTCTTTCTTGGTTGAGTCTTTGTGCGGTTTTGATATCAGGGTAACTGTAGCCTCATAAAATGGCAATGACCTTTCTGTTTCTATTATGTGGAACACTTTGAGGAGTACAGGTATTAGTTCTTCTTGAAAGTTCTGGTAGAATTCTGCACTAAAACCTTCTGGCCCTGGGTTTTTTATTGATTGGGAGGTTTTAGTAATGTTTCTTTTACATATGTAGGTACTCTTGTATTAGGGGCATATATGTTCAGGATTGAGACTTCATCTTGATGAATTGTTCCTATTGTGAGTATAAAGTATCCATCTCCATCTCTTCTTACTGATGTAAGTTTGAAATCAATTTTGTTAGATATTAGGATATCTACACCTGCTTGTTTCTTAGGTCTATTTGATTGGAAAATCTTTTCCCAACCCTTTACTCTGAGGTAGTGTCTGTCTTTGAGGTTAAGGTGCATTTCTTGTGTATAGCAGAAAGCTGAATCCCATTTTTGTATCCATTCGCTTAGCCTGTGTCTTTTTATAGGTGTATTAAGTACATTGATATTAAGCGATATTAATGACTAATGGTTCTTAATTCTGGTTATTTTTCAGTAGTAGTGTTTGTATGTTTTCCTTTTTTAGATTATGCTTGTGAGGGATTATTATATTCCTGTATTTTTGTGGGTGCAGTTAGCTTTCTTGGGTTGGGGTTTTCCCTCTAGTACTTTCCTTAAGGCTGGATTTGTGGATACATATTGTTTAAGTCTGTTTCTCTCATGGAATATCTTGTTTTCTCCATTAATGGTGAATGAAGGCTTTGCTGGGTATAGTAGTCTGGGCTTGTATCCATAGTCTCTTAGTGTCTGCTGCACATCTATCCAAGACCTGCTGCATGGTTTCCATTGAGAAGTTGGGTGTAATTCTGATAGTTTTACCTTTATATGTTACTTGGCATTTTTCCTTTGCAGCTCTTAATATTCTTTCTTTATTTTGTATGTTTTGCATTTTGATTATTTTATGGGATTTTTTTTTGATTCAGTCTATTTGATGTTCTGTAAGCTTCTTGTACCTTCATAGTGATATCCTTCTTTAGGTTGGGAATGTTTTCTTCTTAGATTTTGTCGAATATGTTTTCTGTGCCTTTGAGCTGGAGTTCTTTTCCCTCTTCTATCCCTATTATTGTTAGGTTTGTTCTTTTTATGGTGTTCCAGATATCCTGGGTGTTTTATGTTAGTAATTTATTGGATTTAATGTTTCCTTGACCAATGAGTCTATTTCTTCTATAGTATCTTCAGCACCCAATATTCTTTCTTCTATCTCTTGTATTATGTTGATTATATTTGTCTCTGTAGTTGCTGTTCATTTACAAAGATTTTCCATATTCAGAAATTTCTCAGTTTCTTTTTTTCTTTATTACCACTTTTTCAGTCTTTAAGTCTTAAACAGTTTCCTTCACTGTTTGATTGTTTCATCTTGGTTTGCTTGGATTGTTTTGAGGGATTTATTAGTTTCTTCCAGTTTTTTGTCTTTTCTCCCATTTCTTTAAGGGCGTTTTTCATTTCCTCTTTAAAGATCTCCATCATTTTTATAAATTTACATTCAAAGTCAGTTTCTTCTACTTCTTCTGGGTTAGAATAATCAAGTCTTCCTGTTGTGTAACTGCTGGATTGTGGTGTTACCATACTGCTTTTAAGGCTGTTGGAAGAATTCTTGCATTGGTGCATATTCATCTCTTCCTTCATATGAGGCCAGCAGTATCTTTGTGTCTTGGTCCAATCTTTGCTGTGACTATCTGAATGTTTGGAAATTTTTCTTGGTCTGCTCTGTATTGTCAATGTCTGTCTCAGAAAGCCTCTAAGGTCTCTATCCTCCTGTTCTCTTTGTCCTCTCCCCTGGTTTGCTCTCTGGGTGCTCTCTTTTAATCCCTTCAGTGTTGTAGCAAGCTCTTTGTCCCTCTTAAGTCCCCTCAGTATTGGAGCAAGCTGCATTTCAGGGTTCTCCTGAGGTTGCATGAGGAATAATGGGTTTTGGGGTGTGAGACTAATAGTTGGGTGGCAGCTAGATAAGTTTTGGTGGCTAGAAAAGCTGAGAGAGTTTGGAAAGGGACCCGGGTTTTTGTCCCACTGGGGGGTCCTAGAGAGTGGGGTGTCCAGCTGTGTGGCTGCTGACTTACCTGTTAAGTCCCCTCAGTATTGCAGCAAGCTGTGTTTCTGGTCCATGTCTTTAATCCTATCACTAGAGTGAAATGTAAGGCAGAATAAAACAGGAACACACTCTCTTTTTCTCTCTGAAGTTTTTGTAGATGTAAGAACTCTCTAGTGGTTGGCTGTTTAGCTTTTCTGATCTTCAGCTTGAATACCAATATCTGTCTCTGGGTTTTTATTAGGCATGTTATAGCTTGTGCCCATCTTTTGCCATACAAATTCTTGAAAAAGCTGCTTGCCTGTGGCTTTACAGCCACTGGCATAGGCCAGAATTACATGCAACCAGAGTCACAGCCTTACCAGATAGGTTTTCCTTTCTTCTCTCCTTGTGGGCTTTCCCTGAACACCCTTCATAGGATGCTTCCAAACTAGGTAGCTTCTTTGAAATCCAATCCGACTTTTATCATTTTTCCTAGCAGTAATAAGCCTTATGTCTTTATCATCATATGCAGCAGATTTGGTGAGAAAATTAGAAATTCAAAATGGAGGAATTAGTTAAGAGAAAGAGTTTTTCCCACATTAAAGAATGGAAGACACAATTATGATAGAAAAAGTTAGGTTTCTGTAAAATTACATACTGCATGATTTAAAAATGGAACAATTAAATGAAAGGATAATAATCTTAACTGGGACTGACATACTGTTAATTATCATTTTAATAATGACCTGTTGTCCTTTTGATAACTCTCGTTTTATGTTTAAAAAGTTGTATGGTTTGAGTATCAAGAAATAGACCTTAGAAAAAACTTAATAAAACAGATCATAGAGGTATTCAGAATCAAACAGAGGAATTTAATGGAGAACTAATCTCAACATTGCATTATAAGATTAGAGAGAAAAAGTCTAAGGTTTTCAAACAAACAACTTTAACATATCCAGGAACCTACAGGAGGAACAACTGCCAAATGAAAGATAACCTCAAAGCTGTTCAAGAGTTTAAGGATTCCTGTGGAAATGTTGGCTTTAAGGAAATTCAAGAAGCAATTTTTGTATATGCCATGTATTGACCTTTTGTAAAGCAAATGTTAAACTCACGGTCAGTTTGTAATAAAGTTATTCCTAAAGACTGTATAAACTTGTTTGATGCTGTTTTATTTTCTGGTTCACAGTTACTATTGAACAATGGAGTAAATCTAGAGGTATGTAAATCTCCCAAGATCTACTTCTTGGAGAAGAAAATTATTCTGCTGTAAGAAAGACAAACTTGTGATGACCACACCCTCACATTATGCTGCTCAGCATCTTAGGATGCTTTGGACATAATTGGAGGAATATGAATAAAAATTGAGTCATTTAGTAAAGCTATACAGGGCCCTAAGGAAGCCTTTACAGATTTCTTACAAATTTGACTTCAGCAGTAAGTAAAATTATACCAAATTTAGAAGCTAGATGAATAATAATTAAATCTCTGGCTTTTGAGGATGCTTATTCACAATGCAAAAGGATAATTAGACTGCTAAAGGCAGGGTCAGAACCACTGGATCCAAGATGCAATCAATATTGAATCTCATGCCAGTGATGATGCTCAGATAGGAGGTCATTTTCAGAGGTTTGAGAAAAATCTCAAAATGCCAAGTGTTATAATTGTGACAAATAAGGTCACCTTAGAAGGGATTGTAAATAAATGTTTGTTTTTCTAAGCATAATCCAACCATAATGCCTGATATGGGAGGTCATGTATGTTGTGAATGTGTTTTATTGACATTGGTTAATAAAGAATCTGCTTTCAGCCAATGGCTTGATAGAGTAAAGTCAGGCTTAAAGAAATATATGAACTTAGTGGAATCAGGGAGAACCCATGATGTTGCCAGAGGAGAAAGACACAAGCCACCAGAGAGAACCTTGCCAGTAGGCTTCAAGCTTCATGGCAAAACATAAAATGATAGAAATGAGTAAATTTAAGGTTTGAGAGTTAGTTACAAAGAAATACACTTAAGTTATTGGCCAAACAGTATTGCAAATAATATAGGTTCTGTGTGATTATTTTTGGTCTGAGCATCTGGGAAATAAACTAGAAGCCTCCCCCAACAAATGCCCCTCCCTTTATGATTATATAGAAGGTGTAGAAAGAGCCAACATTGAACTTATAAATGTAGGCCAACAAAAAATTTTCAAGGTAACCCTTTGCTATCAGCCAACTCCTTGAGGTGCTTCTCACAGGCCCCAGTGCCAAATCAAATTCATTTGTTTCCTGTCATCATAGAGAAAAATCCTTTCTAGAGCCAATAAAGAAACTAATGCCTATGGTAAAAGCCATACTTCTCTGGATAATAGAACAGCTATAGAAGAGAGAACAAAAAATTCAGGAGAAACCATAAAGTGAGTATTTTAACAAGCTTATATAAATGAACAAAGACCAAAATAAAAAAAAATATGAATAAATGACCTTTTCATTGAAGGTCTGGTAGACACAGGTGTGAATGTAGAAAAATTTTACTGGTATCTTGGCATCCAAATTGGCCTCTTAAGGTAATAAATGCTCAGAATTTGAAGATTGGATAGAACTTTATTTCAGGTCAAACAGAGCACATAATGGATTGAATGTATAGGGTCAGAAGAATAGAGAGGAAACTTAAACATAGCAATAAATTTGTGGGGACATGATCTCTTATAGCAATGGAATACTCAGAATAACATTCTAACATTCTCCCAATCTTAGAAACAAACCATAAATTAACACATGTTTCTGGGGAACATATTTGAAGGTATTATAAAGGATAGTCACAGAGCATTCAGGTGGTATAAGAACAAGGCACAACAGTCGCTGATCTTTTAAAGTCACCAACAGTCCTACCTTTAAAATGGTTGATAGACAAACCTGTATGTGTTGCATGGTGGCCTTTAACAACAGAGAAATTGCAGGCTTTAATAAAGCTGGATCAAGAGCAACTAAATGTACTGAATATTGAAGAATTAACCAGCCCCTGGAATTCTCCTGTATTTTTTGTTAAAAAGAAATCTGGACATGGAAAATGGTAACAGATTTAAGAGTTGTCAATAAGGTGATTCAGCCAATGGACTCTCTATACTCTAGATTTCCTTTGTCTTCTTCTATTACCAAAAGATTGGCCTCCTAAAGTTATTTATTTAAAAGATTGTTTCTTCACTATACCTTTACAAGAAAAATACAGAGAAAAAATTTCCTTCACAGTGCCTACTTATAATAGTTCTCAGCCTGCTAAAAGATATCAGTGAAAGGATCTCCCACAATGGATAGTAAATGGCCTTACCCTGTGCCAATATTTTGTATGTTAGCCATTGGAAATGATGCATAAGAAATTTGCTCAATTCATAGTTTATCATTACATGGATGTCATTTTCTTATCTGATTCAAATGTAAATACTCTAGAAAAATATTTGAAGAAGTAAAGAAAATTTTGGGATGTTGGAGAATACAAATTGCTCTTGAAAAATTTCAAAGAGAAGATTTTTATTAATTATTTAGGCTATAAAATAGGTTTGTAGAAACTTAAAGTCCAATAGTTAAAAAATAGGAAAGATGGATCTGAAGCTTAAATTCATTGTGGTCATATTACCCTCAAGTATTCCTCTACAGGAATTTTAATATAGAAGGAAGATATTATCTTAGAATGGATCATTTTTAACATATACACTGAGTTAAAAATTAAAACCTTATGTGGAAAATGTCTCTGAGTTAATTCTAAAGGAAAAATTGAGATTTCATCAATTAGCAGAAATATATCCAACAGAAATTATAGTCACTTTTAGAATGATAAAATTTGAAAATTATGGACAGAAAGTGAACACTGGCAAAGAGCTTGTAGTGATATTTTGGGAGATATTAACAACACATATCCCCAAATCAAGAAAATTCAACATATAAAGACAACTAACTGGATCCTTCCTCTCATTTTATAGAAACGACCAATAACTGAACCCCTACATTCTAAACTAATGCAAATGAATCAGTAAAGGAAGGTTATAAATCAGAAAGTTTAAGTAAAGTAGATTAAAGCCCTTATGACTATGTCCAAAAGTCAGAAATAAATGCTATTGTCATGGTACTAAGTGATTTTAAAGAAAAATCTCAGTGTAACTACTAACTTGCAATATGCATAAAGAGATGACATGCATATTGAAACCACTTAATACTAGATGATACAAAAATTGACTTTGTTATTTATTCAGTTACAGGATACACTCAGAAATAGGAATTATCCCATTTACATAACACATATCTGATCCCATATGGTTTAGCAAGTTCCTCTGGCACAAAGGAATGCAGAAATCAATCAATAATTGATTGGAAATGTGCTGAAGACCTCAGAATTCCACAAAAATTATCATGCCAATAGCATAGGTAAAAAAAAAAGACTTTTCCACCACTTGGAAACAAGCCAAGGAAATAATAACAAAATGTTTTACTTGGTCTTTGTATAATCAAACACCACTACTGAAGGAAGTATCTCAAAGGATAGCTAATGAAATTAAATGTGGCAAGTGGATATGTTTCTTTTTGTTTATTTTGGAAACCTAAAATATGTGCAATACACTATTGATACAGATTTATGTTTTTAATGGGCAACTTCTTTGAGTTTGGTAAAGGTTGATTTGGCAATCACATATTTGCTAGAAGTCATGGCCATCATGTGTACTCCTGCGCAAATAAAGACAAACAGTGCTCTTGCATATGTCTCTAAGGAAATGAAGAAAGTTTTTCTTGTTACAGTATAAAGCATATTACAGGTATATCACACAATCCTACAGGGCAGGGAGTTATAGAAAAATCAAATATAACTTTAAAGGATATGTAAAATAAACAGAAATGGAAGACAAAGACCTCCCAGAAATAGATTGCATAATGCTTTATTAACTTTGAATTTTCTAAATGCTAATGAGAAAGGAACAAGAACCGTGGAGGGACATTGGATAATTGAAAAAACTATGGAATTAAGCTAGCCAATATGCTTTCAGCACATGTTGACCTCAGAATGGAACCCAAGACATGTGTTATGTTGGGGAAGGTTTTTTGCTTTTGTTTCTACAGGAAAAGAAAAGCTATAGATATCATCAAAATTGATAAAGATTAAATTTTAACAAGAGACACCTTTAATTAAAATAAATAATAGTTCATCAAACATCATAGATTTTAATCTAAACTAACTAAATTAACAAATGCTTTTCATTTGATCAAAAATAACTTGCCAAAGAGAAGAGAATCTGCCTTCCTAAAATTAGGATGGGTTTTGTTGTTGTTTTGTTTTGTTTTTGTCTTTTCAGGAGAAAAAAATCTAAAGACCAGGGGACAAATGTTATATGTGAACAAAAAAAAAAAAAACAAATCATCAGAACCAAATGTTCCAAAAAAGAGTAAATTGGCTTGCTGTGTATCACATTTTTAGCATGATAAAATTTCATAAATCTTCCCAAATGTTTGTTTCTCTTATTCTCTAAAGACAAATAATACAAAGGGTCTCTTTGTAGTATCAGTCCCATTAAAAGTAAGTTGGTTTTGAGGTTGGAATATTGTTCTCCCCTTCTATATACTCAAGGATTCTTGTTAAAGTAAAATCTAAAATCTCTGTCTCATGTCAGAAGAGACAATTGGTAAAAGAAAGAAAAAATATTTAAGGAGTATTTTATTGCCAATAATCTCACAATCTTTTGGTTTTATTTTTTCTCTTTAATACTTTTCCTTGTAGCCGCCTCGACGGGTTACTCTGTCTAGGGTTTGTAACCCGCCTGGCTGGCCAGTTATTCCAGGGTCACGGAGAGGCACCACCTGAAAGGCATAGGCTGATAAGCAGGAAGGAGGCTAAGCGTATTTGTCAAAGCCTCCGTTTATTAGGGTCATGGTTACAGCTTATATAGCCCCTGAATGGGGAGCTTGGGGGGCTGGAGCACGGGGTCTTGCCACGTGGTCCACGCCCGTTACGTAAACCAAGAGGTTACGATGGGTCAGGTCATGATTCCTTGGTCGGGAAGTCACAAGGTGACACACCTAGTTGTCTAGATAGTTTGGAATGTGAGGCAGGTTCCGCTAACAGATAACTCTCTATTAACAGTTAATTTGGGTGTGAGATAGGCTTGGTCAATAAGACTATTCTCAATACAATTGGAAAGTGAAGCCCTCTGTAAAAACTCCTCACGGCGGTGCTTCCTGTAAATTTTGGGGGGACACGGCTCCTGACATATCCCCCTTCCTTTTATAAAAGCAGGCATCTATCAAGTGGAGGGCACCAGGTCAGAGTCTAACCCTGGTGTCAGATCTAAATGAGAAGGGACTGGGACAAGGAGGGACCCTCCTCCCGGATGGTGGAGCAATTTACCTCTCCTGGGAACAGAGGGGTGCCTTATGAGTAGCATTAGTTCCTTGGAGGTCCTCAAATAAAAGGTATCTAGCAAGACCTAAAGTAAGCAGGTCTTTGACCACAGGGCACCCTGTCTTAGGCCATGTGGAGGGCGATCCTCGTGCCTGGCACCATGCCATGTTGAGCCGGTTTTTACAACCTCTGTATGGTGTGCTGTTCAGGCGAGGGTCCACACTAACTCCCGTCATTGGGCCCCTGTATCTATCATTAATGAAAAGACTGTGAGGAGCTCCTCAAATAAAAGATATAATGATATAATTTTGGCACCAATAGCTCCATCTTCCAGACAAGAAGAAAGGGCATTTTCCAAACCCAGTATTCACCTTTTAGTCTGGCCTAAGGTATCCTCCTTCCTAAATGCCTACTCCACAATAAGATTATGAGTGCTGCCTGCCAACAATTAGGGCAGTATAAAGGGATCAAAATCTAAATTTTTTAACATATGCATTAAACCTAAACATTTTACAGCATGTGTCAAAACCTTTTCCAACATCTATAAGCAGTTACAAATATCATTAAGTCAATTCCAGTAAGAATACATACATTGTCAGACATTGTTGTTATCAAATATCACCAGTTCCAGTCTGAGCAACAGTCAAAACCCCAATCTTCCCCCTTCTTAAGTAAAGAGGGGTTAGTATTTTAATTAAAATGAGTTTTGTGTCCCAATGTTTAAAACAGTCAGATGTTCAGTCTGCACCTCAGCTTCAAAGCAAACAGAATGCAGACTGCAGAAGCAGCTCAACGTTTGTGCTTTAGGGCAGGTGGGCTTCCTGGGTGAGGTGAGCTGGAGTCAGCTATCTGAAGCACATCCTGGCAATCAGCTCAGGTCTCCTTGGACCCTCTAAAGGCAGCACGACGTCCTGCAGAGTGGTGTAGCAGGTTCTGTTATCTGGCACTCCTCTCCTTGGGGGCAGGGAAGACTGGATCAAGGATTTCTCTCCAATGTCTCTGGAACTCCTCTGTGGGGTGTCTGCAGCCATGGACATCAGGTTCAGATTTTTTTTTTCTGTGAAAAAAGCATAAACATATCCTCGACCCCAAATATATATAGGTCGGGTTTTTTCATAATGCATTGCAAGGGCTTTTTTACCTTGCCTTAGTAAAGGTCAGTTTGATGTCATCTTGCTAGATCCGTTTGCATCAGGATCTGTGTGCAACTGTTAAAAGTTGCTTTGTGCAACTGTTAAGTTGCTTTCAAGGAGCCTTGGTACGCTCCATAATTTCTTTTTATTAATTATTAACCATATATGCAGTTCTTCCATTGGAAGAGCCATTTGTAAAATTTAGCATAAAATCCTTTAAGAGATTTTTAGCTATAACATTAGCAAAATACAGGTGTGTATTGTAGCAATGATCATCTGGGAAAAGATTATTGTTTTGGCCTTTGAATTGAGCAAAGGCAATTGTCCAGGAATCAATCTTAAAATTATCAATGAATCTATTGTTTTGTATAAGAAACATTGATCATAGTCAATATTTTGTTAAACCATCTCCCAGATTTTATCCTGCCCTTTTGTACTAGACAGGCTACTGTTCTAAATTAAGAGTTTAATATCTTAACTGACAAAATTGAGAAGGTTTAGCCATAAACAGCATTTTTTATAAAACTGTTGTAGAACAAGTTTTATATTTAATATACACACTTGCCATAGCTGTATTATAATTAATATACTGTACCTGTTGGTTTATATTTTACCTGTTTGAGTACCTGCTTGGCAGCCTTCTTCTAAGCTCTATTGGAAACTGTTTTTTGTAAGAATTTTACCTAGCAGCTCAAGGTTTCCCATAAGAATATTATAACTAGAGCTTTAACCATTGAATATCTAATAAAAAGCTTATAAGCTATTCTCTTAAGTTGCAAGTCTGTCCCGCAGATAGGAAAATGAAAAAAGGAAGTATTTTAACTAATGATGTTGGCCTCATTAGACACCACCATGTAGAAGAATAAAAATAGATCCATATCCATTTCCATGTACAAACTTAAGTTTAAATGAGCCAAAGGCCTCAGCATATAAAAATTTTGTTGAGCCTCAGAGAGAAAAAAATTTTTGAAGTACACTTTGCCACATCTCAAACACAGCCTCAGTGGCACAAACATTTGGAGAAACCATAAATTATATCTCCTGAATTGAGAAACTTTTGTATAATAAGACTATAGAGTGGGAAAAGATCCTTACTTATCATAAACCCATTTTAAAAATATATGAAGAACTCAGAAAATTAGTTATTAAAAATTTAATCCAATAAAAATATTTGTTACAAACCTAAACTGAAAACTCTCAACAGACAAACTGAGAGACAGTTTAAAAAAATGCGCAAACATAACATCCTTTAGCCATCAGAGAAATGTAAATTAAAACTCTGAGATTTTATTTTATCCTTGTAAAAATGACCAAGATTAAAAATTATTGCTAACAATTTATGCTTAAGAAAATGTGGGTAAAGAAAAAACTTCTTGCTGGAAGTGCATACTTGCGTTGGAAGTGTAAACTGGCAGTCACTTTTGGATCATACACAGTATTGAAAAACTTGGATAAATCCAGACTTCTCCAGCAGGAAGAGAAGAATCAAAAATCTAGGGCTAGCCTGTTTAGTGACCCTGCCCTAGGAACCAGCTGAAGACAAAGACAGACTGCAATCCTGATAACAATCCCGAAAAACAAGAAATTTTCCTCCTGTGATTATCATCACACTGTTCTAGGAACCTGGGAGTGGTCCCGAGAGGCAGGGAGCTGTCCCCCGGCGACCATCACTGGATTTTTGGAATTTTTATGACCCTCCTGGACCACAGGGCTGTGGTCTCTTTTCCAAAAATTTCCTCTACAGGTCACTAGGGGCCAAACTCTTCCCCCACGTGGGTCATGAGCTTCAGCCCCAGTGCAACGGTTCCCACCTCATCCCATCAACCAAAGCCTTGTGCGATTGCAGCAAGGACGGTCTCCTGCAAGTCATTGGGGAGGCTGTGCCCTCCCGAGACCTGAGTGAGAGTCTCCCCAGCATTGGGAGTCCCTCATTATGGCCATTTTTTAAAATTAGGCAATTATCTACCTTAAAACTCTAGCAATACCCCTTTTGGGCCTAAATATAAAAGTTTTTTTGACCATAGAAACATGTGCTCAGCTATGCTTACAGCAGAACTACTTTATCATAGCCAAAATCTGAAAATAACCCAAGTGTATCTCTTTTACACCTAGGACAAATGAGACATCATCCTTTTAAATATCCATGAATACCATAAAATATGTTGGAGTAACTCCAAGCAAGCAGGACAGAAGTTTTCGGTCCTGTTACCTCTGCTGTGAAGGCAAAAATGTTTTTTTTTATTTTTAACCATTATCACTTGTTAGAGTATAACTCTGGCCCTCGATAAATTTTGTGAGAGGCCTGAGTCTCAGCAGTTTACCCTCAAGCTACACCTGGCAGCAGGAAAGGACCACAAGCTGAGACAATACAACTCCCACCCAAGAGTGGGCGTACAAATGAAAAAACTTGTATGATAAGAACTTTAACCCATTTAAGAAAAAATTTAAGACATTAGAAAATAAAGATCTCCTATTTTCTTGGGAAAGTAGAAGAAAACACAGCAAAAATGACAACTTCACTGAAAGCAGTCTACAGATTCAGTGTAAATGTCCATTAAAAATTATAGCAACATTCCTCACAGAACTCACATACAGATTTAATGCAAATGCACATTAAAATTATAGCAACACTTTTTACAGAACTCGAAAGAACAATCCTCAACTTTATAAGAAAGAAATAAAAATTCAAGATATCCTAAACAATTTTTTAAAATCCTCTGAATGTATCACAGTCTTTGATTTCAAAACTTTTCTACAGAACCACAGTACTGAAATTAATCTACCTTAGATATAAATTTATATGCCTACAAACTAAAGATTTTTGACCAAGAAGCAAAATTTTAGAATGGAAAAGAAGCACATTTATCACCTTTCATTGTCCTGAAGCTGTAATTTTCTGAGTCCAGACCTCCTTACAGCCAACCTGTCTGGCTGCCTCAGCTCCACATGGCAGGAGGCTAAAACACAGGCTCTCTAGCCCTAGGGGGTCTTCTGTGGAATCAGGGTGGAGCTCAGCAGCTTTCTCTTGTCTAGCTCCGTTTGCCCGTTTGTCTAAAATCATGCCTTTTTCCTTAGTGAACTGTAAGTCCCGAATCTGAGAGGAGAAGTCTGAGAGTTCACGCTACAATGTAAGAACTTGTTTGAGACCTTCTATTTGGGCCTTAAGTGCGGCTTTGCATTGAACAATTCCTGAATCAAAGGCATGCTATCGGGAGCGGTCAGAGCATAGGGCAGTGGCTGCGGAGTCCTTTTTGGAAACTAAGGAAGACGCGGAGAACAGGGTGTATTTCTGGACCTGTTAAAACTAACCAGGGGCATATTTCATCTATAAAACAAAAAAAAAATGCAACTAAATCTCTTTTTTTTTACTCTTACTCCTCTTACCCTGAGTGATTGCTGAAATTCCTTTATGAATTTCTCTTTCCTTGAGAGCGACTGGCCTATGTCTTATGGGACGACAGCGAACCTGCGCCTACCTTATCCTGCAGATCTGTCCGAGTTCTACAGCTGCAGAATCTTCTTTTTCTTCTTGTTGTCCCGGGACTGCGCGTCGTCGTCCGGAAAGTTAACCGTGCTCCGAGTCACTGGTTCGGGCGCCACTGTAGCGGCCTCGACTGGTTACTCTGTCTAGGGTTTGTAACCCGTCTGGCTGGCCAGTTATTCCAGGGTCACGGAGAGGCACCACCTGAAAGGCATAGGCTGATAAGCAGGAAGGAGGCTAAGCGTATTTGTCAAAGCCTCCGTTTATTAGGGTCATGGTTACAGCTTATATAGCCCCTGAATGGGGAGCTTGGGGGGCTGGAGCACGGGGTCTTGCCACGTGGTCCACGCCCGTTACGTAAACCAAGAGGTTATGAAGGGTCAGGTCATGATTCCTTGGTCGGGAAGTCACAAGGTGACACACCTAGTTGTCTAGATAGTTTGGAATGTGAGGCAGGTTCTGCTAACAGATAACTCTCTATTAACAGTTAATTTGGGTGTGAGATAGGCTTGGTCAATAAGACTATTCTCAATACAATTGGAAAGTGAAGCCCTCTGTAAAAACTCCTCACGGCGGTGCTTCCTGTAAATTTTGGGGGGACACGGCTCCTGACATTTCCTTAAGGCATATTCTATAAAAACTTATAAGATACACATACACACACACACACACATACACAACTTTTTCCATGATATTGCTGGTCATATGGAGTCTTAATTTGGGTTACCTCACTCAATATCTTCTTTTCTAGGTCCATCCATTTGCCTGCAGATTTCAAGATGTTGTTATTTTTTTCTGCTGTGTAGTAATCCATTGTGTAAATATACCACATTGTGTAGGATGCTGTTTAGTCTTGTTGACCATGTCCTTTGCTTTACTGAAGCTTTTCAGTTTTGGGAGGGCCCATTATTAATTGTTTCTCTCAGTGTCTGTGCTACTAGGGTAATATTTAGGAAGTGGTTCCCTATGCCAATGTGTTTAAGTTTACTTCCCAATTTCTCTTTTATAAGGTTAAGTGTGGCTGCCTTTCTGTTGAGGTCTTTGATCGATTTGGACTTGAGTTTTGTGCATGGTGATAGGTGATATATTTTCATTTTTCTACATGTTGATATCCAGTTATGCCAGAACCATTTGTTAAATATATTTTATTTTTTTCCACTTTATATTTTTTTGCCCAGGTACTAGGGGCACACACCTTTAATCCCAGTAGCTGCACTAGTTAGCCATAGAGGCCAGGCAGTGGTGGTACATGGCTTTAATCCCAGCACTCGAGAGGAATATAAGGCAGGGTGACAGAGGAACTCAATCTCTTTTTCAGTTTAAAGACTTTGTAGAGTTAGTAGCTCTCTACCTGCTGGCTTCTTTGCTTTTCTGATCTTCAGCTTGAACATCAATATCTGTTTCTGGGTTTTTATTAGTTCTACTACACTCTATGATGCAGTTTCCATTCGAATGTCATATATATTTGGATGTGACTTTGTAGTGATATAGATGTTTTGGTGCCACCCAGATTTCTATAAATAGTTTGACACCTGTACTCTGGAAGTAAATACAATAAACATATTTATTCGGTATCTTAGACTTTGGTAGGATTTTTATGTTGGCCTGTCATCAGTGCCCTATCTATGTTTTTCAGACATTTATTCATGCCTTTGGGTGAGGCATGTGTTTGTGATGCAAGCAATAAATATACTTAAGTAAGTAAAATCAAAGATTTTAATTAAAGGTTCATTTTTATTTTCCTCAAGAAGATATTCAACAATCTTTGGTCAAAAGTTTTTCTTGCCACAATCAGTTAATTTGTATACATCGCAAAAACTGGATCTGAATAATTTGTATATTATTCTGATACATTCCTGAATTATGTCATTATTTTATAAACAATATTATATTCTTCCAGTTTTATTTTAGATGGCACATGAGATTAAATATAGGCCAATATATAATTATATGATCTCAATGAAGAATTGATAATATAGAATCACTGTAGTAGTATTCTGTACAGATCACTGTCTTTTATACCTCTAAGATATGTGAGATCAATATTGATGCTTTCTAAATCTTGCTACCTTAAAGCTAGTCTGCAGAATTTACAAAATTTTTATGCTTGTCTACATCAATTATTTAAATGTCACAACTCATGAACTTATCAGAGGCTTCCATCATTAGCACCTCTTAGAAATAATTATTATAGCATTAGTGACTGAGACTTAAGGTTATTAGAACTAAAATATTTATTGAGTTAATGAAATAAGTCACTGATACAGTCTTCATATCTGATGTACAAATCAGTTATCTACATAATTTAATATTGCCTTAGTTTATGTGAGTAATTTGCATTTCTTCGGAAGAATAAGGCAGATGATAATAAAATCAGGTTTACTTTTCTCTATTGTCAAACAAAATATAATTATGACCCAGCTTTTGAAAGTTAGTTTTGAGTCAATCTAGAATAGATTTACTTAGGAAAGATAACTTCCTATATTAGTATAACAAAGTGCCTGTGTTTACAACCATTATGAAGTAAATTAATTTATCTAGTGAATATTGGCTCAGTGCTAGTGAATATCACATAGTAGGTGGTACCATTCCAGGATTAATTGTGAGAGATAAACCAAATGCAAAACAAAAAACCAAAGGTGAATAGGAACCAATCTCGTTCTTTGTGTAGCAAGTCAGTTTATGAGTGAGAGACTACTAAGGTATTATGATAACTACCTTAAACTCATCCAAGAAAAGTGTCCCCAGGAAGATTTAGAAATTTTTTAATTATTTCAGTAATTTTTTTAATATTAGTACTTTGGATGCTAATTATTCTTGTGAGAGAGACCACAGCTGAGTCATGGTCATCATTTAAAGGAAAGCACTGGGATTGTGGGATCTTTTTTTTATATATACAAATGAAATAACACTTCAATTTATTTTTATCTTTGAATCTAGTCATCTATCTTTATGTCATAATGCCAACCAATGTATCTGGGTATCATTTTGCCAACTGGAGAGGATAACTGAGATTATTTCATTGTTTTACGTATTTCTTTTTATTATTTTTTTAATTAATTTATTTAATTATTAAAGATTTCTGCCTCTTCCCCGCCACCACCTCCCATTCCCTCCCCCTCCCCCAATCAAGTCTTCCTTCCTCCTCAGCCCAAAGAGCAAGCAGGTTTCTCTGCCCTGTGGGAGGTCCAAGGACCACCCACCTCCATCCAGGTCTATTAAGGTGAGCATCCAAACTACCTGGGCTCCCACAAAGCCATTACGTGCAATAGGATCTAGAACCCATTGCCATTGTTCTTCAGTTCTCAGTAGTCCTCATTGTCCATTATGTTCAGCGAGACCGGTTTTGTCCCATGCTTTTTCAGTCCCCGGCCAGCTGGCCTTGGTGAGTTCCCGATAGAACATCCCCATTGCCTCAGTGTGTGGGTGCACCCCTTGCAGTCCTGAGTTCCTTGCTCTTGCTCACTCTCCTTCTGCTCCTCCTTTGGATCGTGAGACTTCAGTCCAGTGCTCCAATGTTGGTCTCTGTCTCTGTCTTCTTTCATCGCCTGATGAAGGTTAATATTCAGGGGGATGCTTATATGTTTTTCTTTGGGTTCACCTTCTTATTTAGCTTCTCTAGAATCACGAATTATAGTCTCAATGTCCTTTATTTATGGCTAGAAACCAAATATGAGTGAGTACATCCCATGTTCCTCTTTTTGGGTCTGGCTTACCTCACTCAGGATAGTGTTTTCTATTTCCGTCCATTTGTATGCAAAATTCAAGAAGTCATTGTTAAAATATAAAATTTTACTTTTGCTGTTACACAGTAAAAAGCAGAATGAATCCCTTAAATTTCTCAGCCTTCTAGGTCCTCAAGCACTGCCACTTGAGGATCTCTAAATGATGCTACTTGTTTTTCTCTCAAATTCTACAACAGAAACCCTAGCTCTGGCAATCTCTGTACTCCAAAGGAATGATCTGCTCCCCTTCAGACTGGGATTCTAGTACTGATGGGGGGCCTGTACTAATTGTGCTCCCCGCTGATAAAGCTCATCTTTACTTTCCTGGTGTTCCAGCCTCTGCTTCTGAGTAACTGCAGGGAGACTCTCTACAGAAGTTCCACCCATTTAGTTAGATTATACACTTTTCCTAGCTAAGATAGGCTAATTCTGATACCCCAGTTGTACCCGCCCAGCAGGTCCAGTTATTCCAGGGTCTGAAGGGGCGCTATCTGAAAGAACATGGGCGAAAGAGAGAAACGGAGACCAAACAAAATTCTTTTGTCAAGGTCTCCATTTATTGAAACAAGCTTTTGTCTTATATACTCTTCAAGTGAGGAATCGGGCAGGGGGAAAGGAGGAAGGGAAGGAGGGATTCAGTAGCTTGGCAGCTAAGCAGAGTAGTTACAAGGTCAGTGGCTAGAACACCTGCTGCTAGCGATAAGCAAGGAATAATGGGGGCACTCTATGGTGCTTTCCGGACCTTGAGTCTCTAAGATTAGCACACAATGTTTTAGTTAACTTTAAGTTTTCTGTCTAAAGGTTTTCACTTCAAGGTCCTGTGAGAGAGGAGAGGCCTGAAATGGCCCCTAACACCCAATCATGTATAATTACTTAGTGACTCCAAAAGGGTACCATCCTGATGATCCCAAACCTACTTAGCTGGGGTAGTAGAAAAAAAAAAAGATCTAAATGTCCACTAAGTGAAGGCGTGACTTATCCATATCAAAAGGACTAAAAATATCCTATCTTCATATTCCCGGGTCTCACCACAAAAATACAACATGAAGGACTAAAGCAAGATGTTGCCTCCAAAAATTAGTGTTGTCATGATAATCCCTAAGGAAAGTAGCTTAGAAAAGACATACAATAATGAACTAAATTAACAATCATATATATATTTGAATGTGAATATGAATAAATGCTGGGATGAATATTAAGAAAATGCAAACATTTGGATTGAATACAGAAGATAATATAAGATACAAAAATAGAATTCAAAGAACAGATAAAAATTTTGAAGGAAAGCCAAACTGAAATAATACTTGAAGTATAAAAAG
Source organism: Chionomys nivalis (assembly GCF_950005125.1). Lineage (NCBI taxonomy): Eukaryota > Metazoa > Chordata > Mammalia > Rodentia > Cricetidae > Chionomys > Chionomys nivalis. The sequence goes on along the minus strand of NC_080091.1, from coordinate 16,124,286 downwards.
GAATCCACCTCATATGTCATGAATGCAAATCATGTCTGCGGCCAGGGAAGTAAATAGGCTGAAGGCAGACTTTCACCTCTCCTTTTTAATCCTCCTGTGTCTATCCCAAGTCTCATTCTTAAATCTGTAGCAGAACACCTGTTCCCATCTCCCTTTCCTCTCTGACCACAATTCCAATGGTTCGCAGAGATGTTCTTCTTCAACATTCCTACCCCCAAGTATTTAAGCCTCCAAGACCGGCAGACAATTCCTGTGTATACAAGGACTTTTCTTTTCTAATCACCCTCTTCTCATTTGTTGTTTGGTTCCAACCCCCAACTCCAGAAGACACCCCTTGCTAACCCACATACCACTCCTATCAGGTAAGCATGTAGCTTCTCCCCCTCTCCTTTTGTTCTTCTAGATATCCCCCACACACACCTGTCTCATGTCCCACACTATAGGAGACCTTCTGCGCTGACATCTCTTCACTGTCTCTCCTCATTCTGAGGGGGAAAAAGTAAATCTGGTTGAAGAGTCTGACCTTCTCACTCCTGTGAATCCTTTCAAAACCTTACCCAATCCCAACTCCTAAATATCAGATCCCAATACCCATTATTTGAAACTCAAATGACCGTAACTACAATGTCCAAAATAATTGTCTTACCAGGCAACACACACCATATACTCTGTGAAAATTCAGAGTGAAGAAAAATGCTTAAGAAATCCCACACTAACTCCGAATTGAGTATAACAGAGGGTTATTTATTTAGGGGTAGACTCATATATCACAATCCTCTGCTGGAACGGGGAATCGCAACCAAATCCGGCAACCAGAAAAGGGGCCAATTGCACACTATACATTGGCATATATAGTAAGAGGCCACACCTAAGTGGACAGGTAACTTAAAGGCTATTGGTGGTAGGAATTCCTACAGCAACAGAGAAAACACAAAATCCAAAGAACAAACACCCATCAACAAAGACAAATAAATCAGCACTTAGATCTATAATCATACCAAGCCCAGATGCATAGACACCAGCATAAAAACATAATCATTAATGGCCAGGGCAATATGTGTCCCCTAGAGTACAACAATCCTACCTCACAGGGACTGGATAAAAGAGTCAATTAATAAATCTCTTGCCAGAGGTTATCTCTGACTCTTTTACAGACATTTGGGACCCTACTCCTCAAGCTGGGTCACCTTGCACAGCCTTGGTGCATGGGGAGGTGCTTATTCTTACGGTAACTTGGTGTGCCGTGTTTTATTGATACTTGTGTGAGGGCTGCCCTTTCCTGGGCAGAGGTGAAGTGAAAATGGATGGGGCAGTAGGTACAGAGGGTGGATGAGGGGGACCTGAAAGGGGGGAGGATGTGCCCAGGTTGTAAAGTATATAAATTTATTTAAAAATTAAAATAAAACACATAAAGAGATGGTTCTTTGGTATAAACTTAGACCAAAGTACTGGTTCAGAATCAGAAGACACTGTGCTGCATGTGCTTCAGATACACTGCATCTGAACTCCCAGTCTCAGAGAAGGAATTGTGCCATACATGGGAACAAAGACAGACTCTCTTAGCACTGAAAAAAAAAAAGACAGACAGACAGACCCAAAGAAAAGAAGGAAGGAAAGAAAGAGAAAGAGAGAGGGAGGATCGAGGGGGAGAGAAAGAAAGAAAGAAAAAGAATGAATGGAAGAAACAGAGCAAGGGGGGAGGGAGAAAAATTTAAGAAAATACAATGTGAGGAAATCTACAAATTCCTTAAATAATTTCAGGATAAAACAAACAGAACAAGAAAATGAATAAAACTATTTAAAAATTGAAAATGGAATGAGAATCAATGAAGAAAAACAAAGCCGAGTGAATTCTAAATATGAGAAATTCAGAAATTTGAAAAGGAACAGGGAGGCAAGCTTTAGCAACAGAATACAACTAATGGAAGAGAGAATCCCAATCATTGAAGATATTAGAGAAGTGAGTATATCAATTAAAGAAATTGTTAAATCTAAAAACATCCTTGAAGGAAAACATCAAGATTTCTGAGACACTGTGAGTAGAACAAAGTTAAGGTTAATATAAATAGAAAAATAAAAAAAGTCCAGCACAAACGTAAGAAAATATTTTCAAAAAATCATAGAAGAAAAATTCCTAACCTAAATAAGATCCCTATAAAGGTTTAAAACAAAACAAAACAAAAACGACAGTAATAAAAATAACACACAGTAGATTAAAACAGAAAAGGAAGTCTCATCAGTTTATAATAATCAAAACACTAAACATATAGACCAAAGATTAATCTTTTTTTTTGTTTTGTGTTTTTATTTTTTCAAGACAGGGTTTCTCTGTAGCTGTCCTGTTACTAGCTCTTGTAGACCAGGAGAGATGGCTCAGTCATTAAAGGCTAGGTTCACAACCAAAGATTAAATTTTAAAAGCTGTGAAAGAAAAGACCAAGTCACATATAAATGCAGACTTACTAGAATCACACCTGTTTTCTCAAAGAAGATTCTTAAAGCCAAAAATGCTTTGACATATAGGCTGCAGAATCGTAAAAATCACAGATGTCAGTATAGACTGTTATACCCAGCAACAATTTCAATTACCATCAATGGAGGAAAAATATATTCAATGATAAAGTCAAATTTGAACTCCTATCTACAGATCTAGGTCTACAAAATGTGCTAGAGTGAATATTATAATATGTAAGGAGTATAACTACACCCATGAAATCAAAGGGAATAACCTTTCACCAGCATAATCAAAAGAAGAAAAACACATGCACACACACAGACACACAAACACACACACACAGAATAGTACAATGGATGCAAAAATAGGATCCATCACTCTTCTGAATTCAAAGAACAGCAAGGATAGACATTACCTATGAATAAAGGGTTGAAAAAAGATATTTCAAGCAAATGGGACCTAAGAAACAAGCAGGTGTAGCCATATTAATATTTAATATATATGTATATATACACATATATACATACACACACACACACGCACACACACACACACACACACACACACACACACACACACACACACATATATATATACATTCCAAAACAAATCTAATCAATGCAGATAGGGAAAAAAGTTACACATTCACTAAAAGTGTCTACCAAGATAACATTTTGATTTTTAATATCTATCCCCCAAACATGAGGGTCAAGTTGTAACAGCTCAAGGCAAATATTGTCCAATACTTATAGATAGTGAGAGACTTCAAATGCCCAACTCTCACCCATGGACTTATCATCAAGAAAAACACTAAGTAGAGAAATGCTGGAGCAAACAGATATTTTAAGCAAATGGACCTAACAGATATTTACAGAACATTTCACCCAGACACAAAAGAATATACCTTCTGCTCTACACATCATGGAACTTTCTTCAAAATTTACCATTTATTCAGATACTAAGCAAATCTCAACAGATATGTGAAAACTGAAATAATACCCTGCATCCTATCAGACTACCCTGGATTAAAGCTGTATATTAACAATAACTGAAACAACAGAAAGCCTACAAACTCATGGAAACTGAACAGCACTCTATTGAATTAAAAGTATGCCAAGGCAGCAAGAAAGGATATAAAGATTTCCTACAATTCAGTATAAATGAATATACTACATACCTGGACTTGTGGGAAAAATTGAAAATGATTCTCAGCAATTTCAGAGGATTAAGTGTCTACATTAAAAAACTAGAGAGATTTCACAGTGGCAACTTATCAGCATACCTGAAAGCTCTAGAACAAAAAGAAGTAAGAACACCCAACAGTACTATAAGGCAAGAAATAATTAAAGACAGAGAAAAAAATTAACAAAATTGAAATAAAGAACACTAAAAAGAGTCAATGAAACACACAGTAGGCTTTTTGAGAAAATCAGCAAAATAGACAAGCACTCATCCAAATTAGCTAAAAGACACAGAGAGGATGTCTAAATAGACAAATCATGAATGAAAAGGGCAACATAACAATAGAAATGGAGGAAATCCAGAGAATCTTAAGGATATACTTTAAAAACATGTACTCTACATTAAATATAATAGTTACCTTACAACAAGCCTGTATCCAACAGCAAATTAAATGCAGAGAAGCACAAAGCAATATACAATAAAATTAGGAACCTATAAAGATTTCTGATTCTCCTCATACCTATTCATTATAGTACTTGAAGTCTTACCTAGAGAAATCAAATACTTAAGGCTATCAGTGGTACATAAATTGGAAAGAATGAAATAAAGGTACTCTTATTTGCAGATGATATAATAGTATATATAAATGCAACCCTGAACATCCCTGAGGGAACCCCTACAGCTAGTAAACACTTTCCCCAAAGTAGTTGGATGCAAAATTAACTCACAAATATCAGTATTGCTCCAATAAACAAATGACAAAGAGAAAAAAGAAATCATGACAACAACACCTTTTGCAATAGCCTTAAATAACGTAAAACATCTTGGGGTAGCTCTAAACAAACAAGAGAAAGTCTTGTATTATAAAATATTTAAGTCTTTGAAGAAAGAAATTCAAAAACATATCAGAAGATGGAAAGATTTCCCATTATTATGGATCAGTGAGATTAACATAGTAAAATTGATCATCCTTCCAAAAGATAAAACACAATTCCAATCAAAATTCAATGCAATTTTCAGACTTTGAAAGGACAATTCTCAGCTTCATATGAAAAATAAATACCCTGATAACTAAAAAATAAAAAATAATAATCTTGAGAAATATACCATTCCCCATTTCAAGTTTTCATGCAGAGCTATAGCATTAAAACTCACATGGTATTGGCATTAAAAATATGTTGACAGGTAGTGGTGGCACATGCTTTTAATCCCAGCACTAGGGATGCAGAGGCATGTGGATATCTGTGAGTTCAAGGCCAGCTTTGTCTACAGAGTGATTTCCGGGATAGGCTACAAAGCTACAGAGAAACCATGTTTCATAAAAACAAAGAAAAGAAAAGAAAAAAATAGATATGTTGATCAATTCCATTGATGTGAAGACCCAGACATAAATTCACTCACTGTGGACACATGAGTTCTAATAAAGAAGGCAGAAATACACACTGGATAAAAGACAGCATCTGAACATATGGTGCTTGTCAAAATGGAAGTCTGGATGCAGAAGAATGCAAATATGTTCATATGTATCACCCTATACAATACTTAATTCCAAATGAATCAAAGACCTCATCACAAAACCAGATACCCTGAGCCTGAGAAAAGGAAGTGAGAATATCCTTGAATTTACTCTCTCAGGAGACAACTTCCTGAACAGAATACTGATAGAATAGGCATGAAAATAAACAGTTAATAAATAGGACCTCATGAAACTGAAATTTTCTGTAATTGTGTTGTTTGCCAACATGGATCCCATGAAAATCTTACAAAAATCCATACTCTTGTCAAGACAATAGGTTTCTCTCTACAAAGTGACAGGAGGGCCCTATATCTGTGGAAAACACTCATACCATTAATTGAACATGGAAATACTGAGCTGGTACCAACCTAAATAAAGCCTTCATTTCTACATTCTAGTGTCTTTTATGCAGGAAGGTACTCTGCAGACTACCAAGAGAGGAACTTCTAGACAGCCTAGGCTCCCACAAAGCCATTACGTGCAGTAGGATCAAAACCCAGTGCCTTTGTTCTTGACTTCTCATCAGCCCTCATTGTCTGCTATGTTCAGAGAGTCCGGTTTCTCCCATGCTTTTTCAGACCCAGTCCAACTGGCCTTGGTGAGTTCCCGATAGAACATCCTCATTGTCTCAGTGTGTGGGTGCACCCCTCGTGGTCCTGAGTTCCTTGTTTGTGCTCTCTCTCCTTCTGCTCCTCATTTGGACCTTGGGATTTCAGATGCTCACCTTACTGGATATGGAAGGAGGTGGGAGGTCCTTGGACTTCCCACAGGGCAGGGAACACTGACTGCTCTTTGGGCTGCTGAGGGAGGGGGAGTTGACTGGGGGAGGGGGAGGGAAATGGGAGGTGGTGGCGGGGAGGAGGCAGAAATCATAAATAAATAAATAAATAGATAGATAGATAGATAGATAGATAGATAGATAGATAGATAGATAGATAGATAGATAGATAAATTTAAAAAAAAGAGAGAGGAACTTAACACTAACCCAGCTATAAAACCTCTGATTACAGTCATGGTTAAGGAGCTCAAAGCTCTCTGAATCAACTAAGCAAGGCCGATATGAACTCTCAGATACTGAAGCACTATGCACAGGACATACACATGTCTACACCAGGTCCTCTGAATGTGTATCATAGCTTTCAGTTTAATATTCTAATTTCTAATGAGAGGCAGAAAATGAGTGGATCTTCAGATAAGGGGAAGTAAGACAGAACTGGCAGTAGATGAAAGAAAATCTATAATCAGATTTATATTTCAATAAAAGAAAAATTAAATTATATTTTAAAGAGTACAAACTACAACAAATGCTGACACGGGTGGGGTGAAAGGTGAATGTACCTTTGATGGGCCTCTATACTCATGAAAGCACTTTGGAAGTTCTTTTCAAAAAAACAGAAATAATAACATTACTGAGAATATTCCTAACAAACTATAAATATAAGGAACGAAGAAAGGGTATTGAAAGCTACAAGAGAAAAAGACTAAGTCACATATAAAAGCAAACTTATCAGAGTAGCAACCCCATACCCATGATGATATTAAAAGCCAAAAAGACTGGATGCAATGGAATACAAGGTCTAAGAGACCATAGCTCCATGCCCATCATCTGGCAAAACAATCTGTCATGACTGAAGCAGAAAAAAATACTTTCCATTATAACTGCAGGATCATGGAATTTAAGGACAGCAAGCTAGATCAATGGAAGATAGCTGAAGGGATACTTAGAATTGAAGAAACTAATAAGTATATCCAAGAAATGTGAATGAAGAAATTAATAATGTTAGGGCAAAAATTAAATATGGGGGAACTAATAAACAAACAATACAAATAAATGGAATGGTGGGAATTAATACACATCTTTCCATAATTTTGAAGATAAATGCTCTCAAATTCATAACCAAAAGGTGTAGATGAACATCAGAGATAATTTCTACTTTAATGAGAAGACTGGGGAAATGTTTCATGCAAATGGAACCAGAGAAGAAGTAGTCATTGCTGTTACTCTATGTGAAAGAGCAGATATTCTTCAAACCACAACTAATCAGAAGAGCTAGAAAAGGTTGCTTTATAGTGATCAAGAAAACAGACTTTCAAGAGGTCTTTACAACTCTAAAATTATGTGCATGAAACTTTAGTGCACTGGATATCATAAAGCTAATTTTAAGAGAGTAAGACAATAGCCAGAATACATTCAAAGCAGATGATTTCAATATTCTATTTTCACCAACAGACTTACGACCAGAAAAAACTAAACAGAGAAACAATAGTTCAATGATATCATAGATCATGCATATCTCATAGGTAACTTAGAGAGCATTCAAATCTTACACACATTTTTTTCTCAGAAACCCACTAAAATGGAACAAATAGACACAAAGTATATTGCAACCAACACAGGAAAATTGAATTTATCTTTGTATTTTGCCATAGCAAAATAAAACTACTTTCCAACAGCAACACAAATAGAAAATACATACGGACATGAGGTTGAAGAAATAAAACAAATTAAAAATTCATAGAATTTAATGCAAATAAAATATAGCATATCCAAATGTATGAAACATCCACTTGCCATAACCTAAATAAATGAAATAAAACATCTTATATAAAACCTAGTTAATTAAGTAAAAGGCCTGAGCAATGAAAACTTTAAAGCATCAGATAAATAGATGGAAGACAGCAGAAGATGAAAAAATATCTTGTATTCATGGTCTTGTAGGATTAATATTGTGATAAAGGCTGTGATACCAAAAGCAATCTACAAATTCAATGCAAGTCCCTCAAAATCCCAACACAATTACTGCCAGAAACTGAAAAAAATTAAAATTAATATGGATGTGATGTGGGATTCCACTCTGTATGATGTGAATATGTTATATTGTCATTGGTTAATAAAGAAGTTTTTTTCAGACAAAGTCTTAGCAGAGTAAAGGGATTATTGCAGGGCAGAATATAGCCAGGCGAAATCGGAACAGAGATGAGAAAGAAGGTAGGCAGAGTCAAGGAGATGCCATTTGGCTGCCAAAGAAGAAAGACACCCAGAATTTTCCCAGTAAGCCACAGCCTTGTGGCGATGCACAGATTAATCAAATGGATTATTTTAAGATATAAGACCTAGTTAGGAATATGCCTAAATCATTGGTCAAACAATGTTGCAATTAATATAGTTTCTGTATGATTATTCAGGTCTGGGTGGCCAGGAAGTGAATGAGCAGCCTCTGGTTGTATGGATGTACAAAAGATACAGGATAGTGAAAATAGTTCTTAACAATGAAAATATTGAAGGAGATATTACCTTCTCTGATTTCAAGAGATGAAATCAGATGAAGATGTGGCTACACAATCACAGTGATAAAATAGCAGGGTCTTGTAGGTAGAGGCTGCCCAGACCCAAAATAATCATTCAGAAACTATAATAATTAAATCACTGCTTGGCCAATCACTGAAGCATATTGCTAGTTAACTCATATCTTAAATTAACTAATTTCTATTAATCTGTGCATCACCATGAAGTCTGGCCTACTGGCAGGGTTTTTTCTCACAGCTCATATCTTTCTCCTCTGGTGGCTACATGGCTTCTCTTTGACTCCGCCTACTCTCCCCTCCTGTATCTGCTTGGAATTCCCACCTTGCCCTATTCTGCTAAGCTACTGGCCAAAAGAGCTTTATTCATTAACCAATAAAAGCAACATGAATAGAGAAGAACAAACTTTCCACACCAGGATACTGGAATAGAAGCAAACATGTTGATTGATGAAATATACTGATAATTCAAGTATAAGTTCACACTCTATAACTACCATTAGATAGTCCTATACCCATGAAAACCATGTGTCCATTTGAATAACTTGATAACTCTAATGATAAAAATCAAAATTTCTTTATAAAATGTACTAAAGCATATAAAAGGAAATAAATGATTAAATCCTAAAATAAATGTTTACAATAAATGCAAGCCCTTCTTCAACCATACCTCTAAAAGCTTATGAATAATTTAATTTATTTTATTTTGTTGTACTTTATGGAAATCTTAAAGGTTTGGAAGGGTCCTTGCTCATAAGAATGTTTAGATTGACATAGTTTCTGTAAAATATACTTAAGAGAGTTAGAGGATAAAGACATGTGAAATGGCTTCTTTGTGGTAAGAGAGATGGGTCAAAGAGTAAAAGCAATAGTTGTTCTCGAGAACCTGGTTTGATTCCTAGTTTCCACATTCCCACTGACAGCCTTCTATGACTTCTGTAACTTTCAGAAGAACTGACAACCTATTTTGACCTGAAAAGGCATCGAGCAAACACATCATGCACAGGCATATGGACACACATATAAGAAATTAAATTATATTTATAAAAATAGCTTTATGGTTATAATTGTAGGTAATTTGAGATAATTCTGATCTTTTAAATAAAGATAAATATTAAGTTTAATTAAATTATTTTAATATAAACTCCATTAGAAGGAGATAGAATTATTTTTAAATAATAGCATTCTTGATTATTTCAAAATTGACTGTGAATCACAAATTTCTCTTTTTCTTATTATTTTATATATCCAGATTTTTAATAATACTTTTCTGACCAAGGAAAGAAAACAGAGAAAAAATTGCTTTATAAACCATTTTAAAATGCTACCCTTTGAAACCTATTTCCTTCTGTAGATTTTTAAGATTTGTGGTAAATGCTCAATCTTGTGAAATATTTTAAAACCACAATCTGTGAAGCAAGTGATAATGTGGAATTTCTGGTACTAACAGTAAATGTCAGGAGGGCATCACATGCAGTCAGAGAGAGACACACACAAAAGTTCCATGGGGGAAAATGTCTACTATTATATTTCAAATGTTATTTATAATTTTTCTATTTTAAGAAAGAAAATATTAGCTATTAAAAGTGCATAATAAATATTTATATGCAATATTTTGTATCAGAAAAACATTTATTATTGCTGAGATTTTTATTACAATATTTTCCCCTTTTCCTTCAAACATTCTCTTATACCAGTCCCCACACTTCTTCAAATTTCATGGGGACTTTTTTCACTAACTGGTATTACATGAATATAAGTATATTCTGAAAAAAAGACCTACTTATTCTGTATAATGCTACTTGTATGTATGTCTTCAGGGCTGACTACTTGGAACTTGACAAACAAACAACTAATGTGTTCTCAGGGAACCACAACCTTTCCAGCTCCTAGCTTTCCTTGCCTTCCCACAGATTTTACTTATGCTTGAGGCCTCATGGGATTTTCTTCATCCAATTTGGCATGTTCACTGGTGGTACTTTTATTTAGCTCATGTTTGGGCAGTCACATTGGTGAATTAATGAGTGTAGTCTCTGAAATTACTAAGAAACAGTCTCACAGAAAACTCTCTGATCCTTTAACTTTCATGATCATTTTGCCCCCTCTTTCACAAAGTTCCCTGAGTCTTAGGTATGTCAGGGTTTTATAGATAAATAAATGCATTTTATAGATAAATAAAGCACAGCAATGCATAAATACTGGTTGTGGTTTTCTGAAGTGGTGTCCACCTGTTGCAAAAGAAGTTTCCTTGATAAGGGATGAGGACTACATTTATCTATGCATATAAAGACAAAGTATTGTTAGTTATTTTTCTGGTTTAATAAATTAGTGACTGTAGATTCTCTTGCAATAACCATGACTTCACTATCACTAAGTATTTAATTAGGTTTCCAAAACCAGGCATGTTCCTTTTTTGTTGAATGGATCTTAAGTCCAAGTAGAGAGCTATTGTTACCAAGGTATGATTGCCACTAACACAGCCACAGAGTTATCTTGTCATGATGGTCTTGATTTGAATCCTAGGTATCATAGTTCGGTAAAACAGTTGGTAGACTCTCTCTTCCTAGGAAACTTGCATGTAGCCCTCTAATATCATGAAAGTTAATTTTTAGGGATGGATAATTCAGGCCAGTTCATGCTCAGGGGACTCTAGGACCTGTTTTTAACATACATAGTATCATCAGCAATAGGGCCTTACCTTAAAGATATGGAGAGTAAGCCAGAACTAGCTCTGTAGACCAGGCTGGTCTCGAACTCACAGAGATCCGCCTGCCTCTGCCTCCTGAATACTGGGATTAAAGGCGTGCGCCACCATTGCCCGGCTTCCCCCTTTCTTTTTAAACAAAAAGTAAGGCTTAACTTTAACATAGTAAAATTACATATTACAAAACAGTTATTAAGCAAGAATTACAGTTACAAAATTTATATTTACTTCCTATCTATTTTTCAACTCCATCAAAGACTCCAGAAGGATATATTATGTAAGTAAACAGAAAGTGCATTGTAAGCTACTTCCAGAACTCTAGAATTGACAGAAACATTTTGCTTCCTAGACAGTCACCCAAACTTCTTTACTATTGGGGCACCTATCTTCATCCTACAGACCCATAGTATCCAACAGACTTTGCCATGAAGCAGGAATTTTCAAAGACAGTTCCACCTATATTGGCATTTTGTCCATCACTTTCTTCTGTGTCCTTCAGAAGGTCTAGCAGACTCTTTCATGAAGCAGGAACCCTGATTTAACCAATAAAAGCAACACATAGAAAGAGGACCTCCCACACCAAAAAGCAACAGTAATAGACTATGTTGCAATCTCTTCTACTAAATTAGTTTGTTTTGCAGCAGCATGTTAAATAACTATTACACTTTTTGAAAGAAGGAAATCTTTTATATTAAACAGAGAAGACACATAAGGTTTCTGGCCACAGAAAGCAGGCATTTGTATTTATTATAATAACTATGGTTGGGCAGAACAAAGGAAGAATGATCTGGTTTTCTACTTCCATAAAGGTGAATGCAGAGGACAAGGTCAAGAAGATCTTGATATATGGATAGAGCTCTTTTAAAAATATGTGGAAATGCTTTTTATTTCTCTGAACTATAAAATTCTAAGTCTTAAAAATTCTAACTCTTAAAAATTGCTTTTGATAAGAACAGAACTGAGTTGGGTTTTCTTTGGTTTTTTTTTGTTTTTTTTTTAAAGATTTATTTATTTATTAAGCATCCAATGTACTGCTAGCAAGGAAGGCACCAGGTCTCATTACAGATGGTTCTGAGCCACCATGTGGTTCCTGGGAATTGAACTCGGGACCTCTGGAAGAGCAGCCAGTGCTCTTACCCTCTGAGCCATCTCTCCAGAACTGAGTTGTAAATACACTAATTTGCTCAGATTTTTTAAAAATACAAATTAAATATTTTAAATTGGAAATGTTGATAATTCATTAATTATTCAAACATTTAAAAACAATCCATTCTACTAGCAAACTACTACTATAGTAGTAGCAATAATAGTATTTTATAAAGCATAACTGTGAGTGAGTAATTCATTTTTACAATAGAAATTTAACATATTTGTGCTACATTAAGTATTGCATTCATTCTTTAATTATTTTATCCACTTGATTTGTGCATTAATGCCATATGAAAGAGAGGAAAACAGATTAAAATCCAGATGAATGGACTATGTTTACTGAATCTAGTTATGATGTACAAAAATCTGGGATGACTAAGAAGTTTGGCTATACAATACTGTTCTGTTTCTTAGATAAGAATTCAACAGTGTAAGTCAGGTTGGGGTGGTACATGCCTTTAATCCCAGCAGTCAGGAGGCAAAGACAGGTGTATCTCTGTGAGTATGAGGCCATCCTGGTCTACAAGAGCTAGTTTGAGGACAGGCTCCAAAGCTACACAGAAACCCTGTCTTGAAAAGCCAAAAAAAGGGAGAGGAAGAGAGACAGAGAGGGGAGCAGAGAGAGAGAGACAGAGAGGCAGAGACTGACACAGAGAGAGAGAGAAATAGAGAGAGAGAGAAGAAAATGTTCAACAGTGTAAAGTAGAATTATTACATGGAAATTTTAGGATTTCCATGCTAGTTTCTTGCAACTAATCCTAACATTTTCCCCTTGAAAACACAGCATGCTCATCTACTGAAGAAACCCAGAAACAGCAAAGATGCAACACAGTCAATAATTTAAATGAAACTTGTCTTAGGCACCAGACAATTCAGGAGGAGGTAGAATAGTTAGTTCATTTCGGGAATCATGGATATGTGGCAATATTTTTTTACAAGAGAACCACATTTATAGCATGATTAATAAAAACCAAAAACAGATACTGAGATTCAACCTAAAGATCAGAAAAGCAAAGCAGCCAAGCTACTAGAGAGCTCTTACCCCTTTGAAAACTTCTGATATGGGATTTCCCTCTGTATGCTGTGATTACCATTGATAAATAAAGGAACTGCTTTGGACTTATAGCAGAGTTATAGGGGAACAGAGCTAGGCAGGGAAAACTAAGGTGAATGCTGGAAGAAAGGAGGCAGAGTGAGAGAGAAGCCATGTAGCCCTGCCCAAGACAGATGGCCTAACTTTAGCCAGTAAGCCACAGCCACATGGTGATAAAAAGATTAATAGAAATGTATTTAATTAATATGTAAAAGTTAGCCAATAAGAAGCTAGAGCTAATGGGCCAAGCAGAGATTTAATAAATACAGCGTCTTTGTAATTGTTTCGAGCTAAGCAGCTGGGAACTAACAAGCGGCCTTCTTCAAAATCTTCAGACTATTTATTCACTTATACAAGTTTGCCAAAATACTGCTTTATAGTTTCTCCTGAATATTTTGTTCTCTCTTCTATAGCTGTTCTATTATCCACAATAGTATGGTTTCTTACAAAAGGCATTAGGTTTGTAAGTTGTTCTGGAAAGAAATTCCCTCTATGCTGGCAGGAAATGACTGAACCAGATTTAACATAAAGGCCTGCAAGAAGACCCTCACCGAGTTCCCTCATGGCAAGATTAACTTGAATATTTCTTGTTGACCTACATTCATTAGTTCAATTCTGTCTTTGTCAAATCTTTCACATAATCCAGAAGGGAGGGACATTCTGAATGGATTATTATTTTAAAACATCTTGTTTCTAGGAACACCCTATCTACAATCCCCTTTAAAGTGATTTTGTTTGCACAATTATAACACATGACATTTTTTCCCTCAAACCTCTGAAAATCAACTCTACTATACATGAACCATCATGATCATGAGATTCAATATTAATTGTATCTTGGATCCATTTCTCCAAAGATGTTGACCTTGCCTTTAATGACCTAATTATCTTTTTGTATTGAGAATTAGCATTTCAAAAGTAAGAAGTTCAATTATTATATGTCTAGCCTTTGAATTTGATATTGTTCTAGTTACTGCTGATGTCAATCTTTGTAAGAAATCTGTAAAGGCTTCTTTAGGGCCCTGTATAACTTTAGTAAATGACTCAATTTTCTTTCCTTTTTCTCCAATTCTTTCCTAATCATTCATAGCTGCAGCACATTATAAAATCAGGATTTGGTCATCATATACAACTTGATTTTCTATAGTAGCATAGTCTCATACTCCAAGAATTTGATCTTAAGAGATTTCCCTACATCTTTCTTTACTCCATTCTTCAATAATCTTAGCCTCTTCTCTGAACTAGGTACTTCATTGCAATTGTGAACAAGGCTCTAAAACATCTTTTAACCATATCTATCCAGTCATTAGGGTAAGTCTATTACAAACTGACCCCAAGTTTAACATATGCTTCACTAAAGGTGAACACATGCCACATAAGATTATTGCTTCTTTGAATCTCCATAGTTCTAACATTGGCACAGGAGTCCAGTTAGCTGTAACAGAGCCTCTGCCATTTAGAAATTCCTATAAGGTTACTAGATATATTAAGTTTGGTTGTCTGAAAACATTAGGCTCTTTTTCTCAATCCTTATAATGCAATGCTGAAATTGGCTCTCCATTAAATTCCTCTGTCTGGATGTGAATATCTCTGCGATCTGTTGTATAAGGTTTTTCTAAGGCATATATCTTACACTAAGATTAACCAACTTTTTTAATGCTAAGACAAAATGATAAAGCTGATAATGTTTGCAATTGACATTTCATAAATCCCATCTAAATTAAATATCTTCATTTAATCATTCCATTTTCAAACTTTCTAGCATATTATTATACAGAAGCCTAAATCCCTCCATTGTAATGGCTTTTCTCATTTTTTCAATGTTGGAAACAACTCTCTCTTTTAACTAATTCATCCCTTTAAGAATTCTCAATTGTCGTACCAAATCTGTTGATGATGTCGATGAAGATGTGAGGCTGATTGCTGATCCGTAGAACATTAAAAATATGACTGGATTGAAGGCAGCTCCTTAGTTTGGCAGCATCCTAAGAAGGGGGTTCAGGGAGAGCCTGCAACTCATGATGGAGAGAGAGAGAAAGCCAACTGTCTGAAAAGCATACAAGAGATTGTTAGGATAAAGCAGGTGTGGTGGAAGGCTGCCTTAAGGCAGAACCAGACAGTCTAGTGCCAGTGAGTTCTGTGGCATTTGGAGCCCAGGTGCTTTGGGAGTTTGGGTGGCCACTGGAGTCTGTTTCATAAAGGTTACAATAGAAAAAATTCCAAGGTCACTCAGAGGCTTGGGCAAAACAGAAAAAAAAAAAAAAGTCTAGCCTGTTGGTACTCGTGCTGCACATACAGTCCCAGTGGGAGCTCCACATGCAACTCTGGCCTGTACTGATGAATGTTTCATGAATTCATACCTTAAACGTTGGGTGCCAAATGTAGCACAATTAATAAAAATTCAAATACATATATTGAGATTCAATATATTCAATATATTTCTGATTCTGAAGAACAGAAAAGCAAAAAAGCCAAACAGCTAGAGAACTCCTAACTCTGAAATATTTAGACTGAAAGAGAATAAGTTCCTCTCTCATTCTGGCTTATAATCCTCTCCAGAACTAAAGAAGTGCACCACTACTGCCTCTCTTCTATGGCTAATTAGTGTGGCTGTTGGGATTAAAATTGTGTGCTACCACTGCCTGGCCTGTTTAGCTGACTAGTGCCGCTTTTTGACCTTCAGGGAAGCTCTAGTCATTAAAATACAAATGAAATATCACTATACAAGTTTAATTAAAAGATTTCTTATTTAAAAAGGAGAAAGTAGCAGAGATTTAAAGAAAAATGTATAAAAATATGCCTTTATTTCTGTTTGTAAGTAATGCTATGTATAATTAGCTGATCCTCTACGATTTTGCGGAGGGGAAAACATTTGGGATTTTTTGGAAGATTCCATGAAAAGATAAATGAATAGACAAACCAAAGATAAATAATATCCAATGATCTTGAATTAGGATTCACATGAAAACCTGATCACGAAAATCTTTAGTCAATTACGTATTATGAATATATCTAACTAGAAATAAAACTTTATTACATACCTCTGTATTTCTCAATGTTCAAAATCTACTTCTACAAACCCTGCAGCTTTGAAGAAATATAATTTGAAAATTTCTCCTGCATTTTTATGGGTTTTTGCTTGATTTATCATTCCCATATTTTTACTTACACATTTAGAATATTTTGCATTTTAAATATAGGTTCAATCATATAAAAATCACTATTTGAGTGAGCGAACAAATTGGCTGTGATTTGCTTGTGAGAAACACCATACGTAATTGGGTATAAGGCAAGAGCTTCTGTTGGGCATTTTAACTTTGATGCAAATTAAATTTCTGGATCACATAAAACCCTTGTTCTGACTGCTCTGATTTTCATTCTTTGTTTATTGATACTGTATCTTCCATGTCAGGCCTGATACAAATATATGAGTTTTAAACTCACTGTGTTTCTTCTAGGTACTGGCATGGAAATATCTGTTGTTACAGATCTTAGGGTATGGCCATCAATTCTAAGAAAGTCACTGATTATTTTCCCCAAATCCACAACTTTCATTTTTTTCTTAAACACAGAATGAGTGTGCCTTCAGTTCGGGGTTCTTTCATCCTCTCTTACGATTCTGTTACATGATAGTGTTGTGGACGATCATTTTAAAATGAGTTGCATTCACTTATTCTATGGAATATTTGTTTAATGATGCAAAGATGTGTTGAATATCTTATGTTGAATTTGTTTAACTCTATAAAACTGTGTTGCTGTGCTTGTCTAAAATATCTGATTGGTTTAATAAAGAGCTGGATGACTAATAGCTAGTCAGGAGAGAGAAATGGGTGAAGCTGGCAGGCAGAGAGAATAATTGAAAGAGAAGGAGGAGCAAGATGAGAAGGAGAGAGGGACACCAGGGGCTAATCACCCAGTTATAAAACCAGCCATGGAGTAAGAAGGACAGAAAGGAATATAGAATAGAGAAAGGAAAATCCGAGAGTCAAAAGGTAGAGGGGATAACTAAAGTTAAGAAAAACTTCCCAGAAATAAGTCAAGAGAAGGCCAAGCATTAATAATTAAAATAAGTCTCCATGCCCCCCAAAGAGCAAAGAGTAAAGAAAATTTAACTACAAGAAATGTTCTTTGGTGTCAGTTCTTTTTCTGATCAATTTCTTTTGTCTACATCATGATCAAGTATTGGTTTCTTCATTCTCAGAATACAAACAATAGCACTTAAGTTAAAAGAAAGACAAATAATTTTACAATGAAATTACAGTATAGTAAATATCAAAAAAGAAGGTGGCAATAAACAGTACGCATCAAAACAGAGAATGTTCTGCACCCATGTAGCAGACAGTGTAGTTTGTCCTGGTCCACAGAGCGAATAAACACCACAACATGATGTCTGATTCATCACTTCTCAGGAAGAAAGGAAGATTCATTAAACTTTGTTCTGAAACCATTCTTTGGCAATGAAAGTAGAGAGTTAAGTGAAGCTTCACAAAATATTAGACAATTAAATATTTCTTCATTGAAAAAAAATGTAACCAAAAGATGTAGGAAATTTTACAGACAAAAGTAGCAGTTTCTATTATCAATTACATTGTTTTGGAACCCAAAGTGGCAACACTTCTTACTAAAGTTCTTAGACATCAATAATTTAATTTTTTTCATAGGAAAGAAAATAATAAAAATGTTCCAAATGTTAACAGCCACTTTCTAGGTGGTTTATCCCAAGGTATTTTAATTATATCATTAATATTTTCTTATCATTCTATAATAAGTGAATGAGAATTTTATGATAAGTAAAGTACTTTTAAAGACAAACATGTTTGTTTCTGCCTAATACACATAAATTATTATTGGTTTTACCATTCTACCACTGTTCATGCCTTTATTCTCAGGGATGCATGCCTGGGGAGCACAGGTGAAATGGAAAAAGATGTGATATCAGGGTAGGTAGGTCTGGTGAAAACAAAAATATATTGTGACCTAGTGTCTAGGGCTATTGAGAAGAAGGCGTCCTTGGGGTCCAGGGCTAAGAAATAAGAGGTTCCTGAAGGTACAGTGGCCAGGGGCTGGGAAGAATTAGCCATGACAGTGTGAAGTGGGATCAGTGCAGAATCGATGAGCCAGAGATCTTTAACCAGGCAGTAGGTCCCATTGGGCTTTTTACCTACAAGTATAGGGTGTTAAAGGATAAAGATGTGTAGCAAAATCTTTTTCTTAGGAGGTTAGAGATGGTAGGCTTAAGACTCTTGAGGCTCTGGAATGATAGTGAGTACTAGACTTGGCCAATTGCTACTTGTCCAGGCCCTGGCCTCTGATCTACTCTGTCCGTCCCCATATCTAAACATATACAGCATGCAAACTTTTTTCCAGAAATTTTCCAATGTGTAGTTTATAATTTACTTAAGAGAAGATATTTATATAAATTCAACATCTCCCTGACAGAATGCTTTGAGATATTTCATTCACTCTAAGGGAGAGGCACCAGTCTTAGTAAGCATGTGTACCACCGAGTTGAAAAAATGGAGTTTAAATTTAGAGAATCCTAGCCAGATGATGCTAGCACATACCTTTAATCCCATCACTTGGGAGACAGAGACTGACAGATCTCTGTAATTTTGAGGCCAGCCTGGGCTACAAGAGCTGGTTCCAGGACAGGCACCAAAACTACACAGAGAAACCATGTCTCAAAATGCTGAAGTAGTGCTTCTTTCAAATAAGGGTCATGGTGACTCGGGAGTTTACATGAGTTGTCTATGAGTTCTTGTTGGAATGCTAAACTATACATAAATTACTTGCTTTGAGTAACCTTTACAGATCTGAGGATAAAGTGTCCTAAAGTGTCAAATAGATTCTATTTTGGTGTCTAACTTTAAATTCTAACTGAGAATGATTTTGGAAAGTTATCAAATAACACCTTAAACAATGGGTTGCAATCCTTTGAATTATAAGATACATTTTAGGAATGTCAAAATCTCCATTAAGGGAAAAGTTCTAAGACTACATGAATTAAAAAATATATACAGGCATAGGAAGTTTTCTGTAGGTAACAAGGAAAAGAGACTATGGGAGAAACTCCAAGTTCTTCACAAATGTTGCAGTAAGAATGGACAATGTGATTAAAAGGAAGACTAAGGATTAAAATGGTAAAGCTTGGTATTTTGAGAAAAATAGATGGGGGCTTTAACTGGAATGGGATAACTAAGCTAGATAGGTGAGAATAAGGATAGAGTTCTCTGACAGTGATCACTGGCCACCCATTGCCTTAAGGTCCTTGGGAGATATACAAGAAGAATTACTGTCCTTTCTTACATATGGTTTTAAACTTGAAAGCTTCTTAGCTTCCTCTTTTTCAGAAAAGATACCCCTGCATATCCTTTATCAAAGGAGTTAAATCAGAGCAACTCCAACTTCTTCTCAGTATCTGGGTGAACAAAGAAATTTTAGTACAACTAACAGCACTTGGGATGTCTGAAGAATGGGAAATAACTGTACCTGTCAGAAATCAGGAGGTAGCAGACAATTAAAGTCAACATTAACAAGGCTAGAGTCAGAAATGGGCAAAGGACTGGCTTCACTTCCTGTTTGGCAAGCACATGGAAGAGCCATGGAAACATGTACAGTGTATATGCACATCATCTAAGCAGCTCATGATAGCTCAGACAGTGAGTCAGTTCCCTTAGCCTTGGTTCAGCTTCTGCCATACCCCCATAAAAACATGAGACATAAAAAAACTGAGACAAACATGCTTGATGATTTTGGTCTTTCTTAGAATGAGCTCTCACTCTTGATAATTTCTCTCTCTCTTTCTTTAGCTGATTTAAATGAAACTTATATTCTACTATGAGTGTTTCTTCAAATGTCTCTGTCTTTAACCATCACTGAAACTTGACAGTGAACTCAATGACCATTGTCTTGGGTTTAGAATTGATAGATGTTGACCCTCTGGCATCATAGGTGAAAAACCCTCATCCACTTGGGTGCAGGCCCAAGAGGGAGAAGCCCCGCGACTCAATTAACCAGTCCAGCAGATGCAAGAAGCAAGAGGGTTTATTAACAATCACGTGACCAGGTGTCTCTAGTCTCCGAAGAGACAGAGTAACCCTGAACAGCAATTCCAGCAAGTTTTTATAAACAAAACCCACAACATTATAATAATGGGTATAAGGTACAGAACAATTGGATACAACATTTAGCATTTTGAGTCAGTTTTAGGCCATAGCTATTTGTTCCTTCTATTTTCTAGAAATACCATAAAAACCCCAAACCCTGTCCTGGAAAGTCCCCAAGCTCTATCATGGGTGCTAAGTGTTTCTTGGCAGGCTGGTGGTAGGGTACTGTGGTCAGGGTGCAAGTTTCCTGGCAGGCTGTTGGTACAGGGTACTGTGGTCAGGGTGCAAGTGGCAGTCAGGGCTGTTTTGAAAGGTTTGTACTTTTCCACTGCTAATTGTCATCCACCTAGGACATATGCTTAAAGCAGTTGCAAGCAGGCTTTTTGAGTTGGGGTCTCACATAGGCACTGAATGAAGCACAACTAACTGTTCCAAGAAATGACCAATCACACACAAAATACTTGCACCAATACTATCTCCTAAAACTGATCAGGCCCAAAATAAGCCTCATTTCACCAAATTGTGGGGAAATCAATGGTAAACTTGAGTAATGCAAAGAATCATGATGTTATGGACTGTAGGGCATTGGGCTCAGGTGGGGTATGAATGTTATGGATTTGTTGCAGTCTAGGAGATATAATGTCCCTACAAACTGTGTCTCAGATACCTTAAGACAATTTTCCATGCCAAAGAGGGTGACATGAAAATGATAGTCATATCAATACTGGTCTTGGGGGCATTTGGTGAATGCTGAGGTAAGATTATTTGACAAGGAAAAGAAGCTGTAGGTAGCAATTGTTAGCTAGTCCCAGGAGAAACACACAGTCAGCAAGCCCCTAAATTCTCAGGTTGTGTGACATTAAGAAGCCAGTAGGCCAAAGTCCAGAGACTAAAGCAGGAGTTGAAATAGCATTTGTATTATTTAGGTCAGGGGGTGTTAAAGAGTTTATAACCTTAGAGGAATATTGAATCACCTAAGAGTTGAATAATCAGGATATATTTTCTCTGGATTTTAATAGTGCTAATGGGGTACCTAGAGTTGTAGAGCTTAATAATATCACCTATATCGTACCTGGTATCCCAGGGTCCAAGATATAGACATAAAAAACCACATCTTGTCAACAGAAGAGGCAATCAGAGTGACAATGTACATATGGCAAATGGTATTGGTAAGACCAATATAGACAACCTTAATATCTCTCTGGCCATTCTTTACAATAGCATTCTGTCTGATCATAGAGAAAGCAAGTGAAAAAGTCAATAAATGAAGGCAGATGGATGGAGGATAGCGGTAATGGGTATACTGATTGGCTTCTGATAGTCTGCTATGGAACAATTTCCAGACACTCTTTGGAGGGATTGTTTGTTATAAGTGAGGGATTTGTGAATCTCAAATATCCATATGTATGAGTTGCCCTGGACAGAAGCAGATGAGAGGGAAATAAAGAAGAGTCTAAGTCCCATCTAGTAGAATTAAACATGGCTGCTGGGGTAAAGCCTCATTCTTCTGGAATCAGGAACAATGTGGTTGATCACCATGTCCTATGAAACTTCAGGGAGCAGGATCCTGTTGGGGTTGATTTATAGGAAGAGAAATTGTCTTGAGGCAGAGTATAGGCTTAGGCGGAATAGGTGAATTCAACGAGGATTCAAGCTTATTCATTGTGGGGCTTACAAGAATTAATTTGAAGGGACCCTGATATTTCGGGTAAAGGGGTGAGGGAAATTGGTCTGAAGGAGAAAGAAGAACCTGATTCCCAATGTGGACTGGAGACAGACAGGACTTGGCACATGGATGGGATAGGCAGTGGTCAGTAAAGTTCCATAAAAGGGAGAAGTGCCAGAGTAAAGGAGTAAGCGGTCAGGGAAGGTGAGGATTTAAATGAAAGTTGGGGGGCGGGGTCAGAACCAGCCATCTATACCTGAGCTCAAATAATGAAATGGAAAGGTCACTTGTTCTGTAGACTGAGGAGGGCCAGCAGGAGAACTTTACAAATTGAGCTGAAGTTCTTGTGATAGCTTGGCAAGAGTAGATTTTTTTTTTAATGACAAGTTGATTTATTCTATGTTTCTTGAGAAGTGGAGATGGTATGGAATATATGGATATGGCTATGAATGTTGAGGGCTACGTATAGGGTTTGGGAAATATGTGAGGTGAATTCAGAACCATTTTCTGACTAGAGGAGGTGGGGATTCCAAAAGAATGATTTTCAGGAGAAAGAGTTTGGAGACTGGTGGTGGGGAATGCCTCTACTTACCTTACAAAGGTGTCCTCCAAGACCAGGAGTTACCTAATACATTTAACTGTGAGCATGTGTGTAAAGTCAAGTTGCCAGTCAGTTCCAGGAAAAGAACCTCTTGCCTGGTGAGTAAGAAAATGGAGACTATGATTACTGAGTTTGCGTCTAATATTTGACAGATTTTACAAGAGGCAATCACAACCCAAAAGAAATGCAAATCCTCTAGGGTGGTCCTCAATGAAGTGAAACAAGACTTAGTTATTAGAATGAAAGAGCTGGTATAGCTAGGACAGAGTTGAGTGTCAGGGTTTGTAGTAAAGCTATGGGTTGTAGTGCAAGGATGGCCTACAGTGGGTGAGATGGGTCTGAGTCTCAAAGGGTCATGGCTCTAGCCACTTTGTTGGCAGCTTAATTATTTCCCTTAGAGATACTTGAATTGTCAGCCTGGTGAGACCAGAAATGGGCAATTCCTATAGCTGTACAGAGATAAGAAGCTTTGAGGATGACTATATTTGATCTGAATTGATGATGTTTCTTTTGTTGAAAGTAGTCTATACTCTTTCCAGAGGGTGGTATGGAACAGGAAAATGTGAAGGGCATTTTTGTAATCTGTAGATATTTTGCGATTGTCACTGTGCCAATTAGAGAATGTGGGTGAGAGCTATTATTTCAGCCTGTTAATTAGTGCTATGACAAGAAAGAGCCTGTGCCTCCACCACCTCAGTATCTGATACTATGGCACAGCCTGCTTTAAAGATATCCTCGTGTAAAAAGAAGCTTCGGTCTGTGTACCAGGAATAGATGGCTTGAGGCATTGTATTCGCCTATGTGTTCAAGGGAAGGAGTAAGAGTTCCTCTAAGGTTTCCATGTAAGGATGAAATGGAGGGTAGCCTGTGTTTGATGAGGGGTAAGCATGATTGGGAAGTAAGTGTGGCATCTTCTACTAGTAGAAGCTGGAGAGAACAAATTCAAGAGGGAGAGTTTGTAAGATTATACATTAAAAGGTGGGACAGGTTGCAGGGGAGAAGCTAGTGTTGGGTGCTGACAGCATTTATCTTCAACAGGTGTTTTAGACAGGCAAAGAATCATAGCTTCACAGAGATAAACAAGTGCAGCATAAAAGGAAACAACACAACTTACATCATTAAACAAATGTTCCAGAACATAAACAAATGTAGTACACAATAAAATAGTATACTACAGCAACTTTACTAACCATGTTTGAGGCAGGGACACAGAGGTCCTCAAGTCTTAGGAGATAAAGGAGACTGGAGTGTTGCCAAAGGTGGTCAAATTGCCTTGGTCAGAATTTGGTGTTTCTGTTCATGAACCTTTTCTTCTCTCCCATGATACACCTTAAAGGCAAGCACTAAGAAATCTGCCTGTGAGGTTAGGGGTCCTCACTCCAGATGCTTAAGCTTGGCCCTAATGTCATGGATACTCTGGGAAAAGAAATAAGTCATCTGGAGTTGTTTACACTCTGGGATTTTGAGGTCTTGATCAGTATATTCTAAGTGTGTCTTTCTGAGAAATTCTAGGAACTGAGATGGATTTCCATGTTTGTCCTGGATTACCTCTTGGAGTTTCTAACTTTTTATTGGTTTAAGGGCAGCCTCACAAAGACCAGTAAGAAGAAAATTTGTAAACTATTCTCTAGTTAGAATGCCACCTGGGTTATTGCTTTCCCATTGGAGATTTCAGTAGGGGACCCCTTCCGCCCCAGCCAGTTGTGCTAACACAGCAGATTTTGTCTGCATGTGTTCTAACCTGCTCCCAAACTCTCTTGTGCTCTTCAGTTCAAATTATATAAATTTCATGGAAATTATGAGATTGAGTAATACACTGGAATTCTTTAACGGAAGTAGAGGAGTTCAAGGTATAAGACCCCAGGTTTCTTCTACTTGAGAGAGTTCACCTAAAGAAAAGGGAACATGTACCTTGACCAGGCTGTCCTCCCCAAAAACCTCCTGCAAAGGGAGAACAGAGGCCAGGTTGGGCCTCACGGAAAGATAAAAACGGATCCCCTGCAGAGCAGGAGTGAGTAGTGGGGGAGGGGGAACTGAAGGATGCTGGTGGGATGAAAGTGGATGCCATGGTGGGATGGTAAGAGCAACTTGTTCTTTAAGAGGAAGAAGAGGAAACTGAAGGGGCCAGAGGAGGAGAAGGAGCTGTGTGTTGGTGCCAGTAAAAGGAGGCTTCTTAGTAGGATCAAGAGGAGTGGAGGTTTCCTTTGGTTCAGATTTCATAGCTAGAAGGAGCTGAGTAGGGTAATAGGAAAAACATAGGGAAGGCTTGGAATGAGGATAACAAAAATTTTTGACTTAGGGTACCTTCTTCCATTTACCCAATGGTTGACAGGTGTTGTACAGGTCTTGTATAATATTAGAATCTAGGTTTTAATCCCAGCACTTGGGAGGCAGAGGCAGGCAGATCTCTGTGAGTTCGAGACCAGCCTGGTCTACAAGAGCTAGTTCCAGGACAGGCTCCAAAACCACAGAGAAACCCTGTCTCGAAAAACAAAAAACAACAACAACAACAAAAAAAAATTCGAATCTAGGGTATGTTATGTTGTCATTTGGATTGATTACCTAAGGGGTATTGGGGCCAGATTTAACTACATAGGTAGTTAAGTTTAGAGGACCTTAAGCCAGACACTAGGTGTTGAGAGAGGTCTGAGGTTCTTCAAAAGAAATTCAAAAGAAGAATCAAAACATAGAGGCAATGTTATAGTTGCCATAGCTAAGATAGAAGGTCCAAGACTTGAAGTGGAAAGTTTCCCAAGAACCCATAGAGGACTGAACAAAGAAGGCACAAGCTGTCCAATAGGTCATTACCTTAATGTTTTCAGGGACCAATGGTAAAAGCCTTAAGAGACAGAGATGAAACCTGATATCAGGATTTCAAAATAAGCTAAAGGGTAAAATCTGTGCTCAAAAATGAAGTTTGCCCAAGAAAACTGTTCAGTTGTGGGAGTTGGT
This sequence comes from Chionomys nivalis, assembly GCF_950005125.1. Lineage (NCBI taxonomy): Eukaryota > Metazoa > Chordata > Mammalia > Rodentia > Cricetidae > Chionomys > Chionomys nivalis. The sequence continues at coordinate 16,098,560 of NC_080091.1, read as the reverse complement.
AAGGAGGATCAACAGGAGCCTCAAAGACTATGGTGGGGGGGGTGTGCCTCCACCTCCAAGAATACCAGAGGGGTACAGAACACTCAGCAATTACTTCCTCAGATTCAGGGAAGTTTTTATGCAATGTGAGAGGAGGAATTTACTAATCTGTAGAGATAAATAGGATGCCCAGAAATCATTTAGCCAGAAAATGAGCCTGTTGCAGGTAGACTCAGGTTAAAGAATAAGGTCCCAATGTGCCTCAGATTCCTGAAGGTATCCTATTGAGTATTAGGACCAATGTTATGATTTAAGCAGCTGAAGACACTTTGGTAGGTAGGAGCCAAGAAACACCACAAAATCGCACAATATAATAAATCGTATTTGAGAAGCTTGTTGGGGAGGCAGAGACTGTCTCTAATTAATGGTGGAAGAAAAAGAGGGTGACAGAAAGGCACTGTCTTTATATAAAGGGATACAACTCATTTGTGAGTTGTAGTGATAGTGGAAATGTGATATATCTTGATGACTGATGATGATGTGTTTTGTTTTTACTAGTTTACTTAAAGTGGATGTTGACAGAGATTTCTATCCTGGCTAGTCCTGCATCCATTCAGTCCCAAAGAAACACACAGGGGGCTAGCATTAATTATAAACTAGTTGGCCTGTTAGCTCAAGCTCCTTATTAACTCTTATATCATCCATTAACCCATAATTCTTGTCTGTGTTAGCCTGTGGCTTGATACCTTTTATCAGTGAGGCATTCTCATCTTGATTTCTCTGTGTCTGGGTTACAACTACAGACTGAGTCTTTCCTCTTCCCAGAATTCTCTTGTTCTCATTACCCCACCTCTACTTCCTGCCTGGTCATCCTGCCTCTATTTCCTGTCTGGCTACTGGGCAATCAGCATTTTATTAAAACAATACAAGTGACAGGGTACAAGACCATTATCCCAGAGCACTTTCCCCCCATTTTTCAAAACAAGAATTCTGAATTGAATTTCCTTTGTTGAAGGTGAAGGCGCACGTCACAAACAATCCCACAGCAGTTTGGAATTATGATTAATAGAATGGTTATTTATCTAAAGGGGAAAAAACTTACAGATCACCATCCCAGACAACAGCCCTCTGCACAATCAGGAAAGGAGTCTAGTTGCCAGAAGTGAAGCAGGAAGTAAGAAAGACTGGAGAGGGAAGTGGCCACGTTTTTAAAGGGAGAGAGACCATGCCCCAATGGGCTGGTATCTAAGAGGCTATTGGCTGAAGGAGAGGAAGGAGCTCCTGCAACACTTTGTTTAGTTTTTTTCCTGATCATTATCCAAAACAACTTGTAACCAACATTGTAAACAAAGGCAAACACCCATAGTCCATTTTTTGGGAACATGGGCATAGTTTTCTAGGCTACTTCCTGCTGATTGGGGGTGCTGATAATCTTATGGTGACGTAAGGAAAATTTAGGATTATGGTCAAGTCTTGACTGGAATATCTTGTGAGACTTGATCATCTCAGCCAGAAGTCTTGAACCTTTTAAAGTAACATATATTTTGAATTAAATTTTGAAGTCATAGCATTTTAAAACATATATGTTGGATTAATACAGCAGCATTTATAATCAAATGTCTTTTAGCAGCTGCTGCTCTTCCCTCAGCAGTCAAACAATTCAAAGACAACACACTAATAAACAGTATCCAGATTCTCTGTGTATTTTTCAACTTTACAAGACTTCATTTTAAACTTTATTACTTTGCTTTTATTTTTAATTTTTTGATTTTTTAAGAACAGGGTTTCTCTGTGTATCTTTGGCTCTTCTGGAACTCACTCTGTAGATGATGTTGTCCTTAAACTCACAGAGATTGGCATACCTCTGCCTCCAAAGTGCTGGGATTAAATGTGTGTACCACCATACCCAAATTCTCTCTCTCTCTCTCTCTCTCTCTCTCTCTCTCTCTCTCTCTCTCTCTCTCTCTCGGCTTTATCCTTTTTCTTTTCTCTCCCAAGCCTACATATATTTTAAACACACTCTAAAAAACCATTTAGAGGGTTTTTAAAATCTGAATCTATTTTTACTCTATATCTCTCTTTTTCTGACCAATGAGTCTTTAATTTGCTAAGCAATATGGCTAGGATTAAAATTATGACTTTGATGGCTGGATCTACCCCATTTATTAGTGCTTTGAGGTTCTAGCTTCATGGCACATGGCAGAGGTATCAGCCAGAGCCATGATTATTGCCACAACTCTACAGAGTTTCAAGGTACCTCTTCCCACCAAGAAGCATGTTGTTGGCTATTCATAAACACCATTGAGGTGTGTGGTTGGTAGGGCTGCTTAAAAGAGTTGCAGGTGGGCTTAGAGGTGAGGGTTTTCCAACACACATGGTAATGATACATGAAGAAGCAGCAAAAATGTTATCTTTAGTCAGTCACCACCAACTATTTTGATGACATGTAAGAATCACAATATTTCATATATCACAATATTTAATAGCATTCAGAATTTAGTAGAATATGATTGGGCTTTTATTTCTAGTTTGACATGAGAAACACAAAAGTCAGTGACAGTGGAGCACTTATCTATAAGTTGTCAGACTATTTACATCTAAAACAGTCAGTCTCTTTATTCTTTGAAACAAGGAGTAAAGAACTAGAATTCTGATTCCAACCAACATTTCTCCAATGACTTCTTTCCTGGCTTGACAGGATCTTATATATGAAAGAGCCATCAAATACAAAGAAATAATGCCTAGAGACACATAGAGGTTCACTCCAACTTTTCTCATTCTCTTGCTTACATGGCTGCATTCTTTATAGAATTTTCTTCATGTTCATTAATTTTATCTGAATAACTCTTATCTGTAAGACTATTTATACTGGAGACTTCACGCCTGACATATAACCTGCGTAAGCGTTATCATCTCCACCTTAAAAGTCAGTGTGCATGTATGATTCCTGCTTTTGACTTTTCCTCAGTACACCACAGAGATGCGCTCAATCCATTTTCTCCTTACTAATACTTCTGAAGTCACAGTTGGTTGGAAGTATTTGCTAAAAATCTATGATTTTCCACTAGGCAAGAAAGTGAAAATTTAATTTTTAGGTTCAGTAATTCAGAAAATCTGGACTAAAATGCAGATACTTTATTCTAGCACATTGAATTCACCTATCACTAACTTCTGTGTCTATCTTTTCAATAACCATTTTCTCTTGGTCATGTCATAATCCTCCTTCTTTCCCTTATTTACCCTAGATCTATTTAGCAGCAAAGATATGGATCCAATAAACATCTACCTACAGAATTCTGGCACAATACTTAGGTACTCCTAAGAATGGAACTTACTATTTCTTTTTCTCCCTCAAAAGTCTTAGTTCTACTTGTGATTTCCAGTTACAATGTGAAGTCCCATCTAAAAGAACACCTGAAATCAGAGATTTCATTATATTCTATCATGGTCTGGCATCCCACACTATTTCTGCTGTTTTTAGCCCTTGTCACATGACTAAGGCCCCTAAACATTCTCTCTGTTTTTTATTTCTTCTCCATTTTTTTTTAATTTTTAGTTTTTCTGTGTACATTTTGCAAATATGTGTCCATCTTTGTAGTTTTACAAGTTTGTGATTGATTGGGATGGATGCTTGTTTGTGCTTGAATGCATGTTGATAACAGAGGTCAACCGTTAGGGCCATTCCAGAGTAATCATCTATTTCAATTTTTGAGAAAAGATTTTTCACTGACACCTGGAGTTTATCTTTTAGGCTAGGCTAAAATTGCCCTCTCCCTGCTTCCCATGTGCTAGGATTACATATATCACTGTGTAAAATTTCTTAAATGTATCCTTATATTGAAATATAGTCTTTTATTCAACAACCAGTTTAAATAACTAAGTCATTTCCCCAATACATGACAAGCCTTAGATTAATAACATTATATGGATTCTCATTCAGATTGATGCTTGATTCAATAATAAGTCAAACCTTTCACCAAGTGTACAAGGTACTTTATAAGATAGCTGTTGATATTTCTACTGTGGAAAGTATACTTTTTCCTGAAAAGGAAGGGGTTGAGTGTTTGTATGTATATGCATGTGTGTGTGTGTGTGTGCATGTGTGTATGTGAGAGAGACAGAGACAGAGACAGACAGACATACACACAGAGAGAGACAGACAGAGACAGAGAGAGACAGAGACAGAGACAGAGAGACAGAGAGAGAGAGAGAGAGAGAGAGAGAGAGAGAGAGAGAGAGAAAATGGTGCTTGGGTTTTTTTGTGTTGTTGTTGTTTTTCATGTGTTTATTTGTTTCCTATAAGATATTAGGCCTACAAAAATTGGAATGATGTTTTTCTGGAACTATTTCATTTGCAAAATCTGAAATTTAAGGTATTGTAACACCGGTTCCTTACTCCATTTGGCCTCTCCTTGTGCTTTATATTTTATGAAACGGTTTTACAGCAATCAAGTACATTTTGGGTAGGCAGTTAATGGACCATTTATCTGTACTCATTTAGGTATGTTATATAGCACTTCTATGCAATTGTTAAGCCAGGAAGTACCTTCTACTCTATAAAATCTCTCAACTTTTTTTGCAAAAAGTTATTGTCTACAAATCTTATTTATATAAAGAGAATTCTATTCAAGATATCATAATATCACCTTCTTATAGATAATTAGTGATAATAAAGAACTATATTGTATGAATGAATTAAGTTCCTTAATTTGCAGTTTTTAAAAGAGTGACCTTGGCACTGGAGTATTATTAAGGAGACCATACTTTTTATAGACTAAAAATTAACTCAGAATTCATTTTATGTCTTGTTTCAGGTTATTTTTGTTGTGCTAATGACAGCAAATGAAAACACAATTTCAGCTGGAAGATAAAGGTGCCTCTCAGAGACTTAAGTTATATTAGAAGTTTATATACATAATAAAGTTGCCCATGTATTCAAAATATATGAAAAATAAACACATTTCATACAAAACTGCATATAGAACATCAAACTATTGATTTAAATAAGAAATCTAAAACTGACAAGAGGCTACTGAGACTCAGGACTAAGTGAATAGACACAGGTGAGCAAAGGACAGATAAATTAAAAATAAAACAGATACCCAACAATGAGATTGTGGGAGTACAGATTTTAGGAAAATGTTAAACATTAAAAATTATGAAGAAAAATACCAAACCTATGATCATTCAACTAAAGTAAGCTTTATTAAATACTGCTCAAGAAGATTGACATTGCCCAGCCAATGCCCATAACTCCCAGAAAATGGTGCTGAATAGGTCAGTCAGATGCTCATAAGGAGAGAAACTCACAAGGCTATTGAATGTTCTACTGTCGTTTAATTGGGGCATATGGTACTTTATGCCAGTGTCAAATTATGCACAAGCATATATCTGGATGTACTTTCTGCTTATATTTCTCATGCCTACATGTGATCAAGCACATCCTGTAGAGTTGGGGCAACCATGCTTGTCTACTGAAGTGAAAACACGTGACTTGTTATCTTACACAAATATTCCAGAAAGTTATCTGTCCTTGGGCAAATGTAACTTACAGGTATACTTTAGCCCTTGCAATCTCTCTGTCTCTCTCTGTCTCTGTCTCTGTCTCTCTCTCTCTCTGTAAGCATATGTGTTGTATATATACATGTTTGTTTGTTTGAGAGTGGATGTATGTATGCGGTTGCACATGGTATGTGGTAGACACAGGTGGACATCAACTGTTTTTCTTCCTTGTTCTTCATTTTATTTACTCAGACAGGATCCCCCATTGAACCTGCAGTTGGTTGTTGCAGGGGAGTTGGGGGGGCGGGGGGCTTTGTTTGACCTGGCCATGCGGCTAGCTACACACAGAATAACCACACAGAAACTGTATTCATTAAAACACTGCTTGGCCATTAGCTCTAACTTCTTATTGGCTAATTCTTACATCTTAATTTAACCCATTTCTATTAATCTGTTTATTGCCACATGACTGTGGCTTACTGGAAAGATTCTAACCAGCATCTGTCTCAGGCAGGAAATCCATGGCATCTGCCGCTCTTCCCTTCTTCCTAGCATTGAGTTCTGTCTACTCCACCTACCTAAGTTTTGTACTATTAACTAGGCCAAAGCAGTTTCTTTATTCATTGCTCAATGAAAGCAACACACAAACAGAAGTAACTCTTACTACAGTTGGCTATTCAGTGAACCCAGCCAGCCAGTTTGCCACAGGATCCCTTGTCACCACCACTGGACTGCTGAGATTACAGGTAATCCATCATTCACACCCATTTTTTTCCTGTGGGTGCTGTGAATTGAAACTCTGACTCCTACACATGCTGTACTTTAATCACTGAGACAAACACATTCCCAGCCACTTACACTTGTGAAAAAGTGGTTTGAACACTGAGACACATTCCCAGTCCCATTGTGAAAATTTTATAAACTTGCTTCTAAAAATCTTTATGGCCTCTAGGATCCCTGAAAACAAAATTTATTCCATTTACTTTAAAATAATACTGGAGAGCTTACTTATAACTGATAATAACTAATAGTTCTTCTTTAAGCATTACCTGAACTAACACATGGGTGCATGATAATGAACAGAGAAGATTAAACTCATATGTGAGTTTGATAAAAAAATATAAATGTAACATGAAATAAACTGTGCTTCTGGGGTAGCAGGAAATGTTACAACAACCAGTCATTTCTGTTGTTTTTATTTGCTTTGATCTAAAACATGAGTGCCACAAACCTGAAAACAAAACCAAAGAAGAAAATGTACAATTGATTTAAATGATTTTGTTATTTCATCAAGCCTTTAGTCAAAATGATCAATAGTACTGTAATTCATACTGTGAAAAAATTACTTTCTTTGAAAGATAAAAATGTCACTTACATCCACAGTCAGGAGCAAAAGTATTGTGCTCTTGGGAGACTGTAAGATGACATCTGAATCTACCTGTCATGGTCTCCTTCTTCTGCTTGGGTTGTTCTCCTTTTTCCTTAAATCTCTATAAGAAAAACGAGGTCAGCATTTAACATTTCTACATCAGACTCCTGTCTCCAAAGACCCTGTGGGACTTCATGGAGCATTACTAATTTTTTTTCTCCTATACACTGCCAAAGTAAATTCTTAATCATACATGTTGTGTAACTTGTAAAACTATTTAATTTATAATTATTGAGTGGAGAACATTTGTTATGGTTCTCATATGGAGGTCAGAAGGACATTGTAAGGTCCTTTCACTCCTCTTACCTTTAGTGTGCTTCAAGGATTAAACTCAGTTGGCCAAACTTTCAGAGTCAGGACATCTCGCCTACCCTGTGAAAGAATTTCAAGGAATTTGTTTCTTTTTCATCGGGGAATTTCCGCTCTAAGTGTGGAATTTAAAATATAAAATATGAAATTACTATTATATTGTTTTTGGGTTCAAATTGGCTGTTTAGACAAAAATATACTTAATACAATAGGATTCAGAGGGAATAGATTTGCTCAAAGTCTATCATGTGCATAGTAAAATCCATAGCTTCTCTCAGGCCAGTTCATATCTGTAGCTTTTAAATGACCTACCACATAGAGCAAAGCGTTCACTAACGGATAACAAAAGCCTAAAAAATTTAAAACAATGTGTTCATATACATATACATATATGTGTATGTGTGTTTTGTATGTGCTTGCTAATAATAATCAAAATCATTTGGAAATTAGATTCAGATGCTGTGGGTAGAAGAACATATACTTGACAGTTTAAAATTACAGGTTCATGCTGACCAGTGTCCATCAGTTTCGGTGTTGCTCTCTTCAGATTGGAATATCCTCATGAACTCAATGGGGGCCAACTCCACTGCTCCAGCCCTAAAGTCCTGAGAGTCTACACCTTCATAAACACATTTTTCCATTGCCCAGGGAGATACTAAATAGTTCTTTAAGGCTTTGCACACAACAAAAATTTGAACACTCTTAGAATTTTTTTGATTCTTTTTTTTGTTTCACTAACATACTTGTAAACAAGATATATCCCATTTTTATCAGGTGTGTCAATTCAGAGATGAGGGAGAATGCACTGGGTCATGATTTAAGAATGGTATTTACAGTAAATGTTTGTGGAATCAGTATAAATATAAAATACTATGTTGAAACAATTTGAATAATAACTGTATTGAGAGAATGTCAGATGTAGAGGGAAGGCATTTAGGAACAGTCAATTTTTATCACTTAACAATACTGTTATTTAATTCAGAGAAGAAAACTGATTTCCAATTTATTTTGAGAGATAGTGCTATTAATTGTTCATTGATATTTTCATCGCCATCGGCACAGGTATCAACATCATCACCATTAGACTTCTTATGTGATGCAGTGGTTAACAATATTTCTCTTTCAGTTAGGACAGTGTTCTTAGGCTGTAATCCCATGCAATGCAAGTTTTTTCTTCAGTAGTTATTAAAAATAAAATTCTCAATACTGACACCTGACACTTTCCTTATGTAGATTTTATGCAGAGAATTCCAATATCCATAAGGAGGTGCAGTAGCTAAGATTACTCCTAGGGGCTATACAATGTGCAGGTGCAAAGATTGCCCCTAGGGGTTATAGAATTTGAAGTGGCTAATATTGTTCCCAGGGGTTATAGGATATATAGGGTCTAAGCTTGTTCCCATGAGCTATAGGATGTGTAGTGGCTAAGACTGTTCCTGGGGGCTATAGGATGTGCAGTGACTGAGATTGTTCCTGGGGGCTATAGGATGTGCAGTATCTCAGATTGTTCCTAGGGGCTACAGGATGTGCAGTGGCTGAAATTGTTCCCATGGACTATAGGATGTGTAAAGGCTAAGATTGTTCCTCAGGTCTCTAGGATGTGCAGTGGCTCAGATTGTTTTCATGCGCTATAGGATGTGCAGTGACAGAGATTGTCCCTAGGGGCTATTATTTCACTCCTGAATTTTGCATCACACTGATACTATACTTACTTTAAAATTTTCTTTTCCAGCTAAGGTTCCCTCCCAGTGAAATATTCAAGATTAGCACAGAAGGATCAATTTATGGTATGACTTATTAGCACAATATCTATTTTTCAATTTAAAGGTGATATTTAAACATTATATTTATACCTAGAAATTAATTTTCAATAATTAACTTTTCTGCTTCCATTAAGACATATTACATATCTGGGGTTGCATAAAATATCTAATAACCAAATCATGGTAGAAAACATTTCTAAGTTTTCAAGTATTTATAATTTTTATGCTACAATTTCTGTACTCTTCCTAATCATTTTGAAAAATAATAGAGGTTGTTTTAAATAACAATCACTTACTGTGTAAATACAAAACATCCCTTTGGATTTGTGTGCTACTTTTTAAAGAATGTTTTGAGATTTATTTATTTACTTATTTATTTATGTGCGTGGATATTTTGCCTTCATGTTTATTTGTACATCACCTGGATGTCTGGTAATCCTGTAGTCCACAAGATGGTTTTGAGCCACCATATGGGTGCTGGAATTGAAACCAGATCTTCTGGAAGAGTAGCTAGTGCTCGTAACCACTGAATCACATCTCAGCCCATTTCAGTGATTTTTAATTAATGTCTTTCTGTCTCCATCCCACTCAATTCTCCCAGTCCTCAACATTACAGTCTATTCTTTTCAACTGGATTACCAGAATCCACAGTTACATAGGAGCATGACAGTTTCCTTTTTTATGTGTCCACTTATTTTGCTTAATACAAGGGCTTTAACTTCTATCATTACTATGGAAAGTGATACAACTTCACTCTTTACAATGACTAATATTCTATTATGTCTTTATCACACAAGAATCTAGTAATTGCTCAGTCCCACAAGGCTGGATGTCTTAGCTTGTTTCCTGTACAGGCTGAAGTCCCAAAGAAGTAGGCTCTAATGCCAGTGAAGGAATGTATGTGCTGGAAAGGTTGGTGCAAGTATGCATGTATCCTCATGTGTACAGAAGAGACTGCCTTCAGTAATTGGAGAGAGACATGTCACAACCTCTGAGTTATGACAGTGAGGTGTAGGGTCCACAGTTGAAAAGTATGCTCCCCACAAGAATCATAGACTAACAAAACCCTAGTACCAAGCACAAGGAGCTCCATTCATAGTTGTTGGTCATAGAAAACTAAGCAAAGACTCAAAGCTATTTCTATTGTTCTTAGTTGCTTCCTGGAAGTTGAAGGTAAATCCCCACTGCTGAAGACACCACATACTTTAGAAACTGGACTTGAAGGAATGCCTAGGACTGTACCTGACTGGGAATCATCTTCCTTGAGAACTGACTCTCATTGCACCAGAGTGATATAAAGTACTATGAGAGAAAGACAATTAGTAGTTACATCCAAATGAGACACCTGTGAATCAAAACAGTTACCTGAATAGTAAGATATGGTATGCTTAGTTGCACTTACATCTTAGCAATAACCATCAACTGTCTAATTGGACTCTAAAACCACTCCGTGGGAGGAAAATTTTGATTAGTACTATAAACCTAAAAAAGTGGTTAGGCCGTGGAAAATAGAGGAAGCCCTACTATAGTTCCTTTCACAAATCAGTAGAATTCCTAATGGTATTCTTAATACTTGTGTTTATACCAGAGACAAGTGTGGCTCTCTTTCCTCACCAAAAAAATCTCAGTTGTACCTCTGATGGAAACCATTGCAGAAAGTCATAATTGGTCAAAAACATAGAAACTGATTATGGGTTGTCCAGTCCTAATTGATGCATCTACAATGTCTACAATACAACCCCTACCTCTACATGTCAAGGAACATAATGGAAGAGAGGGTGGAAATATTGTCAAAGTCAGAGAAACAGGATGTCTGTATGAGATACTTTCCTCTATATTTCACATTAAATCTCAACAATACTTATGTTCAGTGGTTATTAACAGAAAACTCACTTAATAGTTTGGAAGAGAAGATGACAGCCGCCTATGAGAACTCAGAATGGAAAGCTGTTTGGTGGGAACGTGACATGCACTGTGCTGTTAAGGTTCCAGCTAAAAGTCAGTGGAGAAGAGGCCAGATTATCAGAATGGTCATGGACACATTGCTGGAGGTCTTGCTATATGATGTGGGTGTTGAACTAGTAGTGAGTATTCACTGTCTAAGAGAACTTCAAGACAGTCTAAAGACCATGGGAAGATTGTCTCTAGAATGCTCACTTGTTGATATAAAACCAACTGGTGGAAGTGACAGGTGGACAGCAACAGCCTGTGACTGTCTCTCACTGTACCTTACTGGAGCTATGGCAACTATAATCTTTCAGGAAAACAGCACAACGTGGCCATTACCTGTGAAAATTTTCTGCCGAGATGAAAAAGGAAAACGTGTTGATGTTTCTAAATATTTGATTAAAAAAGGTTTGGCTTTGAAAGAAAAAAAAAATCTCAACAATATGGTCACCTAAAAGAGATATGCATAATACTAACATAAGTGGTGGAAAAATTCTCATAAAATCCTACTCCTAGATGAAGAACTACAGGTAATCAATAATTGTGGATAAGAGAATCAGTCTTCTCCAAGCAGAGCACCCTAGTGAGTTATCTGATACTTAATGGTCTCCTCTAAGACATATACATAAGGGAAACACTAAGTGGTCACAGCAGGTTGTAGCTATATATTTATTCATGCATGTGCATGTATCAATTATGTACTTTTAAGAAGACATAAATATGAGAGCAAACAGAGAACATAGGAGAGGTTGGAGGGAGAATGGGAACAGAAAAGTGATATATATATATATATATATATATATATATATATATATATATATATGAATGTCAAAGACATTAAGAAAATCAGAACTGATTGATCTATTCAATCTTCTAAGCTACATCAAGCTTGTTCTGTGTATAAATATACACACTGAATCTAAATGGGCAAAATATGCATCATGCAAACAGTATGTATTATATGACTAAAGTGATTATACTAATGACAGAAGAAAAGCTAAACTTACATCAAATTATCAGACTTACCTAATGGACATTTAATATTGATACCAGAATCTCTTCAGAAACATAAATCAACCTGCAATCTATATCCAACTAATACAGAGCTAAAATTATGCAGTTAAAAGAAAACTCAGTTCATAAGCACTGTTAAAACTTGTACTGTAAAAACAGGTGTGTGACTACCTGACAGCTGAACTGCACTTCTCCCTAGATTCTGTCCTTCAGGACCCTTTCCCAGGTCTGCCATCCCAGCTTGTACCTGGCCCTCCTGCTGGTGCCTGCCCTCAACCCCAGAGAACTTACATCACTGAGGCATAGACCATACCATCCAGAACTTATGAGTGACTCACTGTCCTGTGGTCTGTTTCCTCCCATCTCACCACCAATATTGCTGCTGGACCCTGCCCCAAACTTTGGTGGAATCCCACTGTTCTGGTGAAGTCATATCCAGTCAATTAGTGGGTGAGTAACCTGTTTGCTAGTGAACTGACAGCAACCCCTAAAATCTTATCCTTCAAGAACCATACTGCTGCCCATCCCCTCACACCTCATCATCATCCCCAAGGTCAGCCCTTCTATACAATTCCAACAGTCTCCATAGGTTCTGATATAGTCCATGCCAGACTGAAGAACAGATCCAGCAGCTTTACCATTAAGGAGACACAGGTTTTACTGGAATCCAGGACAAATCTAGAGACCCAAGAAGAATTTGGCTTTTTAAGAGGCCATAATGAATCAAGGAACTTAGGACCTCCAAAATAACAGCTGAGACAATCACTAGATTGTACTATTCACCAGTCCCCAGAACCCTTGGACCACATAGGCCAGAAGATCAGAGAGGAAACAGAAACCAAAAAACAAAACACCAATTCAACAAAGACAGACTCAGTAATCAACACCTAGTCCTATAATCTTCCCAAATCCAGATGACTAAATGCTAGTGTAAGAACAGCCAATAACAGAAAGGGTAATATTCGCGATTAGGGCTCAGATATTGTATAACAGAAAGACATGAACATTCCAATGCAGCCAAAGCACAATATGACCTTAAAAATAACTTTATGAAGATAATAAAGGTCCTTAAAGTGGAAACAGAAGAAAATGGAGGAAATCAGGGATACTATGAAAAGATCAACTTAAAAATTGCAGGAACAGAAGAAAGAAAATAATCCCTACTGAAAGGGCCAGAAAATATATTCAACAAAGTCATAGAAGATAATTTTCCAAACCAAACAAAGGACACGGCTATAAAAGTATAAGACGCATACAGAACAGCAAATAAACTGGACCAGATAAAAAGTCTCCTCATCACACAGTAATCAAAACACTAAGCATACAGAATAAAGAAAGAATTTTAAAAGATGCAAAGATAAAAGGACAAGTAACATATAAAGGCAGACCTATCAGAATTACACCTGACTTCTCTATAAAGACTCTAAAAATCAGAAGGGCCTGGACAAATGTCTTTCAGACTTTAGGGACCATTGATATAATCCCAGACTAAGATACCCAGCAAAATTTTTAATCACAATAGAAGGAGAAAGCAAGGTATTTCATGAGTCAATCAAATTTAGATATCTGTCCACAAATACAGTTCTACAGATGGTACTGAAAGAAAAACTCCAGAGGTAGGTTGAACCCGACTTTCCTGAGAAACCGCCACACTGCTTTCCAAAGTGGTTGCACAAGTTTGCATTCCCACCAGCAATGGATGAGAGTGCCCCTTTCTCCACAACCTCTCCAGCAGAGGCTATCATTGGTGTTTTTGATTTTAGCCATTCTGACCGGTGTAAGATGGTATCTTAATGTTGTCTTGATTTGCATTTCCCTGATTGCTAAGGAAGTTGAGCACGATCTTAAGTGTCTTTTGGCCATTTGAACTTCTTCTGTTGAAAAGTCTCTGTTCAGCTCAGTGCCCCATTTTATAATTGGATTGATTAACCTTTTACGGTCTAATTTCTTGAGTTCTTTGTATATTTTGGATATCAGACCTTTGTCAGTTGCGGGGTTGGTGAAGATCTTCTCCCAGTCAGTGGGTTGCCTTTCTGTCTTAGTGACAGTGTCCTTTGCTTTACAGAAGCTTCTCAGTCTCAGGAGGTCCCATTTATTCAATGATGTCCTTAGTGTTTGTGCTGCTGGGGTTATACGTAGGAAGTGTTCTCCTGTGCCCATGTGTTGTAGAGTACTTTCCACTTTCTCTTCTATCAGGCTCAGTGTGTTTGAACTGATATTGAGGTCTTTAATCCATTTGGACTTGAGTTTTGTGCATGGTGATAGATATGGATCTATTTTCATTCTTCTACAGATTGACTTCCAGTTTTGCCAGCACAATTTGTTGAAGATGCTCTCTTTTTTCCATTGTATACTTTTAGCTCCTTTATCGAAAATCAGGTGTTCATAGGTTTGTGGGCTAAAGTCAGGGTCTTCTATTCTATTCCATTGGTCGACTTCTCTGTTTTTATGCCAGTACCAAGCCGTTTTCAGTACTGTAGCTCTGTAATAGAGTTTGAAGTCAGGGATGGTAACGCCTCCAGACAATCCTTTATTGTATAAGATTGTTTTGGCTATCCTGGGGTTTTTGTTTTTCCATATAAAGTTGATTATTGTCTTCTCCAGATCTGTGAAGAATTTTGATGGGATTTTGATGGGGATTGCGTTGAATCTATAGATTGCTTTTGGTAGAATTGCCATTTTTACTATGTTGATCCTCCCAATCCAAGAGCAAGGGAGGTCCTTCCATTTTCTGGTGTCCTCTTCAATTTCTTTCTTCAAAGACTTAAAGTTCTTGCCAAATAGATCTTTCACTTCCTTGGTCAGAGTTACCCCAAGGTATTTTATGCTATTTGTGGCTATCGTGAAAGGTGATGCTTCTCTGATTTCCCTCTCTGCTTCCTTATCCTTAGTGTATAGGAAGGCAACTGATTTTTTGGAGTTGATTTTGTATCCTGCCACATTACCAAAGGTGTTTATCAGCTGTAGGAGTTCTTTGGTAGAGTTTTTTGGGTCGCTTATGTCAGGAAAGTCGGGTTCAACCTACCTCTCGACCCAGCAATACCACTGTTGGGAATATACCCAAGAGATGCCCAAACATACAACAAAAGTATATGCTCAACTATGTTCATAGCAGCATTGTTTGTAATAGCCAGAACCTGGAAACAACCTAGATGTCCTTCAATGGAAGAACGGATGAAGAAAGTATGGAATATATACATATTAGAGTACTACTCAGCAGTAAAAAACAATAACTTCTTGAATTTTGCATACAAATGGATGGAAATAGAAAACACTATCCTGAGTGAGGTAAGCCAGACCCAAAAAGAGGAACATGGGATGTACTCACTCATATTTGGTTTCTAGCCATAAATAAAGGACATTGAGACTATAATTCGTGATTCTAGAGAAGCTAAATAAGAAGGTGAACCCAAAGAAAAACATATAAGCATCCCCCTGAATATTAACCTTCATCAGGCGATGAAAGAAGACAGAGACAGAGACCAACATTGGAGCACTGGACTGAAGTCTCACGATCCAAAGGAGGAACAGAAGGAGAGTGAGCACGAGCAAGGAACTCAGGACTGCGAGGGGTGCACCCACACACTGAGGCAATGGGGATGTTCTATCGGGAACTCACCAAGGCCAGCTGGCCGGGGACTGAAAAAGCATGGGACAAAACCGGTCTCGCTGAACATAATGGACAATGAGGACTACTGAGAACTGAAGAACAATGGTAATGGGTTCTTGATCCTATTGCACGTAATGGCTTTGTGGGAGCCCAGGTAGTTTGGATGCTCACCTTAATAGACCTGGATGGAGGTGGGTGGTCCTTGGACCTCCCACAGGGCAGAGAAACCTGCTTGCTCTTTGGGCTGAGGAGGAAGGAAGACTTGATTGGGGGAGGGGGAGGGAATGGGAGGTGGTGGCGGGGAAGAGGCAGAAATCTTTAATAATTAAATAAATTAATTAATAAAAAAAAAGAAAGAAAAACTCCAACCCAAGGAAGTTAGCTGCATCTTTGAAAACAAGGCAATAGATAATCCCACATTAGCAAAACCCACAGAAGAGAAACACACATATACACAACTACTACTACCACCACCAACAATAACAACATAAACAAAAAATAACAGGAATTAACAATAGCTGGTCACCAAAATCTCTCAATATAATGGACTCAATTCATCAATAAAAAGGGACAAACTAATAGAATGGATATAAGAAAAACAGGATTCATCCTTTTGCTGCATACAAGAAACACACCTCAACATAAAAGATTGCAATTATCTCAGAGTAAAGGGTAAGAAATAGGTTTTCCAATCAAATGATCCTAAGAAGCAAGCTGATATGTATTGTTTTTCCATGAGCAGAGGACCTGCACCTTAATCTACTGCTGTTTCAGTAGTTACAGCTACTAGCCCATTTCACAGGCAGCAGCCCAGCTCAACTCCTAAGTCCTACCGCATCTGCTTATTGCAGTTACCCCCACATGTAGTTTTTGTTTTGTGGTTTTAATTTTGCTTTTGACTTTTTGGGGTCCACCATCCAGCTCCCAAATAAACACATGGAGACTATTCTTACTTGTGAATGACTGGCCTTAGCTTTGCCTGTTTCTAGCAGCTTTTCTAACTTAAACTAGTCCATTTCTCTTTAACTATATTCTGCCTCTGAGATTTTTAACCTTTCCATATATATATATATTACACTTCTATCTTACTCTGTGGCTAACTGTGTGACTGGGTTACTGTCTCAGCATTCTCCTCTCCTTTTTTCATTCCTCACTCTTCTCTTGAGCCTATATCTCTCCTCCTATTTATTCTCTCTGCCTGACAGCCCTATCTATCCCTATACTGCCTAGCTTGGACCACTCAGCTCTTTATTAGACCTACCAGGTGTTTAGAAAGGCAAAGTTAACACAACAGAGTTAAACAAATGCAATATGAATGTATTACATCTTTGCATCCTTAAACAAATAATTCATAGCATAAACAAATGGAACATATCTTAAGCTAACAACCGTTTTTCACTAAATCTCTATAATTCTATTTACTAATAAAGACATGGGCATCAGTACCTGGGGTGAAAAACTGCTAGCTCCAAGAGATTGAGGTGCAACTAGCTGACCTTCTTTCTTCACCAGCATCTCAGAAAGAGAGCATCTTTATTAACACTCTAAATTAAAAAGTACCACCAAACTCAAAGTCCCTCCCTACTGCTTCCTCTGTGCCTCTCTGTTCATTTTCTAGATTCCCCTTACTCTCTTTGATTACTTTCTGTCAACTAGTTGCTGACTCTACCTCCTGACCCAAGCTTGATTTTATTTAATTAATGCAAATGCAAACTTGGGTTCACAGTGTGATCATATACCCACAACAGGTGTAGCTATCCTGATATCTAACAATATAGATAGATTTCAAGTCAAAAATAATCAAAAAGAGATAGAAAATAACATTTCATACCTATCAAAGGAAAAATCCACCAAGAAGATGTTTCAATTCTAAGTGACTATGTTCCAAATACAAGGTAACCATATTTGTAAAAGAAACTTTACTAAAGCTTAAATCAATATCAAACCCCACACATTCATAGAGGAAGACTTCAACACTCTCACCAATTGAGAAGTCATTCCAACAGAAACTAAGCAGATGAATAATGGAACTCACACATATGGTTCAAATGGACCTAGCATATATCTACAAAACATTTCACCGGAACACCAAAACATATAACTTCTTCACAACACCTCATGGAACCTTCTCTAAAAATGACCACATACTCAATTTCTACAGATAGAAAAACTTGGAATAACACCCTGTACCGTAACAGATCACCATGGATTCAAGTTGGAGTCTTATAACACAATCTACAGAAAGCTCACAAACTCATGGAAACTGAACAACTATCTACTGAATTATCACTGGGTAAAGAAAGAAAGAAAAAATTAAAGACTTCCCAGAATTCAATAAAAGTGAATGTACAACGCACCCAGATTTAAGGGATACAATGAAAGTAGTACTAAGACAGAAGCTCATAGCACTACGTGCTTGCATAAAGAATTTGGCGAAATTTCATATTAGGAACTTACCAGCACACCTGAAACCTCTGGAACAAAAAGAAGAAATACACCCATAGGAATAGATGATAGGAAATAATTAAACTGAGTGTTGAAATTAATGAAATAGGAACAAAAAGAACAATACAAAGAATCAATGAAACAAAGAGTTGGTTCTTGAGAAAATCAACAAGATAGATAAGCTCTTTTCCAAACTAACTAAAAAAGGGAGAGAGAGAATATCCAAATCAACAAATTCAGAAACCAAAAGGGGACATAACAACAGACCCTGAGGAAATCTAGTGAATAATTAGGTGATACTTCAGATACTCTTCCACAAAACTGAAAAATCTAAAGGAAACTGACAACTTTCTTGATAGATACCACAGATAAAAACTAAATCAAGCAGCTAAGCAATTTAAATTGACCTATACTCCCCGAGCAAATAGAAGCAGTCTTTAAAAGTTTCAGAACCACGAAAAGCCTAGGGCCAGAGGGTTTTTAGAGCAGAGATTTACCAGACATTCAAAGGGGAGTTAACAGCAACACTCCTCATATTATTCCACAAAATAGAAACAGAAGGAATATTACCAAAATATATTTATGAGATTTTAAAAAAACCTGATACTAAATTACATAAGGACTCAACAAAGAAAGACAATTACAGATCAGTTTTCCTCATGAACATTGATGTAAAAATACTGACAAACTGAATCCAAGAACACATCAAAACCAAACACATATTGCTTCGGTTTGTAGGACTTTCCTGTTCATTAAGTAAATCTGTGAGACAGCTGCATAATCCCATGTTATGGACTCAACTTAAATGATTTTCCTTATTCAAAATATTAAGTAATAAAATGATTTTGTATCTAAAATAAGCTCTAATGTAAATACATATCATTTTCTTTTCACTGTCTATCATTGATAAAAATATGAAACAATGCAAGAAGGTAACTTGAAATCTTGTAAACCACTTGCCTTTCCTGGTTGTGTCTCTGTTATCCAGGTACATGTATGATAAACAGTAAGGAGGATCTGTTTGGATGGATAAAGCATGAAATGCAGTGGAAGGCAGTGGAGAATGCTGCTGCTTTATCTCTCATGGCAAAAAATTCACTCATGTCATGATTGGTTTCAATATTTAGTGACCACAAATTAGGATCACCTAAAGAACCATCCTGTCTGCTGCAATTGATGCAGAAGAACCCAGGGAGTGTGGACAGCATCATCTAGTTCAAATAAAGCATGATAAAACAAACAAATGCATAAAAACTAAACAAATAGCTACAGCATAAGGAAAAACACCCATCCCACCATTTGCAGACCCATCCTTGCTACCAAATCGTATTACTCTGCTGCTCATTCTCTGACATCAGAACCAGCATTTGCAGGCCTCCATATGAACTAAGAGCAAGCAGCTCACCAGGAACTTCCCATGGTACTACTGAGGGTCCCTGTCTTGTAAACTGGGCTACTAGCAGGTTGCCAGTGATTCCAGCAAGACTGTAGGTCTTATTCTGTCTGTTGAGACACCCAGCCTCAAGGCCAAGAAACTACCAGATTCTCAACCTCTCAGGTATAACTCAGGTGTTGCTATTTATATATTCCTCCCATTGGTTCTGTTCTTTAACATATTTTATCAGCGCACCCCCATGTAACACAAGGAGTACAGGAGAATCGTGGTTTCCGTCTTACTTTTTTATTAAGACTACTTTAGGCTTTTCTTATCAATATAGTCAGTAAAGATTTTGCACTAATCTGTAAACAGCCAGTTGGAGTTTTCTAAGGTCTTTTGATGCTCAGTTTAATACAGAAACTTGTAGAACTATTTATGATTCTTAAAAGTGAAATAGCCCCAAGGTATAAGGGCAGCAGCTGGGTGTTGTTAATTTTGTTTTGGTTTTGAAACAAAGTCTTGCTACGTAGGTGTAATGGCCTTGAACTCAGGATCCTCCAGCCTTACAATATCAAGGTCATATTGTAATGTATGCAGCACCACGCCTAGCTGCCTAGCTCAAGAGTGATTTCTTTAGTGAGATGCTTTTTCATTCAGTAATAATAAATGTTTAGATTTGTAGAAAAGAGAGAGATAAATTGGTTTAGAAATGTCAGTTAGATACCACCCATTGAAAATACTAGTAAGTATTTATATCTCGAAATAGCATGAGGCTTTGAGACTTTTAAGCTGTTTGTCCCGTATAAATTAGAGTCATTACCATTCAAATGCCTATCAAATGCAGCAAGAAATGCTCTGTATTAAACTCAAAAGTACTGCCTGAATTGTGCAGTGTTGTTCAGCATAAAATCCAAATCATAAAGCTACAGATAGAGTTGTGACAAGTAGGAAACATGGCGTTTGGAATGTTGCGACTTCAGGTAAGAGGCAATCTGTCAAGTGAGACTGAAACACAAATCAGAAGCTACAGCCAGGGTAGCTGCAGGCATTGCTCCAACTGCTTCAAAGTACCAGATCCTGGCTTCTACCTGTCTAACTCACCATGTCAACACTAAGAGGCTGGATTTTCTTGCCTATTTCTTTTTATAGAGAATTCTGCTGCAACCTTGAGCACAATACTGTTTTTGTTTGGTGAAGAATCAAGGAGAGTACTATGGCCACTGACCATTTTTATAAAAAGAAGTCAAAGATTTTCTAAATGATCTTTAGAAGAGTTTCTTAGATGGGATCCGCCAGCTCAGCCTGTTTGGGCGCTGGGATGGGGTGCTGAGGGCAAAGGGGCCTGCGGGAATTGTTTTGCTTCAATAGCCTGTCTGCAGCAAGCTAGGCCCTATCTTAGCGAGGTCCAAAGGAACCTGATCCTGTTCCGGGGGACCCATCAGAGTGGTTGGTGAGTGTACTCTTGACCTGCGGCAGGAGCCCAGAAACAGAGCAGGGACACTCCCCGACCCCCTTCACTCCCCGGTCATTCAGCAGGGGCTGCTCCCCTCTGCTGGGGCCTCTCTCTCCCTAACCCATCCCAGTTTGCATCCAGGAATCTCCTCCCTTCTTCCTCCCTTCAGCGGGGCCATGGGATCCGCCAGCTCAGCCTGTTTGGGCTCTGGGACTGGGTGCTGAGGGCAAAGGGGCAGGCGGGAATTGCTTTGCTTCAATAACCTGTCTGCAGCAAGCTAGGCCCTTTGTTAACGAGGATCCTGGCCACCAAGGGAACCTGATCCTGTTCCATAACATACATAGGACAGCATTTGAAGGAAAAAATGGGCAGGTGCCAAGGCAAGAATTCCTCCACCAATCTGAAAAACAACATGAAAACACCAGAGCCCAGTGATCAGACAACAGAAGGTCTTGAACACCCTAATCCAGACGAAGGGGAAAAAATTGACATTATGAAAGCAATAGAGTCCCTTAAACAGTATGTAAACAACGCCCTTATAAAAATGGATGAGAAGTATAACAAAAAGTTTGAAGAAATGAGTAAATATGTAAATGATGCCCTGGGAAACCAAGAAAAAACAAGCAAACAGGTAATGGAAACAGTTCAAGAATTGAAAACACCTGAAATGGAGGCAAGGAAGAAAACACAAACAGAGGGCTGACTGGATATGGAAAATCTAGGTCAACGAACAGAGACTATACACACAAGCATAACTAATAGAATACAAGAGATAGAAGAAAGAATGTCAGACTCTGAAGACACCATTAAGAAAATAAACGCACTGATCAAAGAAAACAGCATAGCCAACAAATTCTCATCACAAAACATTCAGGAAATATGGGACACAATAAAAAGACCCAACCTAAGAATAATAGGGATAGAAGAAGGAGAAGAATTACAGCTCAAAGACCCAGAAAATTCATTTAACAAAATTATGGAAGAAAACTTTCCCAACATAAAGAAAGATATTCCTATAAATATTCAAGAAGCATACAGAACACCAAATAGACCGGATCAAAAAAAATTAAAAAAAAAAAAAAAAAAACAAAGCATCCCCTCACCATATAATAATCAAAACACAAAACATACAGATTAAAGAAAAAATATTAAGAGCTGGGCTGGAGAGATGGCTCAGAGGTTAAGAGCATTGCCTGCTCTTCCAAAGGTCCTGATTTCAATTCCCAGCAACCACATGGTGGCTCACAACCATTTGTAATGGGGTCTGGTGCCTTCTTCTACACAGATAGAATATTGTATACATAATAGATAAATGAATATTTTTTAAAAAAGAATATTAAGAGCTGCAAAGGAAAAAGACCAAGTAACTTATAAAGGAAAACCTATCAGACTTACACAGGACTTCTCTATGGAAATCATGAAAGCCAGAAGGTCCTGGATAGAGGTAATGCAGAAACTAAGAGATCATGGATGCAAGTCCAGACTACTATACCCAGCCAAGCTATCATTCACTATCAATGGAGAAAACAAAATATTCCAGGATAAGAACAAATTTAAATAATACTTAGCCACAAACCCAGCCTTATAGAGAGTAATAGAAGGAAAATCAGAACCCAAGAAATCCAACATTGCCAACACCGCCTATAATAACTCAGACAACTAGCGACCCTTCACCAGCACAACTCAAAGAAAGGAAACACACAAACTCTTTTACCAAAAAAATAATAAAAACCGGAGTCAACAACCACTGTTCATTAATATCACTTAATATCAATGGACTCAATTCACCTATAAAAGGCACAGGCTAAGAGATTAGATACAAAAACAGTATCCAACATTCTGCTGTTTATAAGAAACACACCTCAACCAAAAAGACAGACATCTACTCAGAGTAAAGGGTCAGGAAAAAGTTTTTCAAGCAAATGGACCTAAGAAACAAGCGGGTGTGGCCATACTAATTTCTAACAAATCTGACTTCAAACTAAAATCAATCAGAAGAGATAGAGATGGTCATTTTATATCATAACAGGAACAATTCATCAAGATCAAGTCTCAATCCTGAATATCTATGCCCCTAATAAAAAAGCACCCACTTATGTAAAAGAAACATTACAAGAACCCAAGGCAGACATCAAACCTCACACATTAATATTAGGACACTTTAACATTCCTCTCTCACCAATGGACAGAAACCTAATATAGAAATAAGAAAATTAATGGAGGTAATGAAGCAAATGGACTTAAGAGACATCTATAGGACATTCCACCCAAATAGGAAAGAATATACCTTCTTCTCTGCAGCTCATGAAACCTTCTCGAAAATTGACCACATACTCAATAACAAAGCAAACCTCCACAGATACAAAAAAATTTTAGTGACCACATGTGTCTTACCAGATCACCATGGATTAAAGTTAGAATTAAACAATGAGGCTACACCTAGAAAGCCAACAAACTCAGGGAAACTGAACAGACAACTGCTGAACCACACCTGGGTCAAGGAAGAAATAAAGAAAGAAATTAAAGTCTTCTTTGAATTTAATGAAAATAAAGAGACAACATACTCAAACCTATGGGAGATGAGGAAAGCAGTGTTAAGAGGAAAGTTCATAGCACTAAGTGCCCACCTAAAGAAAATGGAGAAAGCACACATTGGAGATGTAACAGCACACCTGAAAGCTCTAGAAAAAAAAGAAGTATACTCACCCAAGAGGAGTAGAAGACTGGAAATAATCAAACTGAGGGCTGAAATCAACAAAATAGAAACACAGAAAACAATCCAAAGAATCAATGAAACAAAAAGTTGGTTCTTGGAGAAAATCAACAAGATCGACAAACCCCTATCCAAACTAATCAAACGGCAGAGAGAGAACATGCAAATTAATAAGATCAGAAATGAAAAAGGAGACATAACTACAGACACAGAAGAAATTCTGAAAATCTTTAGATCTTACTACAATAGCCTGTATGCCAAAAAACTGGAAAATGTAAAAGAAATGGACATCTTTTTATATAAGTACCATATACTAAAGTTAAACCAAGACCAGGTGAACAATCTAAATAGACCTGTTAGTCATGAAGAATTAGAAACTATTATCAAAAACCTCCCTTCCAAAAAAAGCCCAGGACCAGATGGTTTTAATGCAGAATTCTAACAGACCTTCCAAGAAGAGCTAATACCTATACTTCTTAATGTATTTCACAATATAGAAACAGAACAGTCATTGCCAATTCCTTTTATGAATCTACAGTTACCCTGATATGAAAACCACACAAAGACCCAACCAAGAAAGAGAATTACAGGCCTATCCCACTCATGAACATTGATGCAAAAATTCTCAATAAAATACTGGCAAATCGAATCCAAGAACACATTAGAAAAATTATCCATTATGATCAAGTAGGCTTCATTCCAGAGATGCAGGGCTGGTTCAACATATGAAAATCTATCAATGTAATCCACCATATAAATAAACTGAAAGAAGAAAACATATGATCATTTCATTAGATGCTGAAAAAGCATTTGACAAAATTCAACATCCCTTTATGATAAAAGTCATGGAGAGATTAGGGATACAAGGGTCATACCTAAATATAATAAAAGCTATTTATAGCAAGCCGACAGCTAACAACAAATTAAATGGAGAGATACTCAAAGCCATCACACTAAAATCAGGAACACGACAAGGATGTCCACTCTCTCCATACCTCTTCAATATAGTGCTTGAAGTTCTAGCATTAGCAATAAGACAACATAAGGGGATCAAGGGGATTCTTATTGGAAATGAAGAAGTTAAACTTTTGTTATTTGCAGATGATATGATAGTATACATAAGCGACCCCAAAAACTCTACCAAAGAAATCCTACAGCTGATAAACTCCTTTAGTGATGTGGCAGGATACAAGATCAACTCCAAAAAATCAGTTGCCCTCCTATACACTAAGGATAAGGATGCCACAAATGACATAAAATATCTTGGGGTAACTCTGACCAAGGAAGTGAAAGATCTACTTGACAGGAACTTTAAGTCTTTGAAGAAAGAAATTGAGGAGGATACCCGACAATGGAAGGATCTCCCTTGCTCTTGGATTGGGAGGATTAACATAGTAAAAATGGCACTGCTCCCAAAAGCAATCTATAGATTCAATGCAATCCCCATCAAAATCCCATCAAAATTCTTCACAGACCTTGAGAGGACAATAATCAACTTTATATGGAAAAACAAAAAACCCAGGATAGCAAAAACAATCCTATACAATAAAAGAACATCTGGAGGCATTACCATCCTTGACTTCAAACTCTATTACAGAGCTTCAGTATTGAAAACAGCTTGGTAATGGCATAAAAACAGAGAAGTAGATCAATGGAATCAAGTAGAAGACCCAGACTTTAACCCACAAACCTATGAACACCTCATTTTTGATAAAGGAGCTTAAAGTATACAATGGAAGAAATCGAGCATCTTCAACAAATGGTGCTGGCAGAACTGGTTGTCAACCTGTAAAATATTGAAAATGATCCATATCTATCACCATGTACAAAACTCAAGTCCAAATGGATTAAAGACCTAAATATCAGTCTGAAAACACTGAATCTGAGAGAAGAGAAAGTGGGAAGTACTCTACAGCATATGGGCACAGGAGACCACTTCCTACATATAACCCCAGCAGCACAGACATTAAGGGCAACATTGAATAAATGGGACCTCCTGAAAATGAGAAGCTTCTGTAAAGCAAAGGACACTGTCACTAAAACAGAAAGGCAGCCTACTGACTGGGATAAGATCTTCACCAACCCTGCAACAGACAAAGGTCTGATCTCCAAAATATATAAAGAACTCAAGAAACTAGACGCTAAAATGCTAATTAACCCAATTAAAAAATGGGAAACTGAACTGAACAGAGAATTCTCAACAGAAGAAGTTCAACTGGTCAAAAGACACTTAAGGTCATGCTGAACCTCCTTAGCTTCAGGGAAATGCGAATCAAAACAACTATGAAATACCATCTTACACCTGTCAGAATGGCTAAAATCAAAAACACCAACGATACCCTTTGCTGGAGAGGATGTGGAGTAAGGGGTAAACTCATCCATTGCTGGTGGGAATGCAAATATGTGCAAACACTATGGAAAGCAGTGTGGTGGTTTCTCGGGAAATTTGGGATCTACCTACCACAGGACCCAGCAATACCACTCTTGGGAATATACCCAAGAGATGCCCTATCATACTACAAAAGTATTTGTTCAACTATGTTCATAGCAGCATTATTTGTAATAGCCAGAACCTGGAAACAACCTAGATGCCCTTCCACAGAAGAATGGATGAAGAAAGTGTGGAATATATACACATTAGAGTACTACTCAGCAGTAAAAAACAATGACTTCTTGAATTTTGCATGCAAATGGATGGAAATAGAAAACATTATTCTGAGTGAGGTAACCAAGATGAACATGGATGTACTCACTCATAATTGGTTTTTAGCCTTCAATATAGGACACTGAGCCTATTATTCGCGATCCTAGAGAAGCTAAATAAGAAGATGGCTATCGTGAAAAGTGATGCTTCTCTGATTTCCCTCTCGGCATCCCTATCCTTAGTGTATAGGAAGGCAACTGATTTTTTGGAGTTGATCTTGTGTCCTGCCACATTACTAAAGGTGTTTATCAGCTGTAGGAGTTCTTTGGTAGAATTTTTGGGGTTGCTTATGTATACTATCTTATCAACTGCAAATAAAGAAAGATTAACTTCTTCCTTTCCAATACAAATCCCCTTGATCCCCTTATGTTGTCTTATTGCTATTGCTAGAAATTCAAGCACTATATTGAAGAGGTATGGAGAGAGATGACATCCTTGTCGTGTACCTGATTTTAGTACCTCTATCCAGGACCTTCTGGCTTTCATGGTTTTCATAGAGAAGTCAAGTGTAAGTCTGATAGGTGTTCCTTTATAAGTTACGTGGCCATTTTCCTTTGCAACTCTTAATATTCTTTCTTTAATCTGTATATTTTGTGTTTTGATTATTATATGGCGAGGGGTGGTTTTTTTTGATCCAGTCTATTTGGTGTTCTGTATGCTTCTTGAATATTCAAAGGAATATCTTTCTTTATGTTGGGAAAGTTTTCTTCCATAATTTTGTTAAAAATATTTTCTGGGCCTTTGAGCTGTGACTCTTCTCCTTCTTCTACTGCTATTATTCTTAGGTTTGGTCGTTTTATTGTGTCTCATATTTCCTGAATGTTTTATGATGAGAATTTGTTGGCTATGCTGTTTTCTTTGATCAGTGTGTTTATTTTCTCTACGTTGTCCTCAGAATCTGAGATTCTTTCTTCTATCTCTTGTATTCTATTGATTATGCTTGTTTCTGTAGTCTCTGCTTATTGACCTAGATTTTCCATATCTAGCTGGTCCTCAGTTTGTGTTTTCTTTCTTGTTTCCATTTCAGGTGTTTTCAATTCTTGAACTGTTTCCATTAACTGTTTGTTTTTTCTTGGTTTCCCAGGGTATCATTTACGTATTTACTCATTTCTTCAAATTTTTTGTTATACTTCTCATCTATTTCTATAAGGGCATTTTTTACATGTTGTTTAAGGGACTCTATTGCTTTCATAAAGTCAATTTTTTCCACTTCTTCTATGTTAGGGTGTTCAAGTCCTTCTGTTATAAGATCATTGGGTTCTGGTGTTTTCATGTTGTTTTTCATATTGATGGAGAAATTCTTGCCTTGGCACCTGCCCATCTCCTCCTATCGATGCTATCTAATGGGACATTTAAAACAGGATCAGGTTTCCCTACTGGCCTGGGTCCCTGCTTACAGAATGCCCTCACTCCATTTCCTGGCTCCTGCCGGGGGCCAAGATCCCTCTTCCCACTCAGAAGTGTCTTCAGGATCATGAACAGGCTCCCCGTTCGCCAGGACCCTCTCCAACCAAAGGCCTACCTCTCTGCATGCCAGCCACCAAAACAGAGAAACTCATGCTGCTCTCTGCCCTGAGCTCTTGATCCAGAGCCCTAACAGGCTAAACTGGCTGTTCCTGCGGCCCCACGGAAGGGAGGAAGAGTGAAGGAGGCCTCTGGGCACAAGCTGAGATGGGCCAGGGAGAGAGCAGCCCCAGCAGAGGGGACCAGCCTTTGCAGACTAACCGGGGGGTCAAGAGGGTCGGAGAATGCCCCAGCTGTGTTTCCTGTGTCGTGCCGTGGGCCAAGAACACTCTCCCCACCCTGGAGGGTCTTCAGGGACAGGAGCAGGCTCCCCGTTCGCCAGTGGACCTTGCCAATAAAAGGCCTACCACTCTGCAGGCCAGGCTCCAAAAAACCTACTTGATTTAATTGTAGTGGGGCGATCTGCTCTCAGTGTGGGCTTCACTGTTTCATGTTTGGACTATCCCATATCCACCATGTCTGTGCGCCGGTCTCTGCCGTGTCTGCGTGCCGGTCTCCTCCATGTGCCTCCTTCAAATTATTTTACAAGTGCCTTATACTATTCCTAGTAGAGGTATTTTTCGCCTCCTTGGCTAGGTTTTTCCTTATGTGTTTTGCTATATTTGAAGATATTAGAATGGATATATTCCTAAATTCCTCCATAGCAAGTTCATTTTTCTCAGTATTTATAAAGCGACTAATTTTTGAAAGGTTGCATTTAAAGTTACTCACTCATAGGTGGTTTTTAAACATAAAGAAAACCAGCTTACAAACCACAATCCCAGCAAACTTAAACAGCAATAAGGACACTAAGAGAGACTTACATAAATCTAATCTACATAGGAAATAGAAAAAGATAAGATCTCCTGAGTAAATTGGGAGCATGGGGACCTTGGGGGAGGGTTAATGCGGGGAGGGGAGAGGCAGGGAGGGGAGCAGAGAAAAATGTAGAGCTCAATAAAAATCAATTAAGAAGTAGGTAATACAATGCAAATATGTCTAGTACAGTGCAAATGCTAGATACAATATTACAGAAATAATAAAGTCTTCCCACATTTAGTCCATATGGAGTTCCCCTTGCCCTCCATGCACATCTCCCTTTTCTCTTTCCCTTTTCATATATCAGGTGTCCTTTGGTCCTCCTCAGTTCATGCCTCCTCTCCATATTTTAGGGTTCCATTCTAGTTTCCTGATTTCTACTCATACTTTCTCCCACTCAATTACAAATATTTAAAATTTAGCAGCTAAAATATACATACAAGAGAAAAATGCAGCATTTATCTATCTTTCAGAAGTGATAATTCATTTTTTTCATGGCTACATAAAATTTCAATGTTTATGTGTACCATGTTTCATTATTTACTTATTTGTTGATAGACATCTGAGCTGATTTCATTCTCTTGCTACTGTGAGAAGAGCAGAAATGAATATAGATGTGCAAGTATCTTCATGGTAGAATCAATTCTAGAGTATTAAAGATACTTATTTTTACATTGATTTTATATGTTCCAATTAAAATTATTTGCAAGACCTGAAAGTTTTCTAGTGGAGACTATGGTTTTTGTTTTTGTTTTGCCAGAATTTTTCTGTATTATATATTTTTATTTTGATCTCCACTCCCCCAACTCTTCTCAGCTCCTCTGCCTCCTTTGCCCACCCAAACACACACCGTTTCTCTCCCTCATTGGAAAATTAGCAGGCATCTGAAAACATAAAAATACAATAAAAGAAAATAAAACAGAACAGAACAAAACAAAGATGCCAAAGGAAGAAAAGCACAAAATATATAATAAATGCAAAGACATATACATTCACACACAAAAAATCCATAAATATACATAATCAGAAACCATAATAAATAAACAAAATGCCTCTAAGAAATAATAAAATAATAATAATAAATATTTTCATAAAAAGCATTATAAAAAATTAACCTTCCAGAATACCCTTGAGTTTGTTTTGGGTTAGCCATCTACTGTTCTCCTTAAGTGTGATTTGTTGTCCCAGTGAGACTCCATTGGAGAAAGCTAATGTTTTCTTTGAGACCATTTGACATTTGGAGAGAGCTTCTAGATTAGGCATGGGATGTGTCCACTTCCCTTCTGAGCATTGTGACCACATCTGGCTTAAACTTGTGGGAGTCCTGTGCCTGGTGCAGACTCCGTGAGCTCATAAGGGCGTCAGTCCTGTTGAGTCAATTGTTAAAGAATAGATTGAGGCCATTTACAAATAATGACAGTTTAAATTCTTATTTTACTTTTTTATCTTGGTTTATCTGTCTATAATTCTCGCTAATATTTAGGCACCATAATGAATAATAGTGGAGAGAATGGATATAACCTTGTCTTGTTCAGACATCAGAAGAATGCTTCAATTTTCCACACTGAGTTGAAAGGTTATGGTAGTTAGTGATCTATATCATTTATTATATAGAGATGTGTTGGATGGATAATGTCTTTAGGCTTTTTCTTATGAAATTATGATGAATTTTTTTCAAGTAACTTTTCTGCATTATTACAGATAATTATTTCATTTCATTCTATAAGTCTATTACTATTATCTGTTACATGTATTTATTTGTGCATATCAATCTAACCTTCCATCTCAAGGGTAAAATAAGATAGTCATAAATTATAATCTTTTTAATATAATCTTGATATCTATTTTACAAGTATTTTGTTGATATTTTGTTCATCTATATCCATTTAGGTTGTTCTTCAAGGTTTGTTTTATTTCAGATTTGTTTTACTTTGTGTGTGTGTGTATGTGTGTGTATCTGTGTTTATGTATGTTGTTGATATCATAGTTATATTGGAGCCATGGAATGATGTATTAGCATTTCTTCCCTTTCTATTTTGTAGATTATTTGAGATGAGCTGGTGGTAGGTCTTCCTTAAAATTTGGTAGAAATCAGCAATAAGTCCATCTGATTTGGGAGTTCTTTATGAGAAAACTTTGTGGCTGCTTCAGCCACATTGCTTGTTATAAGTCTATTTAAATTATTTGTGTCTTCTAGATTTAATTTTAGTAAAATTAAGAAATTTGTATTACTTTTAGAAATTTACCTATTTATTTTTTAGTGCTTGATTGGAATATGCCTCGGTTTAATTTTCTTCTAATGTTAGTTCAATCTCTATTGGGCTCTAGAAGTGCAAGTTGTCTCTCACTTTCCCTGCACTGGATTCTGAAGTCCTTGTATTAATTGAGTTTCCATAGGTACTTCTGGGTGTGGCTTGATGCCCCGATTGTTTTATTTTTTCTTTGTTTAATTACAGATACATTTTATTTTAATTAAAATATTATTGTATCATTTCCTCCCTTCATCCCCCAATGATTCCAATGCCTTACATTCATGCTTTCTTAAATTATGTGGTCTTTTTCTTTAATTATTATTACTATTATTTGTTATTACTTTAATTATTATTTATATTATTATTACAATATAGTAATTATATTATTATGTATACATACAGAGATAAAATCATAAAGCTACAAACAGCTGATTCATTAGAGTAGCTTGTAAGTACATACAAGCAATATTTTAGGACTGACCACTTGGTATTAAATATCCATCAGGAAGCTGTGGTGATTTGAATGAATATAGAATCCATAGGTTCATATATATATATATATATATATATATATATATATATATATATGCTTTGTTCCCAGCTATTGGACCTGTTTGGGAAGGATTAGGAGGTGTGACCTTGTCAGAGGAGTCATTGGCAATGGACTCTAAGGTTCCCCCAAACCCATGCCAGACCCATCTGCCTTTCTCTCTAAGCTTCCTGCCTGTGGCTCAGCACATAAAGCTTTCAGCTAATGCTCCATGACCATGCCTATCTACTTCTTGACATGGTGAGCACAGTTAACCCTCAAAAACTATAAGCAAACAACCTTTTAAATATTTCCTCTTATAAAAATTACCTTCATCACGGTTTCTTCTCACAACAAGAGAACAGTGACTAAGAGAGAGGGGCTCATCTGTGGGGAAGAAGCATGATCCCACAACAGATGTCTAACCATTAATACCATTTTCCTCTTTCTTTCTTAGCACACAGAGCAGTAGGTATGGGGATTATAAAATGTATTAAATAAAACAAAGTAATTACTTTCATTTCTGCTTTCAGGGGCACTCGTTTATTTGATTTTTGGTGATTTTTATATTGACTTTCTTTCTGCCTAAAATCCTTATCTCAGATGTCCCTTCTGATCTTCTTATGAACTGTCCAGGGAAAGGAAGGGTACAAGATCCATCATGACCAGGAAGCTCAAGTGCCAGAATATGAGGTTGCTTCTTGCTGAGATCTCCACAGATCTGGAGGAAAAGAGGGAGAAAAAAAGGAGGGAAGAAAGAGTTCTAGAATGTTTTAGCCTCAATCTATCACTCTAATTCTAATCACGAGAAAAAAAAAAAACTCAGGCAAGTCAAAATGAGACACATTTTACAAAACAGTTCAAAAGTGTAAAAGTCAACAATATACAAGTAAAGTTATTCTAGTGGGAGGAAAAATAACTAAAAAAAGCAACGATCATGGAAAAAATTTTTAGAACCATAGCAACTTAAGTTAATAACAGTGTAACATATAACTATTCATTGCAATAAATGTGCCATTCAAACTTAAGATGTTAATAGTGATGATTGATGTGCATATATTGATAGTATTGTGTTATGTTCATATTTTATTGTATGTTTAAAATTGTTCTAGAATTTTTTAAAATAAATATATAATATTCTTTTTAAAAATTTGTATATGAATATGAGTATTTTTTAAATATTTGTCTTCATGTATGTCTACATACCAGAAGAGGACATTAGATCACAGGAATTACAGTTACATATGGTTGTAAGTCATGATGTGGGTTCTGGAAATGGAAATAATGTCCTCTGGAGGAACATACAGTACCCTTAACCTCTGAGCTATCTCTCTAGGCCAAGACCATACATTTCACACAGACCATACATGTTTCAACACTTAAGAATTCACCAAAACACCAAAGGTACTTTTGAAGATACATTAATATGACATTATATTTGGAAGACTCTAAGTAATATTCAGTAGATTATAGTCTTGCTTGATAAAATGAACACTTTCTAGACAAAAACAATCAAACAAACAAAAAATTCAAAACACAGTGCTGGACCTAAAGCCATATCTATAAAATATAATATAATATGAAATCAGTTTTCAGTAGACTTAAGAATTTCTTGACTATTTATTCAACTTCCATCAAGTCTTAAAGCAAGGCAATTTGTTCCTACAATCCCATATGACTCGTGTGTATAATCTTTTTTATATTTCATAGTCTGCTAATCTATGAGGACTGGATGAGAATATCTGTTCATGGAAGCACCAGTGGAGAACTGAAAGCAAGAGGAAACTCCAGACCTGCAGAGCAGGGTTGCTGCCTAGGTCAATGCGGGAAAGGATTTTAAATGAAGCCTCTGATGATGAATATCTTAGACATTGCAAACAATATAGTCTACACTCAACTCTATATTGTACATAAAATCAGCCATGAGTGATCAATTCTTATCAATATAGCTATACAACTACATGCCAGATTTAATAATTGCCCCAGTTTGGCTCACTGCAATAATTTTTCAGCATCTTTTCTGATGCTGGATCTGTTGGTTTCTGTGGTGAGGAGCTGCAGGCTGTGTTCCTGCTGCCCCAGCTCCTGGTCACCTGGCTAGCTTATGCCCCAAAATAACAACACACAAACTGTATTCATATAAACACTGCTTGGCCCATTTCTATTAATGTGTGTAGCACCCCACGGTGCGCTTACTGGGAACATTCTAGCCTATGTCCATCCTGGATCGGAGCTTCATCGCATCTGCCCTGAGAGGAGCTGCCCTACATCACATCTGCCTGGGAGAGGGGAGCTAAGGCATATGAGCTCACTTCCTCTTCCTCCCAGCATTCTGTTCTGTTTACTCCACCCACCTAAAGGGTGGCCTATCAATGGGCTAAGGCAGTTTCTTTATTAGCCAATGACCTTCCTCCACCAGGTTTCTAAGAGGCCATTTGCTAACTAGAGGTTATTTATTACCCAGAGTAAGCCAAGGCCAAATATTGAAAGATATTTAGATGTTCTATCATTATGTAAACAATGTTGGTAATAAGTAACATGTTAATAAGGTCTAAATATTATTTCATAAAGTGAATGCCTTAAAATAGAGCCATAAAATGTATAAATTGAATAATCAATAACTTTAAATATGTCTTTGACAACCATAAACGCCTGCTTTTTCATAGTGTATTACATAATAATTTATCATTACTATACCTTTCTAGCAAGCAAATGATTTGAGAATGATATAAAGGAATTAATTTTGATACCATAAAAAAGATCCATATTAGTTAGGTTTCTTTAGCTGTAATAAAATATCTGAAATAATAAACTTAGACACAGTTAACCAGGTAATACATATTGACTAAAATCCCACACTGGAGCATGGAAATGGTGGCAATCCTGAGACATTTAGACTTGCGGCTTGTGGAACTAGGTCACTCTAATGCTCTGGGGCAGATGTAGGTACAGATACTAACTGACAGTGGAACATGTGAAGAATTGCAACTGCAGTTGTACTGAACCTCTAAAATGTCAGTAAATGACTTACTTTGTTCTCAGTCATTCAAAAATAAAAATGTTTTAATTGTTATGTTTTTGTCATCACTGAAGAAATAAATTTGGTTTATGACCATCAGGTTATTAAAATGACTAGTCTTTTATAAGAAGTATAACCTGTGTTAAAGAAAAAAACCTGACCATTATGATCAAAGTGCATATTTTTCTGCTCTGTCTGTGTATGACAAAGAACATTTAGAAACTTGAATGGGAATTAGTCTGTTTTGAAAATCCATTTTTTAAAATCTTGGCATATCAAACATACATGAGTCTTTGTCACAACTCACAAATAAACACATTACAAAATTGAAAACAAAAATAAAATAGAAAAGAATGAAATGTGATTAAAGTTGAGACTGTTTATCTCTGAGTCATGGATGATATTGCTGTGGCCATCTGTCTCTGTGAAAGAAAACTGAATTGAAATTGCCAAATATTCAATACAGAATTCATTTATAGGATTAAGTCATGGGAATTCTCGAGTTCGAGACCAGCCTGGTCTACAAGAGCTAGTTCCAGGACAGGCTCCAAAACAACAGAGAAACCCTGTCTCAAAAAATACAACAATAACAAAAAAAAAAAAAAAAGAAAAGAAAGAAAGAAAAAATTCTCAAAGATAACACTGAATACTTTGGAGAAAGTTTACAAAATTTAGTGAATGAGCTGGAGAGATGGCTCTGTGATCAAGAGTCCTTGGTGTTCCTTTAGAGTATCAGAGTTGTGAGCAGAACACTTAACTGGGTGACTGACAGATGCCTGGTACTTCATCCTCAGGTGATCAGACACCTTTATAAGCATCTGCACACACACTTACAACCACACATGACACATTATCCCACAACATTATGTTCAACTTTTGTACACTGTAAAGATTTATCACCCATATTGGTTTTAATAAAACACTGATTGGCCAGTAGTCAAACAGGAAGTATAAATGGGGTGTTGACAGAGATTTCTCTCCCACCCAGTTCTGCAGGCATTTAGTACCAAAGAAATACACAGAGGCCTATATTAATCATAAACTCATTGGCCTGCTTTTTAATAACTCTTACTTCCTACATTAACTCATAATTCTTATCTGTGTCAGCCTCATGACTCGGTACCTTTTATCAGTGAGACAATCTCATCTTGCTTTCTCTGCATTTGGGTTACAACTGCAGACTGACACTTTCCTCTTCCTAGAATTCTCCTGTTCTGGTTACCCCACCTATACTTCCTGCCTGGATACTGACCAATCAGCATTTTATTAAAGTAATACAAGTGACAAGTCCTTATAAGATAGAAGACCACTGTTGCACAGCACTTCCCCTTTTTTCCAAAACAAATACTCTGAATAATCTTCTTTGTTTAGCTTTTTTCCTAATCATTATCCATAGTAACTTGTAACCAACACACTAAACAAAGACAAATATACACAATTCATTTTTTGCAGAATGTGGGCATGGTTTTCTAGGCTACTTCATACTAATTCAGGGTGCTGAAAATCTTATGGGGACATAAAGAAATTTTAGAATTATGATCGAGTCCTGACTGGAGTATTCTGTGAGGCTTGATCATCTCAGCCAGCAATCTTGAAACTATTATGGATGTAGAACTCAAATATCTGAGCCATTCACTCCTATCAGAGATTTCTTGGGGGGGTCTTCTTTGAACAAACTTGATTTTTTTAACCCAGAATGAATCCACAGCCTCTCATTTCCAGTGGAAACAAAAGCAAAACCTCTTCTTCAAAGTAATATATCTTTTCACTTAAATTTTGAAGTCAAGACATTTTCAAAACATATATTCTGGATCAATCCACCAGCATTTATAATCAAATGTCTTTTAGCAGCTGTTGCTCCTTCCTTAGCATTCAAACAATTCAAAGGCAACACAATAACGTACAGTATCCAGACTCTCTGTGTATTTTTCATTGTTATGTAGCTTTATCTTAAACTCTATTTCTTTTTTTTTATTTTTAATTTTTGGTTTTTTGAGATAGGGTTTCTCTGTGTTGGCTGTTCTGGGTCTAATTTGATAGACCAGGCTGTCCTTGAACTCAAGATTTGCCTGCCTCTGCCTCCCATGAGCTGGGATTAAAGATGTGTGCCACCACACCCAACTATTCTTTTTCTTTTTCTCTTTCTTTCTTTCTTTCTTTCTTTCTTTCTTTCTTTCTTTCTTTCTTTTTTAAGGACTTTATCCTTTATCTTTGCTCTCCCAAGCCTACATATATTTTTAAACACAGTATAAAGCATTTAGAGGTTTTCTTCCCCCTTTAAATCTATCTTTACTGTATATCTCTTTTTTTCTGACCACATGTATCTTTAATTTGCTAAGCAATATGGATAGGATTAAAATGTGGCTTTGCCAGCTCGATGCACCATATTTCTTAACTTCCTGAGATTCTAGCTTTATGGTAAAGGTACTGGCATGAGCCATGTTTATTGATACCACCAAGAAGCACGCTGTCAGCTTTTCATAAACACCATTTAAGTGTATTGTGGTGGGGCCTCTTAAAAGAGAACTGCAAGGTTTTTGCAGCTAAAACTGATTCAGGAATCCTCTCTTAAATGAGACCCACTTGCCTCTAGCAAGCAGAGCCAACCTGAGAAAATGCTGCTATCAAGATGCCATGCTTAACTCTGTTCTTTCAGTGTCTAGAATTCCTTCCAAAACTCTGTCAGATTTTAAGTGCTTTTAGTTAACCTTATACACATTGGCACCATTTGTTGAGAGTGCTTTCTGTCCTGCACAGTCCCACAACCATTCAGCACCAAAGAAACACACGGATGCCTACATTAATCATAACCTGGTTGGCCTATTAGCTGAGGCTTCTTTTTAACTCTGACATCCTACATTAACCCATAATTCTTGCCACATCCACGGCTGTCTCACCTGTGTGACAAAATGCCTCTCAGGTGGTAGCCATCTCAAAATGAGGGGCTCAGCTTCCTGGAGCTTGGCCGCCAGCCGTTCTCTGGCAGTCTGCTCAAGTTGTGGTGCCTGATTAGCCTCAATGACCTCGTTCACTTTGTTCCTGGCGATGGTTTCTTGCATTGGCTCTGCTATCTTTTCTTCTGTTCTACTTTTCTCTTGACAAAAACTTAATCTGTTCAAGGAACCAGGAAACATTCCCAACAGTTCCTTGAATACGGAGGAACTGATGCATCAGTTCCCTCCCTTGATTCAGGCCATTAATGTTATGATTAAGACTCTGGCTCACTCTCTGGGGGAATTTATGGATACCCTAGAACAGAAAGAGCTCATGATAGGAGATTTGGTAGAAGATGGGTAAATTATGAAGGAAAATGTATGGAATGGCATGAGTTACCATTTATGGAGAGGTTAGCCAGAATGAGAAACCCCTGGTGCATTTTAGATAGGAAAGAAAGGCAGGCTATTCTTGACAATATGAAGCCAGCCATTCAATATTGGAACATACCCTGGGGGTGGAATCCTAAAGAATGGTGTTTTGGTTACCTTGGTGACCTTGAGGGAAGATATGATTTAGGGCCATGAGAAAGCATAGTTGGTTAGTGGTGTGAAACGAATTTCAAAGAAAAGCTCTGCCCACCTGGCCCTGACCACAAGACTTGCTGAGAATAATCAATTGTTTGTAATCATTTTTCTATGGAAACTTTTATGTCTGCCAACTTCCTTCTGTAATCTCTTAAAAGTGATGCTAGTAAAATTGCAGCAGATTCAAATCTCATTAGAGTTGTGTCTGTCTGTCATTCGCCGAATCCTGGGTTCTCCTAAGCCTTCACCCCTGTTCTCCCTCCGTCTTCAATCTCCAAGAGAGTCAGTCTGTGGCAAATTCTTGACTGTGTCAGCCACATGCCTTGGAACCTTTATCAGCAAGGCATTCCTATCTTGCTTCCCCTACATCTGGGTTACAACTGCAGTATAACCCTTTCTTTTTCCCAGAATCCTCCTGTTCTGGTTTCTTCGCCCATACTTCCTGCCAGGTTAGTGACCAATCAGCATTTTTTAAAGCAATACAAATGACATATCTTTACAGGGTAGAAGACCATTGTCCCACAGCAGTGGGACAACCATTTTAGGAGAATTATGGGAAGAGGAAAGGCTCTGCAGTTGCCATACAGATGCAAAAGAAGCAAGATGAAAAGCTGCACTGAGAAAATATACCAACCCACATGGCTAAGCATAGATAAGAATTATGGGTTAATTTAAGATGTAAGAGCTAGATAATAAGCCTGAGCTAATAGACAAAGCAACTCATAGTTAATATTAGCCTCTGTGTATTTCTTTGGTACAGAATGGCTGTGGCATTGGTGTGACAGAAACTTCCATCTACAAATGGCATTCGAATACTTGGCAAGAATTTCTACATAAAGCCTGAGAAAACTTTAATAAAAATGCTTCTAGATAGATAAAAGAACATAGTCAAGTGTGACTTCTTGATAGCAACATTATCTCAGGTGAGCTCTGTTTATGAGCAGCAAGAAGAGGCACTACTTTAAGAGAGGCTTTCTGATTCAGTGTTAGCAACAAAAACTCTGCAGCTCTTTTAAGAGGTCCTGCCACCAAACACTTAAATGGTGCTTATGAGTAGCAAGCAGTATGCTTCTTTGGTGGTATAAACCAAAGTAGCATGGACCACTCATTGTTTCAAGCATTTTACTACAATTTGCCGGTAAACTCCCTATCAAGTGTCTGAAATTGGTCATGGCACAATCAAATTAGTTTTTTAGATATGCCTGAAAGTATACATTTGGATTCTTAGAAGCCACTACAACAGGCATTTCTCTATCAGCATTCTAATGTAAATGATGTTTAAAAACATCTAAGTCCTTACAGAAAATTTCCATCATTCCCATTCATTACTATTTTTTCACAATAAAATTATTACTAATGTTATGAAAGTTGGGGAAAAGTGCTAATCTCAAAATTTTTCTGTTGAACAAATGAGCTTTGGTAAGCCAGCAAATGTTAGCTGTACTCTTGCCAGTAGCAACATGCTTTATGGTCAACTTCAGAAAAACAATTATCTTTAGGCTAAATGAGTAAGTCAGAAATTCCACTCATGATTTAGATCTCTTAATGATAAGAGACTTCTGTCTCCAGAGATGAATTAAAACAGATCATTTCCAAGCCTGTTATTTCATGATT
This sequence comes from Chionomys nivalis, assembly GCF_950005125.1. Taxonomy (NCBI): domain Eukaryota; kingdom Metazoa; phylum Chordata; class Mammalia; order Rodentia; family Cricetidae; genus Chionomys; species Chionomys nivalis. Next base: position 16,059,057 of record NC_080091.1, on the reverse strand, counting down.
TGACAGAACTTCTTGAAAATTATAATATTTGTAGTCAAGAAGATAGGGAAAATTAACGGTTCTTTTTTCAAACAATTAGTCAAGTAGCTGTTCAACCTAGGGCCTGGTATTTAAACTCTTGACTCTGCATGCTAGAAATCAATTTCTCATGGAATTCACTCTGCGCTGAGTGTACTTTTTCTTACATTATAGCTGGTATCTTGACAACTAGAGTAGCCTGATGAATTGAAACACACAATATTGCTATTATTTACTTGGTTTATCTTCTTTATCCCATTTAATCAGTAGTGCATCAAGGCATCACAATTCACTGAAATGGATCTGGGTTTTTATTTCGTGTGTTTATAAAATCTATTGTGGAATCATTGTTAATTTCACAAGCTGTCTGCAGTACTCATAAACAACACTGTTACTTTGGGCCTAAAGCATTCAGTGATCAAAATAAGAATTTTAGCAATCAGATAAGCTGAGGACTGTTTGAAACAAGAATTTTTGTAAGATGAAAGCCATCAATATTACAGATATGAAATAATGTTGAAACATTCTGGAGAGACTTAGTTGAAAGTGGGGCCCAAGGACCTTGGGAAATTTAGGGCACAGCCACTTTCCCTTTAGACTGGAAAGGAAATTGGAAGGAATTACAAAGAGATCTTCTTTTATCCAAATTTAAACCAAAAATTTCAAAACATTTTTAAAAACGTAGAAATAGCAGAAATGTGTTGCCATTCCTAGGAATTGCTGAAAGTGCTGATGTTGTGCTCTGACTTCACATGGATGCAGGTTACATGAGCATGCCCATTTATGTACTATGAGATGATGATGTAAAATTACCACAGTTAAAATGTTAAGTCCTGACAATATTCAATAGTAAATACATTTTTTAAAAAAAAATATTTTCTTCGAAATGAGAGCTAAGGGAAAATTTAAGGTGTGTTGAAATGGTACATTTATTAAAATTGTTTTATATCTGAATATTAAAATATTAAACTCAAAACTAAAGGTAAAAAGTAAAGAAAACTAAAATATAAGGGGACTAATAATTTACTGATAATATAATGGAAGTATAAATCCCTAAAAAAATTGCAAAAACTATTGACCACTTATTAGTAATATAAATCATGTCTGTAAGGCTTGGTTTGTTTAGTTTTCTTCAATATTCCCTATTCTCTTCTTCATTGTGATTAGGCCAGCAGCGCTGATCTACTCCTCAGAGAATGATGGACACAAATATTTCCATTCAAATTTTTAATCTTGATTAAAATTTCTGTCTAAGTTAAAGGGCTACTTTTTGATGAGTGAGTATAGTGATAAAATGTTTATGTTTTAGTAAATACAGCTTGCCTAAAGATCAGAAGGGCAAATCTGAACCACTAGAGGTCAGACAGTAGTGGCACATACCTTAATCGCAGGATTTGAGAGACAGAGGTAGATTGATCTCTGTGAGTTCAAGTCCACCCTGGGATGCAGAAAATCAATGCTGAAACAAACCCAGGTGGTTGTGGCTCACACCTTTAAACCCAGTACTAGGGAATCATGTGTTTAATTCCAGCACTAGAGGGAATATAAAATTGGAGGAGAGAGAGCTTATTCTGCTTAGTTTGTGGTTGCCTAGCCTTGGTTGAGCCACTTCTCTAGTGGCTTGATTACTTTGCTTTTCTGGTTTTTGGGTTGAACCCCAATATCTGACTCTGCATTTTTATTATTCATGCAACATTTGGTGACCAGCATTTTGGGTATGAATTCACAAAAAAGTCATTTGCCTGAAGCATTTTAGCCAACAACATAGGCCAGAGCCATACAATGGGCTCCCAATGGAGCTTCATGTGGGCTCCAGCCCCAACTGGCTAGGCTATCTTCTCTCTCTGTCTCTGTCTCTATCTCTGTCTCTGTCTCTCTCTCCTCTCTTTATCTCTCTCTCCATTGTGGTTGCAGGTTTACCCTGAACCTGCTTCTTTGGGCTGTTGTCAAACTATGTAGCTGCCTTGAAATCCAATTAGGCTTTTACTCTCCAATGCAGCAGCAATCGACCTCACATCTTCATGAACATCATTGGCAGGTATGATAAGACAACTGAAAATTCTCAAAGGAAAGAATTAGTTAAGATAGACTGATTTTTCCCACATAAAAATAATACAAGAAACATTATAATGGAGGAATTTGCATCTCTGTATGATGATACGCTCGGCAGTTTGAAAATGGAATGATTAAGTGATAGGTTAATTTTGATGAATTTTATGTAATGTCAATTGTAAGCATTATCAACATTATGATTTCTATCTTATCACTAAAAGAGTTCATTAACCTGAGTTGTTAAGAAAGAGACCTAGGGGGGAAAAAACAGATCATAGAGAGATTAAAATCCAGACAGAAGAAAACTCACCTACTCTCCTGCAACCTCAGTGGAACTCTAAAACACAGCTTACTACAATACTGAGGGGACTTAAGAGGTGAGTGAACAGCCACACACAGGAAACCATACTTTCTAGGTTCTCCACTGTGAGACATAACCCCAGGCCCCACCCCCAATTCCCTTGGCTTTTTTAGCCAGCCAGTGGGAGAGATTCCTGTAGATAGGCTCTCCCAAAGACAACCCCATTCACCTGACCCTCCAAGCTACTAGCCCTACTCCGCCACCAAACTTGCCTATCCTTCAGCAACCTCTGTGGAACTCTGAAACACGGGTTGCTGCAATACTGAGAAGACTTAATAACTTGCTACAATACTGAAGGAACTAAGAGCTTGCTACAATACTGAGGTGCTCAAAATCTTGCCACAACACTGAGTGAACCAAGAGAGAAGACCAAGGGAGCAAACCAGGAGAGAAGACCAAGAGAGCAGGCTTAGAGAGAGACCTCACAGGTTTCCTGAGACACAGACATTGAGAGTACAGAGCAAACCAAGAAAAATTCCCAAACACACAGACAGCCACTGCAAAGATTGGATCAAGGTACAAAGACACTGCTTGCCTCATTTGAAAGAAGATATGGGTAGGTGCCAATGCAAGAATTCATCCAACAACCTAAACAGCAACCTGGAAACTCTAGAAACCAGTGATCCTACAGCAGGAAGACTTCATCATCCTAACCCAGAAAAAGCAGAAGGAAAAGACTTTAAATTTAACTTTGTGAGAATGATGGAGACCTTTATAAAGGAAATGCAAAAAACTCCCTTAAAGAAATGGAGAAAAAGACAAACAAAAAATTGGAAGAAATTAATAAATCTCTCAAAGAAAACCAAGAAAAGAACAAACAAACAGGTGAAGCAAAGAGTTCAAATCTTGAAGACTGAAATAGAGGTAATAAAGAAAACACAAACTGAGGGAAATCTGGATATGAAAAATCTGGGTAAATGAAGAGGAACTAATGAGGCATGTATAACCAACAGAATATAAGAGATAGAAGAAAGAATATCAGGTGTTGAAGATACTTTAGGGGAAATAGACTCATTTTTCAAAGAAAATATTAAATTCAACAAATTCCTAACATAAAACTTCCAGAAAATCTTGGATGCCATGAAAAGAACATACCTAAAAATAGTAAAGGTAGAAGGAAAAGAACTCCAGGCCAAAGGCATAGAAAATATATCCAACAAAATCATAGAAGAAAACTATACAAACCTAAAGAAGGATATCCCTATGAAGGTATAAGAAGATTACAGAAGACCAAATAGACTGGACAAAAAAAGTCTCCTTACCATATAATAATCAAAATGCAAAACATACAGAATAGAAAAGAATATTAAGAGCTGCAAAAAGAAAAGGTCAACTAACACATAAAGGTAAACATATAAAAATTACACCAAACTTCTGAATGAAAACCATGAGCCAGATGATCCTGGGCAGATGTGCTGCAGCCACTAAGAGACCATGGATGCATTGCACACTACTATTACCCAGCAAAGCTTTCAATCAGTATCAATGGAGAAAACAAGATATTCCGTGACAAAAACAGATTTAAACAATATGTATCCACAAACCCAGCCCTACAGAAAGTACTACAAGGAGAACCCCAATCCAAGGACGCTACCTGAACCCCCCCAAAAAACACAGGCAACAGATAACCCCCAACCAGCAGAACACAAAGAAGGGAAACACACAAAAACTACTACTGAAAAATAACAGGAATTTACAACCACTTGTCATTAATATATCTTAATATCAATGGACTCAATTGACCTATAAAAATACACAAGCTAAGAGAATGGATACAAAAACAAGATCCAAACTTCTGCTATATAGAAGAAACACACCACAACCTCAAAGGCAGAATCTACCTCAGAGTAAAGGATTGGAAAAAGGTTTACCAATCAAATGGACCGAAGAAACAAGTAGGTGTAGCTACCCTAATATCTAACAAAATAGATTTCAAACTAAAATCAATCAGAAGAGATAGAGAAGGATACTTTAAACTCATAACAAGAACAATCCATGAAGATATAAACTCAATCCTGAACACATATACCCCTAATGCTCAAGAACATCCACATATGTAAAAAAAAATTTACTAAAATTTGAATCACACAACAAACCCCACACACTATTAGTAGGAAACTTCAATACTCCACTCTTGCCAATGGACAGGTAAACCAGACAGAAACTTAAGAGAGAAATAAGAGATAACAGATGTCATGAATCAAAGGGACTTAACAAACATCTATAGAGCATTTCACTAAAACACAAAAGGATATATCTTCATCTCAGCATCTCATGGAACCTTCTCTAAAATTGATCACATACTCAGTAACAAAGCAAATCTCCATAGATACAAAATAATTGGAGTAAGCTCATGTGTCTTATCAAGTCACCATGGATTAAAGCTAGAATTTAACAACAATACTACTTCAAGAACAATGGCAATGGGTTTTTGATCCTACTGCACGTACTGGCTTTGTGGGAACCTAGGCAGTTTGGATGCTCACCTTACTATACCTGGATGGAGGTGGGTGGTCCTTGGACTTCCCACAGGGCAGGGAACCCGGATTACTCTTAGGGATGATGAGGGAGGGGGACTTGATGGGGGAGGGGGAGGGAAATGGGAGGTGGTGGCGAGGAGAAGGCAGAAATCTTTAATAAATAAATAAACAATAAAAAGAAAAAAATAAATCTTAAGACAAAAAGCCAATAAATAAATAAATAAATAAAGTAAGTGCTATTTGGGTCACTGAAAAAAAAATCCTACAAACTCAAGGAAATTGAACAATGAACTACTGAGCCACCCCTGAGTAAAGGAAGAAATAAAGAAATTCAAGCCTTACTTAGATTTAATGAAAATGAAGGCACAACATATCCAAATCTATGGGACACTATGAAAGCAGTGCTAAGAAGAAAGTTCATAGCACAAAGTGTCCACATAAAGAAAAATGGAGAAAACTCAAACTAGTGACTTACCAAAACACCTGAAAGCTTTAGAACAAAAAGAAGAGAACTCATACAGGAAGAGTAGAAGACTAGAAATAATCAAATTGGGGGCTGAAATCAACAAAATAGAAAAAAGAAAACAATACAAAGAATCGATGAGACAAAGTTTTGTTCTTGTTGAAAAACTCAACAAGATAGAATAACCCCTATTAACAGTAATCAAAAGGCAGAGAGATAACATCCAAAATAACAAGATCAGAAATGAAAAGGGGAATATAACAACAGATACTGAGGAAATTCAGAGAATCATTAGGTCATACTACAAAAACCTGTACTCCACAAAATTGGAAAATATAAAAGAAATGGACTTGTTTTTAGATAAATACCATATACCAAAATTAAATCAAGACAAGTTGAGCAATTTAAATAGACCTATAAATCGCAAAGAAACAGAAGCTGTCATTAAAAACCTCCCAACCAAAAAAAAAAAAAAAAAAAACCCAGGGCCAGAAGGTTTTGGTGCAGAATTCTACCAGAACTTTCAAGAAGAGCTAATACCTATACTCCTCAAAGTGTTCCACATAATATATACAAAAGGGTCATTGCCAAACTCATTTTATGAAGCTACAGTTACCCTGATACCAAAACCACACAAAGACTCAACCAAGAAAGAAAATTACAGACCAATCTCACTCATGAACATTGTTGCAAAATTATCAACAAAATACTGGCAAAACGAATTCAGGAGCACATCAAAAAAAAATCGTTCATCATGCTCAAGTAGGCTTCATCCCAGGGATGCAAGCCTGGTTCAATATATTAAAACCTATCAATGTAATAATCATATAAATAAACTGAAAGAAAAAACAATATGATCATTTCTTAGATGCTGAAAAAGCATTAGAAAAAAATCCAACACCCCTTCATAATAAAGTACTTGGACAGATCAGGGATACAATGAATATAACTACATATAATAAAAGTAATATACAGCAATCTGACAGTCAACATCAAATTAAATGGAGAGAAACTCAAAGTGATTTAACTAAAATCAGGAACAAGACAAGACTGTCTACTCCCTCCATATCTCTTCAACATAGTTCTTGAATTTTTTGCTATATCAATAAAACAACAATTGAGATGAAGGGGATTCAAATTGGACAGAAAGAAGTCAAACATTTGTTGTTTGAAGATGATATGATTATATATATATATATATATATATATATATATATATATCCCAAAACTCTTCTACAGCTGATAAATATCTTCAGTGATGTGGCAGGATACAAAATAAACCCAAAAAGATCAGTAGCCCTCCTATAATCCAAAGATAAAGAAGTTGAGAGGGAAATAAGAGAAACATCACCTTTCACAATAGCTACAAAAAACATAAAATATCTCGTGGTAACACTGACCAAGAAGTGAAAAACCTATTCAGCGAAAACTTTAAGTCTTTGAAAAAAGAAACAGAAGAACATAACAGAAAATAAAAAGATCTCCCATGCTCTTATATATGTAAGATCAACATAGTAAAAATGGCAATCCTACCTACAGCAATCTACAGAGTCAATGCAATTTCCATCAAAATCCCAACACAAGTCTTCACAGACCTTGAAAGAATAATAATCAACTTCATATGGAAAAACAAAAAGCCCAGGATAGCCAAAACAATACTGTATGATAAATGAACTTCCAGAGGCATCACCATCTCTGACATCAAGCTCTATTACAGAGCTACAGTAAAGAAAACAGCTTGGCACTGGCATAAAAACCAGGAGTTTGACCAATGGAGTCAAATTGAAGACCCAGATATTAATCCACATACTTATGAACATCTGATTTTTGATACAGAAGTTAAAATTATACAACGAAAAACAAGAAAGTATCTTCAACAAATGGTGCTGGCATAACCAGATATCAACATGTAAAAGATTGAATATAGATCCATATCATATCCTCTCACCAGCCCCCAAATCAAAAGTGGTCCAGTTATTCCAAGCTGCTGTGAAGGGCATGTCTCACCAGGAAAATTAAAAAATCCAGAGTCTTCTATAATAACCATACTGTTCTGGATGCTGTAATAATCATAGAGGATGAATTAAAAATTCAAATTGGAAGTATGAAATATATATTCTGGCAGACTATAAATGATCAAAGACCAAAGCTAAGAGTGTGTATAAATAATTGTGGGTTTGATAGACACAGGTGTGGATGTGAGTATCATTATTCCTGAATTTTAGCATCCAAGCTGGTATCTTTAAGACGCAGATGTTCAACCAAAGAGGAGGCATGAAGTTGTTGAACTACTGAACAGAAAGACAGACACACATGGGGCTTTTCTAAGGAAAAACATTTTATGTTTCCCTTTTACTGCTCATACTCTGTTCTGTTATTTTCCCCTACTGTTCTCCTTCTGTCTTTTCCCTCCAGTTCTCCTTCTGTCTTTCCCCCACTGTTCTTCTGTCTTTCCCCCACTGTTCTTCTGTCTTTTACCTCCTGTTCTCCTTCTGCCTTTTCCCCTATGTTCTCTTTCTGTCTTTCCCCCTATGTCTTCCTTCTGTCTTTTCCCTATGTTATACTTATGTCTTTCCCCCTCATGTTCTCCTTCTGTCTTTTCCCTGATGTTCTCCTTCTGTCTTTCCCTATGTTCTCCATCTGTCTTTTCCCTGAAGTTCTCCTACTTCTTCATTGTTTTCCTTCTGTGTCTTTCCTGCTGTTCTCTTCCTACCTCCTTTATTTTCTCTTATCCCTTTTATAATGCCTAAGACAAAATATTTCTATATACAAAAAGATTACCTTATAATTACAAGTTATATATTTTTCAAAATAAATCAAAATCTTTATAGAAGAAGAAATCTCTTTATTACATGTTTTTAGTAGAAACCAACAAATATTTAAACATTTTTCTTTGTATTAATTTTATCACCATCACATATTCACCCCAAAGTAATCATTCTTTTTCAACTGATTAATAAACTATAAGCAAGCAAAATATTCCTCTCATCTAGTTCTTTTATTTGCAGGCTGCATTTTGTGGTTACACAGAGAGGAACAAATATTTCAGTAATTAACTCAAAATGTAATCTTATAAAATATCTTAAAAGAATCAGGAATCTAAACATGTTTGCTTTATAGATAGATAGATAGATAGATAGATAGATAGATAGATAGATAGATAGATGATAGATATCAGTTGTTTCTACTTTAAGTCTTCCAAATGCGTACCCATTCCTCAACAATATTTTATTAAATCATATCAGGAAGTTGAGGGCAAAAAATAAGTATCAGAAATTAATCATCATTTTTGGTCACCAACACATCTCTAATCAGAAAGTTATTTCAGGTAGTATTACCAGACTGCCTTTGTTTTTATTCCTTGACCTCAATGAGTATCTTGATCAACTAGTGAAAGCAGGGCATTCTAAATATTAAATTATTCACCAAGTTATCTACATCAAGGCCATTAACAAAAACACTGTAACCTAAATTCACTAACAAATTACATTTCTAAATTTTAAGGATGGTGCTTGAATCATAAATCTGTCCCAGCAGCAATGCTTGGAAAGAGGTAATCACTACTATTGTAAGTACCAGTAACATTGCCCAGTGAATGGCTAAATACTCCCTGGGAGTTTTCACAGAACTCAGGAATATAAGCGAGCGACATGGTGACTGCATTAGTAACAAGCAGAGTTATACCAAATAGCAGCACGGTATTCTCAAGACATGTAGTCCTAGGGCTCTGCCTCTCTAAGTCTCATCCACCATGATTATGCCGACTGGTGAGCCATTTTCCATGAAATCAAAGCTGCTTGTTTTTCTCTCACATGGCCACCTACAGGATTCCATGTGGATATGAATGTTATGAAGCAGGTATCATTAAGAGCCATTTTTAAAGCTGTTTACTACCTGGCAAAAAAAATAATGAAAATAGAAAATAAAAATATTTTATTTAAAAAACACAAAATTAATAGATATTTAAGATCATGAAATACAGAAAAAGTAGGCATGAAAATTATTTAAATGTGAAAATTACAAAGAATAACCTAATAAACCTCAAGAAGCTAGAAAATTGAAACTCCTAAAGGAAATGCAAGATTAATGCCAAAATTATAGATAAAACTCATTAGAATTAGAAAAAGATCCAGGCTAATTTGAAAATGTTTTAAAGCAGAGATTTAGTTAGTAAATGAAGTTAGGAAACTTGTACAATTATAAGAAAATAATGATTGTTTATCCATATATTTTATTTATAATAATTTTAAATAAAAATATATAAGCTAAAATGCTTAAGTTTGAACAAACCTAAAAAGAAACATAATCTCAGAATTAATAAAACAGTACATTTTGAGAAAGATGATCAAGTGCATATATGAGGAATTTGTTTATTGCCATTTTTGTCTCAGAAAAAAAAATATATTCATGTTGAAAAGAGTGAAAATGCCTTCAAAATAGTACATATCATAATAAGCATAACCTTCAAATACATTAAAATGGCAAATGAGAACTAAAGTTCCCACTGCAGGTAGGATACAAGGAGCTGATGCTGTCCTGGCCTGCTTGACTGTGTTCATTGTTCACTGTCTTGTGAGTGGAAGAGGAAGCCAGAAAGCAGGAGCCAGGAAAGATGCCAGGTGGTAAAAGACAGGAAGGCTGTTGCTCTAGTCCTCACCTGAGTCCTGGTAGTTTTCTTTGTTAAAATTCTCTGATACATTTTTATATATTATTACAGTACCACATCAAAATCCCCAGACTGCTTTCTTAAAAATTACCCTCATGAAATCTGAGCTTCTCTTCTCTAAAGTATTTAAATCTATAAATTATTGATGGGAGCAAACATTAAGAAAAAGTTTATCTAGCCGGGTGCTGGTGGTGCATACCTTTAATCCCAGCACTCAGGAGGCAGATGCAGGCAGATTTCTGTGAGTTTGAGTCCAGCCTGGTCTACAAGAACTAGTTGTAGGACAGGCTCCAAAGCTACAGAGAAACCCCGTCTCAAAAAAAAAAAAAAAAGGAAAGAAAGAAAGAAAAGGTTTATCTAATAAAGATCTTTACATAAAGTTCCCTTGGAAATAACAGTAAAATACTATAGAAATGGATCAAGGTTTAAATGGAATCAAAGAACATATATAAACATCCAAGTAACTCTTAAAGACACATGACCTCTATACAAGTCTCATTTAGCTCTCAAAGCAATACAAATTAAACCCACAATTTCTGTCATTACATACAGAACAAAACCACCAAAACAAGCAGAGTTTATATAGTTTTCATGTGTGTGTGTGTGTGAGTGTGTGTTTTAAATCAAAAAATAAAAAATAAAATCAAAGTTCTTTCATTGGCCCTGTTTCCATGACTAGCAAAGGACAAAGGAAAGGAAGGGAAGGGAAGGGAAGGGGAGGGGAGGGGAGGGGAGGGGAGGGGAGGGGAGGGGAAGGGAAGGGAAGGGAAGGGAAGGGAAGGGAAGGGAAGGGAAGGGAAGGGAAGGGAAGGGAAGGGAAGAGAAGGAGAGCCATACATTTCCAGGATTTTAATGGGCAATTGTTTTGAATCTTTTTAGACTGATTCTGTAATTACAAACCTATTAGAAGTCATGGCCATCATGGGAATACTTGTACAAACTAGACTGACAATGCTCTGGCATATGTATCTAGTAAAATGAAACAGTTTTAGTACATTATAATATAAGGATATTACAGTATACCACAATCCTACATTACACAATCTTTATACAATTGTATAAAGATCTAGTTGCACTTTAAAAGAAATGCTTACTAAACAGTGTTGCGGGATATCCTTCTGCTCCTCCAGCCAATAGCAGCTGAGATACCAGCCCATTGGGGTGTGGTCTCTCTCCCTTTAAAAAAGCATCCACTTCCCTCCTCTCTCTCTCTTACTTCCTGCTCCACTTCTGGCGACTAGACTCCCTTCCTGATTGCGCAGAGGGCTGTTGTCTGTGATGGTGATCTGTAAGTTTTTTTCCCTTTTAAATAAATAACCATTTTATTAATCATAATTCCAGACTGGTGTTTGTGACTTACACCTTCGCCTTCATCTGGCACCCAACATTTGGTTTTAGGATCCCTCCTTCCCCTGCTCGGCTGCCTGCCTCAAGTTCGGCCGCAGCCTGTGCCTTGCCGCCTGTGCCTTGTGCGTGGAACCAGCAGTTTAACATAAATCATCACACAGTGGCTTTTCTTGCTGCAGTTCTTTATATTTTCCCTTTAGACAACTCAGATTGACTTCAAGTCCCCACGCAGCCTATTGTTTGCCTCCCCACGTGGATTTAAACTCCACAGGCCCATGTAGTCTCTGCCTGCATGGTTTGCTCTTTTCTGAGTTGTTTTTTAAATCTCCCTTGCAAGCACGGCATTTGAGTGGTGGGAACCAGAGCCCACGGTTGCTGGTTGCTGAAAGCTGCAACCCGTCAGGGCGACTCTGTCACATGGAGGCATACACAGCTTTGGGTTACTCTTCTCTCCCCCTGGATTCTGGGTTTATGTTTCCGTGTACGGATTTGATTTAATTACATTTACTTTGTTGAACAACTTGCATTTCCCAGTTTTTAACAAATACTAGGCGGACACTAAAACAGGACCCTGTTTTCGTCGCAACTTGGTAACAATGCCACCTGCTGGATAATAGATAATATGGCAGTTTTTGTTTCCAACACGAATTTTACTGTTTTGGTTACGAATACAATGGGTTATATCATGCAAGGTTTATATGACTATGGGGATAACTTAATTTACTCGTTACTAGGTTTCAGTATTCTTTTGCATATTCTATCATTTAGGAAGACTATGACACTCCTAAGAACCATACAATCTTTACTAGAAACTCATGCAGGTCAGGAGATTCAGGATTCAAAAGCTTTGGAATCACAGGTGCAGAATGGGGACCAAAAAATTAATACCTCAGTGAAATCACTAGAAACACATGCAGGTCAGGAGATTCAGGATTTAAGAGAGACAATAATAAAAAGACTTGAAATGATTGAAGAAATTATTGGAGCTGGTGAACAGAGTAAGAAGGCACAAGGAGAGGATACAATGCCACCACCAGCTATTACACCTGGCTTACCCAGGGTTTTACTGACATACCCTGTAATTCGTTCTGACAAAGCATCAACTTCTAAAGGCTCAAAGGGAGTCAAAGAAGCTAGATGGACGCCAATAGCAATGAATGATCTGAAAGAAATTAAGCAAGCTATTGTTAATTTTGGCTTGCACTCTGCATATGTAAAGGAAATGATAAGGACTTGGACTTCTAATGCTAGAGCTACCCCCCCATGATTTCCATCAGTTAGTGTCTGCAGTTTTAGATAATGGACCTTCCTTGATGTTTGGAATCTATTTCAGAGAAGAATCCAAACATATGGAACAGCAAGGAAGAGCAAAAGGTGTGGAGGTTTCCCAAGATCAAATTCTTGGTGCAGGAAAATATGCTGATCCACAGGTCCAAGCTCTTTATGATGATGAAGTACTGTGTCTATGTCACCAAGCAGCTTTAAATGCTTGGAATAGGCTACAAGATCCAGCAAAAAGGGTTGAATCATATGCCAGAATTAGGCAGCGACAGAGAGAACCCTTTATTGACTTTTTACAAAGATTAATTAAGGCTCTGGACATAGGGGTAACAGACCCAGAAGCTAGATGACTACTTCTTGAATCTCTAGCTTTTGAGAATGCAAACATAGAATGCAAAAAGATAATTGGGCCTTTAAAGTTTAGATCAGCACCTATGGATGAATGGATTCAGCATACAATGAATGTTGAGATGTTTAGCTATAATGATGAATCTTGGGTAGGAGAAGCGATTTCCAAAGCAATGAGGAGACATCAAAATGCCAGGTGTTTAAATTGTGGGAAATTAGGACATCTGAAAAGGGATTGCAGGCAAAGAATTTCTAGGAATAATATCTCTTCTGGGAATGACAAAAATAGGAGACCTTGGTCTTCAGGTATATGTAGGAGATGCGGTAAAGGCTGGCATTGGTCCAACGAATGCAAGTCAACAACAGACAGACAGGGCAACCTGATATCATCAGGAAACTCCTTGAGGGGCCTCTCGTAGGCCCCCAAGCCAACAGTGGCCCAGTCATTCCCAGTCACAGTGAAGAACGTGCCTCACCAAGAAAATTAAAAGCTCCAATTTCTTCCGTAAAAAGTAATACTGGTCTAAATGATGAATTACCCATGGAGGGTGAGTCAAAAAACCCAGTAGGACAGAGTAAACGTATATTTTGGCAGACTTCTATTAATGATCAAAGACCAAAGCTAAGAGTCTGTATAAATGGCACTTTTATTGAAGGCTTATTAGACACAGGTGAGGATGTAAGTATCATTACTCCAGAATCTTGGCATCTGAATTGGCCTCTTTAAGAGGTAGATGTTCAGTTCCTGGGAATTGGAACCCTATCTCGTGTAAAACAAAGCACAAGATGGGTTGAATGCATAGGGCCCGAAGGGCAAATAGGAAGACTAAGGCCATATATAGCCAATATTGCAATAAATTTTGGGGGCCGTGACATGCTACAGCAATGGAATACCCAGATTAACATTCCTGTAGTTCCAGGAACTCATAATTCTGGGAAGGATATGATGAGGTATTATGGAAAAAGGTCACCAGCCATTCAGGCTGTACAAGAACATACAGCAAATACCAAACCTTTAGAGGTACCAACAGCCCTACCTTTAAAATGGCTAACTGAGAAGCCAATATGGATCAAACAGTGGTCTCTAGCTAAAGATAAATTACAGGCATTGGAACAGCTGGTGCAAGAGCAGCTAGATGCTTACCATATTGAAGAATCAACCAGCCCTTGGAATTCTCCTGTGTGTGTTGTAAAAAAGAAATCCGGTAAATGGAGAATGGTGACAGATTTAAGAGCTGTCAACAAGGTAATTCAACCTATGGGCCCACTACAATCTGGAGTTCCTTTGCCTTCTCTATTACCAAAAGGATGGCCTCTTATAGTTATTGATTTGAAAGATTGTTTTTTTTCATTATACCGTTACAAGAAAAGGATAGAGAAAAATTTGCCTTCACAGTGCCTACTTATAATAATTCTCAGCCTAATAGGAGATATCAATGGACTATCCTCCCATAGGGTATGCTCAATTGTCCTACATTGTGCCAATATTTTGTAAGTAAGCCATTGGAAATAATTTGTAAACAATTCCCCAAGTCCATAATTTATCATTACATGGATGACATCTTGTTATCTTATTCCAATAAAGATACTTCAGAAAGGATGTTTGAAGAAGTAGAGAAAGTCTTGCCTAGGTGGGGATTACAAATTGCCCCTGAAAAGATTCAAAGAGAAAATTCTATTAATTACCTAGGTTACAGAAGAGGGTTAGAGAAAATTAAAATGCAAAAGGCACAAATTAGGAGAGACCGGTTAAAGACTCTTAATGACTTCCAAAGATTGTTAGGAGACATTTCCAGTCTACGACCAGCTGTTGGGATAACACCTGATCTAATAGTTCATTTAAACAAAACCTTATATGGTGATAAAGATTTGAATACTCAAAGAAAACTGACAGCTGAAGCAGAAAAGGAACTGACAATGATTGAGGAAAAATTACAGGAGGCACATATGGTTAGGGTGAACCCAAATTTTAGCTGCACCCTAGTCATATTGCCTTCCAGAATTTCTCCTACAGGGATTCTAATGCAGAGGGAAGATATTATTTTAGAGTGGATATTTATACCTAATAAACCAAGTAAAAAATTAAAAACTCACGTGGAAAAAGTCTCTGAATTAATTATAAAAGGTAAGCTGAGACTTTGTCAACTAGCAGGTATAGACCCAGCAGAAATTATCGTGCCTTTTACTACTGAAGAAATAAGAAAGTTATGGGAAGACAATGAACCATGGCAATGAGCTTGTGCTAATTTTTTGGGAGAAATTAATAGCAACTATCCCAAAAGTGGTAGACTTAACCTCATAAAGAGAACTTCTTGGATTCTTCCCAGAATTGTATGTGATAATCCAATAACTGGAGACTGTACGTTCTATACTGATGCAAATAAATCAGAGAAAGCAGGTTATAAGTCAGATGAATTGAGTAAGGTGGAACAAAGCCCTTATAATTCTGTCCAGAAGGCAGAAATATATGCCATTCTTATGGTGCTAAGGGATTTTAAAAAACCTCTTAATATAGTTACAGATTCACAATATGCAGAAAGAGTTATCTTGCATATTGAAACTGCAGAATTTATACCAGATGACACAGAGTTGATTTCATTGTTTATCCAGGTACAAGACATAATCAGGAACAGGCTTTGTCCGATGTACATAACACACATCCGGTCCCATACAGGTCTGTCTGCTCCTCTAGCACAAGGCAATGCTGAGATTGATCAATTATTGATTGGAAGCAGGTTGCAGGCCTCAGAATTTCATAAGAAGCATCATTTCAATAGTAAAGGCCTAAAGAAATAATTTTCCATTACATGGCAACAAGCTAAGGACATTATAAAGAGATGTCCTACTTGTTCTTTCTATAATCAAACACCGTTGCCTGCAGGGAGTAACCCAAAGGGTGCTAAAAGAAATGAAATCTGGCAGATGGATGTGTTCCACTTTATGGAATTTGGTAAATTAAAATATGTACACCACATAGACACGTATTCAGGTTTTCAATGGGCTACTGCCCTGAGCTCAGAAAAGGCTGATTCAGTAATCACACATTTATTAGAAGTTATGGCCATCATGGGTATACCTGCACAAATAAAGACAGATAACGGTCCAGCATATGTATCTAAGAAAATGAAATGCTTTTTTGATTATTATAATATAAAACATATTACAGGTATACCAAATAATCCTACAGGTCAGGCAGTTATAGAAAGATCAAATTGTATTATAAAGGACATGCTGAACAAACAGAAAGGGACTGAAAATACCCCCAGAAATAGATTACATAATGCTTTATTAACCTTGAATTTTCTTAACGCTAATGAGAAAGGACGATAGCAGCAGAAAGACATTGGATAATGGAAAAGTCTGCTGAACTAAATCAACCGATTTATTTCAAAGATGTGCTGACCTCTCAATGGAAGCCAGGAGATGTGCTACATTGGGGAAGGGGTTTTGCTCTTGTTTCCACAGGAGAAGAAAAATTGTGGATACCATCAAAATTAATAAAGGTTCAATTTGAAGAGGAGAAACCTCTTGGAAAGGAGAAATGACAACTCATCCACAATGATGATATTCATACAGGTGGCAAGAAAAACATAGAATGGGGGCAGGGTTCTGTTCTTATCTCCACAGGAAAACACTCATCTTTGAAAAATTCAAGGGACCCTGGATGTTTGGATACTGACAGATGGAAAAATACCTGCTCAATAGGAACTATCAAGAAAACTGAATAGGTTGTGTAAGTAAAATATATTAAACCATATTTCTAAATTTATAGAGCTGGTTTTGAAGTTGGGCTCTGGCTCAGTCCCTCTCCAATTCTAAGCCTGTTGGTAAGAGAAAAACCCAGAGTTTCTGGAGTTTCTGTCTCATGTCAAGAGCCATGATAGGGGACAGAAAGAAATATGAGTTTAGAAAACATCTTTGCTTTTCTTCATATCTATCATACCTTTCATTAAATATATCTATCATGCCTTTCATTGAGTATATATATGTCTATATGATTAATGTTTAATTTTTTCACAATGAACAATGACTTTTTCCTGAAGTGACATTTGAAGTTTCCAGGAAGAAGATGGGGCCCCACAACAAGAACTCCACCTGGTTGATATGACGTCATGATACTGATATCGCTACTACAAGACCTGTTTTGGGTACCAGCTGTACAAGACAGTTCCAAATTGGTTAGCTGAAACGGTGCACATCTTTTACAACATTCTGGCCAGACCTGTACAAAATACTCAGAGACTATTTGCAATTTTAAAAGACATTGATCTTGAAATTTAACCATCATTTTACTTTCACGGGATCCCCCAGAAAAAACATCACCCCCATGACAGCTGGAAGTAACTCTAAAGGACTACATCCCCTCTCCCAGTAAAGTTTGCCCTTGGGTTTAGGGACATCATTTAGGGGTTGATTATAATTGGTATCCGGTTGAGGGTTGGGGAAGGAATTTTATAAGCTCAGGGATCATTTAAAAAAAAGAGGGGTAATGGGATGATGGGATTATAGATTGGTACTTGTTGGTACTTGTGAGTTATTGTTTTGAGACAAATATATTGGTATCGATTCTTATATATTGATACAAAGTAAAATATTGACTATTGTATGCATGCATGTTTCTACCTCTGTTTAAAACATTTTTTATGTATTGACAAATATTGTATTGATATATATATATATAGTATATATTTACCATATTGCAGTGTACATTTCTACCTCTGATTAAGATACTTATATATTGTTTGTGTACTGATATATATTTACCATACTGCAATGTATATTTGTACATTGTTTATATTTGGAGGTCATTGTCTTCATTTGTTTCACAGTCGTTTATTGTCTTAGTTTTTAAGTTAGATAGGTATTGAGAATTATATAGATCAATAGTATTCTAAGTTTGTCATTTATAATTAGACTAATCAGGTTCTTTAGATACATAGAGATTATACTCAGTATAGATAGATAATCTTCAACCTCTTCAAAGAGCTGTAGAAAATGGCCTTTAATCTAACTCAGAGTTTTGTGGTAGTGAGACACAATTGCTCCTGGCAACACCATTCTATTCCCAAGAGAATGTTGAGCACCAAAGACACTCCAACTGAAGCCTTTCTTCTTGGCTGAACTGGCCTTTGGGCAAAGAAATGCCCATACCTCAACCACTGACAGAGATACAGAGTATCCGTGAATGGAAAAAACAGGACTGTCATATCCTGTAAAGACAGGGTAAGATAGTTTTGACAAGTTTCTTGCCTTTGAAAATGGTATGTCAGTTATGTTAGGCCTTAGCCAAAGTTGGTTGCTTCAACGCTGCAAACGTGACCTTGGGTGATTGCCCAGGTAGCTAGTTGTCTCTGATTTGTTGCATGTTTTTTAAGTTGTTTGATTGCACTTCCTAATCACTCAGGTAACATTATTTTCCTTCTCAGATCTTCGATGGGGTTGAAGACTATATAAATGTAGTTACTTTCCACTCATGACTTGGCCAAGCTATTTATTATACAAGACCTAAGCTAGTTAGAATAGAATATTTGGCAAACTTGTGCAACCACTTTGGAAATCAGTCTGGCGGTTTCTCAGAAAAATTGGGATCAACCTACCCCTGGACCCAGCAATACCACTCCTGGGAATATACCCAAGAGATGCCCTATCATACTACAAAAGCATTTATTCAACTATGTTCATAGCAGCATTATTGTAATAGCCAGAACCTGGAAGCATCCTAGGTGTCCTTCAATGGAAGAATGGATGAAGAAAGTGTGGAATATATACACATTAGAGTACTACTCTGCAGTAAAAAACAATGACTTCTCGAATTTTGCATGCAAATGGATGGAAATAGAAAATACTATCCTGAGTGAGGTAACCCAGACCCAAAAAGATCATCATGGGATGTACTCACTCATAATCGGTTTCTAGCTATGGATAGGGGGCCTCTGAGTCTATAATATGTGGTCCTAATGAAGCTAAACAAGAGGGAAAACCCAAGGAAAAACATATAGTTATCCTCCTGGCTATGGGAAGTAGACAAGAGTGCCAGGCAAAAAATTGGAATCTTGGGGGTAGGGTGGGATGGGGGTAAGGGGAGATGGAGAAAGAAAAGTGTGAAGGAGAGGATGAGGAGAACTTGGGGAAATGGGATGATTGGGGTTATAGGAAGGTTGGATAGGGGAGCAGAGAAACTCATATCTTAGTTAAGGGAACCACCTAAGGGTTGGCAAGAGACTTGAACTTGGTGTGGCTACCAGATGCCCAGGGCAATGTCCCCAGTTAGTTCCTTGGGCACCTGAGGATAGGGAACCTGAAATGATCCTATCCTATAGCCATACTGATGAATATCTTGCATATCACCATAGAACCTTCATCTAGCGATGGATGGAGATAGAGACAGAGACCCACACTGGAGCACCGGACTGAGCTCCCAAGGTCCTAGTGAGAAGCAGAAGGAGGGAGAACATGTACAACAAAGTCAGGACCACGAGGGGTGCACCCACCCACTGAGGCAGTCGGACCGATCTATGGGGAGCTCACCAAGGCCAGCTGGACTGTGACTGAAAAAGCATGGGATAAAACCAGACTCTCTGAACATGGCGGAGAATGAGAGCTGACAAGAGGCCAAGGACAATGGCACGGGGTGTTGATCCTACTTCAGGTTCTGGCTTTGTGGGAGCCTAGACAGTTTGGATGTTCAACTTCCTAGATCTGGATGGAGGGGGGATGACCTTGGACTTTCCACAGGGCAGGGAACCCTGACTGCTCCTGGGACTGGAGAGGGAGGAGAAGAGGATTGGGGGGAGGGGGAGAGGGGTGGGAGGTGGGGAAGAGGCGGAAAATTTTTTTTTTCAATAAAAAAAGAATAGAATATTTGTACTTATAGTATATAATTTCATAGTAGGTTTAGAACTCTCTTACTTAAACAAAAGGGGGAGGTGTTGCGGGAGGTCCTTCCACTCCTCCAGCCAATAGCCGCTGAGATACCAGCCCATTGGGGCGTGGTCTCTCTCCCTTTAGAAAAGCGGCCACTTCCCTCCTCACTCTCTCTTACTTCCTGCTCTGCTTCTGGCGACTAGACTCTCTTCCTGATTGTGCAGAGGGCTGTTGTCTGTGACGGTGATCTGTAAGTTTTTTCCCTTTTAAATAAAAACCATTTTATTAATCATAATTCCAAACGGGTGTGTGTGACTTATGCCTTCGTCTTCAAAACAGGAAGTGGTAATTAATACTCCCAGAGATACATTACATATTGCCTTGTTAACCTTCAATTTTCTAAATGCTAATGAAAACACACCAACAGCTACGTTGAGATGTTGGACAGTAGAAAAAACTACTGAACTAAATCAGCCTGTGTACTTTAAAGATGTGTTGATTTTAGAATGGTTACTAGAACGTGTGTTATGTTGGGAAAAGGGTTTCATTTTTGTTTTCATAATAAAGGACTAACTATGGATACCATCAAAATTAAAAAATAATTGATTTGAACAAGAGAGACCTCTTAATAAGGAGGATTGATAGCTCATCAACCAATATAGAAATTCAACATGTCAAAAAGAAAACTCACCCTTTAAGAATCAGGGCATGTTTCTGAGTTTGTTTTTTGGTCTTTATAGGAGAATAGAAATACCTAGCTTCAAGGATTCAAAAGACCTTGGACATCTAGGCATCTAAAGAAGAAAGGAAAACCATTTGAACAAAAATTATCAAGCAAAGAAGAATCTGACCTTGTGGTACCAATAATCTCACTACCTAAAAATTAATATCTTTTTATTTCTCAAAATGGTTGAAGTCCCCACTCAATTAAAAATTAAAACTAGCTTTGAAATCCTACTGTAGTTCTCTCTTCTCTAAATCCAAGAATGTTGTTAAAAGAAAACTTCAGAATCTCTGTTTCATAACAGAAGAGCCACCTGGTATAGGACAGAATAAAACAAAAATCTAGGGACTATTGTCACAAATTCTTTCAACTTATACTTATTCTGACTCTTTAGAACCTTTCTTTAGGTATATTACTATCTTACATTTTAAATTTTTTGTTTTAATATTAATAATGTTCAAATTTTCTACAATAAACAATAAATTTTCCTCTGAAATCTCCAAAAGAATGATATAGCCCCACAACAGTGACTCTACCAGGTCCATAATAATGCTGTTGTGCCAATACACAACACTCAAATATTAACTTTGGATTAGAAACTGCTTGGGTCAATTCCAATGGTAGCTAGCTGAGATGGTCCATCTTCTTACACCACTCTAGCCAGAACTTCAGATAAGCCTTTCCTGATACTCTGAGACTGAATAGAAATGCTGCAGTTAATCTTCATGAGACTTAACCATTATTTTAGGTTTTTACAGGATCCCACCAGACAGCTGGAACTAATTTTAGAAAATGATGTCTCCTCTCCCAACAGATGGGATTGATGGTTTTTGGTTTATCTCAGGGTTATTGACAATTTTCATCTGTAGGGCTTGGTTATAAGTTGTTATAGGGTTGGAGACGAAGCAATAAAAATTAGACTCAGTATCTCATTTGGAATAGAAAAAAGGGGCATAGATAAGATAGGATGATGAAGTAGATTATTATATCTACTTTTATTATTTTTTTTTATTTTTTTATTGAAAAAAAAAATTTCCACCTCCTTCCCACCTCCCATTTCACTCCTCCTCCTCCCGCACCTCTCCCCCTCCCCCCACTCCTCTTCTCCTCCCTCTCCAGTCCCAGGAGCAGTCAGGGTTCCCTGCCCTGTGGAAAGTCCAAGGTCCTCCCCACTCCATCCAGTTCTAGGAAGGTGAACATCCAAACTGTCTAGGCTCCCAGAAAGCCAGAACATGAAGTAGGATCAAAACCATGTGCCATTGTCCTTGGCCTCTCATCGGCTCCCATTGTCCACCATGTTCAGAGAGTCCGGTTTTATCCCATGCTTATTCAGTCCCAGTCCAGCTGGTCTTAGTGAGCTCCCAATAGATCAGACCCACTGTCTCAGTGGGTGGGTGCACCCCTCGTGGTCCTGCCTTCCTTGATCATGTTCTCCCTCCTTCTGCTCCTTGTTAGGACCTTGGGCGCTCAGTCCGGTGCTCCAGTGCGGGTCTCTGTCCCCATCTCCATCCATCGCTAGATGAAGGTTCTATGGTGATATGCAAGATATTCATCAGTATGGCTATAGGATAGGGTCATTTCAAGTTCCCTATCCTCAGCTGCCCAAGGAAATAACTGGGGACATTGCCCTGGCAGCTGGTAGCCACTCCAGGTTCAAGTCTCTTGCCAACCCTTAGGTGGCTCCCTTAACTAAGATATGTGCTTCCCTGCTCACATATCCAACCTTTCTTTATCTCCAATCATCCCGTTTCCCCAAGTACCCCCCATTCTCTCCTTCACACTTTTCTCTCCCCATCTTCCCTTACCCCCATCCCACCCTACCCCCAAGATTCCAATTTTTTGCCTGGAAATCTTGTCTACTTCCCATAGCCAGGAGGATAACTGTATGTTTTTCCTTGGGCTCACCCTCTTATTTAGCTTCTTTAGGATCACAAATTATAGACTCAGTGGCCCCTTTCCACGGCTAGAAACCAATTATGAGTGAGTACATCCCATGATCTTCTTTTTGGGTCTGGGTTACCTCACTCAGGATAGTATTTTCTATTTCCATCCATTTGCATGCAAAATTCGAGAAGTCATTGTTTTTTACCGCAGAGTAGTACTCTAATATGTATATATTCCACACTTTCTTCATCCATTCTTCCATTGAAGGACATCTAGGTTGCTTCCAGGTTCTGGCTATTACAAATAATGCTACTATGAACATAGTTGAACAAATGCTTTTGTCATATGAGAGGGCATCTCTTGGCTATATTCCCAAGAGTGGTATTGCTGGGTCCATGAATTAATCAGTTTTAGACAATTTGCATTGATATGGATTCTTTTATATTGATACAAATGTAAAGTTTTGTTCTTATCGTGTTTAAGATAATTTGTATACTAATGCAAATTTAAAATTACTTTTTCTATATTGTATATATGTTTCTATATCTATTTAAAATATTTTTGCATATTGATACAAATATAAGATTATTTTTGTCATACTGTGTGTATGTTTCTACTTCTGTTTAGTATATTTTGTATATTGATGCAAATTAAAGTTACTTTTGTCGTATTGCACTACATGTTTCTACCTCTGGTTAAGATATTTTTATATATTGTCAGATCCTTTATTTTATAATGAAGCTTTAGTCTTTAAGCTATATAGGTTATTAAGAATTACAGGTTAATAGTCACCCATATTTGTCATACTTATATTACTTAGGATTTCTAGTTGCACAAAGATGTATTTCATATGGATAGGTAGTATTCAAAGACTTCTAATATCTAAATAATATGGCATTTAAATGCTTTAATAACTTATTATCCTGTTGAAGTGAGATACAACTACTCCCAGCAGCACCAATGTACTCATCAGAGAATGATGGGCACAACTGATACTCCATATGAAGCTTGTTTTCTTCTTGGAAAAAACTAACCTATTGGGCAATGAACTGCCCTTGCCTTGACTTCTGACAGTAAGCATACTGTTCAATCCAGAAAAGCAGGACACAAGGAAAAAACATTGCTTGATGGCATCACTGGAGCTGGTATAGATTATTTTGTTCTCAGTGGTGCACACTCAGGTTCCCAGAAGATGAACTACCAGACCTACATCTTGGTCTCAGTTGTTGCTTCATGGAGAGATTGTTTGTAGTTCTTGTTTGGAAATATCCTGGCAAAGATAGTAAAGAAATGTTCAAAGTTTACACTATATCTCGTACCATCCTCCTAGATGATCTTCCTGCAAAAGAGGACTATATTCCTGTGTTTCCTACTTTCTCTAGTATTGATTACTTATGAAAATTCATGCTATTGAACACTAACACTGTGAGATAGCCATGTTTTCAGAATTGAAAGGGTGACAATGAGCCACAAAGGAACTGAGCTATCTCAACTCTTTCAGGTATCAGAGAACACAATTTTCAGTTCCACATATTAATCAAAAAGTACAGCAATAGGAGTTTAATGATGGCAGAAATATAACTACTCACACAACTTTGACACATTATTCTTTCATGATAAACATGCATTTAATATGTAGCCCTCAAACTCCAATAATAATTTTTCTAAAAAAAATGGTAGTGAATGATCATGAAAATGAAATAAACAACAAAAAAGCTTGCATGGAAATGTTTCCAAGGCATTACTCATGGTAGCACTAAATTGCATGCAACTCATAAGAACATCAATTCAAGAAATCCAATAATTTTGAAAGAATTAGCTTAAATCTATTATACTTAAAAGTAGAAAAGACTAATAATATTTATATAAATAGATGAATTTTCATAGATTTATCTATTTATCATAGATTTATTTATCATATATTTATCTAGGGCCAAAGCAAATAGGATAAAATAACTACACAAGTGATTTCATTTTCATGACATTCAATAGATTCAATAATATGTAACAAGAGACTGAACAATGACAGCCTTAGAACAGAGGGAAATGACCAGGAGTGGATGACAGACATTCTCTGAGTATGTGTCAGACGGTAATAAAAATGCTCTATGTATTTATGTGAAGTGGATTACAGGAATGAGGTGTCTTTCCCAAAGGCCATATTGTACAGCTAAAATCCATGCTGATCAGAAAAGGAGAGATGAAAATATATTAGCCTAATCTCAATGTATAAATAAAGCAGCTTCAACTGAAAGAGGCAAAGAATACCACACCGACTTAAGCATCATCAAGAAAGACGGCTGTATTTATATCTCACCTCCAAAGAGAAAAAGCTAAAGAGAGTAAACTTTGTTATTTAAATACCATAAATATTTTCTCTCAGAAATGGAAGTTGGTGCAACAAGATTTTCCTCTTCTTTATTAGCAGTTGTGATTCAGTCAGATGCCTCTGTGTTTAAGAAGCACAGTGTTCAGATGTGTGCCCGAACATGTGATATTGGCTATATCAGTCCTTACTGTTTGGATAGATGGGTTTATGCTGGGATCAAAGCACTAATTGTTTTTCCTTATAATTTAGATGGAAGACATTGGGAGTTCAGTGGTTGTTCAGCTGCCTTTGTTCTCATTTGCACAGAAGTCCCTTTTTAAATATTTTTTGAAACCAAATGATTCTCACAGGCAGCATGCTGGAAATCCCTGGTTTTATTCATTTACTCTAATACTAACTGGAAATATTCTTGAAGGAAGTTGTTTTGAAACAGCTGACAGGTGCAGAGGAGTAATGGAGACAGCTGTGACTGCAGAGCATCCACAGAGGTGGGGGAAGACTTAAGTATGAATTACTAAAGACTGTCATATAGTTACTTAAAAATTTTAATTTCTAGTGTATGCTGGAATGCTGTGTCCTGAAGCAGTTTTTTCTATAAAGTTGAATCAGTGACAAGACATTGAGCTAAAGGCTTTCTGTCACTCAAGATAAACAATTCTGGAAATTTCTCTTTTTTTGTTTGTTTTTCAAGACAGGGTTTCTTTATGTGTAGCCTTGGCTGTCCCAGAAATCATTCTGTAAACTATGCTGGCCGTGAACTCAGAAATCTATAAGCCTCTGGCTCCTGAGGGGTGGGATTAAGGTTGTATACTCAAAAATGACTTTATCAAATCCAGAATTATTCTAGAGCTACCTAGTGTTAGGGATCTGCTTCAGTTTCAATCAAAGCTAACATTAAGCTAGAATTAATTTATCCATGATGTAGTTTTTTAATCCATTTACACTACAGAATATAAAGTACAACATTTATCTCTTTAAACAAAAAATACCTTTAAGAATTTTCTCATCTGGAAAAGAAGAAAAGTAATCCTCCACAGGCTAAGTGAGAGCCACAACTCGCTAACAATTTGTTTCTTTGAAAACAATAGAGCACTAGTCAGTTATGTCATTCGAATTCAGAAGGACAGAGTGAAAGAGCAGACATTCCCAGTTAGGATGATCCAAAGCACAGTGCAGATGGGGCATCATAAATGAGTAAAAGGTCTATCAAGTTATGGCTTTGTTAATCCACGTAGATGAGATCCGTTATAGTGGCCCAGGGATGGATTCCATTGGTGAAGCACTTGAGTAGCATGCAAGATGTCCCCAGGTTTAACCCTTAACAGTGCAAAAATAAATGCAATTAGTTAATAGTTAATTCTTCATAATTATGTAGATTGGTTCATTCTGTAGGTCTTATTGGAAATATACAAGGCAGATTACATTTCATTCTAGAAAAAGTGTATATATACATGAACAAAGAGAACAGAGTAATGCTATTGGAAGCCAAAGTACAGGCTACTAATAAAGCCTTGTGTGATGTTTCTGACAAAAGGCAAATTTTTTAGCAAAATACCTCATATACATGAGCATTTTCACAGTAATGATAAATTAACCTGTTGATGGAGCTGCAGGCTGCATTCCTGCCGCCTGGCTCCTGGCCGCCTGGCTAGTTTATGCCCCAAAATAACGACACACAAATTGTATTCTTTTAAACACTGCTTGGCCCATTTCTATTAATGTGTGTAGCACCACAAGATGCACTTACCAGGAAGATTCTAGCCTACGTCCATGCTGGGTCGGAGCTTCACCCGTCTGCTCTGGAGATGAGAGCGGCCTGGCAACTGAGCTCACTTCCTCTTCCTCCCAGCATTCTGTTCTGTTTATTCCATCCACCTATGTTCTAACCTATTGGGCCAAGCAGTTTTTTTATTAATTAACCAATGACCTTCCTCCATCATTGACCAAGATAAACAGAGGGTTTGTTGATGTTGCTGTTGTTTTCTTGGTTTTTGTTTGGTTTTGGGTTTGTTTTTCTCTGATCCTTTTTGCATATTTTCAAATTCTGAAAGTGTAAGAGGCAATTAGTCAGAAGGAAAAGTCTTCCACTAGATAGGTGCTTTGGGGACTAATGTTGAGACTTCTCAAGAGTACAACAACTCTTCTAAGCATGAAACAATTTATAAAAATGCTAATTTATTTTTTCAGAAATTAACTAATGTCTGCTTACAGGCAAAAAGTAGCATTGCATAACACGAAGTTTGGAGCTGTGGAAATTTTATTGATGAGATAAGGATATCTAATATTAGCTCTATAGTTATTATTACTCTATTAAGTGATTTTTTTATTGAAACAATTTCTGCCTCCTCCCCACCTCCCATTTCCCTCCTCCTGCTCTCACTCCTGTCCCCCTAATTCCACTACTCTCCTCCTCTCTCCAGTCCTCTCCCCCTCCCACCACTCCATGCCCCCTCCCTCTCCAGTCTGAAGAGCAGTGCAGATTCCCTGCCCTGTGGGAAGTCCAAGGTCCTCTCCCCTCCATCCAGGTCCAGGAAGGTAAGCATCCAAACAGGATAGGCTCCCACAAAGCCAATTCCTGAAGTAGGATCGAAACCTAGTGCCATTGTCCTTGGATTCTCATCAGCCTTCATTGTCCGCCATGTTCAGAGAGTCCGGTTTATCCCATGCTTATTCAGTCCCAGTCCAGCTGGTCTTAGTGAGCTCCCAATAGATCAGCTCCACTGTCACAGTGGGTGGGTGCACCCCTCACAATCCTGACTTCCTTGCTCATGTTCTCCCTCCTTCTGTTCCTCATTAGGACCTTGGGAGCTCAGTCCGGTGCTCCAATGTGGGTCTCTGTCACTATCGCCATCCGTTGCCTGATGAAGGTTCTAAGGTGATATACAAGATATTCATCAGTATAGCTATAGGATAGGGTCATTTCAGGTTCCCTCTCCTCAGTTGCCCAAGGTATTAGCTGGGGATATCTCCTTGGACACCTGCCAGCCCTTCTAGAGTCACGTCTCTTGCCAACCCTAAGATGGCTCCCTTAATTAGGATATATACTTCCCTGCTCCCCTATCCACCCTTCCTTTATCCCAACCATCCCATTCCCCCAAGCTCCCCCCATCCTCCCCTTCTCACTTTTCTCACCCCATTTCCCCTTACCCCCATCCCACCCCCACGTTCCCAGTTTATGGCCGGCAATCTTGACTACTTCCCATATCCAGGCGTATGACTATATGTTTTTCTTTGAGTTCACCTTCTTATTTTGCTTCCCTAGGATCACAATTATAGGCTCAATGTCCTTTATAGTTAGAAACCAAGTATGAGTGAGTACATCCCATGTTCATCTTTTTGGGTCTGGGTTACCTCACTCAGGATTGTGTTTTCTATTTCCATCCATTTGCTGATATAGATATGAATAATTTTCATTGGTATAGATTTTAAGATCAATTTTGTTATATATGTATATATATATATGTATGTATGTATTTCTGCTCTTGATTAAGGTATTAGTGTAGTTCATTTAAAAATGTAATGCATAATTAGGAAATATAGGTTGCTAATGGATAATCATAGATAATAGTAAAGCTTGTAATCATGTTAGATTTTCTGGATATATAGAGATATATTTCATTTAGATAGGCATTCTTCATATCTTTCAAAGACTGCAGAATATGGCATTTAAAATATTTTAATAACTTAGGGCTTTTCATAACAATGAGACATGTCTGCTCCTGGCAGCACCAATCTACTTCAAGAGAAAGATGGGCACTGAAGAGGCTCCTTAAAGAGTTTGATAGCCATTTGGGCAAGAAACTGCTCTTGCCTGGACTGTTGCATAAACTGGACACAAAGAATCTGCAGAGAGAGGACTATTGAATTTGCCTAAAGGTGAGATGGTCTTTCGGGGTTCCTGACTCATGAAAGAGTCTGTGAGACATTCTGCAGGACACAGCAGATAGTGACTGAATTGTCTTTGGAATTTCCTGCTTCATGAAAATGTCTGCTGGATACTATGGGTCTGTAGGCCGAAGATGGATGTCCCAATGGTACAAAAGAACTTTGGGTGACTGTCCAGGCAACAAGATGTCTCTGTCATTTCTAGAGTTTTGGAAGTTGCTTACTTCTTGTTTGCTTAGGTAATATTATATCCTTCTGGAGTCTTTGATGGAGTTGAAGAATAAATAGATAGTTATAGTTTTCCTTAGTTATGATAAAAGATAAAGTAGATATAAATATTGTAACTGTAATTCTTGCTTGATAACTGTTTTGTTATATGTAATTTTACTATGTTAAAGTTAAAGTCTTTCTTTTTTGTTTAAACAGAAAAAGGGGAAATGATGGAGGTGGGTCTTGTATTAATCTTTTGCTTTCATTGGTTAATTAATAAAGAAACAGCCTAGGCCCATTTGATAGGCCAACCCTTAGGTGGGTGGAGTAAACAGAACAGAATGCTGGGAGAAAGAAGCCGAGTAAGTGCGTCTAGTTTCTTGAGTTCTTTATATATTTTGAGATCAGACCTTTGTCTGTTGCAGGGTTGGTGATCTTCTCCCATTCAGTAGGTTGCCTTTTTGTCTTAATGACAGTGTCCTTTGCTTTACAGAAGTTTCTCAGTTTCAGGAGGTCCCATTTATTCAATGTTACGCTTAATGTCTGTGCTGCTGGGGGTATACGTAGGAAATGATCTTCTGTGCCCATAAGTTGTAGAGTACTTCCCACTTGCTCTTCTATCAGGTTCATTGTGTTCAGATTGATATTGAGGTCTTTGATCCATTTGGACTTGAATTTTTTGCATGGTGATAGATATGGATCTATTTTCATTTTTCTACAGGTTGACATCCAATAATGCCAGCACCATTTGTTGAAGATGTTCTCTATCTTCCATTGTAAACTTTTAGCTCCTTTATCAAAAATCAGGTGTTCATAGGATTAAGGGTTAAAATCCGGGTCTTCTATTTGATTCCAATGGTCGACTTCTCTGTTTTTATGCCAATACCAAGCTGTTTTCAATACTGTAGCTCTGTAATAGAGTTTGAAGTCAGGGATGGTAATACCTCCAGAAGTTCCTTTATTGCATAAGATTGTTTTTGCTATCCTGGGTTTTTTGTTTTTCCATATAAAGTTGATTATTGTCCTCTCGAGATCTGTGAAGAATTTTGATGGGATTTTAATGGGGATTGCATTGAATCTATAAATTGCCCTTGGTAGAATTGCATTTTTACTATGTTGTTCCTCCCAATCCAAGAGCAAGGGAGATCCTTCCATTTTCTGGTATCCTCCTCAATTTCTTTCTTCAAAGACTTAAAGTTCTTGTCAAATAGATCCTTCAATTCTTTGGTTAGAGTTACCCCAAGATATTTTATGCTATTTGTGGCTATCGTGAAAGGTGATGCTTCTCTGATTTCCCTCTCTGCATCCTTATCCTTTGTGTATAGGAGGGCAACTGATTTTTTGGAGTTGATCTTGTATCCTGCCACGCTACTAAAGGCGTTTATCAGCTGTAGGAGTTTTTTGCTGGAGTTTTTGGGGTCGCTTATGTACACTATCATATCATCTGCAAATAACGAAAGTTTAACTTCTTCCTTTCCAATTTGAATCCCTTTGATCCTCTTATGTTGTCTTATTGCTATTGCTAGAACTTCAAGCAATATATTGAAGATGTATTGAGAGAGTGGACAACCTTATCGTGTTCCTGATTTGAGTGGGATGGCTTTGAATTTCTCTCCGTTTAGTTTGATATTAGCTGACGGCTTGCTGTAAATAGCTTTTATTATATTTAGGTATGACCCTTGTATCCCTAATCTCTCTAAGACCTTTATCATAAAGGGATGTTGAATTTTGTTTAATGCTTTTTCAGCATCTAATGAAATGATCATATGTTTTTTTCTTTCAGTTTACTTGTATGCTGGATTACATTGATAGATTTGCATATGTTAAACCAGCCCTGCATTCCTGGGATGAAGCCTACTTCATCATAATGGATAATTTTTCTAATGTGTTCTTGGATTCGGTTTGCCAGTATTTTATTGAGGATTTTCGCATTGATGTTCATGAGTGAGATTGGTCTGTAATTCTCTTTCTTGGTTGAGTCTTTGTGTGTTTTCGGTGTCAGGGTAACTGTAGCTTTATAAAAGGAATTTGGTAATGACTTTTCTGTTTCTATATTGTGAAATACATTAAGGAGTATAGGTATTAGGTCTTCTTGGAAGTTCTGAGAGAATTCTGCATTGAAACAGTCTGGGCCTGGACTTTTTTGGTAGGGAGGTTTTTGATAACAACTTCTAATTCTTCGTGATTAACAGGTCTATTTAGATTGTTCACCTGGTCCCGGTTTAACTTTGGTATATGGTACTTATATAAAAAAGTGTCCATTTCTTTTACATTTTCCAATTTTGTGGCATACAGGTTTTTGTAGTAAGATCTAATGATTCTTTAAATTTCCTCTGTGTCTGTGGTTATATCCCCCTTTCATTTCTGTTCTTGTTAATTTGTGTATTCTCTCTCCACCATTTGATTAGTTTGGATAGGGGTTTATCAATCTTGTTGATTTTCTCCAAGAACCAGGTTTTTGTTTCACTGATTCTTTTTATTGTTTTCTGTGTTTCTGTTTTGTTGATTTTAGCCCTCAGTTTGATTATTTCCAGTCTTCTACTCCTCCTTGGTAAGTCTGCTTCTTTTTTATCTAGAGCTTTCAGGTGGACTGTTAAGTCTCCAATGTGTGCTTTCTCCATTTTCCTTAAGTGGTCACTTAGTGCTATGAACTTCCTCTTACCTCTGCTTTCATAGTGTCCAACAGGTTTGAGTATGTTGAGTCTTCATTTTCATTGAATTCAAGAAAGACTTTAATTTCTTTCTTTATTTCTTCCTTCATCCAGGTGTGTGGTTCAGTAGTTGACTGTCTAGTTTCCATGAGTTTGTAGGCTTTCTGGGCATAGCATTGTTGTTGAATTGTAACTTTAATCCATGGTGATCTGATAAGACACAGGTGGTTACTAATATTTTTTTTTGTAACTGGGGAAGTTTGCTTTGTTACCAAGTATGTGGTCAGTTTTCGAGAAGGTTCCATGAGCTGCAGCAAGGAAGTGTATTCTTTCCTATTTAGGTGGAATCTTCTATAGATGTTTGTTAAGTCCATTTGATTCATTACTTCCATTAATTCTCTTATTTCTCTGTTAGGTTTCTGTCTGATTGACCTGTCCATTGGTGATAGAGGAGTGTTGAAGTCTCCTACTATTAGTGTGTGTGTGGTTTGATGACTGTTGAGTTTTAGTAATGTTTCTTTTACATAAGTGGGTGTTTTAATATTAGGGGCATAGATATTCAGGATTGAGACTTCATCCTGATGAACTGTTCCTGTTAGGAGTAGAAAATGTCCCTCTCCATCTCTTCTGATTGATTTTAGTTTGAAGTCAACTTTGTTAGAAGTTAGTATGGCCACACCTGCTTTTTTCTTAGGTCCATTTGCTTGATTAAACTTTTCCCAGCCCTTTACTCTGAGTATATGTCTGTCTTTGTGGTTGAGGTGAGTTTCCTGTAAACAGCAGAATGTTGGATCCTGTTTTCATATCCAATCTTTTAGTCTGTGCTTTTATAGGTGAGTTGAGTCCATTGTTATTAAGTGATATTAATGACCATTGGTTGTTAACTCCAGTCATTTTTTCTTTTTTTGGTGGTAGAGTTTGTGTGTTTCCCTTCTTTGAGTTGTGCTGGTGAGGGGTCATTAGATGTCTAAGTTATTGTGGGTATTGTTGGACTCCTTGGGTTGTAATTTTCCTTCTATTACTATCTGTAAGGCTGGATTTGTGACTACATATTGTTTAAATTTGTTTTTATCCTGGAAAATTTTGTCTTCTCCATTTATAGTGAACAAAAGCTTGGCTGGGTATAATAGTCTGGGCTTGTATCCCTGTTCTCTTAGTTTCTGCAGTACATCTATCCAGGACCTTCTGGCTTTCATGGTTTCCATAGAGAGGTCAGATGTAAGTCTGATAGGTTTACCTTTATAAGTAACTTGACCTTTTTCCTTTGCAGCTCTTAAT
The DNA here is from genome assembly GCF_950005125.1 of Chionomys nivalis. Classification (NCBI taxonomy): domain Eukaryota; kingdom Metazoa; phylum Chordata; class Mammalia; order Rodentia; family Cricetidae; genus Chionomys; species Chionomys nivalis. Next base: position 16,026,216 of record NC_080091.1, on the reverse strand, counting down.
ATTCTTTCTTTATTCTGTATTTTTTGTGTTTTGATTTTATATGGCAAGGAGATTTTTTTTTGATCCAGTCTATTCAGTGTTCTGTATGCTTCTTGATCCTTTAAAGGAATATCTTTCTTTAGGTTGGGAAAGTTTTCTTCTCTAATTTTATTAAATATATTTTCTGGACCGTTGAGCTGTACTTCTCCTTCTTCTAATACTATTATTCTTAGGTTTGGTTTTTCATTGTGTCCCAGATTTCCTGAATGTTTTCTGATGAGAGTTTGTTGGATTTGCTGTTTTCTTTGATCAGTGTGTTTATTTTCTCTATGGTATCTCAGTGTCTGAGATTCTTTCTTCTATCTCTTGTAATCTGTTGGTAGTATTTGTCTCTGTAGTTCCTGTTCATTTACTGAGATTTTCCATCTCCATCCTTCCCTCGGTTTGAATTTTCTTCATTACTTCCATTTCATTCTTCAAGTCTTGAACTGTTTCCCTTACCTGTTTGATTGCTTTTTCTTGTTTCTCTTGGTTTTCTTGGGTATCTTTGAGATATTTATTCATTTCCTCTACCTTTTTGTTTGTCATCTCTATTTCTTTATGGCAGTTTTCACCTCTTATTTAAGGTTCTCTATTATTTTCATATAGTTCAGTTTAGAGTAGATTTCTTCTATTTCTTCTGGAGTAGGGTGTTCAATTCTTCTTGTTTCGGGATCCCTGGATTCTGGTGATGTCATGTTGCCTTTCAGGTTGTTGGAGGAGTTCTTACATTGGTGCCTGCCCATCTCTTCCTTCAAATGGAGCCAAGAGAGGCCTGGTGTTTTGGTCAGGTCTTTGCTGTGACTGAATATCTGGGTGGATCTCCTCAGTGTAGAAGCAGAAACCGTTCCCTTCCAGATGGAACTCCTCAGCACCGAAACAGGGACGCCTGGTAGCCCAATGACCAGCGGACAAAATGGCAAACTTGGGGGTCAGGGTGGGGTTGAGTAGAATGCAGGAGAGCCTGTAGCACAAGCTGAAGGTGCCTGCTCTCCCTTGCAGGGGACCTTGAGGCCTCCCTGGTAGGCAGGCACTCACCGCTCTGGCTGGGTAGCCTTAGTGTAGGATTGGGAAACTGTTCTTGAGCAAAGGACCTAGCAGACAGCAGGGCAGGCTGGAGGGGGAGGGGCTAGGGGTCTGGGTCCTGTGTAGGAAAGACAGCCCTGCAGCAGGAGCTGGGGAAAGGGGTTTATGCTCTCTTCTGGGACAAGCTGCCCCTGGATAGCACACACTCACCCGTCCAGATGGAACTCCTCAGCACCTAAACAGGGATGCCCGGTAGCTCAATGAGCCATGGACAAAAGGAATAATGTGGGGGCAGGGCGGGGTCGAGTAGAACACAGGAGAGCCTACAGCACAAGCTGAAGGTGCCTGCACTCCCTTGTGGGGGACCTTGAGCTATTAAGTGATTGTTAAGCAATAAATAATTTGTTGGTTCTTGGTGCTAGGAAGGAAACTCATGAAATTATAAATCCAATTTACTTTCATTCTAGATAAACCAGTCTCTGTGAGCTGATCTGTGCACTACTTCCTTGATTCTGTGGACTGCAAAGCATTCATGAAATTTACTGAGGTAGACTTGGAAAACTTCCTGGTATAAGCAACATGAATAATCCACCTTCATTTCAGAATTTAATTTATTGTATTATTATAATACATTACTCAAATATGTTGTTTTCACTAATATAACAGGTTAAACAAACACATTAAATCTAAGAGAAAATATCAAGGTGTTATAGCAAGAGATGTTTTATTAAAATAATTACTTTTCATTATGCTATATAATAAGAAGGGCAATGTTGATTTAAAATTAGTTATATAATTGCCAATAATGTCTGGCATAAAGGAAAGTTTTTAAAACAAGGAGAACCTGGAAAAATTGCTCATCTAATATAACAGTGTAGGAGTGAATTGGTAGCCATTGTCTCTTCATCACATTCTTTTTACTTCAGTTTCAAATTCAAAGGGTGAGGTGAAGGGGAAACTTAATATACATTATATGAAAAAAAAATCTATTTCCAAAAAAATGAAAAATAGAAAAAAGAAGTCTTTGTCAAAATGACTGGGTTTTTTTGTTGTTGTTGCTGTTTCCTTTTGTTTTTTGCTCTGTAGAAGCTTTTCCGTTTCTTGGGATCCCATCTATTAACTGTTGGTCATAGTGCCTGTGCTAATAGTGTTCTGTTCAGAAAAATCTCCTATGCCAATGAGTTCTAGGCTGTTCCCCATTTCTCTTGTATCAGGTTCAGTGAATCTGCTTTTATGTTGAGGTCTTTGATCTCTTTGGACTTGAGTTTTCTGTAGTTTTGTATCTATTTGCATTCTTTTATGCAGTCACCCAGTTTGGCCAGCATCATGTGCTGAAGATGCTGTCTTTTATCCAGTGTCTATCTCTGGCCTCTTTATCAAAAATAAGGTCTCTATAGTTGTGTGAATTTTCATCTTGGTCTTTGTTTAGAACCATTGATCAACCAGTATGTTTTGGTGTCAACATTATTCTGTTTTTATTACTGTATCTCTGTAGTGAAACTTGAAATTTGGGAGAGTGATACCTCAAGTAGTCTATTTATTTTTCAGAATTGTTTTAGCTAACCTAGATTTTTGTATTTCCATATGAAGTTTAAATTTTCTTCTGATGTTCTGGGAAGAATTATGTTGGAATTTTGATGGGGGTTGCATTAAATCTGAAGATTACTTTTGTTAAGATGGCATGCAAACCCATGTGCATAGGAGATATTTCCATCTTCTGATATCTTCTTCAATTTTTTTCTCCAAATCTTGAAGTTTTTAATCATACAAATCTTGTACTTGCTTGGTTAGGTTTACCCCAAGATAATTAATATTATTTGTGGCTATCTAGAAAGGTACTTTTTCTCTTATTTCATTCTCAGTCTATTTGTCTTTTGTATATAGAAGGGATACCTACCCTTGAGAGTATCTTGTATCTAGATACTTTACTGAAAGTGATCATAGCTGTTTTCTGGTGGAATTTTTTCACACATACACACACACATGTATATTAGCATATCATCTGCAAATATAGAAACTTTGACTTCTTCCTTTCCAATGTGTCTTCCCTTAATCTCCTTCAGTTGTTTAATTGCTCTAGCTAAGACTTCAAGTAATAAATTAAGTATGGAAAGAGTGGAAAACTTTGTCATTCTTGATTTTAGTAAAATTGATTTGGGTTTCTGGCCATTTAAGTCAATTTTGGCTATTGTCTTACTGCCTTTTCTATGGTATCTCTAATTTCTCCAGGGCTTTTTCATGAAGGGTGCTAGAATTTGTCAATGGCTATGATATTTCTATTAAATGAGATGATGATGAGGCCCCTGTCTTTCAGTTTATTTATATAGTGAATTACATTTATCAACTTGAAAATATTGAACCATCTATGCACCTCTAGGAAAAAGCCTACTTGATCATGGTGGATGATCTTTTTGATATGTTCTTGGATTTGGTTTGCTAGTATTTTAGTATTTTACATTGTTTTCCTGAAATTGGATTGTATATGTTTCTTTGTTGGGTTTTTATGTGATTCTGGTAGGTGTGGCTTCATAAATGGATGGAACAAATTTCTGTTTTTGTATTGTTGGTTAATTTGACGGTTATTGGCATTGATATTTTTTATATTCTAGTAGAATTCTTTACTAAAACCACATGTCTCTGTTTTTTGTTTGTTTGGGAGACATTCAATGACTGTTTCTATATTTTGCTAGTGGTTAACAATCTTTTTAAATTGGTTATTTGAACTTGATTTAACTTCGGTAAGTAGTACCTTTTGAGAAAATTATCAGCTTCTTTTAGAATTTTAAAATTTTGAAGAGTAAAATCTTTTGATTTTCTGAATTTCCTTGATAACTGTTGTTAAGCCTATGTTTTCATTTCTGCTTTTGTTAATTTGGAAATTCTCTCTCTACTGTTTTATTACTTTGGATAAGGTTTTGTCAATCTTACTGACTTTCTCAAACAAGCAAGTTTCCTTTCATTAACTCTTTGTATTGATTTTGTCACTTCTATTTCATTGATTTTATCCCTGAGATTGATGATTTCTAGCCATCTACTTCTTCTGATTATTTCTTGCCATCCACTTCTTCTGGATGTGATTTCTTCTTTTTGTTCTTGAGCTTCCATGTTTCCAGTTTTTTTTTTTTAATGTAGGCATTCAGTACCTATTAGAACTGCCTTTGTTTTGACCCATAAGTTGGGTATGATATGCATTCATCTTTGATAAACTCTAAATAGTTTTTTTAAATTTTTTTCTTAATTTCAATCTTGACACAGTAGTCATTCAGTAGAGAGTTGTTCATTCTACAATCACTTTGTAAGTTTTCAGTTGTTGATATTCAGCCTTAACCTATGGTCATCAGATAGAATGAAGGGTGTCATTTCTATTTTCTTGAGTCTGTTGAGACTTGTTTTGTGTCCAAGTATGTGATCAATTTTGGAGAGAATTCCATGAGTAGCTGGAAAGAAAGTATATTTCTTTTTGTTTGGATTAAATGTCCTGTAAATATCTGTTAGGTCCATTTGGTTTAGCTTCATTCAGTGAGCTCCAGCATTTCCCTGTTTAATTTTTGTCTGGATGACTAACCTACTGGCAAGAGTGGAGTCTCCTGCTATCAGTGTGTGAGGGTCAATATGTGATTTAATCTGTAGCAGAGTTTCTTTCACAAACTTAAGTGCACTTATGTTTGCAGCATAGATGGTAAGCCTTGCAATGTCCTCTTGGTAGATTTTTCCTTTGATGATTATATTGTGTTCTTCCCTATCCCTTCTGATTAGCTTTTGTTTGAAATCATTTTTTAATGGCCACATTAGTTTGTTCCATAGGTCAATTTGCTTAAAATATTTTTTTCACACTCTTTACTCTGAGGTGATGTCTAACCTTGATGAGTTGATGTCTTGCCTGTAAGAAACATGAATATTGCCTTTTTCTGTGTATGTCACTCCCTAGTTTTTTTTTAATTTATTTATTTAAAATAAATTCTGTGGATTTTGCTTCTGTAATTTGAATTTTTTAAAAAAAGAAGAGTAATGAATCCATTTTTTCTCATTCTTTCTGTTAGTCTATGTCTTTTTATTGGGTAATTGAGACTGACGATGTTGATAGATATGAATGACCAATAATTGCTGATTCCTGTTATTTTATTTTTGGGGGTGTGTGTGTATGTGTGTGTGGTTTCGTTCTTTTGACCTTAATGGTTTTTTATTATTTATTTCTTGCATTTTCTTGGATATATTAAACCTTTTTAGGTTGTGGTTCACCTCTTATCATCTTCTATAGAGTTTAATTTATAGATAGATACTGCTTAAATATAGTTTTATCATGGAATGTCATGATTTGTTATTGTATGGTAATTGAAACTTTTGATGGGTATAGTACTGTAGGCTGGCATTTGTTGTTTCTTAGATTCTACTTCTTCCTGGCCTTTCTAGCTTTTGGAGTCTCCATTGAGAAGTTAGTTGTAATTCTAAACAGTTCTACAGTTGTGTGTTACTTGGGATTTTGCCTACCCTTATGTACCAAGAGAACTATATTTTCTGGTGTTGTTTATTTGACGGTCTGTATGGTTTTTGGCATTTGATGGATATTTTCTCCTTTAAGTTAAGGGAGATTTCTTCTACGAGTTTGTGAAAAGTATTTTCTATGCCATTGACTTGTGTTTCTTCTCCATTATCTACTCTTCATCTACCATTACTCTCTAATATTGTCTTTTTATGGTGTCCCAAATTTCCTAGATATTGAGTGCTAGAGTTTTTTGTCTGTTTTAGTTTCATATTCAGCATTTTATTTGACAAAAGATTCCATTTCTTCTATCTTTTCTTCAATGTCTGGACATTTCTCGTCCATCTTTTGTATCCTACTAGTGACGATTGCCTCTGAACTTTTTGTTGGAGTTCCTAATTTTTCATTTCCAGATTTCCCATGGAGTACATTTTCTTTATTGATTCTATTTCAACTTTCGGTTCTTGAATGACTTATTTCATTTCCTTCCACTGTTTCTTTTTGTTTTCATACATTTCTTGAAGATAATAAATTGTTTCCTCTCTAAGGAACTTTATCATATCCAAAAAGACTGTTTTAAACTTTTTTACTTATGCTTCAGTTTTGTTGGAATATTCAAGGCCTGCTATGGTAGGGTTTCTAGTCTCTAGTGGAGACATAATGTTCTGGCTTTTATTGATGCTGCTTTTATTCTAGTCCTCTTAGTTTGGGAAGATTGTAGACTAGGTGGTACTATCTGATGATGTCTTTGTTAGGTGGGTGTTTTGTTCATTGGTTTCTGTTTCCTCCATGGTTCTTATGAGAGCATGGTGATTGTGTGTTACCTATAGGAAAATATTTATTTTTCATAATAAATATGGACACAAGGGCTTCCAGGTAAAATGTTTCTTGGTATTTGGACCTAAAACTTAGGAATAAGGAAGGGCTGGGTGTAGTGAGGGAGATTCACAAAAGGGAATGAATTGGAGTATTTCACCAGGATCTTCTTAGTTGGTCCCCTAGAATTGGGGACAGAAAATGAGGGGAAGTCACAGTAGAATGTTTGCTGAAGAGCTAGGTATGAAACACAGGGGCCCCGAGGGGCCGGAGCTCTAGACGGTGCCAGATCCAGATGGCGGCCTTGCCCCTCGGGTCTGTAAGTTCGGAGGCAAACGGAGAGCCGGGCTGGGGTGCGGGGTCTCTGGAAATGGAGCCCCCGTTGGGGATCTGGTTTGGCCGTGATCTGCCGTGGGATGCCAGTCGAGGTGCTGGTCTAGGCCCCGGGGGACTTAAGCCTTGGACCAGCCCGTGATGCATCCAACGCTCTTCCCCTTACCGAATGTGCAGTGGGGAGTCTCAGGATGCCCCAGGGACCGCCTCCTGGGACATTCTTCCTAGGACCCTGTGACTGGCCAGGACGCCAGACTCTGGCATTTTGTAAAAAGTGCTGGACTTGAGGCCAGCAGAAAACTGAACCGTAGGAGCTAGCCAAGGCAAGGCCTTCAGTGCCGACTGCGAGACTGCTGTCTGCCAAAATGTCTGAAAGATCAGATATCCTTCACTTCAAATTTGAAAATTATAGAGATTCAATGTTACAAAAAATGAGCAAATTAAGAGAAGAGAATAAATTTTGTGATGTTACGGTTCTCATAGATGATGTTGAGGTGCAGGGGCATAAAATTGTTTTTGCTGCAGGTTCCCCCTTCTTAAGAGACCAGTTTTTACTGAATGATTCCCAAGAGGTGGAAATCTCCATATTACAAAGTTCTGAAGTGGGGAGACAGTTGCTCTTATCGTGCTATAGTGGTGTGCTGGAATTCCCTGAGATGGAGCTGGTAAATTACCTGACTGCTGCGAGTTTTCTTCAGATGAGCCATATTATAGAACGGTGCACACAGGCTCTGTGGAAGTTTATAAAGCCAAAACAACCAATGGATAGTAAAGAGAGATGTGAACCACAATGTGCTTCTTCCCAATCGAAAGAACAGCAGGGAGATGCCAGAGGCTCTCCAAAACAGGACTTACTTTGTATTCATCCATCTGAAGACAGTATGGATATGGAGGACAGTGATATTCATATTGTTAAGGTAGAATCTATTGGGGATGTATCAGAGGTTAGAAGTAAAAAAGATCAGAACCAGTACATTTCTTCTGAACCCACTGCTTTTCATTCATCAGAACCCCAGCACTCCCTGATAAACTCAACTGTGGAAAACAGAGTAAGTGAACTAGACCAGAGCCATCTCCACAATTACGCACTCTCTTACACAGGCAATGATGACATCATCATGACCTCAAATGATGTTTTTGGGCCTAATATTCGAGGTGTAGACAAAGGCTTACAGTGGCATCACCAATGCCCAAAGTGTACCAGGGTGTTCTGTCACCTGGAGAACTACGCCAACCATTTAAAAATGCACAAACTCTTTATGTGTCTACTCTGCGGCAAGACTTTCACTCAGAAAGGCAATCTTCATCTACACATGCGTGTACATGCCAGAATTAAACCTTTCCAGTGTAAAATCTGTGGGAAAACCTTTTCTCAGAAGTGTTCCTTGCAGGACCATCTTAACCTTCACAGTGGAGATAAGCCCCATAAATGTAACTATTGTGACATGGTTTTTACACATAAGCCAGTTTTGAGGAAACACCTTAAATAGCTGCATGGCAAAAACAGCTTTGACAATGCCAATGAGAGGAACGTGCAAGACCTCACGGTGGATTTTGATTCTTTCGCTTGTACAACAGTCACAGACTCTAAAGGTTGTCAACCACAACCTGATGCAACACAGGTCCTGGATGCAGGTAAACTGACCCAAGCTGTCCTCAGCTTAAGGAGTGAGAGTACATGTGTAAACTGAAGAGGGGTCTAGTGCTCACAGCTAGAATTGACTGAGAGTGTGACAATAGTGCTAAGTCTTTTTAGACGTGGTTTAGATAGTTTCTTCTCCAAAGCCTCCAAGCAGGTGGTCATGGGTAAGCAGCAGCAGACCAGGCAACTCCCACTTGCAGTGGGTTTGCTTTTCTTTAGCCCTCTCCCAACTCTTTTATTTATTTTGTGATGTCTATTTTCCTTTTCTAAAAAATAATTCCATTTGTCTACCTAGTGTCAATACATGGCTTAGACTGACACTGTTCTAATTTTTTTACCGAGCACATCTGAAGGTACTAACAAATAACATCACCTATTTCCCACCAATAGATGCTGTACTTAGAAAAGTTCACACTTTTCGTTGAGGGAAATGAGGCTGGGATATAAGGTGATACTGATGTTGAACTAAATATGTGATAGAGCCTCTGTCCATTGTGGTTCATCTAAAACTGATGAGTGAGTCTGCTTCCTACCATTTGTACTTTTTGTTTGGAGCTGCTATGAAGAAGTATGTCGGTTTGTACTTTAAACACTAACACAGCCCACTGAATTGTTCTCATAACCCAGAATACAATTCTTTCAGCAACATCTTCCCACTGTGGAGAGGATAATCAACAGATAATAGAAGTATAATAAAAGAACAGTGGGCACATGGAAGGTTTCCCAAACAAGGGACCAGCTGTTTACTTATGTACCTTGTTGATGCTCTTATAATTGGAAGTGCTTTGGGCGTATTTAAATGAGCTAAAGAATAATGAATGGGGGCCAGGCGGTGGTGGCGCATGCCTTTAATCCCAGCACTCGGGAGGCAGAGGCAGGCAGATCTCTGTGAGTTCGAGACCAGCCTGGTCTACAAGAGCTAGTTCCAGGACAGGCTACAAAACCACAGAGAAACCCTGTCTCGAAAAACCAAAAAAAAAAAAAAAAAAGGATAATGAATGGCCTCTATAGAAATAGACTATATTGGAGTCTGACCTGTATATCAGAGTTTATTTCATAAGAAAGGTGAGTTTAGCCATCCCTTTTGTGCTGTGCACAGTATCTCCCAGTTCTCCTTTTCTTGTATACCTTCATCTTGAAAACATGAAAGAAAATTAAGTGTTATACAGAAGACAACCAGAAGTTTTGCTTTTAGATAGTCTTAGAGATACACTGTCTACTTTGCCACCTTTCATAGATGGTCTTGAAGGATGGAAAAAACAATTCTTTATTCTAAGTACATTTCACACATAATTTTGAGATTGCTTCTGACCCAAGGGTCACAGTAAGGTGTAGGATTGCTAGAGAATGTAGAAACTCTTACAAGATTGTTTATACTATCTCTGTCATTTTAAGTAGGAGCATTCAGAGTCAGATAGCCTGGCCACCACTGACCAAAAAAAAAAAAAAAGATACACCTGACTAAATATGAATGAATGTTCCCATGCCTCTCCTGCTATACCTTGGCTTTAAAAGATGGTGAACAATAGTGTGTTAACAGAAATTTTCTAGTTTTGCTTCACTAATGTATATCCCTTTTAGCTTTTGGAGACAGCCTAGGATTTGCCAATAAAATGTTACAGAAGGACTTATGATAATTACTTTTTTAAAATGATTTTATTTTGGTGACTTGTGCAGTTGAAGCAGGAGGGTTGCTGTAAGTTAAAGGCCAGCCTGCACTAAGACCTAAATAAATGTAGTTTTTTTATTGTAGTGGTGCTGGGCTTCAAACCCAGTATCTCACATGTGCTAGCCAAGCACTGAACCTGCCACTGAACTACAATCCTAGCCTGTTATTTGTTTTTTAGATAAATGAATATTGTATTATTTCTAAATGAGTAGCTGGTTTAGGTATGAAGGGAAGGGCAAATTAGAATAATGTGAGATAGATCCAAATGTGAAACTAAATTTATATGAGAAATTTTATTTCCACCAGACTTTTTTTTGAACTATGAGAGTACATGTACAGATAATTCAAAAGTTAAACTTAATTTATATATAGATGGCAAGAGGTATTAATTTGTTATAATTTGATATATTTACACATGGCTCAGATTTGAGGCATAATATCTACTAAATAAATAGAATACAGTTGACTAATAAGACTTGTTGGTACTTAATGTTCAACATCACTCACTGTATAGTCTAATAGTGCTTACTAGGATTCTGAATTTTAATTATTCATCCAAAGAGCACCGATTCTTTGCAACAATGGGATTCTGCTATGTCATCCAATGTTTTGAATATTTTCTCTGATTTTTTTTTCATAAGAACATTTCAAAATAATGGGGCTATACATGTTGTTTTTCTTGTCTGGTTGCTGTTAGTAGTCTGAAGACTAAAAACAAAATGGGTTCAAATAATACTGACCTCTTATGTTGGAGGATATATCTTGATTTATTTCAGTCACCCAGAAGCCTTTTTTTTTCTTTTCTTTTTTAAATGCTTGGGAGTTTGAACCCAAGACCGCAAACACACTGACCATGTTCTCTATCACTGAGCTACTCCCATAGCCTCCAGAAACATTAATAAGCAACTGTTATTCCCAGGCACTATGTTAGATTCTGAGGATAGAAATTAATACATCCTTGTTGTTATAGGACTTACAGTGTCAAGTGATTTTAGTGAGACAAGGTCCCCAATTTATTTCATAACTAAGAATGGCTGCCCCCCCTTTTGTTTCCTGAGCATTTTAAGCAGTGGTTCTCAATCTGTGGGTCTCCAGCCCAATTTGGGGGTGGGGAGGTGTTGAATGACCCTTTCACAGGGATCACCCAAGACAATTGGAAAACACAGATATTTATATTACTAGGAACTATATGGTTGAGAACCACTGATGTAATGTTAGTTTTCTTAAGTGTTTTCTGTTACTAAAATTTTTACTTCTCACTGTTTGCAAACCTCTTACCTAGTTTATGGTCTTTCATTTCTTGCCTGGAGAGGTCTCATTTGTGCGAGACGTTTCAGTTTGGTGGGACTAAGGTTCTTACACATTTCTCAGATTTAATTGCAAAGAGGTCAAGTTATTTTATGGTGGAAGAGGTTTAACACTAGTCATGATTATATGGGGTCAGGGTATAAATCTTAGTTACCCAGCATTTGGGCTTTTTGTTTTATTTTGTTTTGTTTTTGGAGGCAGGCAGGATCTCACTATTGTAACCCTTGCTGCCTCAGCCTCCTGAGTGCTGGGCTCAATATTTGTGTTGTATGAATTCCTAGGAAAACTTCAAAAGGAAGAGGACTCTCTTTACTGCAGTTTGGTCTTTTAAAATTTGATGTTATTTATTGATGGAGGAGTTACTTTCATTTAATAAAGAAACTGCCTTGGCCCATTTATAGGCCAGCCCTTAGGTGGGTGGAGTAGACAGAACAGAATGCTGGGAGAAAGAAGCCGAGTCAGGAGTCGCCATGATTCTCCCACTCCAGACAGACGCAGGTTAAGATCTTCCCTGGTAAGCCAGCTCATGGTGCTACACAGAATATTAGAAATGGGTTAGATCAATATGTGAGAGCTAGCCAATAAGAGGCTGGAACTAATGGTCTAGGCAGTGTTCAAAAGAATACAGTTTCCGTGTAATTATTTCGGGTAAAGCTAGCCGGGTGGCGGTGGGAAGCAGCCCTGCCACTCTTATTACAACAGAGTGGCGCCCAGCGTGATAATGAACTCCACGTAAAACCTGAGAGGGCATAAAAAGGAGAGAGAGAGAATTTAAGACAGCTTTTTGCTGTTTGTGGGTTGCATGCTGCAAAGAAATTGTCCTGACTCAGCAGCAGGAAAAAACTGGCTGTTTTAAAATGCCGGCTTTCTGGGCTGCGCTGCCATCGCGATCTCTGTCTGGCTCCTGTGGGAGACAGAGTCTTTGAATGGATCATTTGGAGTAAAGTGCTACTACGGCTTGCTTGATGGCAATGTGGACTGCTGTGTGCCTGGAACTGCTTGTGGCTCAGGGGCACCAAATGGCTCTGAGGCAGGAGCAGCTCAGCTCTGCCATGCTGAACTGTGCTGGTCTCAGGCAGGAACTACCGTAATTACCATAATAACAGCGCAGTTAAGGTTTGGACTGAGCAGGATACAGGCAGTACCATAATACCTCTAAATGGTACAACTTAGGTTTTTAAGAACTGCTTAATATTTTAAAAAATGCTCCTGGATAGTAAAAAAATTACAGATTCACAATAGAACTGATTCAGACACTGTTGGATGAATGTACGTAGGCTTGAGAGAGAGAGAAATATATATATGAAGAATAAAGTTAATGTCTTAAAAAGGGTAAAGTCTTTAAAGAGACAGAGTACAGATAGTTATAGATTAAAAGAAAAATAAAAATAAGCCATGTAAAAATGGAAAATTCACAGAGAGTCTGGATTCTTTGTATTATTGTGTTTTCTTTAAAATTTTTGACTGTAGAGGAGCTAAGTGCAGAGAGACATTTCATTATATGGGCTGCCAAGCTAAACCAGAATGGATATAAGGGTATTATGATTTCAGAATATGGGTCTAAGGATATGATGCTTTGGAGAGGGTCTTCTTTTGTTTTCACAGAGGATGAGACTCTGTGGATTGCGTCTATACCATTATGGTATGATAGACCACGCCCTCCTGAAAGGTTGCTGTGAACACCTTCAGAAAATTACTTCACTCAACTGCCGACTGAGATGACCCTGACACACAGGTTATACCATGAAAGACCTAATTAACGACGCCCCCATTCAGCAGGAAGCAGTTTGGAGAGAAAAAACTGCGCCCATATTCCCAAATATTGTTTATGAATATTCTTTTACATTTAAAGGGTGATATGATATAGATATGAATAATTTGCATTTGTATAGATTTTAAGGTCAATTTTGTTATATGTATATGTATTTCTGATCTTGATTAAGGTATTGTGATTGTGTAGTTCATTTAAAAATGTAATGTATAATTAGGAAATATAGGTTGCTAATGGATAATCATAAATAATAGTCAAGCTTGTAGTCATGTTAGTTAGATTTTCTAGATGTGCATAGATATATTTCAGATAGGCATTCTTCATATCTTGCAAAGGCTACAGAATATGGCATTTAAGTGTTTTAATAACTTAGGGCTTTTCATGACAATGAGACACGTCTGCTCCTGGCAGCACCAATCTACTTCAAGAGGATGATGGGCATCGAAGAGGTTCCTTATGGAGTTTGATAGCCATTTGGGCAAGAAACTGTTCTTGCCTGGACTGATGCATAAACTGGACACAGAGAACCCACAGAGAGAGGACTGCTGAACTTGCCTAAAGGTGAGATGATCTTTCGGGGTTCCTGATTTATAAAAGAGTCTATGAGACATTCTGCAGGACACAGCAGATAGTGACTAAACTGTCTTTGGAATTTCCTGCTTGATGAAAATGTCTGCTGGATACTATGGGCCTGAAGGCTGAAGATGGATGCCCCAACGGTACAAAAGAACTTTGGATGACTGTCCAAGCAATGAGATGTCTCTGTCATTTCTAGAGTTTTGGATCTCTTGGTTGCTTAGGTAATATTATATCCTTCTGGAGTCTTTGATGGCGTTGAAGAATGGTTAGTTATAGTTATAGTTTTCCTTAGTTATGATAAAAGATAAAATAGATATAAATATTGTAACTGTAATTCTTGCTTGATAACTGTTTTGCTATATGTAATCTTACTATGTTAAAGTGAAAGCCTTTCTTTTTTGTTTAAACAAAAAAAGGGGAGATGATGGAGGAGTTACTTTCATTTAATAAAGAAACTGCCTTGGCCCATTTATAGGCCAGCCCTTAGGTGGGTGGAGTAGACAGAACAGAATGCTGGGAGAAAGAAGCCGAGTCAGGAGTCGCCATGATTCTCCCACTCCAGACAGACGCAGGTTAAGATCTTCCCTGGTAAGCCAGCTCATGATGCTACACAGAATATTAGAAATGGGTTAGATCAATATGTAAGAGCTAGCCAATAAGAGGCTGGAACTAATGGGCTAGGTGGTGTTCAAAAGAATACAGTTTCCGTGTAATTATTTTGGGGCATAAGCCATGTGGGCGGCCAGGTGCCAGGGACGCAGCCCTGCTGCTCTTATTTCAACAATTTATTTATTATTTAATATTAAAATGAGCTCCAAACTGAAGTGACTGTGAGGTGAAGCTGGTGTGGTTTTGCTTTAGGTGTGAAAGGTGACTAGTGTCACCATTTCTATATCGTCTAAACAAACAACTCAGAACATTTGATTTCAGCTCATGAATGACTGTTCTAAATCTGTTGTATGTTAGACATACTTTGAACTACCTCTTTACTTAAAATGGGGAAGTTTCCGGTAGCCACTCCAAGTTCAAGTCTCTTGCCAACCCTTAGGTGGCTCCCTTAACTAAGATATGAGTTTCCCTGCTGCCCTATCCAACCTTCCTATATCCCCAATTATCCCGTTTCCCCAAGTTCCCCTCATCCTCTCCTTCACACTTTTCTCTCTCCACCAGGGCAATGTCCCCAGTTAGTTCCTTGGGCACCTGAGGATAGGGAACCTGAAATGAACCTATCCTATAGCCATACTGATGAATATCTTGCATATCACCATAGAACCTTCATCTAGCAATGGATGGAGATAGAGACAGAGACCCACACTGGAGCACCGGACTGAGGTTCTAATGAGGAGCAGAAGGAGGGAGAACATGAACAAGGAAGTCAGGACCACAAGGGGTGCACCCACCCACTGAGACAGTGGGGCTGATCTATTGGGAGCTCACCAAGGCCAGCTGGACTGTGACGGAAAATGCATGGGATAAAACCGGACTCTCTGAACATGGTGGACAATGAGAGCTGACGAGAGGCCAAGGACAATGGCACTGGGTTTTGATCCTACTTCATGTTCTGGCTTTCTGGGAGCCTAGACAGTTTGTATGTTCACCTTCCTAGACCTGGATGGAGTGGGGAGGACCTTGGACTTTCCACAGGGCAGGGAACCCTGACTGCTCCTGGGACTGGAGAGGGAGGAGAAGAGGAGTGGGGGGAGGGGGAGAGGGGCGGGAGGAGGAGGAGGGAAATGGGAGGCGGGGAGTAGGCGGAAAATTTTTTTTCAATAAAAAAAATGGGGAATTTTCCTTAATAAAAGTGTGACAATTAAAAAAAAAAGAAACACAGGGATTGGACTTCGAGGAATAGGAGAAGAAGTGAAGATCTGTAGTTAGCTTACTTGCTTCCCTGGTCATAGTGGCTAGCAGGTTCCTACAGAGTTCCTTCTTGTGTTGGGGTTGCAACAAAGCAATTGGTGGAGGAAGAAATTTTGGAGTAGATCTGATGATTAACTGGAGATGGTGCAATAGGGAAAGGCAGACCGTAGCTGATATTATTCTGCAGAACTGGGTATGAGACTGGGAGATTGGACTTGGAGAAATGGAGGGAGAGCTGAAGACCTGCAGTTAGTCTACCTGCTTCCCTAGAAGTAGTTGGCCTGCAAATTTACATAGACTATCTCCTGGAGTTGGGGAATGGGATAAAGTAAGTATGACCAGAAGGGAAGTTGGGATGATAATACATGGTTGGAGTGAGACTAGACCTCAGAAGGTGTTCTGTTACGGTGCTAAGGATAAGACCATGAGATTAAAGGAAATGTTGTGAGCCAGTACCACCATTTTTATCCCTGAAATAGATGACCCCAAATCTTGCTGAATGCTGCAGGAGAACTGGCTCCACCTCTCAGAGGAAAACCAAAGGCCCTGCCCCTAAACTCCTGTACATCCCTCTGCACTTGTGAAAGATGGCCCCACTCCCATGTACATGCAAGTCACCAGGGCAGAACAGTAGAGCTGAACCTATCATAGGGGACACAGGTGAGTCAACTCTGAGAATATGAGAGCAGGAGAGTAGATCCGCATCCACATTGTATAACTCCTCTAGCAGTTGGGAAAGAGGACACCTCATTTGGGCAAAACACTAGAACTCTCCCTGATGGTATGGTGTGTGGGGACCAGATCTGGGGACATATAAGATGAGGAGAACTGGCCCACTCCTTGCTGAAGGCTGCACTGGGTGAACTTATCCAGGTAAGGTGGGAGAGCTCTTCCAGGTAGTGATGATGAGGGAATGCTAAGACTCTGATGAATCAGCTATCACCCAGTCCAGATCTAGGGCTATAAGTTGCCCCATCCCAACATCAAACTCATCTATGAATCATTGGAGCAAGTGAAGGGGAGGAACCTACAGATTCCAAACTGCAGGGTCTCCATGACACAGAACAACAACAGGATATCCAAAAGAAACCCTAGAGAGAGCCCATAATAGATAGTGCAGCAGAAGCCAAAAGCCTCAAACCAAGCCAGTGACTCATGGCTATCAACACTTGCAACTAAAGATGAGTGGACGAAAGGGCAAACTGTGTGACTCAGCAGGCCACACTACAGCTTCCATGATTAGACTCACTGTTAAATTTTATTTTGTTTTGGAAGGAGGTCTCATAGGCAAAGGGCAGAAGCAAGTGTTCAAAGAGATAAGTGAGACTCGGATGCATGATGTGAAACCCACAAAGATTCAAAAAACAGTTGAAGGAAAAAGAAGACCAAAGGTTTCAATTTGCAAGAGCTGAGGGAAATGTGAAGATCTAATCTTAGCCTACCCATTTCCCTGAGCAGAGTGGGTTGTGACTTTACAGGGAGTACCTGATGAAGTTGGGGGGTTGGGGGAAAACAATGAGTCCGGAAAGGGATCTTTCCGCTAGAGATGATATGGATGTGAGGCTGTTGGAAGTATTCTGCAGAGGTGTGGGTGAGACAGGTTGGACTTGGAAAAATGGAGGGATAGGTGTAGTGCTGGGTGGAGTGCTACTGATAGTCTTTTTAAGCATTTTCTTTTATTGGTTTTGTTCTCTATATTCTACTCTTATATTCTTGACATCTGTAAAGCATTAACTTTTCTTTTGGACTTGTTGGCACACGACTTTGGTCCCAGAACTCGATAGTCAAAGGCAGGTGGATTTCTGAGTTCAAGGCCAGTGTGGTCTACAGAGAGAGTTGCAGGGCAGCTAAGGCTACACATAAAAACCCTGTCTCAAAAAAGTAGTGGTAATTATAATAATATTAATAATAATATTTTTTGTGTATGAAATTTATACAAAAATCCTGTTTCTATATCACCTTTACCTTTGCTTTCCCCCTCCAACACCTTTTGTGTTTTCAATGATAAAAAGATGCATAATAATGTTGCACATTATAGGTATGAACTTTATTTTGAATAAGAGATTTTAGCATGGCACTTTGGATAATTGGAATTGATGGTGTTGTACAAGAGGATCCTCTGAGTCTGACTACACCACTTTCAAAATTTATGCTGGGTCTATTCACCTTATCTCATAGAAGAAGGATTGGAAAGTGTCATAGGACCACCCTTCCCAACAAGTAGAATGCCATTATGCTTTAACTATACATGGTCTTTGGGGATGAGCTAGAGAAAGTAGTGAGTAGAAGGATGAAGGGAGGGATTTTAACCTATGCAGCCAGAATGAAGTCATCATTCCTGCTTGTACAAATCTCCCAGTTTGTGTACTTTTTAAGGTCACCTATACTCCTGCCCATAACCTCCCATCCTTAGCTGTGTGAGTAAATTTTATAAACATTTGTTCCCAGAGGTGAACTTTGGAGTCATATCTCAGTTTGCCATTGATCCCTAAGAGGAGGAGTAGATATTGTTTGAGTCTCTTCCAGAGATGGAATTTTAGGCAAAGATGAGAGGATAATGTAAACCTTAGAAATACGGAGGGAAAGTTGTCCCTTGTGTGCCACCCCACAAGGACAAGAGCTATTAATTTCCCTTTAAAAACTCAGAAAGCTCAAAGTAGCTACCCTACATAAAAGTACTGTGTAATTTGTGATATATGCCATCACACCCAAAAATTTCTACCTTTTTTACCCATTGTAGGAACTGGACAGTTTCTGCAAGAACACAGTGAATTAAAATGTCCCCCAAAGTTATAAGAATGAGTCAGACTTTATTCATGTTTTCATGATTAGGAGAGATAGACTCAGATCCATTTCAAGAAAACAAAATGTGTTGAGTGCATTAAATCATCGTTGAGTTTTCAAATGTTTTCCTCTGTGATTTCGACATCTGTTTTGACAATTTGTTCTCATTCATTTAGGTCCTTATCTACTTAGAGAGACTGGGAGACGGGGCCCATCTTCCTTAATGAAATATTTCAAAGAGATGATCCTTAGGTCCTAAAGAGAGACATATCCTGAGCTATAAAACACACAACAGGCCGAGAAAAGATTTATATACATTTTAAAGGAGCAGATAATGAAAGGACAATTACAAAATTCCTAAAGCAAGTAGTAAATGACAAGCCAGAAAAGAAAACAGAAAGAAACCTACCTAAATTTCACCTCATGATTTTAAATGAGGCCTTTATCCCACTCAATATAAATAAACCTTATCAAATAGATTGGATACAACAATATTATCAAAAAGGGTATAAGTAAGAGGCAGTTTTCCTATTCTAATCCATAGTCTTCCATCCAGATTCCTCCTTAATAAAAGATCACAGGAGCTCAGAGAAAAAGAATTGTGCTATTTGTGGGTGACTTGGCCCTATAGATCCCAGATGGGCTTCTTTAGTAGCTGAGGGGCCTACTGCCATTTTTAACAAAGAATAGACATAGTAAGAAGAAAAGCATATGAACTAGTTGCTATGGTTACCTATTAGATTGAGGAGAACTAGGTAATGCAAACTCTTTGATGAGTCTGTGACCATCCTCAGGTCATTGGTACACACTGACATATTTTCAGTGTCATGTGGAAAAGGTGCAACTCACAGTAGAATATGATGGAGTTATAAAGAAGCATTTAGTTGCCATTTCATGTCTCTGTAACTGGGCTTCAATTACTACACAGTCTACCAAAAAGTTTACTTGGTATTTCTGTGAGGAAGCTTTATTAATATTGACATTAATTTCAGGGAAAATTTGAGTAAAGATCATGTGGAGTGGCTTGCCACATACATAACTTCAGGCGTGACTGTAGTAAAAGTCAAGTCTGACTTCCTCTGAACAAAGAGAAATTTGGCAATTAATGGCCATCAAATTCAAACAGGGGCATTAGTATTTTCCTGGGTCTCTGCCCTCTCACATATCTTTGCAGACTTTGCATTTTCTATATGCCATAATATCTTGAGCATATTTCTGTGTTTTATTAATTATAATTGTTCCTTGACAATTTCATACATAAAAGATGATAATCTTATGGGAGGACTTACTACTGTTCCTTAATAATGTATTCTGATTCTTCCACCTCTCATTTTTTCTTTCCTCCCAACCCATGAACCCTCCCACACTCATGGTATTTCCTCTTCCATATTCATGTATTTTGTTTCTTTTAGGAAACAGAGTTTTTACCAGGGTTATCTCTTGACAGAGGTTTCTGTCCTGCCCAGTCCTGCAACCATTCAGTTCCAAGGAAACGCACAGAGGACTACACTAATTATAAACTGCTTGGCCTATTAATTTAGGATTCTTATTAACTACATCTTAAATTAACCCATAATTCTTGTCTGTGTTGGCCACATGGCTTGGTACCTTTTATCAGTAAGGCATTTTCATCTTGCTTTCTTTGCATCTAGGTGACGACTGCAGACTGAGCCTTTCATCTTCCAGGAATTCTCCTAGTCTGGTTGCTCTGTCTATATTTCCTGCCTGGCTGATCAGTGTTTTATTAAACCAATACAAGTGACAAACAGGGTACAAGACCATTGTCCCACAGTAGCTGTCCAAGTGAACATGTGTATGGGACTATCCAGAGGAGACTAATGGGCTTATCAGTGAGTATATAAATGAAGTTAATGGCAACTCTTTACTTTAGAATCTAGCAGCAACCAGTAGTAGTTAAGCAAAGAGAGGTAGGGCCCATGATCCTTTTCTGAATCTACAACTAGATATTGAAAGGTCCAGTCTTGTAAGTTAAGTGCAGGTAACTGCAGCTACATTTTGCAGTGGCTGTGTCATGCACAGAATTTAACAGTTTATAGCCTTTCACTCCTTCTTCTAGCTCTGACACTCTTTACACTCCTTTTTCTGAGATACTACCAATGTTCCTTGCTTATGAGATATGGAGAAATAAAGCAGGGACTGGGCTGGAAGCATTCTCTATGCTTACTACATTATATATGGCAAAGAGTACTATGTAGGCTTCTAGAAGAGAAAGGCATTCACAATCTTACAGTACCAACATACCAGTCAAGATAGGTCCATTGCTGCAATAATGGTATAATTTTTATTGAAGCCAAGGAAAGGATCTCTGGGTTGCTTTAAGGATAAATTCATGACTGGAGGAGTCATAAGTCCCATGGGGAACTTAATACTATTACTTAACTAAATTGAAATGAAGTCAAACATACTTCTTATCCTCTGGAGAAGTTTGAATAGAAATGACCCTCATAGACTCATGTGTTTGAATGCTTAGCCCATAGGGAGTGACACTATTAGGAGGTGTGGCCTTGTGGAGGCAGTGTGCCACTGTGAGGGCAAAATTTCAGGTCTCAGATGCTCAAGCTAGGCCTAGTGTCATTTTAACTTCTGCTGCCTTCAGACAAAATGTAGAACTCTCAGATCCTTCTCCAGAACAAAGTTTGCCTGCATGTCATCCTGTTTCCCCCCTCACCCCATGACGATAATGGACTTTGTAACCCAAACCCAATTAAATGCTTTAATTTATAGGAGTTTTCTTAGTCATGTTATCTCTTCATAGCAATAGAAACCTAATTTAAGACAGCATGTTTATATCATAGAATTTATACCCATAGAGAAATAATATTCTCAGGATTATTAGAAGCTTCTCTTTTCAATGTTTGGTTGTGAACAGGGTCTTTGTTCTAAGCGTCTTAGAAGATCAAGGTACTACAGATTAGGGAAAATTAAATGAACATGATGATTATCACACTGGAAAAATGGAGCAGAAAGAATATATTTATTAAGTCAAATCTTCTCTCCCCCTAACACAAACACACACACACACCCCTTGTTAATTCTCGAGTCTTCAACTAATACACGCAGGCCATAAAACCATAGTCTCAGCAATAAGTTTCTAATTTTTGTCCCTATTCAAGGAACAATCTTTTTCACAGGACCAAACAGAGGATCAGAGCACATCTGACTGATGTTGCTACAATGCTGTTTTTTTAAGTGACATTGAGTCTTTCTTTGCTTTAGAAAAATCTTTTGTGCACTCTATTTTGGTTTTCTGTTGAAAAGGGGAATGGTAAATAATGATGAGCTACAAACACTTCATTGATTAACTCCTAATAGGAACTCTGCCTACTTAGGTTCAGAAGACCCTCTGTGGTTCTATGTTGAAAGTGACCATATACTTTCCAAAATTTCTTCCATTTTTTAAAAAACTGTGGGAGTAAAATTTAAAATGCTTTTAAGAAATTTGAAGAGAACTATGATTTAAAATATACCTTGTAATAATATGAAAGGAGGCTTAAGAACAAGTGATCTATCAAGTAAATGACAGCTAACATTTTTGTTTACCACAAGGAAGCAAACTTGGGGCTACTGTGTAGAGATGCAGAGGAGTAAGGGTTCCAGACAATGACTCATTCTGGGAAAAATTTCTTGTACTCAAAGCCTTGGCCTTCTGAGGAGGCAGTGAGTTCCATTTTATTTACAGTGCTTGAGCCGGTATATCACTGTAGTGGGTATTTCAGATTATTTATCCATTAGTGAAAGATCATATTGCTTCAGAGGCTATATTAAGTAATAAAATTATGTAGTTTTAGATGTATCTTTTAAAAATAATAATGTGAAAATGCTTAGTGTTTTATTCCCACAACTAAATAAAAACAAAGGGAAAAAATGCTTGTCAAACATGGCAGTTTCTCACCTAAGCCACATCCTGGACAAATTAGTAATTCTTCTCTGCAGAGTCCTTGAAGGGTAGTGAGGTCAGCTTGGGGTCACATGATTCAGTCTTTATGAGAGGACAGTACGACAGTGGTGAACCTTCATGCCCATCGCTCCTAGCTCTAAATGCTCAAATGTTCTATACCTACAGGGAAGTGGAGAGATGCAATCAGAATCACAGTAGAAAAGGTGACTTGGGGGATCTCAAGTGTCACCTCCCTAGTTCACAAATGAGCAGTCAGGGAATTTCATCAGGTTCATCAGACCCCAAGACACGAGCAAGCACATTTACTTTCTCATCCTTCACCATATACATTTTGCACCATTTCTGATGTTGAAATATCTGTAAAAATCTCTAGTTTGCCTTTGAATATATAAGTATTTAAAGACTGATTAAAATATACAAACCCTAAAGCATCCTCTTTTCTTGAAAAACACTGTGTACAATGTGAGAAAAAAAAAGGATATCACACTAACTCAGAGGTCAAAGGCACATGGGAATGTCAGAAAAAGCCCAGGACAGTATCTTACAACAGAATTTAGCTATTTTAATATTTTCTTTTCATCTTTTCACATTTGCTCAACAAAGATCTACTGACTAAATATAAGGAATTAGACATCCCCATCATCAGAATTTTTTTTTTTTTTTTTTTTTTTTGGTTTTTCAAGACAGGGTTTCTCTGTGGTTTTGGAGCCTGTCCTGGAACTAGCTCTTGTAGCCCAGGCTGGTCTCAAACTCACAGAGATCCGCATGCCTCTGCTTCCCGAGTGCTGGGATTAAAGGCATGCGCCACCACCGCCTGGCTCAGAATTTTCTCTTTAAATTGCCTTTGCTTTTGTCCTCTTGAGGAAGGGTGTTCTTGTCACTACCTACTGCTTAGAAAAGACACCACATAAAACGTGTAGGTAATTGAACAGTTTGTGATGGCTTGAAGACATTCTCAAGAAGATTGAAAGTTCCAGTACCAATTTTACTTTTCAGTACCATTTCAACTGGAAAATTGTCTTAGGCAGTGAAGGTCCTCTTACAACTCAGCAAATAATATGGAATAATCAATTCTACAAAAGGACGGTTGTAAATGCTTTAAAAATTGCCTAGTTGAAATATTTTAAACTTTTTTGCTAAAAGAGAATTAGTAATGAAGAACAAGAAACAAAACTTGGCATGTTTTAACATTAACTTGCAATGCCTGTGTATTTCAAAAATGCTCCAATCGGTATGGAGGTGATTAATGACCTGAGTATGCTCCCAAGGGTCATCCTAAAACAAAGTATATAATCACTAGAGTCACCTAAAGATTAAGTATTTGTATGCAAGGGAAGCTATGAATCCAACAAGGAAATCTTTAAGGAGGAAGAAAACAATTCATGTCCACGGGATTCAGAGTACCGCATTGTGTTTCCTGGAGCAGTTGAAGAGCAGATGGTGAAGGATAAATTTAAGTCTGTAGAAAAAGCTAGTGCATCATCAGGGGAAAGCAGCTACCAGCATGCAGAATGTGTTGCCCTTTTATTTTTAGAGTGAACTATAATGTAATTCCCTGAAATAGCAGTAGGCTATCATAAATATCCTTGTAATTATGGGGTTTTCTCAGTGTGTGACCAAAGGAATCTGCATGATTACTGCAAGGACTAGATAGCTAGAAATAATCAAGGAATCCTTGCAGCTTTTGAAGGTCTTTTGCCATTTAAAAAAGAGGAAAAGATAGAGAAATTAAAGCTCCGGAATAAAGTCAAATGGTATAAAGCCATTGAAAGAGAGTCTGTTTATATCCATGAAAAACTTGACAAACAATGTGTGAAGATCACAAGGTTGAAATGAATGGAAAAAAATCTTAGAGGATTCTGGTTTGAAACACATAAAGGCAGTCAGACAACTTTTATCAGTCACCACTGACAGTTTTTAATGATAATTATTGTATGTGATTTCACTCATTATTTTTTCATTGCTAACATAATTTATTCTCTCATTACTTTACGTATAAATTGTGGTTGATACATGAGTGCATAGTGGGGTCGGAAGTGAAAGTCATTATCACGCTGAGATGAAGTATGATCTATCAAGTTCATTCTCATTGTAAGTATGGCTTACAACCAACTTTATAATTATTTTAATCTAGATACAAATTTTATGTTATAGGCATTAATTACATTGCAAAGCAACCAATAGTAACACAATATCTTTCTATAAGTAAACTGGATGATTAGTGTAGACCTTTATTAGTATCTACTGTGATTCTAATTGCATCTCTCCACTTCCCTGTAGGTAGAGAACATTTGAGCGTTTAGAGCTAGGAGCGACGGGCATGAAGGTTCACCACAGTCGTACTGTCCTCTCATAAAGACTGAATCATGTGACCCCAAGCTGACCTCACTGCCCTTCAAGGACAGAGTGTAGTTGTCATTAAATTACCTAGACTAATTTCAGCATGGTGAAACTCATAAAGGCCTAACCATGTATAGGATTCATTCCTGGTTTTCTTTAAACTATTCTGCAACAAGTAGTATGATCCATATAGAGCTAAACTTCTTAGCATTCTGCATCTGAGCAGAGCCCTTGCCATTTACTAGATGAGCAATTTCTCTATCTTAACCGAGTGACTTAAGAGCAACAAAGAAAAGATGAGTTACTTCACTAGACTTTATGTTCTTTTTATGGTTTAATATCTATAACACAGTTTATCCCATGAATGTATTTTACCATGTCAAAGAAAAACATTATTCCAATATTAAATGGAAATGCCACAAAATGCTGTATTCTATATTTGTGATTATTTTGAAATAGTTCCATTCAATTTTTATAAATGAGAAAATTTGAGCATATTTTTTAATGTTTTATATAAGCATGCTTCAGAATGACAAAAAATACTTGTTTTGTCAGAGGAAAGGAAGGACAGTTCACTTCTGAGAAAACAAACACAGAAAATGAAAGAGAAAGAATGCTATATGCTTCTAATGTGTCTTTTCACTCAATGAGCCACTGGAAATATACTGCATATTTGCTAATCTCCCCTGGTATTTGTTATTAATTCATATCAACATATTGAAAAGCTTTCCCAATGTATCATTAGGAGGACAGGAAATTTTTATTCTACAGTTTTCATTTTCCAGAAATACAAATTTGCAAACATTCATTCATTAAGCAAATATGTATCTTACCCTATATGGCAGTGATATCCTTGACAATAAGAAAATAAAGGAAGTAGAAAGTGAAAGTCCTATTATATTTATAAACATATTCTCTCAGAAATTCAAACAGCAAACAATGCTGTAACCAATTTACTGTAAGATATAACACAGCACCAATACAGACAATGGAGGAAATCTTATGTTAACACATCATTATGGATGGAGTAGGAGTGGAAGATGTTAATTATGGGGCTAGTGTATTATTCAAGGTTTTCAGTAACAGAAATTATATAACAAATCTCTCTATATTTACAGAAAAGTTTTGTTAGAATAGCTTACATGTTGGATCAGTTAGTCCAACAATGAGAAAGTTTAATAATCCAGTGATTGTTTAGTTCACAAGACCGGATGTATCCGCTGTCCCTCAGTATACAACAGAATACCAAAAGAGCAGGCTCTAATGCCAGTGAAAAAAATGAACCTGCTAGGAAGAGCAAATAGGCAAAGAGAGAGGCTTCTTTCTTCCATGTCCTTTACATAGGCTGCCAGCAGAAGCTAAGGTTCCAATTAAAAGTGGACCTTCTTACCCCAAAGATATGGATTACAAGTGGGTCTTCCCACTTCAAATGATTTAATTAAGAAAAAAAAATCCCTCACAAGTGAGCCCAGCCATTTGGGTTTTACTTAATTCCAGGTTAGTCAAGTTGACAACCAAGAACAGCTATCACAGTCAGAAAGGTTTTCTAAGAAGAAAAACAATGACCTGTGCAAAATCCAGTGTAAGGATGAAAGAGGTAAGGAAAGTGTAAAAGAGATGGTCTAAAATGGGAAAGCCTTTGCTTTCTATGTAGCCAAAGGGTCTCATAGCTAGAGCTCTGTTAAGGAGAAATGTGGAAAGGGGGTGGAGATATCAGAGGTCCCAAGGCCCTGGGTCTGTAGGGCCTTACAGGACACTCAGTGCTAAAGCACTCTATCTTCAGTTTCACAGTGTGAGAGTACTTAAATAAGCCACTCTAGCTGTCATTTAAACTTATTTCTTGTACAAGTCAAGCGAGCTTCTGAGCTCTCTTTAGTTATCATAAAGTTAAAGGTTTTATGTCCGTGCTGAAATCACCTTTCATTCTATTGCCATAGAAATAGTCCATGCTGTCCCTATTTTTAGACATTTGTCTCCATCTGATATCAATCTGTTTTTCCTTAGGTAATAATTGGATGCCTCTGTGCTCTTCTGTTTAACTATAACTTCTTTCCATCCTTCAGAAATTGCAATTTAAATGTCTGCATTTTACCTAATAATACGCTAGGAATTCACTACCTTATATTTTTAAGTATTTGAGTGAAAACTTTCAGTAATTAAAGCTTATTCGAAACATAATATCTGATTTATAAAGAACATGTGGGAATGGGGAAATGGTTTGGTGGTTAAGAGTGCTGCCTGCTCTTTCAGTACTCAAGTTTAAAAGTACCTATAACTCAAACTCCAGGGAATTTGATGCCATTCTTCGGCCTTGATGAGCACCTAATTTACATGAATATCCACAAATACACACACACATTCACACACACACACACACACACACAAACACTACCTTGGGCAGCAGAGGAGAGGGCACCTGAACTGGCCTTCTCCTATAGCCACACTGATGAATATCTTGCATATCACCATAGAACCTTCATCTGGCGATGGATGGAGATAGAGACAGAGACCCACATTGGAGCACTGGACTGAGCTCCCAAGGCCCAGATGAAGAGCAGAGGGAGGGAGAACATGTGCAAGGAAGTCAGGACCATTAGGGGTGCGTCCACCCACGGAGATGTTGGGACTGATCTAATGGGAGCTCACCAAGGCCAGTTGGACTGGGACTGAATGAGCATGTGATCAATCCGGACTCTCTGAATGTGGCTAACAATGAGAGCGGACTGAGATGGCAATGATAGTGACACCAGGTTTTGATTCCACTGCATGTACTGCTTTTTGGAAGCCTAGTCTGTTTGGATGCTCACCTTCCTTGACCTGGATGGAGGGGGGAGGGCCTTGGACTTCCCACAGGGCAGGACACCCTGACTTCTCTTTGGACTGGAGAGCGAGGGGGAGGGAGACTGGGGGGAGTGGGAGGGAAATGGGAGGATGGGAGGAGGTGGAAATTTTTAATAAATAAATATAAAAAAGAAGAATTAAGTTCCAAAGATCAAAGTCCTAAGATAATAAAAGAACTTTTATTTGAAGGGTTGATACAATCTTAAGTGTTTTTCCGAGGACTTCACAAGGTATTATATTATCCTGAATTTTACCTTAAATCTGAGGCCTCATTTTATTTAGGGCAACTTTGGTTAAATGGAAATCCTTCCTCATACCCTTCACATTGTGAGAATATGTTGAAGTCCTATAATTGATTTTAAATTGTGTTTGCAAATTTTAATGTTAATTTATCTTCAGTTTGTTTTTATTAGCAGTGAGAAATGTTTGAGGACCAGGAATATAATCCAGCGGAGAAGTACTTGCTTCTAAAACAAACAATCAAAGAAACAAAAAATAAATGGTTTCAAGCAAAAAAAAAAAAGATTTTAAAGAAATTATAAATCTTAACATGTGAAGGGTCCTTTTAAAAGCATTCTTGAAACTGGACTCTCTGAACATGGCGGACAATGAAGGCTGATGAGAAGCCAAGGACAATGGCACTAGGTTTCGATCCTAATGCATGAACTAGCTTTGTGGGAGCTTAGCCTGTTTGGATGCTCACCTTCCTGGACCTAGATAGAAGTGGGAGGACCTTGGTCTTCCTGTAGGGCAGGGAATTTGGACTGCTCTTCAGTATGGAGAGGGAGGGGGAATGGACTGGGGGGAGGAGAAGAGGAGTGGGGGTGGGGGAGGGGAACGGGGGGAGGGGGCAATATGTGGAAGGAGGGGGAGGGAAATGGGAAACGGGGAGCAGTTGGAAATTTTAATTAAAAAAGAATAAAAAAAATGAGAAAAAAATAAAAAAAATACAGTGGCATATATATATAAAAAAAGCATTCTCTCCCTTTAAACTATTATCTTCAAAGAAACCCTAGATATTGATAAAGGATGTTCTTCTTAAAAACAAGTTGGGTTAGTTGCCTTCAGTCTCTGGTGATGATGTACAAGACAGTAACAGCAGGAGGGATGTCTTCTCAGATTCACAGTCTTACAGGGGCTTTAGTGCACTGTGTTGGGAATGCAGAGAAGGGGTGTGGCTCCACCCTTTCCAGCAAGAAAGATCAGGAACTCCTGCAGGAAACAGAGGGAGCTAACTCCAGTTCTGCTCAAGCTCTTCTCAGTGCTAGACTTGACTTTCTGAAGGGGTTCTGTTAGGAATATTTCCTAATATTAGCTCCCTGCTGACACAAAAATCCCCATCAAGCCAAATAAAGAAATACCCAGGTTTAATGGGAGATCTGCACTCTCGGGTGGCCACGAGAGGTAAACCGGGAAGCCCAGGAACCTGGGAAGCTGCTGGAACCTGACTCCCAGGAGGAAGAAAGGGAGACCACATTTTCTTGTTTTGGGGGATCACTTAAGTGCCTTGGGGAGTGGTCCTGAGACCAGGCCTGGGGGCTAAGATAGATACAAGGGACTGGGACTTGCCTCCCAACCTAACATTCCAGATTCTTTGGAATGGTAATTATAACAAACATTTAGGCTCTCTTTGGAAAAGGGCGTAGACTCAAATCTGGCTACTTCCTATGGGCATGGGGCAGTGTGGGGAAGGGGAGAGCCAGGTGTCCACGTTTAGTGAGAGGTGTGGCTGGAAAAGCATACCATGAACTGTCATCCTGGAGAAGGCAGACATTTGTTCCTTGGGGGAGATGAGAAGGCAGGTGTCTAGGGAAAAAAAGTTGTTATTGATAAAGATGAGTGTGCCAGAATGAGGAGCAGGTAGGCACTTCATTATGGCATCCTAGAAAACCAGAGGGTAGAAGGTCCTGTCTGCTGGACAGACCAAGTGTCTTGAGTAGATGCCCTCTGAGCCTGGATAGATGGTACCAGCATGGGTGTCCCAAGAGCTTGGCAACCGAGGGTGTGGTGAGGATTACCATGCAAGGTCCTGTTCATTGATGCTCGAGAGACCTAGGAGTTAACTGTTTGAGGAGTACTCTGTCCTCCGGGGTGAGAGGGGCAGGTTTAGGGGCATTAGGGTCCACTGGTGTGGGGGCAGGGAGGCAACTGTCAGCGTGTGAATAGAGAACAGACCTTAAAAAGGGAGAGGTAGGATAGGTGCCCCGCCAATGGAGGAGTTTGAACTGGGAGGTGATGGTTAAGGAGAAAGGGCTTGCCATAAAGCAACTCAAAAGAGCTCAGGCCCATAGGAGAACACGGGGTGGCCCTGAGGCGAGGGCCAAGATAACCTGAGTTCAGTGAAGAGCTTCGATAGCTGTAGTATGATGAGTCCCATTGTCCAGGAGATGTTGAGAGCTTCTGACACGAGCTCCACGACCCTGAGCCACTGCATCTGCTGTTTCCCTGGAGACTGGAAACACTTCTATTCATTCTGTAAAAGCATCCACAAGTGTTAAGAGATAACGAAGTTTTTTATGGGTGAAATTAACCTGTCAATCTTTGTCCGGTTGGTGTCCATGAAGCTGGTACATGTGAAGAGCTCCTTGTGGGTTGGCCTGGGCACCTGTCTGGCAGGAGTGAACCTTTAAAATAGAATTTTGGAGATGGGTGGTGTTAAAAGAGACTCCGGGAAGCAGAACAAAGCTTTTGGGAAGCCACTAAAGATATCTCCACCCAGTAAGGGTACTGGGCAAGCAGGTATCACAAAGAAAGAATGGGAGAGAAATTGTCTTACAAAAATGTAGGGCAGTGGCAGAGTTTTAAGTGGGAAGGAACTGGTCCCATCCACCCTCATAGCTGAAATTGGTGAGGGAAACTTAAGGCCCAAGTTAGAATAAAAATAATGGACTTACCTGCCACTTGGAGGATGACCCTAGGCTAGGAGAGGGTTATGGGCATCATCAATCCTCTGCAAGGCTGAGATGTTTGAAGGCTGGCACAGTTTCACTTGCTGATGGTGATGAGGCTGGACCTCTGTGGCTTGGCACAGAGGACAAGCCCGCCTGCGGGCACTGTGATTTCCAGTGTCCAGGTTGCTGGCAGATAGAACACAACCTCAGAGCAGGTGTAGTGCAATATCGTGTCATGTGATCATTTAGGCCACACTTGATAGAGCCTTGTGATTGACTTCCCTTGTCCCCCTTCCTGTGACCTTAGGGCAGCTGGTAAGGCCTGTAGATTGTTGTAGCTTTGTCTGTTGGGAAGACTCGGCTGATTTTTTCGGGCATTAAAAACTTTAGAGGCCATTTTCACCAATTTGTGTATAGAAGTTTGGGGACTATCCTCAAGTCTTTTTTTTAAAACTCTTTTGTAATAACTGGTACTGACTGAGGAAGCAGAATGATTAGTAGTGCCTAGTCATGGCACCATTTTATGATTTTTTAAAAATGCTGGTGGGTCCCTGGCAGGCCATGTGGCAGCAGGCAGCGGGCTCTGGGAGCAGCCAGTCCCAGACAGAGACAGCTGCCGGTTCCCGGAGACAGAGACAGCTGCTGGTTCCTGGATGTCCTGCCCAGTGCAGTGCTACTGAGCAGGTTGGTCCCGCCATGCGGGCAGGTGTGGGCAGGCAGCAGGTAGAAGGCACATAAACACATTTTACAGAATAGAATTGGATATTTATTACTTAGAGAAGAGAGAAAGAAAGAAAAGAAGAGGAGAAAGTGACAAAGAAGAGAGGAAGCGATGCGAGGGAAGCACACACACCAGGAGGGGACAGTGAGAGAGACAAGATGGTGTGGGGGGGAGCAGGGGTTGCCGGGAGTGGGCGTGGCTTGCCTCTTAAAGAGACAAAAACCATAACAGGTTTCTCTTCACTGAAATAACTCTACAAGCAAGCACCAAATATTGAGAATATGAACCTATAGTGAGCATTTGGGATTCAAAATATAATAAAATGTTGCAATTTTTTCAATGATTTTTAAAAAGTGTTGACTTTTTATATTTAGGAAGCAGTTCAACTTGATAAACTTTTGAGACAGGGGTTATCTACAAAGCACTGAAAACTGACTATATATTTTTCCACTATATATTTGGAAACATTTTTAAAGACTGGGTGATTTTGAATGATACTCTTCAATCTTCAAAATACTCAGAAACTTCAGTATCCAAATACAAAATAATTATTATACACTATGACAAGAAGTAGTGCAGTAACAATGTTCTTACATTCTAGTGCTTAATGAATAACCAAATAGAAATTGTCAAATGTAATGTTAGGATTACAACGGTTTGCAGGGCCTATTAAAATACAGGGCTCCAAGAGTGTGTTCTTGAGTGGTTATAATGCAACTGTAAGCCTACAATCAGTAAATCATTATGTATCAATGGCTCATCTGCATCAAGAAAGAGAGTTCCTTAAAATACAGCTACGCCAACTCAGTTACATATTTATAAGGGATATACTTTGAAAATAGAAATGATGGTAGTTTGATAATGATGTCATTGGTTACAAAACTTTAAACTATCCTCTCTATGTTCTTGAAGGAAAATTTAGCCAGGAATGAGTGTGACTTTGAGGAAATAGTAATAGAGGCAAAATAATCAAGGCTGAATTAATATTTAAAAAGTTTGGAAGAGATGGTTGAAACATCATTGGACTATAAGGTTTTCTGCAAAGAAGATATGGGGAAGGAGACTGAGATATGTATATGTATATCATATAGTATACACACATACCTTATGTACTATGCAGAGATACTGAATGTTATAAACATTTCTGATTATTTTTCTTGGGTGCACTAATTTGATAGCTCACATGTGTTTTAATGTTGATATTTTAGTTCTAATTTCTATGATCCCACAAAAAAATACCACCCAGTTGGATTTTTCAATTTTGTAACAAGCAGAGGAAATAAATCCTTAATACACTTTTATTTCTTCTTTCCTCAACTAATGCTTTACTCTATGATTTTAAAAGCTACTGCAAACCTTGACATTTATGTGAATAACTAATATATATTAAGAATATCTAATTAAACTATTGAAACTATTGTACTAACACACCTAACTGCATGCCTGCATATTTTAGTGCATGACAGTGTATTTTAACCACATGGTTCACACCTAACTGCATGCCTGCACATCTTTGTGTTGTGCCATAACAGAAAGCACCCAGGTTGATATGTAATTCAAAATGTACCAGAGCTAACTTGGATATGTTTTTATGATTTAGATCTCAAACAACTAGAAATAAAGTCAATAAATATTTAAATTTACTATCATCACATTTTATGGTACTTTCAGAAGAGGTGGTCATCTACCATGCTGTTTCTAGTAAATTTCTTCAGTGCAGATACAGGGCCATCTTGTCTCTTTCACATGTTTATCTGTTCTTTCTCACTTGTAGAAGGACTTTTCTTAACCCACCTACCAGTTCCCAAACACCTGACACAGAGACTTAATATTGGATATAAATGCTTGGTCAGAAGCTCAGGGTATACTACCTAACTCTTACAACTTAAACCATTTCTGTTTATCTACATTCTGACACATAGCATTACTTTTCTTTCATCTTGTGCCTCCTGTTACTTCTCCATGTCTTGCTGGCAACTTCTCTGATTTGACCCTTCTTTGTCCCAGTGTCCTTAGTCTGGATTTCCCACCTAACCATATCCTGATCAGCTATTGATCAGTCAGCTTCTTTATTAAATGGATCACAGTGTAATTTAGACAGTATATAGAAGGATTATTCCACAGAATTACCCTCTTTTTGTATAAAGAAAAAGGAAGATTTCAGCTTTAACAAAGGAACATTACATACAGCAAAACAGTTATCAAGGAAGAAATATAATTACAATATCTAGTCATTCATATCTGGTAAAATCAGAGGAAATATTCTATTATTAATCTTCTCTTTGTGAGCCCAAAGTTTCATATCTAATTTACCTTTTTATCATAACATGGGAAAATTTAAGTACAATTATTTAGTCTTTTACTTCATCAAACATTCCAAAAGAATAAAATGTTACCTAATGACAGTGACATTTGTCTACTTTGACAGTCACCCTAGGTTCTTCTGTAACACTGGGGTATTCAACTTTGGTCTACAGGCCTCATATATCTGACAGACATTTCTGAAAAGCAGGAAATTTTGAAAGATTTCCCTACCTTGTCTTAACAAAGCTTGATAGTCACTATCTTTGTGCCCTGCTGGTCCAATTTAAGTATTATACTGACAACAATTGAGGCAAGGGCATTTGTTTTTGTCAAAATTGGTAGCTTTTGCCATAAAGAAGAACTCCATATGGAGCTTTATTGATATCCATCATTTTCTCTGAAGTAGATTGGTGCTACTTCAGACATGTCTCACTGTCAAGAAAATCCTTATATTATTAAACATACTAAATGCCACATTCTATAGGTCTTTGAAGTATTTGAAGATTAACTATTTATCTAAAATTATCTGTGTAACCTTGAAAACATACATAATCTGACTATAAGCTTGATTATTATAGATGACTAGCGATTAACTTGTATTTTTAGTTATATATCACATTTTAAATGAGTTGCATAATCACAATATCCTAAGCAAGAGTAAAAACATACATATAGTACAGAAAGAATAAATTGAAATTTGTATCAGTAAACCAAAATCCATACCAATGTAAAATATTTAACTAGAAGTTGTACTTTTAGTTTAAAAGTAGATTCATAATCAATCCTTTTATCATATCATTTTATATCCTCCCCTTTTCTTTGGAGGACAAGATCCCTGAATTTAATCTCCTTTGCCCAAGTTTTTTCCTGACTGTTACCAATAGCAACTGGTAGACAGCTCCCATTTTATGAAAATAAACATCCATAATCCATCTTTTGGGAATGTGGGCATATGTCTCTAGATGACTTTCTGTAGCTTGGAGGCACTGGTATCTTTGGGGGAACTTTGAGAAAATTGGTCTAATAATGAAGTCCAAGCTGGAGTGGTCCATGAGGCTGGACCATCCCAACCAGAAGCCTTAAAGCTGTTTTGGTTGCAGAATTCTGAAGAAACAGTAACAGAGGAATTCTGAGATGCTAGATCACCATCTGCTTTCATTGGTGTCTTGTTTTCTTGTTCTGAAAACACATAAACTTTTAAAGTTAATGTACATACCTATATTAATAGAAGTATAGACTGTGCATTGTACACAAATTAGGCAAAAATGATTTTTGGTTTTATGTTTGAGAAGGATACACACACACACACACATATATATGTATACACACATACACACACACACACACACACACACATATATATATATATAATGCATTTTGTAATTCTTCTAGCTTTTTCTTAAATGTCTAAACAAAATTTCAGGAAGCTTCCTGATCAAACCTGATTTTCTTTAACCTGGAATAAATGCACAGCTTCTCATTTCCTATAGAAATCAAAACCCAACCTCTCACCCAAAGCAGAAAACCTTTTTTACTTAAATCTTGAAGTCAAGATATTTTTTTTATTAAAAATTTCTGTCTCCTCCCCGCCACCCTTTTCCCTCCCCCTCCCCCCTTTTCCCACTCCCCTCTCTGTCCCTCTCCAGTCCAAAGAGCAGTCAGGGTTCTCTGCCCTGTGGTAACTTCAAGGTCCTCCCCCCTCCATCCAGGTCTAGGAAGGTGAGCATCCAAACTGGCTAGGCTCGAACAAAGCCAGTTTCTGAAGTAGGATCGAAACCTAGTGCCATTGTCCTTGGCCTTCATTGTCCGCCATGTTCAGAGAGTCCGGTTTTATCCCATGCTTTTTCAGTCCCAGTCCAGCTGGCCTTGGTGAGCTCCCGTTAGATCAGTCCCACTGTCTCAGTGGATGGGTGCAACACTCGCAGTCCCAACTTCCTTGCTCATGTTCTCCCTCCTTCTGCTCCTCATTTGGACCTTGATAGATCAGTCCAGTGCTCCAATGTGAGTCTCTCTCTCTATCTCCATCCATCGTCAGATGAAGGTTCTATGGTAATATGCAAAATATTCATTAGAATGGCTATAGGATCGAGCCATTTCAGGCTCTAACTCCTCAGCTGCCCAAGGACCTAGCTGGGGACATCTCTCTGGACCCCCGGGAACCCCCCTAGAGTCAAGACTCTTGCCAATCCAAAAATGGCTCCCTTAGTTAAGATATATACTCCCCTGCTCCCATATTCACCCTTCCTTTATCCCAACCATCCCATTCCCCAAGCTCTCCCCATCCTACCCTTCTCACTTGTCTCTCCCCATCTCCCCTTTCCCCCATCCCACCCCATCCCCCAGTTCCCAATTTTTTCCCAGCAATCTTGTCTACTTCCAATATCCAGGAGGATAACTATATGTTTTTCTTTGGGTTCACCTTATTATTTAGTTTCTCTAGGATCACTAATTATAGGCTCAATGTCCTTTATTTATGGCTAGAAACCAATTATGAGTGAGTACATCCCATGTTCATCTTTTTGGGTCTGACTTACCACACTCAGGATAGTGTTTTCTATTTCCATCCATTTGCATGCAAAATTCAAGATGTCATTGTTTTTTACCACTGAGTAGTACTCCAATATGTATATATTCCTTCATCCATCCTTCCATTGAAGGGCATCTAGGTTGTTTCCAGGTTCTGGCTATTACAAATAATGCTGCTATGAACATAGTTGAACAACTACTTTTGTAGTATGATAGGGCATCTCTTGGGTATATTCCCAAGAGTGGTATTGCTGGGTCCTGGGGTAGGTTGATCCCGAATTTCCTGAGTAATTGCCACACTGCTTTCCAAAGTGGTTGCACAAGTTTGCATTCCCACCAGCAACGGATGAGTGTACCCCTTACTCCACATCCTCCCAAGCAAAAGCTATCATTGGTGTTTTTGATTTTAGCCATTCTGACAGGTGTAAGATGGTATCTCAAAGTTGTTTTAATTTGCATTTCCCTGATCACTAAGGAGGTTGAGCATGACCTTAAGTGTCTTTTGGCCTTTTGAAATTCTTCAGCTGAGAATTCTCTGTTCAGTTCAGTGCCCCATTTTCTAATTAGGTTAATTAGCATTTTAAAGTCTAGTTTCTTGAGTTCTTTATATATTTTGGAGATCAGACATTTGTCTGTTGCTGGGTTGGTGAAGATCTTCTCCCAGTCAGTAGGTTGCCTTTTTGTCTTAGTGACATTTTTAAATATATAGTTTGATTTAATCTGTCAGTTTTTATAATTCAATAAATCTTATCAGCAAAACAAATTCAAAGACAACACAATAAAGTACAAGATCCAGACTCTCTGTGCATTACCCATCTTCACATAGCTTTTTTTCCCTTTTACATTACCTTACTCCTTTTTTTTGGGGGGGGTGATTTATTATTTCAAAATTACAAATTTCCTTTTAATGATTGTCTATACCTTTTAGTATTTTCTCTCCCAAACTCTTGTATACATTTTTAAACACATTGTAACCCATTTAAAGCTTTTTTTATGTCTGAATCTGTCTTTACTATAGCCATAACCTTTCTCTAACTGCTTTAAAGTGATATGGTTAGGACTTCTGCTTCTGTTTTGGCAGCTGACTCTGCCCAACTTGTTTCTGAGAGCCAAGCTTCATGATGGAGATTCTAGAAAGAGCCATACTTACCACCAGAATTCTGAGAAGATTTTGGGTCCACGCTGTCACTGAGTAGTGTGCCACCAACTGCAAAAACCACATTTTAGTGTTTGTTAGGAGGGCCTCTTAAAGGAGCTGCAACTCTACTACTAGAAAACAAAGTCTACCCAGGAAAAGGTTGTTATCAAGGAGCCGGGTTGACTCTGATTTTTTTTTATTTATTTATTTATTTATTTATTTATTTATTTATTTTTTTAAGTTTTCTTGGGATTTATTTGGATTTACTTTGCAGAATACTTGGGAGCCATTTGTTGGAGGAGATTTTCAGTGTCCCAGCAGCCACTCCCAAATAACCACAGAGAGGCTTAATATTAATTTTAAATATTCAGCTAGTATCTCATCTTTGTTACTAGCTACCTCTTATGACTTAAACTAGCCCATTTTTTTAAACTATATTTTTCCACATTATATTACCTCTTTCATTTTGCCACTCCAGTTTGTCTCCGTGTCTCACTGGTACCTCCTCTGATTTCACCTGTCTCCTTCCCAGTACCTTTAGTCTAATTTCCTGCTTAACCTTATCCTGTCCAGCTACTGGCCAGTAAGCTTCTTTATTAAATCAAACACAGTGTAGCTTACACAGTATACAGAAGGACTAGTTCACAGCACTCACTCTTCCTTCATGCACTTGATTTCTTACTGTATGAAATGACTATATTTTAAAATGGAAAATTTGCATGTGTATAATTTGCTATACCATTTCCTAGAGAAAGATTAAGGGAAACACTGATGTTATGACAGTTTTGAGAAATAAAATTAAATTCTTTATAGAAAGTAAAGATTAGGAAGTTAGGGAATGTTTTGCTCCCAATTTTTGGTTGTAAACTATTTCAAATGACAGAGTAGACTTAATTCAAATAAGCACTTAATTCAAATAAGAGTTCACCTGAATTAGAAGTGTATATCTCCAGGACCAAATCTGCAGCTGAAGTAGATCTCATAAGTCAACTTTGTAATTAAGGCAATAATAAACCATTATTCCTATGAAAGGGCAGTACCAACTTGTTACAAATCATGCATAGCAAGATTTTCACAACAGAACAACTGTCAGAAGTACATAAGGAGGTTGAATGTACATACATTTTAGGATCATGGGCAGAATTTATACAATAGTAATAGAACATATTTTAAAACCAGTCCATCATCTGTTCTATAGAGTTCAGTATAGAAAAAGGGCTAAGTGACATAGGTATGTAGAAATCACTCATGGTTGCTTCCTGTTAATGTGGGGGTGAAGACTGGAATGAAATGGAAACCTGGGAGGAGCAATCTGTTCCATTTGTTGTCCATGTAGGCAGCAATTGCATCAGTCTATGTTGAGAGAATGTCAGGAGAGTGCCAGTACCTCTGGAGTGTGAGCTGCAAGGTGGGACACAGAGTACCAGTGAGATGACTAAGCAATCTGTAATAATTCAAATATTAGAATTTCTTTTGTAACAAATATATTTTTGATGTGGGATATACTGTATATATGCTTCTTTTATTGGTTGATGAAGAAAACTAAAGTCAGACTGGAAATCCAAACAGAGAGAGAGAGAGAGAGAGAGAGAGAGAGAGAGAGAGAGAGAGAAAGCAGAGTCAAAGAGATGCAATGTGACTGCAGAAGGAGAGACACCCACAGGAATCTTACTAGCAGGCCATAGCATAGTAGTAATACACATATTAATAGAAATTGAATAATTTAAGATGTAAGAACTTACTAGAAATATGCCTAAACTACTGGTCAAGAAGTGTTGTAATTAATAGAGTTTCTGTGTGATTATTAAGTTCTGGGCGACCAGGAAACGAATGAGCAGCTTCTGTTTACATATATTAATGACAGAAAATTAAGCTATGAAATTTTAAAGAGAACACTTTTTCTCTTAGGTGTATATTATGACTTTTTAAGTGTATGGTTTTAGCAGATGAGAAAAGAATATTCCAGGTCACGGAGAGAGGAAAAGAAAAGTGATAGAGAACAAAGAATGATACATTGCCTCTGTTGGGAAGAAAGAAAATAAGGGTGGAGGAAAAAAGAGCAAGTTAATAAAAGGACAATAATAGATTTTCTGCTTGAGCTGAGAATTGTTTTTTTAACATCTAATATGGTTTGACCTATCTATTTAGATAAGTAGAAAAAAAATGCATTGTCCTATTTCCAACCTTGTGAGGTTCCCCACCATCCTGAAGCATCTGGCCCAAAAGAAAAAGGTAGAATGACCTTCAGAAGACACTGTTTAGTACAAATTAGGTGGCAGCTGAGGCAGCATTCTCCAGAAGGCAGTATATGCTCTGAATAAGAAGAGTCCAATACCTGGTTCTGTCTCTCATATAGCCAGAATCCATGGATTCTGGAAACAAGGTATGGAAAAGGAAGTAGTTCCACTCACTGTCACCCCTGATGAACCTGTAGGAAAAATTTTGTTTTCTGTTCCTGCAAGCCTAAATTCTGGAGGCCTAGGAGTTTGGGTTCCAGAAAGGGGAATAGTCCAGCATTTCTGTTGCAGGCCCCTTGGGGACCTGCAGCATTTTATTTAAATCATAACATTGGTACTATGACTCAGGAGGCTCCCCCACCCCTCTCCTGGGGTTGGAATCCAGAACAGGGTATTTTTCCACAACAACAATATGTTCCATCTCCCTGAACACTGACCTCTACATAGTCTAGCAGCTTTGGTGGTGAGTTTTCCCGTTCCAGCCCCCAATCACAGCCTTCACAGCTACAGTTGAGCCCTTTACTGCTTTCTGTAGCTAAAAATGTGACCGGACAACCCGGGTTCAGTCCTTCTGCTAGCACTGCACATGCTGTGTGGTGCATTTGACTGGGGACCCAGGGCCCCTCAAATTTTCTTTCTCCTGTTATCATTTCTTTTTCTGGCAGGTCCTGTGCTAAACAGAAAAAGAAAAATATGACCTTCAGTGACCATGGAGGACCCTGAGGAGTAACTCTAGGTGCCAACCTAGTAAATTCTCTGTCATTTTTAATCATTAACTCAAATAAAATTTTATCCTTCTCAAAAATTTCTGATGTAGTTTGACAGCTGAGAGGTTTTTGTCAGTTTAAAAGGACAGCCTCACCAAGCAAATTTCAACAACTACAAGTTATCAAATCTCTTCCATAATCTTAAAAGTACTTTTCATTGTGCAAAAACATCTGTCACAGTCATTCTGACATGAATATGCTCCTGTTTATACAATGCATATGTTTAAAACTTATGTTTTCACAAGACCAAAGAATTCTTGTGAGTTCTACCAAGCTGAATTAAAGGATCCACCTTAAACAGGTCAGATATATTCCTCTCAATTCCCTGGTCCTAATTTCTTTCTCTAAACTTAACTTTGTCCTCTGCTTTGGCAATATCTTAAACAGGTATAAAAGACAACAGACATTTCCATACCACAAACACTGGACAGGAGCAAAGAGATCAGCTATGCCTGGATGTGAACAGCACCCAGCCTTTTCAGGTCCCCACCCCCCCCCCGAAGATGGCACCCATAAATAAGCAGGAAGTAGTCTTGAGAATATGCCGCCCCAATTCCTTTAACCTGTTGTACCTATCTCCTGCCTTTTAATTATAATAAAAGAGATGGAAATGTAATGGTCTGTCCTGTCCCTTTAAAAAGACAAGCCCCACCCACTCTCTCTCCCATCCACCGCTGAGGCAGGCAGATCTTCCTTCTTGCTTGCAGCTTGAGTCCCTTCCTTTCTGTCTCTCTCCCAAAGAGGCAGCTTCTGCCTCTCTCCTTTCTCCCCACTTCTCCCCTTCCCACCCTCTGTTTCTCTCTCTCCACCTCATGGCCTGCTGCCTGCCACCACTTGGGGGCCTGTGGCATGGTCTCATCCACTGCCCACTGCTGTCACTTGGGGACCTGCAGCATTTCTGCTGCTGGCCACTTGGGGACCTGTAGTGTTTTATTTTTACCATTATAGACGTAAATATGATTCTGTTATAGTTTTCATTTGGAAACTAAATAAGAAATAATTGTAGGTCAAATTGGCAAGGGATGGATTTGTGATGGCTGTTCTTGGTTGTCAACTTGCCTGCATTTGGAAATAGCTAAAAGGCAATTGGCTGGATATAGCTGTGAGGGACTTTTTTTTTTTTAATTAAATCATTTGATGTTGGAAGACCCACTTCTAATCCAGATCTTTGAGGTAAGAACATCCACTTTTAATTGGATCTTATCTTCTGCTAGCAGCCTATATAAAGGACATGGAAAAAGGAAACAGTTTCTCCTTGCCTCCTTGCTCTTGCTAGCAAATGCAAATTCTCTGGCATTAGAGACTACTTCTTTCAGATTCCAGGGCATACTAAAGACCAGCTGAGACATCCAACCTTGTGTATCAATGACCGTGTCAGAGGAGCAGCATGTGGTAATTGAAGTTCAAGTTGTCAGCCTACCAGGAAAAAACTGCTGATGGGTCAATCTTGGACAGTCAAGACACCTAGACTACAGATCCTCCAGTGGACGAGTCTTTTGTTTCTGCTGTGCATTTACATGTTTGCTGCTGCAATTTTTCTCTGGTATCTGACATGTTGTTAGTGGATATGGGGAGACCCACATACTTCCTGTAATATAGTGTATTTATCTCATAGAGACATACTGATCTATTGGACATTTTTATCTGTGGTTCAGCAT
Source organism: Chionomys nivalis (assembly GCF_950005125.1). NCBI lineage: Eukaryota > Metazoa > Chordata > Mammalia > Rodentia > Cricetidae > Chionomys > Chionomys nivalis. The sequence goes on along the minus strand of NC_080091.1, from coordinate 15,984,588 downwards.
AAAGATGATTCTTCCCTATGCTGTACTCTCTAATTGATAATAATAATAATGTTAGATTATACAGAGTTTTGATGAATAAAAATAAATACAAAAAAATGCTACAAAGCCTGAGCATGTTAGTTTTACCAAGGAGTGGCAAAAACTGTAGCTCAAGTTAATGATTAAGAAAAACCATTGAGTCCCAGTAGGCCAGCTAGTTTAAACTCCTTTAATCTTAATGGTGGCAGATGTGTTCACAGGTTTCAGAGTACACCACAGTTGAAACAAAGCTTTGGAAATAACAAAGTTAGACTAAGATGCTTTTGTTAAATAGCTTTGAGGGGAAAAACCCAAGAAGACAATCTGAAGTTTTAGAAAGGCACATAGTTAAATGTGGAATGTATTAAGGTCAGGGAACAAGAGCAAAGCAGTCCAGATATCATTGACTCGTGTACCTTTCTTGATAGAATTGGTTGATGACCAAAGGTGATGAATAATTTTCTATGACCATTTTGCCCTCAATCTCCTGATATAGAAAAGAAAAACTGTTATGAGTAGGTATGTACCCTCAGGATTGAAAGTATAAATAACAATCTTTTTCACATATGAAAGTTTAGATTTGTGATTCCTTTAAGATTTCTTATAAAATTACCTTTCAAAAGAAGTCATAAAGTAATTGGTCCTTTATTTGTTACTGCAAAATGCAGCCTTCCAGTAAAAGACCTGACAAGAATAACTTATTTGTCCACATAGTTAATCTATAGCAAGTTGCTTAGGGAAAATATATGTGGGTTCTTGGGATAATTTGTTTTTCACCTGTTATACACAAAATGTATAATCATGTGAGGGATATGAAAATCATTTTGCTTTTTACTTGTAATCATTCATTTGAAAAACAGAATGTAACCACATTGTAATTTTTATATTGCCTGAAAGATATAAGCTGTAAGGGAAAAATCAGGTTAGAGTTAGAAAGAGTTAAAATGCATTAGAAGAAAAAGATCAAGAATGAGGGACTTAAAAAGAATTAGAAAAGAAACATCAAGAGGAAAAATAGAGTTAAAAGAAAACATCAAAAATGATAGAAAGATTAGAGAATATAAAGAAGAATAAAAAAAGGGTTGAAGGAAACCATCAAGAGAGTGTGTGGGTGTCTTTTTTTTTAACCCCCTCAGATGGAAAAGTCTAGTATAGGCTGAAGCTGTGGATTCCTTTTGAGCCCTCTGCTCTCTGGAGGCTGGTTCACAGAGAGCAACCCTTACAGATTGAACAACTACTCAGTTCTTAGACTTTCTGTTGGTAGACAGCCATTGTTGAACTAGCTGAACCACAGCCTATAAGCCATTATAATAAATTCCATAGAAATATATATATATATATATATGTGTGTACATATGTGTATGTATACTCCGTAAGTTCTGCTTCTCTAGAGACCCTCCCTAATATACAACCTTCTATCATAGGCTCCTGAAGGATGTGCTTAGCAAAGAAAAGTACTTACAGTATGTTTTACTTAATATAATAAAATATTTCAAGGGTTTCATTTGTATTTATAAATATTATAGCATTTTTAGTCTTAATATATTTTATATTTCTATGTTTGACTGAAATCACATATAAAATATATTAAGTTTATCTCTTCTCAACATTATGAACAGTGTCTTGTATATGACAATGCACATTTATCTTTTTGAAGGGTATATGTTATAAACTGTAGTTTGATTATGTAACCCAGGTTAGCACCAAGCTCAAGGCAACCCTCCTGCCTCATTCTCTCCATTTCTGTGGTTACCAAGGTGTGACCATATCTTGTTGGCGTTTGTCTTACACAGGTGTCAAGATTCTTTCTCTGTTTCTGACATTTAAGAATTTGACAGTTCTTGAAAATTGCTAAAAGTCTCTTTAAGATTCATATATTAAGAGGTCCAAGCTTCATTAATCTCGATGTTCATTTCTTTTGTAGATTTGGGGAAATGAGTAAATTCTTTTGGAAAGTCTTGGTTCTCTTTTCCTCTTTCACTGGAAAGCCAAAGAAGGATGGTTCCCCCATTTGAAATGCTCTAAATTGAAAACAGTGCTATGGATATAGATAAATGATACAATGGTATATGATGTTTAAGGCTGCAGGTTCAATTCCTGGCATAACTCACAATCCTATAAGAGAAAAGGAGAGATAAAGAAAGAATGAGGAATGAAAAAGAGAAAGAGAGATATGAAATTCATAGCATTTTATATCTCAACCTTTAGTTGAGATATGTCCACTTAAAATGTTTCCTCTTGATGGTGTCTTGTATCTTTGATTTTCTTTTCTTTAAATTTTTTTTCTCAGGTTGGATAATTTTTAAATGACTTGTTCTCAAAATTGCCACTTCTTCCTATTGATAAAGTCTGGTGTTCAGGGTGTATAGAAGAATTTTTTCTATTAGATTTTTGGGTTCTCATTTCTGTGTATTTTTTTCCTTTTTACTAATCTTATCCTCTGCAATTTTTTATAATAACCTTTTAAATATTTGGATAAATACACCATTTACTCTTTCCCTTTCCTCCTTCCAAAACTTTATAAGTAGTCCCATCTCTTTATCTTCCTCACATTTATGACCACATATATATATATATATGATATAAATGAAACATTCTTTGTCTGAAAAATGTTATGATCTCAGGGATGATCACTTCATATTGGATAGTTATTGGGTGACTATTCCCTGGGGAAGGCTGTAGTAGGATATTATTTTACAGTGTGTTACTTTTGTTTATGCTCAAGAATATTTGTTCAATGATGCAAAGTTATGTTGCTTTTGTTTATGTTGTATTTAATTAACTCTATGAAACTGTATTTCTTTGCCCATCTAAAATACCTGGTGATCTAATAAAGACCTGAATGGCCAATTGGGAGGAAGGAGAAAGAATAGTTGAGACTAGCAGGCAGAGAGAATAAATATAAGCAAAAATTTAAGGAAGGAAGAACAAGAGAACAAAAAGAGGAGAACATTAGCAGTTAGCTACCCAGCCACTCAACCAGCCATGGAGTAAGTGTTAAAGTAAGATATATAGAAATAGAAAAAAATAGAAGCCCATAGGTAAAAGATGGACAGAATAACTTAAGGAAAGTTGGCAATTAATATGAAAAACTAAGGGTGGGAATTTTAAAATAAGAATAAGCCTCCATGTGTAATTTATTTGGGAACTTCTTGGTGCCCAACCCCAAAAGAGAGAAAAGATTAAAGAGAAAAGTAGAAAAAATAATCAACAACATTTTGGTATTTTAACATGAAGCCAGAGTGTAGGAAAATACAGTAACCTTTTGGTGGTCTTCATGAGGCTAAAGTAAAAGAAAATACAACAACAAAAAATCATTTCTCTGGTTCTCAGCAATCCAAAGTACCCTGTAGCACATTGTCTGAACTGAGTTCCCATGTGCTTTCCAATCTGATGTGGAATTCCCCTCTGTAGGCTGTGAATACCAAAGAAGCTGCTTTGAGCCTATTGCAGTGCAAAGTAGGGTTAGGAAGGAGTCCAAAGCAGATAGAGGAGTACAGAGTAGGTAGAGTGAAAGAGATATCAGGAGAAAAATGCCAGATGCCAGGCAGAACCTGTGTGGGAGGCCACAACTACATGTCAATACACAGATTAATAGATACGAATTAATTTAAGATACAAGAGCTACCTAGGAATATGCTAGAGTCATTGGCCATGCAGTGTTGCAATTAATATAGTTTCAATGGGATTATTTTGGATCTAGGCAGAAAAGAACAAGCCGCTTCCACTATCAACATTGTACCCAAACTTCTGGCACTGATGTCTGCCACCCAATTTGGGTCTAGGTGGTTGTGTACCCACTTGGGATTGGGAGGAAAGTAGCTGAGTCAATGTCCATGACTCAACATTCCTTGCCTGAGCAGGCATCGGGAGTCTGCTAGGAGTGCATAGGTAGGAGAGCATGGCAGATAACCACTGCCATTCACAGAAATATTTCCAGGCCATGAAGTGTACTGAATGTCAGATTAAGCGTTTACTCAGATGAAAATGGTTTATGTGCTATGCGTTCCTCCCCAGAGTTAAAGGGGTGATGAAAGAGGCTGATTGTAAAGTTACCTCTGCCATATTTGAAGGCCAGGAGAGGCAGAAACAACATTCAGCACCTCTGCAACCAAGATGCTTACCATTTTAAACTGCTACTGGTCAGAAAATAATTACATATCTAATACAAAAACAGAGTCAGACAGAAATAAACCTCTGAACAGGTCACAGTATTTCTAAAAAAAAAATTTCTTAGGCTTAGGAGACAGAAGAAAAAAATAAAAGTTATAAAAAGAAGTAAATCATTTAAAAAATAAAACAAAGTCTTTAAAGAGACAGAGTAGACAAAGTATAAACAGTAATAGATCAAAGGAGTGAAAAATAATAATAAACCACGTAAAGATAGAATATATACAGAGTCTGGATTGTATATATTTTTATGTTTCCTTTGAAGTGTTTGACTGTGAATGAGCTAAGCACAGAGAAACATTTCATTGTAGGGCAGCTAAGCTAAACCAAATATATATATATATATATATATATATATATATATATATATATATATCTTGACTTCAAAATTTAAGTCTAAGGATAAGTTGCTTTGGAGAAGAAGTTCTGCTTTTGTTTCCCCAGAAGATGAGAATCTGTGAAATCTTTCTAGGCTAATGTGGTATGATGGACCAAGACCACCTGAAAGGTCACTGTGAATGCTTAAAAATATTTTACCTATCTGGTCCTGGGCTTTTTTTGGAAAGCAGTGTGGCGGTTTCTCAGGAAAGTCGGGTTCAGCCTACCTCTCAACCCAGCAATACCACTATTGGGAATATACCCAAGAGATGCCCAAACATACAACAAAAGTATATGCTCAACTATGTTCATAGCAGCATTGTTTGTAATAGCCAGAACCTGGAAACAACCTAGATGTCCTTCAATGGAAGAATGGATGAAGAAAGTATGGAATATATACATATTAGAGTACTACTCAGCAGTAAAAAACAATGACTTCTTGAATTTTGCATACAAATGGACGGAAATTGAAAACACTATCCTGAGTGAGGTAAGCCAGACCCAAAAAGAGGAACATGGGATGTACTCACTCACATTTGGTTTCTAGCCATAAATAAAGGACATTGAGACTATAATTCGTGATTCTAGAGAAGCTAAATAAGAAGGTGAACCCAAAGAAAAACATATAAGCATCCTCCTGAATAATAACCTTCATCAGGCAATGAAAGAAGACAGAGACCAACATTGGAGCACTGGACTGAAGTCTCACGATCCAGAGGAGGAGCAGAAGGAGAGAGAGCACGAGCAAGGAACTCAGGACCGCGAGGGGTGCACCCACACACTGAGACAATGGGGATGTTCTATCAGGAACTCACCAAGGCCAGCTGGCCGGGATCTGAAAAAGCATGGGACAAAACCGGTCTCGCTGAACATAATGGACAATGAGGACTACTGAGAACTGAAGAACAATGGCAATGGGTTCTTGATCCTATTGCACGTAATGGCTTTGTGGGAGCCCAGTTAGTTTGGATGATCACCTTAATAGACCTGGATGGAGGTGGGTGGTCCTTGGACCTCCCACAGGGCAGAGAAACCTGCTTGCTCTTTGGGCTGAGGAGGGAGGAAGACTTGATTGGGGGAGGGAGAAGGAATGGGAGGTGGTGGTGGGGAAGAGGCAGAAATCTTTAATAATTAAATAAATTAATTAATAAAAAAGATAAAAAAAAATATTTTACCTAACAAAAAACAGAAAGCAATTTGGAAAAACCTATGCCCAGATTCCTAAATATTGTTTACAAATATCTGTTTACATTTAAAGGGAAATATGCTATAGAGATAAATACTTTGTGTTGGTATGTATCTTGGTTTGTTGATAGAAATTTAAGGTCAAATTTGTTATATGTCTATTTCTGTTCTTGATTAAAAAGCATTGTATTTGTGTAACTCATTTAAAAATGTAATGTATAATTAAGAAATGCAGGTTAAGAGACATCTTTAATAGTCAAACGTGTAGTCATATTATTTAGGTTTTTTAGATGTACAGAGATATATTTCAGATGGATAGTTATTCTTAAAATTTTTTAAAGAGTACAGAATATGGCATCTAAAATGTTTTAACAACTTAGGACTTTTCATGACAATGAGACACATCTGCTCCCAGCAGCACCAATGTACTTCAAGAGGATGATGGGCATTGAAGAGGCTTCTTATGGAGTTTTTTAGTAATTTGGGCAAGAAACTTCTCTTGCTTGGTGTTATATTGTATGAACTGAACACACAGAACCTACAGAGAAATGATTGCAGAACTTGCCTAAAAGTGAGATGATCCTTCAGGGTTCCTGCTTCATAAAAGAATCTGCTAGACATTCTGCAGGACACAGAAGAAAGTGATTGACAAACCGCATATATCTTTGAAATTTCCTGCTTCATGGACAAGTCTGCTATGGGCCTGTAGGGTGAAAATGGATTTCCCCAATCATATAGAAGAACTTTGGATGACTGTCCAGGCTGTGAGGTATTTCTGTCAATTCTAGAGTTTTAGAAGTTGCTTGTAATGCACTTCCTGTTTACTTAGGCAATATTATATCTTTCTGGAGTCTTTAATGGTATTGAAGAATAGATAGTTATAGTTTTCTTTAGTCATGATAAAAGATTAAGTAGATATAAATACTGTAACTATAATTCTTGCTTGATAACGGTTTTGTTGTATGTACTTTTACTATGTATAATTTGAAAACTTCCTTTTTATTTAGAAAGAAAGGGGAAGGTAATGTGAGATTCTGCTTTGTATGTTGTGAATACTATTGGTTAATAAATAAACTGCTTTGGGCCTATTGAAGCACAGAGTAGGGCAAGGCTGGAGTTCCAAGAAGATAAAGGAAGAGAGAGTAGATAAAGTGAAAGAGACACCATGTATTTGCCACAGAAGACAGATGCCAGATGCCAGACAGAAACTTACCAGTAGGACACAACCACTTGGCAACACAGAGATTAATAGAAATGGATTGCTTTAAAATGTAAGGGCTAGCTAGGATACACTAGAGTCATTGGCCAAGCAGTGTTGCAATTAATATAGTTTCAGTGTGATTATTTCAGGTCTAGGCAACTGGAAAACAAACAAGAGGCGTCTGCCAACACTTTTTCATGTTATTTTGCCCAATGATGTCATTATTCAGATTTATTTAGGCAGCCATATTGATGAGAATTCATAGTTATACTCTTCCTAAAATTTCAACAAGATGAAGTCACACAGCAGACCCCCTAATTCATCTGTCTCTTACAATATTTTTGCCTACTCTTCTGCAATGATCACTGAGATATAGGTGAGGAATCATGTTGTAGATGGACCAGATGGGATTGGATACCTCATGATTCTTGTTCTATGCATTTTGGTCAGTGTGCTTCTCTCTAATGATCTCTCTCCATCTGTTTCAAAGAGAAGATTCTTTGATGAGTGTCTAGAAGTATACTAAATTGCAGATGTAAGGGTAAATGTTTAGAGTATAGTTTGGAATTATTCTTCTTTAATAAAGTCACAGTTGGAGGATTTCCTCCAAGACCATGACTTCACAAGACACAGAAAGTTGGCTAGTACTAGGCATGGTTTCTCTAATGGTGAAGGGTTTGTCAGTGTAGAAGACTGTTGGTAACCTCCAAGTTAGTGACTATGCTAATCACTATTGCACCTTTAGTCATTTTAGTGACTCATAGGTATCATTCTAGGGAGACTTATTGGTTACTTCCTTATGTTGGAAGCTTGATTTGTTCCTGACTAACTGTATGTGGCATCAGTATCATTGTCTTATTTGTGGAACACTCTCATATTCTATACCATTTTAGTCAATGGATTTTCTGATCAGCCAGAATATTTTTGTTTCCCTGAATTCTATGCAACATTCCATTAAGTATGTCTAAAATAGCACCAGAAACATACTTATTCTTCTGTCTTAAACAGTTTTCAACTAATGTGCTATGCTAATTATTCATGTTAATTAATAAGCATATAAAACCTAACATTAGGGCCCATCTTGACTTGCCCTGTAGTCAAACTGATGAATATCTTAAATATCACCATAGAACCTTTATTCAGCAACTAATGGAAACAGAGGCAGAGACCTACATCGGAAGACTGGACTAAGCTCCAAAAGTCCAGTTGAAGAGTGGAAGAAATATGAGCAAAGAGGTCAAGACCAGAAGGTTTCACCCACTGAAACAGTTTACCTGAGCTAATAGGAGCTCATCAACTCCAGCCAGACTGTGAAGAAACAAACCTAAAAACAAACTAGTCCCTCTGAATGTGGTTGACATTTGAATAACTGGGGAAGATTGAGGGGCCCTTGGCAGTGGCATCAGGATTTATCCCTACTGCATGTACTGACATTTTGGGATCCTATTCTCTGGATGTACACCTTGTTCAGCCTAGATATAGTAGGGAGGGCCTTGGGCCTTCCACAAAGCAATATGCCTTACTCTTTCTGAGTACTGGATGGAGTTGGGCTTGGAAGTGTGTGGAGGGAATGGGAGAAGGGGAGGGAGTAGCAACTTAAATTGGTATTTTTAAAAATCTAATATTTTTTTTAAAAAAACTAACAAATAAAATCTAGAAACAGCACATTTTTCTTCTTTACTGTTTCTTGTTACTTTAAGAACAGAAGTAGTGTCCTCTATTTAGGCTTTATCAGTATATTCCCCATACTTTCAAGAAAATAATTTGCAATCACATTTCCATTTCACATACTTAGTAAGGTCTAAACATTTTACTTCCTATTGATTCATGTGCATAGAAATCTTAATTTTCATAAGAAATTACTTCTTAGATGTTTTGAAAAGGCTATCATCAAAAAGTTGCCAATGTTTTTCTGTGAACTTGGTGCATTTTAGTCCACTACTCCCCAAAACCTTGTTCTAAACTCAGTCTGCTACATCTTTTGAAAGAAAGCTCAAAATCAGGGTCATGCATGATGGTGGATATGTAGGAAACTAGAAGTGCGTGATGTGGGAGGGTCTTCTGTTTTGTGTTGATTTCATTGGTTAATAAAGAAACTGCCTTGGCCATTTGATAGGACAGAAAATTAGGTAGGCGGAGTAAACAGAACAGAATGCTGGGAAGAAGGGAAGTTAGGCAGACACCATGCCTCTCCTCTCCAGGGCAGATGCCATGGATCCAACCAACAGGTCAGACATGCTGAATCTTTCCCGGTAAGCCACCACCTTGTGGTGCTACACAGGTTATTAGAAATGGTTTAATCAAGATGTGAGAATTAGCTGATAAGAGGCTAGAACTAACAGGCTAGGCAATGTTTAGAATACAATTTGTGTGTTGTTATTTCAGGGCATAAGCTAGCCAGGAGGCCAGGAGCCAGGTGGCAGGAACACAGCCCACTTCTCCCTTTACAAGTGAAAGCCTACATATACCAACTCAGGAAAGACTATTGAAGGTACTGAATATATACCAGCCTGTAATTCCCAATATTTTAGCCTTTGATAGTTTAGAGGGCACACTCTTCTGACTGAGGGAAATGTTTCTGATCAGGGGATGTGAACTTGAACCCACAACAGAATGTGCTGCTGAAAGGAATTATAATTCTTGTCTTCGGCAGTCTGTCTTCTGTAGTCCCTTGGCAACAACTGAAACAATTCCAAGATCTGGGTGTACTAAGAAAACATAATTTGTTATAAAGAGGAGTAAGGTACAGAGCAAATCCTTCTACAAATTATTGGAATATTCAGAGTGAAACTACTGATAAATCCTCTGTTATTATCCTTTCCATACACTTCAGTACAGGTTGAGGACACAGAATAAGCAAAGTCGGCACAAGGAACAAAAAATAAGTCTTAGCAATTAAACTTCAAAAGCAAAACGAATCTTAAATAAATATTTTCTATGACAGTATATTTTATAATAAAAAGAACAATAACAACATATGTATATCAGAAATCTTAAAAACTATTTCAAGATGTTTAATTTTTTATATTTATTTATTTATTTATTGTGAGTACAATATTCTGTCTGTGTATATGCCTGCAGGCCAGAAGAAGGCACCAAACCTCATTACAGATGGTTGTGAGCCACCATGTGGTTGCTGGGAATTGAACTCAGGACCTTTGGAAGAGCAGGCAATGCTCTTAACCACTGAGCCATCTCTCCAGCCCCAAGATGTTTAATTTTGTTTTTAGTGAGAAACACATTAATATTTATTCTTTTCCTTTGTTTACATATTTTCTTGTAAGTGTTCCTCAGGATGGAACATGATCCTGGAATGAGTTGTACATGTGGGAAAAATGAAGTAAAATAATAAATAATAAATGTTGTTCAAGTGTACTGTATATTAATCACTGTTAAAGCAAATTAAATTATTCAAGTAGAATTTTCATATTCAAACTTAAAATGCAGTTTCTATAACTTACGGAGTGTTTCACAAAAGAATATTCTCATTGTGTACTCTTTCATTGTTTTTGAAAGGTGTTATAGAAGAAAAATAAGTTGTTGTAGAAAAGAAAGTAATTAACCAATAAATTACCCATACTGGCACTTATACACTGACAAATATAACTCACTCAATGAGGAAAGCAATTTGTTTTTGTGCAAACTAGATAGACATTAACAATCCCAACTGATTACACATTAAAATATACTTCCAAATGACTGAATGAGAAGGCAATGTTAACATCCCTCCAAACAAGTCATTTCCTATAGGCAGCTGCAGTCACTTCCTCAGGAGTGTCTGCCTTCCAGCTTTTCTCTGTAACTTGAGCCTGAAACAAAAGGACAAGACCAATTTTAGTATTTGTTATTTGCCTTCCCCTGGAAGAACTGGAACTTTTTATGTGGTGGACATTTGTTCTTTGCAGTGTGCCTGTAAGAAGCATTTATACTGCAAGCATCTTACTGCTGAGCAGATGGATGTGCAGTGGGGAGTGTTGTGCTCAACTCAAAGGGGAGTGGCCTGAAGTTAGTATGTGAGTGTGTGTGTGTGTGTGTGTGTGTGTCCCTTACTGTGGTCACTGACCCTTAGACTTTGGAAAAGTTCTCCTTCACATCTGGGTTAGGTTTCTTTTTTTTGATGTAGGAGACAGATCCTTTTACTATGAAAGCTGTGAGGCTGTGAAGTAGCAGTCCTTTCCCCAAGGGACTACTCAGGTAAGGTAATGCCAGTCACTTCTGGTGATGAACTCAGTATTGTCATCTGATCCATCCTCACTTAAGACTTGCTCCATTCTCTTCACCATCATGACACTTTCCTCTTTCTCTACCTAGTACTACTTTGGAACTTTTCTTACAAAAGTTGTTCCTACAGGACTCCCATCAGCCTGGAGGTCTATGCAGATTTCCAGGACAGCCAGCAAAACCTTTTCATATTGAGCCACTTCTAATTTGGGCCTACTGTTTTGGAAATGGGGAAGGGTATCACCTGCTGGATTTTCAGCATGCTTGTATATAAGAAAATGCTAAGATTTAGAAAAAATTACACAACAAAATCCTATCCTAAACGTTCATATTCCTAATTAAATAATGACAAGTCAATGTCTTCAAAAGGCAACACTTACCTAGAATAAAAAGCCCGGTGAAACCCCATTACTATACTATTTAAGCTTGAGGCTAATTTGATAAACAACGACAAAAACACAGACCAGGAAGGGTTTAAGGTTAGGAATCCTAGTAGCTGCACAGAAAAGGAAGATAGTAAGGAAGTTAAGCTGTTTGAATTAAACCTGTTTCGAGGTGAACAGCAGGAAGGTGGACAGTCATACGGATTGAGGAGGAACATTCTAGGGAAGGAAGACTAGAGTATGAGCTGGGGCTAGGGGTGAAAATTCAGATCCCAGTCAGGATCAGAAAGAGAGAGAAAAGGAAAAATTGTGCCTTTGATTCTGAAAAGTGGGCAGATAGACCCAGAGAAACCTTGGGTAGCTTGTAGGACTTCCTGGTTTAGGATTTTAATCTCATTCTTATTTAAACATGCAGATGAGCACATAAAACTGGGCCATCCAGATGACAATGAATCACACTCCTACTAATCTGTAGACTCCTGCAGGAATCCTGGTCATGCACTGCATCCCTTGATTTCACCATCAGGCTGACCATTTCTCTTTATGAAGAGAATATTCGCATTGGGTATTTTCTTTTACTGATTCTTCTTTTCCTTTACATAAGTGAACTGCTGAAGTTCCTGGGTAAGAGCTCGGTTTCTATTTTAGGTACTTCAACATTAATTGAATGATTAGAAGTTCATGACTGTGGCAATTTGGAATACTATATATTCATAGTCAAAATTATCATGGGCTGAGTCTGTGTTCCTGAATGATGAATCAAAACAAACTGTCTGTCAACTTCTTGGAGCTGTTTTTGACACCAATAATTTCCTGGCAAGTTTTTCCAGCTTCCCCCAAAAACATGATGCATCTTTGGCAAAGCATTTTCTGTATTTGACTTCCAGTATTTTGTTGTCTTCTCTTCCTGCTGCATTTTTATGGGGTTTAGAAAAGAGGACTCTGTGTGAGTATGTGCAAATGTGTCTCATTTGCAACTGTATTTTCAAAATACAGAATGATAAATAACCTAAATTATATAGGCTCAGAATCGTCTTTCAACATGGAAGACTTGCTGTAGATTTTAAAGTAGGAGAGAGTAGAAAAGATCTTGCCTTCAAAGAATGAAAACAATGAAAGATTCATTATTATTCACTTTTTCTTGAAGTTGTTGTACATAAGAGATTAAATATATTTCACAATTATTTCATACACCAAAAAATTTAGAAATGTACACAAACAAGTAAGAAAAATAAAGGCATCTTGCCTTAAATTGATAGGCAGGCTTCTGTTTGTCTCTCTATGTTGTGGAATGTTATTTAACTAACAAAGATGTGTCACATTTGTTTTTGTCACATTTGTTTAATAATGTAAGATGTGTTGCTTTGCCTTCCTAAGGCAACTGATTGGTCTAATAAAAAGTTGAATGGCCAGTAGCTAGACAGAGGAAGGATAGGAGAGTCTGGTGGATAGATAGAATAGGTAGGAGGAGGAATCTAGGCTCCAGAGAAGAGACAGGAGAGAGAACAAGGGAGAGAGGCAGATGCTCAGGACCAAGTAGCCAAGCAGCTGCCGGGCAGAAAAACACAGAGTAGGACATACATAATATAAGGTAAAAAGCCCTGAGGCAACTGTAGATGAATAGAAACAGGTTAATTAAGTTATTAGAACTAGTAGATAAGTATAAGCTAAGGCTGAACATTCATAACTAATAGTAAGTCTCTGTGTCATGATTTGTGAGCTGGTTGGTGGCCCCAAAGAAAGATTTTCTGTCTCCCTGTTTTATTTCTTTATCTCTCTGTCTCTCTCTCTCTCTCTGTCTCTCTCTCTCTCCTGTGTATGTGTGTGTGTGTATTTCTCTGTTTTGTGTAGTAACCTTTACCTGAGCAGAGAAGTCACTGGCAAGGTATCTAGAAACCTAGAGAGTATATATGAATGATTAAAAGATCAAAATATCATAAAGACAGACTTCATCCCCTCTAACGCAGTTAACAAATACTTTTGACACCAATTATATGTTCTCTAATTCAACTTAGTTCTGCCATTTGGCACTAACAAATTTGAGATAGTGCTCAGTCTATAGATAATGCTTTATTTCCATGATACTGCCCTGACGTTAAACATCCCTATATTGTGACCAGCACTTCTGTCTAAATGACAATAAATCAGGGTTTCCATAACTTCTTCAGATTTGATTAATTTCCTAGACCAGCTTGCAGAATTCAAGAAAACACATCAATTCCATGTGCTGAGTTGTTATAGATGTCAGAAAAACAAAACAAAACAAAACAACAACAACAAAAAAAAAACCCAAAACAGGTGATGACCAGGTCTAGGAGATGGTTCAGCTGCAAAAGGTTCTTCACCAAGACTGCCACCTAGATCTAATCCCTGTGATGAACCTGATGGAAGATAATAACTAATTCCTGTAAGTTGTCCTCTGACCTCCATGGGTGCACATGTGGACACAAACACATGCACATGTCTAAGTAAATAAATGTGATTATATCTACTTTGTAAAGAAGAAGATATGAAAGTGAACAGTTAAATTGAGAAAATGAACATTTAAGGTATAAAAAATGATCACTGGGCTTCATTGTTCTCTTAGGACACTCCAGCCTAACTGAACCTCAACATGATCATCTGCCATAACTCACTAATCTCTGTCACTTCAGTTTAATAAAGATGTCACTGTATAGGTTTGACTGATTATCTGTGGCATTACTGATCAATTCAACTGCTCTCTTTTTCTTTTTCCTTTTCTCCACACATTGTACAGTAAATTTGGAAGCTCCAAACACGATCACTGCTTTTCTAACATGGCAAGAACCAGACCGAATTTCTAAAGCTCCTTAGCCTTCCAGGTTCTCCTTTACTTTCACCAGAGGAGACCTAGTAAATGACACTTGAAAAATTAATTTGCAAGAGGGTCATAATTTTACCCCAGCCCTGGAAGGCAGGCATAGGGGTAAACAGTGTATTAGCATCATATTGTTTCCAAGTTAGGCACATCAGATGCTACATTTTGCTGATACAGGAAGCTATAATTCTCACAATCAAATTTATGTCCATTGCCTTTCTTTCAGAAAGTCAACAGTTGTTCTGGCCCGGAAAGTCATCTTAATCCTGTCTGATTTAATTCTATTATTTAAAGGGCCTGTAGGGGTTAACATGGGAAGAATGTGGAAATAGTTGGGACACTTTTCATTCTGTCAGTGGTGAAGAAAAGGAGACTTAGTTCCTCACTGCTACTTGAAGTTCCTTTGAAGATATAAGAGCTCTCTAAGGCCAAATGGCATCCCTGGTTTCAAAGCAGAGAAGGAATTGGGGACTTGCTAATATAATAAAGTAGAGTTAGAAATTTTTTCTTTTTTTTTTTCTTTTTTTTTTTTAAGATTTGTCTGCATGTATACCTGCAGGCCAGAAGAGAGTTCCAGATTTCTTTACAGATGGTTGTGAGCCACCATTTGGGTGCTTGGAATTGAACTCAGGACCTCTGAAAGAGCAGCCAGTGCTACTAACCGCTGAGCCATTTCTCCAGCCCAAGTTGGAAATTTTTTAAAAATTACTTTAATACTGACTTAAACACGATGGTTAAAAAAAGAAAGGTTCTCTTGGTCTGTGGATTGTAGTGTAGTTATCCTTTAGTTTATACCTAATATCTACTTATGAATGAGTACATACATTTTGTTTGTCTTTCTGGGTCTGGTTTACCTCAGTCAGGATAATTTTTTTTCTATTTTTTTCCCATTTGCCTGAAAATTTCGTGATGTTACTGTTTTCAACAGCTGAATATTATTCCATTGTATAAATATACTACACCTTATTTATCTCTTCCACTGTTGAGGGGCATCTAGATTATTTCCAGGTTATGGCTCTTACAAATAAGGCTGCTATGAGCATAGTTGAGGAAGAGTCCTTGTGATATGATTGAGCATCTGTTGGGTATATCCCCGAAAATGTTATACCTGGATCTTGTAGTAGATTGATTCTGAGTTTTCTGAGACTTCGTTCCCCCATGCGGACTTCAAAAGTGACTGTATAAGTTTGCTCTCTTACCAGCAATGGAGGAGTGTTTCCTTGTTCTGCATTCTCGCCAGCATGGACTGTCACTTGTGTTTTGATCTTAGCCATTCTGTCAGGTGTAATATAAAATCTCAGAATCATTTTGATTTGCATTTTCCTGATGGAGAAAGATTTGCCAGCCATTTGAGATTTCTCTGATGAGAATTCTGTTTAAATATCTACCCCATTCTTAACTGGATTATTTGATTTATTGATGTCTAGTTTCTTGAGCCCTTCATATATTTTGAAAATCATATTTGCGTCAGATGTGGGATTGATGAAGATTTTTTTTACCATTCTGTAGGCTGCTGTTTGTCTTATTGATGGTATCCTTTGCCTTGCAGAAGTTTTTTGGTTTCATGAGGTTCTGTTTATTAACTCTGATCTTAATGTCTACATTATTGATATCCTGTTAAGGAAGTTGTCTCCTATGCTAATATTTTCAAGTCTATTTTCCACATTCTTTTCATTCAGGATATGTCTTTCTGAACTTATGTTGAGGTCTTTTATCTACTTAGATTTTTGTTTTGTAGAGGATGATAGATCTATTTGCATTCTTCTACACTCCAGCATCCAGCTACACTAGTCTCATTCATTGAAGATGCTCTTTTTCCATTGTATAATTTTTGCTTTGATTACTTTGTTAAATTTTAGTTATTTTGATAAGCTGAGTCATAAAAGGAGCTATGATATTCTATAATGGTGTACTATTAAAGAAACATACAAAGTAAAATTGCCTTTGGACTGTATTTTATGATTTAAAGTTTTATTTTAATACTAAAAGAGCTATAGTTCAAAAATTGTAATTTTTAATGTTAAACCTAACAGAATTAAAAATGGAATTAGTAATCTTATAAAAACTAATAACTTTTTGTATTCTAGTAAATACAATTAAAACATTCAAGGTAGATCGGCAGGCAGGCCTAGGCGGCGGAAGCACCGGTGCGCAGGCAGGCCCGGGCGGTGGAGGCATCGGCAGGCAGGCCTAGGCGGCAGAAGCACCGGCGCACAGGCAGGCCCGGGCGGCGGAGGCACCAGCAGGCAGGCAAGTCCGGGTGGCAGAGGCACCAGCGTGCAGGCAGGCCCGGGTGGCGGAGGCACCGGCAGTCAGGCCCGGCAGGCAGGCCTAGGCGGCGGAAGCACCGGCGCGCAGGCAGGCCCAGGCGGCGGAGGCACCGGCAGGCAGGCCCTGGTGGCGGAGGCACCAGCAGGCACGCCTAGGCGGTGGAAGCACCGGTGCGCAGGCAGGCCCGGGCGGTGGAGGCATCGGCAGGCAGGCCTAGGCGGCGGAAGCACCGGCGCGCAGGCAGGCCCGGGTGGCGGAGGCACCAGCAGGCAGGCAAGTCCGGGTGGCAGAGGCACCGGCGTGCAGGCAGGCCCGGGTGGCGGAGGCACCGGCAGTCAGGCCCGGCAGGCAGGCCTAGGCGGCGGAAGCACCGGCGCGCAGGCAGGCCCAGGCGGCGGAGGCACCGGCAGGCAGGCCTAGGCGGTGGAAGCACCGGCGCACAGACATTTCCGGGCGGCGGAGGCACCGGCAGGCAGGCCCGGGCGGCGGAGGCACTGGATGCAGGATAGTGCGGGCAAGAAACAGTGAAGCCTGCACTGAGAGCAGATTGCCCCGCTACAATTAAATCAAACCCAATAGATAGCATCGGTAAGAGGAGATGGGCAGACGCCAAGGCAAGAATTCACCCAACAATCTGAAAAACAACATGAAAACACCAGAACCCAATGATCTTACAACACAAGGACTTGAACACCCTAACACAGGAGAAGAGGAAAAAACTGACTTTTTGAAAGCAATAGAGTCCCTTAAACAACATGTAAAAAACGCCCTCATAGAAATGGATGAGAAGTATAACAAAAAGTTTGAAGAAATGAGTAAATACGTAAATGATACCCTGGGAAGCCAAGAAAAAACGATCAAACAGGTAATGGAAGCAGTCCAAGAATTGAAAACTGAAATGGAAGCAAGGAAGAAAACACAAACTGAGGACCAGCTGGATATGGTAAATATAGGTCAATGAGCAGAGGCTACAGAAACAAGCATAATCAATAGAATACAAGAGATAGAAGAAAGAATCTCAGATTCTGAAGACAACATAGAGAAAATAAACGGACTGATCAAAGAAAACACCAAAACCAACAAATTCTCATCACAAAACATTCAGGAAATATGGGACACAATAAAAAGACCAAACCTAAGAATAATAGGGATAGAAGAAGGAGAAGAGGCACAGCTCAAAGGTCCAGAAAACATTTTTAACAAAATTATGGAAGAAAACTTCCCCAACATAAAGAAAGATATTCCTTTGAATATTCAAGAAGCATACAGAACACCAAACAGACTGGATCAAAAAAAAAACGTCCCCTCGCCATATAATAATCAAAACACAAAATATACAGATTAAAGAAAGAATATTAAGAGCTGCAAAGGAAAAAGGCCAAGTAACTTATAAAGGTAAACCGATCAGACTTACACCTGACTTCTCTATGGAAACCATGAAAGCCAGAAGGTCCTGGATAGAGGTACTACAGAAACTAAGAGACCATGGATGCAAACCCAAACTACTATACCCAGCCAAGCTATCGTTCACTATCAATGGAGAAAACAAGACATTCCAGGATAAGAACAAATTTAAACAATACGTTGCCACAAATCCAGCCCTACAGAAAGTAATAGAAGGAAAATCACAACCCAAGGAATCCAACATTGCCAACACTGCCTACAATAACCCAGGCATCTAGCGACCCTTCAACAGTACAACTCAAAGAAGGGAGACACACAAACTCTTCTACCAAAAGCGGTAAGAATAACCGGAGTTAACAACCACTGGTCATTAATATCACTTAATATTAATTGTCTCAATTCACCAATAAAAAGGCACAGGCTAAGAGATTGGATACGAAAACAGGATCCAACAGTCTGCTGTTTGCAAGAAACTCATCTCAACCACAAAGACAGGCATCTACTCAGAGTAAAAGGTTGGGAAAAGGTTTTTCAAGCAAATGGTCCTAAGAAAAAAGCAGGTGTGGCCATACTAATTTCTAACAAAACTGACTTCAAACTAAAATCAATCAGAAGAGATCGACAGGGACACTTTATACTCATAACAGGAACGATTCAGCAGGATGAAGTCTCAATCCTGAATATCTATGCCCCTAATATAAAAGCACCCACTTATGTAAAAGAAATATTGCTAAAACTCAAGGCAGACATCAAATCACACACACTAGTAGTAGGAGACTTCAACACACCTCTCTCACCAATGGACAGGTCAATCAGACAGAAAACTAATAGAGAATTAAGAGAATTGTTAGAGGTAATGAATCAAATGGACTTAACAGACATCTATAGAACACTCCACCCAAATAGGAAAGAATACACCTTCTTCTCTGCAGCTCATGGAACCTTCTCGAAAATTGACCACATACTTGGAAACAAAGGAAACCTCCACAGATACAAAAAAATATCAGTGTCCACCTGTGTCTTATCAGATCACCACGAATTAAAGTTAGAAGCCACCAACAAAGCTACCCCCAGAAAGCTGACAAACTCATGGAAACTAGACAGTCAACTACTGAACCACACACCTGGATGAAGGAAGAAATAAAGAAAGAAATTAAAGTCTTCCTTGAATTTAATGAAAACAAAGAGACAGCATACTCAAACCTATGGGACACGATGAAAGCAGTGCTAAGAGGAAAGTTCATAGCACTAAGTGCCCACTTAAAGAAAACGGAGAAAGCATACATTGGGGACTTAACAGCACACCTGAAAGCTCTAGAAAAAAAAGAAGCAGAAGCGCCCAGGAGGAGTAGAAGACTGGAAATAATCAAACTGAGGGCAGAAATCAACAAAATAGAAACACAGAAAACAGTCCAAAGAATCAATGAAACAAAAAGTTAGTTCTTGGAGAAAATCAACAAGATTGACAAACCCCTATCCAAACTAATTAAACGACAGAGAGAGAACACGCAAATAAATAAGATCAGAAATGAAAAGGGGGACATAACCACAGACACAGAGGAAATTCAGAGAATCATTAGATCTTACTACAAAAGCCTATATGCCACAAAACTGGAAAATGCAAAAGAAATGGACACTTTTTTAGATAAGTACCATATACCAAACCTAAACCAAGACCAGGTGAACGATCTAAATAGACCTGTTAGTCGCGAAGAATTAGAAACAGTTATCAAAAATCTCCCTTCCAAAAAAAGCCCAGGGCCAGATGGTTTCAATGCAGAATTCTACCAGAACTTCCAAGAAGAGCTAATACCTATACTTCTTAATGTATTTCACAATATAGAAACAGAAGAGTCACTACCAAATTCCTTTTATGAAGCTACAGTTACCCTGATACCAAAACCACACAAAGACCCAACCAAGAAAGAGAATTACAGGCCTATCTCACTCATGAACATCGACGCAAAAATTCTCAATAAAATACTGGCAAACCGAATCCAAGAACACATTAGAAAAGTTATCCATTATGATCAAGTAGGCTTCATTCCAGAGATGCAGGGCTGGTTCAACATACGCAAATCTATCAATGTAATCAACCATATAAATAAACTGAAAGAAAAAAACCATATGATCATTTCATTAGATACTGAAAAAGCATTCGACAAAATTCAACACTCCTTTATGATAAAGGTCTTGGAGAGATTAGGGATACAAGGGTCATACCTAAATATAATAAAAGCTATTTACAGCAAGCCGACAGCTAACATTAAATTAAATGGAGAAAAACTCAAAGCCATCCCACTAAAATCAGGAACACGACAAGGATGTCCACTCTCTCCATACCTCTTCAATATAGTGCTTGAAGTTCTAGCAATAGCAATAAGACAACATAAGGGGATCAAGGGGATCCATATTGGAAAGGAAGAAGTTAAGCTTTCATTATTTGCAGATGATATGATAGTATACATAAGCGACCCCAAAAACTCTACCAAAGAACTCCTACAGCTGATAAACACCTTTGGTAATGTGGCAGGTTACAAAATCAACTCCAAAAAATCAGTTGCCTTCCTATACACTAAGGATAAGGAAGCAGAGAGGGAAATCAGAGAATCATCACCTTTCACGATAGCCACAAATAGCATAAAATACCTTGGGGTAACTCTGACCAAGGAAGTGAAAGATCTATTTGGCAAGAACTTTAAGTCTTTGAAGAAAGAAATTGAAGAGGACACCAGAAAATGGAAGGACCTCCCTTGCTCTTGGATTGGGAGGATCAACATAGTAAAAATGGCAATTCTACCAAAAGCAATCTATAGATTCAACGCAATCCCCATCAAAATCCCATCAAAATTCTTCACAGATCTGGAGAAGACAATAATCAACTTTATATGGAAAAACAAAAAACCCAGGATAGCCAAAACAATCTTATACAATAAAGGATCGTCTGGAGGCATTACCATCCCTGACTTCAAACTCTATTACAGAGCTACAGTACTGAAAACGGCTTGGTACTGGCATAAAAACAGAGAAGTCGACCAATGGAATAGAATAGAAGACCCTGACTTTAGCCCACAAACCTATGAACACCTGATTTTCGATAAAGGAGCTAAAAGTATACAATGGAAAAAAGAGAGCATCTTCAACAAATTGTGCTGGCAAAACTGGAAGTCAATCTGTAGAAGAATGAAAATAGATCCATATCTATCACCATGCACAAAACTCAAGTCCAAATGGATTAAAGACCTCAATATCAGTCCAAACACTCTGAACCTGATAGAAGAGAAAGTGGGAAGTACTCTACAACACATGGGCACAGGAGAACACTTCCTACGTATAACCCCAGCAGCACAAACACTAAGGACATCATTGAATAAATGGGACCTCCTGAGACTGAGAAGCTTCTGTAAAGCAAAGGACACTGTCACTAAGACAGAAAGGCAACCCACTGACTGGGAGAAGATCTTCACCAACCCCGCAACTGACAAAGGTCTGATATCCAAAATATACAAAGAAATCAAGAAATTAGACCGTAAAAGGTTAATCAATCCAATTATAAAATGGGGCACTGAGCTGAACAGAGACTTTTCAACAGAAGAAGTTCAAATGGCCAAAAGACGCTTAAGATCATGCTCAACTTCCTTAGCAATCAGGGAAATGCAAATCAAGACAACATTAAGATACCATCTTACACCGGTCAGAATGGCTAAAATCAAAAACACCAATGATAGCCTCTGCTGGAGAGGTTGTGGAGAAAGGGGCACTCTCATCCATTGCTGGTGGGAATGCAAACTTGTGCAACCACTTTGGAAAGCAGTGTGGTGGTTTCTCAGGAAAGTCGGGTTCAACCTACCTCTCAACCCAGCAATACCACTATTGGGAATATACCCAAGAGATGCCCAAACATACAACAAAAGTATATGCTCAACTATGTTCATAGCAGCATTGTTTGTAATAGCCAGAACCTGGAAACAACCTAGATGTCCTTCAATGGAAGAATGGATGAAGAAAGTATGGAATATATACATATTAGAGTACTACTCAGCAGTAAAAAACAATGACTTCTTGAATTTTGCATACAAATGGACGGAAATTGAAAACACTATCCTGAGTGAGGTAAGCCAGACCCAAAAAGAGGAACATGGGATGTACTCACTCACATTTGGTTTCTAGCCATAAATAAAGGACATTGAGACTATAATTCGTGATTCTAGAGAAGCTAAATAAGAAGGTGAACCCAAAGAAAAACATATAAGCATCCCCCTGAATATTAACCTTCATCGGGCGATGAATGAAGACAGAGACAGAGACCAACATTGGAGCACTGGACTGAAGGCTCATGATCCAAAGGAGGAACAGAAGGAGAGTGATCACGAGCAAGGAACTCAGGACTGCGAGGGGTGCACCCACACACTGAGACAATGGGGATGTTCTATCGGGAACTCACCAAGGCCAGCTGGCCGGGGACTGAAAAAGCATGGGACAAAACCGGTCTCGCTGAACATAATGGACAATGAGGACTACTGAGAACTGAAGAACAATGGCAATGGGTTCTTGATCCTATTGCACGTAATGGCTTTGTGGGAGCCCAGGTAGTTTGGATGCTCACCTTAATAGACCTGGATGGAGGTGGGTGGTCCTTGGACCTCCCACAGGGCAGAGAAACCTGCTTGCTCTTTGGGCTGAGGAGGAAGGAAGACTTGATTGGGGAAGGGGGAGGGAATGGGAGGTGGTGGCGGGGAAGAGACAGAAATCTTTAATAATTAAATAAATTAATTAAAAAAAATAAATAAAAAAATAAAAAAAACATTCAAGGTAATAGTCACCTTATAAATGATCAGATTTGTGTGTTCAGAACTTCGATTATAGTCATGCTAAGTACTAGTGCTATTTATTCACTGAAATCATATTAATTTGGTTTTTTGTATATATTTCACGGTTAAACCTAAAGCAAAAACTAAAAACCAATAAAGTTTACTTAAAATTAGGCATAAAAAATAGATGACCTTTAAAATTCTTCAAAGACCTGCTGTATATAGCATTTGAATGTTTAATGGAAAAAATCTTCCCATGATAGACAGAAATGACAGCTCCTGATAGCAACTCTGACATCTCTAAAGAAAAATAGGAGCACTGACCTGAGTTGTGGTCATTCACACTAACCTCAAAGAAAAACTGGTATCCTTTGCCTTGCAGAAGTTTTTTGGTTTCATGAGGTTCTGTTTATTAACTCTGATCTTAATGTCTACATTATTGATATCCTGTTAAGGAAGTTGTCTCCTATGCTAATATTTTCAAGTCTATTTTCCACATTCTTTTCATTCAGGATATGTCTTTCTGAACTTATGTTGAGGTCTTTTATCTACTTAGATTTTTGTTTTGTAGAGGATGATAGATCTATTTGCATTCTTCTACACTCCAGCATCCAGCTACACTAGTCTCATTCATTGAAGATGCCTCAAAGAAAAACTGACCCATTCCTCACCTGCCACCAGTGCTGTGTCTAAACTGTGGAAACTTTGGGTTGACTACCCTATTCTGCCTTTCCAAAGTAGGTAAATTTTCCCAAGTTCCTTCTCCACAGAAATGGTGTGGGAGGTCTTTCTGTGTTGCTTTTATTGGTTAATGAATAAAGAACTTCTTTGATCCTATGGCAGGGAAGAACAGAACTAAATGGGAAAGCTAGGCTGTGTGCTGGGAGAAAGAAGGGTGGAGACAGAAAGAAACCATGGAGTCACTGGAAAAAAATGTTGGTTGGAAATTTACCCAGTAAGCTACAGCCACATGGTGATATACAGATTAATAGAAATGGGTTAAATTAATATGGAAGAGTTAGCCAATAAGAAACTAGACATAGTGGATCAAAAAGTGATTTAATTAATATAGTTTCTGTGTGATTATTTCAAGTCAGAGCATCCAGGAACCAACAAGTGGCTTCCTCCAACACCAGATAAGTACTACTCTCAATCAACAGCCTAATTTAACTCACCTGCCTATTTCTGAGGTTGGGATCTCTCCTTTTTCTGATCATGGGACTCCTCTCCTTTTCCAACTATCAGAATCATGTGATGAAGTAAGTCACAAAACAATCCCACACCAGTTCAGAATTCTGAATTCTGAAAGGGTTATTTATTTAAGGGAAAATTTACAGATCATTGTCCTAGACAACAGTCCTCTGCGCGAACAGGAACAGAGTCCAGCAGCTGTAACTGGGAGCCGGAAAGAGAGCTGGGCACACAATTACTGCTACCTTTACAGTATAAGAGACTATACTCAAGTGAGCTGGTATATTAAAGGCTATTGGCTGAAGAAGCAGAATGTGTTCCAACAGCAACCATGGACCTGGAAGTTTCAAATATAAGATTTTCCTTTAAGTTCCTAAACTTTGACTTCTATCTCTAGTCTTTTACCTGTCCCCACAGATTTCCACTCATCTGACAAACATCATTCAGAATCAGCTGTAGACTACAAACTATACCAAAATTATCTATACCACACCAGCCAAGGTAGTCCTACAAAAATAGAATGCCCTGGACTTTCTGAAAGCTGATATAAATTAGCCTAATCTATGTGATTGCTCTGTTTCTTCTTGGTGAGTCAGAAAACAAGATCCTTTTGATGAATGGCATTGCCGGAATCCTTTCCTAGTCTTTGCCCAACATTCCAGCCTTCCTGAGCCCTGATAAGGAAGTTCGAATTTCAACTAAGAAACAGTTATAAAAGTAAGTATACCTCCCTTTATCTTCAACAAAGTGCTGCAATGTTAGGTAGAAAGGAAACTTCATTGCAAATGGGGCAAATTGCTAACTATGGTGCCTATTGACATACCAGAAAAGGTACCTGCTAAAACCAAATATAACCAGATTTATCAACAGGTAGATAGATTCATTAGCTAAGATATAACATGAAGGGGCCTGTTTGTTGGGGTTTATGTCCTGCCCAGTTCCCCATAGCCAGTAAGCCCCAAAGAAAATCACACAGAGATCTCCGTAAGTTATAAAACTGATTTGCCCATTAGCTCAGTCTTCTTATTAGCTCTTGCAGCTTATATTAACCCATTATTCTTATCTATGTTAGCCACATGGCTTGGTACCTTTCAGCCAGGCAAGTTACTTCTTGCTTCTCAATATTCTGGGCTGGAATGGAGGTGGGAGCTTCCTCCTTCCCAGAATACTCCTGTTCTCTTTTTTCCACCTTTACTTCCTGTCTGGTATTCCTGCCTATACTTCCTGCCTGGCCAATCAGCATTTTATTAAAATACATGATTGACAGAATACAGATAATTCTCCCGTACCACTAAGATAGTTCTATAGTGTGATAAGACACTTGACTTGCTCTATGTAGGAAAGGAGGTTATTGTATGACTTTAATGAAAAAATGTTATTTCTATGCAAACCACTTTGAAATCATTAGAAGCAGTTTTATTGTATAAGAAAAAAAATAGAGAGAAAGGATAAAAAGAAAAGGAAAAGGAAAAGTAATGCAAAAATTAAAAAAAAAGGTGTGGGGGGGCAGGGACCCAAAATAAAATAAATGACTGGTTTCCATTCTTATTACTAGGATCTTCCTGGATAGTAATTCTAATGTCAGCTATCACAGGTCCATTGGCCTTTCTATTTTTGCTAATTACTGTTGGCTCTTACATCATTAATGTCTTAGTTAGATACATTAATTCCTGTATGGGTGCCATTAACTGGTAGTTCTAATATCCTGGTATGAACCATACCCACCATAGAGTCAAGGATTTGACTCAGGATATCATTCAAAAAAGGAATGTGATGGCTAATAATTTTTAAATTATTTTGGTTAAGAGATATAAAACAAAATTGCCTCTAACCTGTAAACCCTACTTTCTTGAGGATAGATAACTTCCTGGAATGATGGGGGCTGTTATTCATGTAAACCACCTTAGTTGCCCAATTGCACAGGATTTGCTTGATCACATGCAGGGAGAAGATATGTAGGCAGAAAGTACATCAGGATATTTGCTTACCTCTGATTGGAGAAAGTAGGGAAATATATAGAGTTTTATAAGCACCTAAGTAATGTAATTTGATGCCATATCCTGAGTCTGAATCTTGGGTCTGGACCTAACCAATACTCATGGTCCTGGCCAGTATTTAATAAACCTTGCTTCACATTTGGCTCAAAGATTTTGGCAGTGACCTTGTTCTCATCTGGTAGGCATTCCCTGGGAACCTACATGCTGAGCCAGCCAGAGAAGCAAGTCGGCCAGAAGCAGGTAGCCTTCCCTCAAATCTTTATTCTTTTTCCTCTCCTTTAAATTCAATCCCCCAGTCTCCTTCACAGCTCTGTAACAGACTCTCTGCTGTGGCCTCACTTCTCTACCCCAGTTCTTAAGCCACTGAGCAGATTCTGGTGCAACACTCTGATTTCTTCGTCCTGTGGATAACTTTAGTACCCCTCCTTGATTCTAGCCCATTCTCATTTGTAAATATCAGCTCACAGTACCTAGGAAGATATTCTACCCCAAACCCCCAGTGACCAAACCAAATCTCAGAAGCAAGGCAACCCACAGTCACCACACCCTCCAAAGAAGAAACAAGGTCAACAAAAGTCAAGGGATAAAACATTCACCTAAAGAAAACAAGACAAGATATCTGCATTGAGAATTAAATCCATTCCAAACCCAGATGCCTAGATGCCAGAAAAGAAACACAGTAAGTAACAGCCATGACAGTAAGCTGAGCAATCTTAGTAAAGTAGCTCCTGAAGCACAGCACAAGAACTCCTTTCTGAATATACTAGAGGTTTGTGAAGAAGGCATGAATTAAATTACTTGAAGAAATATAGGAAAGCACAAACAAGATTACAAGGAAATTAATGAAACAGTTTAAGATCTGAAAGTGGAAATAGAATCAATAAAGAAAATCTAACAGGAAATCTGGAAATAAAAAATAAGAAACCTGAGAAACAAGACACACCAACAAAATACAAGAAGTGAAGAAGAGAATCCCAGGCAATGAAAAAAAAAGAGAAAAAAATGATTACCTTAGTCAAAGAAAATGTTAAATAAAAAGACCAAATCTAAGAATAATAGGACTAGAGGAAGAAAGAAAAAAAAGCCAAATCAAAGGCACAGAAAATATTTTCAAAAAATCATATAAGAAAATATCCTTAGCATAAAAAAGGAGATGCCTATCATGGTACTAGAAGCTTAGAGGAAACCAAATAATCTAGACCAGAAAAGAAAGGGTCCTTGATACATGTATTGGCTAGTATTATGCCAACTTGACAAACTAGTCTGATTTGAAAGGAGGGAACTTGAATTGAGATAATACCTTAATAAGATGTGACTATAAGGCATTTTCTTAATTAGTATTGATGGAGGAATGCCTAGGCTACTTTTGGTGGTTCTATCCCTGTACTGTTGATCTTGGGTTCTATTAGAAAGCAGACTGAAAAAGCCAGGGGAAGGAAGCCAGTCAGCAGCACCTACCTGCCATGGCCTCTCTCTGCCTCCACATTCCTTCTTGAGTTCCTCTCTTGACTTCCTTCAATGATGATAAGTGCTATGGAGGTGTTAGATGAATAAACCCTTTCCTACCTTTATTTATGGCTAGAAACCAAATATGAGTGAGTACATCCCATGTTCCTCTTTTTGGGTCTGGCTTATCTCACTCAGGATAGTATTTTCTATTTCCGTCCATTTGTATGCAAAATTCAAGAAGTCATTGTTTTTTACCGCTGAGTAGTACTCTAATATGTATATACTCCATACTTTCTTCATCCATTCTTCCATTGAAGGGCATCTAGGTTGTTACCAGGTTCTGGCTATTACAAACAATGCTGCTATGAACATAGTTGAGATATACTTTTGTTGTATGATAGGGTATCTCTTGGGTATATTCCCAAGAGTGGTATTGCTGGGTCCAGTGATAGGTTGATCCCGAATTTCCTGAGAAACCGCCATATTGTTTTCCAAAGTGGTTGCACAAGTTTGCATTCCCACCAACAACGGACATTGAGCATTTAATTCATGATCCTAGAAAAGCTAAATAAGAAGGTGAACCCAAAGAAAAACATATAAGCATCCTTCTGAATATTAACCTTCATCAGGCGATGAAAGGAGACAGAGACAGAGACCCACATTGGAGCACCAGACTGAAATCTCAAGGTCCAAATCAAGAGCAGAAGGAGAGAGAGCACGAGCAAGGAACTCAGGACCGGGAGGGGTGCACCCACCCTGAGACGATCGGGATGTTCTATTGGGAACTCACCAAGGCCAGCTGGCCTGGGTCTGAAAAAGCATGGGATAAAACAGGACTTGCAGAACATAGCGGACAATGAGGACTACTGAGAACTCAAGAACAATGGCAATGGGTTTTTGATCCTACTGCACGTACTGGCTTTGTGGGAGCCTAGGCAATTTGGATGCTCACCTTACTAGACCTGGATGGAGGTGGGTGGTCCTTGGTCTTCGCACAGGGCAGGGAACCCTGATTGATCTTTGGGCTGAGGAGGGAGGGGGACTTGATCGGGGGAGGGAGAGGGATATGGGAGACGGTAGCGAGGAGGAGGCAGAAATCTTTAATAAATAAATAAATAAATAAATAAATAAATAAATAAATAAAAACCTTTCCTACCTTTACATTTTGGTCATGGAGTTTAATCACAGCAATAGAAACCCTAGCTAAGATAGCAAACAAATATCAAAACACTAAACATACATGTGGCGTGAATTCTAATTGGTCTTAATAACAAAAACTCACAGTCAGATATTAGGGAATGAAAGCTGAAAGATTAAAGAAGCAAAACAGTCACTCACTAGAATTCTTACCTCTGTGAATTCCTCAAATCAATTAGGGCATCCTGTATCTACAAGTCCTCAGACTGAATCCTAAGATCCTCTCTCCTCCCTTCTTTATATTCCTCTCTCTGCCCAGTCATATCACTTGCCATCTCCACCTCCCTAGTGCTGCGATTAAAGCTCAGAACCACTACTGATTGGCTCTGTTTCTCTTTTAGACTAATTAAATCGCATGTAGCTCAGGGTGACCTTGGACTCACAGAGATCTGTCTGGCCCTCTCTCCTGAGTGCTGGAATTAAAGGTACTTGCCACCACTCTCTGGCATCTGTAACTGGTGTGGCTAGCTCTGTAATGTGATCTTCAGAAAAGCTTTATTTGTTAAATCACACACAAAATATCACCACACATACCAAACCAAGAAACAAAATTAAAAGCTGCAAAGGAAAAAGATCAAATAACATATAAAGACAGACCCAATAGTATAACACCTTACTTTTAAATGGGGACTCTAAAAGCCAGGAAATCCTGAGGAGATGTTCTATAAACTCTAAGAGATCACAGAGACAAGCCCAGCAGAATTTTCAATCCCAATAGGTGGAAAAAAGACATTCCAGGGTGGAAGGAAATTTAAAAAATGAGTACCTACAATCCAGACATACAGAAGGTGGGAGAAGGAAAACTTCACCCAAAAGAGGTTAACCCCATCCTAGAAAACACAAAGTGACAGGGACCATACGTATAGTTACATTCTATTTTGACTAAAGGTCAGAGAGTTGGAACTTACTTCTGTTCCTTCAAGGTTATTGTCAACATTTCAGACAACAGTGTGTCTAATATTTAGACCTGGTATTTCAGGTATTAAGATGTAAATAGGTTTCAACCTCAAACAAAAGTCAAAAGATCCAACTAAGTTCCTACTCCCTTAGGAGATAATAATGGATTTCACCCAGAAAGAGGTTTGTCTACAGAATGTTATGGCCTAGGATATGAGCATCATTTTTCTCGTTCCAGCAAAGGAATATTTAACTAAGAATGTAGCTTGCGATTCTTCAACTGATCTGTTCATTCCTTGCATCATGTTAATGCACCTTTTTACCTTACTACCACATTGGGGTCAGGGTATCTAAGCAAATGAAAATAAAGCATGGGCAATTTCAGTATTCACTGGAGTACTCTTCAGATACTATTCTATGTTTCTGTTATTTTCACATGCATCTTCATTCTCTTTACTTATTTTTCTAATCCCCAAATCCCTACCCTGATAAGTGGTATCCTTCTTCTTTTTTTTTTTATTCTTTTTTAATTAAAATTTCCAACTGCTCCCCGTTTCCCATTTCCCTCCCCCTCCTCCCACACATTGCCCCCTCCCCCCACTGCCCTCATCCACCCCCACTCCTCTTCTCCTCCCCCCAGTCCATTCCCCCTCCCTCTCGATACTGAAGAGCAGTCCAAATTCCCTGCCCTACAGGAAGACCAAGGTCCTCCCACTTCCATCCAGGCCCAGGAAGGTGAGCATCCAAACAGGCTAAGCTCCCACAAAGCCAGTTCATGTATTAGGATCGAAACCTAGTGCCATTGTCCTTGGTTTCTCATCAGCCTTCATTGTCCGCCATGTTCAGAGAGTCCAGTTTCAACCCATGCTTATTCAGTCCCAGTCCAGCTGGCCTTGGAGAGCTCCCAATAGATCAGTTCCACTGTCACAGTGGGTGGGTGCACGCCTCGTGGTCCTGATTTCCTTGCTCATGTTCTCCCTCCTTCTGCTCCTCATTTGGACCTTAAGAGCTCAGACGGTTGCTCCAAATTGGGTCTCTGTCTCTCTCTCGGTCTATCGCCAGATGAAAGTTCCTGTGCCATTCTCCTTGGCCTCTCGTCAGCTCTCATTGTCCGCCACATTCAGAGAGTCCAGTTTTATCCCATGTTTTTTCAGTAGCAGTCCAGCTGGCCTTGGTGAGCTCCCAATAGATCGGCCCCACTGTCTCAGTGGTTGGGTGCACCCCTCATGGTCCTGACTTCCTTGATGGTCTCCAATAACAAGGGATTTATAATCTGAGACCAAAAAATCTAAAGAAGGCAAAGAAAGAAATCACATGTCACAGCAATACAATAATAGAAATCAGCAACCATTGGGCAGTGATGATTCTCAAATCAATGGTATCACTTCCCAGATAAAAAGACGCAGATTATCAGAGTGGAAATAAAAACTGAATCTATTTTTTTTCTTCATCTAAGAAACAAAATTTAACACCAAGTTTAGATATCACTTCAGGGTAAAAGGATAGGAAAAGGTGTTTTAATTAAGTGAATTGAAGAAGCAAACTGGTATAACCATTTTTATATCTGACAAAATAATCTTGAAACCAAAACTAACTACAAGAGATAGGTAAGCACACTCCATATTTCTCAAAGGAAACATCCACCAAGAAGACATTCCAATTCTTAACAGCTGTGTATCAAACACATTTGCCTCCCCCAAATAAAAAACACTACTATAATTTTACTCTCACCATTGATCCTTATATATTGATAGTGGGTAATTTCAAGACCCCACTCTCAGGTCATCCAGAAAAAAATAAGCAAACAAATACTGGAAGTAATCAATATCATAAACCAAATGGACCTAGCAGATATTTACAGAACATGTCACCCAAACTTTTCACAGAATCTCATGGAACTTTCTCCAAAACTGATCACATATTCAGACATAAAGCAAATCTCAACAGTTACAAGAAAATCAAAGTAACACCATGCAACCTACATGACCATCAAATATGAAAGCCTCATATCAAGAACAGAAACAGGAGATAGCTTACAAACTCACGAAAACTGTAACATTGAACTAAATGAAAAATGGAGCAAGATAGAGAAGGAGAATGATTCTTCTCTCTTTCTATCCTCCAATGTGTGATCCAGCATTTCTGCAATCCCAGTTGCAGAGATCTTTACAGAAAGATCATGGCTTTGGGGAAAGCTTGGGATGCATAACAAATCTTGTCAGAAAAAAAAAACTAATAAAATAAGAATGAAACTTTTTTCTTTTTCTTTTTTTTTTAACCTGTCTACTTAATGTCATGTAATTTTTTATCTTTTTTTTAATTAATTTTTTTTGTTGTTGAAACAATTTCCGCCTCTTCCCTGTCTCCCATTTCCCTCCTCTTCCTCCCACTCCTCTACCCCTAACCCCACTCCTCTCCCTTTCTTCCCACTCCTCTCCCCTTCCCCCCACTCCATTCCCCCTCCCTCTGGAGTGTGAAGAGCAGTCTGAATTCGCTGCCCTGTGGGAAGTCCAAGGCCCTCCCCCCTCCAGCCAGGTCCAGGAAGGTGAGCATCCAAAAAGGCTAGGCTCCCACAAAGCCAGTTCCTGAAGTAGGTTTGAAACCTAGTGTCATTGTCTTTGGCTTCTCATCAACCTTCATTGTCGGCAATGTTCAGAGAGTGCGGTTTTATCCCATGCTTATTCAGTCCCAGTCCAGCTGGCCTTGGTGAGCTCCCAATAGATCAGCCCACTGTCAGAGTGGGTGGGTGCACCCCTCATGGTCCTTCATGAAACTTTTTTCTTTTACTTTTTAGTTTAAAAGTCTAGAATCTCTGAACATTATAGATCTGAGTGTAGCTCTATAGTTAGTGTTCATACAGAGCATGCGTATTTCAAGAACCCACATTAAAGCTGTATACAACACCTCCTGCTTGCAGTTACAGTATGTCCCATGGGGAGCTACATGCTAAGGCTTCATCATCACTAAGGTACATCTAAGGAGACAAGAGAATATTTAAGAGATCAGGAAATGTGAGAAGTCATTAGGTTTTGAACAAATGCTACTAATTTTGTTAATATAGGCAATTACAATCATGTGCCAAAAGAACAATTGCTAAATACATTAAAACCAGTTATAGAATCTTCTTATAATTTGTGATTTTGATGCTTTGAGACCAGACACTATATCTATCTAGCTTACCGAGTTGGCACATACTAAGGCGCTCACTTGTTGCCTTAGTGAAAGTAAGTTGAGGAAGAGGATTTGGAACCAGCTAGCCCATGGATGTTGAGGACAGACAGCATCTGTGACTAATGAGCATTTAGGGATTCTAATCCCACCTAAACATTCAATGGAGTGATTAGCATGGCAAGAAACCTTACTTCTTTGCTTTGTGTCACCATTTATCACTCTCATTCAGAGTATGAACTGCAGGATGATGATTTGAATTTGTGAAGAAAGATTCATAAATTGATAATCTCTGAAATTATATTTCTTTATTTGCTTCATATTAATATTATGTATTTAAATACCTAAACATCATTACTTTAAATATGCTCATATGGTTCCAAAAATTAATTCAATGACTTTCTGAGACATCACACACAGTGGTCTAAGCATGTTCATCAAATGTAAAGAGAAGGATTATGATATTTATGCTATTTTAAAACAATTTCAGTAGTGGAGATGGAACACATTCATCTGTGAAATTACTTATGCTGTCATACAGGTAGCCTGTAAGGAGATAAAAGTAAAGGATAAAGATCATTATCTGGATTACTAAGGTTAAAATTGCACTTCAGCATAAACTATTCAAAACCAAAATTCTCTAAATCAATTTAAGCACATGGATTATTTATAAACCGTCCATTGTTCTCAGAATGATTTTTTTAAAAAAATCATTAGAAATATTTTGGAAATCATTTTAAGATCTAGGTGAAGTATTTGTAAATAAATAAATGTGGATATCTAGATAGGTTTCTTTTGAGCTAATCATATATCTTATAACTAAAAACATGCAACATCAACAAAGAAATAGAAGTACTTTTTAACTGAATGACTAATGAATAAAGAACACACATTGTTCTTCATCTGAAAAGAAGATGATGGAATCAGATGTAATATAGGTGACACACAGCTAGGATTTTCTTGAGTGGGAAATTCCTTTACTCATCCTACAGTTGTTATCACCAGCTTTCTACGGAGATTTGACTCACTGGCTCAACATCACCCACCTTTAAAATTTTGGTAGATTGATTTTCACTGTGTAGGAACAATATACTCCATATCACCAAAGCTAATATATAAAGCCATTAGTAATACAAAAAACTTACTTTACATTTTATTTTTTGAAATACCAAATTTTCTCAGAATGCTGATAACTCTTAGAAAAGATTTGCCTTTTAATTCTTCTACCAAAGAGTTCAAAATAATCATTTTATATTCTATCTGCTGCACAAGATTCTTTGTGGAGACAAAATTATTGCTAGCTATTGGCAAGGCCTTAATTGACGTAATTCAGAAAATCTTGATTGTGTACTCACTAATACGCCAATTTCTTAGGGAAATATGACACAAATAAAAGTATTTAGAATGCAGTAGTAAGATTTCTTGTTTAGGTTTTAGTTCATTTTAATTTGTTTCATCTCTCAAGTAGTAAGTGTCCCTGAG
This sequence comes from Chionomys nivalis, assembly GCF_950005125.1. NCBI lineage: Eukaryota > Metazoa > Chordata > Mammalia > Rodentia > Cricetidae > Chionomys > Chionomys nivalis. The sequence goes on along the minus strand of NC_080091.1, from coordinate 15,950,326 downwards.
TTTGTAATTATTCCCAGGTGGTCCAATCAAGAGTATGTACCTTCCATTCTATATTCCTTTAATGAACAATGCATAATAGCTAAAACAAACTGATTTGAGTTAATTTGAGTGAATGAAGTTATTTTTAACATATTTATAACAAAAATGTTTAAAAATCTTCTAAGATTTAGCCATTATTTCTAGTCTACTTCAAGATGGTGCTGAAGCTAAGCTATTTCTAGTCAATTTCAATTTCAAAGAAGTTTTCTATTTTTGCTGGTTGGACTTAGGTGACAGCCAGGTGTGGTGATATGTCACCACTCACAAGGCAGCATCAGATAGATCTCTTGGAGTTTTAGCATTACTTCATCTGAAGAGTAAGTTCCAGGCCAGTCAGGGATACTTAGTAAGTCTATCTTTAAAAAAAAAAAGTGACATAGGTGATATTAAGTAATATTACCCCTAGTTACTTAACACCTTACTATTCACACACTCATAAACAGTATACACATAGAAACACATATACATGAGTCTGTATAAATGGACAAGTGTTTGTGTATGCATATTCTGTGTGTTATCATATTATAATTAATTGTATGTCTCTATAGATGAACTTTATAAGTTTTATTTAAATTCATCTCTTCTCTCTAATACCAAGAATTTGTGAAGTTTTAATTAAAACCAACAATAAAATAAATAGAAAGTAGGTGCCATTATAGAGAGATAAAATAAATTGGAAATAATGCTTGGATAAAATTGTTGAGCTATACAACAGATGTACAACTAGTTTGTATTCAAAGTACTTTGACTTTATTAAAAATTAAATACAAAAAAGTTTACCTTCTTTCATGACATGGCACACAGATAATTATAGTGTTCCATTGGCATTCTGACTTAAACTTGTGTGAATTTATAGAGCTTTATTTTAATGTAAGAATTAGTATATTTTACTTAATCAGTATTTGCAGACACCTATTGTAGGAGACTGCTTGTTTTTTCCCAACTGCTCAGCCCCAAAATAACCACACAGCAACTGTATTAATTAAATTACTGCTTGGTCTATTAGGTCTATCTTCTTATTGGCTAGCTCTTACACCTTAATTTAACCCATTTCTATTAATCTGTGTATTTCCATGTGGCTGTGGCTTACTGGAAAGGTTCCTTCTAGCATATCTCTGGTGGGGCTACATGGCTTCTCACTGACTCTGCTTTCCTCCTCCCAGCATTCAGTTCAGTCTAATCCACCTAGCTTTCTTGTACCCTATCACAGGCCAAAACATCTTCTTTATTCATTAACCAATAAAAGCAACACATATACAGAAGAACTTCTCATACCAGACACCTATATAATCATGCGTTGTAAATTTAAAGTTGTCTACTGCAGAGATCTTTACTTATCTGAATGCCAGCTTCCCCAATTTATCCTTACATTAACAATAGAAAATGTAAATGACCATTTACTATTTTATTACTGGATCTGCTTTTTACATTCTGAGGACTGTGTCCCTATAGCTATGGTAGATATTCAGCTGTTATAAATTGTCACTGGCTTTTCTAACTGCAAGGGAGGGTCATGTGTGGGAGTTCCCTTTATGTGCTCTGATTATTATAAATGAATAAAGAAACTGTCTTGGCCTGTTGATAGGTCAAAACTTAGGTAGACAGGGAAGACAGAACTGAATGCTGGGAGGAATAAGAGCAGAGTCTGAGAGACACAATGGAGCTGCCAGAGTCAGACATGCTGAATCTTTGCCAGTAAGCCACTGTCATGTGGTGATGCACAGATTACTAAAAATGGGTTAAATTAAGATGTAAGAGTTAGCCAATAAGAAGTTAGAGCTAATGGGCAAGCAGTGATTTAATTAATACAGTTTCTGTGTGGTAATTTCAGGTGAAAGCTAGCCAAGCAGCACAAATAAACAAGTGGGCTCCTGGCTACCTATTACTTCAACAGGAAGATGGGATTCGAAGAGGCCCCTTAGCCATTTGGGCAAGAAACTGCTCTTTACTGGATTACTTCACTGGACATGCAGTATCCACAGAGAGATAACTGCTGAACTTGCCTAAGGGTGAGATGATCTTTCTGGGTTCCTGCTTCATGAAAGAGTCTGCGAGACATTATGCAGGACATAGAAGAAAGTGACTGAACTGTCTTTGAAATTTCCTGCTTCATGGAAAAGTCTGACTGAGATGAACCTATCACACAGAATATACCATGATTAACAACACCCCCAAACAGCAGGAAGAAGCATGAATAGAACTATGCCCATATTCTCAAATATTGTCTATAAATGTTTGATAATATTTAAAAGGGGATATGATATAGAGATGAATAATTTGTATTGATATAGATCTTGGTTTATTGATACAAGTTTAAGGTCAGTTTTGTTATATGTATATTTATTTCTGATCTTGATTAAGGTATTGTGTTTGTGTAGTTTATTTAAAAAATGTAATGTATAATTAAGAAACATAGCTTAATGTTAGATGTATAGAGATATATTTCAGTTAGATAGATATTCTTCAAAACTTTCATAGACTTTCAGAATATGGTATTTAAATGTTTTAAAAATTTAGGGCTTTTCATGACAGTGAGATATGTCTGCTCCTGGTAGCACCAATCTACTTCAAAAGGAAGATGGGCATTGAAGAGACTCCTTATGGAGTTTGTTAGCCATTTGGAGAGGAAACTGTTCTCACCTGGACTGCTTCATAATATGCTGTAAAATCTGGACATCTAGAACCCACAGAGAAATGACTGCTGAACTTGCCTAAAGGTGAGATGATCCTTCAGGGTTCCTGATTTATGAAATAGTCTGAAAGACATTCTGCAGGCTACATAAGAAAATGACTGGCAAACTGCCAATATAGGCGGAACTGTCTTTGAAATTTCCTGTTTTATGGAAAAGTCTTCTGGACACTATGGGCCTGTAGGCTGAAGATGGATGCCCAAATGGTACAGAAGAACTTTGGGTGACTGGACAGGTAGCAAGATGTCTCTGTCAATTATAGAGTTTTGGAAGTTGCTTACAATGCACTTTCCGTTTAGGTAATATTATAGCCTTCTCGAGTCTTTGATGGAGTTGAAGAATTTATAGTTATAGTTTTCCTCAGTTATAATAAAAGATAAAGTAGATACAAATATTGTACCTGTAATTCTTGCTTGGTAACTGTTTTATTATATGTAATTTTTCTTTTTTTTTATTCTTTTTTAATTAAAATTTCCAACTGCTCCCCGTTTCCCATTTCCGTCCCCCTCCTCCCATATATTGCCCCCTCCCCCCGCTACCCTCCCCCTATCTGCACTCCACTTCTCCTCCCCCCAGTCCACTCCCCCTCCCTCTTGATACTGAAGAGCAGTCCAAATTCCCTGCTCTACAGGAAGACCAAGGTCCTCCCACTTCTATCTAGGTCCAGGAAGGTGAGCATCCAAACAGGCTACGCTCCCACAAAGCCAGTTCATGTATTAGGATCGAAACCTAGTGCCATTGTCCTTGGCTTCTCATCAGCCTTCATTGTCCGCCTTGTTCAGAGAGTCCAGTTTCAACCCATGCTTATTCAGTCCCAGTCCAGCTGGCCTTGGAGAGCTCCCAATAGATCAGTTCCACTGTCACAGTGGGTGGGTGCACGCCTCGTGGTCTTGATTTCCTTGCTCATGTTCTCCCTCCTTCTGCTCCTCATTTGGACCTTAAGAGCTCAGACGGTTGCTCCAAATTGGGTCTCTGTATCTCTCTTGATCCATCGCCAGATGAAAGTTCCTGTGCCATTCTCCTTGGCCTCTCGTCAGCTCTCATTGTCTGCCACATTCAGAGAGTCTGGTTTTATCCCATGTTTTTTTCAGTAGCAGTCCAGCTGGCCTTGGTGAGCTCCCAATAGATCGGCCCCACTGTCTCAGTGGTTGGGTGCACCCTTCATGGTCCTGACTTCCTTGTTCATGTTCTCTTTCCTTCTGCTCCTCATTATAACCTTGGGAGCTCAGTCCGGTGCTCCAGTGTGGGTCTCTGTCTCTATCTCCATCCATCGCTAGAAGAAGGTTCTATGGCGATATGCAAGATATTCATCAGTATGATTATAGGATAGGTTCATTTCAGGTTCCCTATCCTCAGGTGCCCCAATGAACTAACTGGGGACATTGCCCTGGGCATCTGGTAGCCATTCCAGGTTCAAGTCTCTTGCCAACCCTTAGGTGGCTCCCTTAACTAAGGTATGAGTTTCCCTGCTCCCCAATCCAACCTTCCTTTAACCCCAACCACCCCGATTCCCCCAGTTCCCCTCATCCTCTCCTTCACACTTTTCTCTCCCCATCACTCCTCATCCCCATCCCACCCCACCCCCCAAGATTCCAATTTTTTTCCCATCAATCTTGTCTATTTCCCATAGCTGGGAGGATATCTATATGTTTTTCCTTGGGTTTACCCTCTTGTTTAGCTTCTTTAGGATCACAAATTATAAACTCAGTGGCCCCTATCAATGGCTAGAAACCAATTATGAGTGAGTACATCCCATGATCTTCTTTTTGGGTCTGGGTTACCTTACTCATGATCGTATTTTCTATTTCCATCCATTTGCATGCAAAATTCGAGAAGTCATTGTTTTTTACCGCACAGTAGTACTCTAATGTATATATATTCCACACTTTCTTCATCCATTCTTCTATTGAAGGGCATCTAGGTTGCTTCCAGGTTCTGGCTATTACAAATAATGCTGCTATGAACATAGTTGGACAAATGCTTTTGTCATATGATAGGGCATCTCTTGGGTATATTCCCAAGAGTGCTATTGCTGGGTCCAGGGGTAGGTTGATCCCAATTTTTCTGAGAAACCGCCACACTGATTTCCAAAGTGGTTGCACAAGTTTGCAGTCCCACCAGCAATGGATGAGGGTACCCCTTTCTCCACAACCTCTCCAGCAAAGGCTATCCTTGGTGTTTTTGATTTTAGCCATTCTGACAGGTGTAAGATGATATCTCAAAGTTGTTTTGATTTGCATTTCTCTGATCGCTAAGGAGGTTGAGCATGACCTTAAGTATCTTTTGGCCATTTTAACTTCTTCTGTTGAGAATTCTCTGTTCAGTTCAGTGCCCCATTTTTTAATTGGGTTAATTATCCTTTTAAAGTCTAGTTTCTTGAGTTCTTTATATATTTTGGAGATCAGACCTTTGTCTGTAGTGGGGTTGATGAAGATCTTCTCCCAGTCAGTAGGCTGCCTTTTTGTCTTAATGACAGTGTCCTTTGCTTTACAGAAGCTTCTCAGTTTCAGGAGGTCCCATTTATTCAATGTTGCCCTTAATGTCTGTGCTGCTGGGGTTATACATAGGAAGCGATCTCCTGTGCCCATATGTTGTAGGGTACTTCCCATTTTCTCTTCTATCAGGTTCAGTGTGTTCAGATTGATATTGAGGTCTTTGATCCATTTGGACTTGAGTTTTTGCATGGTGATAGATATGGGTCTATTTTCATTCTTCTACAGGTTGACATCCAATTTTGCCAGCACCATTTGTTGAAGATGCTTTCTTTCTTCCAATGTATACTTTTAGCTCCTTTATCGAAAATTAGTTGTTCATAGGTTTGTGGGTTAAAATCCAGGTCTTCTATAAGATTCCATTGGTCGACTGCTCTGTTTTTATGCCAGTACCACGCTGTTTTCATTACTGTAGCTCTGTAATAGAGTTTGAAGTCAGGGATGGTAATGCCTCCAGAAGTTCCTTTATTGTATAAGATTGTTTTGGCTATCCTGGGTTTTTTGTTTCTCCATATAAAGTTGATTATTGTCCTTTCAAGATCTGTGAAGAATTTTGATGGGATTTTAATGGGGATTGCATTGAATCTATAAATTGCCCTTGGTAGAATTGCCATTTTTACTATGTTGATCCTCCCAATCCAGGAGCAAGGGAGATCCTTCCATTTTCTGGTATCCTCTTCAATTTCTTTCTTCAATGCCTTAAAGTTCTTGTCAAATAGATCTTTCACTTCCTTGGTTAGAGTTACCCCAAGATATTTTATGCTTTTTGTGGCTATCGTGAAAGGTGATGATTCTCTTATTTCCCTCTCTGCTTCCATATCCTTTGTGTATAAGAGGGCGACTGATTTTTTGGAGTTGATCTTGTATCCTGCCACATTACTAAAGGCGTTTATCAGCTGTAGGAGTTCTTTGGTGGAGTTTTTGGGGTCGCTCATGTACACTATCATATCATCTGCAAATAATGCAAGTTTAACTTCTTCCTTTCCAATTTGAATCCTCTTTATCCCCTTATGTTGTCTTATTGCTATTGCTAAAACTTCGAGAATTATATTGAAGAGGTATGGAGAGAGTGGACAGCCTTGGTGTGTTCCTGATTTTAGTGGGATGGCTTTAAATTTCTCTCCATTGAATTTGATATTAGCTGTCGGCTTGCTGTATATAGCTTTAATTAAATTTAGGTATGACCCTTGTATCCCTAATCTCTCCAAGACTTTTATCATAAAGGGATGTTGAATTTTGTCAAATGCTTTTTCAGCATCTAATGAAACGATCATATGGCTTTTTCTTTCAGTTTATTTATATGATGGATTACATTGATAGATTTGCGTATGTTAAACCAGCCCTGCATCTCTGGTATGAAGCCTACTTGATCATAATGGATAATTTTTCTAATGTGTTCTTGGATTCGGTTTGCCAGAATTTTGTTGAGGATTTTTGCGTCGATGTTCATGAGTGAGATTGGCCTGTAATTTTCTTTCTTGATTGGGTCTTTGTGTGGTTTTGGTATCAGAGTTACTGTAGCTTCATAAAAGGAATTTGGCAATGACTCTTCTGTTTCTATATTGTGAAATACCTTAAGGAGTATAGGTATTAGGTCTTCTTGGAAGTTCTGGTAGAATTCCGCATTGAAACCATCTGGTCCTGGACTTTTTTTGGAAGGGAGGTTTTTGATAACCGCTTCTAATTCTTCACGACTAACAGGTCTATTTAGGTTGTTCACCTGGTCCTGGTTTAACTTTGGTATATGGTATTTATCTAAAAAAGTGTCCATTTCTTTTATATTTTCCAGTTTTGTGGCATACAGGCTTTTGTAGTAAGATCTAATGATTCTCTGAATTTCCTCTGTGTCTGTGGTTATGTCTCCCTTTTCATTTCTGATCTTATTAATTTGCAAATTCTCTCTCTGCCGTTTGATTAGTTTGGATAGGGGTTTATCAATCTTGTTGATTTTCTCCAGGAACCAGCTTTTTGATTTATTGATTCTTTCAATTGTTTTCTGTATTTCTATTTTGTTGATTTCAGCCCTCAGTTTGATTATTTCCAGTCTTCTACCCCTTCTAGGTGAGTCTACTTTTTTTTTTCTAGAGCTTTAAGGTGGGCTGTTAAATTTCCAATGTTTGCTTTCTCTGTTTTCTTTAAGTGGGCACTTACTGCTATGAACTTTCCTCTCAGGACTGCTTTCATAGTGTCCCATAGGTTTGAGTATGTTGTTTCTTTATTTTCATTGTCTTCAAGGAAGACTTTCTTTCTTTATTTCTTCCTTAATCCAGGTATGGTTCAGTAGTTGACTATTCATTTTCCATGAGTTTGTAGGCTTTCTGGGGGTAGCATTGTTGCTGAATTCTAGCTTTAATCCATGGTGATCTGATAAGATACAGGTGTTTATTAATATCTTTTTGTAACTGTGGATGTTTGCTTTGTTACCGAGTATGTGGTTGATTTTTGAGAAGGTTCCATGAGCTGCAGAGAAGAAGGTATATTCTTTCCTATTTGGGTGGAATATTTTATAGATGTCTGTTAAGTCCATTTGATTCATTACCTCCATTAATTCTCTTATTTCTCTGTTAGGTTTCTGTCTAATTGACCTGTCCATTGGTGAGAGAGGAGTATTAAAGTCTCCTACTATTAATGTGTGCAGTTTGATGGCTGCCTTGAGTTTTAACAATGTTTCTTTTACGTACGTGGGTGCTTTTATATTAGGGGCATAGATATTCAGGATTGAGATTTCATCCTGATGAATTGTTCCTGTTATGAGTAGAAAATGTCCCTCTCCATCTCTTCTGATTGATTTAAGTTTGAAGTCAACTTTGTTAGAAATTAGTATGGCCACACCTGCTTGTTTCCTAGGTCCATTTACTTGATAAGCCTTATCCCAGCCCTTTACTCTGAGTAGGTGCCTGTCTTTGTGGTTGAGGTGTGTTTCTTGTAAACAGCAGAATGTTGGATCCTGTTTTCGTATCCAATCTCTTAGTCTGTGGCTTTTTATAGGTGAGTTAAGTCCATTGACATTTAGTGATATTAATGACCAGTGGTTGTTAACTCCGGTCATTTTTCTTAGTAGTAGATTTTGTGTGTTTCCCTTCTCTGAGATGTGCTGGTAAAGGGTCTCTAGATGTCTGAGTTACTGTGGTCATTGTTGGATTCCTTGATTAGTGATTTTCCTTCTATTACTTTCTGTAAGGCTGGATTTGTGGCTACGTATTGTTTAAATTTGTTTTTGTCCTGGAAAATTTTGTTTTCTCCATTTATAGTGAACGAAAGCTTGGCTGGGTATAGTAGTCTGGGCTTGCATCCATGGTCTCTTAGTTTCTGCAGTACATCTATCCAGGACTTTCTGGCTTTCATGGTTTCCATAGAGAAGCCAGGAGTAAGTCTTATAGGTTTACCTTTATAAGTAACTTGGCCTTTTTCCTTTGCTGCTCTTAGTATTCTTTCTTTATTCTGTATGCTTTGTGTTTTGATTATTATATGGCGAAAGGATGTTTTTTTTTTTTTTTGATCCAGCCTATTCGGTGTTCTGTATGCTTCTTGAACCTTCATAGGTATATCTTTCTTTAGGTTGGGAAAGTTTTCTGCTATAATTTTATTAAATATATTTTCTGGACCGTTGAGCTGTGCTTCTTCTCCTTCTTCTATTCCTATTATTCTTAGGTTTGGTCTTTTTATTGTGTCCCATATTTCCTGAATGTTTTGTGATGAGAATTTGTTGGCCTTGCTGTTTTCTTTGATCAGCGTGTTTATTTTCTCTATGGTATCTTCAGAATCTGAGATTCTTTCTTCTATCTCTTGTATTCTGTTGGTTATGCTTGCTTCTGTAGTCTCTATTCGTTTACCTAGATTTTCCCTGTCCAGCTGGCCTTCTGTTTGTGTTTTCTTCTTTGCCTCCATTTCAGTTTTTAAGTATTGAACTGTTTCCATTATTTGTTTGATTGTTTTTCCTTGGTTTCCTAGGGTATCATTCACTGATTTACTCAATTCTTCAAACTTTCTGTTATACTTCTCATCCATTTCTTTAAGGGCATTTTTTACATGCTGTTTAAGGGCGTCAATCACTTTCATAAAGTCAATTTTATCTACTTCTTCATGATTAAGGTGTTCATGTCCTCCTGTTGTGAGGTCGCTGGGTTCTGGTGGTTTCATATAGTTTTTCAGATTGTTGGGTGAATTCTTGCATTGGCGCCTGCCCATCTCTTTCTCCGAATGCTCCCCTATGGATCTTCTTTTACCGGATCAGGTCTTCTTGCCTACTGATGTATCTTCCCAGTGATGGCAGTCTGCAGTGATAGCTCTTCTGGTGCTCCAGTGATGTCTCTCCTGGTACCAATATCAGATCTCCGTGCCCAAAGACGGCTCTCCTGGTACCCAGATTAGCTCTCCCACTGATGGCTCTCCTGGTGCCAAGATCAGATCTCCATGCAGGTTGGGTAGTTCCTAAACAAAGCTCCTACCTTGCTTGGTGCAGGAAGGCCAGTGAACCAAAGGAAGTCTCGCCTGCCTACTTGCCCTGAGGATTTGCCCCCAGTGCCAGACAGACTGAGCTGGATGGTGTTATGTGCCCAAAGAGGAAAGGGGGCAGAAGGAAGAAGGGTTCTGGATGCAAGCTGGGTGGGACAAGAAGAGAGAGGCAGTATGCAGGGTGTAGAGCCCCTGCAGGGAGCCCAGGGAGTATAGGGTGGGGGATGAGGAACTTCAGAGTTCCTTGTCCAGGGCTGCTTCCGCCGCAGCCGGTCACAAACTCACCCTGCTGCTGTCTCTCCTGGTGCCTAGATCAGATCTCCGTGCAGGTTGGGTAGTTGCTAAACAAAGCCCTTACCTTGCTTGGTGCAGGCAGGCCAGTGAACCAAAGGAAGTCTCGCCTGCCTACTTGCCCTGAGGATTTGCCCCCAGTGCCAGACAGACTGAGCTGGATGGTGTTATGTGCCCAAAGAGGAAAGGGGGCAGAAGGAAGAAGGGTTCTCTATATGTAATTTTTCTATGTTAAAGTTAAAACAGTTTTTATTAAAACAGAAAAGGGAAGGTGATGTGGGAGTCTCCTCTATGTGCTGTGATTATAATAAATAAATAAAGAAACTGCCTTGGCCTGTTGGTAGGGCAGAACTTAGATAGGCATGGAAGACAGAACTGAAAGCTGGGAGGAAGAAGGGTGGAGTCAAAGAGACAGCATGGATCTCCTGGAGACAGACACTGGGAATTTTTTCCGGTAAGACACTGACACATGGCAATAAACGGATTAATAAAAATGGGTTAAATTAATGTAAGAGTTTGCCAATAAGAAGATAGAGCTAATGGACCAAACAGTGAATTAATTAATACAGTATATGTGTGGTTATTTTGGGGGTAACCTATCTGGGAAGCTGCGACAAACAAGCAGGCTCCTTACTACAAGAGGGTAAAACATGCTGTTCTTCATACCGGCTGCCACTTGTTGAGTGTATTTTGGGCATGCTGTCCTTGAGGGACACACATACACAGGTATTTTATCAATCAATATAGTGGACAGGGCCCTCCAGGCACCTAAGGTTCTACCTGGTCTGAAGATAAAAGGATCCATGTTATACTGCAGGATTTCATCTCTTCATGGAAAACATACAGAAGTTCTTAATTATTCAGTGGCAGAAAATATATTGTGCTCTTGATTGTTCTGGATTTCATGAACTACAACAATAAGAATAAGTTGAGGAATAATTCTGTTATATGGAACCTGGGCATATAATTAAAATTGGTTGGGAAATTTGCAGTACAACAGCAAATTGTATGGTGATTGATTGACAAGAGTCAAATATAGCTTTGTTCATTCAGGTGTACAAACAACACATAAACAAAAAAATGTAAACAGACAAAATTTTACTTGCAGAAACAAATGAGCAAATCAAACTGAATACAGTTAATTAAGAAGTGGTGCTGTTCACTGACAAAAAAGTGGGTGCACATCTTGTTCCCTGAGACAGTGTGATATGAAATGTGGTGAGTAGTCTCAAAGTGAGTTTTAGCTTTGGCTGTAATATGCAATCATTTAGGAAGACTTTAAAAGACCTGTTTCAAGTATTCACCCAGAAACTCTAGTTTGTTCTGTATGGAGCTTGGGCACAGGTACAAAACTTCTCTGATAATGCCTTCCATGAGAACCTCTTTGGGAAAACACCTTCCACTCTTCTTGTCTTTCTCCCCAGAGCATCAAGTTGCCTCAATACTCTGGCTTTTCTTTGTTCCTGCCACACTTTGCCTCTGTGGCTCCAGATTTACTTCTACATATTCAAATGGCACCTGTAGACACATAACTCATGCAGGTCAAGCCTGCCTCTTGCACCACTTCATTGTGTTTACCTAAGCTAAAAATTTCTGGTGTTTTTTAACTTTGAATCCTTAAAATACCACAAAATACACTTACTAGATGTACTCAAAGTATAATAAAATGAAAAAAGAAAAAGAAAGGCCCAATGTGTTTCATTTCTTCTCTTCTTTGTCTTGGTGTATCGGGGGGCTCACTAGCTTCAGGAGGCACAAATTACAGTACTGTACTATTTGGTACTGAGATAAGGTGATTTTTTTTTCTGAAACTACATGTGTATGAATCTATAAAACACAGGTAAAAAGAGACTTGAGGTGATCTCAAAACAGAGCTGAACTTTTTAATTTATAACTGCTAAATATTCCAGAAACAATTAAATCAGATCTGCAATCCATATGTACTTGTCATGTTCCCACAACATCTGTCTGAGGAACCAAGTGCTTAATTTCTTTCATTGTCATTTCATAATTTAATCCCTCCAACAAAAAATAACAAAATAGAAAGGAAGAGAAAAGAGAAATAGAAATATTTTGTAGAGATGAAATTACCAAAACAGATATGTCATCCTAACTTTTCTAAAATGCATCTTGCCAAACTGGAAGAGTGTAGTACTAAGTCACATTAATATTGTTTATAATTAAAAATTAAGGATCTGAATTTTTCTACATTATTGCAAATTCATACAAGTAAAATGCTATATATTGCCATGGGAAAAACTTTTAAATAATCAGAATTATTTTAAACAAAATTTTAGCTCTTTATAAAAGTTCTGATAGAGCAAGTGGATCAGTCACTAATAATAAGAGAAAAAACAGAGTGGATATGTATTAGGAAAATTCTGAAATGCATTCAGCATCAAAATCATGAGAATGAAAGAGACAATAGACATCTCATAGCTTTGATATTCTTACTTTTTTTCAAGACAAGCTTAGAAGAAAACAGTCCTTTTAAAGAAATTATAAATTATTGGACATAAAATAACAGCACCTTCTACATACATCTTATTGTACTAGGTTTTATATTGTGATTTATAAAAAACCCCACTATGATACAAAACAACTATCCCCCTATGTGTAGAGATCTTGAAGACTGGGCAGATGTGTTCTACAGTACTGTATCAGGTACTTAGTCTGTGTCCTTTAGAAAACGACTTTTCCAATTAGCAAAGAGCTATGAGAAAAATGTCAAGGTCTTCAAATTTACAGTTGAAAAGGGTCTTTTTTTGTTTGTGTATTTAGTTATTATGACAATATATACAGAGGTCCAGAAACAAGCACTGGGCCAAGCTCTGAGAATCCAGTCAAATAGAGATAAATCTATCCCAACAGCTGGAGAGCCTCCACTGAACCAAACTAGGCCCTCCTCTGCATGTAAGAGACAGTGGTAAAGCTTGGATTATCTGAGGAGACCCTGGTAGTAGGACCAGGATCTATCCCTGGTGTGTGAGCTAGATTGTTGGAGACTATTCCCTTTTGTGGGATGCTTTGCTCAGCCTTAATGTGTGTGTGTGGAGGTCTTGGTTCTGCTTCAGTTGAATGTGCCAGACTTAGTTGGTGTCCTATCGGACCCCTTATCCATCCTGAGGCATGGGTGGGAGGTGGGCTGGGGCAGGGGAAGGGTGAGGAGTGGTAGGAGGGGTGAGAGGGAGAACTGTGGTTGGAATGTAAAATAAAATTAAATAATAAATACATTATAAAAAATTTAAACCTATTTTGCTATTATCTATGCAAATATTCAATTTTACTTTCTACCTCAATGTCAAACTAAAACAGAGTAAAACAGGAGTGACATATAAATTATTTCTATATTGTCGTTGTTCTCTGACAAATTTAGTTAGTACCTTTAGAGTAATAACAGTGATTGCATTGTGGAATAAAACTTCCATGATTCATTCAGATTTCTATATCTTTCATGAAATAAAAGAAACATGAGCACGCATGTACACATGCATGCTCACACACATGCATGCACACACACACATACACACAAACACAAACACATGTATCATGACACTGAAAAGCTACTGAATGGTAAAGAATACAAAGAATATATTTTTGAGTTAGAGCATTTGATTAGCACATATAAATTCCTTCATTCAATCACTAACATAACAAATATACAGAAAAAAACTGTTTAAAATGAAGGGTAGAATCATAAACAAATCACACTATTCAATGTATTTCATATTCTGCTGCCGGTATAGCTGTTTAATCTTTTCAAGCTGACATTTTTTACTCTGTTGTTCACTGTCATTGACAATGAGGATGTTTTACTGCTGTGATACTGGCATTTTGCCTGAGAAATTTGAAATGATCACACTTACTTTGACATGTTGTCATGTAAATATTTATTGCCAGTTGAAACATAGATTTCTGTATGGAAGAGAAAGGACCACAGTCATAATAAACTTATGACTGTATATATATTTTACATATGTATATGTGGTTTTAAGTTGCTTATACAATTTAATTTGTATTTTTTCCTTTATTGAGAAAAGACTTTTTCATACAATACATTCTGGATATACTTTTCCCTCCAGGCTATCCTATTTTCTCCCCATTTTCCTTCCTATTTTGATCCATACCCTCTTTGTCTCTCTTTAGAAAACAAACTGGAGCCTAAGGAAAAATAATAAAATAAGGTAAGATAAAAAACCAAACAAATCAGAATAGTAAAAAAATGAAAAACAGAAGTAAAAATGCCAAAAAATGCACAAGAAACATCTATAGACACAGAAACACACACTTTCAGACACATAGGAATTCCATAAAACCAAAAATCAGAAGCCATAATGCATATGCAAACGATTTGAAAGGTTTATTTAAAAAGATGCTCTGGCATCTGACATGGCATTATGAGCCAACTTGCAAAGATGACTGTTTTATGATGATCATCTACTGCTAGGAATGGGGCCTGCCCTTAAAAAGAGTAGTTTATTTCTTCTGTAAGACTCCCTTAGACAAAACTAATTTTCATTTGAAAGTGATATCAATTGGAGATAACTTGTGCATTCGGGATGGGAGGCATCCTTCTCTTCTCAGCTCTATGGATTCCATCCTCTAAATACCCATGCAGGCTCTATGTATGATGCCACAGTCTCTGAGTTCCTGTGTGCATCACTAAGAGTCTCTGTTTCCTTGGTGACCACCATCCCCTCTAACTCTTATTCTCACTCCTTCCCTTCCACAGAGTTCCCTGGGCCCTTAAGGGAGGTATTTTACAGACACATCTCATCTACAGATGAGTGTTTCAAGGTTTCTTATTCTCTACACATTGTCTGACTGTGGGTCTTTGTATTTCTTCCGATCCACTGTAGGAGGAAAATTCTCTGTTGATGACTGAGCAAGGTATTGGTCTATGAGTAGAGACGTTGTATTTCTAAGTTCATTTAGTGGAACAGTAGTATTTGGTTTTCTGCTTCATCTCTGGTCTGTCTACTCTCAGGTTGATGGTCAACAAAGGACTGTCAGAGATATTCTGTCTCATGGAGTAATCATTAAATGAAAACAAATCTTGACTGGTTACTGCCACAAACTTGGTTCCATTATTGCACAAACACATTTTGCAGGCAGATCACTGTTGTAGACTGAAAGGTTTGTCACTGGATTGATGTTTGCCTTTCTACTTTGGTAGCATAAGAATACCTTCCATGGACATGAACTGTCCATAAGAATGAGATTCTAGGTAGGCACCACCTTGACTTTTCCATGTTCAATGAGTTGTGTAGGTGTTGTCTTCAGTCATAAGGCCTTACATGCAGCTTTTAGGGAGCAACAAAGAGCCCTGGCAATAGCCTTGTTTATCTGGGGACTTCCATGGGATCCATTTGACCAACAACTTGCATAGTTATAAACCATTCCTGGTACTAGAGGCTTAATTGGTGATGAGAGGTGTACATGTAGGCTCTGTTTCCACCATTGTTGTTTGATTTCATCTGAATTGACTTCATATTTGTCTATTTTTAAAAGCTTCTACTATATTAGATTTCCATAGGGTCCCACAAATGGTCTTTAGTATTAGAAAGCACTCTCTGAACCCTTTTCCCTGCCCATCTTCTATTTGATTCACCTGTTCCAGTACTGAGATCCCATCCTTCCATAACTATTTTATTTCCCTTTATAAGAAGAGGTAGACTGATTCCCATATTCCTGAAGAACTGCCACACTGATTTCCAAAGTGGCTATAAGATTTTGCATTCTCATCACTAGGAATAGATGAGTGTTCCTCTTACTCCACATCCTTGCCAGCATAATCTATCATTTCTTTTTATTGCTCTTGGTCATTCTCATCAGTGCAAGATGGATTCACAAAGTAGTTTTAATTTGTATTTCCCTGATGACAAAAGATGTTGAACATTACTTTAAGTGCTTTTCAGCAATTTGGTTTTCCTTTATTGAAAATTCACTATTCAGATTTGTATCCCAATTTCATTTGTATTCTTATATCCATTTTTGTTTGTTTTTGTTGTTTTTTTAAGGTGTTTATAAATTTGGGGTATTTATCCTCTACAAGGTATGTAGTTGTTAAAAATCCTTTCTCATTCTCTAGCCTGCCACTTTGCAAGAAGGATGGGAAATTTTGCCTTGTAGAAGCTTTTCAGTGTTGTGAGTTCCATTAATTAATTGTTGTTCTGTTTTCTTCTTTTTTGAGGGGGGAGTTCAAGGCAGGGTTTTTCTGTGTAGTAAATTGCTGTTCTTAGTGTCTTGCTATTGATATTTGTTCAGAAAGTCTTTTCTGTACCAAAGAGTTCAAGACTCTATCCTCACTTTCTACCCCATCAAATTTAGTGTATCTCATTTTAGGTTGAACTTATTGATCTATTTGGCATTGAGTTTTATGCAGGGTGACATGCGCGGATATAATCGCATTCTTCTACATTTCATTATCCAGTTTACTAGCACCATTTGCTAAGCATGCTGTCTTCACAAGTCAAAAAATCATGTATCCATAACTATGTTGTCTTATTCACAGTTCTTCAATTTTATCTATTGAATAATGTATCTATTTGTTTTGTATATAATACTACAATGCACTTTTGCTAGTAGAACTCTGTAGTGCAGTACTTATTATTTTTGAATGATTTCAGTATCCTGGTTTTGTTTTGTCTTGTTTGTTTGTTTAATTTTTTATATGAAACTAAACATTGTCCCTCCAAGTTCTATGAAGAATTGTATTAGAATTTTGGAGGGGATTTAATTAAATCTGTAGATTGCCTTTGGAAGGATAACCATTTTTGCAATATTAATCCTTATGATCCTTGAGCATGGCATCGGAGATCTTTCTATCTTCTTCAGTTTCTTTCTTAAGTGTCTTACAGTTTTATTATATAACTTTTTAATTTGCTTGCTTAGAGTTACTGCAAGGTATTCTATGTTTCTTGAGGCTATTGTGAAAGGCATTGTTTACCTATTTTTTTTCTCATTCTATTTGTCATTTAGATACAGAGAGACTACTTATCTTTATATGATAATTTTGTATTCTGTTACTATGCTGACAGGGTTAATTAGTAGTAGGAGTTTCCTGGTCGAATATTTATGGGCACTTATGGATTCTCTCACATCATCTGCTAATAAAGATACTTTGGCTTCATCCCTTCCTGTTTGTATTTACTTGATCTCCTTCAGTTGTTTTGTAACTGTAACTAAAACTTCAAATACAAAAAGAGTGGAAAACTTTGTCTTATCCCTGATTTTATTGGAAATGCTTCAAGTTTCTCTCCATTTAGCTGATGTTGACTACTGATGTGGTATAAACTAATTTTATTGAGATATGTCCCTAGTGTTTATGTTTATGTTGAGATGATATCCCTAGTCTCCTTAGGACATTTGTCATGAGAAGGTGTTGAATCTTGTTAAGGGTGTTGAGTTTTGTCTAATAAGATGCTTATGTGGGATTTTGTTTTGTTTTGTTTTGGTGTGTGTGTGTGTGTATGTATGTTTCAGCTTGTTTATATGGTGGATTACATTTATTGATTTCCATATATTGAGCCATTCCTGCAACACTTCGAGTGAGCCTACTTCTCCATGGTAGATGATCTGTTTATTTATCCCTGTATTCTGCTTGCAAGTGTTTTATTGAAGATTTTTGCACCAATATTCATAAGAAAAAATGGCCAGTAATTCTTTTTCTTTATATTGTTTGAATATCAGGTTAACTGTAAACTCTTAAATAAAGTTGGTAATGTTTCTGTTGTCTTTTTTTGTGGAATAATTTGAAGAATATTGGCATTGATTCTTCTTGGAAAGTTTGGTAGAATCTGAGTAAAACCATCAGGGATGGGATTGTTTTGGTTGGTAGAATTTTAATGACTGCTTCTATTCTATTAGTGATTACAAGTCTGTTTAAATTGCTTATCTTATCTCGGTTTAACTTTAATAAGTAATATATATTGGAAAATGTAGGGATATAGCCCCACCCATTGGGGGGCGTGTTCGCCTCGGGCTAATGTTTACGGATAAATCTGCCGGGTGTGAACCCAGCAGCCCTTTTTTTCTTTTGCTCCTCTGTGCTCCGCGGGAACCTGTGGTCCTGTAAGTCTGTTTCCTTATTAAAGCTGTATATATCTATATAATCTGTCTGCATTCATTTGCGCAGCCACATTTTGGCGCCCAACATGGGGCTATTGAGTAAAACCATCAGGGATGGGATTGTTTTGGTTGGTAGAATTTTAATGACTGCTTCTATTCTATTAGTGATTATAAGTCTGTTTAAATTGCTTATCTTATCTTGGTTTAACTTTAATAAGTAATATATATTGGGAAAACTTAGATTTTAACTTGGTTATTTAGATAAATAACATTTAGGTTTCCCAGTTAGTTGGAGTAGAGGTTTTAAAAGCATATCCTTATGATCCTTTGGAAGTCCTCAGTGTCTGTTGTTATGTCCTCATTTTCATTTCTAATTTTATTAATTTAGATATTCTCTCTCTGCCTTTTAGTTGTGATATGAGTTTGTCAAATTGTTGATTTTATAAAATAATCAACTGTTGTATTGTTTTCTGTTTGTTTTTTGCTTTGGTTTTGTTTATTTCTATATTATTGTTTTTGCACTGAGTTTCTTTTTCTTTTTTTCTTTTTTTGACATATACTTCTTTGGGGTGTGAATTCTTATTTTTGTTCCAGAGCTTTCAGGTTTTTTTATGTAGGCAAAATAGTGCTATGAACTTGTCTCTTCAAAGTGCCTTCATTTTATCCCATGAATTTGGGTATGTTGTGTTTCCATCTTAATTCTAAAAAGGTTTTAATTACTTTTTTAATTTTTTTATCTTAGACCATTTTTCATTTTTTATTGAGTTTTTCAGTCTTCATGAATTTGTAAACTTTCTGTGGTTTGATATCCAGCTCTAATCTGTGGTAGTCTGATAGGATGCGGGGTGTTTTTCAGTTTTCTAGTATCCATTGAGACAAGCATTGTGTGTGAATATGTGATCAGTTTTGGAAAGGTTCTATGAGATAATAAGAAGAAGGTATAATCTTTTCTGTTTGGATGACATGTTCTGTAAACATCTGTCATTTCCATTTGATTATGCTGTCAGTTATCTCCTGATTTTTTCTTTGATGACCTGTTCATTAGCAAGGATAGGTTATTATAGTTAGCCCCTATCACTATGTGAGAGATAATATGTGGCTAAAGCTGTAGCAATAGCTGTATTAGTATTTCTTTTACAAATTTGTGTAACTTTGGAGTTGATGTATAGATGTAAAGGATTAAAATGCCCTTTTGGTATATTTTTAATTTGATGAGTAAAAAGTGTACTTTCCTGTTTCTTCATATTAATTTTGGTTTGAAATCTGTTTTGTCTGATATTAAATTGGCTAAAAAGGTTTTTTCTTAGGTTGCTTGTTTGGAAAATCTTGTTCTAACCCCATACCCTGAATATTAATATGTGTTTTTGGGTATATATAAAAAAAAGATGGATCCCATTTTCAAATTCATTTTGTTAGTTTGTATCTTTGTATTGAAGAATTAAGGCCATTGATTTTGAGAGATTTCAAAGAAATATTTTTGATTGTTGTTATTTTATTGTTGTGGTATGTGCTTTCTTCTTTTTTTCTGCTTTTGACTTGCTGTTCTGATATTATTTATTCTATGTGTTTTCTAAGCTGTACTTAATCTCTCCAGAATAAAGTTTTCCTTCTCAGTTTTTCTGTAAGGCTGAATTTGTAGATAGATATGTTTAAATTTGCTTTTATTGTGGAATGTCTTTTTTTTCCTCTGTTTCTTGTGATTGAAAATTTTGCTGGGTCCAACAGTCTGAGCTGGCATTTGAGGTCTTTTAGAGTTTATAGAATATCTGTATAGGTGCTCCTGGCTATATTTCAGAGTCTCCACTGAGAGATCAGGTGTTATTCTAATAGGTCTACCTTTATAATTTACTTGATCTTTTTCCTTGCAATTTTTAATATTCTTCCTCTGTTTTGTTTGTTTAGTATTTCAATTTTTTTTTTTTTTGGATTTTTTCGAGACAGGATTTCTCCGTAGCTTTTGGTTCCTGCCCTGGAACTAGCTCTTGTAGACCAGTCTGGCCTCGAACTCACAGAGATCCGCCTGCCTCTGCCTCCCGAGTGCTGGGATTAAAGGCGTGCGCCACCACCGCCCGGCTAGTATTTCAATTTTTATGTGTTGAGGAGACTTTCTTTCTGGTCCAGTCTATTTGGCGTTCTGTATGCTTCTTGTACCTTAATAAACACTGCCTTCTTTAGATTAGGGAGTTCTTTTCTATGATTTTCTTGTATATAGTTTCTGTTCCTTTTATCTGGTTTTGTTTCTCCTCCCTCTGTTCCTATTATTCTTAGGCTTGATCTTTCCATAGTGTCACAGATTTCCTGGAAATTTTGTGCATGGAGCTTTTTTTAGGTTTAATATCTTTTTTTACTGAGATACCCATTTTCTTATCTTGTATTCAGTGACTGAGATTCTAGGTTCCAGATTTTCTTTTATGTTGTTAAGAATTGCCTTTGAGTTTTTTGTTCGAGTTCCTAAATATTCCATTTTGTATTTTCCCTTAGCTTGAGTTTTCTTTATTGATTCTATTACTACTTTCAGATCTTGAACTATTTTCTTTATTTCATTCGACTAACTGTTTTTGTTTTCACACATTTCATTGATGTATTTATTCATATCTTCTCTAAGGACCACTAGCATGTTCTTCAAGGCTTTTTGGAGTTCTTCCACTTGTGCTTGAGCTGTATTGCTTTTCTCGGCACCTCCTGTAGTGAGGTTGCTGGGTACTTACTATCCTGGCTGTTGTGTCTGTGTTTTCATACTAGTGTCTAGGCATCTGTTGTAGGATGGCTGTAACTCTTCCTGCTGTTATCTGTTCTTGCCTTTGTTGGATGATCATTCCATTCCTTGATACTTTCGCCCTCTCTGCCTCTTAGCATATTGTAGTAGCTATGGGTTTGTCCTGTAGGTATCTTCTGAGGTACCGTCAGGTATCTGGGATTTCTGGTTGAATGTATTTCTAAGTATTTGGAGATGACACTTAGGAATGGGGATGAACTAGAAGTGGGGCATGGAGGGAATCTAAGGGAGAGAAGAAAGCTAGTTGTACCACCAGAATCTGTGTAGTCTTCTGAGAATGGGAGCAGAGAACAGAGACCAAAGAAGGTGGTCTGCTACATTGCTGGGATGTGACTGGGAGATAGGGTTTAGAACAAAGAAGGGAAAGTAAAGATAACATACCTGTCTTCTGGGCCAGTGAGCCTGTAGTTTCCTAGTGGATGCAAAGCTTGTGAATCATGTTAGGCTCAGGAATGTAAGAAAGTTCCAAGAATCCACACACATGCACGGTGAGGTGAAATTAATGGTAGTGGTTAACAATTCTTGGCTTGAGTAGGTCCTTTATAGGTGCTTCATAAAAGCTACACTTTTTCTTGGAGCCCCAAGTCAAAACATTCTTGATTCCTTACCCATGGTAGGATGGGACTTTGGGAGATACAGAAGTCTTTGAGTAAACCCATTCTCTAACCCTGTGCAAAACTGCAATAGATACTGATTTACCACGCTACTTGGGAAGACTATCTTTAATTTGTTTTCAGGGCCCTAATGCTAATAAAAGACATCTCTTCATATCTGTTCATATTTCTCAAGGAAAAGCAATGTATCGTACACAGGGGCAACTATTTAAAGACTCTCTGAATATTTTAGCTTGTCCAAGAATGTCCACATATGTTTGGGCCAGGGAGACAATGAAAACATGTGTCTCCACACCACAGAAACATTCATTGGATACCAGCTCTTGTCTCCAATAAGGTTCCTGTAGAGCTTGCCTATATGAGTTGAGGAAGAAAACAGAAAGAATTGTTCAAATGAGTAGTGCTACATTCATAGCGTTAGATTTCCATATTAAGTTCTTTCATTGGAAATTAAGGATTGTTGGCTTTGTGTTCTAAAAATAGCCAGTAGAGCAATGATTACTTTATGTTTTATCCACTCATTTTCCTCACTGTGCACTTGTAAAAAATGAAAAAGACTGAAAACGAAGCAATTTAGGCAGTGAATATAACTTTTTTTTTATCATATTGAGATATTCTAAATTTAAATTGTATAATCATTATTAAAAATCAGTGACTAAGTATTTTGCTAAGACCCTCAAGTGATCTTCTGTACTCTATAAGCTGAAGAGAGAAAAAAGAACCGAAGGCATTGAAATGGATTCATTGTCTTTCCATTGATGACTGGGTGTCATACTTTTTTTTTACTTTGTTTTGTAAATTTATGTAAAATTGTGCCTTATTAAAGAGATTTACGTGTATCTTAGGGAGGAATTCATTTTTTCTGAAATGAAGCCATCAGAAAATCCATATTTTAGAATTGCAAACAAACATATTATCTGGATTTATGAGATATGACTCCCTACAGAAAATATCATAAGGAACAAAATAAAAATAAGAATATAAAATGTTTCCTATATGTTAAACAGACCCACTAGTCTCAGCATAAATGTTTTGTATAGAATTAGTCAATTCCAAAAATAACTATATAAGTTAGCAGAAATATACCACAAGTCATATTGAATTTCTGTAAAACAATCTAGATAAATTATGCAATTTTCCACAAATCAAACCAATGGCAGAAATGATAGTTGGGAATTCATTTTAGAGCAACTAATAGAAAATAAGACATACTTACAATCAGAACCCACCACAATTGTTGATATTAGGAGTGACAAAGAGATGAAATGAGAATTTTTTCTTTTATAAAGAACCATAGAGGAGTGTTCAGATAAATGGAAGAAGTTGTTTGAAGAAGGTCTATATAGGGGACAGACTAGCAGATGCTTTCTGTATGAGGTAATGGCATTTGTGCCCCACATTGATACCAGGAACAAAAATAGGAAAGTTTAACCATCAAGTCCTGGCTCTTTGTTATGAATATTCCAGAGGTTATTTTTCAGCTGCCATTAATCATTTCTAAAGATACCAGACTGACGTTGTACAAGTGTGAATGAGGGCTAACAGGGATGTTCCCAGAACTGAAGCACTTAGCAGATTGGTTTTCTGGGCTGCTTGCTTCAGATTATGGAATAGCATTCTATTTTAATGTGTGTTTTTACTATTGTCCACTTGAAAATCCATTATTTCAACATTTTCATGAAAGTGATAATTTACTTAGTCTAGGATCTTAAAGTCAAGACTACTTTATACTTCAATTATTACTGTCTAGTTGGAGATGAAACAATTGAGTTACTTTTAAAACTCAAAATATTAACACAAGGTTCACAACTTTTCACTAAAATATTTATAATAATATTTCATTAAATTCAGTCATTGAAAATGCTTTATGAGATATTTTCCATATTGGCATAAAATTCATTTGTACCCTCTTCCTAAGTTAAATAGTTATTGCTATTCTCCCATTGCCCACAGAACATTCTAGGTGCCAAGTTACTTACCAAAGAGTATAAAAACGTAAACTTGGTTGAGTTACACAGTAACATTAATGGCTTTTATGGCTGTTATCCAAACTGGTACAAGAGATATCAAAGATAGCATACATTATGGGTTAACTGTATTTGGGTGTTTTGTAATTGCACTTAACATTTCTTCACCAATGACCAGCCTTTCACTTCAGTGTTACTTCTTTGCAGATACCAGTTCATGTGTATTTATATGATGTTCTTTCTAAGAGGAGCAAAGGATACTGCATAGAAGTTATGATAAATATTTCCATGAATTTTACCTATCTAAAGATTAAAATAATATTTTGCTTTAGCATCAACAATCAGATTTAATATACTTGTAAAATTATATTCTACATTTAAAAATAGATGAAAGAAAACTAGACATTAAAACTCTAATTAACCCAATTAAAAAATGGGGTACTGAACTGAACAGAGAATTTTCAACAGAAGAAGTTCAAATGGCCAAAAGACACTTAAGGTCATGCTCAATCTCCTTAGCGATCAGGGAAATGCAAATCAAAACAACTCTGAGATCCCATCTTACACATGTCAGAAGAGCTAAAAAAAAAAAAAAAAAAAACACCAATGATAGCCTATGCTGGAGAGGATGTGGAGTAAGGGGAACACTCATTCATTGTTGGTGGGACTGCAAACTTGTGCAACCACTCTGGAAATCAGTGTGGTGGTTTCTCAGGAAACTGGGAGTCAACCTACCTCAGGACCCAGCAATTCCACTCGTGGGAATATACCCAAGAGATGCCCTATCATACTACAAAAGTATTTGTTCAACTATGTTCATAGCAGCACTATTTGTAATTGACAGAACCTGGAAACAACCTAGGTGCCCCTCAATAGAAGATGGATAAAGAAGGTGTGGCACATATACACTTTAGAGTTCTACTCAGCGGTAAAAAACAATGACATCTTGAATTTTGCATGCAAATGGATGGAAACAGAAAACACTATACTGAGTGAGGTAACCCAGACCCAAAAAGATGAATATGGTATGTACTCACTCATAAGTGGATTCTATCCATAAATAAAGGACATCGAGCCTATAATTTGTGATTCTAGAGAAGCTAAATAAGAAGGTGAACCCAAAGAAAAACATATAGTTATCCTCCTGGATATTGGAAGTGGACAAGATAGCGGGACAGGGGTTGGGAGCAGGGGGTGGGGGTGGGGTGGGGGTAAAGGGAGATGGGGAGAAAGAAGGGAGAAGGGGAGGATGGGGAGAGCTTAAGAGAATGGGATGGTTGGGATGGAGGAGGGGTGGATGAGGGAACAGGGAAGTAGATATCTTAATTAAGGGAGCCATTTTAAGGTTGGCAAGAGACTTGACTCTAGAGGGGCTCCCAGGTATCCAAGGAAATGTTCCCAGGTTGTTCCTTGGGCAGCAGAAGAGAGGGTGCCTGAACTGGCCTTATCCCATAGCCACACTGATGAATATCTTGCATATCACCATAGAACCTTCATTTGGCAAAGGATGGAGATAGAAAAAGAGACCCACATTGGAGCACTGGACTGAGTTCCCAAAGTTCATATGAAGAGCAGAAGGAGGGAGAACATGATCAAGGAAGTCAGGACTGAAACGGTGGGGGAGATCACCAAGACCCGTTGGACTGGAACTGATGGAGCATGTGATCAAACCGGACTCTCTCAATGCGGCTGATGGTGGAGGCTGACAGAGAAGCCAAGGACAATGGCACTGGGTTTTGATTTTACTGCATGGATGGGATTTGTGGGAGCCTAGTCTGTTTGGATGCTCACTTTTCTGGACCTGGGGAGAACAGGGAGGACCTTGGACTTCCCATAGGTTAGGGAACCCTGACTGCTCCTTGGACTGGAGAGGGGGGGGGAGGGGAGGGAATTAGGAGGAGGTGAAAATGTTCAATAAAAAAGTAAATAAATTTAAAAAAAAAGAAAAAAGAAAAATAGATGAAAGTCATGTTTTGAGATGTTCACTTGTGATTTCAAAGGTAGCTATAATTTCTGTCCTTTATTTAACTTAGAAATGAGTGATAGTGTGAATTCATAAAGGAGGACAGTGGCAATTTGCCTAATCAATTTTTAAATTAAATTCTCTGGAGGACTTTAAGATGTTCAGATATGAAGGGTTTTGTTTGAGTTTTGTTTTTTCATTGTTTCTTCAGTCAGACGTTATGTGTATTTATCCACTGAAGAATATCATCATTGTGCTGCAAAGTGAGGTCACAGTTTATGGCTAAGAATATGGCCCTTCCAGTTATCTGGCAGCTAAAAGAAGGCCACATAGAAACATTTGGAACAGCTTGCTTTACTTTATATATATGTTTTTAAATAGACCTAAATATTTGCTTTTAGTTTACTTTCTTTTCTAATATCTACATGTGATCTAATTAATTAGATAGTAAATGTGGTCAACATTTACTCTCTTTTCTGCTATTACTTCATAAACCATTTTTATTTTTTAAGAATATCAAAGCTAAAAGAATTTGTTCATTTCCCATGACATACCTCCAAACTTGATATTTCTCAGTTCCAATTTATATGATCACATTGTGATATAATTTTTCTATTTGCTCCATAACTCATGAGTATTTTCACACTTTATGTAAATTAGAGTAAGATTAAAAAATGTTCACTTGTTACTTTGAATTTTCCTAAAGCCAGAAGATATGCAAGGTAAATAGTCTGATTTGCTCACAAGCAGAAGCTGACCAGTGATCTCATTGTTGCAAAGATAAGTGTTTACCTCTTTGATATAGGGGAATATATTTGAGCATTAAGGTCCAGGTGATACTCAAACATATCCCAGTATTTTTCTAAATATATCTGACATTTGAATGGTTTAGATAAAATGTCAATAGATTTAAATAATTAACTGGGATTTAATGTTAGTATGATGGCATTTTCTTCCAAGTCAGTGTTTCTGTAACACTGCCATTAAAGAATTCTGAAAATACAGTGGATTTGAAATATAACAACAGAGGAAGAAAGTAAGAATTTATGCAAATGAACATTTAGATGAGTCCACACCCTGGTAATAATAAAATATCACTGTACCATTGCAATATTGTCAAAAACAAATGGATAAATTTGAGTATTCGCTATTAAATTTTAAGAAATCATGGTCTGTTCATGGTCATAACATTTAATAAATGAATGTAGTCCCAGAGCTTGAGAGACTGACAGGACTATTCTCAGTTTGACATGAGCCCAGGAAACAGTGAGTTTTGGTCCAGCCTGTACTACAGGGAAAAATTCCACCTCAAAAAGAAAAAAAACAAGAGCCAAAAAAATGAATCAGAGCCCGGTTTGTTGGTACAGGCCTGTGATCCAACTCCTTAAGAGGCACAATGAGGACCGTAAAAGAGACATACATGGATCTAATCCACATGGGTAATAGAAAAAAACAAGATCTCCTAAGTAAGTTGGGAGCACGGAGACAATGGGGGGGTAGAAGGGAAGAGGAAATGAAGGGAGGGGAGTAGAGAAAAATGTATAACTCAATAAAATCAAAATAAATAAATAAACAAACAAACAAATAGATGCTGAGGCAGATGGGCCACATGTTAAAAGACTTCCTGACATATAGAGTGAGTCTAGGGGAGGCCTGGGTAACTGTCTCTGGAAACAGTCTGATATTCATGAACTGATGAGGAGATAATGAATGTGTGGAACATTCATACCGTGGAATATTATTCACTTGTTGAGATAAATGAAATTTGCATGAAAGTAGAGGGTACTGGGAAATAAACTCAAAAACATCTTGAGTGATAACCCAGACTCAAAAAGACAAGTAATGAATTCTTTATGTTAGCATTTTACATTTCGAGATATGTGAACAACAATCCATATAGCCTCAGGAAGGTACCAGGGGGAAAAGCGGCTCGCCCAAAGGGGAAATAAAATACAGTGTTATGGAGCAATAAAGGGGAAGATAGAACAGAGGAAATAAATGAAGAGGAGGATAGGAGATGAAGGCAAGAAAAGAATATGGGGAGAGACAACAAAAACTACAGGCTATGAAAAAATTATAAAAAAAACTCCTACTGTAGAGACTCCCTAAAATATACATATATGATAGGAATTTAAATGGAGTCATCGTATAAAAGGTGAGACAGTGCTCCAAGTAGACCTGGAATGTGGTTGATATACCCATTGTCATCCCATTGAATAAAACCAAGTTTCCCTCTACCATAAGCTATCAATTACAAATAGCTTCCTGGTTAGGAGTGGAATTTCATCTCCACTTCTCTTTGTGAACACTGGGGTTTTATCTGGGTTGATGATGTGCAGGTTGATATAAGTATGAATAATTTGCATTGGTATGGATTTTAAGGTCAATTTTGTTTTATGTATATGTATTTCAGATCTTGATTAAGGTATTGTGATTGTAGTTCATTTAAAAATGTAATGTATTATTAGCAATATAGGTTGTTAATGGATAATCATCAATAATAGTCAAGCTTGTAGTCATGTTAGTTAGATTTTCTAGATATATAGAGATATATTTCAGTAAGATAGATATTCTTCATATCTTTCAAAGACTGCAGAATATAGCATTTAATGTTTTAATAACTTAGGGTTTTTCAGGACAATGAGACACATCTACTTCTGACAGCACCAATCTACTTCAAGAGAAAGATGGGCACTGAAGAGGCTCCTTAAAGAGTTTGATAGCCATTTGGGCAAGAAACTGCTCTTGCCTGGACTGTTGCATAAACTGGACACAAAGAATCTGCAGAGAGAGGACTATTGAATTTGCCTAAAGGTGAGATGGTCTTTCGGGGTTCCTGACTCATGAAAGAGTCTGTGAGACATTCTGCAGGACACAGCAGATAGTGACTGAATTGTCTTTGGAATTTCCTGCTTCATGAAAATGTCTGCTGGATACTATGGGTCTGTAGGCCGAAGATGGATGTCCCAATGGTACAAAAGAACTTTGGGTGACTGTCCAGGCAACAAGATGTCTCTGTCATTTCTAGAGTTTTGGAAGTTGCTTACTTCTTGTTTGCTTAGGTAATATTATATCCTTCTGGAGTCTTTGATGGAGTTGAAGAATGGTTAGTTATAGCTATAGTTTTCCTTAGTTATGATAAAAGATAAAATAGATATAAATATTGTAACTGTAATTCTTTTTTTTTTTTTTTTTTTTTTTTTTTTGGTTTTTTCGAGACAGGGTTTCTCTGTAGCTCTGGAGCCTGTCCTGGAACTCCTTTTGTAGACCAGGCTGGCCTCGAACTCACAGAGATCCGCCTGCCTCTGCCTCCCGAGTTGTAACTGTAATTCTTACTTGATAACTGTTTTGTTATATGTAATCTTATTATGCTAAAGTGAATGTCTTTCTTTTCTGTTTAAACAGAAAAAGGGGAAATGATGGGGGAGAGTCTTCTGTTTTGTGTTAATTTCATTGATTAAATAAAGAGACTGCCTTGGCCCTTTAATATGACAGAAAATTAGGTAGGAAAAGTAGACAGAACAGAATGCTGGGAAAAAGAAAGCCGAGTCAGGCAGTCACCACGATTCTCCCACCCAACACAGATGCAGGTTAAGATCTTTCCTGGTAAGCCACACCTCGTGGGGCTACACAGATTATTAAATATGGGTTAAAGCAAGATGTGAGAATTAGCCAATAAGAGGCTAGAACTAATGGGTCAGACAGTGTTTAAATAAATACAATTTGTGTGTTGTTATTTTGGGGCATAAGCTAGCCAGGCGGCTGGGCGGCAGGAACGAAGCCTGCTGCTGCTACTACAGCAGGTCTTCTGTACAGCACATAGTATTTGTGAGTTCATACTGATTCATCCATGCTATTTCTGGGAAATGACGTTGTCCATTAACTGTCCTCTTGAAGTTTTTCAGCGTCCTCTTCATTATAGATCCCTGAGTATTGAGGGCAGAGGTGTGATAAAAACATCCCATTTAGGTCTCAGTTGTCCAAAGTTTCTTACTTTCTGCACATAGTCCAGTTTAGAGTCTCTGCACTAATCACCATCTACTACAAGATGAAGTTACTCTGATGAGGGTTGAGTGACACACTAATCTTTCGGTATAACTGAATAACTTTAGGAGTAATTTTATTCTTATGCTAATTTAGCAGAATAAAATTATGTTTCACTTTATAGTATGGTAATTCCTTCTGTATATGTGTTGTTTTTATTGGTTAATGAATAAGGAAACTGCTTTCGGCCAATGGCTTAACAGAATATAGCCAGTGGAGTCAGGGAGAAGCCATGTAGCAACCACCAGAGACAGGCATGCTAGATCCTTGCTGGTAAGCCACACCCATGTGGCAATGAACAGATTAATAGAATTGGATTAATTTAAAATATAAGAGCTTGCTAGGACTACACTAGAGTCACTGGCCAAACAGTATTGAAAATAACATTTCCTGAGTGATTATTTTGGGCTGGGAATGAACAAGCAGCCTCCCCAACAATATTAGGCCTATAATCTGTCTGGTCTCAGGTTTTTGGCTTCATTAACAGTGTCAGGTATGGGTTTCATATCAAAGAATGAGTCTTAAATCAAATATTTCAAAGTGACTGGTTACTCTGTAACATCTGCGTTCCTCTGGGTATGTGGTGTGGGAAGGTCATTATTGTAGCTCAGAGAGCTTATAGCTAGGTAAGAATGATGACTGATTTTCACCTCTGGTAGGTAGGGGTATCTAGGAGACCCTTTTGACCAGTAATTGAAAAAATATAAAATCCATTCCTAGTACTGAAGTTTGATTTGGTAAAATAAATTGTCTAATTGGGTGTTGTCTCCCTATTACATGGTAATGCCATATGAAATTTTTCTCACATATTGATACATAGTTAGGAGATTCTACAGTAGTATGTTTTTATATGAATATTCAAAAAGCTTTAGTTTTATCCCTTTTGTACTTCCTTTTCTCCCATGCCTTCACTTTCTCCCTTATTTAATATTTCTATCATGATTTTCTTCTTATCCCTTTATTATATTTGTCCTTCCTCGAAAGTTCCTATTGTCAGCCTTCAGCCTTTTACTACCTAACCTTTATGAAAATTCTGAATTAAACATATCTGAGGTTTTAAAACTAGCATCAATATACATGAGTACACACGTACTACTTGTATTTCTGGATTAGGCTTAATTTATCGAGCATGATGTTTCTAGTGCCAACAATTTACCTGAAAATTTCATTTTTCTAAACAGCTGAATAATATTCTATAGTAAATGTACCCCATTTTCATCATCAACTAATCGATTGATGTACATCTAGGCAGTTTCCACTTTCTGGATATTATGAGAAGAGCAGCAGTGAAATGGATGAACAAATATCTCTGTAGTAAGATGTAGATTATTTGGGGTATCTTCCCGGGAGAGGTGGATATAATTTTTGGATATTTTAGAAATCTCCACACTGATTTTCATAGCAGTTATTTGTGTTTGTCCTCCCACCAGTAATAAACATTTACACTTTCTCCACATTCTCCCTAGCATGCGCTGTCATTTGTTGTATTGATCTTGGCCATTTTCTCTGTGGTAAGATGAAAATTTGAGCTAGCTCAAGATGCTGAACATTTTTAAGTTTCTCAGTAGTATCATTTTTGGAGAATTCTCTGTTTAGTTCTTTACTTAAAATTTATGGAATTATTTGTTTTCTTTTTGCTCATTTTTAAAGTTATTTATATATTCTAGATGATGATTTTTTTCTGTTTTGTATCTTTGCCACAGTGATTTTTGTCATTGGCTCCACTGAAGATTTTAGATTTATGAGACCCCATATATCAATTGGTGGTCTTAGTGTCTGTGCCCAATTGGTGTCCTGATAAGAAAATATTTTTACATATCAATGAGTTCCAGCCTAGTCGCAATTTTTGCTTCTATGACATTCAGGGCATCTAGACTCATTTTTAGGTTCTCCATCCATTTTGTACAGAGTGATGGATATATGTCTATTTGCATGCTTCAGCATATAGCCATTTGGTGTGACTAGTTGAAGATACTGCCTTTTGTCCTGTGCACATTTTTGACTTCTTAGTTAATAACCAGGTATTTGTAAATGTGTGTTTATGTTTTCAAATACAATTTCACCTATCAACATGTCTGTTTCATGCCAATACCGTGCTTTTTTTAAAATTTCACTTCTGTAGTACAACTTGAAATCTGTGTGGAGATAACACCAGCAGTTATGTTATTGTTAAGGATTATTTAACTATCCTGGTGTGTGTGTGTGTGTGTGTGTGTGTGTGTTTTATTCATTTCTTAGTGTGTGACAATGCCACCATAATTGTGTAAAAGGCAATACTATGAACATAATTTAATCACATCTTATTCTTCCTAGTTAAGCTTTTTGAAATCACATTTCTGGGCTCATACCTTGCTTTGAAGTTCAGGAATAAGAGGCCCATTTTTAATACTGAATTTGGAAAAAGGCTGAGTTACTTTGTAGTCATATATGTAGACCCTTTCATAAGTTGGAGGATGATTATCCTTGAAAATGCAGCCTTTATAATTATGTGATCATGATTAACCTATGCCCCAGTATTGTATTTTTTTTTTACCTTGGCCTCTAGAGCTGTGAATGTTTCTAAATTTTAAGATAATTCATCATGTCAGGTGGTCATGGTGCATAACTTTAATCCCTGCACTGGGAAGGCAGAGGCAGGTAGCTCTCTGTACATTTGAGGCCAGTTTGATCTACAGAGTGAGTTCCAGAACAGACTGCAAAGTTACACAGAGAAACCCTGTCTCAACATCCCCCTCCCAAGCAAAACAAAACAAAACCAAAAACAAAAAGATAATTCATCACATGGACAGATTAAAGTGTAATAAATATACTCTATTCTTTAACAGTGAAGCACATTTTTGGACAATACCTATACTACATCTTTCCGCAGATGTAACTCGAGTAACAAAGAGTTAAATTATTTAACTTATTCCCTATGGATAATTCTACAACATCAAATTGAGACCTAAAATCAAGTTGAATGTTCAATACATTAGTAATAATTCAACAAAGTTTGTGTCACTCAAACTTTTATTATAATTTTTTTGGAGAAAAAATCTAGGATAAAATTAGAAAGTAAAGAAATAACCAGTGCAATTCAGTTTTATAATCACTTCACCCATGAAGATCGGTTGAAATGTCATTTTCCATCTTCTTACTTGCAGAGTTTCCTTCAGCTTCTTCACTACTAGTTTCCATATCAGTCTGCACTCCACTTATAAAATAGACTAAGCCCTTATTTGCTGGAAATTACATAGGAGACATTTTACACATATTTTTTAGTTTTATAAAATTGAATTGCTTTTATTAAAAAAATATAATATAAAAAAGTTTATGTTTTTCTCTTAAGACTTTTAAACCAATTTCTAATAATTACCTTTTTAGAGTAATAAAATGAATTATAGAGATAAAAGTGAAAAGAATGAATAATAAGATTTTCATAATTATTAAAATATTTTCATGAATATTACACTACATAATTGATTTTTCTATACTCAAACAAACAGCTTTGAGCTCTCTTAAAACTGGTAAAATGCACTGTTTAAATTCTTAGCCAGTTGTGTGACACATCAGAAAAAGTGTTTCTCTTAAATTTCCCTGGGTGGAGATTTAGTCTTTTTAAAAATAATGCCTGTGTGTATATCATGGGATAAGAAAAACTTCAAACAAATTAACAAACAAACAAGCTATACAGTTCTTCCCTGCAGTGTTTGTCTCTCTTGTAGACTGCTTTGCAAACACCACAGCCTATAACACACACACACCACCTACTCTCCTGGATCAGCAGCTGATGTATTAAACCCCTCACACTCCCCAATCTCCTGGATATGTAGATGCTGCACTACTCTTACCCATCTCTCCTGGATTAGCAAGTGCTGCACCAATGTTGTCTCTGCTTACAAACTGACTCCAAGACCAAATGGAGCAAAGCTGCTTTTGGATAATCCCTGTTTCACACACACACACATACAAATATTTAATATCCTCTCCTATTTCTGGAAGTTGCATCAAGTTATTGCGAACCACTCTATACAGAAGTCCACATTTTTCACATTCAAGACAATATTATTGAAGTCCTAATTTGAACTTAAATCAGAACCGAATTTTTCTTATCCAAGCAATGCTTTTGCTTTTAAATTATGCTTTACTAAACAAAATTTATAATTACTCTAGAAAGTTTGAGATTGGAAAATAGTTTTTTTTCTTCCTTAAAATAACTCATAATCCTACTGCAAGGGCATATTTTATTTAATTCTAAGCATCTGGAACAATTTATGTAAGGTCATAGAAAATGATCAAAGTACTGCTTGAAACATAGTAATCCATCATTTAAATATAATTTTAGCAAGCTAATATTCTCTTTAAAAGTGTATTTCAACTATGGGACAGAAGAGACGATTCAGCAGTTAAAAACATGTACTGCTTTTGCAGAGAACCTGAGTTCTACTCCCAGAACCAACACTGAGCAAGCACACAAATGCCTGGAACCTCAGCTTCAGAAGGATGAGATGCCTCTGGCCAATACTGGTATCTGCACTAATGTGCACATATTAATGCGCATGCACACACACATACACACAATTTAAACATAATAAATCTTTTAAATGTGTTGTGATTTTTAAGTTAAATTTTGAAATCTTTTAACATGCTTTGAAATTCTGACTGATCATGGCTGATTGACAGAAAATAGTATTATCTTTCTAAGTGAGTCTTCTATATATTCTCATTATGTAGACACAGCATTCATCTTGGGGGAATAGATTTCATGAAGCTTAAAAGATAAGTCTGCATTGCAGACTTCATGACTTAGGAAATGCATGATATCTCCAAGGAAACAAAGATTACACAAACAGTACAAAATGCCATCCTTTATTAGCTTTTAGACTTGATAAAAAATATAACTATATGTTTCCTGAAGTACCCCTCTAATTAAAAAGTATCTTCAGAGATTCATTACATTTTGTTACTCAAGCTGTTTTCCAAATGTCATCGTTGATCCTTCTTATATGATCTTAATTACATAATAGAATAATTATCTCTGAAATGAATTCCATGGACATGTTGAATTATTCTTTAAAATCTCACCTAGAAACAAGGTGCAAAGAGATCAAGAACAGTCAGTGATGACTGAAATCATTTCATTGATTTCTAAGTATCCAATATTTTATTGTTCCACATGCCATAGTAAACCACTGATAGGAAGAAGAAAAAAAAAAGCAGGGTCCCACAGAGAGATCCTGCCTCATGCATCAAAGTTGGCTTTTCTTGAGGAGCAACACCTCTGGGCCCCACACTCACACATATAGACATATGCATTGTACACATGCCATACATTAAAATATTAAAATAATACTCTTCTCAATTTATTTTCTCTATAGCTTAGCAATGCAGGGCATCAAACCTAGGGGCTGAATCATGGCTAAGCAAATGTTTTATCACTCAACTACATCCCTTTCTTGAAATAGCAAGATATGTTGTAGGAGAAAATACCTTGGTCGTGAAAGCTCCTCTGTGTAAGTAATTCTTGCTGCAAACTAAAAACAAACATAAATGTATGGGGGAAAGGTGTGTTTTATGTTTTCTATGGTGTTTTTCCCCCATATGTTGAGAAAGCCACATATTCTACTGCTACTAGGGGATATTTCGTGAAATGAAGGATATTGATAATACTGAAAAAATACATAAATTATACTAAGAAAAATTCTGATCCGGCTGAGTGTATAATAATCTTATTTCCAGTGCAAACTTGTTCCTAATCTGATGATCCTATCATAGCTGCTGCTGAGTGCTACTCATCGAGTTTGTACTGAGGGCCAGAACACAGACATTCCAATGATGATAACCTAGGTCCTTGTTTCAGAAGAAAGAGTACTACTAGATTGAATGTTGTATTTTTAATTGGAGGATCTACAAGATAAATAATTAATTAATTAAGTATATATTTAGAACATCTAGGGTTACAGTTAAAAATCTTTTAAAGACCATAAACATATCACACATCTCATTAATATGCTTTCACATGTTTTGTAACAGGATTTTTTTGAATAATCAAAGAAATTAAAGCAAAGGAAAAATGGACACATAAATAATGGAGATAATCAATTATTCAGTGAAAGGTAATATAAATGATATTTCCTGTGGGTATATCCTGTATAAATTATGTTCATCAGTGAGTTCTCCACCACCTCTGATGGGTCCTCTTCACAGTCAGGAAAATATGATTAAGTTCTCCTGATGTTCAGAAACTTCCAGAACCACAAGACCTAGACGGGGCTTGCAATAAGTGATGAAGATTGAGTAACTGTTATCCCATTTGCTGTGTGTCAGTGGATTAATTAATCAGCTGTAAAATAAAAATATCATGATATTTGCAAGCAAATGGATGGAGCTAGAAGAAACCATCCTGAGTGAGGCAGCCAAAGAAAAACATGGTATGTACTCACTCATAAGTGGATATTAGCTATAAAGCAAAAGATAACCGGACTACAAAATACAGGTTCAGAGTATCTAGGTAACAATAAATACCCTAAGAACAATGCATGGATTGCCCTGAGAATAAAATTAGATGAGATCTTCTTGGGAAGTGGGAGCTCGGGAGGTGAAGAGGGGTGTGGTAAAGGAGAGCTGATGGTCAGTTGCGGTAGGGATGGAGTGGGAAAGCAATGAAAGAGATATCTTGATATTAAGAGCCATTATGGGGTTAAGGAGAAATCGGGAGCTATGAAAATTTCCAGGAATTCACAAGGATGACCCCAGTTAAGACTCCTAACAATAGTGGAAAGGTCCCTGAACTGGCCTTCCTCTGTAATCAGATTGATGAATACCCCAAATGTCATCATAGAGCCCTCATCCAGTAATTGTTGGAACCAGATGCAGAGATCCACAACCAAGCACCAGGCTTCAAGATCGTGAAGGGAAAATCTACAGAGATACCTGATCCAAAATCGTGGAAACTCATGAACTCTAGACAGACAGACGTGGAGCCTCCAAGGGACCGAACTAGGGCCTCTGCATTTGGGAGATAATTGTGTAATTTGGGTTATCTGAAGGGCCCCTGGAAGTAGGACCAGGATCTATCCCTGATGCATGAGCTAGCTTGTTGGAGTCCATTCTCTACAGTGGGATAACGTGCTCAGCCTTAAAACAGGAGAGAGGGACTTAGTCTTCCCTCAACTTAATAGGCCAGACTTTGTGGACTCCCCATGGAGCCCTTACTGTTTGGGAGGGGTGAATAGGGGATGAGAGGAGGAGTGAGAGGAACTGAGGTTGGTATGTAAAATAAAATAATTTTTTAAAAATTATTTTTAAAAAGAGCCCTGTTACATTAAGGATACCAACACAGAGCATGATTCAGAGCAAAACTGTTTAACCTCTCTGTTAATTGGGTTAGAAATCCCCTAAACAAAGGATGAATGCTTTCATAAATGATGGCCAATCCTATAAATAAAAATGAAAGCATAAAATCTAACAAGGAACTGTCTAAAACTCAAGTTTCTTATTCATTTTTGGATCAGGGCTCACAAGGCAAAAAGTGGAGAGGTTATTTTACAATGACAATGGTAATTAATGATAATGATATTTTATTTCATGACTTCCCCTAGATCAGAGAACAATGTAGTAGCATTTCAATTGTATTTTAATAAATAAAAACTGCATGAAGATTTGAGAGTAAGACAGTCCCACTGGTCAGCCTTACTGAATAGGTTATGGTAATGTACACTTTTACTCCCAGTAACCACAATGACATGTAATGCTCTTTTAATCCCAGTAGTCACACTAGTTGCCAAAGAAACAAGGTGGTGCCTGCCTTTAACCATGGCAGTGCATGCCTTTAATCCCAGCCCCAGGGAGGATTATAAAACGGAAGGAAACAGCTCTCAACACACAGTCCCATCCTGAGATTATGGGAGGCAGGATTGCCACTTCAGACTGAGGTTCAGGTAAATGCCAGTGGCTGGCTGTTTTGCTCTTTGTATCTTCAGGTTGAACCCCAATTTCTGACCTGAGTTTTCATTTAATCATGATTCACAACAAAATCAAAATTCCATAGCATTTTGTTCTGCTTCATCTTGAATTAATTTGGAAAATGTGAAATCGCTTTGTCTCAAAGATAATTGTCAGTGAACTATATCATGCTGAAAAAGAAGTTGAGAAAACTGATTCATTTCTCAAAAAAATGTCTTATGTAGCTAAAGCCAATATTAAGGTTCATAAAAATAACTTTATAACTACTGGTACAAGCTAATCAAGAAACTATCACAAGAAAAAGCCAAGCAAGGTGATTTATTTTTAGGAAGAGAGGCCTGATATTTTATTTCCTTGTTAGGTTTTGAAGTTATTTTTCTTCAATAAATGCATTTCAGATAAGATTCTAATGAACTGTTAACATTACTCAATTTATTTCACCAAAATACATTTTAACATTAAGAAGTATTAATTTTCCTAGACTCTCTCTAGCACCTAGAAACTTTAACAGAACTGATTACCTAAAGAACAGCTTACCTCCTAGTCTTCCATCTTGCTATCTCTAAAAGGCTTTTCTACTCACAGTTTATGTTTAAGGCCTCCTCATGTTACCCCCAGCTCCCTTCACCTGTGTGATCAACTGAATGCATATTGATTCTTCTCAGAGGACTCATTCTCTGATGCTCATCTTGGCACACCCTAAGGTTATATTCACCTTGATTACTCCTATGCAATCAAGCTGCTATGTACATTCTTCATATTTCCTTATGTATCGACACATCTTTCATGGGACCATTTTTCCTTTGTGTGTCTTTTCTGTGCCAAAGCTGATAAAACAGATACAAATCTGCATCTGCTCTCTCTGCCTGCTCCAGACAGTCTCCTTCCTTATAATGCAAGGTTCCCTGTGGTGCACAATGTAGTCTTATCTGGAAGTTTTCTTGCCAGTATTATATATAGATACCTAGGTGCTTACACACGTTGTCAGCAGCTCCCTACTAACCAGATGTCATTGCCACTTATTTCATACCTTGGATCGTAAGCAATAACCAATAACTGTTACCCCACTGGGTATTGTGAGGGACATGGTCACTAAGAAGTTGTTATTGTCTGAGATTGCTTCACAACTCAAATTCTAAGGTCACCATGCTGTGCTTTCTATTCCCACCTACTGTCCCTTCGTTGAGTTCACATTCTTCTCTCCCCCTTTTCATTCTTTTTATTCCTTGTGGAGCTCTTGATTCTCTGCTCACCTTTAGTTCTATCATTCTTTGTATGGGTTTAGTCCTCTTCACCTGGACTCTTGTGAAACTCTCAGAAGCTGTGCCAAGTATTCCAAAATCTTCACCAAATTTTACCTTCTTGCTATCTAATTTACATTTAGAAAAATGTATTTAGCAGGAGGAGCTGTAAAGGAAACTTCAATTTTGCTTTTAACTTTCTGAAGCAGCTGAGGGTCAGTCAACTCCTTTTCACATCATACCAGAGGGTAAGTTCTTTTGCCAGCTCAACTAAAGCACTGGCATCAATATGACAACCAA
Organism: Chionomys nivalis; assembly: GCF_950005125.1. NCBI lineage: Eukaryota > Metazoa > Chordata > Mammalia > Rodentia > Cricetidae > Chionomys > Chionomys nivalis. Next base: position 15,911,440 of record NC_080091.1, on the reverse strand, counting down.
TTCCTGCATTTCTTAAATCTGAGTTTAGCAAATATCTTCTGGTTATGAGAGAATTATAGAATGTTTTTCTTCTTTACATATATTTCTCCTCCAAAAAAGAAATGCAGGATAAAGAAAATTACAGATCATAGATATTGGCTATCACCTTTTCTTTCTCTACTCAGAACTGAGAGCTCAGCCAATGTTCTTTGTAACCAAATCTTAACTTGGATTCATCACTCCATTCACTGCTTCTAACTAGTTGTCACCATTCATAAAGTTTACACATCAAATAATTTTTACTTACTTTTACTTACTGAATAATAATAATAATAATAACTTTTACTTACTGAATCTTCAGCAGTGTTGCTCTCTTCAGCTCTCATATTACTTTTCATACCTCACTTTCTCTTTTTCTGGTCTTTTCTCATTAAAAGGGATGGGAGTTGATAACACGATAACACACACACACACACAGCTTTTCAGGTTTCTCCAGAGGAAAAACATCACTAGATAGAAAGGAGAAAAGAGGAGACAGGCCAATATAAACTCTGAAGGGATGACGGCTGTTGTCTGGATTCATGAATCTTTCCATCATCCCTGAGAAATTCAGAAAGATGTATGCAGACTTTATCCCAATAACGTGCTTCTTTTATGCATTTCTTATTACTTTCTTAACTTCTTCTTTCCTTACTCACCAAATAAAAGGCAAATAGAACCATGAGTTTTAGATGGATCTGACACATAGAGTCAGAGTTCCAGTCCTGCCATGAAGTGTAATGCCTACTGGGATGAATATTAAGTATTTGCTAATTTAAGAACAAATACTGGAAGATGAAAACAGTTTTAGTCTAGAATAAACTTCATAAATAAATAGACAACACATTATCAAAGTTTATTTGTAAAATTGCTCAGTACTTTGAGTTCATGTGTGAAATTCAAATCTATAGTTCCTTGAGTTATGACAGTACTCATGATCTCTTAACATTTATACCTTGAATATAACAAAGCCACAGTACATAATTTAATGAGTTACAATTCATTTTAAACTTGATACTTATTTGACTTGCTTATTATTTTGTATATTAAAATGAGCTCTGGCTATCATGACCTTAATAAGCAAAACATAACAGTGATGCTTAAGTTGAATGACACTGCATTATTGACAATGCGTGTGAATCACTACAATAAAGTGTTGGTGTTCATAACATCTAAATATCCATAGTGACAATGAGGTAAGTAATGTTATACAAATCAATAGTTTGGATGTATAACCAAAGTAATCATGTATATAATTGTATTGATTTCTCCAATGCTCAAATTTGAGATGTTTGTATCTGGTGAGGGCATAATGTTTGTTTTAATTCAATAAAGTGTCTTCATCTTAAGCAGCTACTGTCCCAACAGGGAATTGCAACTCCGAAGTTACCAGTAACAGTTTGGTCACATGGGCTGCAGCTATGCTGAAACTCGGTTTCCTCAGGCAATGACTCTATCATAGCTGATAAAGGAAACTTTATCTAAATCTCTACCCTTCTATGGGACTCAAGATTCAAAAGCTGAAATGAAATAGATCAAGAGCCATACCAACACAAAGTATTCATCTCTATATCATATCTTCCTTACTTTTTTATAGAAATTGACTATAACCATTAATCACTTACAATCAGTCCCCTTTAAATGAAAACAAACATTTATAAATACTCTTCAGGAATTTGGGTGTAGTTTTTTAGACTACTTCCGGCTGATTGGGAGCGCTGTTGATTAGGTCTTTTGAGGAGTATCCTTTGTGGTTAGTTCATCTCAGTCATCTGTCCTGAAGCTGTTGTGGATGTTGGACCACCTAGGCTATTACTTCAGAGGGTCTTGTTTAATCAAGCCATATCAGCCTGAAAGGAATCCACGGGTTCTTCTGTGAAAACAAAAGTAAAACCTCTTATCCAAAGCAACATATCCTTAGATTCAAATTTTGAAGCCAAGATACCTTTAAAATGTATATGTTGGTTTAGCCCCCATAATCAAATGTCTCTCTGCAATCAAAAAATTCAAGGAAAACACAATAGTATACATAATCCAGACTCGCTGTGTATTTTACATCTTAATGTGGTTTTTATTTATTATTTTTACTACTTTAATTTTTTTACCCTTTTATACTACTTTTACTGTCTCTTTATAAACTTTGTTTTTTTAAAGCTGTCTATATTCTTTTTCTTCTCTCTTCCAAGCCTATTTTTTAGCCAACAATTATCCAACACTGTGACCCATTCAGAGGTCTTTTTTATCTAAATCTGTCTTTATTGCTTATCCATAGTCCTTTTCTGACAAGGAATATTTTAATATGGTAAGCAGTGTAGTTGCAGCAGCCCTGGATGCTGACTCTGCCTGTCTCAGTCTTTCAATATTGCGGAAGTAGTGGAGGTAACTTTGTCACCAACTCTGGTACCACCCCATAGGACCTGTGCTCACCACCTCAACTCAGGAAAGGAGCTTGAAGCACATAAACACTTTTTATCTGAGTAAAAGATAAACCAGCCATGCAGCACACTGCACAGCCTGGAAATATCTCCTTGTATGGTGGTGGGAATCTGCCATGATCTCCAGTCTGTGCATGCCTAGCAGACCCAATCTGGTTCGCTGCTCAGGCAAAGAGTCTGAGCTGCCAGCGTGCTCTCAGCTACTTTCCTCTTTACCCTGGGTGGATGTATAAGAACCTGGACCTGAAGTGATTGGCAAACCATACATGTCAGTCCCAGTCATTTGGGTACCATTTGTAGGCAGAGGCTGCTCTTTGTTTCCCAGCTAATCAGACCCAAATAATCACACAGAAACTGTATAGTTTATAACTGTTTGGCCTATTAGCTCAGGCTTCTTATTAACTAACTCTTACATCTTAAATTAACCCATTTCTATTAATCTGTGTATCACCATGAGGCTTTGGACTACTGGTAAAGATTCTGGGGTGCCTGTCTCCTCAGCAGCAACAATGGCATCTTCCTGACTCTGTCTACTATCTCTCTTTATCTCTATTCAGATTTCCCACCTGGCTTTATTCTGCCCTGCCATAGGACGAAGTAGCTTTATTCATCAACCAATAAAGCAACACATACAGAAGGACATTCCACATCACATCATAATACAGTATCTTGTTATGTCCCATTTTCATTTCTGATTTTGTTAATTTGGATCTTCTCTCTCTGTCTTTTGATTAGTTTGTATAAGGGTGTGTCTATCTTGTTGATTTTCTAGAAAAATCAACTCTTTATTTCACTGATTCTTTGTATTGTTCTCTTTGTTTCTGTTTTATTGATTACAGCATTCAATTTGATTATTTCCTGCCATCTATGCCTGTTGGGTGTGTTTTCTTCTTTATGGTTTAGAGTTTTTATGTGTATAATTAAGTAGATACTATGGGATTTCCCCAAATTCTTCCTGAAGGCACTTAGTGCTATTAACTTTCCTCTTAGCACTGCTTTTACTGTGTCCCACAAGTTTGGGTATGTTGTGGTTTAATTTTCATTAAATTATAAGAGGCCTTTAATTTCTTTCTTAACACAGTGAGATTTAGATTAGAGTTGTTTAATGCAGGTGTTTAGTGGGCACTGAATGGCATCTTACCTGAAGACCCTAGTACTAGTCTGGCTTCCAGTATACTAGAGCTCCTGGAGTTGTGGGCCTTAGTGTGGACCCCTGGGGACAGGATGTAGTCTGGAGTTTGGGCAGGTTTTAAGGAGTATTATGAGGCATGGGCAGTGCCTAACCTGGGGTTCTTAGGACCAGCCTGACTGCCAGTAAAACTGCTGGGGCTAGCATCCCTAGATCCAACCTATGCTCAGGTAAAGCCAAAATCTACTTCTGAAGTTGTAGGCTAGGATATGGATACCAGAGGACAGTGTGCAGTCTTGGGTTGTTAGGCAAACTTAAAGGGGTTTATTGGTTGGTGGGTGGTATCTTACTTGAGGTTCCCAGCAACCTGGTCTTCAACAAAACTTCTGGAGCTATTGGCAATTAGCTTTCTTTTATTTTTGGATCTTGAGCTAAAGTCTTGGTATAAATAAGTAAAACTAAAAATGTATCATTGATGTAAAAGAAAATATATTTTTCCTTGTCAACTGACATCATGGAAATAATCAAGTTTCAAGTCCCTTTGTGAAATGTGAAGCCAAGCACACAGTTCTGACCCTATATTCGAAAAATATCTTTAGAAAAGTTAGAAAAGTTCACACAAAATATTTTACATATTAATTATGGTCCAATTACCAGAATAAGATACTATTTATGCTCAGTAAATGTGTATGGTTTTCATTTTCGAGTTTGTTATGTTTTGCTTGTAATTATTTTTCTTCAAACTATTTTTCTATTTACCTAAAATAGTAATGTTTCTTGTATAATTTTTTACTTTGAATACAAACCAAACCTACAAGCACAAGTTAGTAATAGAACACATTTAATACGCAGTTAGTAAGAAATATTTAGTCAAAAACAAGGTCACAACCTCTTTAATGATAGATATTAGCAAAATAACATGAAAATGAGCACTGAAATTTACTTTAGACTGAGTCACAATATTTAATTCAATTTGAAATGCTTCTGCATGAGTTTATCATCTGCTAAATGTGTTTGCATTTTTCTTTAAAGGTGGTGATAAGGTTTTGAAATATTACTGAGTTTGATTAAAATATTTTTTCAATTTTATTTTTATAAGTTTAAAGCTGCAAAAAATTTAATGCTTTTGAGAACTTATAGATGAATATTAAATAGTCAGGGTGTTTAGATCATGGTATTTGTTATATAATTATACCATTTGTTAAATGAGCCAATACTTATCATTTATAACATGAACATAAGTTAATACAATGAACTATATTAAAACCCTGTAGAGTTTATAGAGGAGTATAAGAATTACATTTTAGAATAGTTCTCTTTCAGAAAGTCGAAGTTTCAATCCACTTTTTAGTTTTTAAAAATCAATTAGTATGTTATTGAAGTTCCAGAAAAAAATGGTCACTGCAGATATTTTGAACTCAGAATTTCTAGCAGGTGGAGGCCAATGAAGCTCCATATAATCATTAGGTTTCTTCACTGAGGGCCGGTAGGAGGAATTTCTGATGATAGTGGATAGACTTTAATTTTGTTTATTCAAACCAATCCTTATTCCTGGTTATACTAGAGGGAGGGGGAATGGAGTGGGGGGAGGGGAAAAGGAGTAGGGAGAGGGGAAGGGGAGTGGGGGGAGGGGGCGATGTGTGGGAGGAGGGGGAGGGACATGGGAAATGGGGAGGAGGCAGAAATTTTAATTAAACAAGAATAAAATAAAGGAAAAAAAAGAGCATGCAACAAATGAGGTTGGAAAAAAAAAAACCTACAAAGCAGATACAAACAAGAAAATTCCACCATAGTTTAATCAAGGAAAAGAGCAGACAACTATCTATTTGGTAATGTCTGACTGGTCTAGTCATAGAACTGACCCAGAAATACTTATTTATTTATTTATTGCTTTATAAATATTACCATTCAAAATTTCCACTTCCTCCCCTCCTCCCATTTCCTTTCTACTCCCCCACTCTCCCTCCTCCCTCCCCCTCCAGTCCTAAGAAAGGGTAGGGTACCCTACCCTGTGGGAAGTCCAAGGCCCTCCCCCTTCCATCCGGGCTTAGGAAGGTTTACATCCAAATAGAATAGGATCCCCAAAAGCAGTAGAGACAAATCACAGTGCCATTGTCATTGGCTTCTCAGTCTGTCCCAATTGTCAGCCACATTCATAGGGTCCAGTTTGATCCCATGCTCGTTCAGTCCCAGTCCAGCTGGCTTTGGTGAGCTTCCATTAGGTCAGGTACACTGTCTCAGTGGGTGGACCAACCCCTCGCGGGCCTGACTTCTTTGTTCATCTTCTCCCTCCTTCTGCTCTTCAACTGGTCTTTGGGAGCTCAGTCCAGTGCTCCGATGTGGGTTTCTGTCTACCTCCATCTGTCACCGGACGAAGGTTCTAAGGTGATATTCAAAATAGTCATCAGTCTGACTGTAGGACAAGGCCATTTCAGGCACCCTCTCCTCCAAAGCCCAGGATCCTAGCTGGGGACATCCCCGTGGACACCTGGGAACCTCTCTATCGTCAAGCCTCTTGCCAACCCCAAAATGGCTCCCTTAATTAAAATATCTTCTTTCCTGCTCCCATATCCGTCCTTCCTCCATCTTAACCATCCTACTCCCTCAAGCTCTCCCCAACCCTAGAAATATTTTTTAATTGACGCTATGACAACAGAAGTAACTTAATGGGACACAAGAGAACATTGACATAACTTACAAAGTTCTGTTGAAAGCTAAAAAAATAATAATAAATTAACTAACAGTACATGATACCATAAAACAAAAAAAATTGAATATGATACAAAGAAAGGAAATATGAATGTAGAGTTTTAAAACAGTGTATACCTTCTGTATAATATTTTATATATCAAGAAATAGTAACAATAAAATACAAATGACACATAATAATACTCAAAAGCTTTGATACAGTAAAGAAAACTGTCAGTTGTGTGAAGAATCATCCCAAAGAATGGGGAAAATATTTTCTTGTTACATATGTGAAAGAATACACAGAAAAAAAAACCATGAACAAGAATAGCCCAAGCAGTAAATGGCAAAATAAATAAAACAGAATTGTCAAAAATACATAAAAGGCTGATATTTTCTTAAGTGTTACACATTATGGAAATTCTACCTCATCCCACTCAAAATGTCCACCACCTAGAAAATCAATGACAACAGTGCTGCTGAAGATGGAGGGAAGAGTAACCTGGGTTTACTGTCAATGGAAGTATAACCTGGTATAGTCACTATGGAAACCCAGTCAATAGGTTCCATAAAAAACTAAACATAGAACAATCATATGACCCAGATACACTATTTTTGGGTGTATACAGAAAGGACTTTACATTCTATACAGAGATGCAAATACGTTTTTTGCGTTTATTGAATATACACAATTATTTTCTAACCTCTAATAAAAATGAAATTGTGAAATCCTAAATAAGATACTGTAGGCTATCTAGACATTACACACACACACACACACACACGTGAGGCAACCAAAGCTCATTAAGACAAATATTGTGTTATCTCTCAAATGTGGATTATAATTTTATAGGTACTACGGCGGTAGACTGGTTAATGTAGCACATGTGAAATGAGCACATAATAAAAGTAGTGGATGCAGGACAGGTGCAAATGGAGATGATGGGCAGGAAGATTGAAGGAAATGAGTATGGAAATAAAGTAGCCAAAACTGAATACGAGAAAATGCCGTAATGAAAACTGCTATTTTTTCAGTTAATTAAAACTTGAAATAAGTGGACTTGAGAAGATGGTTTGCTCGATAAAGTGCCCCACAAACTGTTAAAGCATATTAAGAAAGAATTAAACACAAATGATTGATTGTAAACAAAATTGGTTTTTTTTTGTAGAAAAGTGTGTTATTGTAATGAACATCAACAATGACATTTGATAAATGAATAGATTGGGACTGGATACCAACTAAAGACAATGATTTGTAGAAGCCACCAAATATACCCTAAATTTATCAACAACACATCCCAACCCATTAATGAAACAATCTTTTATTTTTCAAGGATAAATGGAACTTCTAGGATACTTAGACAAAAAATGTCTGTATCAAAGCACACCGATTTTCATGACTGATAAACTACCTGTCATCTGTGGAGGATCTCGTCCCAGTGCACCTGGGAGTTTTTATTTCAGTCTGTAGACTTCTCTGTACCAGAAGTTAATGAATGTATTAATTTCCCCATAGATATTAAGGACTTTCCTTTTAGAAAGATGACCGTCTTGTAGTTATCTATGGGAGGTAGGTAGCATTAGTTGGAAGCATTTCTTCTCAAATACAACAACACCAATATATCATTAGGCCATATTGTTGAATTCTTGTTATATGAATATTTTAATGTTTTAATACTAAACTGTAGCTATAAATATCAACCATAGGTTTTAATGTCAGAATTACCATTCCTATTTTAGTAGTACATAGCAAAATTTTATCATTTTTTGTTCTTCAACTTCATCTCTTTAAATTTATATCTATATTCAATTTTTTTCTGTTTTAATAATTCTAAATTCATTTATGTATATCTTGTGCAAAGTGTATATGTAAGATGCAAAGGCCTCTGGTGAATAATTAGTTCTTGTGAGAATAGTCTTTAGATTTACTGTGTAGAAATGCCTATGATTATCCCTGTATGCAAATGGTCACATCTATCAGTAATGGCTAATCATCAGACATTAAACTGTTGTGGAATATCACTCTAACTATGTAAAGATGTGTTACATTTATTTATGCTCTGCAATATTACTTTAACTGTATTAATGTTTGTTACATTTGTTTCTGCTGTCTTAACTAACAATGGAAAAATGTGTTACATTTGTTTCACCTTGCCTGCCTAAGCCACCCCATTGATCTAATATAGGATGAACAGTCATGGCTAAGCAGGAGAGCTATAGGAGGGGCTGATGGGCAGAGAGAATAAACAGAAGAATAACTAGGAAGAGAAGGAAGAAGAAGGAGAAGAAAATGATGAAAAGAGAGGGACATGCCTGAGGCCAGAAGTCAGGTAGCTCCCAACCAGTAAGACATGGGAAATAGTGAAAGTAAGATACACAAAAGGAAAGAAAGATAAAAGCTCCCAAAGCAAAAGGAAGGCAAAGACAAACAAATTATAAGAGCTAATGGTACAAGCATAATCAGAGGACCCACATGACTAATAAGAAGTCTCTGTGCTGGTTGGTAGCCCCAAAGAAAAGTCTGGTACATTAAACTGAATAACAATTTAAAAGTAGAAATGTAATTCCAGTTTCAATAAACTCTACAGTTGAGTGTTCTGGGTTATACAAATTTGTCAGAGTCTCAAGCATCTTCCAAACCACCATTCTCCTGTCACTAATGTGTGTACTTGAACACGGCATAAAGATGTTTAGGCCCAGGAAACAGGAGAGAGAAAAAGAGGAAAGATTACGCTCACCATTGGACATAGATGGTTCAGCAGATACACAGATAGTAACCCAGTAATTTGGAGTCACATCTTATCCATATTTATTCTCCTTCCTTTCTTCCCTGTCCTTCTTCCTCTCTGTATTTCTAGGACAGTGATTACCAATGTCGAAACTCTCATCTTTACTTGAAACAATGAACTGAAAATTAATCTGTTGTTTTACCTTTTAGATGTGAATGAGGATACTGACTCTTGTGTTCCTGTCTTCGTTAGGGCCTCTATTGCTCAGAAAAGACACCATGGCCATGACAATTCTTATAAAGGAAAGGTTTTAACTGAGACTGGCTTACAGTTTGGAGGTTTAGTCTATTGTTATCGTGGCTGAGAATGTAGTAACCCACAGGCAAGCTTGGTGCTGGAGATGTAGTTGAGAAATTTATATCCAGATCATCAGGCAGCAGGAAGGGAGAACACCACACTGAGCCTGGTTTGAGCATCTGAGATCTCATATCCCACCTTCAGCAACATATTTCCTCCAAGTCCACATCTCCTAATGGCACCATTTCTTATTGTCCTATGGGGCATTTTATTCAAACCACCACAGTTCATGGACTCTTCTGACTTGGAAAGTTGTCTGCCATTGTATTTGATATGCAGAAGGGCATCTATATCCCCTACCCTTTAGAAACATGTTTATTGTGAGCACATCTCAGTATCATTATTTCTGAACATAAAGAATCATGACAGGCATCTCTTTGAGGAGAAATTCCTATCTTTACAGAATTATTTATTATTCAAAAAAGACATAGCCATAATTTTTACGGGTGCTTTTATTTGCACTCGCTGTATACATGAGACAACAAGTTTTCTTATTTAGAATTGATCTTGAACTGTCACTCTGTGGTCCCCAGTCAGGAATGTATACTACAAGTATTTTTAAATTAGCTGCTACATAAAAAACTATGAATATAATGAAGAGATATTTTATCCATTATTTGTCTCTAACATTTAGCAGATTACATTTTGCAAAGTAGATACTTAGAGACGAGGTAGATGCAAAAATATCATCAAAAGGGAAAGTTTTATCTACAAATATTAGTTGAGACAGAATAAATTTCTTGGAACAGAAATCCAACCGGGAGTTTGCATAAGTGTTCAAATGCATTTATGAAATTATACTGTTCATTAATTTATTTATTCCTTGTGTCTTCTTTGTCCCTATGGGGCCCTAATTAGATTTCTACAAAGACTCTTAGCATTTCTGACTGAATGCTACAACTGTATACAAATCACTTCCTGCTCTCAAGTGGTCAAATCCTCAGACCTTGTTTTGATGATTTTTAAATGAACTCATTCAAATAGCTCTTTTATGGAACAGGATAAAGCAGGACTCTAAAAAAGTAAAGTAACTTTTTACTTTCCCCTTAAAATACTTATGGATCCTTTTCTTTTTATAATGTAAATGAATATAGAAGTAAAATGTGATATTATACAAATTCTAATTGGTCTTAATAATAAAACCCAGAGTCAGATATTGGGTTAAATGCTGAAAGATCAGAGAAGTAAAGGAGTCAATTAACAAAAAGACCTTTTACCTCTACTGAATTCTCAGACCAAAGTAGGCAAGATCCTATCTCCATAAATCTTCAGACTAAATGCCATGAGCTCTTGCCTCCTCCCATCTTACATGTCTCTCTCTGCACAGCCGTATCCCTTCCTGTCTCCACTTCCTTAGTGCTAGGATTAAAGGCATTTGACTCCCAGGTACTGGGATTAAAGGTATAAACCACCACTTCCTGCCTTTGTTTCACTTTTAGACTGACTCAATCTCCTATAGCCCCAGGTGGTTTTACATTCACAGAAATCCATCTGCTTTTGACTCCCAAATGCTGGGATTAAAGGTGTGTCCACCATTGCCTATGGTTAACTAGTGGCTAGCTCTGCACTCTGATGTTTAGGCAAGTTTTATTTATTAGATCATAAACAAAATGTTATCACAATATGTGTGATGTTAATTACTTAAACACCAAGTGAATTAAACAAGAAAACACATCCCTTTTTAGGACCATGAGGTGTTCTAGATTTTGTGTATACAGTGTGTGTGTATTATGTTGTGTGTGTGTGTGTGTGATTTTTTTGTTTGTTTTTTAGTTTTTTGAGACAGTTTTTCTCTGTAGCTTTGTAGCCCATCTTAAAACTAGCTCTTACAGACTAGGCTGGCCTCAAACTCACCGAGGTCTACCTGCCTCTACCTCCCGAGTGCTGGGATTAAAGGTGTGTGTGACCACTGACGGGCTGTGTATGTTATGTTTTATCCAGGGTCTCTGGATTAGAGTGTCTGCCTCCATGCCTGATCACACCAGTTCTATTCCTGGTGAGCCATATGGTATAAGTAGAGATCATATTCCTGAGAGTTGACTTCTGATGGCCATTCACAGTCTGTGTTACTTGTGCCTCTAACACCTAATAAACGTAAATAGGAAAAACCATACACATAGATAAAACACAGAATACACTGGAAGTTTGACATCACTGTGTCAGTTTATAAGCTTTTACCGCTGAGCGTGATTGAGAGAAACATGCTTATGTTGATAAACATTTGGGTTATTTGCATTCCCTTACTACAGACACTCAACATTGTTTTCCATATACTTGCTCCTATTTTTCATAGACATTTCCAGAACATAAACCCTAAAGAAAATGGCGGTTTTGAAATAATATATTCATTTTAAATTATGATAGAAATGCACAAATTAACTTAAGGTTTTATTACTGATATTCATTTCTTTTGAGGAAATTTGGCCTCTTCACAGCTAGCAGTACTGTCTGTCTTATACTGACTTTCTCAGACTCACAGGAATAGTAAAAAGCATCTCCTTAACACAGTATGCATTATAATGATTAAATATGACTTCAGCTTATGATTGAGATTTTTATGCTTATAAATCATTTTCCTTCTTATTGTATTTCTCATATTAATTGTACTTTGTTTTAAATTATCAATTGTGTGACTAATGTAGAATTACTGCAAATACCACAAAAAGTACAGACTTGTTACATTGTTTTAATCATTACTATTCTTCCCATATTCTGTCTCCTATTTCTGTGTGCCACTCTTTGCCTGTGCTGGTTGGTTTTCCATCAAGTTGACAGAAACTAGGGGTCACATGGGGAGAGGAAACTCGACATGAGGAATTGCTTCTATCAGATTGGTTTATGGACAGGTTTGTATGACATATTCTTGATTGACTGTTGATGTGGAAGAGTCTAACCTACTGTGTGTGGTGCCACCCCTAGACAGGTCATCTGAGTTGTATAAGAAAGCCAACTGATAAAGCCATGGAGATCAAACCAATAAGCAGCAATCCTTTGAGGTCTCTCTTCTAGATCCTGCCTCCATGTTCCTGCTCGAATTGATTCATTGGCTTCCCATGATGGACTGTAAACTGTGACTCTCAGCCAGATAAACCCTCTCCTTCACAAGTTGTGTTTGGTGATGTGTTTAGCACAGCAACAGAAAAGCAAACTAGGACCATCCACATCCCTGAAGGCCAAACATGCTTTAAAACTTGATTTGGCTTATTGTAAAAAGTAGAAATTGTGGCTTGCAGATGCCATTTCAGCCCAATAAACTTCTGCTTTCCTGTTTTATTGTACTCTAATTTCTATAAGAAGGGTGCCCCTAGGCTCCCCACTAGTTCCAAAAGAAAGATTTAGGGGGAACAAGCCAAGCCACGCAGGGTCAAAGTTGAGAGTAGTCATTGGCAATTTTTTTTTTTTTTTGATTTTAGCCATTCTTTTTTTTTTCTTTTTTAATTTTTAATTAAAATTTCCACCTGCTCCCCGTTTCCCATTTCCCTCCCCTCCTCCCAAATATTGCCCGCTCCCCCCACTTCCTTCCCCCTATCCCCACTCCTCTTCTCCTCCCCCCACTCCATTCCCCCTCCCTCTCGATACTGAAGAGCATTCCAAATTCCCTGCCCTGCGGGAAGACCAAGGTCCTTCTATCTACGTCCAGAAAGGTGAGCGTCCAAACAGGCTAAGCTCCCACAAAGCCAGTTCATGTATTAGGATCGAAACCTAGTGCCATTGTCCTTGGCTACTCATCAGTCTTCATTGACCGCCATGCTCAGAGAGTCCGGAATCAACCCATGCTTATTCAGTTCCAGACCAGCTGGCCTTGGTGGGCTCCCAATAAATCAGTTCCACTGTCACAGTGGGTGGGTGCATCCCTCGTGGTCCTGATTTTTTGCTCATGTTCTCCCTCCTTCTGCTCCTCATTTGGACCTTAAGAGCTCAGACCGTTGCTCCAAATTGAGACTCTGTCTCTACCAGACCCAAAAAGAGGAACATGGGATGTACTCACTCATAATCGGTTTCTAGCCATAAATAAAAGACATTAAGCATATAATGTGTGATCCTATAGAAGTAAAATAAGAAAGTGAACCCAAAGAAAATCATATAGTCATCCGCATGGAGAGGGGGAAGTAGACAAGATTGCAGGGCAAAAACTGTGAACTTGCGGGTTGAGGTGGCATGGGGCAAAGGGGAAATGGGATGAGAAACATGAGAAGGGGAGGATGGGAGGAGCTTGGGGGATTGGGATGGTTGGGATATAGGAAGGATGGATACGGGAGCAGCGAAGTATATATCCTATCTAAGGGAGCCATCTTAGGGTTGGCAAGAGACTTGACTCTTGAGGGGTTCGCAGGTGTCCAGGAATATGTCCCCAGCTGGTACCTTGGGCAACTAAGAAGAGGGAACCTGAAATGACCCTATCCTATACTGATGAATATCTTGCATATCACCAATTTTTTTTTTTTTAATTAGCAGCCAGCATAGACCCTGGAGAGAAGCTAGGTGAGAGTAGCCGATTCAGCTGTCTGTTGCTTACAATGACTAAAAACCTGCAATAACAAACAGAATCTGGTGTAAAGTTCTTCCACAAACATTTCTCCTCTCTTTTCTCTCCTTCTGCTTCTCTCTGCCCCCTCTCCCTTTACTCTCTCCCCCCCTTTCTTTTCTCTTAGCCCGTCTCCTCTCTCCTTCCTTCTTCCTGCTACAGTTTAGATCATGAAAGTCTTCCAAAAGCCTGGTACACAAATCAGGACCTTAGGAAACTCACTGAAACTGGGTCTGGGAGGACTTCAGATCCTGGAATGCTCCAAAGCAGGGACTGAGGAACTGCGGAGGATCTTTGATCTCTCCCTGACCTTAACACAAATAGTTTCATTCCAACACATGCTCCTGCCATGACTCAGAGCTTCCCCACAGGCCCATAGGACAAACTATTAATGAAGTGCAACCTCTAAAATGGAGGCAAATAAATCATTTCTCTTGATAAGCTAATTATCTCTGATACTGTTTAAACATGGAAAAGCTAATTACATATTTTTCCTTTCCCCTCTTCCTTCCTTTCCCACCATCTTTGTTTTCCCATGATTGCCTCTCTCCCTTTCCTTAAATTTATATGGGGAAATATTAATGCTCTTAAGTGTGTATTTTCCTGTTATTATTGTTTATTCTAAAATTTGATCTTTGTTGATTTTTTAATTTGCAGTAAGAACTGTTGAGACCACCATCCACATACACAATTTTGATGTATCACTTGCTTGTTTCAAGTACTTTATATATTTTTATTTCTCACTGGTTGTTTCATTCTTTATTTAATGTCTTACTTTTATACTTCTTCTTGGTCATATGTGTGCCTCATACATGTCCAATCTCTCTGAATATGAACAATGTTTTATGTCTTCATCCATATGTTAAGAAAGGATCTTAGAAAGGGTCAATTGAAATTCCATATTCATATTTTAGGAAACACAAGAAGTATAATATATGATTACCTGGACTACAACAAATGCTGCTTCTCTGGACTTTTAACTCTTGAAGGTTGTTATTATTTTATGTCAGAATTTTCAATTCAAGAGGTTTAATTTATTTGCTTTGAAAAGAGACAGAAAATTTGTTTCAGCCACACACCAGCGATGTGCATTTGTCCATAAAACATTGAAAAAATTAACAAACATTCTATAGATTCAAGGCGAGATAAAATTAATTTCAAATGGCATGTGAGAATCTTTCTACTTTAATGTTTTAGAAGACTTGCTTTCCAAACATGCAATGTTTTCTTGCTCCTTTGATTTCTTTTATTTATTTTTATTTTTTAGCAGAGGCAGCAAATGTTTTTTGGTATTATGATTTTACCTTTCACACTGGAATCCAAACAAACTGTGCATCTCAAAAACTAAAAGGAAGAGTCAGTGTTACTAGATGACAGATTAATTACTAGTTTCTGTGCAGATTAGAGTTTAAAACAAAATGATGTGCAAAGTATTTTAACAATAATGTATTTAAAACACTGTGCATCAAATGACAAACTAACCAAAAGGGTTTCATTTGTTAGATCATGTATTTACACCCTTAACACTTTGTCACACACTATTAACTGTATAAAACCTGATCACACACTCGCCTACACCTCAAGATGACCTGAAGGGTAGACAATACAGTCTATTCTATTTTAATACCACGCTAGTTTCTTAATTTGGTCCCTAAAGAATGAAATGCAGTGCTCCTATAGTTAGGAAAATATTGGCTCCTTTTCTCTTCTAGTAAATGTGAACATAAAAACATGCTCATTGAGGGAATGTGTGTTTCCCAAAGAGCTTTGAGAAAAGGCTGCTGAGCTCCACAGAAGAAAGAAGAAACTGGGGAAGCAAAAGGCATGAAGAAATGGAGTCTTGGCCTTAAAATGTATGAAGCAAATCAAACCTAACATTTAACTTTGACTCACATAATGAGGTAAACCAATAAGGCATTGCGGTTTATGACATACTATCAGGTTCTCTCTCTCTCTCTCTCTTTCTCTCTCTCTCTCTCTCTCTCTCTCTCTCTCTCTCTTTCTTTAATGTAGAGACTGAATTATATAAAACATATTTCACAAATGCAGTGAAAATTGTTCTTGATATCTGGTCTAAGCAAGGGAGATTTATTTAACTGCCATCTCAATAGCAATTGTGATATACTTTGATACAAAGTGATATTTACTCACACTGAGGGAAAATCTGTTTCCCAAATCCCCTGGTTGATAAACTACAGCTAATAAAGTAACTTTGTGATTGCTTATATTTGGTGTTATATTTACTGAATGGGATATAATTCATTAGTTTTTATTCTGACGGTTTTAAGTGCATTTCTTTGTATTTGGGCCATAGTTATCCTGGAACTTGCAGTATTTAAATAAATTTTAAATTATTTTAAGGAAAAATACTTTGTGCAAACCAAAACGAGCAAAGAAGTAAAAAAAAAATTAAAGTATTTTCACCATAAAAATTGCTAGAATAAAAACACAAAATCAACTGGTCTTCTAAAGGGGTTGCATTTAATCGATGAATTCTGTTGATATATCAGGGCCAAATTAAAATATTTATTGATCAAATGACTCTTGATATAAGCCATTATTGTCCACTGAAATTTCAACTGTGCTTGAATTTTCTGAGTCTGTTAGGAAACTTCTTTCTTATATTTTAGAATTTGAACTAAAAATTCATGTACTATTTTGACTGTTGATACCTATAATCAGAATTATAATTGTATGAATACACAAATTCTAAAGTTTCTACAAATAAACCAAAATTAAAGTCTTCAAATCACTAATCTTCTTGATGGACGGTTGGCATCAGCTATTAACTAGTTCTCACAATTAGCTATAACTGTCGTCACAATTACAATAGACTCCTGCTGCCTATGCAGTTTTAGGCTTTGCTGTTACTGGGCCATTGCACTTCTTTGCTTCTTTGTTGTTTGAAATATCGCATGGTGCATAAATGAGCATATAGTTATGCACTTGTTCCTAGAACTCTTTCACAGTTGAATGTGAATAGGATGAAGTAAGCAATCTGTCCATGCAATTTCTGCAAAAAAGTATAAGGAGACTTACTTAGGAGCAAATGGAAGTAGGCAATGCTAGTAGTTAGAGAAGCCTATTCTGTTGAAAGCTCTCCTCTCTTTGAAATTAAACATTAAAAAATGGCATACAATTGCTATTTCAAGGTCTATGGTCTCACCAAAGGCAGTAATTGGAGGCACTTGACTCATTCGTATTCACACCGGGACTGGGAAGAAAGTTTCCTCTGATCTGAGATTCCTTGCCCACTGCCCTGCTTTTCTCCGATTTCTTCCATAGCTCTTACACATCACCTGAATTAAGACTCGCTAACTGATAATTTACTGCACAACACTCAATAATTTGCTCATAATAAATGCCGTATTTTAAAGCGGTATACTCATTTCACAAAGCACTTTGAGTAAGAGCTATTCCCCATTTTTACAAAGGGGTCATATTTATTTGGACTATATTTACAAAGGGGTCATATTTATCTTGACTCCACAAAAGGTCTATCTCCATCTCTAATGTATCATCTATTTTTATTTCTATCATGTGTTTAGTATTTCTTTTTGTAATATATATTTGTGGTGATATTTTGTTTGTGCTTTAAGAAATAAAATTTGCCTGAAGATCAGAGAAGCAGAGCAGCCAGCCTCTGCTTCTTACCTCTACTGAATCCTTAGGCCAAAGGGGCAAAAAAAGAGAGAGGAATGTATTGTGGGAAGAGACAGGAGCTCAGGATTCAGTCTGAGGTGTTGCAGAGAGGGCATTCAGCCTGAGGATTCTTAGGGACAGGATAGCCCCTTTGTTAAAAGGATTCAGTAGAGGAAAAAACTAGTAGCTGGCTACTCTGCTTCTCTGATCTTTCACCATTTGTTGTAATAAGAGCGGCGGGCTACATTCCTGGCACCCAGCCGCCCTCACGGCTAGCTTTATACCCGAAATAATTACACAGAAACTGTATTCTTTTAAACACTGCCTGGCCCATTAGTTCCAGCCTCTTATTGACTAGCTCTTACATATTGATCTAACCCATTTCTAATATTCTGTGTAACACCATGAGCTGGCTTACCAGGAAAGATCTTAACCTGCGTCTGTCTGGAGTAGGAGAATCATGGCGACTGCCTGACTCGGCTTCTTTCTCCCAGAATTCTGTTCTGTCTATTCTGCCTACCTAATTATCTGTCCTATCAGGGCCAAGCAGTTTTCTTTACTAATTAACCAATAAAAGCAACAGATAAATACAAGACCCACCTCCATCAACCATTAACCCCTATATCTGATGCCGGGTTTTTACTATTAAGATCAATTAGGATTTGTGCTACATATATCATCATTTATAATCTATCTAGTATCTATCAACAATTTATCAATTGATCTAGATCTACCTATTATTCCCTCACCTATCATCTATCTCTGTCTGAAACACAAATGACTTATGATATATATAGATATTTAAAAGAGAAGCTGAGTATATTTACAGCCTACATGAATGTAGAAGTTAATTCTTACCTTTTAATCAAATATGATAAAATAACACCAGACAAAATTACTCATACCAGGAGGAATCTTTTTTTATTCACAGAATCTTTATCTTCTAACACCTAGTCATTTTGGCGTTGCAGCTTCATTTTAAAGAGCAGTATGTGGATTAAATTGAACTGCACAGATGCCTTTCCTGCACCTTCCTTCATTATGATTAAGAATCATCTCCAGATGTGATGTGAAGATGCCTAGGACCCTAATGACTGAAGTGCAGTGCTTCCCATGAGCTTCTCGTTAGTCAGCCCTGACTCTGCCACATATGCACTTGTCTTCTGTTGTATTAAAAATGAATGGTTTGGAGGATTTTTGATTGATTACTGTATATCATTACTGCTATTGAAATTTTAAAAATGAGTATGAAATGAAGGGACATGAGAGGAGTATCACGTTCTGAGAAAATCTAGGATTGCAAGATTCCAAGGCAAGTTTGTATTATTCCTGTCATGAAGTGGCTTAGAAGGCAGTCTTTATTATCTTCATTTGTTGTCCCTCAAATCACCCGGCACAATTCAAGGCATTATGGGATTTTTAGAGAATACTTATTTATTTAGAATATTTATAAAAAAATAAATGAATTATTTTTCTTTCACCTCAGCCACACTTTAATTTAATGGAAATGAACGGTTGTGTACAGAAAATAGCATGGATGTTGGAAGCAAATCTTTCTGGTCAAGAGCCATAAATGTAATAAAAGTATGTTGATTATATATGAAAAGGAGTATATTGACTTTTTATCTAGAATTTTCCTGTCTTTAAAGAAAATTTATTCCAATTCACTTAGCATGAGATTCACTGGGAGAAACTGCATGTAGTTGAAAGCACTGAAACACACAAGCACATGTTGGAACATGTGAAACTGACACATCAGCAGAAGCACATGTTAGAGTGTGTGAAACTAATATGTCAGCAGAAACACATGTTTATGTGTGTGAAAATGACATGTCAGCAGAAGCAGATGTCGGAGCATGTGAAACTGACATGTCAGCAGAAGGAGATGTTGGAGCATGTAAAACTGACATGGCATCAGAAGCACATGTTGGAGTGTGTGAAACTAATATGTCAGCAGAAACAAATGTTAGAGCATCATTTGTTGAAGGAGCTGTGGGCCTCTTCCCACAGCCCAGCTCATGGCTGCCTGGCTAGCTCATGTCCCAAAATAACAACACACAAACTGTATTCTTTTAAACACTGCTTGGCCCATTAGTTCTAGCCCTTACTGGCTAATTCTCATATCCTGATCAACCCATCTCTAATAATCTGTGTAGCACCAGTCTTACCGGGAAAGATTCAGCATGTCTAACCTGGCAGCTTGCTTCATCGCGTCTGCCCCAGAGAGGAGAGCTATCGAGTCTGAGCTCACTTCCTCTTCCTCCCTGCATTCTGTTCTGTTTACTCCACCCACCTATGTTCTAACCTATGAGGACCAAGCAGTTTCTTTATTTTTTAACTAATGAACTTCCTCCATCATTTCCCCTTTTTCTGTTTAAACAAAAAAAAAGGGAAGGCTTTAACTTTAACATAGCAAAATTATATATAACAAAACAGTTATCAAGTAAAAATTACATTTACAATATTTATATCTACTTTATCTTTTACCATAACAAAGGAAAACTATAACTAACCATTGTTCAACTCCATCGAAGACTTCAGAAGAATACAATATTAACTAAGCAAACAAAAAATAAGCAACTTTCAAAACTCTAGAAATGACAGAGACATCTCGCTGCCTGGACAGTCACCCAAAGTTCCTCTGTAATGTTGGGGTATCCATCTTTGGCCTACAGGCCCATAGTTTCCAGCAGACCTTTCCATGAAGCAGGAAATTTCAAAGGCAGTCACTATCTGCTGTGTCCTGCAGAATGTCTCGTAGGCTCTTTCATGAATCAGGAACCCCAAAGAATCATTTCACCTTTAGGCAAGTTCAGCAGTCCTCTCTCTGCGGGTTCTTTGTGTCCAGTTTATACAATAGTCCAGGCAAGAGCAGTTTCTTGCCCAAATGGCTATCCAACTCCATAAGGAGCCTCTTCAATGCCCATCTTCCTCTTGAAGTAGATGGTGCTGCCAGGAGCAAACATGTCTCATTGTCATGAAAAGCCCTAAGTTATTAAAACACTTAAAATGCCATATTTTGTAGTCTTTGAAAGATATGAAGAATGCCTATCTAAAATATATCTATGTACATCTTGAAAATCTAACTAACATGACTACAAGCTTGACTATTATTGATAATTATCCATTAACAACCTATAGACATTACATTTTTAAGTGAACTACACAATCACAATACCTTAATCAAGAGCAGAAATACATATACATATAACAAAATTGACCTTAAATTTAAATCACTAATGCAAAATCCATATCAATGCAAATTATTCATATCTATATCATATCCCCCTTTAAATGTAAAAGAACATTTATAAACAGTATTTGGGAATATGGGCACAGTTATTTCTCTCCAAACTTCTTCCTGCTGTATGGGGGTGCTGTTATTTAGGTCTTTTATGGGATAACCTGTCTGCTAGTTTCATCTCAGTTGGCAGTTGAGCTGAGCAATTTTTTGAGGGTGTTCACAGCAACCTTCAGGAGGGCGTGGTTTATCATACCATATTGGGATCGAAGAAGCAATCCACAGGGTGTCATTGTCTGTGAAAACAAAAGAAGAATCTCTTTTCCAAAGTATCATATCCTTAGATCCAAATTCTGAAGTCAAGGTATTTTCAAAATACCTTGGATTAGTTCAGTAGCATTTATAAACAAATATCTTTTAGCATCTGTTGCTCCTTCCTCAGCATTCAAACAATTCAAACAGAGCATAATAAGCATATAGTATCAAGATTCTCATTGTTTCCATCTTTGTGTGGCTTTATTTTAACTTCTATTTTGTTTATTTTTACTTTTATTTTATATTCTCTGTGTATCTTTGTCCTGGAATAACTCTATAGACCAGGCTGTCCTTGAACTCTCAGAGATCCGTCTGTGTCTGCCTCCCAGGTATTGGGATTAAAGGTGTGTACTGCCACACCTTGAAGTCACAGAGGTCAATCTCCCTCTGCCTCACAAGTGTAGGGATTAAAGGTGTGTACTACCACACCCAACTACTTCCTTATTTTTGTTTTTTTTTTTACTTTTAAGAACTTTAAGTTTTGTGCATGGTGATATATATGGATCTATTTTCATTCTTCTACAGATTGACTTCCAGTTTTGCCAGCACAATTTGTTGAAGATGCTCTCTTTTTTCCATTGTATACTTTTAGCTCCTTTATCGAAAATCAGGTGTTCATAGGTTTGTGGGCTAAAGTCAGGGTCTTCTATTCTATTCCATTGGTCGACTTCTCTGTTTTTATGCCAGTACCAAGCCGTTTTCAGTACTGTAGCTCTGTAATAGAGTTTGAAGTCAGGGATGGTAATGCCTCCAGACAATCCTTTATTGTATAAGATTGTTTTGGCTATCCTGGGTTTTTTGTTTTTCCATATAAAGTTGATTATTGTCTTCTCCAGATCTGTGAAGAATTTTGATGGGATTTTGATGGGGATTGCGTTGAATCTATAGCAGGAGGAGCAGAAGGAGAGTGAGCACGAGCAAGGAAATCAGGACGGCGAGGGGTGCACCCACACACTGAGGCAATGGGGATGATCTATCGGGAACTCACCAAGGCCAGCTGGCCGGGGACTGAAAAAGCATGGGACAAAACCGGTCTCGCTGAACATAATGGACAATGAGGACTACTGAGAACTGAAGAACAATGGCAATGGGTTCTTGATCCTATTGCATGTAATGGCTTTGTGGGAGCCCAGGTAGTTTGGATGCTCACCTTAATAGACCTGGATGGAGGTGGGTGGTCCTTGGACCCCCCACAGGGCAGAGAAACCTGCTTGCTCTTTGGGCTGAGGAGGAAGGAAGACTTGATTGGGGGAGGGGGAGGGAACGGGAGGTGGTGGCGGGGAAGAGGCAGAAATCTTTAATAATTAAATTAATTAATTAATGAAAAAAAAAAAAGAACTTTAAGAACTTTAACTTTTAGCCTGCATATATTTTTAACACACTGTAAACCATTTAGAAATTTTCTTTGTCTTTGAATCTCTCTTTACTATATCTCTCTCTCTTTTTCTGACCACATGAGCCTTTAAATTACTGAGCAATATGGGTAGGATTAAAGCCGTGGCTTTGGCGGCTGGATCCAGCCCATTTCTTAGCTTTCCAGCCTCATGGCTGAGATACTGACTGTAGCCATGTTTATCAGCACAAATCTGTGGCGTTTCAAGGTCCTTGCCAGCAAACAAGCTACAACACTCAAATGCTCTCTCTGTAGCTGACCTCCTGCCTCAAAGAGTCAGAGTTTGCCCTGGCAGGATGGCCCACAAAGCCAGCATTTTAAATGGTGCAGCTTTTTTTCCTGCTACAGCTGAAAACCGAAAAGCATGCATTCAGCTTTTCATCAACACCGTTTAAGTGTTTCGTGGCAGGATCTCTTAAGAGAGCTGCAAGTTTTTGCAGCTGAAGCTGAGTCAGGAAGCCTCTCTTAGATGAGAGCGCTTGCTTGCCTCTAGCAAGCAGAGCAGACTCAAGAAATTGCTGCTAACAAGAAAACATGCTTTATTCTATTCTTTCCCAAGCTTTCGCAGGCTTTCTGTGGATTCAGTTGTCCACACATTGGGGGCCATTCTGTAGTGGGAACTGCGGGCTGTGTTCCTGCAGCCCCAGCTCCTGGTCACTTGGCTATCTTATGCTCCAAAATAACAACACACAAACTGTATTCTTTTAAACACTGCTTGGCCCATTAGCTCTAGCCCTTACTGGCTAATTCTCATATCCTGATCAACCCATCTCTAATAATCTGTGTAGCACCAGTCTTACCGGGAAAGATTTAACATGTCTGACCTGGCAGCTTGCTTCATCGCGTCTGCCCCAGAGAGGAGAGCTATCGAGTCTGAGCTCACTTCCTCTTCCTCCCTGCATTCTGTTCTGTTTACTCCACCCACCTATGTTCTAACCTATGAGGGCCAAGCAGTTTCTTTATTTTTTAACCAATGACCTTTCTCCATCAATCATTGCTCTATGGGATTGGGAGGGCTTGTGTAAATGGTAATTGTGAATGACAGAGGAAGAGAGTAGCTACTTACACCCACTATTCACAAACATGTGCACATTCAGGTACACCCTGACATATACACATTCCTATCACACAGATATTCACACACAAATGCAAAGCATATATCAATTATCCCATTTTATGTTAGTATTAATTTTCTAATATTGATGAGATGCAAGTAAATATAATACAAAATATTTATGGACCACTCAGATCATTTGACAGAAGAATTAATAATACATCTTTTGGAAATTTCATAATACACCAACAGTTTTAAAATATTTGCTTAAAATATTATCCCTTAAGTTTGAGTGTTCACTATTTTTCTGTGTAAAATTTGAGAGGATAAAATTTGACTTTTCAAACTTGGATAATTTGTCATAAAGGTATAAAGAAAATTCTCTAAATGATTTTTGTTACATTTACATGACATAATCTCAATGCAGTGTATAAGTGGAAACTAAAGCAAAAAACTACCCAGAGACAAAATCCAAGAAACTGCATTCATTTCAATGTTTTACCAATAAATTTGCAAAACTTGTGCATGTTGTGGACTTTGGAGCTTTAGTGGCCAGCAATGCCAAGATAGCTCACATTTTCATTAAGTTTGACACTCCTTAGTCAGAGCTTCATTATAGAGAATCACTCTACAGCTATAGGCAGAGACGTGAAACTCATCAGTGAATGTGGACAAAGAGCAAGAAGTGAACAAAATGCATGTGGAATTACCACAGGACTTTTTAGGTCCATCATTGCCCTGTGACATGCCCATGTATGAGGCACTACCAGTTAAGGCTCTTTAGCTCTCTGAGCTATTTTACTATTTTTATGTATTCCCCCAAATCAGTAATCCGATCCTGTGACTAATAGAAAAATATATGTACAAAATTTTGACATTACAATTCTTACTGCATAGTCTCCCGTTGCCAGCATATGGTAATACAGAACAAATGTAGGGTTTGCTTCGGGAAGAGCTAGGCAGAATAGTAAAGGTGTTTACATTTATCAATAGCTTTTCTAGTTGTTTCTAGTTTTGCATGCTTATTTTTAAATAGCAGAATCTTCTTTTCTTGGAACTCACCCCATCTGTGGTAGAACAAATATAAGCAATGAAGCCATAGAATGAATTCATGTGTCAAAAGTAATAGAAAGTGCTCAGGTATTAAGTTCATTATATCTCTGTTATTATTATTTATGAAAATACAAAATATGTTATCAAATTTTGAATGGTCACTTCTGAAAACGTGAATAACAAGTAACATTGTACATTCTGAGCCTGTTATATTTAGGAATATATGTGTAAATACATACCTATGTGTAGGTATCAACAAGCAAAGTAAAAAGAGGCAATGAATTTGAGAGCAGGGAGGGTTACATGGAGGGCTTGGAGTGGGAAAGGAAAGATAGAGATGTTGCAATAATTTTATAATCTCAAAAATTAAAAATTCACAGAACATAACAAATATCTCACATCTTAAAAATAAAATGCATTATTTTTGTTTTTCACTATGAACAATCATGAACATTCAAATTTTATATTACATAAATTTTCTAATAAATGAGAGAAAAAGTGATGACTGCTAAATTTTTAAATTCCCTCTAGGTAATGTAAATAAAATGTTAATATATTTAAAATAATTCTGGATTAATATAGATAAGTTAGTCAGGCAATAGGAAGACAACACACCCTTTTTTATAGTACATTATTTAAAAAGTAAAGATTGTTATATATATATATATATATGGCCAGTAGTGTTAATTTCTATTTTAATTTGGTGTCTGTTTCTTGTCTTTAAAGAGTTTATAGGCCCTTTGAGCAGATAATTATACCTAGATGTATGATTAGTATAAATATGTCTACTATAGCTAGGTATAAAAATGTAAACTAGTTACACTTTTCTCCCATGAAACTGATTCCATTTTTTATAGTTTTTATAGTTCTCAGCAACATTAGTATCTTAGGAAATAGAAACTTTATCTATCCCTTGACTCCACACATGTACAGACTCCTCTCCTGACAATGTTTTATGGCAAGATAATAAATTTACTATAGTCAAAGAACCTAGATTGGGACATGATTGTCAAGCAAAGTCCATAGTTCGCCATGGGGTTCATTCTTAGTGTACAAAAGTCTAATGGCATGTGTCCACCACTCCAGCACCCTACAGAACAGCTTCATTGTTTGAAGAATCCTGGGTGTTCTGCCTCCTCATGCCTTCCCAGCTAATCTCTAGCAAACACCGATGTCTTACTGTCTCCATAGTTTCTCTCTTTTCCAGATTATCATATGGATAGAACCACACAGCATTTACCTCTTTCTGATTGACTTTTCTGCTTGGTGATACATATTTCAGCTTCATGTAGCTTTTCTTCTCTTCAGTTATTTGAAAGTTCCACCTTTCATCTATTTCCATTGTAACTGAAAGACACTGCGGTTGTGAGGTTGGTTACATTTTAAAACTTTCTAAAATCTTAATATTCAAGGAGAACAGAAATACACGAATAAAATTAGGCTACAGAAAACCATCATATTTTATTTTACTTCTTCTATAACCACCTTATATTCTATGTTAATTGAGGGGAATTATGGAGTTGGCCTGATCTAGCTGCTTTGAGATGCATGGGTCATATATCTTTCAGGTTAGAGTCCCAGCACCTGGGGCACTGTATTCTTTTCAGTTCTTGGGAAACTGAGGCCACACTCAGACAGTGAGGCATTCAGGCTGCTTTGTGTTCCTCTGTGTTCCTTAGAAGCCAGAGAAGCATGCAGAGGCTTAACAGGACAATTAGTCTTAGACATTAATCTTGTATACCCTGTAGAGTTTACAAAATCATTATATACCTGACAATTACTGTCATATTGATCCTGATAATTGCCATTGTGTTCTGTTTCTGATAAAGCAATAGAATGTCTGATTGCTTAGAATAAACTGTCACATCCTCAATCTTGCTGTGGCTCCTCCATCCTGGCCTGACTTTCATTTCCATAGCCCATCAGGTAACCTGGACTCGGTATGCAAACTCTGCTTCTTTCAGTTAATAAGTTGATAATTAATGTGTCCCAACTTCTTGTTAATATATGTGAATAGAGCTCTATGTGCATCCTTGGATAATACGTTCTTCAGTTCACTCAGTGGCAAATTCTAATCTTCCAGATCTATCATTACCAACAGTTTTTCACTCCTTAATCTTGTCTTCTTTTGTTCCTCAGAATGATGCAACCCTTGAGAGAATACAGGGATGTCTCACTGCATTTTTTTTATTAAAGATTTCTGACTCCTCCCCACCACTGCCTCCCATTTCCTTCCCCCTCCCCCAATCAACTCCCCCTCCCTCAGCAGCCTGAAGAGCAGTCAGGGTTCCCTGCCCTGTGGAAAGTCCAAGGATCTCCCACCGGGAACTCACCAAGGCCAGCTGGACTGGGTCTGAAAAAGCATGGGATAAAACCGGACTTGCTGAACATAGCAGACAATGAGGGCTGCTGAGAAGTCAAGAACAAAGGCACTGGGTTTTGATCCTACTGCACGTACTGGTTTTGTGGGAGCCTAGGCTGTCCAGATTCTCACTGCATTCTTAATAATTTCATTGGGTGATGCAGCCCATATTTGATAATTTCAATTTTCTGAAAATGATCAAAGTCAATAGTCTTTCCTGAGAGATGATAAATAAAATATTAGGGTAAATCATAAACGACTTGAAAATCTGTAATCTATAACCTAAACTTTACAGTCATGTTAATTTAATAATCATGAATAGTTTATGATAAATATCTATAGAATTAAATAATGTGTCTATTTATACAAATAATAGTCATTGTATTTTGGATTGACATGTGTCTTACAACCAATCTTTCTTTCAGGGAACATTTTATATAAGAAATATATATTTTCATAAGTTTAATTCTGAACATAATGTTGAGAAATATGTATCAATAAGCACATAAAACTCTCTAAATTGTTCTCACTAATGTTGAATCACCAGCAGAGATTGCAAAAATAAGTACTCCTGACAGATCATAAAAAGAACCTTTTTATTTGACCTTGTATTACAAACAGACATGTCATACTATTGAGATCACTTCTTCAGTTCTGAGAAACAGTTAAAGGATTTAGAAGAAGCCTGCCTTTGATTTTCTCTTTTTCTGTATCTGTGAAAATAAGGAACACTGAAAGCAATGTTTTTGTATGTCAGATGTTTTAGGGCCACCCACTTACACAGTGAGATTTGGACAGGAAGCTAGTTCTAGTCATTTGAGGGAAACTGTGAAAATAATTGTAGTGTGATTCACGAGAGAAAATTGAAATCTTTTTATAGTCTTCCCTTTTGACTCACTCTCCTCACCAGTTCTTCCAGTCAGATGGAGAGGGATATAACTACTTCAGGATAGTTTAAATGCACAGTGTGTAATCATTTCAGGTGAATGATTAACTATGACTCCTGGTGAATGGAAAAAGACAAGAAATGTTAGAAACAGCCATTAGAATTCCCCACTTAGTCTGAGCCTGATGTCTCTACCATTGGGTTAACGCTAATGCTTCCTCTAATATTACTTTCCTCATAAATTCAAGAAATGTAACTCATTTATTGTTTTAGTAGTTTTATTTACATTGTGAGCCGATGCTGTTGGTTACTTTAACTTTAAAACACAATGTGGAAAACAATTCTGGAAATTACAAGGTCTTTTATTATAACCCCTGGTAAAGGGAAGAGAGGAACACTATAGGCAATGCCATGTTCGTGATGACCATTGCAGCTGTGGCTGGAAGTAGAATGTGATGTGTACACAGTATCTAAAGCCAGTGTTATCCCAGAAGAAGGAACAGCACAGGCAGCTGAACCTGTGTCATCAATCTGAGATAGCAAAGGATGGCAGAAAGTGTTCATCATATGTGCCAATGCCTGTCAATTGTTAGAAGATGCTTGGACTATGCTAAATAATTTGAAGATACATCTAAGTTCAGGCTAATATAAAACAATGATTTATTATCTGATATTCAAATACACAAAAATGATATTAGAAAAAAAAAGTGCTAAGTATTAAAACTGCCCTTTAAAAAAAAAAAGAGGAACAACAATCCCTCAGGTTTCTTTGGGGTTGGGCATTTTTGTGTGTAAATTAAAAGCATAGAGGGCATGCAGTTATTTCGAAATATTCCTTCTATTCAAGAATTCATGCATGTAGGGTATTGTTCTCAGAAAGACACTCTTTACTATTTGCCTCTCAGAGACAACTTATGGACAAGCTGAGTTTTTCATGTATTAACTATGTAGTGAAATAACAACTCAGCAACACAAACAATATTTCTAGATTTAGTAAAATTAACAAGTGAAGTTTACTATAGGAGCCTCACATTCCTATACATGTAAATCGAAGAAAGCAAACAGAAAATCTGCAATAAGGGTTAAATACAGCAAGTCCCTGAGATCATGTTTTCATTCCCTGACCACTTACAACATGCCTATACTTCCAAAACAGAGGTTTTGGAGAAGAACTCAAATATTTAGTTTCTTGAAGTTTGGGAGTTACTAGAATATCCCCCCAGGATAAAAAGAAAGATCCCAGAGAATGAGCATAGAATAAAAAATGTGCCAGTTCATAGGGTGCTAATCATCTCTTCAATAGCCTTGTCATTATTTTTTAAGGGTGACTTAGAAGTTAACTACTGATGGATGATACTCCAAGAAGATACAAAGGAAGCAAGGAAAAAAAGAAGTCTCTTGAGTTCCTCAGTGTTGTGGTTAGGAACTGTATCATGAACAGTGGTGTCTTCAGAAGTTTCAAGTCACTGGGAATCAATACAGGTGCTTTTGAAGCTCATTTGTAGCCCATTTCCTTATTTCTTGACTAAAGCACATGTTCCTAAGGTATCTGAATCCTTTGCAAGTAACATGTCTGATGTTTAAAGTGGGTATAGTAACAGGATTTATACTTCCTATTATGGCTTCAGACACAACTTTCAAGAAGTAGAAATTAGTTTAGGAATGATTAGAATCTGTGTCTGAAATATTTCCTGGGGAAATGTGACACAAACATCTATGTACTCCAAATAGGAAATGGACAACAAAGTAATAAGACCATCCAAGTCTAACTAGGTGAACATAAGTTCACTGAGGTTACCTATAGGAGTATAGGCGAGGAGTTATTGACTTAAAGGTTATCACACAAAGCCCACTGCCTAGCATGGGCGACAACTCACAAAAACTAGACCCTTGGGTTTACTGGGTGACTTGTAGGCATATGGACAGTTCCAGTCTCTTCTAGGCAGCTTTACTACTGTGAATCTGTCCAGTAGTCCTTATGGTTCATATAATCCTGGGCAAGAAGGAGCCTTGCAAATCTGGTCAGTTTCAGGAATTTCCTGAGACTTGTAAGTTGTTTGCTTTCTGAGTAATAAGGCACCTCCATTTAGAATTTTGTGAGCCTAAATAATGCACCAGGCCCCCAGCAAAGAATAGGTACACAAGAGGTTTTTACTTGAGTAAGAAAATTGTAAGTTCCTACCATAAATCAGGGATTGATATTAGGTGAATAAGACCAGGTAATTACACAGAATGTTTAGAAGGAAAAAAAAAAAAAAAGACAAAAAATCCAAGCGCTACTATTAAAAAAAAATTAGAAGTATTTCTCACCTTTAAATATTTGTCATGCTTGTCAAGTTAGGAAAATTTTTAGTTATGATTTTTTTAAACCATCATGAGATTTTGTATACACAGAACTCATGCTTCTTTTTTTATTATGTATGTTTATTATTATTGCCAGGATGCCTAAATGGGCTCTGAAGAAAGTGGTTCATCTCAATGTATTTTATTGCAGTTAAGCAGAGATTGTAACCCAAATCTCCCAAGCAAGCACTATTTAACTGCTGACACATTCCAGGTCAAGTCCAACTGCTTCATTTTGTGACCTTTAAAAATTAAATTTAGACTTACAAATAAGTCAACTCGATAGGGTTCAAACTAAGACCAGCTCTTCCTCCAAGACAAACAGAAAGCTGCCTTGGTGTTTCTCTGAAACACCAAGATATAGTAAAACTGGTAAAAAATAAAAGTCCAGATCCAGTTTCCAAATTATCAATAGCCAAAAAACAGTGGATGGAAAACAGAAAACAGAGATAAGAAATCAAGGGATAGAACAGTACAATTATGGAAAAGCATCTAGGAATATGAACACCTCTCACCAATCATGAAATACTTGCCATTACTCTCTGTGTAGCACAAGAGAGCCAGGATATTAGCCTTAACTGAAGTAGCACAGGATAGCCAGGAAATTAGCCTTTACTTGCCAGGAATTTAGGAATAAAGTATGACCTCATAGAGTTTCATGAAAAAATTTTCTAGTGGAGAAATTTAATCTGTATACACATTTATGACTGAATGTCATCCAATATAATGGTCAGTCTGAGAGTCAAAGGAAATTTCCCATTCTAACAAATATTTTTCTTTTCTAAATGGTCCCTGTGTCTTAATCAAATGAGGTAAACTTGAATTGCATAAAACAGTTTCCATTAACTAACATTATGCTAATTAAAAAAGCATCTAGCTGTGAACTAACTGTTATAAAATGCCATAAGGTGTTTGACAATTCCACAAGGTTGGAAATTTACAATGCATCAGTTTTTCTTGGTGATGCACTGTGTTTGTCACTGCAGTTATCAGGCTAGTGTGCTCCATGTGTTCCTTTCAATTGATACTATAGGACAAGGTCTTAGCACTATGTTGGGAAAATGAGTGGGGCTTATAAAATATCAGCATAGATAGGTACTACAATTAATGACAATGCTGATTTGGTACAAAACAGATGACTTCAAAATCATTAAAGACAGAATTGTTTAAAAAAATATTACTAATCCAAGTTCCTATAATCAGTGTTGTAGTTAGATTCTAGGGACCATGTTATCTGTCTAAGTACTGGCCACTGATCTTAACAAGCGCTGGATCTTGCTCATTAGCTATAAGACTGTGTTCTGACCTCTGACCGAACGCTGGAATATTCCCAGCGCAACAATCACTGATGGTCTGGAGTAAATCATCAGAGATGCACTCGACTACTGAGTTAATGTGAAAAAAATCATCCATTCCGGTGCAAATGTTCTTATTGCTATAAAAGAATAACTGAATAGGTCAAAGTTTTCTTCACAAGTAACCATGACCCACCTGAGATCATCTCTGTTGAAGACTCACAACAAAAGCTCAAAAACACTCAAATGGATTTTTAACTTAGGAAAATCATATTTCAGAATGGAAAATCACAGAAGTCCTGGCAAACCCTTCATTATGAAAATGCATCAGAATTTGAAACACAAAATGCTTTAATAAAAGTTCAACTCTTACCACCATAGGATCTATGCAGAACCAAACCAAGAGGCTGGTCTTTATTTAGAAACTTGGAATGAGGTGCTGCATAGGTCTGCACCAGGTCCTCTGCACTTATATTATGACTTCTAATTTAATGTTTTTATAGGATTTCTGCGTGTGCAAACAAGTGGGTCTCTGGTCTTTGTGCCTTCTCTTGAGCCCTTTTCCTTCTGTTAGTGTGTCTTGTTCTACTTTGATGTGATAGTTTTTGTTTTATCTTACTGTTTTTTACTTTATTTTTTTTAAAATCAATGGAGGAATGAATGAATGAAAACCTTGTAGGATATGGTAAAACACTGACTAGTTTTCTAGATGTGGCTGGGGCTGTATTTCTAACATGCTTCCAGGTGGAGTGGAAGCATGCTAGTGAGGAACACTCCCTGATTAGCAATTGTAGTTATTTTGTTGGTTAGTTGGTTGATTGGTTATTGGTTAATTCGTTGGCTTTAGACCTCTAACTTTCACCTTATACTTTGTAGTATTTATAATTCATTTACATTAATATTTATTTTGTTTGTTTTCTATGCTGGAGCTATAACCCAGGGCCTTGCTCATGCTAGGCAAATGCCCTTCCTCTGAGCTATATCCTATCTCAGAAAAACAACAACAACAAGAACAAAAAACAGTATCTTTTCTGCCCATTGAAATCAACCGGGGGTAAATTTCAAGACACCTCACACCACAAGGGTAATTTCTTTTATCAATTAAATAATGAATTCGGATTATACCTTATCATCAGTAGATACAAAGCCAAGATGAATATTAACTGTTGGCACCTAATGTGCAAAATTTCTCCAGGGCTCTTGTTAGAAGCAGTGGCTACTTACTCGAATGTGTGCCACTGTCACAAAAGCTTGGGCCAGGAAAAAGGTAAGTGTTCAGATTTGATTTGCTCATTTCCCCCTACACAGGTCTACAGAGGTCAACTTGCTTTTTAACCAAAAGAGTTGCTTATTGTGTTGAATCTATGTCACTACTTTTGGGTAGGAATATATAGAGTTTAGAATTTAAATTGGCTTTAATTGACACAGTACATAGTGATAGATAATAAATAGTAAATCCTGTCTTACTGAGCCATCCTGAATAAAGAAATATCTCCAATAACCCATAATTATTAAAGAGAAACTCTTATGTAACATTTGTATTGGCAAAGGAGGAAACATTCATAGCAGCAATCCAAAAGAAAATCAAGATAATTATGGTGCTGGCTGCCACTATGGTAATGTGCTTACAAGGCAGGGCTATAGAAATCAACTTTAATTTCTTTGCACTCCGGTGAACTGCATGATAGAAAGCCACCCCAGCACTTCACCACTGCCTGTTCCTCTATTAATGAACATGATGATTTAAAAGCAAATCTTTTTCCAGTGATATCTACAATTTTAAGGTTTTTTTTTTTTGTTGTTTGGTTGGTTTTTTGGTTTTTTTCGAGACAGAGTTTCTCTGTGGTTTTGGAGCCTGTCCTGGAAGTAGCTCTGTAGACCAGGCTGGTCTCGAACTCACAGAGATCCACCTGCCTCTGTCTCCTGAGTGCTGGGATTAAAGGCGTGCGCCACCACCGCCCGGCCCAATTTTAAGTTTTTTAAGCAACAGTAAGTTACCGTATCTCCCTCGCAATTTTTGCTACTACTGACAACTTTAAAGGAAATCGTACTATTTTCTAAATATTTCGCTTTCTATTCTCAGCACATTAAAATTTCACCCATTTGTTCATTCTGTCTCTCTGTTCAATTTATTGAGTTAACACTTACTGTGCGTGGTACTACATTATATTCAAAAGATAAAGCAGTGGTAAAACTAGCACATTCCCTCTTAGATTTGACACTATAGAGCAACAGGCACACCCTCCTAATTATAGCATCAAACATAAAATCCTAGGGTGTTGTTTTAAAAAATGCTAAAATAAAGAGGAAAAATAGAGGACATCTATAACACCAGACTTTGTAATTATTAGTTTCATCTCTTCAGGGAGGACAGGGGAGATAATCTTGAAGAAACCATATTCAAGGGGTGGAAGAGGAAGCATCTGAGACTGAACACAAGTGGAAGAGGAACATTTGAAGAGCAAGGCAATGAAGAAAAAGTCGGGTGGAAAAGGGAGCATGGCAAGTAGACAGAGGGCTAGAAACGGGCTGCTGCGCCTAGGACTCAAGAGGAGGCGGTGCTATGCTTCACATAATAATTTTCCAGATTATATCAGATTTTAAAAGTTGCCTTTAAGCGATTGAGTGACATGGGGCGTCATACGCATGGCAGACGGTTTAAGCTAAAGCCGAGTCCTGTTTGAAATTTTCTCTAACAATTCTATAATTCATTTAGGTTACAAGGTCTCAATACCTCGCTTTTAATAAGTGTTAAATTATTATACCTGTTCATCTCATAACTGTGCAAAATTTTCAAATCCTTATAAATAGAATGAACTCATACAGATGGCAAGCAGATCAGCATACAGAATTTTTACGTTTAAGTCACCCTCCTGCAGTGAGGTCTATTCTTCTTTGATCATATCTTGGATTATCTAAATCCCAAGAGTCTGGGTACACCCGTGAGGGCTATTTTTCTTAATTAAATAATTGAAGTTGGAAGATTCTTTCGGTCCAGATCTTTTGCAGTGGGAAGATCCACCTTTATTCTGAGCCACACCTTCTAGTGACAGCCTATATGTAGAACATGGAAACAAGAAGCTCTCTGTTTGCCTGCTTGTCCTCGTTCTTGCTGGCAAGGCTATTCATTAACTGGTATTAGAGCCTACTTCTTAGGAACCCTGGCGTATATTGAACACCAGCAGAGACACCCAGGCTTGTGAATGGAAAGACTACTGGATTTTTAGACTTTCTATTCACGTACAGCCCTTGCTGCACTAGGTTGGCCACAGTCTGCAAACCACTCTATTAAATCCCCTTCCTCTACCTCTGTACAGACTCATGCTATCAGCACTGTTCCTGTAGAGAACTGTGATGTGTACAGATTTTATAACCGGATGTCGTTCTAGAGAAACAGAAGTATACGAATGAAATTTTAAGTATCTGAAATTAGCTTTCCAATTTTCCAACAACCACAGTTACTGAATCCTCTTCATTTATTGAAGCATTTCCTGGGAGCTTGGAGAGTAGTAAAAGCCCATAGTGTGTGCTATTTTGCAAACTCTTGGAGCCTAATGGATTTAATTAATTTGATTCAACAATGTAAGGGGCAAAGGGTTTGTTGACTGTGTATATAAAACCTTTGATAATCTGTGGAAATAAGCAAAACGATGATGCTGGCTATTGTTTCTAGCATATCTGAATAAATTATGAGGAACGTGGAAAGGGGAAGCTATCTCTTTACTTTATTTTTCTTGCTCTCACTGGCAAGTTCATTTCTTCATGGACATTAGACCCTACTTCTTTAGATTTCAGAACATACTGAAGACCAGCTGAAATACCCAAACTCATGGACTAAACAACTACTGGGTTCTCGAACTTTCTGTTGGTAGAGAACCATTGCTGAGCTAGCTGAATCTCAGTCTGTAAGCCAATTGTATATAGATAGATGATAGACAGACAGGTAGGTAAGTGGGTAGGGAGGGAGGTAGAGGTATAGTCTGTCAGTTTGTTCCTCTAGAGATCCCTGACAAATATAACTGGTTGCTCACATTATAAATTATACATTTAGTTCTTGTTTATGCTCTTATTTGTTGTTTTGGAGACAGGGTTTTTCTATGTATTCCTGGCTGCCCTGGAACTTTCTCTATAGATGAGGCTGGCCTAGAGCTCAGAGACAAGACTGCCTCCTGCTCCCTGAGTGCTATGATTAATGGCATGCGTCACCACCACTAGACTCATTTTAAATTATTCTTTAATTTTAATTAAAATATAATTACAACTTTCCCCCTCTAGTTCCTCCCATATCTCAACTTCACTCACTCTCAAATTGATGGTCTCTTTCATTTTGAATACATACACACATATGTACATAAACACATATTATATACTATATACATATACATGTATAGATTTGTACATAAAATTAACTAATCCCATTCAGTGTTTCTCATATGTATAGTGTATATGATTTAATTGCTGAACACTTGATATTGGATAACCTTTTATTTAATATCATTATTTGTTCTTCATAATAGTTAGAGGCCTTAATCATAAAGATTTATGTCTTTTACTGGAGTAAAGGCTTAGACAACTATTTAGCCTTAGCTGAATAGTACCAAAATAACACCATAAAAAAATCAGGTGGCTGGATCAATCATAGAACAGAACACAGATCAGAAAACTTATCTACAAAGTCCTAGATAGTAAATACTTCAATCTGTGACCCCCCTAAGTAGGTGCCATTACAGTAGGTGAGGGACAGGCAGTGCAATGTGATTTTCAACACTGCACTCAATCTTTTAAATGTATACCGGAACTATATCAACAATACTTCAGAAAGACAGCCATGTGGAATCCTGTCTTCCATGTAACCGAGATAGAATAGCTTGAGTATTAGAGTGTGGAATTGCTTATTTCTTTCCTTGCTCTAATTTTTAACCTTCAAAATCATGCAGTAGTCAGCAAAAGTTCTGGAAATGTCCAGAAGCAGAAAGACTACTTTTTCTTTTTTTAGTAACATTGCTTACGGAAACTGTCCTGGGTGTCACATAACTTTCTCAGTCTTCAGCTTGTTAAAAGCAATCATCTGCTCCATTAAAATCTACTACAAGCAATGGAGCATGTGAACCTTCTGAGAATTTCTATACTGACAATTTTAATGTTTAAATTTCATTATATTATTAATTGTAAGGGAAGCACAATTCTATGTAATAGAACATGTTTTCTACTTATTGAATCACTGTCATTTTACTCTGTTTTAATTCGTTTCTATTGCCAGAACACTAATCGTATTCTGGAACATGATCAAATGTCTGCAATCATCTAAGCACAATGTAGAAGACTCTCTGTGGCCTTGGCAGAAAGTGTTCCTAGCTCTCCAGCAAATGCATCAATCATGGAGAGCTAATGAGATTTCTATAAAGTTCCTACTTAGCTAAGGAAGATAAAAACTTTTGCTGTTTTCCTGAGAAAATAATGAAACCTAAAGAAAAATCAAAATGACTATAGTTTGAACAAAATAAAACAGTTATTTATATTATCTCCAACATCATATATCCTGAATTAGTCCTAATTTAGTATTTATGATGATCTTATACATGGAAAAGTATTCTTTTTTTTTCCACTCAGATTAGATTAAGCATGGGAATCTTTTCTTCATTTCTTCATTGAATTAAAAAGAATCATAAGATCACCCCACCACATCTAGGTCATTTTGAAATGCTCATTTCCTCTTGTCCTATCCTGGACATTCCTGTCAAAGGTTCGTTTCCTACACTCTAATAAGAAATGTTACTATTTTCAAATGGGTTTTTAACAGTTACCTTTGGCTGGGCAGTGATGGCACACACCTTTAATCCCAGCACTCGGGAGCAGAGGCAGGCGGATCTTTGGGAGTTCGAAGCCAGCCTGGTCTACAAGAGCTAGTTCTGGGATGGGCACCAAAGCTACAGAGAAACCCTGTCTCGAAAAAACAAAAAAAAAAAGTTACCTTTACTACCAACGATCAGTTTGTCAATGATCAGTTTAAAAACACCCGAAGGCATTTCCTCCCCCTACTTCCATTTTCTATCACTTCCCTGAACTGCACTGTCCTTCTTGTTGTCTTGTTATTCCTTCTGTTTTTCAATCTTACTCCTGTCTTAATTTTTCTGATCAAACCTTTTTGTCTCAATTTACCAGGATTCTGTTGAGGCGTATGTCCTTTCTCCACCAATATGGTAACTGTATGGTCATGGAAAGTGTGTTAACATTTATTTGTTATATGTTTCAGTTTTCTTTATCGTCATATAGAATAAGCTCAATAAATGTAAGGGTGCCTGAGATGGAATTGAAAAATGAGAAAAACGGATTGAAATATTGCATTTACTGCTTCTATACATAAAATCACAAAGCAGAATGTCACAGCTACTTGCAATAGTAAATCTCATGGAATTTCTTCTGTTATTCAAGCACAGCCTAAAATTATTAGGATAATAATATGTTTGTAGATGAACAATATGTGATGTTTTCCTGTGGTTATTTTTGGTGCTTATTATTATCATACAATATTCTATTTTGTTAAAAACCATATTTTTTCTTGCTACTAATAGAATTTTGCTGCTCAGTAAATTATTTCTTTAGGGACTTTTTATGCTCTCAGATAAAGGGAGAAAAGGAGAATATTAATGCCTGTGTACATTACCTAAAATATTTTACCTTAAAACATTTTCTTATTATAGAATATCATAGTTGAATTTTATGTTGTCTAATGAACTAAAATTCATGAGCTCCTTTTGGTGTATATGAATTATAAAAACAACTTACCAATTTACTTTTCTTTAGAAACTTATTTTTATTATCAACCAATCTTCATTAGATTAAAATTCCTTTTATATTACCCTAAAAGAGCAATTCTTATTATAGTCTGCCTATAATGCATTAAAGTCTTTCTTCTGTGTTTATGGTACTGTTTCTGACTTTGGAGAAAGACGGTCTTTTCAAGTATAACATATTTGAGTAGAGTATGAGTTTCACATTTTCTGTCACAAGAAACTACTAAGAATGAAGTATGAACAGTCATAGAATATTCTCTCTTCTGGACCTGACTTGTCTTCAAAGGCTCATGTGTTACAAATGCATTCCCCTAGCTGGGGCTACT
Organism: Chionomys nivalis; assembly: GCF_950005125.1. Classification (NCBI taxonomy): domain Eukaryota; kingdom Metazoa; phylum Chordata; class Mammalia; order Rodentia; family Cricetidae; genus Chionomys; species Chionomys nivalis. Next base: position 15,872,855 of record NC_080091.1, on the reverse strand, counting down.
GAGGGTACAGAAGGACATCTTTAAAATGTGGATCATAGTAGAGAATTTGAGATTGTTGTGGCCATTGCTTTGAAGGAGGCTGGAGGTCTCTGTTCTCACGCTCTCTTTCCTTCTCACCAAAAAAAGAGAGGGTCTGCTCCACCACATGCTCCCTGTCCTGACACACCCAGATATGCCCAAAAGCACCAGGGTCAAGTTTATGTCCCCAAACTTCCCAAACTGTATGTAAAAATAAAATGTACTATTTATAAGTTGATTTGTCTCTGGTATTTGATAGAATGATAGAAAACTGTTTAACACAGATGTCCCTTAACAATGTATAATGATATAGGTTTAAAACCCACACAATATACAATGCATTAAAAATATAATGTATAATATATAAATTCAAATTTTTGATTCATACTTTTCATCACAGCTTAGAAATTTGTTCCATATGTAATAGACTTTCTTGTACATACCTGTATTATACCCTGTTTTTTGGTTTATGCTACAGTCCCAGTAATATATTTCCCTTTACTATATTTAGGGGGAAAAGGTATGATTACAACGTCAGTTGGTAAATTACTCTGTTTGATTTTACGTTTTTGTTCAATGATTAGGAATTTTTTTGCAACACACAGTTGTCACAGTTAGTCCCAACTCCATCATTCAGAACTCCTACCCTGTATCAAGAGATCCACTTTATCAGTTTACAGCCAGCAGAGTAGACACAAATGCTATCAATCCTCTAGGCATGCAAATAGCCAAAGTCTCTCTTTAGTTACTTTGGTTTTCAACTTGGCAGCTTGAGGTCACTGTGGTCATGACTTTGAAGGGGCATAGTTACTTAAATATCACTGTTTGAAATAAAATTAGGACCTTTGTTACCATGATCATAGAGTATTCACAAACAGTATGCCCTGTAAATTGCTGGTTTCTGTTGCAGGAGGGCCGCTTGTTTGTTCCTGGCTGCCCAGATCACAAAATAATCACACAGAAACTATGTTATTTAAATCACTGCTTGATCAATCACTTAAGCATATTTTCAACTAGCTCTTACATGCTAATGGGTTAACCCATTTCTATTATTTTATATTTTACCATGAGGCTCATGGCCTACTGGCAAGATTCCAACTGACAACTTGTGTCTTTCCCCTCTGACAGCTCCATGGCATCTCCCTGACTCTGCCTACTCCCTGTATATATCTTTTCCAGCCTTGCTATATTCTGTTAAGCCCTTGGCCAAAAGTTGCTTCTTTATTCGTTAACCAATAAAGCAAAACATATACAGAAGAACTTCCCACATCAGGGTTCCTGAAGGGAAAATTCCAAATCAGACAAAACAATTGTGGGGAGAGCCACCTTAGATAGCTTCCATGTCATAAATCTGGTCTATGGTACACGTAAACAATATTTAATGAGAGGGGGGAAGTGACCCCTTTCATCCATGCCATCATGAGCTCATTTTCATGTTATTAATGTAAATGAGGATTTTTAAAATAAAGTTATGTTTGTTTCAATATGCACTGATTCAGTGATTTATAATAACAACAATATCTCACATTCTGATTAGAATAACAATAGACCATATGATTAAAATAGTTTATATTCTACCAATAGTCTACCTTTTCTAAATTCTTTTCCAATTTATATTATTTCTTAATGTATTTTGTTATTTACATTAGTAGTTCAAAGTACTCTAGCATGAGTTTATTATTTACATGAAAAATATGGGGAAATGTGACAATCGGCCCAAACTGAGAGTAGAATAGAAGTCAAACAGCTTATGACATGGTATGTGTATATGTATAAGAGAAAGTGAGTTGTATGTTTCTGTGTGAGAGAGCTGTGGGGAAGAGAAAGACAGACAACAGACAGACCGACAGACACAGAGACAAGGAGACAGACACAGAAAAGCAAAGAGAGAGTAAAACCTCACAGAACAGCATAAATGCTTTTGGTTTTATAAACAGGAAAATCTAAAACTGTTGAAATAAAAAAGCTGGAGAAGTGTATTGAAGACTGCCTGCCTATCTTCACAGTCCTCCTAAGGCAAAAAAACCTCCCTCTAATTAGGTTTCTAAAATAGTAAGGTCTCTCATGAGGCAGTTTTTTGGTTCTCTAAGGAACTTAGAATATTGGTTTCTGAAGTGAGAGTTACTAACTTACAATGGAACATTGTATCAAATCATACACTTGCAGAAGAGAACAATTTCACTTTATTTTATCATAAATTAATATTTGCAACTACTTATGATGCTCAGAACAAATGACCAACAATAATCAGGATCTCAGAGCATAGACAAATCTGAATTTGTACTACCTTTCCACGTTGATTAGGCAAAGCCTAGTCAAAACAAATCCCGAACTACAGTAAATATTTAATGAATCATTAGGCTTTCATTCTTTTTTCACTTCTATAATTCACTGATGGCCTGTGGTTTCTAGAGGGTGCAGACTCAGGTTACATTTTGAGAGATCGAGCATTAAATTGAGTCATTGATGGTGACTGAATTTTTCATTTACACTTCAAAAACCATGAGAGTTAGAAGAAATTATAAAAGGTCTCTATAAGATATTTTGGTACCATAAACTAAATTACAGTTTATTAACATGGTTTACTTAAAATCTAAGACAGAACTATTTGACAGTCTTCAAAAATAGTTGGCATATGAATTATGCCAAGGTAACTGTGACTTCTCAAAACATGTAACAGTCACTCATGTACTGTTGACTTGACCAGATTCTAAACTAGTTTAGATATTTGTATCATTATACAAGCTACATTGATAATATCCATTCTATCAGTAATTTTTAGTAACTAGTAACAAGGTAATTATCAATGTTATAATTTCCATAAATGTAAAAACATAATTTACATGTTCAGTTTAGTTGTTCACAATCTTCATTAATAATCAATGTAGAAATGTAGTCTAAGGTTTAAAAGTTTAAAATTTAGTTCTGACTACTATTTGATTTATTTTTTCTGTGTGTTTATGTGTGAATGTCTGTTTTCATGTCTGTGGACATATGTTCTCTGTTTCTAAAATTCAAAGTAATATCCTACCCAAAGTTCAGTTACTCCTGTACACTGTACTACTTACTCCTTACTTGGATTTTCTTTTAAAATATATTTCATTTCTTACTTGCAGAATAAATTTAGGCACTTCTATGGAAATAATGAAAGTTTTACAAAACTTTATTAGACTCTGAAACAAGAGTAGTTGTAGTGGCATTTCAGTTGTATTTTAATAAATAAAACCTGCCTGAAGATCTGAGAGAAAAACAGCCACACTGGTCAGTTTTACAGACCAGGTAATTATAATACACACCTTTAATCCCAGAACCACAATGACACTCATCTTTAATCCCAATAGCCACACTAGTTGCCATAGAAACCAGGCAGTGCATTCCTTTAATCCAAGCCCTTGAGCGGATCCTAAAACAGGAGGAAACAGCTCTCAACACATGGTCTCATTCTGAGATTCCTGGAGGCAGGATTGCCATTTCAGACTGAGGTGAGAAAAATGTAATGACTGGCTGCTTTGCTTTTGGGGCCTTCAGGTTGAACCCAAAATTTTCTTTCAGAGTTTATTAATTGTGCATCATTTGGCACCCAATTTGGGGGGCATGAAATTACGAGAAAGCAATTGCCTGAGGTTTTTTAGCCAACAATCCAGGTCAGAGCTGGAAAGCCAATCTCAGAACTCAAAGTTAGCGCCTGGATTCGAGACAAACTCTAGCACTCCCCCCAGCTTAGCTTCCTCTCCTGCTGTGCCCATCTTTGCAGCCACACCATGGGGCACACACATGGCTTCCCAGGACACCCACATGGCTTCCCGAGGCCCCGAGGAGTTTTCTGTGGCTCCTGTAGTCAGTCCCTCAGCTTGTCCGCAGCCCCACGTGCATGTGGCTCCCACATGGCTACTACAGCTTCCCCTGACTCCTGCTGTTCATACACACCTGTTCCACGGCTGCCCTGACTGGAATCTCTCTCTTTTTTTTTTTCTTTTTTACTTAAAATTTCCAACTGCTCCCCGTTTCCCATTTCCCTCCCCCTCCTCCCACATATTGCCCCCTCCCCCCGCTCCCCTCCCCCTATCCCCACTCCACTTCTCCTCCCCCCAGTCCACTCCCCCTCCCTCTCGATACTGAAGAGCAGTCCAAATTCCCTGCTCTACAGGAAGACCAAGGTCCTCCCACTTCTATCTAGGTCCAGGAAGGTGAGCATCCAAACAGGCTATGCTCCCACAAAGCCAGTTCATGTATTAGGATCGAAACCTAGTGCCACTGTCCTTGGCTTCTCATCAGCCTTCATTGTCCGCCTTGTTCAGAGAGTCCAGTTTCAACCCATGCTTATTCAGTCCCAGTCCAGCTGGCCTTGGAGAGCTCCCAATAGATCAGTTCCACTGTCACAGTGGGTGGGTGCACGCCTCGTGGTCCTGATTTCCTTGCTCATGTTCTCCCTCCTTCTGCTCCTCATTTGGACCTTAAGAGCTCAGACGGTTGATCCAAATTGGGTCTCTGTCTCTCTCTCGATCCATCGCCAGATGAAAGTTCCTGTGCCATTCTCCTTGGCCTCTCGTCAGCTCTCATTGTCCAACACATTCAGAGAGTCTGGTTTTATCCCATGTTTTTTTCAGTAGCAGTCCAGCTGGCCTTGGTGAGCTCCCAATAGATCGGCCCCCCTGTCTCAGTGGTTGGGTACACCCCTCATGGTCCTGACTTCCTTGATCATGTTCTCTCTCCTTCTGCTCCTCATTATAACCTTGGGAGCTCAGTCTGGTGCTCCAGTGTGGGTCTCTGTCTCTATCTCCATCCATCGCTAGATGAAGGTTCTATGGCGATATGCAAGATATTCATCAGTATGATTATAGGAAAGGTTCATTTCAGGTTCCCTATCCTCAGGTGCCCCAATGAACTAACTGGGGACATTGCCCTGGGCTTCTGGTAGCCATTCCAGGTTCAAGTCTCTTGCCAACCCTTAGGTGGCTCCCTTAACTAAGGTATGAGTTTCCCTGCTCCCCCATCCAACCTTCCTTTACCCCCAATCACCCCGATTCCCCCAGTTCCCCTCATCCTCTCCTTCACACTTTTCTCTCCCCATCTCCCCTCATTCCCATCCCACCCCACCCCCCCAAGATTCCCATTTTTTGCCCATCAATCTTGTCTATTTCCCATAGCTGGGAGGATATCTATATGTTTTTCCTTGGGTTTACCCTCTTGTTTAGCTTCTTTAGGATCACAAATTATAGACTCAGTGGCCCCTATCCATGGCTAGAAACCAATTATGAGTGAGTACATCCCATGATCTTCTTTTTGGGTCTGGGTTACCTCACTCAGGATCGTATTTTCTATTTCCATCCATTTGCATGCAAAATTCGAGAAGTCATTGTTTTTTACCGCAGAGTAGTACTCTAATGTATATATATTCCACACTTTCTTCGTCCATTCTTCTATTGAAGGGCATCTAGGTTGCTTCCAGGTTCTGGGTATTACAAATAATGCTGCTATGAACATAGTTGGACAAATGCTTTTGTCATATGATAGGGCATCTCTTGGGTATATTCCCAAGAGTGCTATTGCTGGGTCCAGGGGTAGGTTGATCCCAATTTTTCTGAGAAACCGCCACACTGATTTCCAAAGTGGTTGCACAAGTTTGCAGTCCCACCAGCAATGGATGAGGGTACCCCTTTCTCCACAACCTCTCCAGCAAAGGCTATCCTTGGTGTTTTTGATTTTAGCCATTCTGACAGGTGTAAGATGATATCTCAAAGTTGTTTTGATTTGCATTTCTCTTCCATATAAAGTTGATTAATGTCCTCTCAAGATCTATGAAGAATTTTGATGGGATTTTAATGGGGATTGCATTGAATCTATAAATTGCCCTTGGTAGAATTGCCATTTTTACTATGTTGATCCTCCCAATCCAGGAGCAAGGGAGATCCTTCCATTTTCTGGTATCCTCTTCAATTTCTTTCTTCAATGCCTTAAAGTTCTTGTCAAATAGATCTTTCACTTCCTTGGTTAGAGTTACCCCAAGATATTTTATGCTTTTTGTGGCTATCGTGAAAGGTGATGATTCTCTTATTTCCCTCTCTGCTTCCATATCCTTTGTGTATAAGAGGGCGACTGATTTTTTTGGAGTTGATCTTGTATCCTGCCACATTACTAAAGGCGTTTATCAGCTGTAGGAGTTCTTTGGTGGAGTTTTTGGGGTCGCTCATGTACACTATCATATCATCTGCAAATAATGCAAGTTTAACTTCTTCCTTTCCAATTTGAATCCCCTTTTATCCCCTTATGTTGTCTTATTGCTATTGCTAAAACTTCCAGAACTATATTGAAGAGGTATGGAGAGAGTGGACAGCCTTGGCGTGTTCGTGATTTTAGTGGGATGGCTTTAAGTTTCTCTCCATTTAATTTGATATTAGCTGTCGGCTTGCTGTATATAGCTTTAATTAAATTTAGGTATGACCCTTGTATCCCTAATCTCTCCAAGACTTTTATCATAAAGGGATGTTGAATTTTGTCAAATGCTTTTTCAGCGTCTAATGAAACGATCATATGGTTTTTTTCTTTCAGTTTATTTATATGATGGATTACATTGATAGATTTGCGTATGTTAAACCAGCCCTGCATCTCTGGTATGAAGCCTACTTGATCATAATGGATAATTTTTTTAATGTGTTCTTGGATTCGGTTTGCCAGAATTTTGTTGAGGATTTTTGCGTCGATGTTCATGAGTGAGATTGGCCTGTAATTTTCTTTCTTGGTTGGGTCTTTGTGTGGTTTTGGTATCAGAGTTACTGTAGCTTCATAAAAGGAATTTGGCAATGACTCTTCTGTTTCTATATTGTGAAATACCTTAAGGAGTATAGGTATTAGGTCTTCTTGGAAGTTCTGGTAGAATTCCGCATTGAAACCATCTGGTCCTGGACTTTTTTTGGAAGGGAGGTTTTTGATAACCGCTTCTAATTCTTCACGACTAACAGGTCTATTTAGGTTGTTCACCTGGTCCTGGTTTAACTTTGGTATATGGTATTTATCTAAAAAAGTGTCCATTTCTTTTACATTTTCCAGTTTTGTGGCATACAGGCTTTTGTAGTAAGATCTAATGATTCTCTGAATTTCCTCTGTGTCTGTGGTTATGTCTCCCTTTTCATTTCTGATCTTATTAATTTGCAAATTCTCTCTCTGCTGTTTGATTAGTTTGGATAGGGGTTTATCAATCTTGTTGATTTTCTCCAGGAACCAGCTTTTTGATTTATTGATTCTTTCAATTGTTTTCTGTGTCTCTATTTTGTTGATTTCAGCCCTCAGTTTGATTATTTCCAGTCTTCTACCCCTTCTAGGTGAGTTTGCTTCTTTTTTTTCTAGAGCTTTCAGGTGGGCTGTTAAGTCTCCAATGTGTGCTTTCTCTGTTTGCTTTAAGTGGGCAGTTAGTGCTATGAACTTTCCTCTCAGGACTGCTTTCATAGTGTCCCATAGGTTTGAGTATGTTGTTTCTTTATTTTCATTGTCTTCAAGGAAGACTTTAATTTCTTTCTTTATTTCTTCCTTAATCCAGGTATGGTTCAGTAGTTGACTATTCATTTTCCATGAGTTTGTAGGCTTTCTGGGGGTAGCATTGTTGCTGAATTCTAGCTTTAATCCATGGTGATCTGATAAGATACAGGTGGTTATTAATATTTTTTTGTAACTGTGAATGTTTGCTTTGTTACCGAGTATGTGGTCGATTTTTGAGAAGGTTCCATGAGCTGCAGAGAAGAAGGTATATTCTTTCCTATTTGGGTGGAATATTCTATAGATGTCTGTTAAGTCCATTTGATTCATTACCTCCATTAATTCTCTTATTTCTCTGTTAGGTTTCTGTCTAATTGACCTGTCCATTGGTGAGAGAGGAGTATTAAAGTCTCCTACTATTAATGTGTGCGGTTTGATGGCTGCCTTGAGTTTTAACAATGTTTCTTTTACATACGTGGGTGCTTTTATATTAGGGGCATAGATATTCAGGATTGAGATTTCATCCTGATGAATTGTTCCTGTTATGAGTAGAAAATGTCCCTCTCCATCTCTTCTGATTGATTTGACTTTGAAGTCAACTTTGTTAGAAATTAGTATGGCCACACCTGCTTGTTTCCTAGGTCCATTTACTTGATAAGCCTTATCCCAGCCCTTTACTCTGAGTAGGTGCCTGTCTTTGTGGTTGAGGTGTGTTTCTTGTAAACAGCAGAATGTTGGATCCTGTTTTCGTATCCAATCTCTCAGTCTGTGCCTTTTTATAGGTGAGTTGAGTCCATTGACATTAAGTGATATTAATGACCAGTGGTTGTTAACTCCGGTCATTTTTTTTAGTAGTAGATTTTGTGTGTTTCCCTTCTCTGAGATGTGCTGGTAAAGGGTCTCTAGATGTCTGAGTTACTGTGGTCATTGTTGGACTCCTTGATTAATGATTTTCCTTCTATTACTTTCTGTAAGGCTGGATTTGTGGCTATGTATTGTTTAAATTTGTTTTTATCCTGGAAAATTTTGTTTTTTCCATTTATAGTGAACGAAAGCTTGGCTGGGTATAGTAGTCTGGGCTTGCATCCATGGTCTCTTAGTTTCTGCAGTACATCTATCCAGGACCTTCTGGCTTTCATGGTTTCCATAGAGAAGTCAGGTGTAAGTCTGATAGGTTTACCTTTATAAGTAACTTGGCCTTTTTCCTTTGCTGCTCTTAGTATTCTTTCTTTATTCTGTATGCTTTGTGTTTTGATTATTATATGGCGAGAGGATGTTTTTTTTTTGATCCAGCCTATTCGGTGTTCTGTATGCTTCTTGAACCTTCATAGGTATATCTTTCTTTAGGTTGGGAAAGTTTTCTTCTATAATTTTATTAAATATATTTTCTGGACCGTTGAGCTGCGCTTCTTCTCCTTCTTCTATTCCTATTATTCTTAGGTTTGGTCTTTTTATTGTGTCCCATATTTCCTGAATGTTTTGTGATGAGAATTTGTTGGCCTTGCTGTTTTCTTTGATCAGCGTGTTTATTTTCTCTGTGGTATCTTCAGAATCTGAGATTCTTTTTTCTATCTCTTGTATTCTGTTGGTTATGCTTGCTTCTGTAGTCTCTATTCGTTTACCTAGATTTTCCCTGTCCAGCTGGCCTTCTGTTTGTGTTTTCTTCTTTGCCTCCATTTCAGTTTTTAAGTCTTGAACTGTTTCCATTATTTGTTTGATTGTTTTTCCTTGGTTTTCTAGGGTATCATTCACTGATTTACTCAATTCTTCAAACTTTCTGTTATACTTCTCATCCATTTCTATAAGGGCATTTTTTACATGCTGTTTAAGGGCGTCAATCACTTTCATAAAGTCAATTTTATCTACTTCTTCATGATTAAGGTGTTCATGTCCTCCTGTTGTGAGGTCGCTGGATTCTGGTGGTTTCATATAGTTTTTCAGATTGTTGGGTGAATTCTTGCATTGGCGCCTGCCCATCTCTTTCTCCGAATGCTCCCCTATGGATCTTCTTTTACCGGATCAGGTCTCCTTGCCTACTGATGTACTTTCCCAGTGATGGCACCCTGCAGTGATAGCTCTCCTGGTGCTCCAGTGATGTCTCTCCTGGTACCAATATCAGATCTCCGTGTCCAAAGACGGCTCTCCTGGTACCCAGATTACCTCTTCCACTGATGGCTCTCCTGGTGCCAAGATCAGATCTCCGTGCAGGTTGGGTAGTTCGTAAACAAAGCTCCTACCTTGCTTGGTGCAGGCAGGCCAGTGAACCAAAGGAATTCTCGCCTGCCTACTTGCCCTGAGGATTTGCCCCCAGCGCCAGACAGACTGAGCTGGATGGTGTTATGTGCCCAAAGAGGAAAGGGGGCAGAAGGAAGAAGGGTTCTGGATGCAAGCTGGGTGGGACAAGAATCTCTTTAATGAAAAAAAAATTCCACTCAGTTTGGTTTTGAGTTCTGTGAAAATCCACTGATTTTTCTGTAGTGGGAGCTGCAGGCTGTGTTCCTGGTAGCCTGGCTAGCTTATGCCCCAAAATAACAACACACAAACTCTATTCATTTAAACACTGCTTGACCCATTTCTGTTCATCTGTGTAGCAACCCAAGGTGCACTTACTGGGAAGATTCTAGCCTACGTCCATCCTGGGTCAGAGCTTCATCACATCTGCTCTGGAGAGGAGAGCATGGCGTCTGTCTCTCAGAGGAGCTGCCCTGCATCTGAGCTCACTTCCTCTTCCTCCCAGCATTCTGTTCTGTTTACTCCACCCACCTATGTTCTAACCTATGAGGGCCAAACAGTTTGTTTATTTTTAACCAATGACCTTCCTCCATCATTTCCCCTTTTTCTGTTTAAACAAAAAAAAGGAAGGCTTTAACTTTAACAGCAAAATTACATATAACAAAACAGTTATCCAGTAAAAATTACAATATTTACATCTATTTTATCTTTATCATAACTAAGGAAAACTATAATTATCTATATATTCTTTAACTCCATCAAAGACTCCAGAAGGATATAATATTACCTGCGCAAGCAAGAAATAAGCAACTTTCAAACTCTAGAAATGACAGAGACATCTTGCCGCTTGGACAGGCACCCAAAGTTCCTCTGTACTGTTGGGGCATCCATCTTCGGCTTACAGGTCCATAGTGTCCAGCAGACATTTCCATGAAACAGGAAATTTCAAAGGCAGTTCAGTCACTATCTGCTGTATCCTGCAGAATGTCTTGCAGACTCTTTCATGATATATTGTTATTATACCTTAAAAGTTTCAACTAAACCAGGATTTTAACAGAGGTACGTCATCTGCTAACTATAAGTTTTTGTAATTTGTAAACAACTCCTAGGATAATTGCATATAATATCACCATCCAAGAATGTAATAACCTTTTTGTTTCTATTATGGATGGAATTCTAGGAAAGGTATATTACCTACCTGGGACTTATATCTTCTTAGCCATAGCTACCATCAGTTTAATAATTCCTATTATATGCTTAAAGACATGGTTTGATAACAGAGTCAAGAGTGAGAAATTTTTAAAAATGATACAGACTTTACAGACTGATAATGAGAAGTTGACAGAAAGGATTCATACCATTTAAAATGATAACCATAATTTGACAGGCAAAATTCAATGCATGTTATAAAAATCTTATGAAATGGTACTGACAGATTATCTGAAAGGATTCATGCTGTTGAAATTGATAAGCAAAATCTGTTAAAAAGTTATGACAAGCTAGCAGATAGAACATCCCTCCTGGAAGGCAATCTACATGCTCTCCAAATAATCTCTAAGTATATGAAAATATCATTAATGAAAAATTTAAAAACTTGGAATCACATGTGCAGAATGAGAACCAGAAATTAATTGATTTGATGAAATCATTAGAAATAGTCACAGGTCAAGAGATTCAGTTTTTACAAAAGACATGATAAGATGGCTTGAATCAATTGAGGAACTTGTTATAACTGATAAACAAGGAGAAGAGGTACAGGCAAAAGACAATAGTAAAGATTTAGCATTGCCAGTACCTCTCAGAATCAGGGCTAACTTACCAAGAATTTAGCTAATTATCCTGATATTACCTCTGAACCAGCAAATACTCAATACCCAAAAGTATATACAGAATGTAAATGGAAAACTATATTATGAAAGCTGTAAAAAATTTTAAGCAAGCAGTAGTAGCTCATAGCATGCATTCACCGTATGTGAGGGTAACATGGGTTTCAAGAAATAAGGTTACTCGACATAACTGACTTCAAATAGTCTCAGATATACTAGACCATAGTCCACAGTTTTAGTGGGACAGATTTGGAGAGTAAGAGGTTTTGAGTCCACCCAGACCAGATTCTTGGTGAGGGCCCTTATGCTGCTCTGGATAGTCAAGCTACACATAATGAACACATATTGTCCCTATGCTGTACAGCAGCCTTGAATTCTTAGAACAAGATTCAAGGACTAGGAAAAAGAATTGAATTATATACTAAGATTACACAAGGCTCAAGAGAACCATTTGGTGAGTTTTTTGCAAATCCTAATTAAAGCTAATTAATTTTATAATTTTCTGGGGGAGGAGTTTCCTCCACAATGACTGAATTCAAGGCTGATGTACAGCATAGGGAAGTGACTTGCTTGTACTTCCTGCTTACTGAATTAATATTACTTCCTTCACAGGTCTCTGAGGTAGTTGAAGACTAGATAGTCATAGTTCTCCTTGCTTACCAGATGCAGAAAGCAAGTTATGATAGAAAATAAATTAGATACAAGACTTTGGATTCACTAATATAGGATAGATATGAAATGTTTTCTCTGAATTTGTCAAATGCAAATGGACTAGACATTGTTGATATATTTATTGCCTATATATTGTATATAGTTATTGTATTTATTATAGCTTTCTTATATTCTGTAAAGCCTTCTTTTTTTATTTCAGACAAAAAGGGGGAATGTAGTGGCATTTCCACTGTACTTTAATAAATAAGGCCCGCCTGAAGATCTGAGAGTAAAACAGCCCCACTAGCCCCACTAGTCAGCCTTATAGAGCAGGTAATGGTAACACACACTTTTAATCCTAGTAAATAAACTGGGACATACACCTTTAATCCCAGTAGCCACACTAGTTGTCGTAGAACCTGGGTGGTGTATGCCTTTAATCATGGTGGTACATTTCTTTAATCCCTGCCCTCAAGAAGATTCTAAGTTGGAAGGAAACAGCTCTCAATAAACAGTCTCATTCTGTTTTCAGACTGAATAAAAAAACAGACTGAGGTTAAAGTAAGAGCCAGTGGCTGGCTGCTTTGCATTTTGGGACTTCAGGTTGAACTTCAATTTCTCTCTCAGAGCTTTAATAGTCTTCTTAACCTGACAGGGAAGAACAGTGTAAAAAAATAACTATAATTGCACTGACCTGTTCACCTAACAGAGCATCTAAATTTGGTTGCCATGGAAAACCACACTGAGAAGCAACTACAGGAAAAATCTAATTTAATGCCAGTGTTGGTCAGTGGTACCCTCTGGAGATTCTAGCTCCCTTTCCTTGGAATTGTTTCACAGGTGTATCATCACACATACCCTAAAAAGTCAGTATCCTTTATGTCACCTGGTGCAGAAGCATGCATGTTCTCTTGCTATTCTTGCAACTGTACAATGAGTACTCACATGAGCACTTATTAATTGCCGATAGGTCTTCCTCTAAGGGTTGGGGCATGTGAGATTTCCTTCCATCAGTCTTAACATATCGACTGGTGATGTTAATATTAATGTCTTTCTTATTTAGACAACCATACTACTGAAATTTGATGAGTATAGCTTTCCTGCCATATAAGGCAGACACTATCTCAGTACATGACCCAATTTTCTAATTTTTACAATCTTTCCACCCCTCTTCTACAGTGTTGTAGGAGAGTGCTGTAGATTTATTTATTGGATCTGAATATCCCATGGTGAGTTGTCCTTTGCCTTTGAATAGTTGTAGATTTCTGTAGTGATGTGATGGAGGAAGGTCATTGGTTAATTAATAAAGAAACTGCTTGACCCTCATAGGTTAGAACATAGGTGGGTGAAGTAAACAGAACAGAATGCTGGGAGGAAGAGGAAGTGAGCTTAGATGCCATGCAGCTGCTCCCCAGGGCAGGGGCGATGAAGCTCCGACCCAGGATGGACGTAGGCTAAAATCTTCCCGGTAAGCGCACCTTAGGGTGCTACACACATGAATAGAAATGGGTCAAGTAGTGCTTAAAAGAATATAGTTTGTGTGTTGTTATTTTGGGGCATAAGCTAGCTGGTGTCTGGGAGCCGTGTGGCAGGAATGCAGCCTGCAGCTCCCAGGCTGGCCCACAGCTCCTTCTACAGTGATGTCTATCTTCTTCAATGAGAAACTTATCTTTGGGTATAAATAATAGGATATAATAAAATTATACTGCCTTTGGAAATTGGCAGTAGCCATACCTTTAGATTCCATGGTCTCACCAACCTTTGGTAGTTGGCTATGTTTACAGTACCATGCATGAATCCCTCTCTTTTGGGCAGGTATTAAGTACAATTAGGCAGCTATTGGGCATATCCAAGATATAAATGTTGCTACCACACCTTTAGGGACATATTAACATGCTGATCATTGGGTTCTTGATGTCACTGCTGTGTAGGACTATTGATCACTTTTCTTCCCTGATAGCTTGATGGTGAATTTCTTGTATCACACAACTTTGCATCCATTTTTCCTGTTGTTAAATACATTAGTTGCTACCAAATTTTGAATTTTATACATGCTGTTACAATTTTTTGCCAATCAAGCTGGTCACTGTAAAATCTCATTTTTGTTTTTAACTTGTAACTTCTTTCTGATAATATGGAACCAGTCTCATAGTCCTCAGAAAAAAATAAAGAAACCAAATTCATTTATACTATGTCTATCTGGAATTCTTTTATTGTAATGGTTTGTCAGCATATTATTTCTGTAGAAAACAATGCACTATGTGAAAAACACTAATTCCATTCTTACTATGGCTATTCTTTGACTGAATTCAGTTGTTCTTTATTCATACTTGGCCTGTTGAGATAGCTTAGAGGCTAAGAGGACTTGCCCTTTCAGAGAAACCAAGGAAGTTTTGCTCTCAGCACCCAAATTAGGAAGCTCACAACTGTGCCTGTAACTCTAACTCCAATACCTGTATAACTGAGAATACCTGTGTATATATGGCACACACACACACACACACAAAGAGAGACAGAGACAGAGAGAGAGAGAGAGAGAGAGAGAGAGAGAGAGGCAGACAAGTACATATATGCATATGTGGCAGACACACACAGACACAGAAAGAGAAAGAAAGAAATAAGAATAAATTTTATTACCTTATTTATCTTATATATTCCATACTACAGTGAGTAGAATAGAATAATACCTTAATGGAAATAATGATAGAGTAATCTTGATCTACACTGAGTGGATGACATTTTGGGAATTAAATACTTTGAAAGTGCTTATCATTTCTTTTATGTATTCATTCTTTGTTATATAAAGGAAAATTCATTTTAGACATCATTTAAAAAGATTGGATTTTTCAAATCCAAGAAATGTTAGGAAATAATCTCTCTATTAAGATACTTACCTACTTTGTTTTTCTATGCATAAACTCATTAAACTATTACTTACAGACTTGCTAAAGTTACACCAATCTTCCATGGTGATACTTTATAATACTTTGTAGTGCCAGATAACACTTGATCTTGCCATGGTTTTATTATTTTATTTTCAAATATAAGATTGTAGTTGACTATTTGCCTTAGTATTTTTTCTTTTTCCTTTTTTTTTTATTACTTAAAAAAATACCAATCCAAATTCCTACTCCCTCCCTTTCTCCCAGTCCCCTCCCTCTCCCTCCAGAGATCCTCCCCCGACCCCTCCAACCCTAAGGAAGTGTTATGCACCCTGCCCTGTGGAAAGTCCAAGACCTTCCCTACTACATCTAGGTTGAGTAAGGTTTACATCCAAAGGATCCCATGAAGCCAGTATATACAAGTAGAGACACATCCTAGTGTCACTATCAGTGACCCCTCACTCTGCCCCAACTCTCAACCCCCTTCAGGGAGGGCTTGGTTGTTCCCATGCTCGTTCACTCCCAGTCCAGTTGAAGTTGGTGAGCTACCAGTAGCTCAAGCAAACTGTCTCAGTGGATGACCTTCTCATGGTCTTGAATTTCTTGCTCATACTCTCATTCCCTCCACTCTTCAACTGGATCTTGGGAGCTCAGTCCAGTGCTCCAGTGTGGGTCATTGCCTCTGTTCCCGTCTATCGTTGGACAAAGCATCTATGGTGATATTTAAGAAAATCATCAGTCTGACTACAGGGCAAGGTCAGATAGGACACCCTCTCCTCTATTGCTTAGGGTCTTAGCTGGGTTCCTCCCTGTGGGTTCTTGGGCATTTTTCTAGAGTCAGGTTTCTTGATAACTCCATAATGGCTCCCTCAATCAAGATATCTCTTTCCTTACTCTCATATCTGTCCTTCCTTCATCTCGACCATCCCATTCTCTCAAGTTCTCCTCAATCCTCCTTCTCCCCGCTCTACCCCATCCACCCCCATGCTCTCAAATTTTTGTCTGGTTCCAATTTCCAGGTGAGTCTATATATGTTTTTATTTGGGTTCACCTTATTACTTAGTTTCTCTAAGATCTTGAACTATAGGCTCATTGCCCTTTATTTATGAGTAGTATCCACTTATGAGTGAGTACATACCATATTCATTTTTGGGGGTCTGGATTACCTCACTCAGGATGATGTTTTCTAATTCCATCCATATGCATGCAAAATTCAAGATATCATCATTTTTTTTTTTACTGCTGAGTAGTATTCTAATGTGTAGATGTGCCACACTTTCTTTATCCATTCTTCAGTTGGGCTTCTAGGTTGTTTCTAAGTTCTGGTTATTACAAATAATGCTGCAATGAACATAGCTGAACAAATGCTCTTATAGTATGATTTAGCATCTTTTGGATATATTCTCAAGAGTGGAACTGTTGGATCCTGAGGTAGGTTGATTTCCAGTTTCCTGAGAAACTGACTGATTTCCAAAGTGGTTGCGCAAGTTTGCATTCTTAGCAGCAATGGATGAGTGTTCTCCTTGCTCCACAACCTCTCCAGCATAAGCTATCATTAGTGTTTTTGATTTTAGCCATTCTGACGGGTGTAAAATGGTATCTCAAAGTTATTTTGATTTGTATTTCTCTGATAGCTAAGGATAAAGAACAATCAATGATTCTGAGTAATATTGATCCATTGATTTTTTTTGTTGTTATTCTTCATCTTTATTAGGCTTGAAAGTTTGGCTCTTCTTGTTTTAAGTAACAATTCATATAACATTTATAAATTTCAGTTCTCTGGAAATAATATTCATGAAATTAAATTTTTCTTTATTAATTTGTGTGTGCATGTAAATGGTTATGTGTGTGTTCATGTGTGTGTGTTTGCGTGTATGTAAATGCAATATCTGTGTTTTGTGTGAAAGAGAAGGCACATACATGCCATGAAGCTTGAGTGAAGAACAGAAGACTATTTCTAGTGTCAGTCTTTGCCTTTCACCTTGTTTTGAATAGTATCTTCTTGTTCATTGCTGCTTAATGAAGGGTTCATTGCTGACCCTTGGCTTCTGAAAATTCTCCTGCCCCTGCCTCCTGTCTCCCTGACAGGCAGGGTCATGCTGAAACTGGAGAAATTACACTATTATGTCTGACTAGTAAATGAGTTCTGGGAATCTGTAGCAATCACTTTATACACTGAGCCATCTCCAAAACCATAAACTGTTTTCCAAGTGAAAAACTTATAGAAATATGTTTAAAAATATATGTGTGGCCGCCTCGACGGGTTACTCTGTCTAGGGTTTGTAACCCGCCTGGCTGGCCAGTTATTCCAGGGTCACGGAGAGGCACCACCTGAAAGGCAAGGGCTGATGAGAGAAAGGAGGCTCTGCTTATGTTGTCAAAGCCTCAGTTTATTAGGGTCATGGTTACAGCTTATATAGCCCCTGGATGGGGAGCTTGGGGGGCTGGGGCATGGGGTCCCGCTACGTGGTCCACGCTCATCACGCCCGTCACGCCCGTCACGTAGTCCGAGAGGTTACGATGAGTCAGGTCACGATTCCTTGGTCGGGAAGTCACAAGGTGACACACCTAGTTGCCTAGATAGTTTGGAATGTAAGGCAGGTTCCCTTAACAGAGGCTCTCTATTAACAGTTAATTTGGGTGTGAGATAGGGTGTGAGATAGGCTTGCTCAATAAGACTATTCTCAATACAATTGGAAAGTGAAGCCCTCTGCAAAAGCTCCTCGCAGCGGTGCTTCCTGTAAATTTTGGGGGGACACGGCTCCTGACATATCCCCCTTCCTTTTATAAAAGCAGGCATCTATCAAGTGGAGGGCACCAGGTCAGAGTCTAACCCCGGTGTCAGGTCTAAATGAGAAGGGACTGGGACAAGGAGGGACCCTTCTCCCGGATTGGTCGAGCAATTTACCTCTCCTGGGAACAGAGGGGTGCCTTATGAGTCTTAGGTCGAGTGGGGACCAGGTCTTTTTCCCCCTTACCCGTCCTCGGGTTCCCAGGACCCTGTCTTAGGTTGGGGGATGTCCTGCCATAAGTTGCCCGTCCCTGGAGCTCCTGAAATAAAGGGTATCTAGCAAGACCTAAAGTAAGCAGATCTTTGACCACAGGGCACCCTGTCTTAGGCCATGTGGAGGGCGATCCTCGTGCCTGGCACCATGCCTTGTTGAGCCGGTTTCTGCAACCTCTGTATGGTGTGCTGTTCAGGCGAGGGTCCACACTAACTCCCGTCATTGGGCCCCTGCATTTGTCATTAATGAGAAGATTGTGAGGAGCTCCTCAAATAAAAGATATAATGATATAATTTTGGCACCAATAGCTCCATCTTCCAGACAAGAAGAAAGGGCGTTTTCCAAACCCAGTATTCACCTTTAGTCTGGCCTAAGGTATATCCTCCTTCCTAAATGCCTACTCCACAATAAGATTACGAGTGCTGCCTGCCAACAATTAGGGCAGTGTAAAAGGGATCAAAATCTAACATTTTTAACATATGCATTAAACCTAAACATTTTACAGCATGTGTCAAACTTTTCCCAACATCTATAAGCAGTTACAAATATCATTAGGTCAATTCCAGTAAGAGTACATACATACAATGACAGACATTTTGTTATCAAATACCACCAGTTCCAGTCTCTGAGCAACAGTCAAAACCCCAATCTTCCCCCTTCTTAAGTAAAGAGGGGTTAATATTTTAATTAAAATGAGTTTTTGTGTCCCAAAGTTTAAAACAGTCAAATGTTTAGTCTACACCTCAGCTGCAAAGCAAACAGAATGCAGACTGTAGAGGCAGCTTAACATTTGTGCTTCAGGGCAGGTGGGCTTCCTGGGTGAGGTGAGCTGGAGTCAGCTATCTGAAGCACCTCCTGGCAATTATCTCAGCCGTCTCCCTGGACTCTCTAAAGGCAGCATGATGTCCTGCAGAGTGGCGTAGCAGGTTCTGTTATCAGGCACTCCTCCTTGGGGGCAGAGAAGACCGACCGGACCAAGCATTCCTCTCCAATCTCTCTGGAAGTCCTCTGTGGGGTGTCTGCAGCCACGGACATCAGGTTTAGCTTTTATATTTTCTTTCTGTGAAAAAAGCATAAACATCTCCTCGACCCCAAATATATATAGGTCGGGTTTTTTTATAATGCATTGCAAGGGCCTTTTTACCTTGCCTTAGTAAAGGTTAGCTTGGTGTCATCATGCTAGATCCGTTTTCATCAGGATCTGTGTGCAACTGTTATAAGTTGCTGTGTGCAACTGTTATAAGTTGCTTTTAAGGAGCCTTGGTATGCTCCATAATTTCTTTTTATTAATTATTAGCCATATATGCAGTTCTTCCTTGGAAGAGCCATTTGTAAAATTTAGCATAAAATCCTTTAAGGGATTTTTAGCTATAACATTAGCAAAATACAGGTGTGTGAATTGTAGCAATGATCATCTGGGAAAAGATTATTGTTTTGGCCTTTGAATTGAGCAAAGGCAATTGTCCAAGAATCAATCTTAAAATTATCGATGAATCTATTGTTTAGTATAAGAAACATTGATCATAGTCAATATTTTGTCAAACCATCTCCCAGATTTTATCCTGCCCTTTTGTATCAGACAGGCTACTGTTCTAAATTAAGAATTTCATATCTTAACTGGCAAAATTGAGAAGGTTTAGCCACAAACAGCATTTTTTATAAAACTGTTGTAGAACAAGTTTTATATTTAATATACACACTTGCCATAGCTGTATTATAATTAATATACTGTACCTGTTGATTTATATTTTACCTGTTTGAGTACCTGCTTGGCAGCTTTCTAAGCTCTCTATTGGAAACTATTTTTTGTAAGAATTTTACCTATTGGCTCAAGATCTCCTATAAGAATATTATAACTAGAGCTTTAACCATTGAATATCTAAAAGCTTATAAGCTATTCTCTTAAGTTGCAAGTCTGTCCCACAGATAGGAGAATGAAAAAAGGAAGTATTTTAACTAATGATGTTGGCCTCATTAGACACCACCATGTAGAAGAATAAAAATAAATCCATATCCATTTCCATGTATAAAACTTAAGTTTAAATGAGCCAAAGGCCTCAGCATATAAAAATTTTGTTGAACCTCACAGAGAAAAAATTTTTGAAGTACACTTTGCCACATCTCAAACATAGCCTCAGTGGCACAAACATTTGGAAAAACCATAAATTATATCTCCTGAACTGAGAAACTTTTGTATAACAAGACTATAGAGTGAGAAAAGATCCTTACTTATCATAAACCCATTTTAAAAATATATGAAGAACTCAGGAAATTAGTTATTAAAAATTTAATCCAATAAAAATATTTGTTACAAACCTAAACTGAAAACTCTCAACAGACAAACCTAAAAATGACTGAGAGACAGTTTAAAAAAATGCTCAAACATAACATCCTTTAGCCATCAGAGAAATGTAAATTAAAACTCTGAGATTTTATTTTATCCTTGTAAAAATGACCAAGATTAAAAATTATTGCTAACAATTTATGTTTAAGAAAATGTGGGTAAAGAAAAAACTTCATTGCTGGAAGTGCATACTGGCACAACCACTTTTGAATCATACACAGTATTGAAAGACCTGGATAAATCCAGACTTCTCCAGCAGGAAGAGAAGAATCAAAAATCTAGGGCTAGCCTGTTTAGTGACCCTGCCCTAGGAACCAGCTAAAAACAAAACCAGATTGCAATCCTGATAACAATCCTGAAACAGGGAGTTTTCCCCCTGTGATTATCACTGTACTGTTTTAGGAACGAGCGATTACCCTGGGAGTGGTCCCGAGAGGCAGGGAGCTGTCCCCCTGTGACCATCCCTGGATTTTTGGAATTTTTATGACCCTCCTGGACCACAGGGCTGTGGTCTTTTTTCTAAAAATTTCCTCTACAGGTCACTAGAGGCCAAACTCTTCCCCCACGTGGGTCATGAGCTTCATCCCCAGTGTATCGGGCCCCCATACCATCTCCTTAACCAAAGCCTCGTGCGATTGCAGCAAGGACAGTCTCCTGCAAGTCACTGGGGGGGCTGTGCCCTCCCGAGACCTGAGTGAGAGTCTCCCCAGCATTGGGAGTCCCTCATTACGGCCATTTTTTTAAAATTAGGCAAATATCTACCTTAAAACTTATCAATACCCCTGTTGGGCCTAAATACAAAAGTTTTTTTTGACCATAAAAACATGTGCTCAGCTATGTATACAGCAGAACTACTTTATCATAGCCAGAATCTGAAAATAACCCAAGTGTATCTCTTTTACACCTAGGATAAATGAGACATCATCCTTTTAAATATCCATGAATACCATAAAATATCTTGGAGTAACTCCAAGCAAGCAGGACAGAAGTTTTTGGGTCTTGTTACCTTTGCTTGTGAAGGCGAAAATGTTTTTTATTTTTAACCATTATCATTTGTTAGAGTATAACTCCTGCCCTTAATAAAATTAGTGAGAGGCCCGAGGCCTGAGTCTCAGCAGTCTACCCTCAAGCAACACCAGGCAGCAGGAAAGGAACACAAGCTGAGACAATACAACTCCCACCCAAGAGTGGGCGTACAAATGAAAAAACTTGTATGATAAAAACTTTAACTCTTTTAAGAAAAAATTTAAGACATTAGAAAATAAAGATCTCCTATTTTCTTGGGAAAGTAGAAGAAAACATAGCAAAAATGACCATTTCACTGAAAGTAGTCTACAGATTCAGTGTAAATGTTCATTAAAAATTATAGCAACATTCCTCACAAAACTCACATACAGATTTACTATAAATGCACATTAAAATTACAGCAAAACTTCTCACAAAACTTGAAAGAACAATCCTCAACTTTATAAGAAAGAAATAAAAACTCAAGATATCCTAAACAATTTTAAAAATCCTCTGAATGTATCACAGTCTTTGATTTTAAAACTTTCCTACAGAACCACAGTACTGAAATTAATCTACCTTAGATATAAATTTATATGCCTACAAACTAAAGATTTTTGACCAAGAAGCAAAATTTTAGAATGGAAAAGAAGCACATTTATCTCCTTTTATTGTCCTGAAGCTGTAACTTTCTGAGTCCAGACCTCCTTACAACCAACCTGTCTGGCTGCCTCTGCTCCACATGGCAGGAGGCTAAGACACAGGCTCTCTAGCCCTAGGGGGTCTTCTGTGGAATCAGGGTGGAGTTCAGCAGCTTTCGCTTGTCTAGCTCCGTTTGCCCATTTGTCTAAAATCCTGCCTTTTTCCATAGTGAATTTTAAGTCCCGAATCTGAGAGGAAAGGTCTGAGAGTTCACGCTACAATGTAAGAACTTGTTTGAGACCTCCTATTTGGGCCTTAAGGGCAGCTTTGTATTGAACAATTTCTGAATCAAAGGCATGCTATCGGGAGCCGGAGCCGTCAGAGCATAGGGCAGTGGCTGCGGAGTCCTTTTTGGCTGACTAAGGAAGACGCGGAGAATAGGGTGTATTTCTGGGCCTGTTAAAACTAACCAGGGGCATATTTCATCTATAAAACAAAAAAATGCAACTAAATCTCTTTTTTTTACTCTTACTCCTCTCACCCTGAGTGATTGTTTAAATTCCTTTATGAATTTCTCTTCCTTTGAAAGCGAATGGCCCATGTCTTGTGGGACGACAGCGAACCTGCGCCTACCTTATCCTGCAGATCTGTCCGAGTTTTACAGCTGCAGAATCTTCTATTTTTCTTGTTGTCCCGGGACTGCGCGTCGTCGTCCGGGAAGTTAACCGTGCTCCGAGTCCCTGGTTCGGGCGCCACTGTAGCCGCCTCGACGGGTTACTCTGTCTAGGGTTTGTAACCCGCCTGGCTGGCCAGTTATTCCAGGGTCACGGAGAGGCACCACCTGAAAGGCAAGGGCTGATGAGAGAAAGGAGGCTCTGCTTATGTTGTCAAAGCCTCAGTTTATTAGGGTCATGGTTACAGCTTATATAGCCCCTGGATGGGGAGCTTGGGGGGCTGGGGCATGGGGTCCCGCTACGTGGTCCACGCTCATCACGCCCGTCACGCCCGTCACGTAGTCCGAGAGGTTACGATGAGTCAGGTCACGATTCCTTGGTCGGGAAGTCACAAGGTGACACACCTAGTTGCCTAGATAGTTTGGAATGTAAGGCAGGTTCCCTTAACAGAGGCTCTCTATTAACAGTTAATTTGGGTGTGAGATAGGGTGTGAGATAGGCTTGCTCAATAAGACTATTCTCAATACAATTGGAAAGTGAAGCCCTCTGCAAAAGCTCCTCGCAGCGGTGCTTCCTGTAAATTTTGGGGGGACACGACTCCTGACATATATGGGCTAAAATTTTTATAGTAAAGTTTTTTCCATTTGTTGAATATAATTTGCATAAGACTGTAGAGGATTTCTTTTTATTTCTGTATAAAAGTATCTACTAAGGTTAAGATTTTATATTTTATTTTCACTTAGAGGCAAAAGGCAAACAAATCAATGTAAAATGCATTAAAACCAATACTTTAGAGAGAGAGACAGATGCGCAAAGTTCACATTGTACCTATATTATTCATTGTTCTTGCGGTCTTGACTGGGTTGTTTTTCTCCACAGCTCATGTTCAAGGTACTTTGGTCTTTCTTTAATCTTCACTATGTTCAATTTGTATCCTAGCTGGTTTGCATGAAACAAATTGAATTAGTGTGATTGAGGCCCTCAGCCCAGACAGACTAGATAGTATACAACTGTTTTATCTTGTAATTTTCTCAGTATTATTTTAGCCTTTGTTTTGATTAATTAGCTCACTTGACTAATTTATTTCCCTCATAAAGTTTAAAATGTATATTTATCACTTGGCATCCCCTGGATTTTTTCTATTTCACCCCTCCAGGCTCTCTCAGGTTTCCTGTTTTTGCCATTATTTAAGTTAAAGCTTTGTTTGGTTTGCTTATAATGAGAAATGCAAGTTACACAGAGCAAAATGGGGTGCCTTGGCTATGTTAGTGTGTTTTGGCAAATGAATAAGAAACCATAAAGTAGTCCATCAGTATAGAACATTCTCATGTGACTTTTGTTACCCAATCACTTCATTTGAAATAAGTAGCTGTCTCTGAAATATAGACATTTTTTCTTGTAGAATTTCATGCCAACAGATTCAGTTTTGATTCTGGGTGTCTTTATGAAGCATAGCATTCTTAGATATAAGCATGTACCAATCAATTATTTCTTTCTGTATCTAAGCAATCCTCTATTCATGAATGCATGACTACCTATTGATAGAACCCTGTGATCTCTTAGCTTTTGACTAATATGAGAAAAACTGTTTGAAGCTTTCTTTGTACAGTACCTTTAAAAGGCCCACTTACATTTATTTTGAATTGCTGTGTAGAAGCTGAATTCCTAGGTCATATGACAAGTATGTGTTTTCACTCTCAAAAACAGACAAGGTGTTTCCAAATTGGCTGCATTATTCTGCATTCAAACAGCAACATCTGAGGCTTCCAGCTGCTGTGAGGGACCCCCAAGGTTTTGTTTTGATAATCTTTACAATCATAACCTTAATTTTGTTTTTTTGTTTTTTTGTTGTTGTTTTTTGGTTTTTCGAGACAGGGTTTCTCTGTGGCTTTGGAGCCTGTCCTGGAACTAGCTCTGTAGACCAGGCTGGTCTCGAACTCACAGAGATCCACCTGCCTCTGCCTCCCGAGTGCTGGGATTAAAGGCGTGCGCCACCATCGCCCGGCCATAACCTTAATTTTGAATCTGCACTGACAATCTTTTTGTTTTTAACTTATAATTCTATGAAAACGGATGAGGAGTTTTTCCCATTGACCTTTCACATAATTATATAATTTACCTGGAGAAATTTTTTTTTCTCCGATTTTGGGGGTTATGTTTCTTCTTAGCAATTTGTATTTGGAAGTATCCCAAAGAGAAAGCTTTGTCAAGCAAACAAGACATAATCAGGTTTCTTTTCTTTTTTTTTTTTTTTTTTGTCTATCCAAATAAAATTTGGAACTGTATTTCTTTATTTTGTCTCAAGGGCTTCTCGAAATTATGCAAATTGATGAAGTATTTTGCAGTGTTCCTATACCTGTAAGCATGTGATGATGTTCAAGTAAGTGTGAGTATATCCATTGCCACACACATTGATCATTAATTTGCAGGGGGAGATTGTATATACAAGATTCTTGAAATTTATAGTTTATACTGAAGTCATGAAACTCTGTAGGACAGCAGAACTTCTCCCTTACAATTCCATGCTCATTGACACCTCTCCATATCGCTTCATGTTTCCCACTTTTCCAGCCTCTGAGACCATTAATTTACTGTCAGAAATTGTGCCTTTGTTTCATGGTTTAGTGGAATTTGTTTCTATATACTGTAGTTGATTTAACATTAGAAGATAATTTAATATATTTCATTTTATGAATGGGTTTAAATAAATGTAGACTTATTTAATAATTTACACAGGCATATATATGGACTCACCATAATACTATTAATGAGGTGATTGGTAAAATTCAATATCTCAGCAAAATTTCAATTCAATAAAGACACCTAACAATATTGATCACTAAAATTCTTCTTTATTGTGGACTACAAGATATTTTCCATATAAAATCAGGAGAACTGTTGAGACCACGTGCTTAACAGTGTTTTTTATTTTTATTTTAAACAATTTTTAAATTTAAATATATTTTAATCTTATTCTTCCTCTACCCCCAAGTTCTTCTAGATCCTTTTCCCCTTCTTACCTGCCCAACTTTAAATTATTTTTTTAAAAAAATCAATGTAACATTAACCCTCTAAAACTAAGAAAACAAAATAAAACATGTCTCCCTTCAAAAAATAGAAACTCCAAGCTATAATCAAATAAAAGTACACCCCAAAAAGCTGTGGAGTCCTTTACAAGTTGATCAACTACTCCTGAACATGAGGTCTGCCCAGGAGGGGTTGATATACCCAGTCCTACATATTGAAGAGAACTGATTTGTTTCTTCTCCCAACAGGTATGGCAATTCAATTGTTAGTCTTTATCCTAGTGGCTAGGTTTTCATTCATTTACTTCTTCATCTATCCATCCATACATCCATCCATTCATTTTTAAAAATTATACCAAAATAGAATACAGTAAGATAAAGCGAAACTATCACATCGAGTTTGGACAAACCAAAAGAAGGGAAAGAGCCTAAATGAAGACACATTTATCAGAGATCCATTTGTTTGTATACCCAGGAACCTATAAAAACACTAAACTGGATATATATACATATATATATATGTATGTATACATATATATACATATATATGCATAATATATCCAGTGGACTTATAGCAGATCATTGCCAGACCTATATGCAAGAGGGCCATATTCAGTGTTCAATGTCTTTAACTTCATATGTGCTTTACTCATGTTGATATGAAGGGTCTTGTTTTCTTGGTGTCCTTCATCCCACTGACTCATACACTTTCTGCCTCCTCTTTGTTGAGTTCCCTGAGTTTTTAAGGGAAGGAATTTGATGGAGACAACCTATTTAGTGTGTCAGGGGCCATGGAATCATACAGCATATGGCATGGATATTTCAGATGGCAATCCACCAGAGAAGTTATTATTTGATGGAGGTTAATCCTATCCACACAAGGCTTGGAGGACCATCAACTTTGGAAACTGTTGCTTGTTTTTCCTAAAGAAACTTGGTGTCTCACCAATACCTACATTGTAGTGTGTATTCTCATGTAATGTGTATATGTAATCTCATGAGTACATCTCAGTCTTATGGACACATATATTTGTGATTTGTCTCTAAGATGACGTTTCATTTGGTTATATGATGTTGATCTATAGAATACACATTAGGACATGCCTCATAACAAGATCTATTTGTCTCTAGAGGACTCTAAACACTTAGAAACCTGCTTTGTTCCTTCTCTCAGACTAACTGCACACAGTTTACTTTCACTTCAAAGCATGTTCAAACTAGACTAAAGGCTTTTTGTAAATGGATCATAAGTTTAAAACTTTACAATTATACACATGGTCAGAGCCATAAATATCCAACCAAAGTTGCTGTACAAAGCACCCTAAGGAAAGCATGCCAATTCTTTACTCGCCAAGTCTGCTAACAATAGACCTATGTCTCAAAGTTTGTAACTCAGCACTGTGCCCCACCCTTGGTCTGGTCATAGTCTTACTTCTAAAACCTTGAAACCCTTGTTTTGCCATGGTAAATGGCTCAGCTCCTTATTATCTTACAATAGGAATGTGCTTTAGACAAATGAGTGGTAACTCTTGTAATTTTTTTTTAAATTATCACTCCAAACCTGTAAGAGGGAAAATTTGGAGACTAGAAAAAGAAGAAGAAAGGATGAATTAGAAGTAGGGCAGGATAATTAGATTAGAAGCAGAAGAATAAAGAGACTTGTTCAGAACATCACATGTGTGCGAGTTTATTCGTCCTCAGATATCCTGAGAAAAAAGTTCCTTTAGCTTGCTGTCACGTCCAGTCTAACCCCTGAAGAGGTTCTTGGAGCAGGACCCCGAAAGACGACAATATTATTAAGTTTTTCAAGAACTTTTGCTCTCTGCATAATATCTTACTATTGGATTCTATGTTTAATACTATGTGCTGCAGGAGAAAGCTTCTCTGATGATAGCTGAACAAGGCACGGATCTAAGTGTGTAGCTGAATATCATTAGTCATTTTATCTTTGCATTGTTTTTTTTTTTATTAGACTACTATTATTTGGTTTTACCCAAGATTCCTGAACTATGTAATCTGAGGACCTTGATCACCCAACCAGTGTTAGGTATGGGTTCCATCTCATGGAGTAGGCCATAAATCAAATCAGTTATTTTTTGCTTAATCCCATAAGCTATGTGCCACCATTGGCCTAGCATATTCTGCAGGTTGCATATCACTTTTCATAATAGCCTCAAATAATATAGAATTTATCTATACCATCTTGTAGATATAGATATAGATAATTAGATATTAGATAATAGCTTGAATTTGTATTATGTTTGTTATATAAAGTTTTTGGCTATTTGTTGATCATTTTTATTATGAATTAGTATTTATTCTGCCAAATAATTTATGTATGTTATAATAGGATACTAATTTAACAGTAGAATATTAATGATATTAATTTTTACATAATAAAACATCCTGAAATTCTGGTCTGAATCACATAATTTAATAGCTTTGTATAGTATTAAACCAAATACACTAATTTTCTCTTATAATTTAAGTTATTATATTAATTTTACATAATACATAAAGGTAGTAAGAATATATTCCATACTAAAGGGGATCATGTGAGATTTTGATACATTGTAAAATATTTAAATCATGTGAAGTGTATCTCTCTCTTTTAATTTTTCTAATTACTTTCCTGTGAAAATATTCATAATATTTTTGTAAGTTTTTAAAATGAGTAAAAGTTTTATTAAATACTTTTAAACAATAATTCTATGAAATATTGGCTTGTTATTTTATTTAATCCTTAAAAAACCTTGTATTTTGTTCCTTGATTAACCGATTTCCCAAAGTAAGTTAAATATTTTCCTGCATCCTATTTCATACTTTTAAAAATATTTTTATTATTTTAAATAATTTTTAAGTATAAATATATTTTTGTCATATTCTTTCTTTTCTCCAAGTTCTTCAAAATCTTCCCTCACCATGCATCCAACTTTAAGTTCTTTCTCAGAAAACAAACAAAAGCCCAATACAGCACTCTCCCCCACAAACACAAGAAAACAAAATAACCTTTCCTCCCCAAACCCACTAAACTATAAACAAATAAAATTACACAAAAAAATTGTGGACTCCATTATATACTGGTAAGCTACTCCTGAACATGAGGCCTACCGTGTTGTAGTTGATACAGTTTGCGTTTAAATATTCTAATATTCTTGTTTCTTGATTTTACTGCTCATTGTATTATTTATCACAAAGTTTGAATACCCCTAATTTTTTTTTCTATTTTTTCCATTCAAAATTTAACTTCCTTCCCTCCTCCCATTCCCCTCCTGCTCTCCCATTCACCCTCCTCCCTTCCCCTCCCTCCTTAAGAGAGGGCTGGGAATCCTGCCCTGTGGGAAGTCCAAGGCCCTCCCCACTACATCCAGGCCTAGGAAGCTTTGCATCCAAATAGATTAGGATCCCAAAAAGCCAGTACATGCAGTAGAAACAAGTCCCAGTGCCTTTATCAATGGCTTCTCAGTCCGCCCCCATGGGCAGCCACATTCAGAGAGTCCAGTTTGATCGCATGCTCATTCAATTCTGGTCCAGCTAGATTTGATGAGCTCCCATTTGATCAGGCACACTGTCTCAGTGGCTCAACACCTCGTGGTCCAGACTTCCTTGCTCTTCTTCTCCCTCCTTCTGATTTTCAACTGGATCTTAGGAGCTCAGTCCGTTGCTCTGATGAGGGTCTTTGTCTCTATCTCCATCCGTATGTGGATGAAGATTCTATGGTCATATTCAAGATAAACATCAGTTTGATAGTGGGGCAAGGCCAGTTCAGGCACCCTCTCCTCTGCTGCCCAAGGACCAAGCTGGGGACATCCACTGGAGAGAGTTTGGGAGAGTGGAAGGGTGGAGAGATGCCTAATTTCTTAATGCTCCTTTGCACAAATAGATTAATTTTATCTATTAAAATGTACTTACATGAAGTTCATGATTTAAAGTTTTAATTTATTACATTGGTAACAAATTAAGAAATTTGTCCACTTCATCGACTTTATTGGTGTAGAGTTGTTCTTAACTGCTTTTACTAGGTTACTAACCACTGAGGGATTTGTATTGTTTATTTATTTATGAAACTGGTAACTTAATTTCACATTTTTCTATATCAGTTTTGCTATAGTGCTATCAGTTTGTGTGTGTGTGTGTGTGTGTGTGTATGTGGTATATTTACCTGTTTGTGTGACCTTACAAGAGCATGGAGAATAGAAGGGGGATTGTCTATCCTGCTCTATCACCCTCTACTTTATTCCTATAGAAACAGAGTCTCGGGCTGAATGTGGACCCACAGGCAGAACAGAATCCCCTGAGGTCCTCCTGTTTTCACCTACCACAATTCTGGGGTCACAGGGTTACATGGACATGAACTGACATCTTTCCATGGATGCTCAAATCCAAATTCAGATCCTCATTCTTGTTTATCAGTATCTCTTAGCCACTAAGTGCTCTCTTTAGCCATTTATTGGCATAAAAATGGATAAAATTTTATATTTGTTTGCCAGTTTTATGCCTTTATTACATTCTTCTGTGTAACTTATCTTCATTTAATTTGTTCTTCATTTCTTTGGCTTATAACTGGGAAAAGAATTTATTGTTCCCCCTTTTTCTAATAAAGCATTTAAAAGCAAACATTTCTAAGAACATTTTCTTTGGTATTTGTATTCGTTTTAGTGTTTAACAGCCTACATTCAATCTCATTGTGCTCCATTGTGTTTTTCCCTAGATACTTTTGATATTACACTATACTTCCAACAGGTTCACTTTCATTTTATTGTGCTGTATATTGCATTTCCTCTGTGTATCTCTTGTCAGTCAAACATTCTCATATATTCTCTCTATTTCTATTTCTTTCTATTCCATCTATTTTTAAACTTGTGGTGATCTGAGAAGACATGTGCTAGGTAGTCTCCTGTTATTCCTTGACTTTCCACATCTGTCACACTTTCTCATCTCTGATTTTATTCTTCTATCTTAGGTGATAGGATAAGTCTCCTGACTCCTTCTTATGCACACACTCTCTCTCTGTAGGATTGCTCTGACTGCTATCTCTGCTCTAGATAACACATTAAGCTTGGGGTAAATATCCTTCAAGGAGAAACTTCCAGGTATCCAATGCTTCTGTACTGAAGGTTTTAATTTTGAGCATTAAGACCTCTGTAGGTTAAATCTTGTCAGAAATAAAGCTTGCATTTTGCTCATTTATTTCTGCCCATCCTAACACTTCTTATATTTTTGTTTGTTTGTTTTGTTTTTCATTTTGGATTATTTCTTTTTATTTCCTAGGTGAAAAAAAGAAAAGGAGCACAATAATTGTGCCTATGAGTTTCCCACATCATTTTCTTATTTGTTAATAGGTCTTCTGAAATGCCTTTTTTCTGACTTTTTTTTATTTTATTTTATTCATTCTCATTGTATTATTTAACTCAAAGAATTAGTTTTCCCTCATTTGCTTAATACCCTTTTGTCCAATAAATTTAAATTTTTGGATTAAAATTTGCTTATGTAAATGTTATCACTCTAGAGGTGGTGAGACCTGGGAGAATGGAGGTGATAAATGAGTCATGCAATATCCAACTTTATTCAGCGCATCGGACAATTTATACTCTGAGGGTTAAGGAAAGTCACCCAAGTAAAGCATGCAATCAAAAGGACAAGCCATCCATGGCAAAAACATCTTTTTCCATAGAAGCACATAAACAAATAGCAATACCTATCTGTAGTGAATAATCTGAAGTAAACTTACTCTTATCTACTACAGCTGGAAAAGCATGAAAAACACATTCTAAGAACAATTCTATGTTCTGAAGAAATTGAGGTCACAGACCCTCATCTTGTTTCCTTGGAGTGTTCTCACAAGCACTCAGAATTCCCCTCACATGCCTTCTCCATCCTTGGACCATGTTCCAATACATGAGGGTCATCAGTAAAATATACAACTCAGTACTTTTAGTTATATCTAAATTGTGAAGCCATTGCTACTAGTACTTGAGTATTTTTATCATAATCCCTTAAAATCTGAGACTCCCTAATAAGTTCTGCCCCACCCCTACTTTCCTATGGACCCAGGATTTTAAAGTTTTATGGATTCTTACTCTGAATGTCCATACAAGTAGAATAATTTATGGCATTTAAGCTATGTGTTTTTAATGTCTTTAAAGTTCATAAATGCATTCCTAAGTGTAGAACCCATCTCTTTTTATGGATTAATTACACTGGTATGAACCTTTGAATACACGTTTGTACATAATAATTTTCAGATCTCTTGAATGTATAATAAGGAGTGAGACTGCTGGATCATATGGTAGATCTATGGTTTCTCTTTTGAGAACCTATCAAATTGTCTTTCATCGGAGTTGCCACACTTTATAGTTTCACAGTGTCTGTTCCAAGCGTATTTCCTTCTGCTAAGTCTACATAATTTGTGTGTGTGCATTGTACCAGTTAATGCAGATATATACATATTGTGGTAACATGTATGTGCACATATGCACATGTGTGCTTATGAAGGTCAAAGATCAATATTGAATATTTTTTTATGATTGCTTTCCACCTTTATTTTTGAGACATGGTCTCCTGACAAACAAACTGATTTGGCAAACTGGCTGCCCAGCCAGTTTTCCTCGGGAACCCACCTGTCTCTGATACTTTACCTCTACTTGATACTGTAGTTACAGCTATGTGCTGCCATACCCTGCTTCTTACATACGGTCTGGGGATCCCAACTCAGGCCTTCTCACTTGCACAGTAGATACTCTACTGAGTGAGTCACATCCTTAGTCCCAGACTTTACACCTTTTAAAAATAAAGGCAGTACTTGATCATTTCTCTCTACCCAGCATCTAGAACAAAAAGTCTGGCACATAATCCTTTATCGACTATTTGCAGAGTAAGTAAATGAAAAATCATCAATTGTTTAAATTATTTGATAAAACTATGTGCCTCAAACACAATGAATTGATCAGCATTGCTTGAGAAATTGAATAAGAATATGGGTTTCTGGTATAATATGGGAGACAGATAAATTTTATAAAGTCTTGTATTAGCAAATGACACAAGTAAGTAAACAATTATTTATTTACTTCCAGTGTTCTACAGCTGGCCCTAAGTATATCAGCTATAAGCATGAGAGTAACATCACTTCCCCTGGAGAGAAGCACATAATTGTCTAGCTGTTCCAGATAGACATGGCAACAATTGATGTTAGAAATAATTATTTTCAAGTTTTGCTTGGTGAAGCAATGAGTTTTTTTAAGGGTACTTACAGATGAGTGGGTCACTCTGGTGGCTGAAGACTGAGAAGCCCATTTCTGCATGGATGACATCTGATGCAAGTTACACGACATGAAATTCTCAAGTAATAAAACGAATCTAAAATAATAATCAAATAAGTTAAGGAAAGAGGTGAGACGAGCTAAAATGAACAGAGTCATATAGGAGTGTGCCTTTGAAGGTGTGGCGGCGCAAATGAATGTAGACAGATTATATAGATATATACAGCTTTAATAAGGAAATAGACTTACAGGACCACAGGTTCCCGTGGAGCACTGGAAAAGCGGAGCAAAAGAAAAAGGGGGCTGCTGGGCTCACGCCCGGCAGATTTATCCGTAAACATTAGCCCGAGGCGAACACGCCCCCAATGGGTGGGGCTATGTCCCTACATCTCCCCCTTTTGTCTAAATAAGATAGAACCAAACCAAATACAACTATATACAATAATAACAAATAATAAATATAACAAACAATATTGAGAACAAAACTTTTGTTAAACATTCTATCTCAAGGAGTCTAAATAACATAGAGAGTAACTACAATTATATAATCTTCAACTCCGTCAAAGATCTGAGAAGGGAATAAATATTACTTAACAATCGAGAGATATCCAAAATGTGCAACAATTGACAGAGACAACTGACTACCTGGGCAATCACCCAAAGTCTCGTTTGCAATGTTGAGTCAACCAACTTTGGCTAAGGCCTAACATAACTGGCATACCATTATTAAAGGCAAGGAACTTTCTTAGGACTATCCTACCCTGTCTTGGCAAGATAAGACAATCCTGTTTCATCCACTTAGGGATATTTTGTATCTTTGTCAGAAGTTGAGGTATGGGCTTTTCTTAACCCAAAGGCCAGTTCTGCCAAGAAGACAAGCTCCCAGTGGAGTGTCTTTGGTGCTCAACATTCTCTCGGGAGTAGAGTGGTGTTGCCAGGAGTAATTGTGTCTCTTTGGCATAGAAATTTTAGGTTAGATTAAAGGCCATTTTTTATAGCTCTTCGAAGAGGCTGAAGATCATACTATCTATACTAAATATAATCTCTATGTAACTAAAAGACCTGATAAACTTAAAAATAAATATGACAAACATATAATTCTCAATACCTATCTAACTTTGAAGACTAAAAGAATAAACAACTGTGTAATATATGAAGACAATGATCTTTAACTGTAAACAATGTCATAGTATCAGAGGTAGAAATGTACAATGTAATATGGTAGATGTATCAATACAATATAGACAAAGTTATAAGCATACTCATACAAAAATAGAGGTAGGAACACTCATATTTAATATTCAACATATCAATATACAAGAAACAGTACCAGTACAATTTTATATAAACAGTAATTCACAAATACCAATCATCCCAAAAAACCAGTTACCCCCCTCTTCTGTCGAGTTGTGTTAAACAAAGATTTGTTCTCTGCCTGGAGAACTTCAAACTGATTTTTGAGAAGATTGTTGTCATTCTCAATTGTTTTTAAGCGTTCAACCTCGTCTCGTAAAGACTTTATCATATTTCTATTATCAAACCATACAGTACCAAGGAAAACTACGAATCCCAGAAAGATCCATATCTGTGGGCTGACAGACACTTCTTGTAAAATCTCCCACATGGTACAACTGAAAAGGCTGTTAAAGTCTTGAATGGTAATGTTTTTAGACATTTTTCTTATTTATAAAAGAAAATTATGTACCTGTAATGAAGTTTTCCTGTCAGTGGTGGCTAAAGAAATGCACCTGAGTCCACGTGGTCTAAGCCAGAGCCGGTCTGAAACAATTAACTCAAAACAAAAATTATTGTACTGCCTGTTAAGGGAAGGGGTTGGCGGCTTTTGCTTTAAAACGGCAGGTGCTTCCCTTAAATCAGGCAGTGAGGGTTTGGAAGAAGCAGGGAGCTATTAACTGCTCTGTGGGGGGTCGCTGCTCTGCAACTGTAGTGGCCTGGAGTGGGGGAAGGGAAAGCGAGCAGGGAGTGCGTTGTAAATCGCCTTCCTGAGCTCAGGCAACTAGCCGGGAAAGGTGGAGCTTGCGCCCCCCCTGTGCCGGGTCGGGGGCAAAATAGCCCCACGTTGGGCGCCAAATGTGGGGGCGCAAATGAATGTAGACAGATTATATAGATATAGACAGCTTTAATAAGGAAATAGACTTACAGGACCACAGGTTCCTGCGGAGCACTGGAAAAACGGAGCAAAAGAAAAAGGGGGCTGCTGGGCTCACGCCCGGCAGATTTATCCGTAAACATTAGCCCGAGGCGAACACGCCCCCAATGGATGGGGCTATGTCCCTACATGAAGGAAGTAGTGGGTCTCAGCCACTTCTCTCTCTTTTGTATCCTGGTTATGAGTAGGGTTATTTGTTCTACCACATGATCCTAAGTATGACTCCTACTTCACCACAGGCTCAAAGCAATAGAGCTCTGCTGGCTAGTGTCTTATGTCATCTTGACACAAGCTATAGTCATTTGAGAATATGCTTCTGCCATATACACCTATAGTGTATTTTCTTGATTGGTTATTGATTTGGGAGGGCCCAGATTGCTATGGATAGTGTCATCCCTGGGCAGGTGATACTGGGTGCTGTAAGAGCACAAATTGAGAAAGCCATGAGGGCAAACTCAGCGAGCAGTACCCGTTTAGTTCTGATTCAGCTCCTGTTTCCAGTTTTGTGTCTTTAAACTAACAGCACTTAGTTTAGATGAAACAAATAAGAAAGCCCAGAAAGAAAGGAGTTTAATTGCATGAAATAGTGGACTAAATTTTAAAGGAATTATTAAGTGTATATCGGTTTGTGAAGAGTAGATACTGTAAATCTGAGAGCTTGGAATTAAGCTATATTGACTCACATCCCATTATTATTGGAATAGTGTCATTAATCCACCAAGTG
This sequence comes from Chionomys nivalis, assembly GCF_950005125.1. Lineage (NCBI taxonomy): Eukaryota > Metazoa > Chordata > Mammalia > Rodentia > Cricetidae > Chionomys > Chionomys nivalis. The sequence goes on along the minus strand of NC_080091.1, from coordinate 15,836,927 downwards.
TTTTCATATCTAATATAATGCATTACAATAAATACTTAAATATGAATACTTAATAGATGATTTTTGAAGAATTGTCACTGTAATTTCTTTGTCAATTCTGCTTTATTTAGTCCAGTCTAAAAATTATCTCTTTTTATTATATCCCAGAAATTTTCTAAAGAAAGGGAGAAGATGTAGATTTTCCAACTAAGAACAAATAGGTTATAAATACAAATTAAGAAAGTTGTGCTTGGGTTTTAAAATCAAGTATTCTTCAGTTCTCTGTAATTGCACTATCTCTTGATATATCTCAGTCACCAATTTCTTTTGTTGTTGGCAAATATGCAAAGCAATGAGAAGTAGTTGATGACATAAGATGATATGCATGCATACTGTTACTCTATTTCAAGTCCTATCTAATTCTCATAGTTAGGAGGTGCAAGCAGTGATTTCTAATAGACTGAAAAAGTATTCAGGCTAGTTTTTAAAATGAATGAGTTCTCCCTATGATGTTGATACAGACAAAATCGAATCTCTAAAAATTTCAGAAGAGACCTTGCAGGAAAGGACTATTAAAATTTGGACATATATGAGAAGGAAAATAAAGGACAGTTTAAACTAAATAACAAAAACTTACATTATTGATGGTTCTGGATTTTGTGTTTATTGCATTCATGAATCTGTTCTAGGTCATCTTAACTCTAAACTATGGACATCTCTTATCATTATAATGCTCATAAAAACATATTTCCAAGGAAATCCTTTATTCTCTAAGACTGACGTGCATATGAACCACACAGTGAAGAAGAAACAATGTATGGTTATTTACAAAGAACTAGCTACATGACGTTGCATCTTCACCGTAAACCTTCTAAGTTCTACTATTATCATTTATATTGCCAGGAATTGATACCAATGACCTTGAGGCTTTACTGCCTCTAATGCTCTATCCTTGTGTGACTGAAAAGGTATGAATTTATTGTCATTAAGTATCTCTGTGTTCTCACAGAGTCTGTAACATTTAACAACGGAATCTTCCCAATTAAATTTTAATATATTTTAATACTACATATAGCTCCTTCAAAACAATGATGATCAGAAACATCAGTTGAATGGAGAGTAAATGTCAAAGAAAATGAGTTTGCAATAAGACTAGAGCTACAGCTCTCAGCTCTTGAATAGAAATAAATTCAAACAACTTAGATTATATTTTTAGTTCAAGATTAAGTTCTTTCTTTAAAATTGTCTGATTTTTGTTCATTTAAAGTGGGGCAGGAAAGTTTAAGTCACTTTTGCCCTTACTACACTTAGTGAAAAAGAATAAATGTGGAAGGAAATGACCACGTCTAGAAAGAAAATACAATGCATTTCCAGAAAAAGAGTTTCCTTTCTAATATATATAGTTTAGAACATATATATTCTAGTGTACATGTCATCTATAATATATATTATAATATACACATATGCACACAATTTGGAATAAACAAAAATACTTATTTTCTAGAAATTTCAGAGAAAACAAACCTTGTATTCTTGTAATATCACTGACATTAAGTAACTATATCTAATGTATTGGTTAAGAGCAGCTAACATTTCCATTTATTTTAGTAGGGGAATAAAATTCCATGAGCTAATATATTTTAAGAGTTCCCTTTAATTTTTACTAATATTAATCAAACTGTGCAAAACTACTAAATTATGCAATGATCCCAAGGAAATAGACACGACCATATTTTATTTTATACTTCTCTGTGTCTGGCCACTATGACGTTCCACCTTTTCCCACTAATATCATCATTTTGTCTAGTTGCTGGTTTGCTTTCATAGTGCTATTTCTTTTTCTTTTGTTCTACATTACAGGGAAATTATGTTAAACTGTGTGAATTATGTATGAAATATGTAAAATATAAAAAATATATGGAGTCCATTGCATTTGACAAAAAAAAAAAAATCAGGCATTGTATGAAATGTCAAATTGCCAAAAAGTATCTATGTGTAAATTAATATACCTATGTGTTTCTTCAATTAGACACAGTACTTTTATAGAATCAAATGCATATGATACTGAAGTGCCTCTAGAGACGATGTAAAATATGAAATGTAAATCCTTGGTATAGATTTGCAATAATATTTTTTATGATATATCTTTAGATCCCTAATCACTTGCAGTGAATTCAACTGTGTAGTATCATGACCAAAACCCCTCATCTTACTCAGGTGACTTTGAACCTAGTACTGGGTGACTCAATGTTTATATCTGCAAAATAAAGATAAAAGAAAAACAAAAGTTTATTGGATATATGCTATGCGAAGCCTAACCTTCTTTTCCCTTGACACTTATGAGGATTTAAATGCGAATGGCTTTTATAGGTTTTTGTGTTTGAATGGCTGCTCCACAAGTGGTGAAACTGTTTGGGAAGGATTAGAACATGTGGCTTGATAAAGGAGATGTGTCAATAGGATTAAGTTTTGAGACTTCAACATTCTCACAACATTCTCAGTGCCCTCTCTCAGTCTGCCTCAGGGTTGTGTCTCAAGGCTTGAGCTCTTAGCTGCTGCTCTAGCACCCTGCTTGCCAGCCTGTTTCCTTGCTCCCTCCATGATGGCAATGGATACTAACACTATGAAATGGTAAATCCGAATTAAGCACCTTCTTTTGTAGAATGCCTTTGTCATAGTGTTTCATCACAGCAATAGAAAAAATAACTAAGACAGAGTTCAAAACATCTGACCAGCATACATTATCTTTACTGTTCAAGCGAAGACAGTAAGATACTAGGCACAGATATACTGTCAATTTCCCTCATAAAAAGCAGAGCCAGACTCAGAACCAGCTTCAACTGAAACTAAAACCTGTGCTCCTTCCCTACATCATTCAGTTTCCAGAATATATTAAAAGTCATTTTAAAGCTCTCTATATAAGCACATCTCCATTTCAAAGTGTGAATAAATATAGCATCTAATACTATTTCTTCTGATGTATAGAAGGGAAAATTTAGACTTAGGTTGTCATTCTTATAAAATCTGCCTCCCTGGAGATTTAGTTTTCAAGGATATATGTATCTTTCTATTTCTTTTGTACAATGAACCACATAGAGAGACAGCTCAATTAATGTTAATAAGTAATATACTATCTTTATTTCCATAGTTTCACATTTAACCCAAGGTCCATTCTATATAATTTAAAGCACTAAGCACAATTCTGAATGAAGTGCAATGCTTTATAAATGAAGATTTGGAAGAGCATGTGGAGCATCTTAACACTTATCTATACCTCATTATTTTTCACTTCTCTTCCATATTATAGAAGTCATTTTTTTCCCTTTTGGGTGTTTAATGGCTTATGAAGCCAAGAAACTATTTAGAAAGAAAAAAATTAGGCATTAAACTGCTTTTTTATAATTCACAAAGCAGCCATTCTATAGCTCAATTATTATTAATTTGTTATCCATATTCAACTTACGGTTGAGACAAAATGGATTCTTTCTTCCAAAATGCAGGTTTTACATTAAAATAAAAGAGTATAATGCTAAACTTTAAAAATATCATTGGCATAATTTGTTTAAATATAATCATTAAATCCATTACTGGATAGAGTAGTAGATGAAAATTAATGTGAGGCCAAAGGGATACATTTTATCACATCTTGAGGGAAGTGGGGTTAAGGAAAGTCAGTCTAAAATGCAAGCCACACTACACAGAGGATGAATGAGAACCTTTCAGTAAGTGTAAGCACTAAGAGAGGTAATGAGATACTAGGAGTCAGACAGATAGCCAGCTAGATAGAGAAAAGGGTCAAACTATAAAGATTGTAAGCTTCCAAGATGGCAAACTCTTTCTTACTCTTCTGCTCTGAAACAAAAGTTTGGCAAATTAAATCAAAGGTCTGGCAAGTGTTTTCTCCTACAAGTGATCCAACTGCCTGGATTGATCTGACAAGCTCACAGGCAGACCAGAATGTGTTCAACCCAAAATTATAGCTCTATCAAGCTCTCTGTTTTGGTTCAATCTGAATAACCCTAAATTTGGGGGAGGAAAATCCTCTCAAAGACATTTACAGGCCCTATCCTCCCCAAAGAAACAAGGCTTCCATTTCCTGAGTGTTTCCTGTAGGAAGCAAAAGTGTGTGCATTTCCTTATTCATAATAAAAACAGCTTTTTTAACCAGAACAATAAAGAATGAAGATTGAATAAAATCTTTGATACTGGGGATCTCGGATTTCATTTGTACAGAGTCTCATTTAAGGCACTAGTAAAAATCTGTATAACTTGTTTTTTTTGTGTGTGTGTGTGTGTGTAACCTTAATTAGCATCAGAAGATGTCATTTCACACAGACATATTTGAATGAATCAAGTAAATATCACACCTTGATATTTCAATAGCAAGTCATGAAGAGGACGAGGTGTGATGATCCGTATTATTATTCTCCATTGTTTCCAGGTACTTAACTGAGAGTGTTTCTGCCCGTGTAAGTAATAGCAAGATCTGTATCCCGGAATTAATATCAGTCTAAGTAATAACAAGAGAGTGCCTTCTGTAACAGCCAAGACCTTTTTCATACCCTAAGGCAGAGCAGTAGGATTTCCAGTGTCTCACACCAATCAAACAGGGAACAGAGCACAGCAACTGCTAGCATTGTGGTAACTAGTTATGCAACGTCAGAAAGAAACTAAATGCTGTCTGTAATGATCTCAGAACCCTCCTTCTTTTCTTTCTTTTTTTTTATTATTAAAAATTTCCGCCTCCTCCCCACCTTCCATTTCCCTCCCCCTCTCCTCACTCCCCTCCCCCTCCCTTTCCAGTCCAAAGAGCAGTGAGGGTTCCCTGTCCTGTGGAAAGTCCAAGGTCCTCCCCACTCCATCCAGGTCCAGGAAGGTACGCATCTAAACAGACTAGGCTACCTCAAAGGCAGTACATGCAGTAGAATCAAAACCCAGTGCCATTGTCCTTGGCTTCTTAGTCAGCCCTCATTGTCCTCCACGTTCAGAGAGTCTGGTTTTATCCCATGCTTTTTCAGTTTCAGTCGAGCTGGCCTTGGTGAGCTCCCATTAGATTAGCCCCACCGTCTCAGTGGGTGGGTGCACCCCTTGCAGTCCTGACTTCCTTGCTAATGTTCTCCCTCCTTCAGCTCCTCATTTGGGTCTTGGGAGCTCAGTCCAGTGCTCCAATGTGGGTCTGTCTCTATCTCCATCCATCACCAGATGAAGCTTCTATGGTGATATGCAAAATAATCATCAGTGTGGCTATAGAAAAGGGCCATTTCAGGCTCCCTCTCCTCAGCTGCCCAAGAAACTAGCTGGGGATATCTCCATGGATACCTGGGAACCCCTCTAGAGTCAAGTCTCTTACCAACCCTAAAATGGCTCCCTTAATTAAGATATCTTCTTCCCTGCTCCCATATCCACCCTTCCTCCTTCCCAACCATCCCATTCCCCCAGGGTCTCCCCATCCTCCTCACTTTTCTCTCCCCATATCCCCATCTCCCCTTACCCCCATCCCACCCCCACCCCCAAGATCCCAATTTTTGCCTGGCAATCTAGTCTACTTCCAATATCCAGGAGAATAACTATATGTTTTTTGGGGGGGTTCACCTTCTTATTTAGCTTCTCTAGGATCACGAATTATAGGCTTACTGACCTTTATTTATGTCTAGAATCCACTTATGAGTGAGTACATACCAAATTCATCTTTATGGGTCTGGGTTACCTCACTCAGAATAGTGTTTTCTATTTCCATCCATTTGCATGCAAAGTTCAAGATGTCATTGTTTTTTTACCGCGAGTAGTACTCTAATGTGTATATATTCAACACTTTCTTTATCCATTCTTCCATTGAAGGGCATCTAAGTTGTTTCAAGAGAACCCTCCTTCTTTTGGGGGAAACTTGGAAGACATTCTTGAAATGATCATGGCAGAACAATGAAGATGACCCAAACAGAATAAGGAATGAGAACATGCCCCTGAATCAGGAGAACCAATTTTTATGCCTTAATGAGGAGAGACTAGAAACATTATCCAAACAACTATTTTTTATTGATAACAATATTCTTCTACTAGTCCAGGCCTCTATACTACACAGGAACACAGAGGTATTGACTATTTAGTAAAAAAAAAAAAAAAATTTATACAGCAGTAGAATGTTGTCCACCCAGTAATTTTTTTGTTGTAATAATTCTAAATAAAAGGAATTCTTCAATGTTTGCTTCAAATATAAACACTTATTCATTGAATATACCATAGGTTTCATTAATAGAGACTCAATCGCCTGTCAACAATTCCCAACAGAATTCCATATTCTGTTTTGTAGAAAAAAAATAAAAAATCTTAAAAACTTATTTAAACTTGGTATAAACTATTGATAGTAATCTGCATTACAACTTCATAATAAAGATTAATTAATCTTTAATTAATTTTTATATTATTAACATAATTTAATATATTAATAATAATATCTTAAAATAATTAAATAATTTTCTTAAGCAAATAGAAGAAAATTCTCATGAAAGTCAAAGTAACATAGAATTTCAGGTTCTTATGACATGATTATTGCCATGTTACTGAAGTAATACATCAAACACTAACAAAAAACTTGAAACTTATGACCTTGAAAATCTTTATGAGGGCCAAAGTTTTAAAGCAAATATTAAAGAAGAAATGCTAAAGAATTTACTATTTTCTCCCACAACTCTCCTCAGCCCAAATCGTCCTTTATGGTACATATATTCTGTAGTTAAATGCTCAGAAAATAATCTATATTTCTACTTGATTAAATATCTAATTATCAGATTACTTATTTCTATTTCTGAGGATTGTTTTTGCTCCAGCTGACCTGTAGATTAAGGTACATTAGTAGAAACAAGTTTATAGATAAGCAGGAGGCTGGGCATTTATTCTGATGTATTTAGAATTTTTCTTATTTGGGTTATAAATAAGAACCATTCCCTAAACCCATGTTTGCCAGCAATTAGTGTGTGCTGAGTTTATTGCAGAGGCAGCAGAGATCAGGGATGCTGCTGTCTTTAGTGCTTGACTTTCTGTTTTCTTTGTTTGCTTGCTTGGTGTTTTTATTTCTTTTGGCTTGGGCTTGGTAATTTTTTGATCTTTTCTTCTGTAGTTTTTTATTGCACTTATAACTAAGATCTTAAAATATTAAATAAAACAACCCATTAATGAGAGTGTGTACTAAAGTCGATAATGATACCAAACCCTCATTAACCAATGATACTGTATTTACTTGAGATATGACAAAAAATTAAATTACAATAAAATAGTCACTAATTCTTACAGTGCTAGACAGATTTTAAATTTACTTTGTGATCCCTGTCTTCTAGTATTTATATCCTTATAAATTTCTTTCATTAATGGTAGGCAAAATTGGTTTTGCTTCAATGGAAGTAGAATACAGGAATGTGATGATCTTTTATTCCTAACATTTTACCTTCTCTAGAAATCTAGTTTTACTACCAGTCTCCTCTTTCAAGCTTTGAACAAAGTAAAAACAAGGAGCGTAAAATACAAATTAAAGAGAAACTCAATATTGACAATAGCTAGCTAGGGAAGTAAATGCATTTTTCCAGCTAAGTCATTCCTGTACTTATGACCTATGGAAAGTTTAAGCTAAGATGTGTGTATTGTTTTAAGTCATAATTGAATTATTGTGAATTAAGTTACAAACTGAATTAAAATACAAATGTCTCATTAAGGAAAATGCATGTTAGACCTGGCAAGATCGCCTGGTGGGTATGGTGCTTGCCAACAGACCTGATAACCTGAGTTTGATCCCTAGGACCTACCTGGTGGGAGGAGAGAACCAATTCCTACAAGTTTTCTTCTGAAAGCCTCACACATAGCATGTGCATGTAAACATAAATAAATAAATATGTTCAAGTGCATACTAGTCTAAATTGCTTTTAAGAAAACCTTTCTTTAAATAGATACTGATGGTGGTATAAGGACTGAAGACGATATAGAAGCAGATTGAGGATAGATGTAGGAAAAACATTCTACTTTCTTGAATACAGGAAGAGTAATCATTAGAAATTTAATGCATACCTTTTGTAGCAAATCATTTGTTTATTTCTTGGCTTCCCAAACTCCCAAAATAATCACACAAACTGTATTAATTAAATCACTGCTTGACCAATCACTTGAGTGTATTGCTTGCTTGTTCTTACATCTAACTAACCCATTTCCAGTATTTTATATTTCACCATGAGGCTCATGGCCTACTCGCAAAGTTTCAGCATATCTGTCTCTGGCAGTGACTCTATGGCTTCTTTCTGACTCCAGCTCCTTTCTCCTAGCATTCAGTTTAGTTTTCCCCTAAGCTCTGTCCTGCTATAGGTCCAAATCAGTTCTTTATTAACCAATGGTATTCACAGCATACAGAGTGGAATCCAACATCACCACCTGTTTTCTGTTTAAATAAAAGTGAAGGTTTTAACTTTAACATAGTAAAATTACATATAACAAAATATTTACCATGCAAAAATTACAGTTATAATATTTATATCTATTTTATCTTTTATCATAACTAAGGATAACTGTATTATTACTATCTGCTCTTTATCTCCATTAAAGACTCCAGAAGGTTACAATATTACCTAAGTAAACAGGAAGTGCACTGTAAGCAACTTCCAAATAGAATTGACAGAGACATCCCACTGCCTGGACAGTTACCCAAAGTTCTGTACCATTGGAGCATCCATCTTCACCCTATAGGCCCATATTGTCTGGCAGACTTTTCCATGAAGCAGGAAATTTCAAAAATAATTCTATCTATATTGGCAGTTTGTTAGTCACTTTCTTCTGTGTTCTACAGAATGTCTTGCAGACTCTTTTATGAAGCAGGAATCTTGAAGGACTGTTTCACTTTTTTTAGGCAGTTTCAGCAGTCATCTTTCCATGGGTCCTGCATGTCCAGCTCACATAGGATAATATCAAGCAGTCTAAGCAAGAGCAGTTTCTTACCCAAATGGCTAACCAACACCATAAGGAGCTTCTTTGGTACCCATCATCTTCTTGAAGTACAATTACTTCAATTACAATTACAATTACATGTGCTGCCAGAAGCATATGTATCTCACTGTCATGAAAAGTCCTACATTCTTAAAACATTTTAATGCTATATTCTGTAGTCTTTGAAAGGTTTGAAGAACACCTATATATCTCAAACACATCTCTGTATATCTAGAAAATCTAACTTGCATGACTACAAGCTTGACTATTCTAGATGATTATCTTTTAACCTATATTTCCCAATTATATATTACATTTTCAAGTGTTCTGCATAAACACAATACTTTAATTAAGCACAGAAATATACATATACACAATTTAACAAAATTGACCTTAAATTTTTATCAATAAACCAAAATCCATACCAACACAAATCTCTATACCTTATCCCCTCTAAATGTAAACAAATGTTTATAAACAGTCATTTAAGTAATTTTGGCATAGTTCTCTTCAAACTGTTTCCTATTTTTGTTGGGCAAAATAATTTGGGGGGGTTTCACAGTGACATTTTGGGGATTCTTGGTATGTCAAACCACATTAGCCTGAAATGAATCCACAGGTTCCCATCCTCTGTGGAAACAAAAGAAGAGCTTCTTTTCCAAAGCAACATGTCCTTAGACTCAAATTGTGAAGTCAAGATACTTTTAAAGTATATATGTTGGCTAGTTAACTCCTTCACACTCAAAAAATTCAAAGAAAACACAGTAATACCAGACTCATTGTATATATTCCATGTTTATGTGGCTTATTATTATTTTTTTACTCTATTACTTTTGAATATTTATTTTATTATCTTTATTCCTTTCATCTATGACTGTCTCTACTCTGTCTCTTTAAAGACTTTGTTTTATTATTTTATTCTAAACCATTTACTTACCTTTATTACTCTCTATACTCTTTTTCTTCTCTCTCCCAAGTCTACATATATTTATCCAACACTGTGACTCATTTAGAGTTTATTTATGTCTGAATCTGTCCTATTGTGTATCTGTAATTCTATTCTGTCTAGGACTGCTTCTTAAAATGCTAAGCGCTTCTTTAAAACCTAAGTGGCATCATTGCTAGTGGAAATATGACCCTGTCTTCTTGCTCCACCCAATCCAACATGGCAGAAGTCTGTTCACTGCCTCTGAGAGCCTTGCACATTGCCCCATTTTCATGTACACAGTGGGTCTATGTTGCCATTAAGCAAGTTGTCGCAGTCTGCTCACAAAACCCATTTAAATGCTCCATAGCTGGATCTTGTCAGAGTTCACACTAGCAGCGTGGCCTAGGAAGACGCAGTTTCAAAACAGTGTGGCTTTTTTTCTGCTGCTGCTGAATCATGAAACCTCTCTTAAAGGAACCATCTGCTTACTTGTAGCAAACAGAGCCTACCCAAGAAAATACCACCAGCAGACCATGCTTAACTCTGTTCTTTTGTGTCTAGGATCCTTTTTAAGCTCTCTCAGGTTTTATGTGGATTTAGTTGACCACATTGGAGTACGAATTTGTAGTAAGGAAGACTGTTTTGTTGTTCCAGCCACTTGACAGCTCAGACCCAAAATAATCACATGGAAACAGTATTAATTAAATCACTGCTTGGCCTATTAGTTCTAGATTCTTTTTTCCTCAAACTCACAGAGATCCGCCTGCCTCTGCCTCCCGAGTGCTGGGATTAAAGGCGTGCGCCACCACCTCCTGGCTAGCTCTAGATTCTTATTGGCTAAGTCTTACATCTTAATTTAACCCATTTCTATTAATCTGTGTATCACCACGAGGTTGTAGCCTACCAGCAAAGTTTCGGTGTATCTCTCACGTGGCAGCTCCATTACTTTTCTCTGACTCCATTTCCTTTCTCCTAGCATTCAGTTTATCTTTCCACACCTAATTAAGTCCTGCCCTGCTGTAGGTCCAAAGCAGTCATTTATCAACCAATCATATTCACAACATACAGAGAAGAATCCCACATCACATAACACACAAAGCTATTGCATTCTCAGTCTAAAATAACTGGGACTTTGATCAACCCAGTATATCTCCTGGAATCAGTGCTGTCTCTCATAATTTCATCATCACTGTTTTTCACATTCCTCTGACTTAAGCTTCCGGAACTCTCTTAAACTGTTCCTTTCAACACCAGTTTCTGGTCACTGTGTCTCCTTGAGTCTGTAACATGTTACTTCTCCATGTCAAAAAAAGCTACCCTCAGTGTAAGTTCCCCATCACTTCTGATTTATGTGACAGCATGTCACTTATCTTCAAGCCTTATTGATTGAGCAAGAACTTAGGAAACACCTTCCATGTGACAGAATCTAGAAAAACATTTCGTAAACTATCATCACACTATCCCCAAAAATGCCAGACCTGTCAAGTCATGATGATGCTGTCCAAGGCATCATGGACACCCATGATGGAACAGAGGTTGTCTTGTTTTGTGCTTAAATTAACTTTTGATTACTCCGTTCAATATAGTTAGCTTATAAGAGCCAAATATTTGACTTCTCCAGCTCAGAATTCTTTTAAAATTGTGTTTCTATAAGACACAACACATTTTAGCATATAAAGGTAAGTTGTTAAATGCTATAAATCATGTTATTGTTTATAATTATATCATATAAGATAGTATTTTTCAAACAAGAAGAATGTAACCTCAGTATAAAATAAAATCCTCTTAAAGAAAAACTGGTTAATAATGATGCACTTCTGCATACATGTCCAGGGACTGTTTGGTGAGTTATTTCACTAACTTATCCAGAACTATGAGCTTCAACATGAAAGTAAAATTCTACATTTAATACATACTAAAGCAACCTGTTTGACTTTGATGAGTGGATGTAAGTAAAGGGTGGAGGAAGAAAGAAGGAACGATATTCCCTGGGTGAGTTTTTTTTTGTTTTATTTATTTATTTATCTATTTATTTATTTATTAAAGATTTCTGCCTCCTCCCCACCACCGCCTCCCATTTCCCTCCCCCTCCCTCTCCCCCAATCAAGTCCCCCTCCCTCGTCAGCCCAAAGAGCAATCAGGGTTCCCTGCCCTGTGGGAAGTCCAAGGACCACCCACCTCCATCCAGGTCTAGTAAGGTGAGCATCCAAACTGCCTAGGCTCCCACAAAGCCAGTATGTGCAGTAGGATCAAAAACCCATTGCCATTGTTCTTGAGTTCTCAGTAGTCCTCATTGTCTATTATGTTCAGCAAGTCCGGTTTTATCCCATGCTTTTCAGACCCAGGCCAGCTGGCCTTAACAAAGGATGCTTTAAACTTTTCTGAGACAAGGAGCATTTAAGGCAGTATGGAAATTGTAGGTAGTGATAACTAATGGACGAGAGGATTTCTCTGTCCCTGCTTTTAACCTTGTCTTACTCATTTTGTCACCTCTCTTTAAGCACAGGCCCCTGTGCTAGAAGTATTATATAAAATGTTTAATCTAATTGAAAGCTCTATTTCTGGAAGGTCAGAAGGCCCAGGAAAAGGAGATGTAATAAGTATCAAATGTCTATTCATTTTTCTTCAAATTCAGCAGAGACAAGAGATACTCATAGATGTTTACTACCTCAGGAATTAAGAAAAGAAAGAGTGTTACGAAGACTAGGTTTAGCCCAAAGGTCTAGGGTTGATCTCAGCCATGAAGAGGTCTTTGTAAAATAATTTAATGTCTTTCCATTTTAATGAAAAGTCCCTAATATCAAATATGTAGCTTTTCATTTATCTGTCACTTAAAATAAACTGAAATAGCAATATTTTGAAACTCTTGCAAATGCACCTGTAAGTACTGCTGGGTAGATTGTTGTGTACATTTCAGTTTATACCTATGGAACCCAATTTCTGCCTAGAGCCTGTGATCAGACACAGCAATCTATTGCCCACATTAACTGGCCTCTGTTATATGGGCTTCAATCAGAAATGTTTGACCTCATTAAGTTTAAGCTTCTGAAGATAGACACAGGGATCCAACCTGACTTCCTCAGGCTGTCAATTGTCATTTAAATTTAAGAGTGTTTTAGCAGTCGTTATCAAACCTAAAACACAAAAAAATCACCCTAAGCTACTTTCTCACCTTAAAAAATAAAACTTAATTGCATTTCAGATAATCTCTTTAAATGAACCTTCACCAAATTAATGGTCTTGCTTCCTGAAGAAATTTTGGTGGAATTTTTACAGTTAGGATGCAGAAGAAAATAACTAAACTCAAAATATTTCCCTAAATAAAATCTCCTCAGACAAACAGACAAATTTAGTAAGTATGTCTTGACTTTGTGCATTCCACTGAGATAATGATAAGAACGACATCCTTCTCTATATTTCAAAATCAATTGTTTAAATTTTTCTAGAATAAGCATATTAATAAGATGACAAAGGAAGTCCAATTAAGCTTACTACAAATTGTCATGATGCTTTATACTATCTCTATTTCCAAACATTGAAAACACTAATTGTATAAAGCAAATTTTAATCGATACTTTAAGTTGCCTGTCTCTCACCACCTGAAACATTCGTCTTTCCAGGATCATTAGGCTGTTGGAATTTATACCAGTTGGGTGCCATGTAGCTGTCAGATAGCTTTCCATATGCTTTAGTCTTTCAAGTTGAGAGCTGCTCGTTATCATCATCTGTGACATCTGCTACCCAACATTTACTAATCTCTGTGAACACTAAGAACAAACACAAATAGAAGCACTGTTGCTCCCCAGAAGGCATGTGGATTTCTGAGAAGACTAAAGGTTTGCAGATATATTTTGAAACATAATGCTTATCAGGGATCCATCATAGGGCCTCCCCCAAGTAACAACATTCTGGCCCTTTGGGTGGGGTAATCTTATGTTCTTCTGGTTCAGTTATCCAGCTCTTTATTAAATGGCATAAAATTATTCTTTATAAACTCTCATTGAAGAGTGCCTTTTACCCAGTGTTTGTAGCTCCCTGTAGCTCTTTTATTCTCTTTATTTGTACCCCAACCAACCTTGCCTCTCTTGTCCACCCTTATAAAATGTGATTAGCCAAACTTGACTTCCATCTGCTATTTGAAAATGACAGATGTCCCCCCAATAAAATCTGGGTGTGCTTACTGTACTGCCTAGACCAGTTCACCATGATATGCTGACACATTTGAGAGACTTAAGTTCCAGACCCCATCCCATGGAACCACTAGTTTACCTCCATAGTAACATCCTTAATCTTCATATTTGAATGGGGATGAGGCAGTTTAGACAGAAAGAAACTGTTTAATTGATGTAGACTGAAAACATAACTTAGAGAAGAATGAAAGCTTGGCATCTCAGCTTCTATTTTGTTTCTTTTCCTTTATTTGGATACAGTTCCTTGTGTGGGACTACTCTATTTATATTCCCCTAAATCTGTCCACCCATGTGGGGCCCAAATCCACACTTACTGGGAACAATCCAAAGGCTCTCACACACACTTGCATTTTTCCCTCCCATGGCACTCCCTGGCACACCAGGTTGGGCACGTTTGTCACCTGAGGCCTGTCTGCTGCTGCAGCCTCTCTAGCCAGCTAGGCCACGGTGACTTTCTCTTGCAGCATGCCCTTTTTCTCCCATCACAATCCTCAACCTGTCATGTTTGCCAGCCATGCCCAGGCCCTGTTTGTAGCTTATGACTGCTGGCAAGCTTTGGGTTCCTTGATATGCGGGCCAATTCAATCTTCAGTATAGGAATGTGCTATTCTTAGCTAATTGATTAAATTCCAGGTAATTCAGATACTAGAACTTGTCTTGCCACTGCCAGTCACACGTACCAATGACTGCTACACTTACTGGATAATATAGATTATTACACTGACAACAACTGACTAAAATCTCCTAAGGGAGGTAAGTTTATTTGGCTAATAAATAAATTAATATATTTGAAAGTTATATGATTGCAGTATAACTTATAAGTTATATCACCACCCAGTAATTTTATAACCTTTTTGCTTACATTATAGATGGTATTCTGCATGGTTTATGTGATTTTTCTGATATATCCATTTATTTGATCTTAGGACTTAGCTTTGGTTTTTATATTGTATCCCTAAGAAAATGGTTTGATAACAGAGCCAAGAATGAGGCACTTCTAGAAATAATACAGTCTTTATAGACAAATAATGAACACCTAGCTGACAGGATTAATACTGAAAATCAAAAGTTAGCTGAAAAAATAATACAATTTATAAGTATAACATTAATTTGATAGACAAAATTCAATCCCTGTCAAAGGGTGCTGAGAAATTATTTGAAAGAGTTCATACTGTTGAATTTAACAATCAAAATCTGTTAAAAAGTTATGGTAAGTTAGCAGATAAGAGTATCTCTCCAAGAAGGCAATCTGCACACCATCCAAATAATGTTCAAGGATGAGAAGTTATCTTTAATGGATAAATTTTATACCTTAGAATCATATGTGCAGAATGAGGAACAGAGGCTAAATGACTCAATGATATCACTAGAATTATACACAATTCAAGGGATTCAGGCTTTATAAAAGACAGTGATAAAAAGATTTGAAATGATTGAGGAAATTATCAGAACTGATGAGTAGAGAGAAAAGATAAAAAGACAGCATTTAACATTACCAGTATGTGTCAGAGTCAAAGACTTAACAAGGATTCTAGCTACTTACCCTATAATCTCCTCTGACAAACCATATAGTGCTAAATACCCAAAAGATTTCAAAGAATATAAATGGCAATCTATAGCTATGAACAATCTAAAAGAAATTAAGAAAGCAACAGTATTGTTTGATTTCCATTCACCATTAGTTAGGGAAATTGTGAAAATCCAGGCTTCAAGCAATAAGATCAGCTCACATTATTTGGCTTCAATTAGTCTCAGTGGTCCTTGAAGACAGACCTAAAATGCTATGGAAATGCTGCTGGAGAGAAGAAGCAGAAAACTTAAGAACAACACAGAAGATCCAAAGGATTTGAGGCTTCCAAGGGCAAATTCTTGGTGAGGGCTATTCTACAGATTCATAGAATAAAGCCCTTTATGATAAACACACCTTGTCCCTATGTTTCACAGCAGTGTTAAATGCTTGGGACAGGATTCAAGAAATAGAAAAAAGAACTGAATCATATACTAGGTTTAAACAAGGCCAAAGAGAACTCTTTAGTGACTTTTTACAAAGATTAACTAAGGGTATACATAAAGGAGTACCAGACCCAGAAGACAGACAAGTATTTATGAAATTTCTGGCTTTTGAAAATGCCAACATAGAACACAAAAAGATACTTGGGCCTTTGAAGGTCAGATCAGTACCAATGGATGAATGCATCCTGCATACAATGAAAGTTGAAACATTTGACTATAATACTGAGGCTTGGGTAGGAGCAGCAATTTCCAATGGTATAAGGAGACATCACAATACCAAATGTTTTAATTGTGAATAGGATATCTGAGAAGGAATTGTTGACAATCCATTCTTAGAAATAATGTCTCCTCTGGGAATGGCAAAAAAAGAAGGTCTCAAACTTCTGGATTATGTAAAAGATGTGGCAAAGGCCAACACCAGATTAATGAATTAGGTTAACAAAAGACAGATACAGCAACTTGATAACCTTTGGAAACTTCTGGGGGGGGGGTGCTCCTATAACTGAAGCCTGATGATTCTATATT
This sequence comes from Chionomys nivalis, assembly GCF_950005125.1. Classification (NCBI taxonomy): domain Eukaryota; kingdom Metazoa; phylum Chordata; class Mammalia; order Rodentia; family Cricetidae; genus Chionomys; species Chionomys nivalis. The sequence continues at coordinate 15,820,334 of NC_080091.1, read as the reverse complement.
GATATAAATAAATCAGGAAAGGCAGATTACAAATCAGAAGGTCTAAGTAAGGTGGAAAAAGTCTTTATAATTCCGTCCAAAAGGCAGAATTATATGTTATTTTTATGGTACTAAAAGATTTTAAAGATCCTCTCAATATAGATACTGATTCACAATCTGAGGAAAGAGTTTTTCTACATATTGAAACCACTCAGTCTATACCAGATGATACAAAATTGACTTTGTTATTCATTCAAGTTCAAGATATAATGGAATAGGCTTTGTCTTATATACATAACACACATCTAATCCCATACAGATCTGCCAGGTCCTCTAGCAAGGGGAAATGCAGAAATTGATCAATTATTGATTGGAAATGTGCAGGCAGCCTCAGAATTTTGTAAATCATCATGTCAGTAGCAAAGGTTTAAAGAAAGCATTTTCTATTACAGGAAAACAAACTAAGGAGATTATAAAGAGATGTTCTACTTGCTCATTCTAAAACCAAACACCACTACCTGCAGGGAGTAACCCAAATGGTACTCAAAGAAATGAAATCTTAAAGATGGATGTGTTTCACTTTACAGAATGTGGAAAATGAAAACATGTATAACACACACTGACATTTATTCAGGTTTTCAATGGGTAACTGTTTTGAGCTCAGAAATGGCTGATTCAGTTACCATGCATTTTTTAGAAGTTTTGGTCATCATAGGTATACCTGTTCAAATAAAGACAGATAATTGTCCAGCATATGTGTCTAAGACAATAAAACAGTTTTTTTGTTTATAATATAAAGCATATTACTAATATACCACACAATCCTACAGGTCAGGCAGTTATAGAAAGATCAAATTGAGATATAAAGAATATGCCAAACAAACAGAAAGGAATGAAAACTACCCCCAGAACTAGATTGCATAATGCTTCACTAATCTTAAATTTTTCTTTGGCAGCAGAGAGAAATTGGATAATAGAAAAGACTTCAGATTTAAATCAGCCAGTGTATATCAAAGACATGTTAACCTCAGAATGGAAACCAGGAGATGTGCTATGTTGGAAAAGGGATTTCACTCTTATTTCCACAGGAGAAAAAAAGCTATGAATATCAAAATTAATAAAAATTTGTATTGAAAAAAAAGAAACCTCTTTCGACAGAGAAATGACAGTTCATCCACAGATGTGACAATCATACAGGTGGTAAGAAAACCTAATAAGGGTTGGGGCAGGTTTCTGTTACTATCTTGGCAGCAAAATACTCATCTTCAATAAGTCAAGTATTCCTGGACTTTTAGATGCCTAAAGAAGAAAAAATAACTATCCAGAAATGATCACCAAGCAAAGAGGAATATGACTTATGAGGACAGGTCATCTGTAGGGTAAAATTTCATTACTTGAACACACACACACACACGTGTGTTTGTGTGTGTGTGTGTACTGCCCAGTATAATAATAGTCACAACTCAATAAAAATCAAAGCTGGCTTTGGAGTTGATTGGAGTTGAACAAAAGCTACCCTTCTCTAAATCCAAGCATGTTGTTAAAAGAAAAATTCAGAGTTTATGTCTCATGTCAGGAACCATCTGGTATGGTACAGAAAGAAAAAAAGAATTTAAGAAAAAATTTACCTTTCTTCATACCTATTTTTGTGTCTATGGTACATTTTGTTGAATATATGCATATATGAATGTATTTAAGTTTTCCACAGTGAACAATAAATTTTCCTGCAGTAATCTCGGAAGTTTCCAGGAGGAAGATGGGCCCCACAACAATGATTTCACCTGGTTTATATGATGTCATGATGCTGATAGTGCTACTTTAAGATCAGTCTTGGGTATGAGCTGCTCAAGATGGTTCCAACTTGGTTAGCTGAAATGGTGTACTTTCTTACAATGTTCTAGTCAGAACTTAAAATAAGAACACGAGAAAAACACTAGCAAATACTCAGAGACTATTTGCAATTATACCAATAGTAATCTTGAAATTTAACCATCATTTAATTTAATAGGATTCCATAGGAAGAACGTCACCCCCATGAGAGAGGGAAGTAATTCTAGGATATGATGTGCCTCTTTCCCAACAAAATTTGTCCTCAGGGTTAGGGATATTAATTAGGGGTTGATTATAAGTGGCATAGGGTTGGGGACTGGGATGGAAATCAAGTAGGCTCAGGGATCATCTTTGAGAAAGGGGGAAATTTGATGGGATAATAATTATAAATAGTAAAGTGAACTATCATTTATAGACAATTTATATTGTTATAGATTCTTTCATATTGATATAAATTCAAAAAATTATATTTGTTATATTAAATATGCTCCTATTTCTGTTTAAAATATTTGTATACCTATGAAAATTTCTTTTGTCATAATGTATACATGCATGCTTCTATCTCTGCTTAAGACATTTTATATATTGATACAATTTTAGAATATATTTATCATATTGCACTATACATTCCTACCTCTTATTATTTACATTTTGAGGCCCTTGTCCTCATTTGCTGCACAGTTGTTTAAAGATTGTTTAATACTCTAATATGAAGTCCTATACTTTAAGCTATATAGATATTAAATATTATAGGTCAGTAGTCATCCATGTTTATCATACTTATAGTTATAATAATCAGGTTTTTTAGATACATTAAGATTGTATTCCACACAGAGAAACCCTGTCTCGAAAAAAAAAAAAAAAAAAAAGATTGTATTCCATATAGATAGGTAATCTTCTATCACATCAAAGAACAGTAGAATATGACATTTAAATAACTTAGTGTTCTGTTGACGTGAGACACAATTGCCCCTGGTATCACAGATTTATTCCTGAGAGAATATTGAGCACCAAATCAGCCCACCTGGACTTTATTTTCTTCGTGGCAAAACTGGCCTTTGGGCAAGGAACTGCCCCTGCCTTGACCATTGATAAAATGCATGGTGTCCAGATTGGACAAGCAGGATACAAGAAAAAAGACTGCCAAACATTGTCAAGACAGGGTAGGATGGTTTTGAAAATTTTCCTTCCTCTTAAAATGGTCTGTCACTCACTTTAGGCCTTGGCCAAAGTTGATTGCTCCAATGTTGCCAATGAGACTTTGAGTGATTGTTCAGGTACCCAGTAGTCTGTGTCATTTATTACACATTTTGGAAGTTGCTTGATTGTACTTCCTATCTACTCAAGTAATATAATCTCACTTCTCAGGTCTTTGATTGAGTTGAAGACTAGATAATTATAGTTACTTTCCTTTTATGACCTAGCCAAGCCATTTCTAATATAAGTCCTAGATTCCTTAGGATAGAATAATTATTGAAATTTAGCATGCTTCTTGTTTAATATTGTTTATGCTGGTTGTAATTCTAATTTTTATACTTGATATATCTTCTTATTGTATGTAGTTCTGTATTGTCTTCAAGACCCTTATTTAGACAAAAAGGGGAGGTGCGGGAGAAACTCCTTCAGCCAATGGTCTTTGAGATGCTGGGCCAGGTTGGGCGTGGACTTAGGTACCAAAACCATGCCTACTTGCTTGCTCTCTCTTGGCTGCTGGAGTCAGTTCCTGTTCCTCTGCTCCTGCAGAGGACTGTGATCTGTGAGTATACCCCTTCATTATACTAAATTCCAAGATAGGGTGGGATTACTCTATTCATGGTCACCTACAATGATCAAATTAGGACAAGTCAAGGGTACTTCAAAATCAGCCATCCTGTGAGCAGGTGATAGGCAGACAGGAAGGATGGTGAAATCAAGCTACAGTTGAACCTAAAACTCAGTTTTAGAGAACAATGCCTTTAATCCCATCATACATGCCCAAGGCAGATGCAGAAGGATCTTTGTGAGTTTGAGGCAAGCTTGATCTACAGAGTGAATTCCAGGACAGCCAGTGCTATATAAGTCCTGTCTCAACAAAACCAAAAACAAAAAAGCAAGAAAGGAAGGAAGAAAGGAAAAAACAAAGGAAGAAAAGAAGTGCAAAAAAGGAAAGAAGGAAAAAAGAAAGCCAAAATTTATGCCATAAGACACATTTCTTTTATCTGCTTTTAGTCATTATTCCCCCCTCTTTAACCAGCATACTGGGAAAAAGAGTGCTTGAGCCAGACTTGTTGGAGTTTCCATATTGGGAGAACTTGCTCTAAAACTTCTATTTCTAAAACATTATGGGGGCACCCCATATATATGTGTAACTTGTTGTCAACTGAAATAATGCTTCAACAAACATATTTTATATTTAAATGTAAAATACAATGTTACAGAATTAATCCTCGAGCAGTCTTCTCAAGTAGCATTCTGTGATTAATTGAGAGAACCCTATTTTGTCCTTAAAGCAATCACAGCTCAGACTGTCTTAAAGATTGTGGACATTAGCAAACTGCAAGGAAAATGCAAACCTGCAGCAAGACAACTGACAACTTACCATATCAAGCAGCAGTATTCACTGGCTCCTGAGAACAATTTTCTGATGGACATGTGACTTGAGGAAGGCTGTCAACTTGATTACTAGAAAGTGTTCCCTAAACTGAAAATAACATCAGAGCACAAATTCTCCTTGGGCAGCTGAAATGGTTGAATACTTTCTTCCCAAAAGCTGATGCCAGGTAGTCCTTCACCCCACCAGACAGGCAGCCTGCTGGGGGAAGCAGCAGGCTGCTATTGAAAGGACATACAGTGGAAAGACAAAAGGATTTGGTAGAGGAGGAGATTCAACAAGAGCCGAATCCTGGGAATAATTCCTTCTTCTTCCTTCCTTCTTTTATTTTCAGTCTGGATGGATCTGAACAGGAAAATACTTATTTCAACATATGTGAATTACGAATAGGGAAGAATGGTAAGGATGAATAGCATCTTTATAGAAATCCTGTATAGCACTCATAGAGTCCCTGGCATTCTGCTAGTTGGGGTGTTCACATCAATATTTATAACACATCACACCAGGGTGCCCATGTTCCCCAGCAGGAGTGATTAATGTGTGAGTGATATCAACACTTTTGAAAAGACACATTTTATTTCTGTCAACAAACAAAGCACATTGTACTCACTCAGTCAGCTACATACCCAAACCGTTTATCTTATACAAAGAAAGATAGAAAGAGAAAGAAAGAAAGAAAGAAAGAAAGAAAGAAAGAAAGAAAGAAAGAAAGAAAGAGAAAACAAAAAAAATTTATAGGTGGAGCTGAAAAATAAATGTTGGAATGCAGTGAATTCCTTAAATAGATTTCATCAACTGGGAAGTGGCCCCATCTGTGACCTGTATCAAATATGAAGCAGCCTTTGAGGGAGGGGTCCAAGAAAAGCCTTGCTGCCTAGGGTTTTTCAGGCAAGTATTTATCCTTGAGAAACCAAGAGGAGATACAGGCAAGATTCTGAAGTTAACTGTCAAATAATATTACTAATAAAAACAACAGAAGGAGCTGAGGAAACTTTATTCCTGATTTCATATTTATTTAGATATTCTTGTTTTGGCTGCAGCTGTCTGTTTTAAGACACTGCCATGATAAGTGCTGTGTTAGGGTTTCTAATGCTGTGGCAAAAGAGCATGAATAAAAACAACTGAGGAAGAAAGGATTTATTTGGCTTATAATTCTACATCATAGTCCATCACTAAAGGAAATCAGGATAGAACTCCAACAGGGTGAGAAACTGGAGGCAGGAATGATACAGAGGTTATGGAGGGATGCTGCTTAATGGCTTGCTCATCATGACTTGCTCAGCCTGCTTTCTTAGAGAACCATGAACAGCTGCCCAGGGCTGGGACGACCAACAATGGCGAGGCCCTCTCCCATTAATCACTATTTTTTTAAAAATGCCCTACAGCCAGATTTTATTGAGAATTTTCTTAATTGAAGTTCCCTCCTCTCTGATGACTCCAGCTTGTGTCAAGTTGACATAAAACTAGCCAACACCAGTGGGGTTAAGTTTTTAGAGTTAGAATGAATTGGTGCAATAGATCCCTGTTGGCCCCATTAACAGGCAAACAGTTTATATGGTTGCTCATAAAAGAGATAACAAATACCAGTTCTTAGGCAAGAGAACAGTGCAGACTGGTTCCCTGCACTGTGGGAATGAGTGAGCATGTCAAATAATGAAGGCTCAGTACTTAGGGCTTCTGATGACTTAGATATCTGGGTACTACTTTAGTGGGCCTGGGGATGCTATGAAAACAACACAGCTACCTGAGTGCCAAATCTTCACTCCCAGAAATGAATACACCTGAGCTTGTCATGGTCCACACAACTCCTAAAGAGCCTATTCTAAAGTATTCTAAAATTAATGAACTGAATATACCATCAAAATACTTGTGAAGCCAACAGGAACAGCTGGTTGTAAAGTAGGTATATCAGTCCCAAAGTGAATACTTCTCTGTGTTCTTTAAAGTTATCAACTCAAGAAAATGAAAGAGTACCAGCCATTAGGTTTCTGAAATTTGATTAGACGATGTTTATGCTAACTAGTATGTGTATTGTTGGCATCTGGTGTTCTCAGTACTTTTCCCACATTATGTCATTTGGTTATCATTATCAACCCACTATTTAAATTATTTACCATATCTGTCCCAACCAGTGGGACATGAATGAAACTGGATCTACTCTGGAGTGGAGGAATGAAAGGGACAAGAGACACAAGAAATGGACAGCAAGTTGGATCAAGCTGCCAACTTTATTTTTTCTCAGGAGCAAAGAGGCAACGGAGGAGGGTAGGATGCTGGAATGTGAGGTCTGGAGGCAACCGCTAGCTGATAGGAAGAAATAAGGAGATGCTGAGGGTCTGTAAATATTTACTAACAAGGGAAATGGTAATTACTTCTGGTGCCTGGGACCCGCAGGTCTGCAGGGGATCTTAACTCACAGGGAGATAAGGGTTATCCTAGGCCTGGAACTTGCCCTACAGAGGCTTCTGAATAGTTTACTTAATTTATGACTAAGATGGCTTGACTATAACCAAAATACAAGTCTTTGTTCCTGGCATGTATCCATTTTAGAGATGTAGATATAAAGACTTGGATGAAGCTGTGTGTCCAGGGTCTTCCACACAGTAAGCAGAATTTTAGAAACCTTATGGGTTCTTCTGATACTACTGTTTTTTTGGTTTTGATATTATTTCATCAATGACCAAGTTTAGAGTATCCAATAACTTATTTCAATAAACTATTATTTTCTCAATATTATTCTATATGTCTTAAGAGACAGTGTGCCCTAAGAATGTTTGACATGACCTTCATATGCTCATAATCTTAGGAGAAAAATCATATATATATATATGTTAATGATTTGAGATAATAATTGAATGCTAACAGAAGGAAGCCAAGTGCCTGTCTGTTATTGCATATAGTCACACATTTGAAATTATAAATAGGGTCTTAAATATAATTCTTTGCGTGGAGGTGGTGTACTGGGATTGAGCACAGAGTCTCTCACATGCTAGGCAAGCTCTCTACCACTGGGCAACATTCCCAGCCCTTAAACATAGTCTGTCACTTACCTCTGTATGAAAGAGGCCAATTTACTTAGCTTTGATGTCTTTGCTTTGCCAATATATCTTCTATATCTCCTGGGCTCATGTACAAGCCTCTGAATATGTGTATAAACACGGGAAGACTTATTTCATGCCACAACTCTTCCAAATGTCAGGAGACACACAATGCAGCTTTTATTCACACCTACAAGACAGCATTAAAGACAAAATGGAACAGCAAGGTGTTTCTTAGGATTAGGAAGTTTTTTTACACTCAAATAGGAATAGCAATAAAGAAGTTAAAGGCTATAGAAGCAGATCCAGGGCAGCTGAGGAAAGCAATGGTGTCCAGCAGAGTGGAACAGAGATGAGGCAGCAGTTCAGAAAGAGGCCCCAGAGACACATCCAGCAACTTCAGGACTACCGACAGCCAACCCAGTCAACCCAACACACACCTGATAGCAGATGTGAATTTGACTGTCAAGAAACAGTCTTTCCTCCCAGGCCTACCTCTGTAAGAGTCCTAGCTTGATTGCACATGGAATGTTTGATCACCTACTGGTAGCCTCCTGCTTACTTCCAAAATCTCCCTACCTTGGCTCTATCCAGTGCTGTGGTTGCCTTTTTGTACTCAATATTGGCATCCTAGCCTAAGTGCTCCAGTTCCCAAACAACTCTGATTAGGTACCTATTAGGCCTATGGCTGTGCCTTCTGGCAGAGTGCTCTAACCTCAAAAGGACAAGTAGGTAAGTGCCAGTGGAGTTGGGAATTCTATAGCAGGCAGAATTCTGGAAGGAGAGTAGTAAGTTACAACTGCAAACAGGCTAACCCCTTTTGCTTTTCAAGACGAAAAGAAAGGAATGCATTATCAAAGACAAGTCTTAATTATGGCATGCATTGTCATAGTTATGGCATAAGGATTTGTAAACAAATACCTAAAAAGATCGTTCCAGTTGCCCCCAATAAAGATTGTTTTCTTAGCTCACAATCCAGAACACAATATACATAAATACTTAGCATGATGAACGAACACTTTAAATAAAATACATAAACACTCAGCAAGATATGTGCCAGGCCAATTTTTTTTTGAACCAGAAGTCATTCTTTCAACCACATCAAGCGTAGTGAATGACTGGATCAATGAGTGTAATATTTAAGAGATGATCAGGGTACTATGGGTGAAACTATCATATTATGAGTAGCTAAGAAAAACCAGGCCAAGAATCAGTGTACCTACTTCTCAAATTGTAAATTTAAATATAAATTTGAAATAAAAAACATTGCCTAACTATCCACAGAATTTGAGGTAACTTCTTTGAGGAATTTATTTTACAGGCAACTGTCTTCCAAAGTACAGGCTAAACTGAAGGAGCAGCATATGTAGAACAATCATTAGATTTTCACAGTGAGAGTTGGGCTAAATAGTATGAATTTTATATAAATTATGTGAATCTACCCACGTTATGCTCGGTCATGTTCATTAGATTTACTAGTTTTCTCCACTTTAGTAAATGGCATTTGATTAATCTCTGAAATTCTTTCTTGTATCACACTAAAAAAAATGGATAAAATGGGCTGGAGAGATGGCTCAGAGGTTAAGAGCACTGCTTGCTCTTCCAAAGGTCCTGAGTTCAATTACCAGCAACCATATGGTGACTCATAACCATCTGTAATGAGATCTGGTTCCCTCTTCTGACCCACAGGCAGGCAAACCACTGTATACTTAATAAATAAATAAATCTTTTAAAAAATGGATAAAAGGCAGCTGGGTTTGTCTTTCTTATTTTAAGAATACAACCCCAGATTATTATTCTTGGGAACTTGGTTATCCTGGTCTTTTAAAATTGTCTTTTGAAAAAGGCTCAGAGGAAGCTCCAGTTACATGACTCTTTTCTAAGTTTCTCCTTTTGATCTGGTTCAGTAGGTTGATCTTCAGTGGTAGGTCTTGAGAGTGAGGATCAGGAGGTCAGAAGACAAGGAGACAGGAAAGGTTAGGACTGGTGGTTCTTTGCACAAGCTCTGTACTATGCCACTGCCAGTAGAACTTGTAAGAATTGCAGCATCTTATATACTATGTGCAGGAGGGGAAAAAAGACAAAGAAATCACTAAGTTAACCAAACAACAGGGAGTATCTCCACTGAATTACAGACCAAGCACACAGCAACCTTTAGACTTATAGCTCCCATATCTTCAGGAAGTGGGGGATCCACTTCCAAAAAACTGAAACCTTAACTCCTTTAAAATCCTGGCCCCATCCTCAGATTCATCTTGTCAAGTCTGTTCTTGGACTAGGGCACAGAATCGGGTTCTTTTTGTTCTTTCAGCAGGACCTCTGACAGACTTTGGATTAGTCCAGCTCTCAACATTCTTGGAAACCCCAGAGACTGCAGACAGGTGTCCCTTAATCTGAGACGACTTAAAATATAATCTTATTAAAAATTTACACTAGAGACTTTAGGTGAGGAACTTATAGAAAACCATGGGTTTCTCCATATCTTGAAATAACCCTTCCTCGGAGATTCTTTGCCACTGGATATTGGCACTGTAAAGCTCTCAGAAAAACTGACCGTTCGGCAACGATCTCATGTTCACAGAAAGAAAACAGAAGAGAAATGCCTGGCCTTTTTCTTCCGGTTTAATAGAAACTACCTACACTTTCATCTTTATGCGATTTCCCAATCACAAGCACTGCCATGAACACTGGTTTACACTATGCTATTTCTAATCACTGCTCATGAGTTAGAGTCCTTGGCTCTCCCTTGTCTACGGAATGTCTGTCTTTACTGTATCTTTTCATTTATGACAGGATATTTCTGAACTGATAGCAAATGTCTGTCGACCAAGAACTATTTATTTTCAATTTATCTTTTCCTGTGCCTACAAAATGAGATGTCTTAAGAACATGTTCTTTCTGTCCGTTACCACTAGGTGGAGGCACCAAGTTTTAAGTGTTGAATCAATGTCTCTGGTATGAACTTCCTGAAAAGTAATGAATGGCCGAAGTAGTACATACTATTTATTGTTGCTGTGGCCTTAAATTCCGTAACTCCTACTACGGGGGTGATGCCAAGTTAGTATATTGTTTTAACTCATTAAAGAGGAAACACGCACATGCTATATGAATAATGACAATACTAAAACCATATATTCTTACTAGATCTGAATATGTGTATTCATGGAAATATTGTAATGAAGAAAATGCTTATATTATATAGCCTACCTATAGTCAAAAATAGTTTGTATTGTACTTTTCAAATTTGAAATTCCTTCAACAAATAACACCTGTATCATGTGCACGTATGCACACAGGCATGAGCTCACACATGCATTAATGCAAACACACTAGTCACAATTAAAATTTAAAAGACACAACAATTTCTTCTATGTGTTAATCATAAATTCCATCATCTAAAGCTATCAAAAGGAGCTTGAGAATAGATTTTTCTAGAGTGTGAGGGGAGGTTGGACCTATATGAGTAACCTGTGTGAAAACACAGGCATGAAAAGAAAACACATGATGTTGGGGGAGGGGCATTTTATGCACCAGTATGAGTATGGAAATCCCAGGGCAACCTCAGGAATCAGTCCTCTCTGTCTACCTTTGTGTGAGTTCCTGGCATGGAACTCGTGTCACCAAGCTTGCACAGTCAATGGCTTTGCCCACTGTTAAAGTTAGACCTTTAACAAAGGAATTTCAAGTATTAGTAAATTTGTGGAGAGAGGGTAGATGCTTTTGTCTTCAAGCCTGAAATCACACAAAGGAAGACTGGCTCATATTGAAACACAGAATGGATATGATTGATTTTCTTTCCCTTCACAAAGGCACTATGACCAAGGCAGAATGATGGGCCCTGGATTTGTTATGACTTTATTTTTTTTTCTTTTTTTTTTCTTTTTATTTTTATTCTTTTTTTAATTAAAATTTCCACCTGCTCCCCGTTTCCCATTTCCCTCCCCTCCTCCCAAATATTGCCTCCTCCCCCCACTCCCCTCCCCCTATCTCCACTCCTCTTCTCCTCCCCCCACACCATTCCCCCTCCCTCTCGATGCTGAAGAGCAGTCCAAATTCTCTGCCCTGCGGGAAGACGAAGGTCTTCTATCTACGTCCAGGAAGGTGAGCGTCTAATCAGGCTAAGCTCCCACAAAGCCAGTTCATGTATTAGGATCAAATCCTAGTGCCATTGTCCTTGGCTTCTCATCTGCCTTCATTGTCCGCCATGCTCAGAGAGTCCAGAATCAACCCATGCTTATTCAGTCCCAGACCAGCTGGCCTTGGTGGGCTCCCAGTAAATCAGATCCACTGTCACAGTGGGTGGGTGCATCCCTCGTGGTCCTGATTTCCTTGCTCATGTTCTCCCTCCTTCTGCTCCTCATTTGGACCTTAAGAGCTCAGACCGTTGCTCCAATTTGAGACTCTGTCTCTGTCTCGATCCATCGCCAGATGAAGGTTCTAAGGTGATATGCAAAATATTCATCAGTATAGGATAGGGTCATTTCAGGTATTTTGCATGCAAATGGATGGAAATAGAAAACACTATCCTGAGTGAGGTATCCCAGACCCAAAAAGAGGAACATGGGATGTACTCACTCATAATCGGTTTCTAGCCATAAATAAAAGACATTAAGCATATAATCTGTGATCCTAGAGAAGTTAAATAAGAAAGTGAACCCAAAGAAAATCATATAGTCATCCGCATGGAGAGGGGAAGTAGACAAGATTGCAGGGCAAAAACTGGGAACTTGCGGGTGAGGTGGCATGGGGCAAAGGGGAAATGGGATGAGAAACATGAGAAGGGGAGAATGGGAGGAGCTCGGGGGATTGGGATGGTTGGGATATAGGAAGGGAGGATACGGGAGCAGCGAAGTATATATCCTATCTAAGGGAGCCTTCTTAGTGTTGGCAAGAGACTTGACTCTTGAGTGGTTCGCAGGTGTCCAGGAATATGTCCCCAGCTGTTATGACTTTAAAAAGGGCAGTTTAGTGTGAGATTTCTTAGCACCAACCTTGAGAAATTTCACTGATAGTAGTACTAGAAGGAGGGGGAAAAATCCCTGAACTTTTTGCTCCATGAAAGGAGATAATAATTCCTGAAATGGAGTTGGGTCTGAATAGATGAGCTGAAAAATACAAATGAAAAGAAGATTGATTTCATCATGGTCTGTGGTCCCTCACCTACAGGAGCCTCTCTGAGTGCCAGCTTAAGGATATGAAAACATTGAAGTCCACATTACATGGGCTTGGAAAGGAAAAATTGAGAATTAGTGAACAGACTCCATAATAACTATTATTAATCATTATCTTATCTCTAACTAATTGGGTCAAATATGTTTTGCTGCTGTTGTTTATATTTTTTCCTTTATTCCCGTGTATTCATTCAGAAAATCATTACTACATTTGTCAGAAGGTTATCTTACAGCAAATGAAAACATATTAAATTTGCATGCTAAATCTTAAATTTACCTCTTAAAAATTTCTGGTGTTGTGATTTTCAAAAGAGTAAGACTTCATTTAAATAGATATTTGGTTGGCATATACTTGGGATCCAATGGTAATGGAGGCACTGATAGATTCTCTCTGTTTTCTACTAAGTAGTAGTTAAGAGACTTGAGTTTACTACAGCTCTAATCTGTAGTGGTCACATGATTGTTCCTGCTTATTTTCCTCTGTGATTGATTTATTATTGACAGTTTCTTTACTGATACATTTCTACCTCTGTTATTACAGCAAATGCCTTTTAAATTGAACAAGCTGTGAAAACACAAACTAATTACCATTTACCTAGGATTTCCAGATCTGTAAGAGCATTGGCCTAATTGTTAATGTGCATAGGTATGAATTTTTAAGAGCATTGAAATTCTCTAATTTACCTGTATTTTACTCTTACATTTTTCAACAAAATTATTTAACAACTACAAAGGACAGATGTTGAACATGAAGTCACCAGAGTTACCTAAGAAATATAGACTCCTATCAGAGCAAAAATTATGTAGAACAGTTCCTTATCAAATGGAAACTTTCAGGGATAGTATCATGAGAAGGTAGCATAGGGAACCAACTTAGTTGAGAGTGAACAGTTAAGACATCTCCGAAAAATCTGCATTTGAAGTATGATTTTAAAAAGAATTTGCTAGATCAAAAGTTAGCAGAAGTTGGAGCAGAAGGACATAGAACAGAGGCTCTAAAACAAAAGGAGCATGTCATATTTGATAACTCATCTTTGTTTCCCAAGGAAATGATACCCCCTTTAAATATTACATGTGATACTTGGTCGTTGGTCCAGCTGAACCCAAGAAGAAATCAATGACATGGTCTTATTAATGTAATCCATTCACACTTCAATACTCATAAATCTGTAGGAAGGTTTCAGAGGAACACCAAGGATTTTGCAGTGAACCTAGGGTTAGTATGATCTAGATATACCACCTTTAGACCACAAAGGAGAAGGTAAATGATACTGTATAGCCTGATTACAAGTTTTATACAGAAGTGGCTGCTATGAATGGACTAATGGACACGGCTAGCAAATACCCATTCTCCCCTTTCCTGTAATATGCTGAGGAAGCTCACTGATTACACTAACTAGAAACTCCAGATTAGAGAAGCCTGGTGATACCGCCATACAGTTAGGCCCCTTATGCAGAGCATAAGATGTGCAAAATAAGGTTTGGTGGTTGATCTGGAGGAACAAGTAGAAGAACCTGTGGCAATTTCCACAGCACCAAGGAAGATGGAGACAAATCATATTCTCAAAGCAGATAAAACTAACAGTTCTCCATCTTGATAGCCATCCTTTTTATTTTAATTTTTAAAAAATTATACAATCTCAATCTCTCTCTCTCTTTCTCTTTCTGTGTGTGTGTGTGTGTTTTGCATGTAAAGGTGGAGGACAGAAGAAGGTGTTAGATCTCCTAGGACAGGAATTACGGGAGTTGTGAGTTACCTCATTTATGTGTTGTGCACCAAATTCAGCTCCTTTAGAAGAACAGTATGTTCTCTTAACCACTGAGTCATCTCTTCAGTTCTATAATGCACCTCTCTCTCTCTCTCTCTCTCTTTCTCTCTCTCTCTCTCAAAGCATGTGCCATCACCACCCAGCTGACACCCATTTCCTAAATAAGATTCCTCATATTCTCTCTTTGTGTGACCACATGGATGAATCGCCTTTTTCTTTGCATAATGTTGTCTTTATTTGCTCCCAATCACATATTCTGGAGATACTGTGATTTTGTATAGCTCTAGTGCTCTTCAAAAGTCTTCACATTCTGGTTGCTTTTTCTCATAAATCAGTAGTTATCAATGCTGTAACACTTTAATAAAATTCTTCTTCCTGTGGTGACCCCCCAGAATAAAATTGTTTTAGTCACTATTTCATAACTATAATTCTACTACTGTCAAGCATTATAATGTAAATATCTGTGTTTTCCAATGGTCTTACAAGACTCTTAAAAAAGAATCATTCTTCCTAAAGGGGTCACTACGCACAGGTGGATAACCACTACTTTAGATCTATTTTCATAGAATTACCATGAACATTCTCAGGCTATATGCATGTAAGATTCACCTGGGAAGCTTTCTAAAAGATATACTCTTGATTTCTCACCCTGGGATTCTGAACCTGATGTGCGAGCAAAGAGCTTTAGAATGTGTCTTAAATAATAATTCTATTATGAATAATAATGAATATGGGAAAATAGGCATATTACATAATGATTTAAACAATACTTAATGTACATAAATGTGGAAAATTACATCAAATAACGTTTATAATAAGTAAAGCAAGTGTTTTTGATGCTTTTTTCACATTATTCTAATGCAAAGACCACAATACATTGAGAATATCTAGGATAATTTTTACAATAAAAATGGCACATTAGTGAGTTTGTGCAGTTCTGAAACCAAGAATGCACCCATCAGCATATTTTTAAATAGAAATGTTCTTTTAAAAAATGTATTTAAGATCAACATGGGAAAGTACTGTTGAATGACTTTTTAATACACAATTAAAGACTAAATGAAAGAGCTGTACGATGGATCCTAAATTGCAAATGATGTCCTTTACCACCTTTTCTGGTTTTCTGTAAATAAAGTTAGGATTTTCCGGGCTTTGCTTTCTCTAAGCAGTGGGTGATTTTTAACCAGTGTTCAGAGGCATTGAAGAATATGGATGCATAAAGTGAGTTCTGTGGATTGCTTTGCATTGTCAAACTAATATAGATACATATTAGCTATAGATGTAGATGATATAGATATCGATAACATTGGTAAAAATACAGATATATCCCAAACTCACCACAATGAGTGTCATATTTCCATTCAGTGTTCAATGAGTTACTTTAATTTCAGGCAAATGGTTACACATTTTTCTTTAGAAAAGAAAGAAAATAAGTATTTTGGATTTCAATGCCATATTATCTTTTTCACAACTAATCAATCCTTGGTCGCACCATGAAAGTAGCCATTAACCATTAAAACTTACTTTGCAATGAATGAACTTAATTTTATGTCATTCTCCTAGTTCATTCAATATCATTTGATTTTTGTAATCATTTAATACTGTGAAAATCATTTTTACTCTATAAATGATATAAATATAATATTATTTGTTATAATAACTGATATTAAGATTTTTAAGAACACATAATTTATATGTATAGAACATATTTTATATATATATAATTCAGAATTTATATAACATATATATATATGTGTGTGTGTGTATTGCTATAGCTAACATTAGTTGTTAGCTGTAGAACATCCAGAATTAATTTGGAGACAAAGAGACAAACCACTGAGAATGTCTGTGGGGCAGTTTTCCAGATTGGTTAATAAATATGGGTAGAGCAATCCATGTACTGGGGTCCTGTATTAAATAAAAGAAAAAGTGAGCTAAGCACCAGTGTTCACACCTCCCTGCTTCCTGACGTGGGTGTAATGTCACCAGCTGCCTCAGGCTTCCACTACAATGCCTTCCCTGCCACAGTGGTCTATACATTCAAGCATGACCCAGAGTACAACTTTTCTCCCTTTAGTTGCATTTATCTTATATTTTTCACAGCTGTAAGCAAAGCAATATGTTATGAAATAACAAAAACTCTCAAGCAATCCATGATAAATTTAAGTTTTAAAACTAAACCTTAGAGGAAGCATAAGAGAGAAAGCATGGAGCATCTACCAACCTCCCCTCTACAAAATAAGTTACAACACGCATTTAACTCTCCTATCTAAGCTTCACTTCTTTCATTTTTAATGAGCAGATGACTATCTACATATGGAGATACTAAGGAAGTTTGAAAAAGTCATATGAAAACCTAAGGTTTTATACCATAACTAAAATTACGCTAATAGCAAATTTTGAATGGAAATAACCTATGAGAAGGACAATACTCCTGTCAGAAGCCACAGGTTACTGGAACTTGCAGTATCAGATATGCAATTCTTTCTTTATGTTGTTGATTAGGAGGATCCCAGAGACTTAACAACATTCAGGCTATTTTGCCATTGCTTCTGGTTCCCCAATAGAACTTTATGGTAAGACCTACACCTGAAGACACCACACACTTTGGTGAAGGAACACATAAAGAAATCAAGTTACTACTGAGCTGGAACCTTCCTCTTTGATGGCTAGCTTGCACAGTGCTGGCAGGTATGATGCGGGCTTCTGGGCAAAAAACATCATCTGTGTTAATGAATCATGTCAGCTACAATAATGACTGATTTGACAGAACATGCCCATTGGTACAATACTATAGGAATAATGAATTGCTTTTATTATTATTATTATTATTATTATTATTATTATTATTATTATTATATCATCATTAGACTGGTCAGAAACTTGTGTCTTGGGTCATTATAAACCATAGGGAGAATCTGCTACTGTTAGTTTGCTAAGTGGACATAATAACAAGCTTCCTTGCAAATATTTACCTTTATACCTATAGATTTATGAAACTATCTCCATTAATCAGTGAATCTTTTTGCCGTGGGCATGGTTAATGCATACTCACAGATGGTCCAAGTACAAAGAATAAGTGATTGTGAAGTATTCCTCCCTAAATAGACATCTATATCATGTACCCCTTCTCTAATATTGAGGGAATATAGCAGAAAAGATGGTGCGAAGTTTGTAAGCTTCAGATCTTGGGGAGGACTGTTGAAGATCAGTATCTTCTGGACATGACATGATAATCATTAATACACAGCACTTGTCACCTGTACAAGATAAGGACCATCAAAACTTCATCATGGATGGGAGAGGGGGGCATAGTAGGCCCCATATAGGGCCCCACCCCTCTGGAATGAATTATTGACAGATGAGGACTAATGTGGTAGAGCAATTTTTCTCAGGGCTGTGACTTCTCATAGGTTGCCTGTGCTCCCATGAATGGTCCTACATCAATGAATATATTGGCAGCACTAACTGGACTCAGTTGAATTTTTTTAGTAAAAAAATTACACGAAATTGGAAGGATGAGCAAAAGAACATATTGAGAGAGGTCTGGATAAGTGGAGATGACTGATTGGGTGAAGATATGATAAAATATATTACACACATGTATGAAATCTGAAAATGATAAACAAAGAGTATTTTGTGATTTTCTAATGGAAATAGAACTTCTTAGGAAAGCTAACCCTTAAAGATGACCTCTGTCTTACATTACAATAAACATAACCACTGAACTTTCCATTTACTGCTTGTGTCTTCAAATTCTATTACTCATTAGTAATTGTAGTTCTTATCCTTGGTCTTGCATTAGAATTTAATGAAGGTTTAAAATGTAAAGGCAAAGTTAAATCCTGGTCCATCTGGGAATGAGACAAAGATACAGTATTTTCAAGTTTGCTAATGTAGCACTAAGATCAAATCTGGCCTTCTTTAGTCTTCATACTTTTTAAACTCACAGTTTTGTGAGGTCATACAAATGTTGTGATGTTGGTCATTAGCTAAGCTGGACTTTTTCTTTCTTGGGTTTTAGTAGCCTTTGCTTCAGCTCCTCTTCTTACCTCACCATGTTTCCTAACATCTTACTGCCAATTCCTATCATGGAATTGCAATGCCATCACCTACAATCTTTGCTCTCTCTTCCTCAACTGTACTTTACATTACACCAAAAATTAGAAATGGACCTCTGTGTGGGGATGCTGGTACAGACAGATGTCCAAGCTGAGAAAAGTAAATCTAGGGACACAACAACATCTTTAGGAATAATGAGGGAAAGCATAAGTGAGAGTACTATACAGAATTCTAGTCCTCCTGCTTCAGGATAGAAGCTATTCAATAAGAAGTCTCACTAATGTGGAGCAAATGAGGGTTACTGAAGGACAAATGGACCAGCCACACTGAAGGATGCTGCCCTCTGTATTCCAAGGATCGAGAGCCTGGAGTCACTGTGAACAGCAGAATCCAGATATTCCTTCAGCAGGCAACAACTTATGTCTGAGTGATGGTTTGCTTTTAATGTTTTAATAGTTTTCAAATTATTAGACTACATAAAGCATCAAGTAGAATATTACTGTTGAAAAATTTCATATTCACTTCTTTCATAACATGTGAGAAGTGCAATGCCTCTTGAAAAGGTGGAGGGACAGTTTTGTCATTTTTCTCAGCATTGTACACTCTACTATTTCTTGATATGCTTGCTGATTTGCACGAACTCTTCCTGTCTGCTATCCTTGAACACGAATCTCCTTGACCTCGAACTCACTCTGGCAGTATAAATGCTCCCAAGAGCCCAGTCTGACTCACATCAAATCAACCTAGCTCACGTGATTAATCTTTATAGGTATCTTCTCTTCCAAGGTCTTCAGACAGAAAGGCAAGATTAAATCTAAGTTACTAAAAGGTAACTCAAAACTAAGGAATCTTTGATTGACACTGGATCAATAAATCTGGTATTCAGGTGTATGGCGATGGTCCATGGACTTTGTATTAAATGTAGAAGTGGTGGTGGCCAAGATGCTATCAGTTAATATTATCTCAGAGTCTTGACACCATATGACACCATATCACACATGCCATGGATTTTAATATTACATAAAATCTGCTAACCCTCATGTGCTTATGACACGACACTTTTTACATCTTCAGAATTATTTCTTCTGAGATTATAAGGGACAATCTCTTATGTCCTTTTACCCTTTCTCCTGACATATTTACCTTTTCCTCTTTCAACATGTTCCCTATTTATCTTGTTTGTTACATTTTAAAGAGAATTGGCAAAACTTTGCTTTTCAGCAATCTACAGATTGAAAATCCATTCCTGAATATAGCTCTACATATAGCTAGGTGAATAAGAAATTTAAAATGAATACACCATTTCCTTTTTTGTTGCTTTGTTTTTGAAGCTAAAAAATCATTGTTTAAAGGCAACACATGGTTTAGTAAAAATTTTCTGCTAGCTGCTGGGAGCCAAGCTTTCAGGAAACATGTAAAAAACTTAGATGATATATTTGTCTTGCCTTGACCTTTATGAGGGTGTCAACATTGCTTTTCTTATTATGTTTTTTGAGGAATAAAAAATAGTTTTAAAATCATAGATAAATCATTTTTAAAAATGGCTTACTTACTATCTGCTCTTTATAGTTCAAAGAGGCATTGGAATTTTAAAATTATGTAAATCATGGTAATGATGTCTTAAAATGCATTTCCGTTATTAACAGGTTAATTAGAACAGTCCAAATCTTGGTGGTCTTGCTACTGTTCAGTTTCTATCAAGTCTCAGATCTTACAGATGCTAAGTTCTACAGATTAGCAGCACACCTTTAAAAAAATGAAGCAAAGAAAAAAAATCACAAAATTCAAGAATAAAGCTTTCCAAAAACGAACAAGCACTGATATCTTCTTCTCCTCTAAATCCTGGAATAAGGCTGCTCATGATAATGAAGTGAAAAACCTCTTAATTTTGATTTTGTATTAAAGGAATTTTACTGTCACCCTTTTAAGGTTTTCAAATGGATCTGAGAATTAAATTGATGCAAAGCAGATTAGCTGAAGAAAACATATAAATTCAATATAAGTTTTGTGACTCTGCACACCTCCCTAACAGTGGGTAAACACAAATGTTTTACTTTAAGGTAGAGAAAAGAGAGGCAGTTGTTTAGACAGTACCTAAAGCATATATGGGGACTAAAGAAAAATTAGACTTAAGAGATCTTATTCTCTTCATGATTCTCCACTGGCATATCCTTGCCTTCTTCTAATGTTTGAGAACATTTTTTTCTTGAAAGATTTATTTGTTTTTGAAAAAATCAGAATGTGTCGCATGTCCTATTGTTACCAGAATGACCTCAATCCAAAGCAGTCATTAAACCAAATGATATATTTTTGGAGAACATATTCCACCATCTTCTTCCATTGTCATTAACCAGAGGGTACTGAGACACATTTAATATGTATCCAGATTTTCAGTAAGCACACTTACATTTAGCTCACTTACTCTGGGAAAGTCAGAGGAACAGAAGGATCACATCAGCTGATTGGCCTGTGTAGATGGCCCATAGGCTCCTGGCCGCATGCCATTATGTCTCTTAGAGACACAGACTGATAGGTTATCCAGGCTCCCCAGTGCACTCTACACAAGACAAACAGCACCTAGAGATTAAGGACTCACAGAACTGTAGTCATCTGGAACTGGGGAAATCAACCTCCCCCAAACAGCAATAGATGAAGATGAAAACCAAAGCTAATGGACAATGCAAATACTGCCTCACACTGTGACAGACATTTCTAATTCCATGGCTGCCTACAGGGAGATGCTAAGGACTGACGATTCAATCCTACTGCTTAAGACAGTCAACAGTAGGAAAACAAACTCTGAGGATGCATCTCATACTATTTTATTAGAGGAAGAGAGAAAAGCTTCAAGTTTTCACATAACTCATTTGAATATCAAAGTAGAAAGAAGAATTTGCCTATTTAAGCTGTTTCCTAGCAAGTCGTAACAGTAAGTGTGTGCTTGATCTGGAAGAGTAGCTATTTCAAGGTTTATCACATTATGATGTCCCACTGGAAATGACAAACCAGTCAAGATGCCCACCTTTTTACCTCCTTTCTGCTGGTCTCTCAGAGCATAGAAGAAGCCTTCACTTCTATGGGCATAGCTGGTGATATTTAAATGCACATGCTTCATTGGGACAAATTTAAGAGCAAATATGAGGATTTCAATGACTTCCTTAGACTGCAGTGTTGGTAGTTGGTCTAAATCAAAGCCACCTTTTCTACCACTCAGTTTCATTCTTCATGGTGTTACTCCATATGACATGTGTATACCTACCCTGGAACAACAGCAAGCAAAACCACTCTAGAAAAGTGCAGAAGAGGAAAGTTAGATGTTTTATTTCAGTTTGGATTAGAAATAAAATCATGTTAACCTTACACAATAGAATGTTTATTCCACTTGGTATCCAGATAGCCTAATTCCTGGTCACTTGTATTCACAACCGTCAAAATAGTTAGTGTTTAAGTCTAATTTTTATGGTTTGCTCTTTTAATAAAATTAGAAATTGAAAATTCTTACAATGTCTATAAAATTTTAAAAGCAAGTAACATAATTCCTAATGCATAGATAAAGAAATTAAAATTAAATAAAGCCATGAAATAAATGGAAAATTTTAAAGTATGGAATTGGTATTATCATATGACAAATTGACCAAGGTTTCATCAGAAACAACAATATCACAAAATTAAATATACTTGTTTCAGATTCAACTCAAACACTTTAAAAACATTTCTACAATATGCAGAAATGCAAAGTAGAAATATATGAAAATATAGAGAAGGTGTAGAGAAGATTTATAGTAGCAAATTCTGGTTCCTTAGATTTATTCATTTTAATATGATATATTAAAATATGAAATAACATAAATAACCAACATGTATTATAAATTTTATACCTGACACATAGATAAAGATTAAAGACATAATAATGTAAAATATATATGAAATATACATTAGAATATATTAAATTAGATAAATATAAATAATCATGTCTAAGATTGACTTTAGAAGAACATCAGTCATGAAAATCATCAAAGAGCCAGGTGGTGGTGGCGCACGCCTTTAATCCCAGCCCTCGGGAGGCAGAGGCAGGCGGATCTTTGTGAATTCGAGACCAGCTTGGTCTACAAGAGCTAGTTCCAGGACAGGCTCCAAAACCACAGAGAAACCCTGTCTCGAAAAAACAAAAAAAAAAAAAAAAAGAAAGAAAGAAAATCATCAAAGAATCAAGCTAGGAAGGGAGCGTGGACCCCTGCTGCTGGGGCTGCAGGGTCTGCTGTGCTCTCCTGGACCTGCACTGCCTGCCTCATTCTTCCCTTTGTCTCTGGCTCATTGGGCTACCAGGTGTCCCTGTGTAGGTGCTGAGAAGTTCCATCTGGACCGGTGAGTGTGTGCTATCCAGGGGCGGACTGTCCCGGAAGAGAGCACAAACCCCCTTCCCCCAGCTCCTGCTGCAGGGCTTTATTCCTACACACTCCTCCCCGAAGCCTGCCTTGTCTGCAAGGTCCTTTGCTGAGGAACAGATTCCTGCTTCTACACTAAGGCTACCCACTCAGAGTGTTGAGTGCCTGCCTACCGGGCAGGCCTCAAGAAACCCCGAAAGGGAGCACAGGTACCTCCAGCTTGTGCTGCAGGGTCGCCTGTGTTCTACTCAACCCCGCCCTACCCCCTCCCCCCGCATTCGCCCTTTAGTCCACGGGTCATTAGACTCCCAGGTGTCCATGTTTTGGTGTGGAGGAGTCCATCTGGAAGGAACCGGTTCCTACCCCTACACTGAGGAGATACACCCAGAGAGTAAGTCACAGCAAAGACTGGACCAAGACACCAGGCATTTCCTGGCTCCATTTGAAGGAAAAGATGGGCAGGTGCCAATGCAAGAATTCCTCTAAGAACCTGAAAGGCAATGTGACATCACCAGAATCCAGGAATCCCGAAATAAGAAGAATTATACACCCTATTCCAGAAGAATTATAAGAATTCGACTCAAAAGTGAATTATATGAAAATAATAGAGGACCTTAAACAGGAGGTGAAAAACTGCCATAATCAATTAGAGAATACAAACAAAAAAAGTAGAGGAAATGAATAAATTTCTCAAAGATACCCAAGAAAACCAAGAGAAACAAGAAAAAGCAATCAAACAGGTAAGGGAAACGGTTCAAGACTTGAAGAATGAAGTGGAAGTAATAAAGAAAACACAAACTGAGGGAAGGATGGAGATGGAAAATTTGGATAAATGAACAGGAACTACAGAGACAAGTACTACCAACAGATTACAAGAGATAGAAGAAAGAATCTCAGACACTGAAGATACCATAGAGAAAATAAACACACTGGTCAAAGAAAACAGCAAAACCAACAAATTCTCATCACAATCATTCAGGAAATCTGGGACACAATAAAAAGACCAAACCTAAGATAATAGGGATAGAAGAAGGAGAAGAAGTACAGCTCAATGGTCCAGAAAATATATTTAATAAAATGATAGATGAAAACTTTCCCAACCTTAAGAAAGATATTCCTTTGAAGGTCCAAGAAGCATACAGAACACTGAATAGACTGGATCAAAAAGAAAACATCTCCTCATCATATAATAATCAAAACACAAAACATACAGAATAAAGAAAGAATATTAAGAGCTGCAAAGGAAAAAGGTCAAGTTACCTATTAAGGTAACCCTATCAGACTTACACCTGACTTCTCTATGGAAACCATGAAAGCCAGAAGGTCCTGGATAGAAGTACTGCAGAAACTAAGAGACCATGGATGCAAGCCCAGACTACTATACACAGTCAAGCATTCATTCACTATAAATGGACAAAACAAAATTTTCCAGGATAAAAACAAATTTAAACAATACGTAGTCACAAATCCAGCCTTATAGAAAGTAATTGAAGGAAAATCACAACCCAAGGAGTCCAACAATGCCCACAATAACTCAGACGTCTAATGACCCTTCACCAGCACAACTTGAAGAAGGGAAACTCACAAACTCTACTACTGAAAGAAAGAAAGAAAGAAAGAAAGAAAGAAAGAAAGAAAGAAAGAAAAAAATGACCAGAGTTAACAACCACTGGTCATTAATATCACTTAATATCAATGGACTCAACTCACCTATAAAGAGGCACAGGCTAAGAGATTGGATACGAAAACAGGATCCAACATTCTGCTGTTTAAAAGAAACACACCTCAACCACAAAGACAGACATCTTCTCAGAGTAAAGGGCTGGGAAAAGGTTTATCAAGCAAACGGACCTAAGAAACAAGCAGGTGTGGCCATACTAATTTCTAAGAAAGTTGACTTTAAACTAAAATCAATCAAAAGAGATGGAGAGGGACATTTTTTACTCATAACAGGAACAATTCACCAGGATGAAGTCTCAATCCTGAATATATATGCCCCTAATATAAAAGCACCCACTTATGTAAAAGAAACATTACTAAAACTCAAGGCAGTCATCAAACCACACACTAATAGTAGGAGATTTCAACACTCCTCTCTCACCAATGGACAGGTCAATCGGACAGAAACCTAATAGAGAAATAAGAGGATTAAGGGAGGTAATGAATCAAATGGACTTAACAGACATCTATAGAACATTCCACCCAAATAGGAAAGAATATACCCTCTTCTCTGCAGCTCATGGAACCTTCTCGAAAATAGACCACATACTCGGTAACAAAGCAAACTTACACAGATAGAAAAAAATATTAGTAACCACCTGTGTCTTATCATATCACCATGGAGTAAAGTTAGAATTCAACAACAAGGCTACCCCCAGAAAGCCTCCGAACTCATGGAAACTGGACAGTCAACTATTAAACCACACCAGGATCAAGGAAGAAATAAAGAAAGAAATTAGTCTTTCTTGAATTCAATGAAAATGAAGACTCAACATACTCAAACCTATGGGACACTATGAAAGCAGTGCTAAGAGGAAAGTTCATAGCATTAAGTGCCCACTTAAAAAAAATGGAGAAAGCACACATTGGAGACTTAATAGCCCACCTGAAAGCTCTAGAAAAAAAAGAAGCAGACTCACCTAGGAGAAGTAGGAGACTGGAAATAATCAAACTGAGGGCTGAAATCAACAAAATAGAAACACAGAAAACAATCCAAAGATTCAATGAAACAAAAAGCTGATTCTTGGAGAAAATCAACAAGATTGATAAACCCCTATCCAAACTAATCAAATGGCAGAGAGAGAATACGCAAATTAACAAGATCAGAAATGAAAAGGTAGACATAACCACAGAAACAGAGGAAATTCAGAGAATCATTAGATCTTACTACAAAAGCCTGTATGCCACAAAATTGGAAAATGTAAAAGAAATGGACACTTTTTTAGATAAGTACCATATACCAAAGTTAAACCAGGACCAGGTGAACAACCTAAATACCTGTTAGTCGCGAAGAATTAGAAGTTGTTATAAAAAACCTCCCTACCAAAAAAAGCCCAGGTCCAGGCGGCTTCAATGCAGAATTCTACCAGAACTTCCAAGAAGACCTAATACCTATACTCCGTAATGTATTTCACAATATAGAAACAGAGAAGTCTTTGTCAATTTCCTTATATGAAGCTGCAGTTACTCTGATACCAAAACCACACAAAGACACAACCAAGAAAGAGAACTACAGGCCAGTCTCACTCATGAACATCGATGCGAAAATACTCAATAAATTACTTTCAAACCGAATCCAAGAACACATTAGAAAAATTATCCATTATGATCAAGTAGGCTTCATCCCAGAGATGCAGGGCTGGTTCAACATATGAAAATCTATCAATGTAATCCATCATATAAATAAACTGAAATAAAAAAACCAGATGATCATTTCATTAGATGCTGAAAAAGCATTTGACACAATTCAACATCCCTTTATGATAAAGGTCTTAGAGAGATTAGGGATACAAGGGTCGTACCTAAGTATAATAAAAGCTATTTATAGCAAGCCGACAGCTAACATCAAATTAAATGGAGAGAAACTCAAAGCTATTCCACTAAAGTCAGGAACACGACAAGGCTGTCTACTCTCTCCATACCTCTTTAATATAGTGCTTGAAATTCTAGCGATAGCAATAAGACAACATAAGAGGATCACAGGGATTCAAATTGGAAAGGAAGAAGTTAAACTTTCATTATTTGCAGATGATATGATAGTGTACATAAGCGACCTTAAAAACTCGACCAAAGAACTCCTACATCTGATAAATACCTTTAGTAGCATTGCAGGATACAAGATCAATTCCAAAAAATCAGTTGCCCTCCTATATACAAAGGATAAGGAAGCAGAGAGGGAAATCAGAGAAGCATCACTCTTCACGATAGCCACAAATAGCATAAAATATCTTGGGGTAACTCTAACCAAGGAAGTGAAGAATCTATTTGACAAGAACTTTATGTCTTTGAAGAAAGAAATTGAGGAGGATACCAGAAAATGGAAGGATCTCCCTTGCTCTTGGATTGGGAGGATCAACATAATAAAAATGGCAATTCTACCAAGGGCAATTTATAGATTCAATGCAATCCCCATTAAAATCCCATCAAAATTCTTCATAGATCTTGAGAGGACATTAATCAACTTTATATGGAAAAACAAAAAACCCAGGATAGCCAAAACAATCTTTTTTTTTTTTTCTTGCTGAT
The DNA here is from genome assembly GCF_950005125.1 of Chionomys nivalis. Taxonomy (NCBI): domain Eukaryota; kingdom Metazoa; phylum Chordata; class Mammalia; order Rodentia; family Cricetidae; genus Chionomys; species Chionomys nivalis. The sequence goes on along the minus strand of NC_080091.1, from coordinate 15,793,265 downwards.
TTTTTTTATTAATTAATTAATTTAATTATTAAAGATTTCTGCCTCTTCCCCGCCACCACCTCCCATTCCCTCCCCCTCCCCCAATCAAGTCTTCCTTCCTCCTCAGCCCAAAGAGCAAGCAGGTTTCTCTGCCCTGTGGGAGGTCCAAGGACCACCCACCTCCATCCAGGTCTATTAAGGTGAGCATCCAAACTACCTGGGCTCCCACAAAGCCATTACATGCAATAGGATCAAGAACCCATTGCCATTGTTCTTCAGTTCTCAGTAGTCCTCATTGTCCATTATGTTCAGCGAGACCGGTTTTGTCCCATGCTTTTTCAGTCCCCGGCCAGCTGGCCTTGGTGAGTTCCCGATAGAACATCCCCATTGCCTCAGTGTGTGGGTGCACCCCTCGCCGTCCTGAGTTCCTTGCTCGTGCTCACTCTCCTTCTGCTCCTCCTTTGGATCGTGAGACTTCAGTCCAGTGCTCCAATGTTGGTCTCTGTCTCTGTCTTCTTTCATCGCCTGATGAAGGTTAATATTCAGGGGGATGCTTATATGTTTTTCTTTGGGTTCACCTTCTTATTTAGCTTCTCTAGAGTCACGATTTATAGTCTCAATGTCCTTTATTTATAGCCAAAACAATCTTATACAATAAAGGAACTTCTGGAGGCATTACCATCCCTGACTTCAAACTCTATTACAGAGCTTCAGTATTGAAAACAGCTTGGTATTGGCATAAAAACAGAGAAGTCGATCAATGGAACCGTGTAGAAGACCCTGATTTTAACCCACAAACATATGAACACCTCATTTTTGATAAAGGAGCTAAAAGTATTCAATGGAAAAAAGAAAGCATCTTCAACAAATGGTGCTGGCAGAACTGGTTGTCAACCTGTAGAAGAATGAAAATAGATCCATATCTATTGCCATGCACAAAACTCAAGTCCAAATGGATTAAAGACCTCAATATCAGTCTGAACACACTGAACCTGATAGAAGAAAAAGTGGGAAGTACTCTACAACATATGGGTACAGGACATCACTTCCTACGCTTATCCCCAGCAGCACAGACATTAAGGACCACATTGAATAAATGGGACCTCCTGAAACTGAGTAGCTTCTGTAAAGCAAAGGACACTGTCACTAAGACAAAAAGGCAACCCACTGACTGGGAGAAGATCTTCACCAACCCTGCAACAGACAAAGGTCTGATCTCCAAAATATATAAAGAACTCAATAAACTAGACTTTAAAATGCTAATTAACCCAATTAAAAAATGGGGTTCTGAACTGAACAGAGAATTCTCAACAGAAGAAATTCAAATGGCCAAAAGACACTTAAGATCATGCTCAACCTCATTAGCGATAAGGAAAATGCAAATTAAAACAACTTTGAGATACCATCTTACACCTGTCAGAATGGCTAAAATCAAAAACACCAATGATAGCCTTTGCTGGAGAGGTTGTGGAGGAAGGGGCACACTCATCCATTTCTGTTGGGAATGCAAACTTGTGCAACCACTTTGGAAATCAGTGTGGTGATTTCTCAGGAAATTTGGGATCAACCTACCCCAAGATCCAGTAATACCACTCTTGGGAAAATACCCAAGAGATGCCCTATCATATGACAAAAGTATCTGTTCAACTATGTTCATAGCAGCATTGTTTGTAATAGCCAGAACCTGGAAACAACCTAGATGCCCTTCAATGGAATAATGGATGAAGAAAGTGTGGAATATATACATATGAGTGTACTACTCAGCAGTAAAAAAACAATGACTTCTCGAATTTTGCATGCAAATGGATAGAAATAGAAAACACTATCCTGAGGGAGGTATCCCAGACCCAAAAAGAGGAACATGGGATGGACTCATTCATAATTGGTTTCTAGCCATAAATAAAGGACATTGAGCATATAATTTGTGATCCTAGAGAAGCTAAATACGAAAGTGAACCCAAAGAAAATCGTATAGTCATCTGCCTTGATAGGGGAAGTAGACAAGATTGCCAGGCAAAAACTGGGAACTTGCGGGTGAGGTGGCATGGGGCTAAGGGGAAATGGGGTGAGAAACGTGAGAAGGGGAGGATGGGAGGAGCTTGGGGGAATGGGATGGTTGGGATATAGGAAGGGTGGATACAAGAGCAGCGAAGTATATATCCTAACTAAGGGAGTCATCTTACGGTTGGCAAGAGACTTGACTCTAGAGGGGCTCGCAGGTGTCCAGGGAGATGTCCCCAGCTGGTACCTTGGGCAACTGAGGAGAGGGAACCTGAAATGACCCTATCCTATACTGATGAATATCTTGCATATCACCTTAGAACCTTCATCTGGCGATGGATCGAGACAGAGACAGAGTCCCAATTTGGAGCAACGGTCTGAGCTCTTAAGGTCCAAATGAGGAGCAGAAGGATGGAGAACATGATCAAGGAAATCAGGACCACGAGGGGTGCACCCACCCACTGTGACAGTGGAACTGATCTATTGGGAGCCCACCAAGGCCAGTTGGACTGGGACTGAATAAGCATGGGTTGAAACTGGACTCTCTGAACATGGCGGACAATGAAGGCTGATGAGAAGCCAAGGACAATGGCACTAGGTTTTGATCCTAATACATGAACTGGCTTTGTGGGAGTTTAGCCTGTTTGGATGCTCACCTTCCTAGACCTAGATAGAAATGGGAGGACCTTGGACTTCCCGCAGGGCAGGGAATTTGGACTGCTCTTCAGTATCCAGAGGGAGGGGGAATGAAGTGGGGGGAGAAAAAGAGGAGTTGGGATAGGGGGAGGGGCGGGAGGAGGGGGAAATATGTGGGAGGAGGGGGAAGGAAATGGGAAACGGGGAGCAGGTGGAAATTTTAATTAAAAAAGAATAAAAATAAATAAATAAGCAAGTAAAAAGAATCAAGCTAGTAGTTAACATACATTTCCCCACCTCAATAGTAGTGGCTCAGCCACACCTATCCCACTAGCCACCAGTGTGCATAAACACACACATGAGAACATATCACCCCCAAGTGCTCAGGCCACATAATCTTAAGAAAGATTTTAATATAAACCTCTAAGATACATTTAAGCCTACGTGACGTACTTATATCTATGCCTCAAGCAAAGTTATCAACTTCAAATAATCTACATTCTAAGTGGTACAAGGAGACACAATAGAAATTCTAGTTTAATTAATATAAAAGTTAAATTTCTAAAAGAAAAAAATCATCAGATAAATAAAATCTATCACGTGATCCCAATGTAGGCCTAATTTTCTAGCAGAAAGTTTCTAGAAACTATAAACAAATTAAGTAGTCAGGCATGATACAGAATCAATTTGCACAAATCAATAACTATTCTATACATCAATGAAGAAGGAGATCATGAACACATCATCTAGGATATAGCTGTTAGAAAACTAGACACAGTAAAGATTTTTCTTTCTCTGAGAAGGAATAGTTACCCCAGAGCCACACTTAATAGCATCTATGACCCAACATGAAAGTTTCTTGAGGTCAGAAGGTGTATATAATATGTATTTTTGTTATTATTTCTAGTTTTCTTTCTATTTGCATTTATAAAATTAACTAAACACACCAGGCATGGTGACACATGGCTTTAATTCCAGCACCAAGAAAGTAGAAGCAGACAGTTTGTAGACAGTCTGATCTACATAGTAAGTTTTAAGCCAACCAGGGCTACATAGTGAGATCTTGGATAAGAACAAAATTAAAAGTAAATACAGTTCTTTGGAGGGAGAGAAGCAACAAAATAAAGAGAGGCCTAAAAAGGAGGATTGGGAATGTAGGCGAGTCCTACATTCTGAGAGTTTTTTATTACCTTAATAAATTGAATAGATGACACAATCCAAGCAGAGGAGGTGTCCTACTGTTTCTCCAGCATTGATGATGGAGGAGACTCTGAATGTGGTCCACTTCAATCTGAGACATCACCATAAGAACGAGGGAATGATTTTCAAATGAAAAAAAAATAACTTTTGACACATGGTCATAACAAATAAACATAACCCACTTCTCATTACCAAATTAGCTTCCCAAAGCCATCCTATGTAAGAAATTTCCCTAAAAAATGAAAGCATGCATCTATCCATGGAAAACATTAAAGGCCTGTGAAAGCTTTGCGGTTGGTTTCTGTGATTTCTCCTGCTTTTGTCCTGTCTTTGTCAGGTTCCCTACAAGTGAGAATACACTGCAGTCTAGCAAGACTTGATTTCTTGGGGTTGGCAGGTTCAAGTGAAAATCTTGTACAGTATTTTTCATTATGTAAACCCCTGTTATCCATCTTGCTGTTTTTTAATTACCAGTAGCTTCTACTTGGAGAGGATTAGTGGGCTATTGTTTAATGAGACTCTTACCCACCCCCGGAGTGCTCCAGGATACTTGAGCCACCTCCTAGTGGCTTTTGTTTCTATACATCATGGTGAAATTTTTCCAAATTTTGTTTGCATATTTCTAAAGATTATCTGCGTTTGAGAAAAAAAAAAAAGACAGAAAACTGTCGTCTCTGAGGTCATTGATCAAGAGAACTGTTGCATCTTAAATTTTGTGCTATAGTTTTTAAATTTTGAGTCCCATAGCAACAAATAATAAATGTACACTTCCACCAAGGAAATTATTAGGATTCTCCTGGGAGCTGTTAGGCTGGTTGAGTGAGAACTCATTTTAAGATTTACAGCTTCCGAAAGAACAGGCAGTGGGCCCATCGGGAAATACCTAAACCCATGAGTTCTGTTTTGGGGGAGTACAAAAAGTGGGGTATAAAACTCCAAATTACTTTCTGAGTAAATACTAACAAATAATATCACTACTTTGTTTATTTCCCCTTCAGAAGTGTCTCCTGGTGGCTTACCATGCAATGCTCCACTATTGAAGAATATTTACACGATAAACCATTCAAGCTCAGTAATCTCACAGTAAAGATGCATGGGGATCACATTCCACTTTCAAGTTTGTTGTGTAGTAGTTATATATTATTCTACTGGAAGCTCAAGAGGAAAGGAGGAAAAATGGAAAAGATGATATTTTCCCTGACATTAGCTGTTTCTCTCCCACAGCCTGACCCTCATATGAATCTTAAAATCTCTCTTGAGGAGCCTGTGCTCACAAACTCCTACACCTCCTCCCTCTCAGCTGAAATGACTGAAACGATGTCATAGACTGTCCTATGAATTTGAGAGCTTTATGATGTGAGGTATTTGTAATGTGCTGGATCGGTTACTTTTGTGTAGATACAACTAAATATTAGACATGCACAACTGAAAGGAGGAAATGCTTACTGTGGCTCTTATTTTCAGAGGATGACTATTATTATATGGAGGATATATCAGAGCAAACAGTTCACAGAATAGTGGCAAGAACTGGGAAGAGGAGACAGATTGCCTGCAATGACACATCCCAGTTTCATATTTCTCCAGCTAGCCCTTTCCGTTCTTGTCTGTGGTGTCATTATATTATGAATCTGTCATAAAATGATAGCAAGAACTGTGAAAAGGGACATAGATTACCTGTAATGACACATCCCAGTTTCCTATTCCTCCAGCTATGCCTTTCTGTTGTTGTCCATAATGCCATCATAGTATGAATCTAGCAGGGGGTCAACCTATTCATTGTGTCAGAGCCTTCATGATCTGTCTCTGGAAATACCCTTAGAGATATACCCAGAAGTGTGTATGTAATCCCGTAGGTGCTTCTTAGACTAATCAAGATTAAAATTGGTATTATTCATCACACATACCTTTGCTGTTCAGCTTTATGTACTTTTAACTATACTTGGTGTTTTCTGAAGTAAAGGTTACAGTGCAGCTAGTAAATTAGTGGAATTCTATGAAATTGTAAGATGATGATTGTGTCAAGGATGCAATATTTCAAATTTATTTAACATATAAATTAAAATTAATAGTCTTGAACAGGGTTTCAATTTGGAGGGTATCAAAATAGTCATAACCTAGACAGAAATGGGCTATGTAGATCTCAATAGCAAGTACAGGAATAAAATTCAATATTCAGTCTGGAATTACCACTTAGGTGTCAAATGATCAGTTCTTTATTAGACAGAAGCTGGAAATCATGATAAAGCATTAAGTTTGTCAGAATTTCACTTACAAAATTAAGAGGAATTTCAAAATTTCAGTTTCCAGAACAATGTTCTTAAGTATTTTTCAAAAAAATATGCAAATGATATGTTAAAAACAAACATTATACATGTAAGTCTAAAGCTAAGATAAAACAGTTTTCATCTTACATCCTTTTGATAGGCTATAAAAAACAGCTTTAGTCGTGTTTAAAGATTTTTTAAAAATATGATAAGGTGTTCACTTCATTCTAATATGATATGATGTGCAGAATATCAAACAGACAGTAGTAGAAAATCAATTTGTGACTAAGTTAGTTTACACTAAGAAAATTATGTTCTGTATGTAGTAAAGGACGCTAAATTCCTTATCAAGTTAAGCGAGTCAAATAAAGTAAAAATGGAAGAGTAAGGGTCATAAAAGAATGGCATGCATACTGCAAATTCCAGTGTGTTGCTGGGGGTCTTCCTTCTGGAGTGAGCAGGCAAGATACACAGGTAGGGAGGAGTCAATCTGAGGCTGGGGAGAGCAGGAAGGGCTATATTTCTGAAGGCTCTACTCTCCAGATTGAAAACCTTGGGCTTCCCTTAATGGTAATGAAGTCATTGGTGTTTTCCATGGTGATTCATCATAGTCATCAGCTTGTTGCAATTAAGAACAGGGAACCTCAACTGAGGAACTGCTTCCATCAGATTGACCTGAGGACACGTCTGTGAGACATTTTCTTGATTAATGGTTAATGTGGGAGGAATCAGCCCGCAGTGTGAGATGTCCTTTGTACAGGTGGTTCCAGGTTGTCTGAGAAAACAAGCTGAACAAGCCATGCAAAGCTAGCTAATAAGCAGTATTCCATCGTCTCTGCTTCAGTTCCTGCCTCCAGATTGCTGCAAGGCTTTCCTTGATGTTGGAGTATAAAATCCTAGTCAAATTAGCCCCTTTCTCCTAAACTGCTTTTTGAAAGTGTTTTATTATGACAACAAAATGCAAATTAGGACAGTTTCTAAACAGAAGGTGGCAGTCACTTTAAATCAGAAGGATATGTTCTTACATTACTTTAGTGCTACCCATCTGGGGTAACTATACAAATACAGAAAACATTGTTGACTTAAATCCTGTGATAAACACTAAATCATTAAGACATTTGGACTCTTCTCTGAAGTGTAAAGACAACCCCACCTTTGACCACAGGCCATTTGTTCTTCTTTTCCTTCATGGAACCAGGAAAAGCCTACTTAGAAAAAAAACATCTTAGGGCTGGATTTTCAACATTCTCCAGTATTTGAGCAATTGTTTAACTTCAACACTACATATTGGTGAGGGCAAATAAAATTTAAAAAGTAAGAGCAAGTTGAGTAATTAGTATTAATTAGTATTAATTGCTCTTTTTCCTACAAATAGCTCATACGGAAAAAACATGTCATCACATAAGCTGATTGTACACCAACAGCTTTTTTTGAATGTTATCAATTTTATATTTACAGAAAAAAATTGAACATCTTTTTATTTTGTAAAAAATGATTAATTTGGGGAAACAGCTTTTCTTAAGGAGATAAAATTACATTGGGTTTTTGGCTTTTGTGTGGCTTTCTGATTTGGAATGGACTGCTTTCACTTGGCCCTGTTTCCTGACATGAAATGAATTTTGTAGATGAAGCAGCCATGTGGTCTGTGAGGCCCAAATATCATATGTTGTCTTGTAATTGCTGTTAATAGCAGCCCCTCATTGGGTCTTAGTTTTTTATCACTTGCCACATTTGTACTGAAATTTCAGATTTTAGCATCATAAAATCATAGCACTTGATGATGAAACATGACTATGATTGTGAAACCATTTGCCTACTTTTCTAGTAGCAGTGTAGTCCTGTGGCAGAGAATACAGTAGACAACCATTCCTACCCAAGACTATATGTCTTTTTCCCTCAAGCAAAGTCTGAATTAACATGTAATCCAGGTATAAGCCACAGGCCAATAACAGATTTTCACTTTTCTAAATTAAAATGATAAGATTATTTTCATATAATTAATGTAAAACTAAAGTGTGTATGCACTTACAAAACTTTAGGATGCTTTGTTCTTGCTAATAGTAGCAGTAATTTAAAAATCATTCACTTTGTTTGCTCTCCAAACTTAATATCCCCATGTGGGTTGATTTTTATAAGTACTAAATAAAGGTTTATTCATAGACTGTTTAGTGTAATATGACTGCATTCCTTCTTCGTAAAGAGTTTCACTCTAAGTAAGATGCAACTTTGGTTTCACAGTCTCGGGGAGTTTTAGTCTCAAAATAACCAAATGGCATATGAACTGAAATGCACATCTCCTTAAAGTGCAAAAGGGACTTCCTTAGTTTCATGGTCATTGACTAGAATCCTGTTCATTTATTTTTTGTTTGTTTGTTTGTTTGTTTGCATGTGTTTTGTTTTTGTTTGGTTTGGTTTTCATGTCTGTTTGCTGAAAACCTCTCATTATGTAGCTAGGGCCAGTCCAGAACTCAGAGACTTTCCACCTCCCTCCACTTCCCAGGTATTGGGGTCAAAGGATCAAGTGCTTATCTCTCCTAAGTCTTCTTGCCTTCCAGACTTTGTCTTCTTACTTGGATAATGAGCAAAGTTTGCTAATGTGTCTGAGAAAGGTTCTGCACTGCTGGAACTCGATGAGCTTATGGGAAAATTAACACTCCCAAATGTTCAGCTCAGTATATGGGGTTGTAGTAAGCTATACTGTGATCCACTTGCAAGACATTTCTCAATTATTTTCAATTCTGGACACTGTTCCTGTTACTTTCTAACCTCAGTTCAAGGTCCATTTGGAAACTTTTGGCTGTGAGCAGCGTGCTGGCAGCATCACAGAGTATGCATGTGTTCTAGTGAAAGGGTGGAGCGTGTGAGGGGCAGGGGGGGCTTCTCTGTGCAGACTTATCTGGAATGGATTTGATGTACATGCTGTAGCAGGAATGTGGTCCTATCGAAAATAAATGTGAGAAGCAGATACTGATACAGGGGATGCTCCACATTCAGCATTCAGTGTTCTTCAGGATATGACTCTCTGCATTAGCCAAAGCGAAACTGGAACTTGAATAAGCTAAACTACCCACAAGAATGATCTTTTCTACAATTAGGGGCTTTTTTTTTTCTAGACAAGTTTTGGTGTAGTTTTAGATCCGCCTGCCTCTGCCTTCCAAGTGCTGGGATTAAAGGCATGCGCCACCGCCTGGCTCAATTAAAGCCTTTTGACATGAAAATGAAATTGTATTTTCACATATAATAAATAATGCACATTTTAGAATCTGAATTCATTTCAATTTTAATCCTCAATTTACCCTACTTTTGAGATTTTTGTCTATTTTTTTCTCATAATGAAATCACATTGACTCATATTTACAAAATATTTGGTTTTTCCATTTCATAGTTCATATCACCCACACCCTGCTATTTCCCTCCCACTCTCATGACCCCTTTATACTTTCCTGGTTCCCGTGGTAACTCCATCCTGGATACTCACATCTGAGAATCTGAAGTTAGGACCACAGCAGAGAGAACATATGATGTTTGTCTTTCGAGGTAGAAGTTACTTCACTCATTATAATATTTTCTATGTCCTTCCATTTACCTATAAACATCATTGAAGATGGAAGTCACCAAATAATCCCATATCAGTTCATAATTATGAATAATAAAAGGGTTATTTATTTAAGGGAAAAACTTATAGATCATTGTCCTAGATAACAGTCCTCTGCACGAACAGGAACAGAGTCTAGCAGCCAGTAGCGGGAGCCAGAAGCAAGAGAGTGAGCACACACTTTACAACTGCTTTTAGAGTATCAGAGACCACGCCCAAGTGGGCTGGTATCTTAAATGCTATTGGCTGAAAGAGTGGAATGTACTCTCACAGCACTTCATGACATCACTTTTCTTTAAAGATGTTTGTGTGCCATATTTTCATTATCCATCCATCTGTTAAAGGAAATTTTAGTTGTTTACATTTCCTGGCTGATATGAATTGAATCTGAGCAAGGACCTATCAAGTTGTGCCGAGGAGTGCTATAGCTAGGTCATATGGTAGATTTATTTCCAGTTTTTTGAGGATTCTCTATAATGATGTCTACAGAGTGGCTACACCAATTTGTTTATCCACCAACACTAAATGAGGATTCCTCTTTCCCTACAACTTTGCCAGTATCTGTTGGTTGTTTTCTTAATATTAGCCATTCTGATTGGGGTGAAGTGAAATCTTAGCAATCTTTAAAAAGCACTCCGTAGTCAATGACCAATGGATTCCTTGATTATCAGCATTTTTAAAGCATGTCAACATAAATAAAATTGCATTTCCTTAAGTTTTCCACTAACTGTTCATGTGGGTTACTAGAATATGAACAGGATAATTATAATATGTAGGTTTTATTTTTTGACAAGATGGCACTACATAGCCCTTGCTCACCAGATGCTCAGTGTGTCCCTCAATCATTGAGCTTGCAGCAGTCTTCCTGCTTCACTTTCCATATGCTGAGGCTGTAGGTATGCACTACCACATCTAACTAGAAAAAGATAATTATAATTCAGTCTATAGAATATTAATGGAGAGTACGTATTAATATATAATATATAATATATATTAATGTATAATTTTGTTTAATTAATCCTTTACTATGTAATTCTCTTCTTATTTTTTCATTGGTATCCTAACAACTACCCGATGAGGATAATTACATTATATTTTATTGTTTCATGTGATCTCACGTGAGTCATAAGGAAACAAAACAGTTTTTTAAGATGATATAACTATTTAAGAATGTTATTAAACTCTTGAACCTTGAGTTCAGATAACATTACAAAAGAAGCAGAAAGACTATAAGAAACAGAGGATCGGGGAGAATATTTCTTCCAGTAAGATCAATAGCTACATCTATAAAGTCTCAGACATGACCCAAGCAAAGACAACACAATGAGCATGCCAAACCACATAGGAAAAAGCCCACAGCCTTCAACCTGAACAAATAACTATAGGTAACTGAGAAAAGCTGGGAGCAAAGAGGTGTCATCCCTAGGAAAGAACAAAAATAGTTGTCCAGTATCAAAGTACCATGTGAAAATCACATATGCAAATAACATTACATGAACACAAAAAGTTATATCTAGAATATGTATGTTTAAAAAATATGTGTATAGAATAACAATTGATGAAAACAGAGGCCTTGAATCTGGAGAAAGTATGGAGGAGTATATGGAAAGATTTGGAGGGAGGAAAAAGAAGGAAGAAACATAATTAAAATAAAATCTCAAAGATGAACAAGCAAAAAAGAATGATGTTAGAATCCAATATTTTAGTCTGACTCCAGATCATGTGCTTTTATTAACTCATGAGCCTCAATCCAGAATGGGGAACGATGCCTCTTTTCCAGAAAGGTGACACACCGAGCTTGAAGGATAGAAGCTAGCAAGATTTTTTTTTTGGAATAGGAAGCAAAGGGATTGAAGAAGAGTGTTTTAGGAAAAAAAGAAGTGAATAGAGTCTGAAAAAGGACAAAGAAACTGCAGAATCTTGACACCACAAGTAGGCCAGTGGTTCCAGATACAACACTATGAGAAAAGAAAGTGAAGAACAAAACAGAAAGTTTACTGATGACATGAGCCTATCGGGGTCCACAAGATAGTGTGAAGAGTTTACAATTAAGACCCTTGAGATTGGATTCAATGCGTACTCCATGAAACTGAGCCCTTGCCTGACACTGTTAATGAGGTCAAGAACCTGAGATTAGACAGGCCACAATCCGGGAGAAAATACCTCTATTATTTTGCTAAATTGCTCAGGTTCTCAACCTGTAGGTTGAGTTACCTTTGTGGGTTGAACTACCCTTTCACAGAGGTGACCTAAGATCATTGGAAAACAAGATATTTACTTTATAGTATCAAATTACAGTTATGAAGTAACAATGTAATAATCTGTTTATCAATAATACATGAGTAACTGTACTAAAGGGTTGTAGTATTAGGAAGGTTGAGAACCACTGTGCTAAAGGAACATAACAATAAAATGACTTCTACTGACATACTCAACCCTCATCAGTGAAGTTTCTTTCTTTCAGAGATCCACTACTGGGTAATGTGCAGAGAGTGAGTGACTTTGGGGTACTCAGTCCTAAGTGTACCGTTTTCACTGAAGCCCTCCCCTCAACTGATGTGGGAGTCGCCTCTGTATGTTGCTTCCTTTGGTTAATGAATAAAGAAACTGCTTTGGGCCTCATAGGGCAGAACTTAGGTAGGCAGAGAAGACAAAACTGAATTCTGGGAGGAAGAAAGCAGAGTCAGGGAGACGCTATGGATTCTCCGCCTGAGACAGACACAGGTTAGAATCTTTCCCAGTAAGCCACTGCCACATGGAGATATACAGATTAATAAAAATGGGTTGTAAGAATTAGCCATTAAGAAACTAAAGCTAATGGGCCAAGCAGTGTTTTAATGAATACAATTTCTCTGTAGTTATTTTGGGGCTAAGCTAGCTGGACGGCCAGGAAGAACAAGCAGCCTCTCCCTACAACACTCAAGGCTCAGGGAACTATGTGGAAGAGGGGCAGAAGCAGTGAATACCTCTAAAGAGAGAACATCTTCCAAACATAAAAGGGCTGGATCACATACAAACTCACAGAGACTGTGATAGATGCATAAGACCTGCACAGGTTCAAGCCAGAAAAATCCCACCACTGAGAAAGGGAAGCAGACACAAAATACCTCCCCTAAGCAAAAGGCTATTTGCAATTTTGATATGTAATGGTAAAGGGAACATGAGTTTTCTTCAATAGAGTGATACTGAAAATGGCAAATATACCCATGGGCAGGCTCATGCATGCAGTAGTTAACCAACATAAAATAGGGCTCCATATGTTTTTATGTGCTTTTCGTTTTGTTTGTTATTTTTTGTCTCATTGGGTTTTGTTTATTTGGTTTTGTTTTGTTTGGAAGTTGTAATTTTTAGTTTGGAGTTTTTTGAGAGAAAGAAAGAACATTAAGTTGGGTGGATAAAGAGGAGGAGAAGAACAGGCAGAAGCTAGGAGAGGGGAAAGAGTATTAGCAAAATAAAATGTATGAATTTTATAAAAAAATATTAAGATCCATAGAATGATGAAGATGGAGTAGAGAGGAGTACATACATTTTCATTTAATAGCATGTGGGAAATAAATCAGGTACAAGACAAAGAGACATTCTGGAACTGCTATATACTCCAGTAATCCCCGCTCCGAAAAAGGAAACAGAGAAAGATTAGGAATTTGTTAAACATAATTACAGTAACAGAGATAAGAGTGTAGCTGAAAACCAAAATCTCCAAGAAAGAAGGAAAGAGTCATACAGTGATGGAAACTTGAAAGACAGAGCAGATGAGACCAAGTTTAAGGAATCCAAATAGGCAACTGTGAAGATTGCAGTTGTAAGTAATTCCCGATGAGTGAAAAAAAATTTATTGAAGAAGAATGCTGAAGATTGATTTGAAAATGGAGTAAAGGTAGAAAACTATTTCAGGTTTTTCTAAACTCAACTCAAATGTAACTTTTCTGACACTGTTACCTAACAGCTAGGAGGCTTAGATAATTGCTGAGTAAGTGCACATTAACGTGAGAAAATAAGTCTACTTCTATTAGGCAGCATTATATAATGGATTCTCCTCTGTCAGAGTCCTACACTGAATAACAGCAAATCTTGGTGTCATTATCTACACTATAGAGATAAAACTCTTACTTGTCATGTCATGATCCCCTCACACAGGGTGTGACCCTCATGTTAGAAATGATCGTTTTATGTCTACAGAAGCTAGATTCTCCTTAGGTCAGAGCCAGCCTCAAATGAACGCCCAGCACTGTCACATCAGGTTTCTGAGAGTACTACTCTTGAGTTTTGTGGAATATACTTTAAAGCTCAGCACTCCATGAAGCTCAGGAATTCTCAATGGGATCCTGTGAAGTCTATTTATATTAGATGCAAAATTAGTTCACTTCTCTATGGAAAAAAAAATCTTGTAAGGAGTGCTTTCTAGTTTTTGGAATAATTAATCGTGGGAAAGCTTACCTATTATTTTATTCAGAGTCATGAGAAGAGATGATTGACAATTTATTTCAGTGATTTTGGAGATGTGGAACTGGATTAAGATTTTATAATGAGCCAAGTGAACACTGGCAAAATGTGGGTGAGGGGACAGAGATATGGTTAAGTGGTTAATAGCACTGACTGCTCTTCCAGAGAACATTGGTTTAATTCTCAGCAACCACATGGCAGCCCACAACCATTTATAATTCTATTTCCAGGAGATACAATGAACTCCACTGCCCTCTGCAGGCATTGCACACATATGTTACACATACAATACATTACAAACAAAATATTCATACATATAACATAAGTCTCAAAAATCCTTTTGTAATTTGGGTTAGAATCAAGGAAGTAAGAGAAAAACAACAGTGCTACACAAAAATAAATAACCGGCATCCATATTCACTTTTATATTCACAGTATTGCCTTAGTCACTTTCAAGCACACCCAATACTGTATGCTTTCTCAAGTTCCCAGTGGTGGTAATTTTCTAACTATAAACATAATCAACCTACTGAAACACACAAGGAATTTCCAAAGCATCAAGCTAATTTAACAGGAATGCAGGACCGGTTTCATCAGTGAGACTTTTCATCAGTTACTCCATACTGTGATTCACACATTTAACCAACAGGCATAACCTTTGCTTCAGATAAAAGCCTAATAATTTTTCTGTATATATGTGTAAGTATATTCACATGGACACAACTTTGTTACTTTTCTGAATGTTTTTAGACACCATTGTTTTTCCCCTAAGGGAATAAACTTTCTCTACAGGTGAACTTATTCTCAAATAGTGATCAATGATACTAGACCATTTAGCTGTAATTACTCACTCTCCCCAAATGTTTTCCGGTAAGCTTAGAGATCTATACCCTCTTTGCAATAAGATCCAGAGGAGAAAGCTCTTAAGAGTCACTGCAACTGGGTATGACATACAAAAAAACTTGGAGATTGGGAGCGATTCTGATGTTTATCAAGTAAAGAGATGCTGTATGGAATTTCAAAGGCTGTACGTAGTTACAAAGAACTAGACACTACCACTAAAGGGCAGCAGAGATGAAAACCAGATGCTAGATTTCTGTTACAGAAACAGTTTATTACATGCCAAAGAATAGAAAAAAATTGAGTTTTTATTAAAAATATTCTGTAAGAAATGAGTTTCTAGACTGTGTTTTGCCTTTGTGATCTTATGCATGGTATTTGTATAAGGCATATATAATTTGAGCAAACAATAAAGCACACAGGAGGAAGCATTCTTTTATTTCCAAAATAATGTGTTGGATTAAAAGCTTTACATATCTTTACAAGAACTTGCATTATAATTTTCTCCACCTAAATTTCATTTACATATGTAAAGCACTATTTTGCAAGATAAAAATAAACTCAACCCCCATGAACTATTTGCACTGCCAGAGATAATATATTTCAATGTAAGCTGGATTTCTCCAAAAATTGATCAAGTTTGAGCCAAAATAAGTCAATTATGGTCAATGGTTTTTATACAAAAAGCAAAGTGGCTCACATCTCTGCCCTCAAGAAGAGACAAAGGGATTCTCAGTCTTTCATGGTTTTCTTACCCTCTTTCAAAGAGCCTTCTCTAACTAAACGACATTTTTTTTTTTTTACCGTTTTCTGGATAGTAATAATATGTCACTTTATTCTCCATTCTCACTTAATTCTTCATTAAAAGGGTAGGGAGGGGTTCCCACACATCCAGTAGTATCTGCCCGCCACTACCATGATGACAAAGCAGGCATAAAACTTAGCAGGAATGTCAGTTACTTTGAATAATCTGTTTCCTATAAGGCAGATAGCAGCAGCATAAAAGTTCTGCATCTAACCTGAACTGACAACAGTAAGTTGAATGAGACTCTTTATTGTGAATCTCAGCATATTTGTCTAAAAAATCTACAATTTCACATACACACACACACACATGCACACACACACACACACACACACACATATATATATATATATATGAGACAACTAATTTAGATAACTTTATTTTGCATTTACAAGTTGTAGCTTCTAGAGACTACTCAGAAAAGTTAAAACTCTGGATATTTGATGTGCTAGAACTCGAACATTTTCCCAGTAAAACTGTGAATTAGAATAAGAAGAAAGGCGATTTCTGTGGCCTGTAGGAATCAGCCTAGAATCCCAGAAAGCAAACTGATACTCATTCTTTCTATAGTCTTAGAAGACAGTGTAGAGAAACAGTGTCAAATGGAGAACGTAGATGCCCATATTCTACAAACAAACTGTCACAAGGAGATGCCTGCATTCCACAAACACGTTGTCACAAGTAGAAAAATCTGTGTTTTAGAAAAGTCACTTTACCTCTTTGACATGTTTTACATTCTGTAAAATCAGAACTTTTTGTATAAAATAGCTGAGATTTTTGTAACTGAAATACATGCTTACTGAATTTAGATGAACACTGCTTTAACTGAATGCGTTTAATTACTTCACATTCAGACAAATAGAAGGTCCAGGGAATGTAAGTGATATAGCCAAGCACAGTTCAGTAAGTGGCCACTTTAGCTTGATTCCAGACATTAGAATACAGTCTGGAAATAACTGGCTCTTTAATGGTACCATTAACAATGTTAGCAGTCGGGGTAATAACCCTTAACTGTGACTGACATATTGAGCAAATGAAAATACAAATGCTAACAGTAGCATTTCAGACAATTGATTATTGAAGATAAGGATATTTGAAATATACCAACATTTGGATGTTCATCATCCATCTGAATTTGTGATATGAGACTATCTGAAGGAATAGAAAACAGATTTCACATATTCTAGAGTAAATAAATGTTGCTCTCAGCTTACCTCTGAAACCAATATCATACTCTAGGTCAAACCTTTTAAGCGCTAAAGCTTCCTCATTCTGTGGCATTCTCTCCTTGCACATTACTGGTTCTCAGAGAGGAAGTAACAACTCCCTCTTTTATAGATGAATCATCCTCAGGTTTCATCTTTCTCAATGTCCATCTTTCTCATCCCATCTCTCTCAATTCTGTTTATGGGAGTGTGGAATTTGCTCGGCCTTTGTGTTTAGAAGTATACGACTGACCTTTTGCCTGATGTTGTGATCCTCCCTGCTGTATACTGATCTAACCACAGACCTGTTTGCTGTTTCTCCTCAGCATATCTGTTTTCCTTGGACTTGGAGTATTCAGTACGTCCACAGATGGACTTTGGCCATCTTTGTAGTTCTCTTGTTTTATTCTGAGGAAACAAGATTAAATTTATTTTTAAAATTTTGTATTTTAAGCCAACCAGTAGTGGCACATACTTTTAATTCCAGCACGGAGGAGGTAGAGGCAGATGAATCACTGCTTTGGAAACCAGCTTGATCTACAGAGTGTGATCCAGGATAAATAGGGCTACACAGAGAAAAAAATAAAAGACACGCCTCCCAGATCCTCTCTACTTCCCCTTCTGGACATACCCACAACACTTCTTTCTCTTTCACATTATTATACAAATAGGCACCAAAGATAATGATGGTGATGATGATACTAGATAAAATTAAAACAAACAAATCAAAATAGGATACAACAACAATAAGAAAATAAATGCAAAAGAGCCAGTGGAAAAGTTTAAAGAGTACACATAGACTCAGAGAAATTTACATTCATAAACAAAACTCCCCAAAACACACAAAACAGGAAACCATAATACATATACAAGGGCCCGAATTATAATAAATAAACAAACAAACAGAAAATACCTGAGGAAGAATTATGAGACAAAGAACCTAACAAAACTGCCATTGAGTTCATTTGTGTTGTCCATCTGCTGCTTGGCATGAGCCTGGTCTTAATTAAGAGTAGTTTTTATGTTCAGTTAAATTCCACTAGAGAAAACTAATTTGTCATTTTTGAACAATTATCAACTGGAGTTTGCTTTGGTTCGTGTCCTCTATCCCTCTGAGTGCTGGAAATCCCATCTAGTTTAGACTAGCACAGGCTTTGCATGCTGCCACAGTCTGGATGAGCTCCTGTGCGGATCTGTTCTGTTGTGCTCACAAGACCTTTTTCCTTATTGTCTTCCATCCCCTTAGGCTCTTACAATCTTTCTGTCTCTTCCTTTATGGAGCTCCCTGTGCCCTATGATGAGGGATTTGAACTCTAGAACTGAAAGTTCCAAGGTCTCTCACTCTGCATATTGTGTGACTGGAAGTCTCTGTAATTGTTCATATCTACCACAGGAGGAAGCTTCTTTGATGATGGTTGTTCAAGGCACTGTTCTATGAGTACAGCAGAATGTTGTTAAGAGCCCATTTATTGCTATGTTCCTTGAGGAGAATGGTAGTATTTGGTTCCTCACCTATCTGGTCTTGGGTTTTGGCCAATTCAAGCAGTATTGGGGGTGGGTTCCATGTCATGGAGTGGGCCTCAAGGCCAATTAGATTGTGTTACTCCTGCATTAGAGGAAAGTCACCACCTTTGTAGACTGAAGGATTTGTAGATAGATTGGTATTTACCTTTCTCCTTTGGCAGCACAGAAAATCTCCTCCAGTACCATGAACACTCAGTAGGGGTCAAGGTTCTAGATAAACATCATCTCAATTTCTCTATGTTTAATGAGTTATCTAAGTGTCAACTTCAGCAATAAGGGTTTACCATTAGTTTATTGAGAGGAACTGATAGCCTTAGCAATAGCCTGGGTTGTTTGGAGGTTCCCGTGGCACCAACAACCCTTCGATATGTACACCATTTCCTGTAGATGGATGTTTTATTTGATGACAACCCATGTCCAGGTGGGGCTCCATCGCACTCATTATTTTGCAATTCCATTAAGATCACCTATGATTTAGGAAGTTTCTACTGTATTAGATTTCCACACAAACTCTCAGATGGCCCTTAGTTTAAGCTGTCTCTTCTTATATTCCTTGTGGCTCCCATATCCCCCCCTCCAGTTTGATCAACCCATTCCAATCCCTCCCTCCATAATTATCTATTCTATTTCTGCTTCCTAAGGTGATCCAACACTCTTCCCTAGTCCCTTATATTATACCTGACCTCTGTGGATATTTGAACTGGAGATTGCTTTTTGAAGACTTAACAGCAAGCATTCACATACAAGAGACTATGTACCATGTTTGCATTTTGCATTTAGGGTGCCTCACTTAGGATGATTATTTTTTCTAGCTTCATCCATTTACTTTCATTTTTTTAAGACAGGGTTTCTTGTATATCACTGACTGTCCTAGAATGCACTGTAAACCAAGCTAGCCTTGAACCCTGAGATCTGACAGCCTCTGCCTCCCAAGTGCTGGGATTAAAGGTGTAAATCACCATTGCTCAGCTATGATTTTATTCTTTTGATACCTGAGGAATATATCA
The DNA here is from genome assembly GCF_950005125.1 of Chionomys nivalis. NCBI lineage: Eukaryota > Metazoa > Chordata > Mammalia > Rodentia > Cricetidae > Chionomys > Chionomys nivalis. The sequence continues at coordinate 15,773,766 of NC_080091.1, read as the reverse complement.
TTGTGTAATTCTACCACATTTTTTCTATTTTCTTTAACCATACACCTCTTGATGGGCATCCAGTCTTTCCTTTTTTCTTGCTATTATGAATAGAGCAGCATTGAATGTGTTCTCTATATTAATCCTACCAATCCATAAGAATGGAAGATCTTTCCATATACTTATTTTTTAAGAAGAGAGGGAGTTTTATTGGGCTTATGTTTCCAAGTAACATTCAATTATTAAAGGAAAGCTAAGAAAGGAACACAGGCTTCTACAAAATTTTTATGTAGCCAAAGATGACCTTGAACTCTTGATCCTCCTGCCTCTACCTTCAGAGTGCTGATTTTGATCTTCCATGCTTGGCTCAGAAGGATCTTTCATACTTGGTTGATGAAAAATCATGTCCCAAAGCTCCCTGATAAGCAAGCTCATGATATTTGCATGGAAGCCATGAAAATCAGGGCAGGGAACAAATTAACCTCTGCATCCCCATTCATCAACAAAGGCCATCAAATTATATCAGAAAGGTATAGATGAGAGGTGTACAAGGCTCATGTATCCAGCAGTATTGGTTCTGTTCACCATGGGCTCCCACATACCCCACCCATGTCTTATTTCTGCATTTAAACTACAACTATCAATGCTGCTTCTGTCTGAGAGTTTTCCTGCACAGTAACCAAGTGTAGCATAAGAATCTGCTAGTTACATCCAGGCTGCCCAATGGCCCTGTGGGTTATGAATAAGTAGATTAGCATTCAAGACAAGTGAGTATTCAGTTTGTGCCAAATTTAAAAAACTGCTATGGCAGTCAGGGTGGCATACAGATACCATAAAGGTGTAAGACACTCATAGTTGCTCTTTGTGGCTATAGCTTTAAGAAGCTTTCCATTTGCTAAATTAGGCCAAGTCAAAAAATGGAGACCTAAGTTCCAATTCTAGTTGTCCTTGCACATAGGTGATGATGGAAAGGAAACAAGCGGCTTCCTCATGCACATCTTGCCTTCAACTCTCCAGACTTCAGAATCCTCTCTTGGATGCTGCCAGTTGGCCTGTGAATCCATTCATACTCAGCTCACTCTGATATCTGGGGGAGCATTGCTATTGGTGTCAGTCACTACCAGGTTGTTCTACTCAGGTAAATGTTCCCTCTGAGCTTTAGTTTCCTCCTTTGCAAACATGTTTTCCACATCATAGACACTTAAAGGAAGCTATGGGCTCTAATGGGCTAGCTCGCCTAGAAGCATATGACTTTAAAAATGTAGACAGGAGGCACTCAATATGCAATCATTTGTGACATCAACCATATTCTGCATCTGTACAAAAGTAATGTGAGAGCCAAAGTGACATTTTAAGTTTTAATTACTATGTGTAAGAGAACCATTGCAATTTTCTGTCCTGTCCCATTAAGAGACAAGCCCCACCCAGGCAAGCTGATCTTTCACTTCCAACCTGAGTACCTCCCTTTCTTTCTCTCTCTCAAAGAAGCAGCTTCTGCCATGGCTTCTCTTCCCCCTTTCTGCTCTTCTCCCTTCTCCTCTTCCTCCCTAAATAAATATCCAACCTCACTTTGCATGGCGTCTTATCTGTCTGTCTCTTACCTGGAATAGGTCTCTGTCTCTCACCCGCTGAGTAGCTCCCAACCTGGGGTCTGCTGGCCCTCGTGGACCACTGCAACCACTCTGGGAATGGCACCGTTTTACTTTTACCATAACATTGGTGCTTGTGACTCGGCCAGTCTCTCCATGTTCCCTCCTGCCAGTGAGTGGGCCAGCTGAGGAAACATGCATCCCTGGGCTCTGGAACCAGGTTTCTTTACAACAGCTCTGCATTTTATCTGCCTGAACGCCAACCACTATACATACCAGAAGCTTTGTTGGTGAGTTTTCCCCTTTCAGTCAGCCAACCTCAGCCTTCAGGGCTACAGTTGAGCCCTTCACTGACATTCATCTCTGACTGCTTTCCATAGCTAAAAACATGACTGAATGACCCAGGTTCAGTCCTCCCTTGCTAGTACTACACAAGCTGTGCAGTACATTCAATTTGGGGGCCCAGGGTCCCTCATAATTTTTTCTCTTTTCCTTTTTTTCCCCTTTTTTTCTCTTCTTTTCTTTTCTTTTGAACCACTCGTAAGTGTTCCCCACTGTGAGAGACCAGTGGGAGAAGCCTCTAGCCTCTGGCTTCTGAGACACCTGAACCGGAGCGACTCAGGCTTTAACACCCTGCATGTAGAGAAGAGACATCTTTCTATAGGCTTTGCAGTGTGTCACTGCCATTTCAAATCCCATCTATAGAGAGAGGATGCTCTTTAATAGACCCTGTGGTGTTTGTGTGGGTTTTCATGTTTTCAGATATTGTATTAACCCTCAAACTATCAGCCACTCTCCTATAAAAATGACAAGATTTGTTGGACTCATGAGGAGGCTGTTTTCAATTCCAGCCTTTGCTCCCTACCATGGCTTGTGGTACAGCAGCTTGGCAACAGGGCAGATCATGCCTCTAGGTCTCTCTTGTTAAAATTTCTATGCCTCAAAAAAAAATGTGGTTTTTCCATACAACATGTGACCACCGCCATTTTGACTGAGGTCAGGTGACCTTACTGCCATCTTTACTGAGGTCAGGTGACTTCACCACCATCTTAACTAAGAGCCAGGTGAGGTGATCAAGTCCCACCACCTTTAGGGAGATATTTCCTGCCTGGTTCCTAGGTGCTGACTCTGTTACATGTGTGTTTTCTGCAGTGGCATGCCTTTGGTAAGGTAGGGCTCACCAAGAGTATCCACTTTGCCCAATTCCCTTTCAATGTGTGTGTGTGTGTGTGTGTATGTGAGTGCATACACATAACTTAAATGCACCTATGTTTACCATTAAATGTTATAATTGCCTATTCATTGTATCTCATTTCAGACTACAAAGCAATAAGTCTCATGTTTTAAATTGGTATGTATCTTTAAGTCTCTTACAAAAATTATATAATCAGGTTTGGAATTTACATATATATTAAATATGATTTAAAATACATCAAGCTGGTCTATACTATTGTCAGTTCAGCTGTGAACCTTCTATTGCAAGCAGATTTTTCTTCTTTCTGTCTTTTTGTAAGTGTAAATCTTACTTGCTAAGTTGAGAGCCAGTAGAGTCAAGCTCAGACCCAGCCCTCCAGATAGATTCTATACTGTAGTTATAACTCATCTATACCTGGTAAACAGCCCTCAGCTACTCAGAGATCTGGCATTTAAATATTTAATTATTAAAAAACTTTTCATAACACAAAGAGACAGGTTGGCTACTAGCAGCAAAACTCTACTTCTTTCCAGGAAGACAGAGGACAGATGGGTATAGAACAACGTCCATCTGCAGTTCGCTTCAACTGCCAAGTGCTGACCATGGGTTAAACTGCCTTTCACCTAAACTAAAGATCTCCAGACATGGACAGAATCACTGGAATCGGCAGCCTAGCTGCTCAGGTCAAGGTAGGCTTGTCTTCCTACAGATTTCTTAGCCCATAGGATCTTCTGGAGCCTGACAGGCCCTGCACTAAACAGCAAAAGAAAAATATGACCCTCAGCAACCATGGAGGACCCTGAGGAGTAGCTATAGGTGCCAACCAAGTAAGTTCTCTGTCGTTTTTAAATCAATAACTCAAGTAAAATTTTTATCTTTCTCAAAGATCTCTGATGCAGTTTGACAGCTCAGAGGTTTTGTCAGTTTAAGAGGACAACCTCACCAAATAAATTTCAGTAAAATACAAATTCAAGTTATTATGGTGTGTACCTGCAAGTTATAAAGGTGTGAGGACAAATATAAGTTAATCAACTTTCTGTCTCGTGCTGCCTTCCATAGTTTTGAAAATACTTTTCATTGTGCAAAAACATCTGTCACAGTCATTCTGATATAATGTTTATACATTGTATATGCCTAAAACTTCTGTTTTTACAAACCCAAAAACTTTGTGTGAGTTCTAAAGAGCCAAATTAAAGGATCCACCTTAAACAGGTCATATACATCCCCTCTCAATTCCCTGGTCCTATTTTTTTTCCCCTAAACTTAACTTTGTCCACTTTTCTGCCAATAGCTTAAACAGGTGTAAGAGACACCAGACATTTCCATACCACAAACACCAGACAGGAACAAAAAGACCAGCTATACCAGGATATGACCAGCACCCAGCTTTCTCAAATCCCCCCCCCCAAGATGATTCCTACAAATAAGCCAGAAGCAGTCTCGAGAATCCACTGTCTCAATTCCTTTAACCTGTTGTGCCTAACCTCCTACCATTTTAACCTAAAATAGAGATAGGAATGCAATAGTCTGTCCTGTCCCTTTTAGAGGCAAACACCACTCCTTGCCCCATCCACTGAAACAAGCAGATCTTTCTTCTGCATCCAGCCTGTATCCCTTTCCTTTCTGTCTATCTCCCAAGGAGGTAGCTGCTGCCATGACTCCTCTCCTCTCCCCACTTCCTCTCTCTATCTTTCTGTTTCTTTCTCCTTATCCCCCTTCTTCCTCCCTTCCTCTTCCCTCTCCCCTTCCCATCCATAACTCACTAAATAAACATCCAACCTCACTCTGCATGGCGTGCTTATCTGTCTCATTCTCTCACCCACCAGATGGCTCCCTGCCTGGGATCTGCTGCCCTTGTGGCCTGCAGGCCACTCGGGGAAACAGTGCCATTTTATTTTTACTATAACACCCATAAAACAAAAATGCCTCTGATCTGCAAGCCTCTTGCCCAAGGACAAAAAGTTCCTGAAATGCTCGAGGCCATTGTTTATGGGAGATAACAAGTCAAGAGTTTCACTACCCTAAACAAGTTTGTTTTACCCATTGAAGTGAATGTGTTTGATCACCTGTGAGATAGTTCCCATCCTGGATGAGAACTACCCCACGGCATATGTTTGCCTCTGATTGGACCTCATGAGTAATGCAGTGAATTTTGGGTTCTGCCTTTTTAAGCCCCTGAAAAAATGTGACTTGGAACCATTTATCTGGGAAACCAGAAATGGACCTGACCAGTATTTAGTCAAAACTTGCTTCAAATTTGGCTTTAAACTGTGCTAGTGGTCTTATTCTCAACCAGTGGGATTAATAAGCAGAGTTCTTGCTAATCCACCCTATGAAAATATATATGGAAGTAAGTATAGTGTTGTGCTTAGAAGATTGATACAGAAGTATGGTAGATTCAAGGTGAACCCAGGCTTCATGGAGAGTGTCTGTCTGGAAAATACCAGAGAGGTGGGAGTGAGTATAGAGTAATAAAAAGAGATGGGAAATGTTTGAAGTCAAGAAAGAGATAAATGTTGTCACCAATTCTTATGAACAATGAACTGAAATCAGTTTGGTAGAGCATATTGCAGGTGCCTGATTATTTATTAAAATGGTAAAACCATAGCAGAGTCTCCTTAAACACTAGCCTTGTCACAGAGGAATATTGGGTGTTTCTACTATTAGATGAGCTCACAACCCAGGAACAGAAAGGGGGACAAAAGCAGAGGACAGGGGTTGTAACATGGCTCTAAATTGAGGGAAGCCTTTCATGAGCAAGGGGGCAACTGGGAGGAGAGGAGGCTGCTGTTAAAGACGATAGGTTATTCAGAACTGCTTACTATGCCTTAGAAGTGCTAAAGGCTCTTGTTAAAATGAAAGGCAGTTGCTAGGGTAAGTTAAGTTAGACAAGGTAAGTTTTTTTCTGCCTTGCAGGGGGAAGCAAAATAGAAAAACCTGCTTGAAAGAGCAGTCTAATAGAGAAGGAGCCCTTGGGCGCTGAGGCAATGGGTCATCCTAGGCCCCCAGGAAAGCAGAAATCAGGAACTGATTACAAAGGCGAAACTCGTGAACAGAAACCCAGCTTGATGAATGGCCTTTATTTATTTTTTTTAACATATTTACTGTGGAAGAACTCAAACATGAGCAAAGTAATTTTCGCTTTCCATGGCACACCAACAGGGGCCTGCCGGGTTCTATAACTGCAATTTTACTATGCAGGCATTATCATAGTTACACACCTACACCCCACACACCCACTACTCCATGCCCAATTTCGTGTGACTAGCAGTAAATGCCAGGTTCCTAAAGACTTTACTCTTTCTATCTAATGAAAAACCAAACTCCCAGGTCAACTGCAGTCTCGCTTTAAGTAAGCCTTCTCTTAAAGTTTATCATACAACTCTTTCACTTGCTAGGTTAGTGTTAACCCAAGATTATATTTATATTATTTGATGCTATTAGGAAAAGTTCTCAAAAAGTTTTCCATTTGTATAGAGGAGGTCTAATGATTTTTATATACCAATTTTTTATCCAACTACTTTGCTGAGTGTGTTTATCAGTCATGAGTGTTCCCTGTGAAATTTTAAGGGGCCTTATGCACACAGTCTTATCATCTGTAATAAAGAGCCTTTGCCTCCTTCCTTCCTATTTGTGTTCACTTCCTCTCCTTCGGTTGCTGTATTGCTGTAACTAATATGATACTCTGTATTGAATAGGTGTGGAGACAGTGGAATTATGTTAGTTTCTCTCCATTTAAGTTAATGTTGGCTATGTACTTGCTGTAAATGCTCTCTATCAGGTTTAGTTACATCCCTTGATAATTTCTCCAAGACTTTTATCATGACAAGGTGTTTCATTTTTGCCATAGGCATTTCTTGAATCTACCTACATGTCCATGTGATTTTTGTCTTTCAGTGTGTTAAATTTACCAACTTATGTGTATTAAACTATCTCTGCATCACAGCAATAAGACTTACATGATTGTGTTGGATGATCATTTGGATGTGTTATTGGATTTAGTCATCAAGTATTTTATTACAAACCTTTGCATCTATATTTAAGAAAAATTGGTCTATAATTCTCTTTGTTGAGTATTTATATGATTTAGAAATTTTGGCAACTGTGGCCTTGTAAAACAAATTGAGCAATATTCTACTTTGATTTTGTAGAATAACACGAGGAGTATTGACATTAACTTTTCTTTGAAAGTCTGTCAGATCTTCAGTATAGAAAGGGCTTTCTATACTAAAGCTTTCTGGCCCTGGGCTTTTTATGTTGGGGGATTTTTAATTACTGTTTCTATTTTACTAGGAGTTATAGGTTGGCTTAAATTGATTATCTGATTTAGATTTAAATTTGATAGGATATATATATATATATTCATTTCTTTTAGATTTTCTTTATTTTGGTGGAGTACAGGTTTTTTTTTAATTAAAAATTTCTGCCTCCTCCCCACCTCCCTTTTCCCTCCTCCTCTCCCCACTCCACACCCCCACTCCCCTCCCCTTCCCTCTCCAAGGTCTTCCCCCCTTCATCCAGGTCTAGGAAGGTGAGTATTCAAACAGGCTAGGTTCCAACAAAGCCAGTACATGCAGTAGGATCAAAACCCAGTGCCATTGTCCTTGGCTTCTCAGCAGCCCTCATTTTCCACCATGTTCAGAGAGTCCGGTTTTATCCCATGCTTTTTCAGTCCCAGTACAGGTTTTGTAAAAGTATGTCTCAAGCATCTCTGAATTTCCTCCTCATCTATTGCTGTCTCCTTTTTTCTCTAATTTTGTCAATTTAGATCTTCTTTCTCTGCTGTTTGCTTAATTTGGCTAAAGTCTGTCAATATTGATTTTCTCAAAGAACAATTTGTTTCATTTTTCTTCATTTTTTTATCTCTTTGTATTTTATTGATTTTAGCTATGAGTTTGTTTATCTCTTGGCACTTACTGCTTGGGATGTTATTTTTTCATTTTTTCTAGAGCATTTGGTGTAGTATTAAGTATTATGAGATTCTCTAATTTCTTTATGTAGGCACTTTATGTTGCCTCTTGAGCCAGCTACACTGTGCTCCATAAATTTAGGTATGTCCTGCTTTCATTTTCATTCAATTCTAGAAAGCTTTAATTTCTTTCTTAATTTTTTTCTTTACTCATTTTATATTTTATAGTAAGTTGTTCAGTTTCCATTAGTTTGTAAGCTTTCAGCTATTTCTGTTGTTGATATCCAGTTTTAAACCATGGTGGATAGAAGGGATGCAGGGTACTGTTTCAACTTTCTCATATTGTTGAGAGTTGCGTTGTGTCTAAGTATGTGGTTGGTTTTGAAAAGAGATAAAAGTATATTCTTTTATGTTTAATGGTGATATTTTGTTTGTACTCTAACAAATAAAACTTGCCTGATGATGGGAGGGCAGAGCTAGCCACTAGCTAACCATAAAGAACTGGAGGTCTGTACAGGCAGACATGAAGTGTTATTCTTGTGGGGAGAGACGAATATAAGATTGGAGTAGACAAAAGCTCATCCCCTTTTCTGCTGAGGAGTTAGCAAGGTAAGAGTTGACTGTGGATTGCTCCTTTCTCTCTCTGATCTTTTAGCCATTACTTCAATAACTGGCTCTGAGTTTTTATTAGTAAGACCAATTAGAAATCATGCAACAATGTTTGATTCAAATGCTCTGTAAATAACTGTTAGGTCCATTTAGCATATGATGTCATTTATTTCCAGCATTTCTCTAAGTTTTGTGGATATGACCTATCTATTGGCAAGAGTTAGGTATTGAAGTCACCTACTATTACTGTGCTCAATATGTCGTCTTAGCTGTAATAATCTTTCTTTTATGAACTTGGGTGCTCTTGTGTCTGATATACAGATGTGAGTGTTCAGTGTCCTTGTCTATCTCTTCAAACTTGTTTTCATTTGATATTATGTCTTGTCAGATATTAAATGGCTACATTGACTTACTTATTAGGTCCATTTGCTTGGAATTTCATTTTCTATTCTTTTATCTTGAGCTGAAGTCTGCCCTAGATATTAAGGTATGTTTCTTTGATGCAAAAGAACCATGGATCCTACTTTTTGCATCCATTGTGTTACTTGTCTTTTTATTGGTGACTTGAGACCATTGACTTTGAATTATCAATAAGCTATATTCATCATTTTCCATTAATTTTTTTAATGCTGTGGATTTTTTCCCTCCTTTTTGATTTGCTTCTCTGAGGTTATTTATTCTGTGCATTTTCTTGGGGGTGGCTAACTTTTTCCTGTGAGAATATATCTTATAGTGGCCTCCATTGAGTTGGATTTGTAGATAGATATAATATGAATGTGGTTTCATTGTGGAATGTCCTTCTTTCTTCATAAATTCTGATTAAAAGTTTTGCTGAGTATAAAAACATAGGCTGACAACTGTGTCCTCTCATGATTTATAGAATATCCATACGTTCCCTTCTGATTTTTAGAGTCTCCATTGAGAAGTGTGATGTGATTCTAACAGGTATGCACTTATATGTTAATTGGTCTTTTACCCTTACGACTTTCAATATTCTTCTTTATTCTATTATTTTGATTATGTGCCAACAGAAATTTATTTTCTGGCCCAGTCTACTAAGTGTTCCATATATTGCATCTTGATAGGCAACCCCTTCTTTAATTTAGGCAAACTTTCTTCTATAATCTGCTGAAAATACTTTCTGTAACTTGACCTGGGTTTCTTCTCCTTTTTATATTTCTATTATTTGTACATTTTGAGTTTTCCTAATGACCCAGATATTCTGGGTGTTTTGTGTTTGCAGTTTTATTATTTTTTTTAATTTTTAAATTTTTTACCTGGGTACCTATTTCTTCTATTTTGTTTTCAGTGCCTGAGATTATCTCTTTTTATCTTGAACTCTGTTGGTGAATACAAGGCTTGCCTCTGCTGAGCTTCCTATTCGAGATCCTAAATTTTTCATTTCCAGTTTTCCTTCACTTTTTTTGTTTATTTTTTATGATTCTCTTTCTACTTTCATGTATTGAATAATTTTCATAGATTTCAATAATGAATTTATTAATATCATCTTTAAGGAGCACATTCTTAATAGCCAATTTTAAGTCCTTGTCTTATGCTTCAGCTATATTGCATTACTTAGGCTCTACTGTAGTAGAGTTGCTGGGTTCTAATAGAGATAATGGAGATATAGAGTGCAGGCTATTGTTATTGGTTATGATTTTACACTGGCGTTTTGTCATCTGAGTTTGGGGTGATTGTAATTATTGGTGTTGGTATATGGTATTGTCTTTTTTGGAAGGGATTTTCTTTGTTTCTGTTGCCTTCTCTGTATCTTAGAGGCATGTTGTAGGTGTGGGTTGCCAGGAATGGAGTACTTCTGAGTCATGTCAGGTGTGGCCACTGGGATACCCAGGTAGAACTTGTTTCTAAATATTCAGAGGTGAGGTGGATGACTATGGGGATGGGCTAGAAGAGCAAGAATCTGAGACAGTCTGCAGGAGGAAGGAAACCTGGGTCTCCCATAGTTTCCATGAATTCCATGGCAACATACAGAGAAACTGTATTAATTAAATTACTGCTTGGCCCATGAGTTCTAGCCTTATATTGTCTAACTCTCACATCTTGGTTTAACCCATTTCTATTAATCTATATATCGCCACATGGAAGTGGCTTACAGAGAAAGATTCAGCATATCTGACTTTGGCAGCTCTATTGCAGTTCTCTCTCATTCTGCTTTTCTTCTTCCGAGCATTCCCTTTTAATTTTCCCCACCTGCTTAAGTTCTGTTCTATGAGGGGCCCAAAGCAGTTTTTTATTAACCAATGAAAGCAACACAAAGATAGAAGGACCTCTTACACCATATATATATATATATATATATATATATATATATATATATTCCCAAATATAACTTTTTATAATGGTGTTATATGTATCGTTTCAGAGATGAGCATTTAGCACTAGAAAAGCAGTTAGTGTGATCTTTTCTGAGGACCAGCTCTCCAACTCCCAGCTTTCTTCAGTTGACTACAGTTCTTTGTAAATCATTTTGATCTCTTGGGATTTTTTCCATGCAGTTTAGCATGTCCATTGGTGTCCTCCTTGTTCAGCTCAAATATGGGTTGTCATGTTGGTGATACTTTATATATGTCACTTCTTGTAGTACTAGGAGACACACTCTCAAAAATAAAAGTCTTTTCTCTACACACTCTTATAAACTTCCTAATATGTCTTCCACAATTCTGTAATTTTTTTTTTATCTTTGACCTTTAGGGGACCTGCCAACCAACTCCCAAATAATCACACAAAGACTTGTTCTTCTTATGAATGCCTTAGCTTGGCTTATTTCTAGCCAGCTTTTCTTAATTTAAATTATCCCATCTACCTTTTTCCTCTAGGCTTTTATCTTTCTCTATTCTATATAGCTTTCTTTTCATTTTTTCCCCTCTGAGCTCTGCTTTTTTATTTTATTTTTTTAGAAAAGAAAACAAACTATTTTTTATTATTTTACATACCAATCCCAGTTCCTCCCCCATTCACTCATCAGAGACAGCAAATCACATTACTTCGAGGAAGGACCAAGACCCTCACTACTATATCTAGCCTGAGCAAGGTTTCCATCCAAAGAGAATCAGTTGCAAAAAGCCAGTATAAGCAGTATGAATAAATTGTGGTTACATTGCCAGTGGCCCCACAGTCTGCCCTAAACATACAACTGTCACCCATATTCAGAGGGTCTAGTTTGGTCCCATGCTGGTTCCTTCCTTGTCCAGCTGGAGTTGGTGAGCTCCCATTAGCTCAGGTAAACTGTTTCAGTGGATGTTCCCATTATGGAGTTGACCTCTTTGCTCATATTTTCATTCCTCCCACTCTTCTACTAGAGTTTGGGAGCTAATTGCTCTGCTGCATATCTCTGTCTCTGTTTCCATCAGTTGCTATACTAAAATTCTATTGTGACATTTAAGATAGTCATCAATCTGACTACAGGGGAAGGCCAGTTTGGTCACCCTCTCCACTTAGGTCTTAGCAGGGGATATCCTTGTGAATTCCTGGGAATTTCTTTAGTGTCAGGTTTCTTACCAGCCCCATAATGAATCCCTCAATCAAAATGTCTCTTTCCCTGCTCTCCATCTCTGTCCTTTGCCCATCTTGACTATCCCATTTCTTCAAGTTCTTCAACCCTCTCCCCTTCTCTCTTCCTCTTCCCCTTCTGCCCTCCCTTTTCCCCCACCCCCATGCTCCCAATTTTGTCAGGAGATCTTGTCCATTTCCCCTTTCCAGGAGCATCTATATATTTTTCTTAGGGTTCACATGTTACCTAGCTTCTCTAAGGTCATGAACTATAGGCATGTTATCCTTTACTTTACAGCTAGTATCCACTTATTAGTGTGTACATACTATGCTCATCTTTCTGGGTCTGGTTACCTCACTCAGGATGGTTTCTTCTAGTTTCATCCATTTACATACAAATTTTAAGATGTCATTGGTTTTTTGTTTGTTTATTGCTGTTGTTGTTTTTTCCACTGAGTAACACTCCACTGTGTAAATGTACCACATTTTCTATATCCATTCTTTGCTTGAGGGGCATCTCAGTTATTTCCAGGTTCTGGCTATTACAAATAAAGCTGCTAAGAACATAGTTAAACAAATGTTCTTGTAGTATGATTGAGCATCCTTTGGGTATATGCCCAAGAGTGGTATTGCTGGGTCCTGAGGTAATTTTCTGAGAAACTGTCGTACTGATTTCCAGAATGGTTGTAAAAGTTTGCATTCCCACCATCAGTAGAGGGGTGTTCCCCTTACTCCACAACCTCTCAAGCATAAGCTATTATTGATGTTTTTGATCTTAGTCATTCTGACAGATGTAAGACAGTTTCTCAGAGTCGTTCTCATTTGCATTTCCCTGATGGCTAAGGATGTTAAACATCTCCTTAAGTGTCTTTCAGCCATTTGAAACTCTTCTGTTGAGAATACTGTTTATATATATACCCCAATTTTAAGTGAATTATTTGGAATTCTGATGTCTAATTTCTTGAGTTCTTTATATATTTTGGATATCAGTCCTCTTTCTTTTGTGGGGTTGGTGAAGATCTTTTCACATTCAATAGGCTGCCTCTTTGTCTTATTGACTACGTTCTTTGTTTTCCAGAAGCTTATCAGTTTCAGGAGGTCCCATTTATTATTGTTGCTCTCAGTGTCTGGGCTACTGGTATCATATTTAAGAAGTGATCTCCTGTGCCCATGTATTGAAGACTACTTCCCACTTTCTCTTCTATCAGATTCAGTGTGGTTGGAATTAAATTCAGGTCTTTAATCTATTTGGACTTGTGTTTTGTGCATGGGGATAGATATGGATCTATTTGCATTCTTCTATGTGTTTACACCCAGTTATGCCAACACCTTTTGCTGAAGATGCATTTTTTCCATTGTATAATTTTAGTTTCTTTGTCAAAAATCAGGTTTTCATTGTAATTCCTACATTGATCTCTGTGGTACAGTTTGTACTACTGTATGTTTCATGAGCCGGGCAAGGGCCTGGAGATTAAGGAACACAAGAGACGTGGGTCATCCATGAAGAGAGAATGCCAAATACCATTTATTCAAGCTTATAAAAAAAAAAAAACAACTTATATACCTAACTTCTGCACAATGGGTATCCCCTCATGCAGGTGGGAAATTACCAGGCCCAAAATGGAGTAAACAATGGCCCTATAGCTAATAATCAGTGAAAGCAGAGGGAGCACAGGAATAAACAGGATGTTTTGCCAGAAACTACAAGCTATCCTCATTATGCGGCCTGGGGTAGACCTGTGGGCCCTATAGTATAGGTGTATGAATTAATAGCTGGTTCTTTGATTCAATACCATTGGTCAACCTGACGGAGCACAGACATTCCTCATCCCCCTATACTTCCTAGTCTTCCTGCAGGGGCTATTATCCCCAGATACTGCCTCTCTCTTCCTACCCCACCAGCTTGCATCCAGAAATCCCCTACCTTCTGCCTCCCCTCTTCGGGCCCATAACATCTTCAAAGTTGTTTTTATTACTGTAACTCTATAATGGCTATCTTTGTTTTTTTTTGTTTGTTTGTTTGTTTGTTTTGATTTTTCATATGAAGTTGAGTATTGTTCTTTCAAGGTTGTGCTGCAATTGGGATTGGTTTTGCATTGTATCTATGGATTGTTTTTGGTAGGATTGCCATTTTTATTTTGTTGATACAAGAGCATGGGAGATCTTTTTATTTTCTGGTATCTTCTTCAATTTTGTTCTTCAAAGACAAAGTTTTTGTTGAACAGGTTTTTCACTTCTTTGGTTAGTGTCACCCTATGCCATTTTATGTTGTTTGTGACTATTGTGAAGGTGGATATTTCTATGAATTCTTTCTCAGCTTCTTTATCATTAATATGTAGGAGGGTTATTGATTTTTTTAAGTTGATCTTGTGTCCTGCCATATTACTGAAGGTATTTATCAGCTGAAAGAGCTCCCTGGTAGAGTTTTTGGGGTCACTTAAGTATACTATCAAATCATCTGCAAATAGCAAAAGTTTGACTTCTTCCTTTTTAATCTGAATCTCCTTGCTTTCCTTTTGTTGTCCTATTGCTCTAGCCAGAACTTCAAGAACTGTGTTGAAGAGATATGGAAAGACTGGACAGCCTTGTCTTGTTCCTGATTTGAGTGGGATCACTTTGAGTTTCTCTCCATATAATTTGATGTTGACTGTTGGCTTCCTTTATATTGATTTTATTATGCTTAGGTATGTTTCTTATATCTCTGATCTCTCTAAGACATTTATCATGAAGGTATGTTGGATTTTTCAAGTGCTTTTTCAAAATCTAATGTGATGGTCATTTTTTTTATTTTAGTTTATTTATATGGTGGATTATATTGATAGATTTTATTTATGTTGAACCATTCCTACATCTCTGGAATGAAGGTGACTTGATCAAGGTGGATGTTTCTTTAATGTGTTCTTCGATTTGGTTTGTCATTATTTTATTGAGTATTTTTGTGTCTAGGTTTATGAATGAGAATGGTCTGTAAATCTCTTTCTTGGTTGAGTGTTTTTATGGTTTCATTATCAGGGTAACTGTAGGCTCATAAAAGAATTTGGTAATATTCCTTCTGTTTCTATTATGTGGAACTCTATGAGAAGTGTAGTTATTAGTTCTTCTTTGAAGTGCTGGTAGAATTCTCCACCAAAACCATCAAGCCCTGGGCTTTTTTTGACTGGGAGGCTTTTAATAACTGCTTCTATTTTCTTGAAGGTTATAGGTATATTTAAACTGTTTACCTGGCCTTGATTTAAATATTGTATGTGGTACTTATCTAAAAAACTCTTCATTTTTTTAGATTTTCCAATTTTGTGGAGTATAGGTTTATGTAGTGTGATCTAATGATTCTCTAGATTTCCTTGGTGTCTGTTGTTATGCTTCACTTTACATTTCTGATTTTGTTAATATTGATGTTATCTCTCTGCCTTTTGATTAGTTTGGAAAGGGTTTGTCTATCTTGTTGATTTTCTCAAAGAACCAACTTTTTGTTTCATTGATTGTTTGTATTGTTTTTTCTTTATATTTTATTGATTTCAGCCCTCAATTTGATTATTTCCTTTCATCTACTCCTCCTTGGTGAATCTGCTTCTTTTTGTTCAGAACTTTCAGGCAAGCTGTTGAGTAGCTAGTGTGAGATTTCTCCACTTTCTTTTTTTTTATTAATTAATTTATTTAATTATTAAAGATTTCTGCCTCTTCCCCGCCACCACCTCCCATTCCCTCCCCCTCCCCCAATCATGGGGTAACTCTGACCAAGGAAGTGAAAGATCTATTTGGCAAGAACTTTAAGTCTTTGAAGAAAGAAATTGAAGAGGACACCAGAAAATGGAAGGACCTCCCTTGCTCTTGGATTGGGAGGATCAACATAGTAAAAATGGCAATTCTACCAAAAGCAATCTATAGATTCAACGCAATCCCCATCAAAATCCCATCAAAATTCTTCACAGATCTGGAGAAGACAATAATCAACTTTATATGGAAAAACAAAAAACCCAGGATAGCCAAAACAATCTTATACAATAAAGGATCGTCTGGAGGCATTACCATCCCTGACTTCAAACTCTATTACAGAGCTACAGTACTGAAAACGGCTTGGTACTGGCATAAAAACAGAGAAGTCGACCAATGGAATAGAATGGAAGACCCTGACTTTAGCCCACAAATCTATGAACACCTGATTTTCGATAAAGGAGCTAAAAGTATTCAATGGAAAAAAGAGAGCATCTTCAACAAATTGTGCTGGCAAAACTGGAAGTCAATCTCCACTTTCTTTATGTAGGCACTTAGTGTTATGACCTTCCTTTTAGTACTGCTTTCATAGTGTTCCATAGGTTTGGGTACGTTGTGCCTTCAGTTCTTTTGATTTCTAGGAAGTCTTTATTTCTTTCTTTATTTTTCCCATGACCCAAGGGTATTTTAATTTAGTAGAGTTCGATTTCCAAGCATTTGTAGGCTTTTTGCAATTAGTGTTGTTATTAAATTCTAACTTTAAACCATGGTTATCTGATTAGATACAGGGGTTTATTCCAATAATTTTTTATTGATTGATGCTTACTTTGTTACCAAATATGTGGTCAGTTTTAGAGAAGGTTCCATGAGGTGCTGAGAAGCTATATTCTTTTTGTGTTTGGGTCAAATGTTCTGTAGATGTCTGTTTAGTCCATTTGATTTGTGACATCTGTTAGTTCTCTTATTTCTCTATTAAGTTTCTATCTGGTTGACCTGTCCATTGTGCAGAGTGGGGTGTTGAAGTCTCCTACTATCAGTGTGTGGGGTTTGGTGTGCAATTTAAACTTCAGCAATGTTTCTTTTACATATGTGGGTGCTCTTGTATTTGGAGCATAGATGTTCAGAATTGAGAGTTCATCTTAATGGATCATTCCTGTTATGAGTATAAAGTGTCCTTCTTCATCTCTTTTGATTGATTTTAGTTTGAAGTCAGTTTTGTTAGATATTAGGCTAGTTACACCTGCTTGTTTCTTAGGTCCATTTGATTGGAAATTTTTTTCCCAACCCTTTACTCTGAGATAATGTGTATCTTTGAGGATGAGATATGTTTCTTGTGTACAGCAGAAAGATGGATCCTGCAGCCTGTGCTTCAGCATTCCTCTGAGGTCGTGGGATATGGAAGGGTTTGAGGGCAGAGTGAGACCTCCAGTTTGCGGGTTCCATCCATGTTGTCGGAGCAGCCTATCTGCAGGAAGGTTGCCTGATCACTGGCTAGAGAAGCTGAGGCATATGGGGGAAGAGCCCAGGGCTTTGCCCCACTATGAAAGACCTAGAGGGTGGGGTGTTCCACCAGCCAGGTGGTCACTTACCTCTTGGTCCTCTCTGTGTAGTTACAGCCTATGTTTTAGAGTTACTCTGAGGTTGTGGGCCTTTTATTTTTACATTTTAGTCCATAGCTTGCTGTGTAGCTGGGTGGCTGGCTCCTGATGTCCTTTTCTACTTTTATTTATTACCCCAATCTCCTCTTCCCAGATTTCTCCTTCTATTTATTCTCACTGCCTGCCCACCCTACTTATCTTTTCTTTTGCCTATCTAGTGGCTATTAGGCTTCTTATTGGACCAATTAGGTGTTTTAGACAAGCATAGTTAAATAAATGCCACATAAAAGAATGCAGCACATTTTTGCATCATTAAATATTCCACAGCATAAATGAATGTAAGACATCTTAAAATATTAATTCTACAACAATGCTTCCTCAGTTATATGTAAGAGTATTTGGTAAATTTATCCACTGGTACTAGACTTCACAGCTCTGCATATTTATTGACTATGGTTTTCTGTAGTAGTCTCCATGTGATACAAATAGAGAGATTTCCTTGAAGAGGAATAAACACTACATTGTCGATAGGTATAAAAACAAGCATTTAAAGTTGTTGTTAGGGATCATGCTGAATTAGTAAATTTTTGGCTTTAGATTCTTTCCCTATTGAGTAGACAGCAAGATTTCCAGTACCAGGCACATTATTCCTCTTGTTGAACAGGTCTTAAATCCAATTAGAGAACCATTGGTTATTTCCAAGGTATGTGGGCTACTATTGTACCCTTACAGCTCTTGTACCATGCATTGATGTGGTTCATAGGCATCACAGCTGAGTGGGACTGCTGATTGCCGCTCTCCTTAGGAAGCTACCATGGCACCTTCTGGTACAATGGAAGTTAGTCCTCAGGAAGGGACATTCAGGTCAGTTCCAGCTCAGGGGCTTCTGTACCCTGTTTCTGAAGTGCATGGTGTCTTCATCAGTAGGGACTTACCTTCCACCTCCGAGAAGTAACAGAAATAGGCTGTATGTTTTTGGAGTTATTTAAACAGTCTTTGCCAACAACTCAAGAGAGCTTCTCATCTCTGGTATTAGGGTTTTTATTAGTCTTTGGATCTTGAAGTAAATGTAATCAGTCCAGATGAGGAAATATGTATGTATATTTATATATATTTAGACACTATATATATATATATATATATATATATATATTAGACACTAAATTATGTGTGTTTTTAGCTTTTTAGGTAGTTAACATAATTTTTGTGACTTGTTAACCATCCATAATATTATTTTCCTACCTCCCTCCTTCTTCTATGTTTGCTTTCTTCCCCCTTCCATAAGTAGGCTCCTTTCTCTTCCTCCACATGAGATCATTTGTATCCTAATATTTCCTGTTATCTTCCTTCCAACTTCTTCTGTATTAATCCCCCTTCACCTCCCTAACGATCCCTGTTTTCTCCATCAGATCATTTGTATCCTATTTTCCTTTACTCTCCTCCCACCTCCTTCTATATTTACCTGCTGTTCCCATTTCCCATTAGATACCTTAGAAAACGTCTTCTACAAATAGTGCTCGGAAAACTGCTGTCCATGTGCAGAAGAAATTAGATACCTTGCACATAAAGTAACTTCAGAACTAGTGTGAATACCAAAACCTGAAACACTAAAACTGCTGGATTCTAGCAGCTAGAAGAAAACACAGAAACTACTTTGCATCATCTAGGTGCATGAAAAGACTTCCTGAATAGGACTGCATTTGCTCAAGAATTAAGGCCAACAATTAAAATGCTTATTAACAGCAACAAACAAACAAACATAAGGCAATTAATTAACCAGGTAAAGAGGAAGCTTACAGAATTGGAAAAAAATATTTGCCAGCTGTACATCTGGCAGGGGTTTCAAGTCCAAAAAGTTTAATGAATTCAAAAAACAAAGAGTCAAACAAACATGACACATTCAAAACGTAAATCCAAACTCATGAGTTTTTAAAAAGAGAAAAAATAATGTCTAAGTTCTATATCAAAAAATGTTCATCATACCTAACAATTAGTAAATGCAAATTAAAACAACTTAGATAGATTTCATCTTACCCCAGTCAGAATGAAAAGGGAACCTCATTCACTTTGAGGTTTTTAATGTGAGATTGCAAACTGGTATAGCTATAGTGGAAACGTCTCAAAAAGTCAAAATTATATCCACCCAGACATCCAACTCCTTGTCTTATTCCCTAAAGGCTCATGATCCTACTCCACAGATACTTGCTCAGCTGACTTCATTGCTGTGTTATTCAGCTAGGAAATGAGAACCACCCACATGTCCTACAAGTGATGGATGAGATAATGAAAATGTGGTACACAATGTAACACAAACTCACAAAGACGAATGTCACATGTTCTCTCTTATTGGCGGCTTCTAGTTCCAATCTTCAGATGTGAGAATGTAGCCTGTAGTAGCTACAGAAACCTAGAATGTAAAATGAGACCGTTACCAGGATAGGGATGCTAGGGAGCCATAATTATGGGGTAGCAAGTTACAAGCAATCTCATCAGGAAAATGAGAAAGGGGACTCCTAATGTGGCAGGAGAGAAAGTCAATTAAGATGTTCTTTTAATGTTACTACTGACGGGGTATCAGATTAAAACCACTGAATTTTCAAAATCTGTCTGCTTTCCTATGAAATTGAACTTGCTTTAAACACATCTGGCTTCTAAAGCACTTGCAAAAAAGATGGTTACATCATGGCACAGCTCCTCCGCAAACATTTCAACTCATTTCCTCAGAATATGCTTATACACACAACTTTGCTCATGCTTCCTCCTCCTGGGAAGAGATACTCGCCCTCATTCGGGAGTTTAGTTTTCTCTGAAAGTTGGTTTCACTTATCATGCAGCATGGTTTCAACATTGAACAGCTGTACGAACAGGTACTGCTATACTGCACAGTCCTAACTTTTAGCAGTTAGGAACCCGCCATCTCTACAAAGAGACAGCAGGAAAATGCTTGGAACTGGAAAGTTAACACTGAAAACTTAAGTAGCCGCCACATGAAGCTGGAGAGAATGTGTGGTCTGTAGGGCACTACTGTGAAGTTTGATGGTGAGAATCTTGCCTCCCATTTGAAGCAGCCTGAAGCAGAAGGATAAAGGTAGAGGGGAAACTGCAGCACGATGGAGTAGCACATTCTCTCACAGAACAAGGAAAAATCATCATGGATTTATTATCAGACTTATAGGTAATTTTCATTTACTTATTTCTAGTATAAATTTGACATTATTTATAACTAACTGAAACACCTCAAACTCGCCCACCTTGCTCTTCAGAAGGGTCACTTGGCTAGGCAGTGTGATTCTACAAGAGTGAGCAACACCTCGTCAGGCAGCAACCCAGCCCACTGTACCTCTGTGACACAGGAAACAACTTTGATGGTCTGGGGCTATGCTGTCAAGAGACAGTGACAACCAGTAGCTATTAGATTTCCACATGAGTAAGGCCACTTTCCACGTCTTTTGCAAAGAGCTGACAGATCTTATTATGGTGACAGGATGCCCATCCGCTAGAGAAATTGATGTGCACAGGAAATTGCTATTTTCGTTTAGGACCCGCTGTAAATAGGGAAAACTGATTTTTACCACACAGAGGTAGGAACACGATTGCCAGAGGTTGTCAATGCAGGTGAGACCAGTCTTTTTTTAGGCAATTCAGTAACGTTCTCTTATCTGAAGACTGTTTACTTCTAAAAAAGAGGAAAAGAAAGCCACCAAAATCCATTTCAATCCTTCCCTGAGTAGAATGTAAAAAGGACTTCAAAAGTTAGTGCTGTCTATTTCAGGTGACACGTTGTACTGTGCTTTAACAATGTGATGAGTTGTCAAAATAATGTACACCTCCCTGCAGGGTCCGAGAAGCCTGGAAATTTGTGGCTCACACAGGCCTTCTGAGGTCTGAGTTAGCAGAAGCTCATCACTGTGCTTGAAACATGCAGATTTAGGGAGGGATTTTTGGTTAAATCAAACAAATTAAGTTTACACAAGACAAAGAAACCAAAAATTACAAAGATAGCTGGGTCTGTTGGTGTATGCTTTTATTTGCAGCACTGGAGAGGTAGAGGCAAGCTTATCTCGGTGAGTTTGAGGTCAGTCTGGTCTACAGAGTGAGTTCCCGGACAGTCAGGCCTATGAGGAATGATTTGTCAGTTTGAACATTATATGCTTATAAACATTGTAGGAAGCTAATGAGAGGGTCAACCCTTACAGAGCATGTTCTGTCCTTATAAAGGACCCAAGTTCAGTTCCTAGCATGCACATGTCAGATCAAATCCATTTGAAACTCCAGTTTTAAGGAATTCAGTGATATCTTCTGGCCTTCTGGGCACTGCAGGTGCATGGTACATACATACTCAAACAGGTTCACACATATGCAATGAATAAAAGTGAATAAATAACTCAGGCAGTGGTGGTGCATGACTTTAATCCCATCATTTGGGAAGCAGTGGCAGGCAGATCTTTATGAGTTTGAGGCCTGCCTGGTCTACAAGAGCTAGTTCCAGGACAGGCTCCAAAGCTAGAAAGAACCCCTCTCTTGAAAAACAAAACAAACAAACAAAGATAAAGTAAATAAATAAATATTTCAAAAGAAAAGTATGTTGGAAGGAATGGTAGAAGGCCAAGTACACTCAGAAGGCTGGGGGTGAATGGGAACTAGATGGGAAAGAGAAATTGCCAAGGGATTTATCTGCACATCTGGGAGGGATGGTGCTTTGCTTGTCATCAAGTGGCACAGAGTCACAACAGGAAGTGCTTTTAGCATTCTTCCATACTAGTTCTTCTATAACTATGTTCTCGTCAGTACAAGTCATTTGTTTAAAACAAGGCATAATAACACAGCAACAACAAAGCAAAACTGTGCATCTCCTGATACATAAGGAATTATTGTGTGCCATTTATTCCATGATGGACTGATATCAGACACCAGCACATTATGGCTTCTCAGGAAGTTTCTAAGGGCACATACTTAAAACGTCTTAAATTTATGTATGCATATCTCTGTCTTTTCTCTTAATATGAATTAGCTACTAATATTTAATGAAAATATTATTCATATACAGTCTTTCCATCAGACAAGCTGAGAACTCCCAGGGTCTCAGTAGACATGGGGACAGAGAAAGACAAGACAAGGAAAAGATTCTGCCTTCCAGCTAAAGTTATGAACACTGCTCTTCTAAGTAAAAGAGCTAACATGGGAGAAGGACTGGGAAATAAGCAACAAAATTCCATTTATATCCCTCCTATTGGGAAAACAAGTTCATTTCAACCACATACTCCATTTCTCCTTATAGTCAGCCAGGATGGACTCTGCAAGAGGAAGAGCATAAAGGAAATTTATAGACAACATCTAGGAGATTTGAGGTCCTGCCAGTTATGAGTTTAGCATGAAAATGCAGAGGGCTCTGGAAAAATCATGCAGTAACAGCCTATGCCTCTAGCTCTGAAAAAAAAAAAAAAAACAAAACTCAAGTCTGCTAAAAATTAGTGCATAAGACACCAACCCTGAGGCTGAACATCATGTAGCTTTTGAAAGCTGAATGGAAGAGAAAAGGCTAATGTCTTCCCTGGAGAAAAGATAAAAACTTATCTCTGCATACACGAGAATTGAATTGGCATTGAGTTTTTGTCAATAACATAATCCTTGGAGAATAACAAAATCTCATCTTTGCTGTTCTGTGAAAATTACCCAAAACTTATATTCAAATATACGAACAACAAAAAAAGATATTTTAGATGCTTAAAGATAAAGATAATTTACTTAGATTTGAGGGGAACAAATTATTTAAGTGTAGCACAGAAAAACAAAACAAAAATACATACATAAAAAAGACATGAAAATTTAAAATAATTATTTAAGACAAATAAAATGTACTCCTCAGAAAACAGGTAGTTGTTCTTTACCAGTTACTCTTTACTCTTGTTCTTTTGCCACCCAGTTCCCAAAGAAATCACTCACAGAATCTTATCCTGTTACATACATGCCCGATTTTATCTTGGTTTGTTTCTAGCCAACTTTTCTTAACTTAAATTACCCCATCTACCTTTTGGCTCTGGGCTTTTCCTTTTCTTACTTATGTATATCTTACTTTTACTCTTACTCCTCTGCTGGCTGGGTTGCTGGGTGACTGACCCCTAGCTTATCCTCCTCTCCTTGTTCCTTGCTTCTCCTCCTTCTTCTCATTTCTCCTTTTATTTATACTTTCCTCCTGCCAGCCCCTCCTATCCTTTCTCCTGCCTCACTATTGGCCATTCTGCTATTTATTAGGTGTGTTAGAAAGGCGAATAATCACAGCTTCATAGAATTAAACAAATACAGCATAAACAAAGCAACACATCTTTCAATCAATAAGCAAAGGTTTCAGAGCATAAACAAATATAACACAGCTTAAAATAGTATTCTATATCATTTTACTATGAACTCTGGTAAAGATGGACATAGTGGAGGAATAATCAAAATCATTTGTTTTGGTTTTGCTTCTAATTAGTTGAGATAAATTATTTTTCAAAATTCTATCATCCAGTGAGTTAAAATCTCAATCTCATTTCCATCTACTCATGGCTTCATGGTGCTACACGAGGGCCAGTGAGGTGTTAGATCGGCAGGCTACATACTCATAGTTTTGTGATGCTATGTGTGGGCCAACAGGTGGTAGATGGGTAGCCTACAACACTGTTTCAGACATCAGATGATATTCTCCAAAAGTCCTGACTGGAGTTACATGAGCCACTCAACATAAGATATTCTTGATCTGTTCAGCTTCAGAACTGGCATAGCTTAGCAAGCCACGCTGAGAGTTGAGCTGGATCAAAGGGAGATGAGTTGACTTGTTTTGCTACACTTCACATAAACTCGGTTTCCATGGCACTCTTGTTCGGTTTAGAAACAAACTTAAATTCTCGCACATACTAGACAAGTAGGCTACCCCATGCGCTATAATTAACCTTTATTTTTGATGGTCTTGAATATAATATCAGAACACGTAGGGAGAAAAAAGACAGCTCTCTTTAGTTATATATTTCTCTTCACTGATTTCATTGTCAGAGAAAAAAATGTCAAACCACTGGGTTTACATGATTATTAGATTTTCTCATAAGTGTTAGATTTAGGATTAATTAGAAAATGAGTTAAGATTCTGTTTGCAATGATCTATCTGTCTCAGAAAAGCTAAAAATAGCCATGTTTTCTGGAAATAACAATAACAACAATAACAACAATGAGTTATTACTGCTATCCAATGATCCTCATGAAAATGAGTATCATGGGAAAAGAAAGATGACTGCTAAAAGAAGGATCAGAAACTAATTGAAATAATTTATCCTGCATAGAATCTTATTCAGATTTCTGAACAGAGGGAAATCAAGACTAGAAGAGCCAAGAATGGCAGCTGATACCCAGGATTCATACTCCATGTCTCCATTTTCATGAGGTAACTCTCCTATTGGACATCAAAACTTTATTGTAAACAACCATAGGGCAGTAAGATGCCCACTTCTGTGTAGCCAGCTGACATCATCAACCAAGGGAAACGCAGCATGTTTCTTGTCCTTTTCAGTTTCTTTCCTGTCCTTATCTCCAGTCAGAACATTTTCTAATAAAATGTTGATCACAAACCAAACTATGAAATGTTACTAATTCAATAAGGAAGACATTTACACATGGTGTCATTATACTTCTAGACTTTGAAAAGTGTAAGCCATCAGATACATTGGGAGCTTGGTGATAAGACCCCAAAAGACATGGCATAAAGCTTGACCTGCTAGATGCAGCACACACATAGGAAAAAATCAAGTTTGTCTTTAAGCAGAAGAAGCCAAGTGAGAGAAGGCACTGCATAGGGCAGCAACTTCTGAATACCTAGAGTATGCCAGAGTTGGTGTAGGAGGTCCTTCTATATTTGTATTGATTTCATTGGTTGAATAAAGAGACTGCCTTGGCTTTTGATAGGGTAGACCTTAAGTGGGTGGAGTAGACAGAACAGAATTCTGGGAAGAAGGGAAGTGTGGTAGATGCCATGAATCTCCAGCCTGAGACGGACATAGGTTAGAATCTTGCTGGTAAGCCACAGTAAAGTAGTGATACACAAATTTAATAGAAATTGGTTAATCAAGATTTGAGAGTGAGCTAATAAGAGGATAGCGTTAATGGGCCAGGCAGTAATTTAATTAATACAATTTCTGTGTGATTATTTTGGGGGTTAAGCTAGCTGGGCAGTGGGACACGACATGCTCCCTTTTACAACACAGAGTCATATTTTTATTGATCATAATGGGTCTCATAAGTTATAATTATAGATGTATTGGTTACTTTCTGTGTTTCTGAGACAAATTGTTAAGCAAAACAAATTAAGGATGGAGGAATTTATTTGGATCACAGATCTTGTCATGCTCACCATGGTGGGTAATGCAGTTAGCAGGACCCTGAGGTCAGACTGTGTCCTCAGAAAGAAGAGAGTCAAATGTGTTCCGGTTGGACTTGCTTTTTCTGATTTAGCCTAGCTGTTGGGGACTGTAGATCCCTAGACTGTGAATTTCCTGTGACACTCTGCCTGCCAGAGTAAACAACATGTTTTCCTATGCTTGCAACTGCTCTGAGCAAACAACTTGCTTTGCAGCTGCTCTAAGCATGAGACCCTCAGGAATTCCTGATGTCCAGGGAGTGGTTTCTGGTAGGCTTGCAGCTGAGAGTTAGGGTGTGGCCATTAGTCAAGAAGACCCTATGTAAGCTGCCCAACACAATAAAGAGTGTAGTCTTGGGGCATTCTTGGAGCATCCTTGCACCCGTGTCTCTCTCTCTCTCTCTCTCTCTCTCTCTCTCTCTCTCTCTCTCTCTCTCTCTGTGTGTGTGTGTGTGTGTGTGTGTGTGTGTATGGGCTTGTGTGTTTCAATCCCCAGGCACAAACTGTACTATAGCACATAGAGCAGTCATTGGACTACTTTTAGGATCTCATCCCCTAGAATAAATGGTGACTCCCACCTCTAGGGAAGGCCTTCCCACATCAGCTGATCTAGTCCCAGAGATTCTCTCCAAGGTGATTCTAGACTATGCCAAGTTAAAAATCATTACAAGCTGTTACACTAGAACTGTGTATGTCTATCTCACTTTGCCTACAAATGTTTTAACTCTAAGTTTTTAACCCCAAAATTATAAATTTAAGAAAAATTGTCCAGCAAAGTTTATGCTATTAATATTTGATAACCTTCAACTCATTCTGTTTTTTCATATTTGTATCTTCAGTGGATCTCTGTACTTTGAGTTTAACTTGGTACCATGAAAAGATAAGAAGACAGTTGAGTAATTTCAGCAGACTTCCTCATACTTGCAGCATATTGTTTCTATGAAAGGAAGAGAAATGCTTTATTTTTACCTGGAGTAGTCCTTTTTTCTTTGTAGTAAGGGTAGTTAGCACAGATACTGAGAGCAGCAATTAATAAATGGGACCTCCTGAAATTGAGAAGCTTCTTTAAAGAAAAGGACATGGCCAACAAGACGAAACAGCAGCATACAGAATGGAAAAAGATCTTCACCAACCCCACATCAGACAGAGGGCTGATCTCCAAAATGTACAAAGAATATACAAGAAACTGGTCATCAAAAGAAAAAAATAATTCAATAGAAAAATGGGGTATAAACCTAAACAGGGAATTCTCAACAGAGAAATCTGAAATGGTTGAAACACAAAGAAAGTGATCAACATCCTTAGCCCTCAGAGAAATGCAAATCAAAAAAAAAAAGAAAGAAAGAACAAACTTTGAGATTTCATCTTACACCTGTAAGAATGGCCAAGATTAAAAACAACAACAACACTGATGACAACTCATTGTAGATAACTGAGATTCACTGTACAATGCAAAGTTGACAAATGCCAAAAGGCACTATAATTGAAGCCGTGGAAACAAACTGAAGTTCTTATAAGTAGAGTTCTCAGAAAAATGTCACTCTGTCTGGCTGGAGCTGCTGCTCATTGCCCTGTCTGGGTCCATGTTCTGTTGCAGCCGGAGTCTGTGTTGGTGTTTCTGGCCAGTCTTACCCACAGAGGGTCATAGAAACCAAGCCTGTTGAAATCTAAGAGCAGTACAGAACCAGCCTGCCCTTTGCTGGCCCTGGGACAGCTGGTCCTTCCCCTCCCTGGATACTGCAACAGTAGTGCTGGACCTTGCACTCAGGAGAGATGGCCTCACCCATTGTCACAGGTGTTGGAGAATTGACCAATGGCATGGGTCTAAGACAGTTGGCTCTGCCTC
Source organism: Chionomys nivalis (assembly GCF_950005125.1). NCBI lineage: Eukaryota > Metazoa > Chordata > Mammalia > Rodentia > Cricetidae > Chionomys > Chionomys nivalis. Next base: position 15,746,437 of record NC_080091.1, on the reverse strand, counting down.
TCTGAGAGGGGTGATTCCAGTGTCTTGGAGTGAAGACCTCAGCTATGACCAAACCATCATTCTATGCCCATCCATGACTTGATGAAACCTTTGAGGAACAGGTTCTGTGGAACTATAAATGCAGAATCTCTATGACTTAGGACAACAATTGAACATACAGAAGAAGTTTTGGTGAGGGTGCAAAGATGATGATGTGCCAGAGACCTTGAACTAGACCAATGTCACACTGCAATGAACAAGAACATTTTGTGGGTGCAGCTGATTGGACAAAAGTGTATATAAACTGCAAGACACACTGAAGCTCCCAATGCCTTCAGAATGAATAAAGAGGTGTTGGAATGACTGAATGGTGAAGTGAGTGTTTTCTGTTTGTTTTCTTAAATTAATTTTTGGAGGGATACTTTTGGGGGACACTGTAGGAGTAAGGGGTGCATATGGAGGGCGTGAAAGGTGAACAAAATTGGGGTGCATGATTCCCAAAGTTTCAACAAAGAATTATGTTACTTTTTAAACATAAAAAATAATGACAAGCCGGGCAGTGGTGGCGCATGCCTTTAATCCCAGCACTCGGGAGGCAGAGGCAGGCGGATCTCTGTGAGTTCGAGGCCAGCCTGGTCTACAAGAGCTAGTTCCAGGACAGGAACCAAAAAAGCTACAGAGAAACCCTGTTTCGAAAAATCCAAATAAATAAATAAATAAATAATGACAAAGGAAGTAAATGTGAAATTGTGAATGTGTGCTGTGTGTAATTTTGTTTAGATCACTTACAATCAAGACTATTTAATGGTATAATTTTTTCAAAACAAATGTAAGTTCTTTGTAGATGCTTATTTTTCCCTTAATACTCAAGTTATAAACTGTGGAAAAGAATCTATACTATACCACAATCTCAATTCAATATAAAAGTTTTCTCAAGGCCACAGATGCAACTGGTGCTTGTGTTACAGTAAGATTCCTTAGTTATGTCAGGACAAATAACCCAGATCTCTAAACTCTTCCATATCAAATTGAATCAGGAACTTGAGGCCTGAAAAATTTGACAAGCACCTTTTATTAGTCTTTTCCTTATGCTAACCTGTATTCTTTGTTGTCTCCATAGACCAAGTGCTTCAATTTCATGACAAATCACTTTGATTTATAGTATTGAATGATCTCCCATTGCTTTAAAGTCTAGTCTGATCGTGTTTCTGTATGCCTTCACTACTGAATTGTATGCACTGGATAGCAATAGACAGAGTCTTTTGTGTCATGGACTGTGTTTTCTTATTAAGCATGTGAAAAACTTGACCTCCATTAGTAAGCTTCCAAACTGATGGATGTGGTTGAGACTCAAGAGTATAGAGCACCAGCCTGGTCTACAAGAGCTAGTTCCAGGAAAGGCTCCAAAACCACAGAGAAACCCTGTCTCAAAAAACAAAAAAAAAACAACAAAAAAAAACAAACAAACAAAAAAAAAGAGTATAGAGCAGAAGTTACAAAGTGAGCAAAACAGGAGGGACAAATATGTTGTGATGCAGCTGGTTCCTACTGGCTCATTAAATAAGAGTTTAGGTTTCCATAGATTATGAAAAATGGCTTTTCAATGTAGCCAATATTAAATACTGAATTATGTAAAGATGAGTATATTTATTTTATGAGAAAAGAGTGAAATCTAAAACTTGTGTTACTATCATATATGGCCAGGACAATTTTAGTCTATTGGATCACTTTGGTAGAAATATGTAGCAGTGTGCATGTATATTATTATATGAGTGTGCATCTCAATTCCATAGTCAATGTAGTAGGGTTAAACTGGCCAATTGTGAGAATCATGTTTCCTTATCAATCTTAAAATCAAGGTTTAATTAATTGTTTGATTGCTATCTATGTCAAATGCTGGTAAAAATCCATATCAATAAAATTATGTTAGTTAAACATCTGTTGTGGGATATTATTTTAACTAGGCAAAGATGTGTTATATTTGTTTATGTTGCAGGATATCACTTTAATTATAAAGGTGTATTTCTTTTGTTTATGCCACATTTGTTTAATTATGAAAAGATGTATTATATTTGTTTTACCCTGCCTGGCAAAGGCACCTGATTGGTTTAAGATCTGAATGGCCAATAGATAGATGGGCAAGAGAAAGGACAGGTAGGGTTGCCAGGCAGAAAGAATAAATAGGAGGTGAAATTTAGGCTCAAGAAGACGAGAAGGAAAAGCCAGAGAAGAAAGAGGAGTGAACAAGGGAGATGCCAAAGGCTAGAAGCCAGAGAGCTGTCAGCCAGCTAGACCTAGAGACATCAAGTAAGAAAGAAAAAGTAAAAACTACTAAGGAAAATGTCAATAAAGAGTAACAGGTTAATTTAAGTTAAAAGAGTTAGCCAGAAAACGTACCTAAACTAAGTTAAGCATGCAAAACTAATAATAAGTTTCTGAGTCATGATTTAGGAACTGGTGGGTGGCCCAAAAAGAAAAAACCTATAATAAACATGTCTTATATTCTAAATTTTAGAAATCATAATGCATTGAAAATATGCAGGTACATCTGAATCTACATCAATGTAAACAATGTAGATAGTTCAGATAATATTCCAGTATTTAAAGACTATTATCCTATTTCCATCAACATCACATTGTTGACAAATAGGCAATTCTGTAACATATATTTTTGTTCCATTTTCATATTATTCACAATATAAAAGAAGATGTCATTTAACATTTACTTTATAACACCATTGGTTTGTCAGTAACATTAATCAAATGGACTTAGATATGAAGATTTGGCAAAAACCAACCAAAATATTTTATGCTAATCAAGTGGCAATAAAATTTAATATCAATTATTTTCTTATTACTTATATATGGTATGCTTAATATTCTTATATACAGAAAGGATTTGATATACATTCATATGTATACATGCAGAGAATTTTTATTAAAAAGCATACTTTCTTTTTTCTGAAAATTCTACCACCACCATGAATACCAGATTCCAGCAGCACAGGATACGATGGGGATCATTGTACTCAACCTAGTAGGACTTTTTTATCTGAGAGAGTAAGGGAAAAGACACACACTCTCTCTGGATGGTTTCCTTCTGACTTTTTCTTTATTCTTCTTTTGCCTTATTTTTCCTCTACATCTTTCCTGGTATGTTCCTTCTTTCATTCTTGATGTTCTCCTTCTAACACTGCTTTTTCCCCTTACAGATTATATACCCAAATATAATCTTTCAAGCAATATTAAAATTACAATATGGTTATATTCTAATTTTCAAGTGAGTGTTTATAATAAATACAAGTAAAATCAGCATATTTTCCCATATCCCTTACTTGCTTAAACATTTTATGTGTTGCAACTGAAATAGAAGTTGTCCCAAGACATATATCCATGTCAAAGCAACTTGTAATAGACTACTAAAGTGTGAGCAAGCAAGATATTTTCTTCGGCCGGTTTTTTTTTTTTGTTGTTTTTTTTTTTTTTGCTGGCAGGCTGCAAAGAAAAGATCAATCATTATTTATCTCAAAAAGTAATCTTAGAGGAATCTAAATTTTTATATATAAAAAATAATCTATTACAAATTCTCAGGGTGCATACCCGCTCATCAACAGTTTTTTTTTAAATCAGGAAGTTGAGGTCAGAAATTAGTACAAGGAATTTATCATCATCCCATCCTAGTAAGACATGCCAGTTATTAATAATTAGGCTACTTTGTTTTTGTTCCATGACCGTAATGAGTTTATCACTCAGCTGTGTGCCTTTCTAAAACACTGTTTTCTTGAGTTTTTCAGCTCAAACCTGTTTGACAAAAAAACTTATTTTTAAATTATTTTCAAAACTGTGTTTCAGCTATGATGCACCCCAACACCTGTGAACACATCTCCCAACATTAGGATTAAAAGAATTTAAACTAGTTGGGCTACTTTGACTCAACAATTTTTCCTAATCATTAACCAAAGCCACAGTCTATATGGCTCCTAAGTAGAAAGTCATGTATTCTAGCTGTGTGATACTTCCTTGTTTTATTTTTTATCCTCTGCAGACTCTGCTTTATCTGCAGGGGCAACATTGTATTCTACCTTTACCTGTGTTAATTATTCCACTAAATCAATCTCTATGATAATTCCTTACTATATTTACTAAACACATGCAATAATCAAAATCCTATTTAAACGAACACTATTATTGTATAAAATCACTGTTTCAACTAAACAGCACAGTTTAGGAGGAAATCATTTTCAGAATAATCCACAGGTTAAAATATTCAGGAGAACAGGATGTCTCCAAGAGATGATCATACTGCATTAAGGGCAGTGGGACTATCCCCACACTAATTCACACAATGTCACATACCAGAGAAAAAAAATCGCTGTAGAAAACATGCAAAGACACAATAGAAGCAAGAAACATTTTGGGACCAAAACTTTCAGGGCTTTTCCTATCCAATATTCGCCCATCACGGGTTTGTTTCCTGGGGCCTGGCTCCCTGAAGTCAGTTGCCATATGCTGCTCTTCTGATATGATTACCAATGAGATTCTCAAGTTCAAAATTAAGGGGAAACAAGAGAAGCCATATAAAAAGCAACTGAAGAGCAATATAAAGTGAAGTAGCTATATCAACCTCTGTAGTATGAGGGAGCTTAATCCCTGAAATAACCACAAGGAATCTATTCATTTAAACACTGCCTAGCCTGTTATCTATAGCTTCTTACTTGCTAACTCTCACATCTTGATTTAACCTATCTCTATTAATGTGTATTGCCAATTGACTGTGGCTTACTGGCATGAGTCTAACCAGCCATCCATCTTGAGCAGGAGAACCATGGCATCTGCCTGTATCTGCTTTCTTCCTTCTAGAATTCTGTTCTGTCTTCCCCACCTACCTGAGTTCTGCCCTATCAACTAGGCAAAGGCAGTTTCTTTAATAACCAATGAAAGCAACACAAATACAGAAAGACCTCCTGCACCATTCACCCTTTTCTGTTTAAACAAAAAGGAAAGATTTAATATAGTAAAATTACATATAACAGGTATCAAGCAAGAATTACAGTAACATTATTTTGATATATATTTTCTTTTCTCATAACAAAAGAAAATTATAACTATCAATTCTTCAACTCCATCAAAGATTCCAGAAGGATATAATATTACCTAAGTAAACAAGAAGTAAGCAACTTCTAAAACTCTAGAATTGACAGAGACATCTTGATGCCTGTACAGTAGCCCAAAGTTCTTCTGTACCATTTGGGCATCCATCTTCAGCCTACAGGCCTATAGTATTCAGCAGACATTTCCATGAAGCATGAATTTTAAAGACAGTTCAGTCACTTTTTTCTGTATCCTGCAAAATGTCTCACAGGCTCTTTTATGAAGCAGGAACTCCGAAGGATTATCTCACCTTTTGGCAAGTTTAGCAGTCATCTCTCTGTGGGTACTTCATGTCCATTTTATGCAACAGTCCAGGCAAGAGCAGTTTCTTGCCCAAATAGCTATCAAACTCCATAAAGAGCCTCTTTGATGCCCATCTTGCTCTTGAAGTAGCTGGTGTTGCCAAGAGCAAACATGTCTCATTGTCATGAAAAGCTCTAAGTTATTAAAACATTTTAAATGCCATATTCTACAGTCTTAGAAAGATATGAAGAATGCCTATCTAACTGAAATATATCTCTATATATCTAGAAAATCTAACTAACATGACTACAAGTTTGACTATTATCAATGATTATCCATTAACAACCTATATTTTCTAATTATGCATTACATTTTTAAATAAACTATATAATCACAATACCTTTAATTAAGATCAGAAATACATATACATATAACAAGATTGACCTTAAATTTATATCAATAAAGTACAATTTATACCAATATAAATTATTTATATTTATAATATCTCCTTTAAATGTAAAAGAACATTTATAAACAATATTTGGGAATATGGGCACAGTTTTTTCTCTCCAAACTGCTTCATGCTGTATGGGGGTGCTGTTAATTTTTTTTAATCTGTGACTATCTGTACTCTGTCTCTTTAAAGACTTTATCATTTTAAAAAAATAACATTAACTTTATTTTATGACTCTTTATACTCTTTTGTTCTCTCCCAAGCCTACACTTATCTAACAATATGACCCATTTAGAGGTCTTTTATGTCTGAATCTGTTTTATTGCATTGTCCTTAATTCTCTACTGTCATGAAGAGCTTTTAAAATGCTAAGCAGCTAGGTTGCGGCTGCTCTGGATGTTGGTTCCACCTCTCTCCAATTTCAAGATGTCCACTAGGGCTGGGAGGAAAGTGGCTGAGACCATGCCTGTAACTCAGTGTGCACAAGCAGGAGAGCACGGCAGATTTCTGCTGCCATACAGAGAGATGTTTCCAGGTTGCGCAGTGCTCTGCTTGGCAGATTTGGCTGTAACTCAGATAAAAAGCTCATTCTCAGAGTTAAAGTGCTGAGTGTGGCTCCTACCTGGCAGCGCCAGTGCTAGCACAAATAGTACGTCCACCATTTTGAAATTGGAGAGAGGTGCACACAATAAGGTGCCAAGGCAAGAGTGAGGAATTCTGGGAGATACAAGGGAAATCCGATAGCAACAATATTCTTGCTGAAGTTGCTCAGTAAGATTTTTACTAGCAATAGACAAGAATGACTAGAATCAGTATGAGATACCAGGGTGTCTATAATCATTATTTCTCCCCTTTTTCCCAGATTTGAGCCTGGGTGAGACATGATAAATGAATAGAAATGGATTTAAGAATATAACAAAAAGTGACAATATTTGAAAGCAAAGCCACAATCCTGTAACTGGTTTTAGATCTGGTGTGACAAATGGTTTCAAAATAAAAAAAAAAGAGCTCATATATTAAGAAATGACCTCCCTTCTCTTTACTACTATTTATGAAAAAGTTATGGAGTATCAAACAATCAATTGAGTATTTGCTTCTTTTCACCTTCCTATTTAGACAATATTTAGACAAGATTTGTACATCTTTTACTCTACAGTGTTTAGTGACTACCTTCTTCCCTCAATTTGTAAGTATTTCTTTTAGGTTTAACACTGTCTGACATTCTGTCAAATGGCCTATGTGTGTTGAAAATGCTGATTCTGTCCGTGAAAAAGGTTCATGAGTACAAAGTTAACAGTGGTTTTATTTCTCAATATGCATTCCTGTGATGAGAACTTTGATATGTAAATTGCTCATGCTCTCTTTTAAAATCATTATAAATGATCATACCAGAACATCCTCTGTGCTGGCATGCTGACTGTCAAGCCCTGTAAGAGAACAAAAGATGGGACAATGATTCTTCATATACGGTACTTCTTGCAAACACATGCTTTCCATAAAAATTTGGGGTTTAAAACCTCCTGGATTGAAAGCAGCAGGAAGTAAGTGATAAAGCGAGTAGGGGATGGAGCATACTTAAAGCTTTATATGGTTTCCCTGAGAATCACTAAGAGGAACATGAGTGCATAAACACTAACCAGGTTAATTACTTTTGCAGAGAGCTTTCCATGGTGCATAAAGCCTAAAATCTAATATATTCTATGCTTTATTTAAAAAATATGTGATAGTAGCTTTCACAGATCATGTGGATGATTTTGTGTAAATTACATGATACACGAGGTCGCATCACCTTATTAAGGGTGTGATTAATATTGAGGACTTGAACACTGATTATTTATCTCACGGGCACCAAGAAAGACATCTCTCTTGAAAATATTTCTATTTATAATTGATGCTTAAATGAACAGCAAGTGACTTAACTGTTAAAGATGTAAAATCCCTATGCCTGTCAGAAGTTCAACCAACGTCAACAGAGCAACCTAAAAGATGTGTTTAAAAGCAATGACTACTGTTTATTCCACCTATAATACAGAAGAGGTATATGACAACCCACAGAAAGATTATTTTCTTTAATTATCATATACTCCTTTGACTAAGTTAATTTGCAGAACTCAGGTGGGAAGTAATGCAGAAGAGTCATGTGCTTGCTCAGAGTAGAGATAGTAACAGAGTCACATCTGATCATAAATTGTCTCTCTCCAAACAGTCTTAACATTCACACAAAATCCTTCTGATATACTATAGGAAGCCAAAGTTAATATAATAATTCAACCACAATAAAAAAATTAAACATGAAAATCTAAACAAATATGGAGGCTAGACAGTGAGAGACAGAGAAGGGAGAGAAGGTTCTAGAGAAAGTATCAGGGAAGTTCCTCTCCTGGCCTCATGCCCCTCATCCATATGATTGAATCTTCTTTGGTTCTACTTAGTAACCTTTTATTCTCAAAAATTAGCTGCCTAGACCACACTGGGATATTCCTAAGACAATTTCTACATCCAGAAAAATGAGACTATTTTCTTTATTACTGATATTCTTCAGATCAACTCAGACATGCCATAGTCACTGTGAAGACACCAGAGCCCATTGTTGTTTAGAAGGCACTCAGTGATGCATTGACTATAACAGTGGATCATTCAGAAGTTACCTTAGAGATAAATTTATTCAGTGGCCCCAGTGATTTTCAGTTCTAGCTCTAAGAACTCTTTGAGTCTCTGTGACTCTGACCTTATATTTCTGGAGAAAATTAATGGTTGTTTTAGTGGCAAGTAAATAAAATATTTATTCAAAACCATGATCCACTCTGAACAAATAATGTTTTGGAATAAATGTTCAAAATGAAAGTGGCTGTCATCATATTTTAAACAGCTGGGGAGTGAAATTATTAAATGTGGAGAAGGCACCTTCTGCGTCTTTAATTCTGACTCTGATACTGGAGGATGCCCTTGGGAGGTGGAAAATATTACCGGCATGCTTCTCTCCAACAGGAAGAAAAATCATTGTCATTACATGACAGATATCATTTTAAACTGATCTTTCATGGCCTCATTCTACATAGTTTCTATGATCATTTGTCCATGGTGGGAACTGACTTCTAATAATATGGCTCATATATTTATTTATTTGATGTGAACTTATGCCTAAGAGACTAGCTTATATGACACAGAAACAATACATTTGCATATCCAGACACATTGCTAATAATGACTTCTACACTGAATAATGATGAAGATTTGGTAAGAAAATAAATAGAATCCATTCAGATATGCTTTTATTCAAAATCTTAAGATCCACACAAAGCAAAATCAGGGAAGAGAAGGCTTTATGTTTTAAATTAGTAAAATATATATGATATAAGAAATGAGTGGGAATAGGAATATTAGTAGCTGATCAATTTAGAGTCCCATAGTTATGTCATCTGAACTGTCTAGACCAGGTCCTGGGCTGTAGAATCAAATATAAGATGTTCTATGTGAAATGAAAAGAAAAGAAGACACACAACATAGGTAAAATACAATGGTGATAATGTGTCTTAATTCCCAATGTTGTAATAAACAAATGTGCAAACCTAGTTCTGTGAACTCTGATTTAATCTTTAAGAAAACGTATAGTTAAAACCTTTCCAGTATACATGTATGGTTTTCTGTATTTCATGCAAGAAATCCAATAGTGTACACTGGAGTCCATTGATCACATAACTGCCTCAAAGAGAATATGAAGGATGATTAGCTTTGTAGATAAGATAGGCATAAAAGCTCAACAGAATGGGAAAAGTGACATTATGATAAAATATCATACTGCTTAAACATGTAACGTTTCTCTAATATTTCATAGGATTATAGCATTGATTTATGCATTTTTGTCATAGTCGTAGCTTTGAGAGTGAATTTATAAATTTCACTGGACTTTTGTAAATGATAGTAAGGATGGGAGAATTTGTGGTCAGGAGAAGATAGCAGAAGGATGTGACTGAATAATATTATTGCAGAGCCTAGGAAAGAGAAAACATGCTTTAGAGCACAAGAGTGTTGTTTTTACTCAGAATACATAATCAGTATCAAGCCTGGCAAATGCTGTAATTTTTTTCTTTTTATTTATGCATCTACTTGTTCTGTATGTGTATGTTTATTTGTGTGTCTGTGTGTATGGATGTGTGTGTGTGTGTGTAGGTGTGAGTGCTTGTGTGGAAGCCAGAGGTCAACACACAACATCTTCCTTAATTTTAACATTAATTTTGTGTTTGTGTGTGCTGTGAATGTATATGTGTGTTCATAGGTATTGTTCACACTAATGTGCAGGTATGCATACACATGTATATGTGTGCACGTGGAGGCTTCAATTGCTCTTCATTCTTTATTGGGGGAGGAGCATTTGCTGAATCCAGAGTTTAATTCTGGTTAGTCAGGCTGGCCAGTTTGCCATGGTTATCCTGGCTCTGTCTCCCAGGCACTAGTTTACAGGTGGTTATCACATCCTCCTGGTTTTACTTTGATTCTGAGGATCTAGACGGTTCTCAAACATGGGCATCAGTCACTTTAGTATTGGGGCCATCTTTCCTAAGCTCTTCTACCCTGTATTTCTTTTGAGACAAGGTCTCACTGAGCTAGGAGCTCAACTGGGTTCAGTAATGAGCACAGAAATGTTCTGTTTCTTTAACACCCAGTACAAGTAATATAGCCACATCCAGCTTTTTACATGCTGCATGGGAATCAAACACAAGTCCCTATGCTTGCAGAACAAGCACTTTGCAGACTGGCTGTTTTGTCCAGTCCACCAGTACAGCTTCTCTTGAAACTTAGCAACAAAAATAAAGTTTAATAGATTCTTTTGCTGTTAATTTCAGCTCTATTTCAGACACATGCAATCTCAATAGAGTATTAGTAAATAATTTTGGCATGCTTTCTTATATTCTAATCAACTTTTAAAATCTGACATGAAATTTTATTTTTATTTTAGGTTAAAACTTTTATTTTAATTATAAATACAATCACTCGACTTTTTGAAGTATCTTTTTTCTCTATATTTTTTATTAATTATGTTTGTTCCTTAACGTTTTTATAGAACTATAAAGTACATCCTAAATACTCTCACCTTTATCCTTTGTAAATGCTTTCTTTACCTTCCCATTCTTACTGTCTACCCTTTGTTTCCCACATTCAGGCCTTTGGGGTTTTAGTTTGGGGCATCTTGTGATCATGAGTTTGAAACTATTCCTTGAAGAGTATGGGCTCTCAGTGGGTACACTACTGAAGATAATGATTCTTCCTCACCCAGAATTTTTAGATAAACAAGAGTTTAACTGGACGGTGTAGAACCCCATTAGCCCCTCTTGATTCACAAGTGACTGTTGACAAGGCTAGTCTTATCCAGGTCCAGTACAGACAACTGCAGCTGCTGTGAGTTCAGGAGTCCAGTGTTGGAGGGGGCTGCTCATTCATTTCCCAACCACCCAGACCCCTGAAATAATCACACAAGCTTGTCTTAATTAAATCACTGCTTGGCCCATTAGCTCTAGCTCCTTATACAATCTCTTACATATTAATTTAATCCATCTCCATTAATCTATGCTTCACCATGAGATCGTATCCTACCAGCAAAGTTTCAGCATGTCTATCTCTGGTGGCATCATGGCATCTCCCTGACTCCATCTTCCTTCTCCCGTTATAGGCCAAGCCAGTTCTTTATTCACTAACCAATAAAAGCAACACACAAACAGAAGGACCTCCCCACCATTTTCTCTTTTCTGTTTAAACCAAAAGGAAAGTTTTAACACAGTAAAATTACATATAACAAAACAGGCATCAAGCAAGAATTACAGTTACAATATTTATATCTACTGTATCTTTTATCAAAAGTAAGGAAAACTATAACTATAACTATAAATTCTTCAACTCCATCAAAGACTCCAAAAGGCTGTAGCCCCTTCATCTTTTAGTGCTGATCAAAATGAAGCCAGTAATAACATTCCTACAAGTATTTTGTACTCCAAATAATAGAATAAGATGATATTTGATGTTTTTATGTATTGATTTGTTGTGTTAAGCTTTATAGTATCCTGCGTTTTCTTCTGAAAACACAATTATTAATCCATTTACATGTAAATAAAAATAAACTGGAGAGGTCAAGTTCAATATGAAAAATACAATTCTGTTCTGTCCACATTCATTTCTTTAGATCCACACCATTGCATTGCAAATAGCTTGAAAATCCAATCCTATGTTTATTATCTCAGTCCTAAAATGTTAAAAAAATATAATGTAAAGTTTAAAATTTTAAGCTTAGAAAACACAATTTTAGATAAATCTTACTTATAGATGTTGTTCAGAATCAGAAATTTTAATTAATACTTATAAGTGTTTTCACCAAGTTCAATCCTGAGAACATAACCTTGTTTATTATAATTGATTTCTGCTTTGTGACCTAGCAGATTCCTTTGGAAAGACAAGGAGTAGCTTTTATGCCAAGTCAGGTGATGTTGCACAGACAAATCCTGAAGCACAATACGGCAGAGATAATGAAAGCAAAGCAATGGAACCTTCAAATCATTTATATGTGTACTATAATGTCTTTGGTAGAGTCCAAAAGTATATCAGAACAATAAAATTGGTTTTCTTAAATGTCCCGTGCAATCGAGTCAATATCTAAATAAGTCAGATGTGACTTTGCTACAAGGTGTGAATTTTCTTTAAGGTATGAAAATAAAATAGCTAAAGCTATGCATTACACATGTGATACAGGCACCCAACTGATTGCTGCATTTCTACTCTAGTCATGAATGTAAGGTGTTTTATAATATAGACAATACAAGGTGAGTTGCTAGTATAAGCCTTTCCTGATTTTGAAATCCCAAAACTAATACCCATACGTCTAAATTTCAGTGATAAATCTAAAACATAATGCTTTGGAAATGTGAACTTCTTGAATAAAGGCCACCAAATGTATGTATTAACAAATGGGTTTTATGTGTAAAAGTATTAAACATACATTTTTGTTAAATTCATTTGCATCAAAAATGTACAAAGTGCTCCATGTTCTGAAAACCAAGATTAAGAATTAACTCTAATGTTTTGGGTTCACACATAACAACAATGATGTCATAAGATGAGCTTGTATGATAAAATAAGTCAGTAGCAAAAAGGCACCTTATCTTTTAGCTGTTCTATCTGCATCTTGTTCCACTGGTTACCGGAAACAAACTTACAATGATCTGGGAGAGAGAAAATCTTGCTAGAGAGAAGGCTTAGTACAAAGAAACACTGTATTGTATTCTGCAGGGGCAAAGATAAGGATAGTCTATCTTGAACACAAAGGAAGCAACCCCTGTGTGATTTAGGGCAGAAGTTGTAGACAACAGACAGACAGAGACTCAGAAAGAAATTTGCATTGCAAATACCACATCTGGAACAAACAAGAAGTTTTAAGCAAGGACAATAGAATCTATTGTGCTTATGGGGGTGAATAAATATGAAGGAAAGAGGCCAAGCCAGCAAGAACAGAACCTACCCAATAGAGCAAGTATATGAAAGTCCCTCCTTCTGCAGGAAGAAATGTATGAATGGATTGATGAAAGAAGAAATTGTGGCTAAAATTAATGTAAAGATTACTCATGAACTCAGATGTGCTTAGATACCCAGTGACAGATTACAAAAATAATTATTTCTTTCAGCTACAGGAGTTTTACTCATAGCAAAGCATTTTTTATATTTATTGAAAATTGATTTATTTATGTGTTATATTCTGATTTTGAGTTCATTCCCCAAACTCCTCTCAGCGCTACTCTACCTGTCCACCTAAATCCACGTCTTTTCTTACTCTGTCCCGTTAGAAAACAGATATCTTTAAAAAGAAAGAGAGTAAGATAAAGTAAAAAGAAATAAACTTGAATAGGACAAAATAGAGAAAAGATCACAAGAAGCATACAGAGTATCACTCACTAAATTTGTAAAAGTATAAAATCAGAAACTATATATATGAACAAAAGACCTGTAGGATAAGAAATGTGCAGACAAAGCATCGTGAGACAAAAAAAGAAAAGAAAAAAGAAAAAAGAAAAAAAACTCCAAAAATACTAATGAGTTCATTTTGTGTTGTCTGTCTAGACATGGAGCTTATTCTTAACGGTAGTTTCTGTGATCAGTAAGACTTCTTCTTTTTTTTTTTTTTTTTTTTTTTTTTTTTTTTGGTTTTTCGAGACAGGGTTTCTTTGTAGCTTTTTGGTGCCTGTCCCGGAACTAGCTCTTGTAGACCAGGCTGGTCTCGAACTCCCAGAGATCCTCCTGCCTCTGCCTCCCAAGTGCTGGGATTAAAGGCGTGCGCCACCATCGCCCGGCTTCAGTAAGACTTCTTTAAGAAAGAAATTATAGATATTTCTGCGGTTGTGAACCGTTATCAATTGAGGATAACTTCTGGGTTAGAAATGAGTCTTGTATCCATAAAGTACAAAAGTAGTAAGCAACCTCTAAAATTGGTAAATACCTTACCATAAATAACTCCCACAATTTCTGAATTAACTTATACAACTAGCTTTTATTGTCTGGCAACAATATGAATACTAATTTTACTGAATTGACGTGTATGTATTATACACACACACACATACACACATGCAATTAAATGGTAGCAAAGCACATGACATTGAAATGTTGTGGCAATGTGGCATAGTGAGTTTGGAAAGGTGCTAGCAGAAGTAATACTAATAAGAAAAGTTATGTTTTCAAAACTCTAGACCCTGAAAATTGAAGGATGAAGACAAGTAGAGGACATAGTATGAAGATGTGAAATGAGAAAAGGATACACTTATAAATGTTCCAAATTAATTTTTAAATTGTTCACAAGAAATAACGCAAACCAGAAAAAATGGCCACCTTTATATAAATGGAAAATTTCAACATTTCAGAAAGAGTATGAACTCTAGAAGGCAGACTATAGACTAGCAGAGATAAAGCAATGAGAAAGCAAGATGATATAATTCCCATGACCACAGGGCAATGCAATATTTTTAACAGACAATTTTAGGAAAAAAGTAAACTGGAAGCAAAGAAACAAAAATCCTGACATTTTTTTCTTCCAGGATAAAAAGAAAAAAGTCATGAACAAAACCACTGTGAATTCTCAAATATATGGATCTATCATTAATTCAGACATCTTCACTATAGCTCTCACAAAATCCAAACAACAGAAAAATAGTACATTCCAAGAAATAATGTTTATGTGTGAAAGTTATTAAACTTTTCTAAAGTTAACAATCCATCAGAACATGTTTCCCAAAAGCAGATACACTTGTTAGCAAGAAAAGGTAGAAAAAGCAGGTGAAGTGAAATCCTCAGGCTACAGGGATGGCTCACATAGCACAGTGTTGGCTAGGCAAGCATCAGTGTCTGAATTTGGATTGTGAGAACACACATGAAAAGCAGTCATGGTGGCTCATGACTGTCATGCCAGTACTAGGGTCAAGTGGCCAGCCAGCCTAAGAGGAATAAATGAGAGTGAAAAGTGGAAGAAAGACTACCTCTAACCTCACTATGAACCTGATATGTCCATGCACAATTGAACACAGAACACACCTACACATACATTGATACTTAAATGCAATATATACACATGTATCAAAAATATCTTCATGATGTATTTTTAGCTATAGAAACACCCGCAGACACATGGGAGGGGGAGTGTACTAAAATACAAGACAGAAAATATAGATAGCAGTGAATGTTGAGATGGAAATGCAAAATGTGAATTTAGGAAGTACATAATAATAAAAAGAACGAAAAAGTTAAAATCATAATAATAACAAGTTTGATGTACAACTTACAGGAAAATAAAGAACTAATCGGTACAGAAGAAAATTTCTGTTCCTCTCCCAGCAATTCTCAATTGCTCATCATCAGCCCTTCCCCTCCCAGTACAGAATGCCTACAAGCCCAGTATTGTGCACATCTTCTGTAAGTCAACACACTTGTTGGGTGTTGGAGAATGTGATGGCTATTATATACCTTAAGGATAGTGTTTGACTATATTCATCAATGTATTGTGAAACATGTCAATATTCCTTATTCCAGCTCTTGGTACCCTTTCTGGATCTGTGTCTACAAAATTCCCTGAGCTGGGAGAGGGTGATTAAAATATTTTCTTAGGGATGAGCAATGACTCTTTAATCTCAATGCTTTTGCCACTTTTAAGTTGCTACAATAACTGCACTCAAGGACAAAAATAAGTTTCTTGACCAATAATAACAGCAGCACTAATCTGTGGTCATATAAAGTTCTTAGCTGGTAATTGAATAGACACATTCTGTTTACCAAAGCAACAGCAAGAACATTTCTCTTCGGACCCTTGACCTACTCATGTATAGGTGTTTGACAAGGTCCATAATACCAGGCATGGTGTTTCTGTTTTGGGTTTTTGTTTTGTTTTGTTTTCCCTGTGGAATAGGCTTCAAATCAAATTAGTAAGCAGTTCATTAACACTATAATGGTTGTGGTGTTATTACACCAATGGGCAAATTTGGTTTGGCTGTTCTGTAAGTAAGGCTATCAGTGGGAATTCCCCAACAACAGCTGGTGTAGCACCTCCTGGCATTATCAAAGCAATATAGAATGGAGCCTGGCTTGAAGCATATGGACAGTTCCAGCTAATTTTTGTACATCTGACACCCGAAGTATGTGATATCCTCAGCAACAGGATCTTACCATCTACTTCTTGTCAGTGAGAAAGAGCAGAAACAAAGACATATACTTTTATGGGGATTTTAGGATTCTCACTGGAGGGTAGCCCAATAGCCCTGGCAGTGGAATGGTATTTTGATAACCTGTGGGTTCTGGGAGCACCTTTATACCATGCAGGTGAATCTTCATTTGAACTGTTTTCTTAAATCCTATTTTTTTTATTTATTTGCCTACTGGTATTTACAATAATTCATACTTACATATGGATATAATATATTTGGATCTAAACCACTCCTCCTTTATGCCCTCTAATTCTTCCTTTATATGTCCTTATTTTCTCTCTAGTTTGATGTGCTAGATGCCAATACCTTGTAATGCTTTTAGAATCTCCAGGACACCTCTGACCAACAACTGGAAGGGAGGTATCACATAACTAAGGCAGAATCTTTTATTTGACAATCTATAGTTTAGAGGAGAAGCATAATGTTCTGATTTGAGTAACCCCAACTAATTAAATTCATATCACTCTATAAAATGAGTTTTATATGTATACATATATTTAAATATAACATACACATAAATACATAAGCACCCTCAGTAAATTAAACTAATGACATATATATCTTATAGTTTATTTCTGTGGGTTTTTTCAAATTTTGCAAGTTTCATAGTTTTAGTTATCTTTTCCACCCCTCTCCTTTGTCATACCTTCCCATCCCTTTTAAATATCCCCGTTTTCCTCTTCATATTATTTGTGTTCTATTCTGCCTTCCTTAGTTACCTCTTTTTGAAAATTCATAGGTGACCAGGCTCCCATGGATAGTCCCACACCCAGAAGTGTATGGATATTACAAATTTGTGTTGGTGTCTCACTTCAAAAAAAATCAAAAAAGAACAGGAAATTTGGTGATAAGAACAGGGCACGAATATAGTAAGAGTTATGGGGGGATGGAGATGAATATGATTAAAATGTGTTGTATGAAATCTCAAATAATTAGTAAGAAAGAAAAGATCAACAGCATATGATGGAGGAAGGTTATTGTCTAGTAAAGAAACTGCCTTGGCCCATTTGATTGGCCAGCCTTTAGGTGGGTGGAGTAAACAGAACAGAATGCTGGGAGGAAGAGGAAGTGAGCTCAGAATCGATAGCTCTCCTCTCTCTCTGGCAGACGCGATGAAGCTCCGACCCAGGATGGACATAGGCTAGAATCTTCCTAGTAAGCGCACCTCAAGGTGCTACACAAATTAATAGAAAAGGGCCAGGCAGTGTGGGTCTCTGTCTCTATCTCCATCCATCACTAGATGACGGTTCTATGGCGATATGCAAGATATTCATCAGTATGATTATAGGATAGGTTCATTTCAGGTTCCCTATCCTCAGGTGCCCCAATGAACTAACTGGGGACATTGCCCTGGGCTTCTGGTAGCCATTCCAGGTTCAAGTCTCTTGCCAACCCTTAGGTGGCTCCCTTAACTAAGGTATGAGTTTCCCTGCTCCCCCATCCAACCTTCCTTTACCCCCAATCACCCCGATTCCCCCAGTTCCCCTCATCCTCTCCTTCACAATTTTCTCTCCCCATCTCCCCTCATCCCCATCCCACCCCACCCCCCAAGATTCCAATTTTTTGCCCATCAATCTTGTCTATTTCCCATAGCTGGGAGGATATCTATATGTTTTTCCTTGGGTATACCCTCTTGTTTAGCTTCTTTAGGATCACAAATTATAGACTCAGTGGCCCCTATCCACGGCTAGAAACCAATTATGAGTGAGTACATCCCATGATCTTCTTTTTGGGTCTGGGTTACCTCACTCAGGATAGTATTTTCTATTTCCATCCATTTGCATGCAAAATTCGAGAAGTCATTGTTTTTTACCGCTGAGTAGTACTCTAATGTATATATATTCCACACTTTCTTCATCCATTCTTCCATTGAAGGACATCTAGGTTGCTTCCAGGTTCTGGCTATTACAAATAATGCTGCTATGAACATAGTTGGACAAATGCTTTTGTCATATGCTAGGGCATCTCTTGGGTATATTCCCAAGAGTGCTATTGCTGGGTCCAGGGGTAGATCGAGAGAGAGACAGAGACCCAATTTGGATCAACCGTCTGAGCTCTTAAGGTCCAAATGAGGAGCAGAAGGAGGGAGAACATGAGCAAGGAAATCAGGACCACGAGGGGTGCACCCACCCACTGTGACAGTGGAACTAATCTATTGGGAGCTCTCCAAGGCCAGCTGGACTGGGACTGAATAAGCATGGGTTGAAACTGGACTCTCTGAACAAGGCGGACAATGAAGGCTGATGAGAAGCCAAGGACAATGGCACTAGGTTTCGATCCTAATACATGAACTGGCTTTGTGGGAGCGTAGCCTGTTTGGATGCTCACCTTCCTGGACCTAGATAGAAGTGGGAGGATCTTGGTCTTCATGTAGAGCAGGGAATTTGGACTGCTCTTCAGTACCGAGAGGGAGGGGGAGTGGACTAGGGGGAGGAGAAGTGGAGTAGGGATAGGGGGAGGGGAGCGGGGGGAGGGGGCAATATGTGGGAGTTGGGGGAGGGAAATGGGAAACGGGGAGCAGTTGGAAATTTTAAGTAAAAAAGAATAAAAAAAAAAAAAAAAAAGAAAAGGGCCAGGCAGTGTTTAAGTGAATACAGTTTGTGTGTTGTTATTTTGGGGCATAAGCTAGTCAGGCAGCCAGGAGCCAGGCGGCAGGAACACAGCCCAGAGCTCCCCTCAACAAGCATATGAGAAACAACACCCAAGTTTGATTTCTGGATTTTATACTAGCAAAAGCATGTATATGCACCTGCACAAAAAGAGAAGATATATTATCATTAATTATTAACTATTTTAGACAAAAGGAAAGCAATCATGATTTCATCATCAGACAATGTCAAATACAGTTTCCCATTAGTCTAAACCTATTTTCAGTTAAAAATAGTAAATTCAAATATAGCTTTATTTTTGTTGAATTGTTACCAAATTTGAGTATTAGAATAATATCATAATAGATTCTTCCATCCCTTTTCTTTTCCTTTTTTTTTCAAGTTTAAGAAGGGTTTGTTGTTCTGTGAAAGACTGTACTCTCTGTGAATTTGGCCTAGGCATTGTCTTAGCTGGAAATCTTTTTATTAATGTTTCAGTTTCCTCATAGTTTATGATTCTGTTAAAGTTGTTATTATCTTTTTGTTGATAGCATTAGCCAAGAAATCCATTCACTCTTTTGGATTTTCCAACTTAATAAAATACAGGTTTGTTTTCAAAGTATTCCCTAGTAATGTTCTGTATTTCTTTGGTGTCTGTTGCTAAGTCTCCTTGTTCACTTCTGATTCTGTTAATTTGGGTCCTTTCTTTTGGTTGTTTAGGCAAAGGGTCTATTGATCATGTTTATTTTGTGGATGAACCAGCAGTTAGATGTATTAATTTTTTTTCACTTTTTTTTAAATTTTCTTTCTTTTTTAATTTTTATTGAAAAAAAATTTTTTTCGCCTCCTCCCCGCCTCCCATTTCCCTCCCCCTCCTCCCGTCCCTCTCCCCCTCCCCCCACTCCTCTTCTCCTCCCTCTCCAGCCCCAAGAGCAGTCAGGGTTCCCTGCCCTGTAGAAAGTCCAAGGTCCTTCCCACTCCATCCAGGTCTAGGAAGGTGAGCATCCAAACTGTCTAGGCTTCCACAAAGCCAGAACATGAAGCAGGATCAAAACCCTGTGCCGTTGTCCTTGGCCTCTCATCAGCTCTCATTGTCCGCCATGTTCAGAGAGTCCAGTTTTATCCCATGCTTTTTCAGTCACAGTCCAGCTGGCCTTGGTGAGCTCCCAATAGATCGGCCCCACTGTCTCAGTGGGTGGGTGCACCCCTCGTGGTCCTGCCTTCCTTGCTCATGTTCTCCCTCCTTCTGCTCCTCATTAGGACCTTGGGAGCTCAGTCCGGTGCTCCAGTGTGGGCCTCTGTCTCTATCTCCATCCATCGCTAGATGAAGGTTCTATGGTGATATGCAAGATATTCATCAGTATGGCTATAGGATAGGGTCATTTCAGGTTCCCTATCCTCAGCTGCCCAAGGAAATAACTGGGGACATTGCCCTGGCACCAGGTAGCCACTCCAGGTTCAAGTCTCTTGCCAACCCTTAGGTGGCTCCCTTAACTAAGATATGTGCTTCCCTGCTCACCTATCCAGCCTTTCTTTATCTCCAATCATCCTGTTTCCCCAAGTTCCCCCATCCTCTCCTTCACACTTTTCTCTTCCAATCTCCCCTTACCCCCTTCCCACCCCACCGCCAAGATTCCAATTTTTTGCCCGGCAATCTTGTCTACTTCCCATAGCCAGGAGGATAACTATATGTTTTTCCTTGGGCTCACCCTCTTATTTAGCTTCTTTAGGATCACAAATTATAGACTCAGTGGCCCCTATCCACGGCTAGAAACCAATTATGAGTGAGTACATCCCATGATCTTCTTTTTGGGTCTGGGTTACCTCACTCAGGATAGTATTTTCTATTTCCATCCATTTGCATGCAAAATTCGAGAAGTCATTGTTTTTTACCGCTGAGTAGTACTCTAATGTATATATATTCCACACTTTCTTCATCCATTCTTCCATTGAAGGACATCTAGGTTGCTTCCAGGTTCTGCCCATTACAAATAATGCTGCTATGAACACAGTTGAACAAATGCTTTTGTCATATGATAAGGCATCTCTTGGGTATATTCCCAAGAGTGGTATTGCTGGGTCCAGGGGTAGGTTGATCCCAAATTTCCTGAGAAACTGCCACACTGATTTCCAAAGTGGTTGCACAAGTTTGCATTCCCACCAGCAATGGATGAGGGTACCCCTTTTTCTACAACCTCTCCAGCAAAGGCTATCCTTGGTGTTTTTGATTTTAGCCATTCTGACAGGTGTAAGATGCTATCTCAAAGCTGTTTTGATTTGCATTTCTCTGATGGCTAAGGAGGTTGAGCATGACCTTAAGTGTCTTTTGGCCATATGAACTTCTTAATTAAAGCTATTTACAGCAAGCCAACAGCTAGCATCAAATTAAATGGAGAGAAACGCAAAGCCATCCCACTAAAATCAGGAACACCCCAAGGCTGTCCACTCTCTCCATACCTCTTCAATATAGTCCTTGAAGTTTTAGCAATAGCAATAAGACAACATAAGGGGATCAAGGGGATTCGAATTGGAAAGGAAGAAGGTAAACTTGCATTATTTGCAGATGATATGATAGTGTACATAAGTGACCCCAAAAACTCCACCAAAGAACTCCTACAGCTGATAAACACCTCTAGTAATGTGGCAGGATACAAGATCAACTCCGAAAAATCAGTCGCCCTCTTATACACAAAGGATATGGAAGCAGAGAGGGAAATAAGAGAATCATCACCTTTCACAATAGCCACAAATAGCATAAAATATCTTGGGGTAACTCTAACCAAGGAAGTGAAAGATCTATTTGACAAGAACTTTAAGGCATTGAAGAAAGAAATTGAAGAGGATACCAGAAAATGGAGGAATCTCCCCTGCTCCTGGATTGGGAGGATCAACATAGTAAAAATGGCAATTCTACCAAAGGCTATTTATAGATTCAATGCAATCCCCATCAAGGTCCCATCAAAATTCTTCACAGATCTTGAGAGGACAATAATCAACTTTATATGGAAAAACAAAAAACCCAGGATAGCCAAAACAATCTTATACAATAAAGGAACTTCTGGAGGCATTACCATCCCTGACTTCAAACTCTATTACAGAGCTACAGTAATGAAAACAGCGTGGTACTGGCATAAAAACAGAGAAGTCAACCAATGGAATCGTATAGAAGACCCGGATTTTAACCCACAAACCTATGAACACCTCATTTTCGATAAAGGAGCTAAAAGTATACAATGGAAGAAAGAAAACATGGTGCTGGCACAACTGGATGTCAACCTGTAGAAGAATGAAAATAGACCCATATCTATCACCATGCACAAAACTCAAGTCCAAATGGATCAAAGACCTCAATATCAATCTGAACACACTGAACCTGATAGAAGAGAAAATGGGAAGTACCCTACAATACATGAGCACAGGAGATCGCTTCCTGTGTATAACCCCAACAGCACAGACATTAAGGGCAACATTGAATAAATGGGACCTCCTGAAACTGAGAAGCTTCTGTAAAGCAAAGGACACTGTCACTAAGACAAAAAGGCAGCCTACAGACTGGGAGAAGATCTTCACCAACCCCACAACAGACAAAGGTCTGATCTCCAAAATATATAAAGAACTCAAGAAACTAGACATTAAAATGCTAAATAACCTAATTAAAAAATGGGGCACGGATTTGTATTAATTTTTATATTGTACTGTTGTCCTTATTTTCTCAATTTTTGCTTTGATTTTTATTATCAATTGCCATCTACTGATTCCAGGCTCATTTTTTTTTTCAAAAATACAGGTTCATAGTTAAGAAACTTATTTGTGTTCTGAGTTGTTAGTGTAGGCACTTAGGCCTACAGATGTATCTCTTAAAACTGTTTCATTTATCTTCCTGTGTGTTTTATGCCAAAAAAACCTGTTTCATATAGTTACAGCACTACTTTGTTTCTTTTTTTGATGTGTTCTTTGATCATTCATCATTCAGTAATGAGTTGCTAAGTCTCGATTTGTTTGCATGCCTAGTAGAGTTTTCCTTGCTATTGATTTTAAGTTTTTTGCATAATGGTTAGATACACTGGATTAATTCCATTTGTCCACATTTGTTAAGGTTTGCTGCACCTCCTTCCCCCATATGGGATCTATTTTAAAGAAGCTTCCATGTCCTGCTAGGAAGAGTGTATATGCTTAAGCACATCCTGTCAGATGACTGGGGACAGGCCAGCACAATGCCTGAATCCTAACATTCCCATCTCTTTCTTATCATAAAAAGGTGGAGAATTTAAGGAGGATAGCAGGTGGGACAGAAATAGGGGCCCCAGGTTCTCAAGACTGCTTCC
Organism: Chionomys nivalis; assembly: GCF_950005125.1. Lineage (NCBI taxonomy): Eukaryota > Metazoa > Chordata > Mammalia > Rodentia > Cricetidae > Chionomys > Chionomys nivalis. The sequence continues at coordinate 15,722,970 of NC_080091.1, read as the reverse complement.
TGATGAAATGTGGACAACAAAATCTTGGGGGACCTGGGAAAGCTGAGATGCTGGTCATGTACTGGGTTATCTGGTTGCTTCACTGTTGTCCAGGCTCTGGAATTGTCCAGTGTGTCTTGGGCCTGGCGAGGTGTCAGCAGCGGACCAAATTAAGTTTAGGAAGAAAGGATATTTTTTAGGTCCAGGTGATTGAAGAGCCTGGTGTCAGGACTTGGGATAGGTAGGACGGCTTGGGCTCTTAGGTCCTGGTAATAGATGCACGGGTGCGTCTGACCTGTTTAAAATGAATCCTCTAAGTCGGCTTCCTGGAACTTATGAGAGTTCCTTAGGTTTGTGAAAACATAAATTTTAGACACACACATGGTATAAATGGTAGTATATTTCTGTCAGAAATAACTGTGACAGATGTTTGTGCACAATGAAAAGTACCTTTTAAGTAGAAAGCAATGAAAGAGAATCTAGAATCTTGATCTTCCAGTATAGCAGTGGTAGCACTCTGCCAGAGCTAGATTAATAGCTCATCAGAATTTTATTGATTAATGTTAAGACTATGAATGGCAGCATAATGAAAGAGAAATCTGATAACTTGTATTTGTACATTGTGAAACACTTTTTATACTCTGAAACAATTTTGTTCTCTGACCTTTATGACTTGCAGGTATATATCTTAATAACTTGCATTTGTATTCTTCAAACACCTTCTTGGTCCCTAAAACATTCTTAGATCCCCACATCTTGAGCTTTGCTTCTTAAAACACCTTTTATTTAAACATGGTAAGAAGCTATGCTGAAATCCATTTCATGATGTTGTCCCTTTTAAACTGACAAATCTTCCAGCTGGCAAGCTGCATCAGAATTCTTGAGAAAGATAAAATTGTACCTGAGTCATTGATTTAAAAAAAATGACAGAGAACTTACTTGGTTAGCTACCTAGACAACCACTCCCCGGTCCTCCATGGTTGTTGAGGGCAGGGGCTTCAGGGCAACATTTACCTTCTACTGTTACCATGGGCCTGCCAGGCTTCACACGATCTTGTGGTTTAGGAGTCTGTAGGAATACCAGCTTACCTTGCCTGGCCAACCAGGTAGTGGATTCCAGTGTTCTGTTGTCCACTGTCTGAAGATCTGCAGCAGTTTTGATGAAAGGCAGTTTGTCCAGTGAGTAGCGCTTTCAGTTGATGAAGCGAGTTACAGATGAATATTATTTTGTGCCCATTTATCTGTTTTGGAGGAAGTAGGGGTTGCTGCCAGGAGCCAACCTGGCTTTCTATTATGAAAAGCCTTTTAATAATTAAACATCGAAATGACATATTTCCCAGATCATTGAGCATTTGAGGGCTGTCTGTTGAATATATATATATATATATATATATATATATATATATATATATGTTATGACTACAGTATAGGTTCTGCCTGGAGCACTAGATCCAAGCTGAGAGATTGTGGAGGAATGTTTCAGAAAAAAAAAATTGTTTGCAATAGACGCTTAACAGTAAAACTGACAATAGTGAAGAACAGATTATGGGAAATCTCTAAATTAGCTTTTGTTAATTTGAAGTAGATCTTTATTACCTTAAATTTTTATTATTATATAGAATATATGTAAAGCAGAGATGAATCACGTAAACAGCATATTGCAATACATTTAACCATATATTTGCCATCATTTGAAAGTACATACCAATTTAAAATATTTGAGACTTATTGCTTCCTTAGTCTGGAAGAGGATACAACGAACAGAGTTTATTATGACTTCTTAAAACAGTTTTAACTGTAAGGGCGTGTACAAATATATAAAGTTGAATTCAAGTTGCATACACATATACACACAGAGTTCAAGATAGTTTGTATTCACATAAAGCTAAATGAAAAGTGAGTGAGAGCAAGCTGGCTTTTTTACATGTGAATGACACTTTGGTACAAGCAGGCAGGGTCTTTAAAAGGAGAGAGAAAGAAAAATAAGAAAGTGGAGAATTAAAGTCGTGCATTTCTAGCAAGTAGAAGAGAACTGATCAGCTACAGGTGGAGCAGGCAGGTGGGTGGGGTCCCAGAAAACCAAAGAGCTGGCAGGCAATAGTCATGTGATCTCCTGCAGCAAAGATGGCACCCAAAATGGCTGCAGTCACATAGTTGCCCTTAGCAAAGACGGTGACTGAAATGGCAGCGGCCACATGGTTTTCCTGAGCAAACATGGTGGTGAGGTCATCTGACCTGCCCTTAGGAAAGATGGCACCTGGTCACGTGTTACAAGGGCATGTTTTTAGAGCAGCCGCACAAATTTTAAAGGGGTCCAAATAATAACAGAGACATACAGGATGTATAGAACATACATTTAAAATGGAATCGCATCTGTGTGGCCACACACACTATTCACACATTCTTTCATACATGAAGTAAACAGGAAACTTCTCCTCCAACATATGCTGCCAGCATCAGGTTGGGGTTCAATGGAACTGGGAGTGGGGATGGGAAATGTAAAACAGAAGCACTCCTCAGGAAATAAGGAACATAAAAATATCATGAAAGGCGAAACTGTAAGGTTGGGTAATGTATTGGAATTGCTATGAAAGAGGCAGAATTAGAGATGTTAGAACATAGATTTTGTTATATTTGAGAGAGTTCTAAGAACTAGAAAACACATGTACCTTGATCAGCCCATCTGCACTGGCTACCTCTCACCAAGGAAGAACTGTGTCCAGTTTGGTTTGGTCAGGGTAGGGTTCCTTAGCAGCATGAGAGCACGCGAAAGGAACGGTAAAAAGTTGGTGCCAGAGTTGGGTGGTTGCAGCTGGCACAGCACCGGAGAGGAGGAAGGAGCCAGAGGACCTAACGGAACTGTCGCTGGGAGGAGGGTAGGGTTGGAGAGGTAGAAGCATCTGTCTACTGGGGTCAGAAATGTCCAGAACAGAAAGGTATCCCTTTGGTTTAGATGCCATAGGTAGGAGCATGTGAGTGGGAGAGCAGGGGCAAGGACACAGGGCTTAGAAAAAGGCTTGAATATAAGGAACCTCTTTCCATCTGCCCATTCACTGACAGAAATTGGAAAACTCCCGTAAAATATCAGGGTCTAAGATGCCATTAGGCGGCTGCTTTAGGTTAAGGCTTATTTCCTATAGCTGAAGGAGAGAGAGAGAGAGAGAGAGAGAGAGAGAGAGAGAGAGAGAGAGAGAGAGAGAGAGAGAGAGAGAGAGAGAGAGAGAGAAACAAGATTCAATAGCTTATTACTTCAGGCATCCCTAAGACAATGCAGGGATCAAGTAATTTGGTACAGGTCACTCCAAGTCCCGTCGGAGCAGGGAGTAGGGACCAGGGCTGGGGAGCCTAAGTGACAAAATGAGAGGCAGAGTCTGAGACAAGAAACATGGCTTCAGTTCTCAGTCATGGGGAATTGCTGGAGGTGAATGTTAGTGAAGGGATCAGCTGTAGCTGTGACAGCCATGGCTGGGTGCAGTCCCCCCAACCTCATCTCAAAGAACACCATTGCCAGACGATCAGCAGTCAGTCCAACAGGTTCAGGGGAAATAATTAAACTGACCAGAGGCGAAATTTCACTAATGGAAGTAGACGTGTTGTGTGCAGTGATTCAGCAGCCTGGCAGATGGAATATAGGCAGTTATCGATGAACCTGGCCCTTGAAGGGGGCGAGGGCGTGACGGGAGAGTCCATTGAGTCTCAGCATCAATGAAAGATACAGCATGAGAGAGACTTTAGTGGGTCCCATGGCAGGTGAGGAACATGGACAGAAACAGAATATGCCATGCAAAGAGAGCTTAGGTAGTAGGGAGTTTATTCAGAGGGTACTGGGAATTAAACGGAGAAAGAGAGAGACAGAGATAAAAACAGAGAGGAAAGAGGAGAGGACAGGAGAAGGAGAGGAAGGGAGGGAGGGAGGAAAGGAGGAAGAGAGGGAGGGACGGAGGGAGGGAGAGAGAGAGGGAGGGAGGGAAGGAGGGAGGGAGGGAGGGAGGGAGGGAGGGAGGGAGGGAGGGAGGGAGGGAGGGAGGGAGGGAGAACAGGAGCAGTTTTTTTTTTTTTTTTCAAAATAAAGGTGGGGAGAGAGACACTGGGAGTGGGAGGAACTTATCTTAAAGAACTTTGCATCTAGGACCCTGGCTGTCCAGGGCACTGCCTGGGCACATCCTGTCAGATGTACAGTCCAGCACAACACCTGAATTCTAACTCATACGATTACTAGATTTGTGTTCATCTGTCTTTAATTCCACTGGTATTTTTTTTATGAAATCAGATGCGCCAGCTTTTGGCAAATACATGTTTAGTATTATAGTATTTTTCTGATTAATTGATCCTTTGATTAGGATCAAGAAGTAACCTTACTTGTCTCTTCTTATTCATTTTCACTTGAAATCAATTTTATCAACCACACCTGGTTGCTTCTTGATCAGATTTGCTTGGAATACATTTTACATTTTTTACTTTAAAATGGTGGCTATCTTTAAAGACAAGATGAATTTCTTGTAGACAGCAGGTAGAAAATTTTTGTTTCTTAATCCATTTTGCTATATTATGTCTCTTGATTAGTGAATTGATACTGTTAATATTTAGCATCATTATTGAAAGGCTTGTGTAGGTTGCAGTCATTTTGACATGGTTTTTTTTGGGGGGAGGTCTTGTTTTTGTTTTGTTTTGGTTTATTTGTGTTTGTTTATATTATGGTTTGTTTTTCACTAATTATTTCAAAAGTTATGTCATTTTTCCCCTCAGAGTCTCTCAAGTTGTGTTTATTCCTCTCTTCAGTTTGTTATTGCTTCCAGGATTCTGATTAGTATATTCTTAGTGGATATAAAATTTTTAGGCTATTTGGATCTTGGAATGTTTTTCTTTTCCTGCTTCAAGCATGGCAGGTAGCTTTTCTGTATAGCAGTTCATGTTGTCAGATATGGTCTTTTAGAATTTGGACTTCATAGGGCTGGAGAGATCACTCAGTAGTTAAGAGCACTGGCTATTTGTTCTTCCAGAGGACCCGAGTTCAATTCCCAGCACCTATGTGATAGCTCACAACTGCATGAAGGTGTCAGTTCCTGGGGTCTGACATCTGCACACCAATGTGCATAAAATAAAGTTCAATAAGTTGAAAGAAGAAAGAAAGAAAGAAAGAAAGAAAGAAAGAAAGAAAGAAAGAAAAAAAAGAAAGAAACTTTATTGTTCCAGGCTCTTCCGAATATTAGGGAGTCCACTGAGTAATCAGGTGATATTTTGATGTATCTTCCTTTACATTTTACATCCTTTTTTTGCCTACATCTTTCAATATTTTAATCTTTTTTAATTATTTTTTTTTGAATTTACATACTAACTCCAGTTCCCCCTCTCTCCCTTCTCCTGACCCCCACCTCCCTCCTATCCCACCCCCCAATCCATTCTTTAGAGGGTTATGTAAGGCTTCTCTTGGGGAGTCAAGACCCTCCCCTGTATTAAGGGTGAGCAAGGTTTCCATCCTAGGGAATGGGTTTCAAAAAGCCAGTTCATGAACCTGGAATAAATCCTGGTCCAACTGCTATCCCTTCCCCAACCAAAGATCAAGTCACGTAACTGTCACCCACTTTCAGAGCGCCTAGTTTGGCCCCATGCATGTTCCCCAGCTGTCATTCCAGAGTCCATGAGCTCCCAACTAGCTCAGGTCAGCTGTCTCTATGGTTTCCCAATTATGATCTTGATCTTGTTTGCTTATATGATCCTTCCTGCCTCTCTTTAACTAAACTCCAGGAGCTCAGTCCAGTGCTCAGCTTTGAATCACTGCATCTGCTTCTATCGGTTACTGTATGTAGGTTATATTTTGACAAATTGGGTAGTCACTAAAATGATTATAGGGAAATACAAGCACAGTATGTACACACTCATGAGTAGATATTAGATGTAAAGCAAAGAGTAACCAGGCCACAATTCACAATCCCAGAGAAGATAGGTAAAAAGGAAGGCACTATGAAGGACACACATGGTGAACCCCAGAATGGGGAAACAGTTAAGATGTTCTGGGAGAGGGAATGGAAATATATGGGAGAGGATTGGGGATAGGAACATGAGTGTGGGAGATGGCCGAGGTGAGGGAGGAACAGAGAAAGATAGCAATGAAAGAGATATCTTGATGGAGGAAGCCATTATGGGGTTAGGAAGAAACATGGAAATTCCCAGGAATCCACAAGGATGACCCCAGCTAAGACTCCTAGCAATAGTGGAGAGGGTACCTGAACTGGCCTTCCCATATAATCAGATTGGTGATTACTCTAATTGTCAATATTTTAATCTTTAGACACATATAACCTAACTCACCTCTCTCTCTCTCTGTCTCTCGTCTCTGTCTCTCGTCTCTGTCTCTCTCTCTCTTTCTGTGTGTGTATACATGTGTGTATGTGTTCATATGCGTGCATTTTAGTAAAGGAACCACCAGTATACCAGACTGATTCCCACTGAAGTAGTGAGAAGTAAGACAGAGTATAAATATTGCTTTTCATATCGTTGCCCTATAGTAGTTAACACAATCAGACAGGATAAATAGTTTACAACTTTAACATAAAAGAGAATGGTTCCTTGTAGATAGCATGGCAGCCCACAAAAAAATCAAAAATAGTGAGTCAAAATATAAACAAAAAATTGAGTCACATGGAAGAGTTTGCTTATAATTTACTTGCTAATCAGTTATTAGACATCTATTTAAACTGTGTCAGGTGACACTAAAAATATAGGTGATAAATTGTGGACTCTTCATGTAAACGTATTATGTTCATTTGTATTGTTTAAATGCATGTTGGATGACATGGCTATATGTGGGATTACCTTTTTCAGGAATTGTTAAAATGATTTTTAAACCATTTGGGATTTCTTGCAGCTGTGTGTGGGGGGGACATCTTCCACAATACAGGTGCCAGCCATAATCTTCTGAATTTTGGTCACTTAAGCAGAAGAACAACACGTAATTTAATTAATGTGTTGTTCTGTTGTTCTCAATGCTTTCGATGTGTTTAAACAAGTTCAGAAAGTTCTTTAAAATGTGGAGGATAGTATCACTTGTCAAATACATGTTTTGTAAATGTCTACTCTAGAAGCTGAGTTTTTTTTATTCTGATAGTGCCTTTCAGAAAACAAAGAAGCTGTTTATAAAATCTAATTTTCCATGGGTTTTGATCTGGGTATTATACCTAATAAGTCTTTGGAAAACATCTCTTATTCTATAGCTCTAGCTTTTTCAGTGTAAGTCTATTCTGCAGCTTGGTAGAGTGGGATGATAGATTGAGTTGTCATTTGAATAGCTGTTCAACATTCCATACTTAGTGTTTGAAAAGATGATTGTTTTCTCCACTAAACTGCGTTGGCACAGTTGTGAAAAATAAAATCAGTCATTTATATCCAGGTTCTTCTCTACTGTTTTCTTATACTAAGCTGAAGCTGCCGATCTTTGTGGCTAAATCACACTATCTATAAACACTATGATGTCTAAGCTTTGTCTATTATATTCCAGTTGTGTTTTTGTATGAATTTTACAATCAACATGATATGTAATAAAATCACTACAAACAATCCTACCAAAGTCATCAAATATGTTTGGACTGCGCTAAAACTGAGAACTGTAGTTGGCAGAATTAGTACTATATGAATGTTAAGACTTGGGACTGAACACTCTGCTCATCTCTCCATCACTTATCTCTTCGTTATCTTAATGATATTATTTTACTTTTAATATTCAGGTTTTTACCCGATTTATCCCTAGAGATTTCATACTTTTAAGCTACTTAATCTAAATTTATCTTCAAATTCTCATTTCTGCTTCCTTTTGACACTTATAAAACACATACTTTAAACCAATTATCTCTATTAATTTTTGTATAGATCTTAAGTCCCGAAGCCTTGTGAAATTTACTAATTTTCCTATTTTTTTCTGTAGATATTTTCTGGTTTTGCATATGGATAATCATGCCATATGCAAATAAAGACAATTCAACTTTCCTCTTTCAAGTTGTGTATTTTAAATTGATTTTTTTTATTTTCATCACTTGGTAAACTGTCAGTACAATGTTAAATAGAAACTGGTTGAACATAGATCCTCCAAATGTCAATCTTACTGAAAAGAAACAGACTCTTTTTTATTTTTTTTTCAAGACAGCATTTCTCTGTAGCTTTGGGGCCTGTCCTGGAACTAGCTCTTGTAGACCAGGCTGGCTTCGAACTCACAGAGATCTGCCTGCCTCCGCCTCCCCAGTACTGGGATTAAAGGCATGTGACACCATTGCCCAGCAAGGAACACACTCTTTAACTATTAAACATAATGCTTTGATTACCCCCATAATATTGACCTAGCAACAATATTAGTCCATTCTTTAGTTCAGGGGCATCTAGGTTGTTTCTCGGTTCTGGCTATTATGAATAATGCTGTTATAAACATAGTTGAGTACATAGCCTTGCTGTATAATTGAGCATCCTTTGGGTATATACCCAAAAGTGATAATATTGCTGGGTCTTGAGGTAGATTGTTTTCTAATTTTCTGAGAAATCACTATACTGATTTCCAAAGCAGCTGAACAAATTTGCACTCCCACCAGCAATGGAGGAGTGTTCATTCCCCTTACCCCACATCCTCTCCAGCATAAACTGTCATCACTGTTTTTGATCTTGGCCATTCTGACAGGTGTAAGGTAGAATCTATACCTTAACAAGTGTGTGTATATATATATATATGAATAATGTTTAAGTTTTCCACAATGAACAATACATTTTCCTGCAATAATCTTGTAAGTTTCCAGGAAGAAGATGGGTTCCACAGTAACGATTCTACCTGGTTGATATGTCATTATGCTGATAGCACCAGTTTAAGATTGGTTTTGTGTTACAAACTGCTCAAGAGGATTTCAACTTGACAAGCTGAGATGGTAAACCTTCTTACAACATTCTGGCCAGAACTTAAAATAACAACTTCACGAATGCCGTACCAACTACTCAAAGACTATGTGCAACTGTACTAGACAATAATCTTGAAACTTAGAATTTTTATAGGATTCCATAGAAATATCATCACCCTCAATGACAGCTGGAAGTAATTCTAGAAAATAATATCCCCTCAAACAACAAAGTTAGTCCTTAGGGCTAGGATCACTATTAGCATTTGATTATTAGTGGTATGTGGTTGAAGGTAGAAATCCAGTAGGTTCAGATATCTCTCTTTGGTCTCCTGTACTATAAATGCAGTCAAAAAGCATGTGTGGCCTTCTTGGATGCTGGATTCAGTTTCAGTTTTCAACACCAGCAGACGACTTTAGATTGCTTACCTTACTGTGAGCTTATCCCCAAATAAATAAAACTGTGTTATACTCCATGCCAGGCTATTGTGGAACTCTTTTATAAGCCAACTCTTGGGCCTCCTTTCTACATAGAGATGCCAATAATTACCTGTTTCACAAGAAACTGAACAAAATCAGAAAACTCCTCAGTCACCATTCATCACTCCCTATATAACCAAATCAAATTGTCTCTACTTCATTCTGTAACCTGGTCTTCAATATATCTCCATTTTCCTAAAGTAGATTTCAAAATCCTGGTAATTGATAACATTTACCCCACAGGAGACCTGTGTCTTTCATATTCTGTGTTTCATGCAACATCTCATGTCTTATGCAGCATGTACCACCTCTTTTGGTTGAAGAAATACTGCTTAGACCCTACCCTGCTTTGCTGTCTCAACTGTCTTTGAAATATTTAGCTCCAGAATGACTTGTAATTGTTTACATGTCTATCACCATTTATAATTATTTAGTTTGTTTTAAAATGTGCACTGTCAAATATAAATATCTTAACTAAAGCAATTGCAAAATGAAATAAATAAGAAATAAAATAAGAGAGCAAATGTTACTATTGATAATTATGATGTTTTCTCTGCTCTGTATTCCATTTCTTTTGTAGGAGTTACACACCTGTTGTTTTGAGAAAGAAAAAGATCATGGAAATGTACAGTAAATAGTGTTATTTGAACTTGTCTACTTAAAATAAAAATTTCAGTTCTTGAGCCAGATGTTTTATCTAGTCAATGCCAGACATCTGGGTGTTTACATATTCAACAATGATTGTTTAATTTTGCTTTATTCTTTTTCATTTGGTTATTTAGTGTCATGCATAAATAGCTTGAATTCCAAATATTATATAATATAATAAATTTGATTTTGTTTAAGCATGCAAGAAAGGAAATGTAATTTTTTTCTAGTAAAATTTTGATGAATTCCATATAACATATTAGTGTTATTGATCAAGGCATTATACATTAAAAGTTACATATATTCTCTTTATTCCTGCAAATTATGGATTCACAGTGATGGTTTATAAATATTAATATTGGATATGCTGTCCCAGATTATAAAAAGTATCATGAAGAATTTTTATCTGAAAACTTGTCTAATTTAGTCTTCTTTTCTAGCTATTAACATTTTATCACTTTGAGTTTTTACTTAGGTTTGATTTTCATCCCCCACTCCCAGACCATTTTTATATATGACATTTTTCTAGTGATCACACATTGAATAGTATCTCTTGGGTATTAGTTTCTATTCATCTTCTAGATGTTGCTTTCTATTTTAAAATGTTGATGCATTTCTACCTTAAATAACATCTATGCATAAATGCAATCTAATTTTGACATTACAGGCATTGATGAGGCTTCTTGTCTATCAGGAGCTCATGATAGGCCAAAAAAAAAAAAAAAAAAGAAAAAAGAAAAGCTAAGAACATAACCTATTCCAATAAACAACATGATAGGAAAGCTGATTTAAACTGATTTTCTTAATACTACTGGTCTATGATGGTTGCACCATCATCATCTTGGTCAACATTTTAATATCAAAGATTTATTGAGAGTTTCCTTCCTGCTGAATCTCATGTTTTACAGGCTTTATTTTTTTCAACTTTACAATAGTTATAAAAGAGCTGCTGTACTCCAATAAATACTATAGTCTCACCTTCAGATAGCTACAATATGATTCCCTTAGAGTATTCTGTTGGGATACTAAGCAGTGTGAGGAAAGCATATTGCACATGTGAGTGTCTGGGTATCCAGAACTATGGAAACTAGTGTAGCTGTGACAGATATGCTTACAAAATCTGTGATTATCCAAGATAGGGCTAATTTATACTGACTTTTAGTGTATTAAAGTAGGCATTGTAATATTACAAAACATGCAGCACATTGCATAGCATTTCACAAAGATTTCTGATCATGAGAGTCCAGCGTGGCACTAGTGAGCACCCTATAATAAACACAATACACTTTTTCATAAAACAGGATAGCTAACAGCTACAATATTCAATTTTGCCTCCAGTTTGCAGTTTCCTGATATTCCACATGACTTGGGATCTGGATTTTGAAAGCTCCAGAGAAACAGAAATTATTGATATCTTGCAATGAGCATGAACTGATGGTGCCATGTACATCATGAAATCATACAGAGGGAAGTTACTTAAAGAAAGCCAAATAGGAACTGTATCACATGACCTGTGACTATTTTAAATCATTTGAGCCATTTTCTTTTAGGTCTTCTTTGACATACTGTAAGTTGCCGTATGTAAACTAGTGAAGATCTGAGGACATCTGGTCCTGTGGTGGAGTAACACACCAGGTCTTTACACTTGCATAAAATAATGAATGGAAGCACTTTAATGAGAACTCTAAATTTGGCACAAGCATTATTTTCCCTGTTGTGCTCAACAGAGCCTTTTCTGTTTTTTTGCTTGCCATTTCCCTATGCAAATTCCAAGTTCTCAAAGAGGTTTTTGAGAGAGCCTGTGCAATTTCTTCCATGATCCAAGCTCCATGTTCTTTTCATGTAACACATGACAGATAACTAACATCAAATTTTCCAATAATACAACAAACCACATGAAATTAAGCTTTCCAGAACATCTACTAGGTATTTAAATGCATGATATCTTTCCTATTACATTTATTATTCATTCATTCTATTTTCGAATCTACTCAGAAAGCAAGTTATGAGCATACAAAGTAATAAAAATGAAGGCCCTGCATCCTGACAACAGAAAGTATGTTCTCTACTACTTACTAATTCACGTGATTATGGACCCCTTCAGTTGTCATGCCTACCTCTTCTTATTACGGCTTCTGTGACTCTAGTTTATATAACTTTTGTAAAAAATAAAGGGAGCTGTGAATTATAGTCTGGTTATCCTTTGCTTTACCTCTAAAATTTACTTATGAGTGAGTATATACCATGTTTGTCTTTCTGAGTCTGAATTACCTCACTCAGGATGATTTCTTCTAGTAACATCATTTGTCTGCAAATTTCTTGATGTCATTTTTTTATAGTTGAATAGTAATCCATTGTGTAAATGTATCACTTTTTTTTTTTTTATCCATTGTTCGATTGAGGAGAATCTTAGTTGTTTCAAGGTTCTGGCTATTACAAATAATGCTGTTCTGAACATAGTTGAGCAAGTGTCCTTGTGGTATGATTGAGTATCCTTTGGGTGAATGCCTAAGAGTGGGTCTTGAGGTAAATTAATTTCTCATTATCTGAGAAGTCACCATACTGGAGGGATTATATGAGCAAGGCAGGGGTCAAGATCAGGACGGGGAAACCCACAGAAACAGCTGACCCAAGCTTGTAGGAGCTATCAGACTCTGAACTAACAGCTGGGGAGCCTTCATGGGACCAAACTAGGCTTTCTGAATGTGGGTGACATTGGTCTGTTTGTGGGGCCCCCAGTAGTGGTACCAAGATCTATTCCTGGTGCCTGTGTTGGTTTTAGGAGTAGAGGATGAGTGGTGGGTTTGAGGAATCGAGGGAGCAGGAAGAGAGGTTGAAGAGGGGAATTTTGTTTGGTATGTAAAATGAATAAAAAATTTAAATATATATTTAAAAATGAATGGAGATAAAGTCTGTAGAGTATAGGGTTCTGCATGAAGTAAACTCTCAATAAATCTTTGATATTATATTGTTTACTATTGTGATGATGATATAACCATCTTAGAGCAGTAGTATTCAAAGGACTCAGGTTTAAATCAGGGACAGACAACATCTGTGTAGATTCATAATTACCTACCACCCTAAGGTTTAGTAGAAAGGAGTTGTGGTTCTGCTGGACAGGCAGAGATTGCAGTTTTGAGAAACACTGGACCAAGGAGCTCCAAGACCCATCATATCTTCCACAATGATTTTAGGACACCCTTTACCACACCATTATTTGCACATTATTATTATTATTATTATTATTATTATTATCTCTCATTATTCTTGCTCCTTCTTTCAAGTTTGAAGGAAAGGAGACTCACAACTTTGAAGTGTACATGGGTCAGGCAGGAAAACTTAATGTCTACTCTTTGAAAAGTAGGTTCTCCTTTAATTGTTAGGAAGAAATTCATCTAAACTGTAATCAAAGAGGCTCCTTTGAGCTTGCCTATAACTGGAACACAAGAAAAGACTTAGTGAAGAATGCTTTTCAGTTATAAAAAAGCCTTTTCAAAAAAAATGTAACAGAAGCAAACCCAAACCAGAAGTGTGTTAAAATAGTAACTTTCATGTTAATTATTCAAAAGGTCAAAATTAAATTATTTATACACATGTACTAATAAGATGCTTCAGTTGTGTGTGTGATATGAATCTCTGAGGTTTCTGCCTATAATATTTAGACAAATGCTTTAGTTTTCAATTTTAGCTTTCAATACTGTGTATGAGTTAAAGAAAATGACAGTAGTTGATCCTCATAATGATGTGGTGTGTGGGCCTGAAGCTGGGCCAGGATAAGGCCGAGGGCAGCAGATCTACATAGCAAGGCTCTGTCTTAAAATAAAAGGTAAATGATTTTTTTTAATTTTAAATCACAATTTTTTAATACTTTTCTTCCTCTCTCATACATTACATCGTGGTGACCACAGTGTCCTTTACCTCCACTCCTCTCCTCTCCTCCAGATCTACTCCTCTGAAATTTCTGACCCCGCACAAAAAGAGAGCAGCCACCTCGGGAATATGAGCCAAACACAATTTTTTTCTCCTGAAAACTGAAAGCCCCCAAATTTCTTACACTTGGGGGAAGAATAGAATAACACGATTATCCCCAGCTTCCCCTTCTTTTGACAAACCACCTTTGTAGACAACTACCTTTGAGTTTTGATGAACTCATTTAAGAACAACTGCCTTTTCCAACCCTCCTAAGAATGCAACAGTGAAATGTGCATGTTAGTGAAATGTCTGACTCAGGTGGAGTCTGGTGGATGCAGTTTATCTTGAACCTAGCTGCCACCTGCACTTTACTCTGCAACCCTCATGTTGAAGATGGACTGTGAAAAGAATCAGAAAACCCCAGTCTTTCTTGTAGCAGTTATGTGACAAAAGCAACAAAAGTCTTATCTGTCAGAGGTACCAAGGGGACTTTTTCGTCCATCTCTTCAAAGCCGGGCCAATTCCAGAAGAGTTTTAGACTCCTTCATAGGGATAAGACCTCCACACATGTGAGCAATGCCTTATAAACACAGAATCCCAGAAATTCGTGGTGGTTTCTTGATCTGGCCCTTGAGATTGTGATTTATTGCTGTTTTTAATATTTCATCCTGGGATCTGCTTTGAGCTTTCCAGGGGTTGGATGCCTTATAATGGAAACACTAACTGAGTCAGTCTTCAGAGTCCAGTCATTGCACTGATAACACCAAAGGGACAAGCTATCACCACCAAACAAATAGAGTACAGAGGAAGCTTATCAAATCACTCTTTGTGTGACAGAAATTATTTTGGATCAAAGCCAGATTCTAGAATAAAGTCAAATTATACAGCTGCTCCCCAAACTCTATAAAGCAGCCTAACAATGAGAGCTTTGGGTTTTTGTACTAATATTAGCTCAAACTGGGCCCTTGCTTGACTCTAAAAGCCTGTCACAGCTGTATGGAATAATTTCACTATTAATGGTAGGGTTTTTTCCCTAAATTAAACAGCTGTCAAGTTCTGCCCACACAAAACACACATATATGTAAGCCATTCTTTTTAGAGGGTGGTTACCTTCTTCAACAGAAAGTCATTGTGCCACAAAACAATGTTTCCTTGTGTACTAACAAAAATGACATTTTCACATTTATTCTGTCTTTCCTCAATGTTCAGTTGAGACACCAAATGAAAGTGATTGTCAATAGAGAAACTTGGTTTCTATTTTGTTTAGAATTCAGGCTTCTAGTGAGGCTGATTGTCATGCCCACTCAAACACCCCAGATGCTTCCTATGACTCAAGTCAAAATATGCTATTTGATAAGCTTCCTCTGCACTCTATTTGTTTGGTGGTGATAGCTTGTCCCTTTGATATTATCAGTGCAATGACTGGACTCTGAAGACTGACTCAATTAGTGTTTTCATTATAAGGCGTCCAACCCCTGGAAAGCTCAAATTAATATATATATATATATATATATAAATTGCAATTATATATATATGTGAATTTCAAAATTTTCTCAAATCTTTTTAGTTAATATTTCCCAAAATATTCATAATTTATACTTGTTTTTTTTGTTTGATAAATGTTTTTCTAAGAATTCCATTACCATTATTTCAGAAACACAGAAACAAACATGCAAAAATGTGTCCATCCACTAGTTGGTATCATTTTATGAATGGGTAAACATTCTTTTCTAATAGTGCTTTGACCCAAAGAGACCACAACATGAGATAAAAGAAATTCTTGCAATGTGACACCTGGAAATTCTTCCAGAAAAAAAAAATATTAGAAGATGCTGATTATCACAGACATTTATATTTAGAATATTTTATAGCAAATATTTAAAAACCTCTTTTTTTTGGTTTATGAAACATGGTTTCTCTGTGACTTTGGTGCCTGTCCTGGAACTAGCTCTTGTCCACCAGGCTGGCCTCAAACTCACAGAGATCTGCCTGTCTCTGCCTCCCAAGTGCTGGGATTAAAGGTGTGTGTCACCACTGCCTGGCTTAAAAAACATCTTGATCATGGAGACAAGGCCTTTCAGGCCTTTGTTCTAAAACTCAAATTGCCTTTTTCCTGAATAGACTTAGTAAGGTACTGTGATGCCTATCCAGGTGCAAAGTCTTTACATTTTTGGACTAAGAACAAAGTTAGGAATAAACATTGTATCAGATTGATGTGGGAATCCCTTTGTGTGCTGTGATTACCATTAATGAATAAAGAAACTGCCTTGGCTGGTTGATAGGGCAGAACATAGGTAGGTGGAGAGACCCAGACTAAATGCTGGGAGAAAGAAGGGGAAAGTCAGGGAGACACCATGCATTTGGAGCTGGAGATAGATGTGTTTAAAATTTGCTGGTAAGACATGACCTTGTGACACAGATTAATGGAGATGGGTTAAATTAATATGTAAGAGTTAGCTAATAAGAAGTAAGAGCTAATGAGCCAGGCAGTGATTTAATTAATACAGTTTTTGTGTCCTCACTTCGGTTCTGGGTGACTGGGACAAACTAGTGGCTCCATGTAACATATTGGTGCCAACACAGTGGACTAAATCCATCAAAAACCTGAGAGGGCTTGAAAAAGAATTCTAGGCACAAAAATACAGAGTTTAACACAACTTCTTGCTATTTGCTGGCAGTGTACTACAGCTACATTGAGAGGATTTTCCTGATTCAGCAGTAGCAGCTGCCCAGTTTCAAAAAGGCAGCATCCTGTGTGGACAGTGCTCTTAGCATGAACTCTGGCTATTTGGGGAGACCAAGCATTTGGATGGGGTTTGTGAGCAGCATGCTGCAGCTTGCTTGATAACAATGTGGACCAGCTTTCTGACTGGAACTAAGGCAGTGTGCACTGTTAAGAGGCTCAAGTGGCTCCACCATGCTGGACTGTGCAGAGCAAGTAGGAAGTACAGTATATATCATACTAATTGTGCAGTTTTAGTTTTGGATTAGACAGACAAGCACGCAGTACTGTATTTGACCTAACAATGCCACAGCTTAAGTTTTAAAAAGGGCTTAGCACTTTTAAAAGTGCTCATGGGCGTTTTTGTCTGTGGGGTCCTTGGGCTAACAGGAGACCCTTTTTCTGTGCTGAGGAGTTCTATCCAGATGGGTGAGTGTGTGCCATCCCTGGGGCGGACTATCCCAGAAGGGAGCACAGGGCCCCCCCCAGCTCCTGCTGCAGGGGCTTCTTTGTTACACATGACCCTGCCTCCCCCAAGCCTGCCCAATTGTCTGCAAGATTCTTGGCCCAGGAACAGTTCCTGCTCCTGCACTAAAACTATCCACCCAGAGGGGTGAGTGTCTGCCAGCCAGGCAAGCAGGAAGGTCCCCACAAGGGAGTGCAGGGCACCTTCAGATTCTGCTGCAGGGTCTTCTGTGTTCCACTTGACCCCACCCTCCCCCCATATTCACCCTTTTGTCTGTGGGATCCTTGGACTAACAGGCATCCCTGTTTCTATGCTGAGGAGTTCCATCCAGATGGGTGAGTGTGTGCCATCCCCTGGGCGAACTGTCCCAGAAGGGAGCACAGGGCCCCCCCACAGCTCCTACTACAGGGGCTTCTTTGTTACACACGACCCTGCCTTCCCCAAGCCTGCCCAATTGTCTGCAAGGTCCTTGGCCCGGAACAGTTCCTGCTCCTGCACTAAGGCTATCCACCCAGAGAGGTGAGTGTCTGCTGGTCAGACAGGCAGGAAGGTCCCCACAAGGGAGTGCAGGGCACCTTCAGCTTCTGCTGCAGGGTCTTCTGTGTTCCACTCGACCCTGCCCTCCCCCCACATTCACCCTTTTCTCTGTGATGTCCTTGGACTACCAGGCATCTCTGTTTCCATGCTGAGGAGTTCCATTCAGACAGGAACATTTCCTGCTCCTCCACTGAGGAGATCCACCAGAGAGTCAGTCACAGCAAAGATTGTACCAAGACAGCAAGACTCTCCAGGTTCCATTTGAAGAAAGAGATGGGCAGGCGCCAATGCAAGAATTCCTCCAACAACCTGAAAAGCAACATGACATCACCAGAATCTAGGATCATGCAAAAAGAAGATTTGAATACCCTACTCCAGAAGAAATAGAAGAAATCCACTTTAAACAGAATGTTATGAAAATAATAGAGGACCTTAAATAGGATATGAAAACTGCCATAAAGAAATGGAGATGACAAACAGAAAAGTAGAGGAAATGAATAAATCTCTCAAAGATACCCAAGAAAACCAAGAAAAAGCAATCAAACAGGTAAGGGAAACAGTTCAAGACTTGAAAAATGAAATGTAGGTAATGAAGAAAACACAAACCGAGGGAAGGCTAGATATGGAAAATCTAGGTAAATGAACAGGAACTACAGAGGCAAGTATTACCAACAGAATACAAGAGATAGAAGAAAGAATCTCCGAAACTGAAGATACTATAGAGAAATAAACTCACTGATTAAAAAACAAAACAAATCCAACAAATTCTTAACACAAAACATTCAGGAAATCTGGGACACCATGAAAAGACCAAACCTAAGAATAATAGGGGTAGAAGAAGGAGAAGAATTACAGCTCAAAGGCCCAGAAAATATACTCAACAAAATTATAGAAGAAAACTTTCCAAACCTAAAGAAAGATACTCCTATGAAGGTACAAGAAGCATATAGAACACCAAATAGACTGGATCAAAAAAACCATCCCCTCACCATATAACAATTAAAACACAAAACATACAGAATAAAGAATGAATATTAAGATCTGCAAGGGAAAAAGGTCAAGAAACATATAAAGGAAAACCTATCAGAATTACACCTGGCTTCTCAATGGAAACCATGAAAGCCAGAAGGTCTTGGATAGACGTGCTGCAGACACTAAGAGACTATGGATGCAAGCCCAGACTACTATAACAAGCAAAGCTTGTGTTCACCATTGATGGAGAAAACAAGATATTCCAGGACAAAAACAGATTTAAACAATACGTAGCCACAAACCCAGCCTTTCAGAAAATACTAGAAGGAAAATCACAAACCAAGGAAACCAACAACACCCATAATAACACAGGAATCTGACAACCCTCCACCAGCACAACTTAAAGAAGGGAAACACACAAACACTACCACCAGAAAAAATAACCAGAGTTAACAACCACTGGTCATTAATATCACTTAATATCAATGGACTCAATTCACCTGTAAAAAGGTACAGGTTAAGAGAATGGATACAAAGTCAGGATCCAACATTCTGCTGTTTACAAGAAACACACCTCAAACTTAAAAACAGACACTAACTCAGAATAAAGGGTTGGGAAAAGGTTTTCCAATCAAATGGACCAAAGAAACAAGTGGGTGTGACTATACTAATATCTAACAAAATTGATTTCAAACTAAAATCAATCAGAAGAGATGAAGATGGACACTTTATACTCATGACAGGGACAATTTATCAGGAGGAAGTCTCAATCCTGAATATCTACACCCCTAATATAAAAGCACCCACATATGTAAAAAAAAAATTACTAGAACTCAAAGTATACATCAAACCCCACACTCTAATGGTGGGTGATTTCAACACTCCTCTCTCACCAATGGACAGGTCAACCAGACAGAAACTTAACAGAGAAATAAGAGAACAAACAGATGTAATGAACCAAATGGACTTAACAGATATCTATCGAACATTCCACCCAAACAGAAAAGAATATACCTTCTTCTCAGCATCTCATGGAACCTTATCAAAAATTGATCACATAATTGGCAACAAAACAAAGATCCATAGATACAAAGAAATTATAATAACAACCTGTGTACTATTGGGTCACCATGGAATAAAGTAAGAATTCAGCAATAATTCTAACCCCAGATAGCCTACAAACTCCTGGAAACTGAACAGTCAACTACTGAACCACCCCTGGGTCGAGGAAGAAATAAAGAAAGAAATTAAAGTCTTCCTTAAATTTAATGAAAATAAAGACACATCATACCCAAACCTATGGGACACTATGAAAGTAGTGCTAAGAGAAAAGTTCATAGCACTAAGTGCCCATATAAAGAAAATGGAGAAAGCATATCCATATCCATATCTATATCCATATCTATCACCATGCACAAAACTCAAGTCCAAATGGATTAAAGACCTCAATATTAATCTGACCACACAGAAACTGATAGAAGAGAAAGTGGGAAATAGTAACAACACATGGGCACAGGAGCCTACTTTCTATATAGAACCCCAGTAGCACAGACAATAAGAGCAACAATGAATAAATGGGACCTCCTGAAACTGAGAAGCTTTTGTAAAGCAAAGGACACTATCATTAAGACAAAAAGGCAACCTACTGAATTGAAAAAAATCTTCACCAACCATGCATTAGACAAAGGTCTGATCTCCAAAATATGTAAAGAATGCAAGAAACTAGACATTAAAACTCCAATTAACCCAATCAAAAAATGGGGTACTGAACTGAACAGAGAATTCTCAACAGAAGAGGTTCAAATGGCCATAAGACACTTAAAGTCATTGTCAACCTCCTTAGCAATCAGGGAAATGCAAATCAAAACAACTTTGACATACAATCTTACACCTGCCAGAATAGCTAAAATCAAAAACACCAAGGATAGCCTCTGCTGGAGAGGATGTGCAGTAAGGGGAATACTCATCCATTGTTGGTGGGAATGCAAACTTGTGCAACCACTTTGGAAAACAGTGTGGCGGTTTCTCAGGAAACTGGGAGTCAACCTACCTCAAGACCCAGCAATTCCACTCTTGGGAATATACCCAAGAATGTCCAATTGTACTACAAAAACATTTGTTCCACTATGTTCATAGCAGCACTATTTGTAATAGCCAGAACGTGGAAACAACCTAGGTGCCCCTCAATAGAAGAATGGATAAAGAAGGTGTGGCACATATACACTTTAGAGTTTTACTCAGAGATAAAAAACAATGACATCTTGAATTTTCCATGCAAATGGATGGAAATAAAAAACACTTTACTGAGTGAGATAATCCAGACCCAAAAAGATGATTATGGTATGTACTCACTTATAAGTGGATTCTAGCCATAAATAAAGAACATTGAGCCTATAATTTGTGATCCTAGAGAAGCTAAATAAGAAGGTGAACCGAAATAAAATCATATATTTATCCTCATTGATATTGGAAGTAGACAAGATTCCCAGGCAAAAATTGGGAGCAGGGGGGTGGGAGTAGGGTAAGAGTAAGGGGAGATCGGGAGAGAGAAGGGAGAAGGGTAGGATTGGGGAGAGCTTGGGGGAATGGGATGGTTGGGATGGAGGAAGGGTGGATATGGGAGCAGGGAAGATATCTTAATTAAGGGAGCCATTTTAGGGTTGGCAAAAGACTTGACTCTAGAGGGGTTCCCAGGTGTCTAAAGAGATGTCCCCAGCTGGTTCCTTGGGCATGAGAGGAGAGGGTGCCTGAACTGGCCTTATCCTATAGCCACACAGATGCATATCTTGCATATCACCATAGAACCTTTATCTGGCGATGGATGGAGATAGAGACAGAGACCCACATTGGAGCACTGGACTGAGCTCCCAATGACCAAATGAGGAGCAGAAGGAGGGAGAACATGAGCAAGGAAGTCAGGACTGCAAGGGGTACAACCACCCACTGAGATGGTGGGACTGTTCTAATGGGAGCTCACCAAGGCCAGTTGAACTAGGACTGATGAAGCATGAGATCAAACAGGACTCTGAATGTGGCTGACAATGAGGGCTGACTGAGAAGCCAAGGACAATGGCACTGGGTTTTGATTCTACTGCATGAACTGATTTTGTGGGAGCCTAGTATGTTTGGATGCTCACCTTCCTAGACCTGGATGGAGGGGGAGGACCTTGGACTTTCCATAGGACAGGGAACCCTGACTGCTCTTAGAATTGGAGAGGGAGAAGGAGGGGTAGTGGAGAGAGTGGGAGGGAAATGGGAGGAGGGGAGGAGATGGTAATTTTTAATTAATTAACTAATTAAAAAACATAAAAAATAAATAAAAGTACTCATGGATAGTAAAGAATTACAGATATGCAATAAAGACAAATTGAGATGGGGCAAAGTGTTGGGTATGTAGGCTTTAAAGAGAAGGAAAAAATACACACAGTCATAGTTTAAAGGGAATAAAGAAAAATAAGTCACATAAAGATGGAAAATTCACAGATAGTCTCG
The DNA here is from genome assembly GCF_950005125.1 of Chionomys nivalis. Taxonomy (NCBI): domain Eukaryota; kingdom Metazoa; phylum Chordata; class Mammalia; order Rodentia; family Cricetidae; genus Chionomys; species Chionomys nivalis. The sequence continues at coordinate 15,700,895 of NC_080091.1, read as the reverse complement.
ATGATGTATAATATTGTGTTATCTTTGAATTATTTTGACTGTGTTGGATCTAAGAACAGAGATATATTTTATTGTATGGGCTGCTAAGCTAAAGCAGCAAATATATTATAAAGGTATCATGACTTCCAAATTTGAGTCTAAGTATGTGTTGCTTTGGAAAAGAGGTTCTTCTTTTGTTTTCACAGAAGATGAGAACCTGTGGATTGCTTCTGGACCAATATGGTATGATGGAACAAGACCTCCTGAAAGGCCATCATGAACACCCCAAAAACACCCTCAAAAATACTTTGCTCAATAAACAGAAGAAAGCAGTTTGGAGAGAAAAACTACACCCATATTCCCAAATATTGTTTGTAAATATTTCTTTACATTTAAAGGGGGATATGATATAGACATGGATACTTTGAACTGGTATGGATCTTGGTTTATTGATACAAATTTAAGGTCAATTTTGTTATATGTATATGTATCTCTGATCTTGATTAAGGTATTATGTTTGTGTAGCTCATTTAAAAATTTAATGTATAATTAAGAAATATAGATTAATAGATAATTATATATAATAGTCAAGCTTGTAGTCATGTCAGTTAGATTTTCTAGATGTATCGAGATATATTTCAGATGGATAGGCATTCTTTAAGTCTTTCAAAGACTACAGAATATGGCATTTAAAATGTTTATGAACTTAGATCTTTTCATGACAATGAAACATGTCTGCTTTTGGCAGAACCAATTTCTTCAAGAGGAAGATGGCCGTTGAAGAGGCTTCTTACGGAGTTTGTTAACCATTTGCACAATAAACTGCTCATGTCTGGCTGCATAAACTGGACATTAGGACTCACAGAAAAATGACTGCTGAACTTGCTTAAAGGTGAGACTGTCCTTCGGAGTTCCTGCTTCATGAAAGTGTCTGATAGATATTCTGCAGGACACAAAAGAAAGTGCCTGGCAAAATGACAATATAGGCAGAACTGTCTTTGAAATTTTCTGCTTCATGGAAAAGTTTGCTGGGTACTATGGGCCTGTAGGCTGAAGATGGATGACCCAATGGTACAGAAAAACTATAGGTGACTGTCCAGGCAGCAAGATGTCTTTGTCATTTCTAGAGTTTTGGAAATTGCTTACAATGCACTTATATCCTTCTGAAGTTTTTGATGGAGTTGAAGAATAGACATTATTATAGTTTTCGTTAGTTATGATAAAAGATAAAGTAGATTTAAACATTGGAACTGTAATTTTTGCTTGATAACTGTTTTGTTATATGCAATTTTACTATGTTAATGTTAAAGTCTTTTTTTTAAAATTTGAACAGAAAAGGAAGTTGATTTAATTAGTACAGTTTCTGTGTGCTTATTTTGGTTCTGGGCAGCTGGGATGAACAAGCGGCTCCGTGCAACATTAGCTCTCTTTAAAACAAATGCTGGTGAGGGCATATAGTCTGTTCTCCCTACACTGCAGGTATTTAGGAAATCTAAAATGGAAACATCATCAAATTCCAGTGAGGAAGCTCCCAATCCCTTCCTGTAGAACTATCTTAACAAATCTATTTCACAGAATTAAATATTTTTCATCTTTCTGCTTGGGCTAACACATTATGTCTTCAAAATGCTTTTGTAATAATGAGAGTAATTCAGTTGATGCAGGTGTAGATCTTGATTAAGATGAAAATCCATTGGGGTTTAAGAAACTTCATGGATTACCTAGAAAGTTGAATTTCCTATGGAGACAGGCAAGTCAGCATCAGCCCATCTCTAATAAAGTGTTGAAGATCTAACATATTTAAAAGGTCATTGAATGCAAACTTACATTTTGATATCATTTTGTGTGAAAGAGGCAAAGAGAGACTTAGATTAACAAAATGGTAATCTGAACTCAAGTTATGAGAAAGTTTATAGGAAGTCTTCATAGATGTTTTGTAGCTGCATTACAATTATTTTTATTTATTTTTCAAAATTCATCTTACAGAAGCATAGCTGTAGTAATGTTTCATTTGTATTTTAGTAAATTAAGCTTGCCTGGAGATCAGAAAGCAAAGCATCCAGATGCTGGCTTTTACTTCTACTTCAGGCTGAAATGGCCATCCTGCCTCCAGAAATCTCCAGAATAAGACTGAGAGCTTTCTCCTCCCATTTTATATTCCTCTCCAGGGCTGGGATTAAAGGTGTTCACCACTACTGCCCAGTTTCTATGGCAAATGTGTATGGCTATTGTGATTAACGGTTTGTGCCACCACTGCCTGGTCTGTAAGGCTGAGCAGTGGGACTTCTTTACTCTCTGATCTTCAGGCAAGCTTTATTTATTAAAATACAAATTAAATATCACTACACACAACATCATCATATTTTGCAGTGACACAGGGAGATTTACATTTCCTTTAAAAGAAATGCCACACATAACTGCTACTGCTCACTTTTTCAGCCTTCTATCAGTTAAGCATATATAGACAGTTATTTCTCATGTTTTGACCCCCTGAAAGTAGAAATCCTTAGAGTATTCATAGCTTTAATCTTCTGAAGAGTTATTATAATAGCAAAGTCAAAATGAGAAAACTATTTGGATCAAAACCCAAAACTCTCTTTAACACTTGCAGGAAAAATAATGCTACATTACAGCAATGAAATCAGCCAGATATAGACTAAGAGATCAAATCAACCTATCATCAGAAAATAAAATTGTAAAATCTAATTAAGTCATGTGTCTCTCCATTACCAGACAGTGATTAACACCCAGTCCAAGATGAACAAAAGAAGTGTCAGTCATAAAAAATATGTTATCTGCCTTCTAATTTTTCTCTTGCTTAAGTATGCCATCAATTTCTCTTTGTACTTTAAAATATTTTTGAACTAACATTGGCTCTAAAATTGCATAATGATTTTAAAATAAATAGAATTGTATTCAAGAAACTGTACAGATCTGTTAAATAATGTGTGAAGTTCTTGATTTATTTATTGATGAGTTAATCTGAAGAAATGAAAAAGTTTGTTTTAGTTGTCTTGGTCTCTTCAAGTTTTCTCTTAGTGCCTATTACTCTTATTAAATACATCTTGCTTATTGATCTAAGAAAAGTTTGATTTGTGTGTGTTGACATTTCAAGCTGTAGAAATGAGGAATCCTTATGCCAAAGGCTGGAGATGTGGCTAAACAGTAAAAGTTGCTTAACTGTTCAGTTCCCAGCACTCACTTTGATAAGTTCTCAAGCACCAGTGTTTCCTAAGCCTGTGGCTCAGATGCTCCTGTCTGTCCTTTTTACAAGGGCCTGCACTCATATACTCCTACACATGTCCATTAAAAAGAAATCTTTAAAAGTGTATGTTTTTTAAACAGTGGTGTTACATTTCATAATTTCTGGAAGTCTAATCAACTTCATAGAGTTTTAATATGAATAATAAATAATAATTTCTAAGATTTTATAGTACTTACTATATGCAATTAGCAGCTTAGGGATTTATTTATATTTTCCACACAACAATCCTATAATACAGGAGAAAATAATAAAATACTATTTTAAAATGGACAAATTTTATAAAAATACATCAACTTTCAGGTAAATATGTGGGAGAGCTGAAAATTAGCCACCTGCTATCAGAAACACAGTATTTTTAATAGCCCATGATACAAAATAATAGACTCCATCATTGCCCTTTCATAAACATTGCTGTACTTTGGTCATATTTTCCCTTCACTCTCATTGTTCGTCCCTTTCCCCTACCCTTGATTATCCTTTTTCTCCTGACAAATAGTCCTCCTGCTGTCATGTCTAGAATTCATATCTGAAATAACACAGGTGATATTTTGTCTTTCATTTCCTTACTACCCTCTCTTATGTTCTATTTCTCCTTTTCTTCTGGCATCTTCCTCCCCCTATACATTATCTGTTTTCTGTGTCACATACACACAGATATATGTATATTTATATGTATCTTGCATTATTTGTCTTTCTGCATCTGGCCTTTTTTGCTTAACACGATGTTCTCTAGTTCCATCCACTTTCTGGAAATGATACAACTTTGTCCTTTGCTATTGAGTGGTACACGATTTGAACAAATATAACATTTCTGTGAATGATGCTGACAGATGACTTCTGAGGGTAGAGATGATAAAAAAAATTCTCAAAATATTGAGATGATAGTTACGAAATTCTGATTATACCACATGTACCTGTTTAAAAGGGTGAAGTGTAGGACAAGTAAATTATATATGTATAATCAACTAAAAATATAAGTTCACCACTATAAGTTCCAGTCCTTGCTTATTGTGAATCATGCAGCAATCAATAATGATATTCAAAATTTTATTTTGTACTGCTGAGATTCTTTCAGGTATGTAGTCAAAAGTGACATAGCTGGGTTATGGTAATCTTAGTTTTTTGAGGAACTTCCATTATGTTGTCTATTACAGTTTTACCAGCAGTGTATATAACTTTTGTTTCTCTGCATCTTTATCAGCATTTGTTGTTATTTGTCTCCTTAATTTCTGCCACTCATACTAGGGTAAAACAGAATCCAAATGTAGTTTTAATTTGCTTTTGTCATGGTGGTTAAGGATGTTGAACATTTTTAAAACATTTATTAGTAACTGTACTTCTTATAATTGCCTAATGTATTTGCCTATTTGTTGATTGCATGATTTGTCAGAGTGCTATTTCATTTTTGGAGTTCTTCATAAATTATACATAATGAATCTTTCCGGGTATACAGCTGGCAATAATTGTTTTCCTGACCTGAAGGTTGTCTACCATTCTGTAAAGTCATACTACTAATCATTATACGTCAGCCTCTCTATCATTTTCCCCACTGTGCAAAGGGGATCCTAAAACAGAAATGCTAGATAGATTAGCATATCACAAAATACCTGATCTCAGATTGATAACATCAGCAGAGAGCTTGGTGAGCTACAGAGTCTCATGCTGCATTCCAAATGTCCTACAGAGTCTGCCTAATGTGTGCAGTCAGGATAATCCTGCCGTAAAGAACATTTGTAACTGGGTAGAAATAAGCATGCCTGGAAGACAATGCGTTCCTATTACCTTATTTTAACAGAAATCTGATTAATGTAATTCTTTTTTTTTTGTTTTTTGTTTTTTTGTTTTTTGTTTGTTTGTTTGTTTGTTTTGGATTTTTCGAGACAGGGTTTCCCTGTAGCTTTTGGTTCCTGTCCTGGAACAAGCTCTTGTAGACCAGGCTGGCCTTGAACTCCCAGAGATCCGCCTGCCTCTGCCTCCGAAGTGCTGGGATTAAAGGCGTGCTCCACCACCGCCCGGCTTAATGTAATTCTTTAAAAATGTTTTTCTTAGATCTTCCAGTTCCAGCTATATATTCAGCAAAGAATAAAATTCACAAATGTATGTATAAATAAAATGGGAATAGTTCACCAAATTTAGCCAAGACTGTAAAATTATTGTCATGCTAGACTAATTATGATGATGCCTAGAAATCATTTTTGCCTGTAGGCTCTTATCTGCTATACAAACCACTTTAAAAATGACATAAAATATAATAATAATACTTTTATCCATGAGTACATGCCATTCAGTATAGAAAAGGTCAACATAAATGCAATTGTTGCTAATGAATATTTTTGATACATCTAGTAATGTAATATTTTCCATTACTTATTTCAATGTTGTGACTCCTAAATATATAGAAAGGTATGTGTCTAGGAAGTTTGCTAGATTTATCAGTTATGTTTTATATTCTGTGGAAAGCCTGTAATGGGGGAACTATCCATGCACATACTTATAATTGTTGCTGTGTTTTTTGCTGTCTTCCTTGATTAGATTGATACAATTAATTAAACACATCCACAGGTATAATGGCAAATTATCTTAGACATATCACTTTCTTGCCACTGGATCCATATTTCCTTTCTCTCAACAGTATCTGATTTAATTTAAAGTGATTCTTGCAAAGGTTAGAACTTTGTACACTAGATGTGTTTTGATTTGATTTGTACTTTTAAGGGTTTTTCTTAGATTTCTTACTTTTGGTTTTGAATTTAATTGAGTAGGAAATGTATACTTTACAATAGGATTCCTGTGTTATAGTCTACCCTGCTTTATTTGTGTTAAATAAAGCATTAAAAATCACTCTTGACTAGGCATCAACAATGGAAAAAAGCAGATCTTAGAGCAATCAATTCTTGCAAAGGTTAGAACTTTGTACACTAGATGTGTTTTGATTTGATTTGTACTTTTAAGGGTTTTTCTTAGATTTCTTACTTTTGGTTTTGAATTTAATTGAGTAGGAAATGTATACTTTACAATAGGATTCCTGTGTTATAGTCTACCCTGCTTTATTTGTGTTAAATAAAGCATTAAAAATCACTCTTGACTAGGCATCAACAATGGAAAAAAGCAGATCTTAGAGCAATCAATGTGCTTTATGTGTCTGGTATAAATAATATGCTTACTGGGCTTGGAAATGAGATCACAAAGTCAAGAGCAGACCTTGTAGTCTTTCTTTCCTTATCATCATATGGGGTAGTGAAATCTTGTGAGAAGATTGAATTAATATTGCATAGCTTATATAGTTTCATCATTTGTTATATGGTATATATGTTATATCTCATGTGTATCCACATATTCTCATAACAAACTATTACTAACAGTTATTTGAATTAGGGATCTGGTGCAGTGGTAGAATGCTGGATTACAGTGGAAAAGAGTCTCTGGCATAAATAATGAAATGAGATAAAAATAGGTATAACTCTACAAATTGCAAATTAAAATTATTTTCAAGCCTTTGAAATGTTCACAAACCATAACAATTAATTTTCCTTGTACAATAAATATTCTCTATGATAGTGCTTCTCTAAACATTGACTGTACATACAACATTGAATCTTGCCTAGGGCTTGTGAGATAAGACTGCATATTGATTAATTTAAGCATTTGGTGTGAAAAGTAATTAAAGTTATTTTGGAAATTGTTCAAGGCAATATAATTGTTTCACAGATCCATCTTGGCATATTAGACTAGAGGAAAGGGTATTTAAAATTAACAGGACAGTGTTTAAGGAAAATGTGTTAAGCATCAGTAGAGATATCAGTACTTGAATGGAGCCAGGTCAGGAACAAGAATCAGGGCCACGGATAGCTCCTGGAAACACTTGCAGAGACAGATTCTGAGACCTTCTCTTCAAAATGCAAGACTTGAATTGCTGCCATCACCTCAAATTTGGACTATTCAAAACGGTTCACCTATAACCAAAACAAAATAAAACAACAATAAAATGCATAGCTTACATAAAAAAATAGGTTTGTCTTTCCCTTTTAAATATTTGTTTATATTTATTTATTATGTACCAGTCTTCTGTCTGCATGTGTGACTGCATAACTGAAGAGGGCACCATATACCATTATCGGTGGTTTTGAGTCACAATGTACTTGCTGAGAATTGAACTCAGGACCTCTGGAAAAACCAGTGCTCTTAACTGCTGAGGCTTTTCTCCAGCCTGTGGTTCTATCTTAAATATAAATATTTTCTGATTCCCATAGACTTTAAGAGTTTCTTTTTCAGAAAATAATTTAATTTTGAAGGTATTAGTATCCAAGAGCTCAGTGTACTCATAAGATTACTGATGACAGAATATGTTTCGAGTCTTCAAACAATTCAAGGACCATATATCTACTGTTCTACTCAGTGACTCTTGATATGTGATACAGTATAAACACAATGCCTTTAATTATCCAAGTAAACTTATCCTATCCAATTACAGACACATGGTCAATTTAATCCTTTATGGAAAACTTAAAAAAGTCATTCTTTTGTACTTTTTTTTTACTGTGATCAAAGAGATAACCAAGTGACAATTTAAAGAAAGAAATTACATATGATTAATCATAATTACAGATGGTTCAGTCCTTGACTCCATTGATTCTTTGTCTATGATAATATAAAACATGACCATAGGAGCATATGACAGTTTATTACTCACCTCATTGTACAAAGGGAGCAGTGAATAAAATAGATAGATCCAACTGCAACCCATTAAACTCTGTAACCTACAAGACCCACTCTGCTGCCCAAACTCATGAAATTCATCCTCCTCTTATAATGAGCCACCCCCCTCCAGTACCAGCAGTCCCTAGAGGTACAAGCACCACTTGTACCAACTAGAAGAAGAAGTGAGAGACTGATTTCACAGCTAAACTACCCCAATTGCTAGGTCCTAAGCCACTGGTCACATTCTGTGCCCTTCTTCTAGCATCTCAGCACCAACAGCTGGTTGGCTGGCAAGAGTCCTATGGACAGGCCACTCCACCACCTCTGTGACCCATTGGACTCTTTAACCTACAAGACCATTCCATAACCCCAAAGCAACAAATCATCATAGTCCCACTGACCAACCATCCCAGGCAACATCAATGTCCTCTAGAAGCACAAGATTCAACTATACCATTTGGGAGGACAGGCCCTACAAGCACAAGTAACACCTACACTAGTTGAAAGAACAGACCCACTCTCCTTCCCATCCCTCCCTACCCCAGCACCCTCCCCATGAACATCCCTCTTCAGCAATATTGTCAGATACTATAGACACAAGTGCCACCCACACCAGTTAGAAAAACAGGCACAGGCAAAACACACCAGTTGGAAGAACTGACCCCATAGGTACAAGCCCACACCAGTCAAAATAACTGGACAATACACTGTATCTAAGCACCCAAACCTCCACAAATCTCACATGAGGCAACCCTATGCAACCAGAAAACTAGCTAATTACCAGAACCCTTGGCCATTCAGACCAAAAGACAATAAAGGAAACAGACAATAAAGGAACAAAATACACATCCAACAAAAACATCACAAAATCAACACCTGTACCAATAATTATTCCAAACTCAGATGGGTAAATAGCAGTACAAGAAATATATTAAAGAAAATAAAGAGCAATATGACACCACCAGAACCTAGTAGTTCTACAACAACAAGACCTGATCATCCCAATGCATTTTAAGTAGAAGTATATGACCTTAAAAATAACTTTATGAAGATAATAGAGGCTCTTCAAGAGAAAATGAAAAATTCCTTAAAGAAACTGAAGAAAAGACAAACAAAAAATCAGAACAAATTAATAAATCCCTTAAAGAAATGCAAGGAAAAAAACAGATGCAGGAAATAGTTCAAGACTTGAAAATTGAAATGGAGACAATAAAGAAAAGATAAACCAAGGGAATTCTGGAAATAGAAAATCTGGGTAAACACTTAGGAACTACAGATGCAAAAATAACCAACAGGAGATTGAAGAAAGAATTTTAGATGTTGAAGATACAATAGAGGGAATAGATTCATCAAAGAAAATGTTAAGTCCAAAAAATCCTTAACACAAAACATCCAGGAAATCTTGGATACCATGAAAAAACCAAACCTAAGAATAATAGGGAAGAAGAAGAAGAATTCCAGCTCAAAGGAACAGGAAATATATTCAATAAAATTATAGAAGAAAATTTTCTCAACCTAAAGAAGAACAATCTTATGAACGTATAAAAAGCTTACTGAACACTAAATAGACTGGACCAAAGCTAAGTCCCTTCAACACATAATAAGCAAAACACTAAACATACAGAATAAATAAAGAATATTAAGAGCTACAAAGAAGAAAAGGTCAAGTAACATGTAAAGACAGACTTATCAGAATCACATGTTTTCTCAACGGAAACTCAGAAAGAAAAAGGGTCTCAGATAGATGTTTTGCAAACACTAGGAGACCATGAATGCCAGCCCAAACTATAGTACTCAGCCAAAGATTCATTCACCATAGGTGGAGAAAATAATATATTCCATGACAAAACCAGCTTTAAACAATACCTATTTACAAATACAGCCCCACAGAAAATACTAGAAGGATAACTCCAACCAAGGAAATTAGTTTACCAATAAAACACAGGCAGTAGGTAATCTCACATATGGAAATCCCAAGAAAACACACTCATACAATCACTCTCACCAAGAAAACAAAAGGATCAATCATTGATTATTAATATCTCTTAATATCAATGGAGTCAATATTCCTATAAAAAGAATCAGGCTAACAGAATAGATATGAAAACAAGATCCATTCTTCTGCCGCATGCAAGATACATGCCTTAATTTCAAAGACAGATATTATCTCAGAGTATCAAGGGTTGGGAAAATTTTTCCAATCAAATGGACCTAAGAAACAAGCAAGTTTAGCTATTATAATATCTAATAAAATAGACTTCCAATTAAAGGTAATCAAAAGAGATGGAGAAGAATATTTCATATTCATCAGAGGAAAAAAATATATGAAAATGAAGTCTCAATTCTGAACATTTTTGGCCCAAATACAAGTACACCCACATATGTAAAAGAACGAACTCTACACATTAATAATGGGAGATTTTATCACCTCAGTCACATCAATGGACAGGTCTGCCAGACATAAAAGTAATGGTGAAATAAAGAAACAGATGTCATGACTCAAATGGCCTTATCAGACATCTTCAGAACTTTCTACCCAAACACAAAAGAATATACCTTCATCTAGGCACCATGTAGAACCTTGTTGACTGAGGCTTCTGTCCTACCTGGTCCTGCAGTTCTTCAGTGTCAAAGAAATCACACAGAAGTCTACATTAATTAAAAACTGATTGGCCTAGTATCTCAGACTTCTTATTAATTCTTATAAATTAATTTACTCCATAATTGTTGTGTTAGCCACGTGACTTGGTACCTTTTTTGGTGAGTCAATCACATCTTGCTTGCTCTGTGTCTGGTTTTCTCTCTGTCTGGGTGACTACTGAAGACTGAAACTTTTCCTCTTCCCAGAATTCTTGGTGCCTAGCCTATACTTCTTACCTGGTTACTGGCCAATCCATGTTTATTTAAAATACAAGTGACAGGGTACAGACCATTTTCCCACAGCATAACTGTCTCTAAAATTGACCACATTCTCATTCACAAAGCAAACTTCAATAAATACAATTAAATTGGAATAACCCTCTATATCTTCTCAGACCACCATGGCTTGAAGTTAGAATACAACAACACAAATCATAGAAAGCCTACCACCTCATGGAAACTGAGTAACACTCAGCTGAATCAACACTGGGTAAAAGAAGTAATATACAAAGAAATTAAAGACTTCCTAGTGTTCAATGAAAATGAATGTGTAACATACCCAAACTTATGGGTCACTATGAAAGCAGTGCTAAGAGGAAAGTTCATAACACTAAGTGCCTACATAAAGAATTTGGAGAAATCTCACACTAGTGGCTTAGCAGAACACCTGAAAGCTCTAGAACAAAAAGAAGCCATCACACCCAGGAAGTAGTTGAAAAGAAATAATCAAACTGAGGGCCAAAATCCATAAAATAAAAACAAAGAGAACAGTACAAAGAATGAACTAACCAAAGAGTTGGTTCTTTGAGAAAATCAACAATATTGAGAACCCTTTATCCAAACTAACCAAAAGGCAGAGAGACAACATCCAAACTAACAAAATCAGAAATGAAAAGAGAAGCATAACAATAGATACTGAAGAAATTCAGAGAATTATTAGGTCATACTTCAAAAATCTATACTCCACAAAATTGGAAAATAAAAGAAATGGACAGTTTTCTGGATAGGTATCATATATCAAACTTAAATCTATATCAGATAAACAATTTAAATAGACCTATAATACCTAAGCTAATAAAAGTAGTCATTAAAAACTCCCAAGCAAAAAAAAACAAAACAAAACAAAACAAAACAAAAAAAACAGAACAGATGGTTTCAGTGTAGAATCCCACCAGAATTCCAGAATTCCAAAAAAGAGCTAGTACCAATACTGCTCAAGTTGTTCCACAAAATAGAAACTGAAGGAGCAGTACCAAACTCTTTTTATGGGGCTACACTTACCCTGACATCCAAACCATACAAAGATACAACAAAGAAAGGAAATACAGACAAATTTCCCTTATGAACATGTATGCAAAAATACTCAATAAAATATTTTCAAACTGTATCCAAGAGCACATCCAAAAATCATCCACCAGGATCAAGTTGGCTTTATCCCAGAGATACAGGGATGTTTCAATATATGAAAATCTGTCAGTTTAATCCACTTTATAAACACATTGAGAGAAAAAACCCACAAGATCATCTCACTAGATGCTGAAAAAGCCTTTAATAAAATCCATCACCCTTTTATGAAAGGTCTTGTAGAAATTAGAGATACAAGAAACATATCTAAGCATAATAAATGCAATCTACAGCAAGCCAACATCCAACATTAAATTAAATGGAGAGTAACTCAAAGCAATTACACTAAAATCATGAAAGAGACAAGGCTGTCCACTCTTTCAATAGCTATTCAATATAGTACTCGAAGTCCTAGGTAGAGCAATAAGGCAACAAATGGAGATCAAAGGGATACACATTTGAAAGGAAGAAGTCAAACTTTTGCTCTTTGTAGATGATATTATAGGATACATTAGTAACCCCAAAAATTCTACCAGAAAAATTGTACAACTGAGATAAACAGGCAGAGAATGAAATCAGAGAACTATCATCCTTTACAATAGCCACAGATAATCAAAATATCTTCAGATGACTGATGTGTGAAGTCCTTCTGTATATGTGTTACTTTTATTGGTTAATTAATAAAGAAACTGCCTTGACCTATGATAGGGCTGAGTAGAACTAGTTGGGGAAAACTAAACTGAATTCTGGGAGAAAGGAGGCGGAGTCAGGGAGAAGCCATGTAACCTCTTCCAAGGAAAGACATGCTGGGACCTTGCTGGTAAGCCTCAGCCACATGGCAATATGCATATTAATAGAAATGGGTTAACCAAATATATAAGAGCTAACTAGCCATATGCTTAAGTGATTGGCCAAGCATTGATTTAAGTAATATAGTTTCTGAGTGATTATTTTGGGAGTCTGAGTGGCTGACCAGGAAGCAAACAAGCAGCCTCCTCCAACAGATAACTCTAACCAAACAAGTGAAAGACCTCTATGACAAGAACTTTAAGTCTCTAACAATAGAAATTAAAGAATATATCAGAAAATAGAAAGATCTTCCATGCTTTCAAATAGGTAGAATTAACATAGTAAAAATGGTAATCTTACCAAAAGCAATCTACAGATTCAATGATTTCCCCATCAAAATCTCAACATAATTTTTTACAGATCTTGAATGAATAATACTCAACTTCATTTGAAAAAATAAAAATCTCAGGATAGCTAAAACAACGCAACAATAAAGGTACTTCCAGAGATATCACCATCTCTAAATCAAGCTCTACAATAGAGCTATAAAAAGAGTTTGTTTGGTATTGGCATGAAAATAGAAACATGTATCTCTTAACAAAGAAGCCAAAAATACACAGTAGAAAAAAAAATGTCTTTTTCAACAAATGGTGCTGGCATAACTTGATAGTAGCATGTAGAAGAACATATATAGATTCATATCTATCACCCCGAACAAAACTCAAATCTAATTAAATCAAAGACCTCAATACAAATCCAGGTACACTTAACCAAATAGAAAAAAAAATGGAAGTAACCTTGAACACTTTGGCACAGGAGTCTACTTCCTGAGTATAACACCAGTAGCACAGATGCTCAGAACAACATTTAATAAATGGGACCTCCTGAAACTGATAAGTATCTGTAATGCAAAGGAAACTGTCAATAAAACAAAACAACAGCCTTCAGAATTGGAAAAGATTTTCTCCAACCCCACATCTGACAGAGAACTGATCTTCAAAATATATAAAGAACTCAAGAAACTAGAAATACCAAATAATCCAATTACATAATGGGGTACAGATCTAAACAGAATTCTTAACAGAAGAATCTCAAATGACAGAAAAACATTTAAGGAATTGCTCAACATTCTTAGTCACCAGGGAAATGCAAATCAAAATGACTCTGAGATATCATCTTATACCTGTCAGAATAGCTAAGATCAAAAACATTGATGAGAGCTTATGCTGTAAGAATGTGGAGTAAGGAGAACACTCTTTTACAGCTGGTGAGAGTATAAGCTTGTACAGTCACTTTGGAAATCAGTATGGTGATTTTTCAGAAAATTGGGTATCAATCTACGTCAAGATCCAGCAATATCACACTTAGGCATATACCCAAAGGATACTCAATCATACCACAAGGAAACTTTCTCAGTTATGTTCATAGCAACGTTATTCCTAACAGCCAGAACCTAGAAACAAACTACATGTTCCATAACTGAGGAATGGATAAAGATAATGTGGTACATTTATAAAATGAAGTATTTCTCAGTGGTAAAAAAAAAAAAAAGAACAAAACATGACATCATTAAATTTGCAAGCAAATGGATGGAACTAGAAAAAAATCCCAAGTAAGGTAACCCAGACTCAGAAATACAAACATGGTATGTGTTCACTCATAAGTGGATATTAGATGTAAAGCAAAGGATAACCAGACTGTAATTCACTGCCCTAGAGACTCTATATAGCAAGGAGAGCCCTCAGAGGGACACATGGTTCATCCTGGTTATTTCATTCACTGTAGTGATAAAAATTGATCTATGCAGGCATAAAAAATAAAAACAGCATGCCTTCATTAAGGGTATATTTTTATTCTCCCTTTTCTGCTCAATTCTGCCAACTCAGCAGCCATGTCCTCATCTTCTTGTTCTAGCACTTATATTGAGTCCAAAGCATTGTGATCAGAATAGGCATCATGAGACCTTCACAGCAACAAGGTCTTTACTAAAACCCAAATAATGGAGCTAAATCTGTATTCAGTCACTCTCCTGGGGCCGTGTTTGTCCTTAGAACTCATAGAAACCTGTCATTTCTTCAGATTAATAGACAGTGTAAAAATCAGAGCAAGTTAAGTTGTTTTTGCAAGTATATTACGTTTTCCATTTGATTTTTTACTTATTATCTGATACTTCAAAGCAAAAAATTATATACATCCCGGAAGCTACATTAATTTTTTGATAAAGTAATCCATTACAAAATATGAAGATCATAAGTTTGCTTCGATTAATGATGTTTTTCTTTTCTGCGTTGGGTTTCGTCCTTTAAACCTTTGAAGAATGAAAAAAGCAAACAAAAATTGTGTAGTCCTTTATATGCAACTTTCAGATTTGTTTTGCTAAGATTATATGATCTTTTCAAAATGGTATAAATTTATAAAGTGATCATATTTGGTAATTATGAAGCTCCATCTATTTATACTACCTTATATGTAGCTTGATTGCAAATGAGCTGATGGAGCTGAAGCAGGTAGCTATAATCACATCATTAATGGGCATCTTTCTTCTTGGTCAGGATGAGGATTTTTCACAATGCCCAAGAGTCTTTTTGTGACATTTTATATAAAACGTAGAATAGGAAATATTGGATGTGTACACTAAGAAGAAGTGAGCAAATCTGGAGTAAAGACATTGAAAATAAATAATAGAATCTTTGAGAGATATAAATTATTCCAGATAAATTTTCTGGACAAACAGTGTAGATAAATTCAGGATGTGATGTATTGTCTCAAAGCATAACACAAAAGAAAGGAAAATGTAAAATTGAACAAAGAGCAGTTTTCTATTTTTATTCTTGCCAAAAAATAATGCACTCAAGTCAGAAACAAACTAAATAGAGAATAACTAGATGCTAGAATGTCTCCAGGTGGGTATAAAATTAATATTGTATATTTTCTGAACAGTTACAACAAAATGGCAACTATTTTCTAGAACACAGAAACAAACCTAAATTTTGAACTCTACATTTGGTGATGGTTTATGGTGAGATTTTAAGGCATAAGTCTAAAAGCTAAATGTAGAAGAAAGCTGGAAGGAGTGCGAAAGTGATAAAAACACAATGTGTCAATAGCTAATTAAGCTTGGGTGTGGGCAGACATGCCTCTCGCTACATGGCACAGAGCTGGTAGTTATGTAATAACTGGGTTTGGACGAGTAAAGTGGCCTGTGGCATAGGTAAAAGGAGGTGATACCTATAAATCTGAACAGGACTGATGTCTTGTTGAATGTGGAAGTGGAAGGGGAATGGTGCATTAGAGCAAACCTCTGAAGAAATTAATGTGCTCACAAATTCAGAGTTGATGTGCAGCTCTGAGTACTTGAGCCGCAAATGAAATTGCTTTATCGTTGTCTTAGTTACTGGGAAGAATGACATCATTTCTTACAGTTGCTATTTCTAGTTTTAGTGTTGCAGCGAGACCACTGTAACAACTAAACCTCTGCCAGAACCAAAGCACACTGGACCCAAACAAAAGGGCAATACAAGCCCACTTCCTCACTAAAGCAATAAAAATCATCTCTCGAAAGAATATAGTGTTTTGACATTGAACATATAATCTCATGCTCTATTGCTTCATCAATGACCCCTGCCTGTTCTTTTCGCATCCTCAAAGGGCTTTACACACAAACAATAGAGAGTTGGGTAGAATATTTTTAGCTGTATATATAAAGTGTATTTTAAAAATCTTATTTTTAGACATTGTATGTTTATATATAATTATGTAAGAAGCAGCTGTGCTGTATAAACCTTCAGTTTTTAAACATTGCTTCAGCATTTTCACAGATTGTTAAACTTAACCAGAGTTTTAATCTCCAATTTAATTAACCAATTAGTTCATTTCATAATGTTTTGATTGCATGGCACGTCAAAGACCATTTTTTGAGTTTAGGGATCCAAAGACACACAAGACAGTTTGTGAAGAGGCTTTTGAGTGACTCAGCAATGCACACTACTGTAAAGCATTGAAGAACTACAATAATTGTGTTAGAAAACAATAGCAACACAATGGAAGAAATGATGGTTACAGTGGATAAGGCTTCTTGTAGAACCTATCCAAGTGAGACTGAAAGAATGTTCTTCTAGCCCCACTCAGATAAGGGGTAAGAGGCCAGGGCAGGTATAAGAAATAAATTTACATGAGACTGAGTCAGGTGGCATTTTAATGTAAAGCCAAGAATTTGTATATAAGTACATTAGTGATAAAAATAAACCCTAGAAAAGCAGTAGCTAAGGAAAAGAAGAGTAACAGAAAGGTAATAAAGGAAGGATATGTCTAGGAGAGAAAATAACACAGAGCTGGTCACCTCCTAACATCTCACACAGTAGTATTTGTTTAATTAATATAGATGTCATTAAAAGTATTTCTACTACATTTATGTGCAGAAGAACACGAGAAGAAGGATTTAGAATTAAGTTAAGATGGGTGTGGTGGTACATGCCTTTAATCCCAGCACTCAAAAGGCAGAGGCAGGTTGATCTTTGTGAGTTCGAGACCAGCGTGGTCTACATAGTGAGATCCACAACAGTCAGGGCTACACAGAGAACTCTTGTCTCAAAACACCACCACCATCATCACCACCACCAACAAAAGATTAGTTCACTAAAAGTTCAAATGCAGTCCTGATCTGCCTATGCATTGTCACCCCATTGATACCCTGGTACTTCATGCTACCCTGGTAGCTAAGAACTCTCATGCACAAGGGACATAGACTGTTGCTAAAAGAAAAAGGCTGTAGTGGTCTTAGAACAGGAGCACATGTGGCAGAACATGGGTCAAATTAAACTAAAAATTGTTGAACATCGTCAAGCCCATGCATAACACTCCCATTTTATTTTGTCTTTTGATTTTTTAAATTTTATTAGGAACTGTCCCAAAATAAAAAATATAAAGGTATGCTAAAGCCGGGCGGTGGTGGCACACACCTTTAATCCCAGCACTTGGGAGGCAGAGGCAGGCGGATCTCTGTGAGTTTGAGACCAGCCTGGTCTACAAGAGCTAGTTCCAGGACAGGTTCCAAAACCACAGAGAAACCCTGTCTCTAAAAACAAAAAAAAAAAAAAAAGAAAGAAAGAAAAATGGTGTGCTAAACCTTAGTAGATACCTCTTCAGAAATCATACCACATGTATCAATAGTATATATGTTTGAAATAGTACCAATGGCTGACAATATTTGAAATGACTCTTAGTATCATTAGTCATTAGGAAAATACAAGTCAAAATCACAGTGAGCTATAAACTCATATTTATATGGATGTCTATAATTAGTACCAGCACAATACATATATAGTTTGATATTTTTTCTACACGCAAATTCAATATTTTCTTTTGTAATGTATTATACCTCCCCCCCTCTAGTTTTCCTCTTTCCACAGTTGGGAGTCTGTCTCTGATATTGGGAAACTGGGTTTCAATTTTCTTTTTTAAATTTAAAATTGTTTGTGAGTATTTAATATATGAGTACTGTATTCACATCATTTCCACTCACCATATCCAGATTTTTTTATGCTCCCATTCCCTTCCAAATTTATAACTTTTTACACACACACACACACACACACACACACATCTGAAGAAATATCCTCTAAAGTTTGGCACACCTTTATATTTTCTGATTTGGGGAACCATTGAAGACTGTGCCTAATAAAACTTTATGCATACATACACACACACACACACACACACACACACATATATATATATTCTTCTGAGTCTATTTGGTGTTGTTCATATGTCTAAATGTTAAAGAATGGTCATATGGAATTGGATGACCTATCAAGAGGTTTGTTCTTTGAAAAGACTAATTCTCCCTCTCCCAGTAGCTAATGTGTTTAGCTCTCCTTTTACAGCAGTGGTTCTCAACGTTCCTAAATCTGAGAACCTTTAAAACAGTTCCTCATGGGGCTGGAGAGATGGCTCAGAGGTTAAGAGCATTGCCTGCACTTCCAAAGGTCCTGAGTTCAATTCCCAGCAACCACATGGTGGCTCACAACCATCTGTAATGGAGTCTGCTGCCCTCTTCTGGCCTGCAGGCATACACACAGACAGAATATTGTATACATAATAAATATACAAATATTTAAAAAAAAGAAACAGTTCCTCATGATGTGGTGACCCTAAACATGACATTATTCCATTGCTACTTCATAACTACAATTTTGTTATTACTATAAATTACAATGTGAATATCTAGTAAAAGGATATCAGATATGTGAACCCTAAAGGGGCTGCTGCTCACAGGTTAAGAAGCACTGATCCAGAGGCATAGCCTTGTGAGATTTCTCCCATTCATGTTGGCACGTACTTGGCACTTTGCAAGTCTCCTTAAGGTTACCACATTGTTGCAGTTTAATGTCATAAATAGAAGACACCGTCTCACAGCTGATGTCCTAGTTATCAGGCTCTTACAATATTTCTGCACCTCTCCTACGGTGTCCCCTGTGTCTTAGGTATAGGGGCTATTATATAGATTTATCAAATGAAGTTAGACATCCTATAATGAATTTTTCTTTGCATTTATGTCAGTTGTAGATCCCTGTGATGGTCTCTATCTGCTGCTAAAAAGAAACTTTGTTACTGAGAGGTAGAAGTCATACTTCTATGAAAGTATAAGTATTGAGATTACAGTTAAAATTACAGTGGTCTAGAAAGACATGAGGCAACAGTAGGTTTTTTTGTTAAGAGTCATGACTGCCCTTTCCATGAGCATTTGGATAGTTTTAGAACACTAGCCATGAACTCCTTCCTTTGAGCAGACCTGAAGTCCAATGAGATACCTGTTATTTGCCCTGAAGTTATATATGTCACTATTGTACCATTGTGGGTGTCCTCCCATGCTAGCAATCAACGTGGTTCATTAGATTTATAGCTAGTTGGGATTGCTGACTACTTTTCTTTCTTGGGAATTTGCACAGCACCTTTAGAAACTATGAGAACTAGTCCTCAAGTAGGAGGCATCCAGGTCAGCTACAGCTCAATTTCTCCAACTCTATTGTCTTTAATGTGTGGTGATGTCAGTAATAGGGTTTTATCTTCAAGCTCTCGGAGGCAACCAAAGAAAGCAGCAATAAGAATGATACCATGGCAGAGAGAGTGAGAAATAGTAGGACATGGGTGTTCCACACATACACATACATCTATAGAAACACATGCAAATATGTATATATACACACATTATACATATATAATATACACATCTCTACATAAACACCTATGCATACATGCATTCAAAAAGTCAACTAAATCCATTTAATGTTGACCATGTGTGTATACATATGTTTAAGGCTGATAACTTGGGATTGTCTAACCTTTTGGTGAGTTCTTCCTTTGAGAAAATGAGTTGTACCCCTCCCAGCAGCTACTGATTACCTGTAGCTCTAGCAGTGGGACTTCATGCAATGTATTCCATCCCTATTACCAGGTTGACTGGTGTGGTCACTGTGCAGGTGTTTGTTTAGGCAACAATGTCCTTAAGATTTCATGGGTGCTTCCAGACAGTGCTGGTGCATGCCTTTAGTCCTGGCTCTTGGGAAGGCAGGGGTAGGCTGATCTCTGTGAGTTCAAGGCCAGCCAAGGTTAGAGAGGGAATTCTAGAACAGCCAGGGCTATTACACAGAGAAACCCTGTCTCAAAAAGAAAGATCAAACAAAAGATTTCATAGGTGCTGCTTTCTGTTATGTCTGGAAAACACTATCTAGCAGTTTATCTGGTTCTCCTAGTGCAAAATCTTCCTCCATATTGTGATCTCATGTTTCCACTTCTCCGAAAAGAAATCATAAAAATACAATGGCTGAAATTAACTTCAGGCAAAAATAAGTGAGAGAAGTTATAATGGCCATTCTGCAACTTGTTTTCCAAACATTTCTATAGCAAGGGCCATGGTACTATTTGAGACAACCTAAATACTCTGCCGTCAGTGTAAGTAAGCTGAAACATCACATTGAACCATCTTTAAGTATCCATACAAACACTTTTCTCAGGGCACCATAACCTAGGAAACATTACATATCCCTTTAGGGTACAAACCATGAAATATATCTTAAAATTTTACTTGTGGTTTGGAAGTCTTTGGGTATCCTTAAGATCAATGCATCCTATGTTTGCAAACTGATTTTGATCTAGAAATTGAAAGGATGATTATTTTCTACTTCAGTTGCTGATGTCACATTTTTTTACAATTCCACATGAAAATCCTCACAAGAATCTGTTGTCCATTTACTTCATCCCTGCCGCTGTCAATCCTCTTAGCTTGTTTCACAGAGCCTTATGCTTGAGATTACCTGCTTGCCATTATGATGTGCAGGCCAACTACAGCATGCTCTCTACTTTATATCTGAACTCTGGAGTTCATCACCTTCACTGGCATTACGTAATCCAGCTCTGAGACAATGTTCCCCAAATGTCCTTGCCTGAAGCTGTCCATGCAAGTTCAAAGACCTCATGGCTTCTTGCCTCTATCCTCAATTGTCTCAAAAAAGAAAGTGCTTTTAAAAACTTCTGAGAAACCTGTAATCTTGTGACTTCTCCATTCTTTCACAGTGACCTATTCTAAACTTCCCACTCCATTCAACTCTCTGACATTTGCTGAAATTTTATACCTACTTTCTTTAGGTAAGCACCATGCCTGCATTTCAAAAAGTCATCACAAACAAACATGTAAGGCCACCTCTTTGCTGTAACATTTAAATGTGATCCATAGTGAAAGAGACATGTTAATAAACTATCTCCCCTTCAGGTTTAACACTCTTGAGATTTTTTTTTACCTGCCCTGTCCTTCAGGTTAATATCAGAGCTTATAATCCTTTTGATTGATAACATATTTCATCAGAACAGTAGCCAATACTGAAAAACAGATCCTTGAAAATCTCCTAAAAGGAATAAGGATTACTGTGAGCAAAAATCAAGGGGAACAAAGAACACTTTTCAGTCTTCATGAAAGAAGGGGCTGTGCTTTTGAGTTGTCACCATCATTTAAAGAGGCTGAATCTACTGGCCTGAACTGCCCAGAATTTGTCTAGGTAATCTCCTCAGATGTGGTTTTATAAAGGTCTACACTCCAGATTTGAGGGCTCTACTTATTACATTATAGACTTTAAATTTAATACAGAAGACATAGTGAGCACAGGAATTGTTTTCCTTCGCAGCTGACACTCAGCACTGGGTTAAAAACAGTACAACCTATATAACCTGTATTTTAAAGTTTCCCTCCAATCAGGTTTAGTTTTTAATTAAAATTGCTTCATACCTGCTTATTTCAGTTAGAAAAAAAAAAAAAAAGCTTGCACTAAAGATGTTTGGAGACTTCCAGAGGCACCAGTGAGCTCTAATTTCCCCCAAACTGAATTTGATTCCTATAAGCCACACTATCCTTCTGAATTTTCCCAATAATGTTAAAGTCATAGACAGAAATTCCAATCAAGAAAAGAAAACTGAGGATCTAGAAAGGCTAATACAATGCTTGCTAGCATGCATGAAGCCATGGGTGTGATACTCAGCACCATGGTAGGTATAGAAGTATCAGAAGTTCAAGGTCATCATCTGATGCATAACAAGTTTGACATTAGTTTTTGACAATTTTATAGCCAAAGACTAATCTTCAGGAGAAAATGCTTCCCTAACACCAAGACAAGATGCAAAAATAAAAACCCATATTTTATACATTTAAATAATTATGGTATATAAGTTTAAAACCTATTTTGTAAAATTTATTCCATTGCATTTCCTTGATGCACATATTATCATCTAACCCATGTACAAATTCATGCCTTTTAAACTCTACTAGAATATGCTGACAGCAGTAGTATCTATCCTGTAACTGTCAGCTTCACTCCCTTTGTTTCTTATAACTCTGTTCCACAGAATGATGACCCTGTTATTTATGCATGTTGAATATCTAACCTGCTACAACCAAAATATCCACAACCATCTGCATCTTGATCATCATTCCGTTCTTCACTGAAGATATAAAGCAGCGTCAGAACATACAAACTAGAGAGGTTCATACAGACCTTAAGGTGAGCCAGGCAGTGGTGGTGAACACCTTTAATCCCAGCACTTGGGAGGCAGAGGCAGGCTGATCTCTGTGAGTTCAAGGCCAGCCTGGTCTACAAGAGACAGTTCTAAGACAGGCTCCAAAGCTACAGAGAAACCTTGTCTCGAAAAAAATAAAACAAAAACAAGAAAACAGAGCTTGAATTGAGAGATGAAATTCAAGAGTTCCAACTCAGACAAGGTCAAAAAAGAAAGGTATACGCTTCTAACAACAGAAGCTTCACTAAACGACATCCAGAATTGCACCCTATAAAGAGCAGAACTTAGGGGGAGCATGTCTTGCACAGATATTTAATAACAATTAAATATGTGTTTATATATAATAATATTTAAAATACTGTCATTTGAGAGAAAAAAACAGAGTTCATATGTCCTGTATCCGTGGCTGCATAAAAGATGATATAATATTTAAGTGTATAATTTTAAAATGTGTGATAATGAAGGTAATTAGAACAGATAGTGACAAAAACGTGTAAGGGGAGATTACAGAAAATCCATTACTAGCAACAGTAGATTTGAGCCCTCTTTCATAGATGATTGCATTGTTATGATTTTTTTAAAGATTTTTGTTTTTTACGCATATGAATGTTTTGACTCCATGTATGGGTATGCACAATGCTCATATGGATGCCTACAGAGGCCAGAAGAAGGTAGGAGATACTCCATAATTGAGTCAAAGATGTGCGATATGAGAGTGCTGAGAACCAAACCAAGATTCTCTACAAGAGTGGTGAGAACTCTTGATCACTGAGCAGTCTCTCCAGCCCTTACCGCTCTGAGTTTTTCACTAAACTATTTGGGGCCTCAAAAGCTTTCCTATTTTAAGAAATGAAGATGTTAAACCATTTTCTAAGATCCTTACTAGCTCTAAATTCCCATAGCTAATTTCCACTCACCCCACCACTCAGAAGTAGGATTCTAAATGCAGCTTTACTTTTTCAGATTAATATTAATAATAATACAAAACACATGAAACAAGTCTCAGAACTAATAAGTATGTTTTTATTAGGGTTGTAAAGATACATTTCTAAAGAAATGATGATTCACTTGTAAATATATACTCAAAGATAGTTAACAAACATATTAGCTGTAATTGCACAAATGTAAGTGAGTAAATATTACATGTTGACCAAAAGAAAACATACAGCTGGGAATGTAGCTCAGTTGGTACACAGCTGAGGATATAACTTGGTTGTTACAGGGAAGCATGAAGCTTGTTTTGATCCTCAGTGTTTTATAAAACCAGATGTGGTAGAGAACGAAAGTAATGAATAAGAAATGCAAACATTAAGTTACATTGAGATTTCAAGACTAATTCATGTTATGTAAAATGAACTATGCCTTAAAAGTAGATAAATGAATGAATGAATAAAAATAAAGAAATAGATGATAGATAAGTAAAGAAATAATAATACAATGATAAGTTTAATTTTGACTAGGATATAAGACAGAAAGGGCTGACAGTTTCCTCTGTAGAACCAGTTAAAGGATAACAAAGGCAAGGAAATGATTCATTGTAATTCTGAGCATGCTAACCAGAGAAGCATGGTAGAGCATGCCAAATTAATAAGGCACTCACTCTTCCATGCCCATGTTATGCATTCCTAGGAGATATTCAGTGGACTAGAACTAAAAAAAAAAAACTTCATGTATTGTGTTTGACAGACCTGCTGTATGTATCTTGCTCACGACCCTGCCCCACTGTGTGTGTGTGTGTGTGTGTGTGTGTGTGTGTGTGTGTGTGTTTGCAAAGTCTATATAACGGTGAGTCCCTGACTAGAGGGCAGGCCTCAAGGTCCCCGCCAGGGAAAGCGGGCCCCCGCTGCTGGGACTGCAGTCTCTGCTGTGATCTGCTGGACCTGCTCTGCCTGCGCCCTACTTCCCTTAGTCCCTGACTCATTGGGGCATCCAGGAGTTCCTGTGTAGGTGCCGAGAAGTTTCATCGGGATGGGTGAGTGTGTGCTATCCTGGGGCGGACGGTCCCGGTAGAGAGCACAAACGCCCCTCCCCCAGCTCCTGCTGCAGGGCTTTCTCTCCTACACACCCGCCCCCACCCCCACCCCCAAGCCTGCCTTGTCTGCAAGGTCCTTAGCTGTGGAACAGTTTCCTGCCATTTCACTAAGGCTACCAACCCAGAGCAGTGAGTCCCTGACTAGAGGGCAGGCCTCAAGGTCCCCGCCAGGGAAAGCGGGCCCCCGCTGCTGGGGCTGCAGTCTCTGCTGTGATCTGCTGGACCTCCTCTGCCTGCGCCCTACTTCCCTTAGTCCCTGGCTCATTGGGGCATCCAGGAGTTCCTGTGTAGGTGCCGAGAAGTTTCATCAGGACGGGTGAGTGTGTACTATCCTGGGGCGGACGGTCCCGGTAGAGAGCACAAACGCCCCTACACTAAGGCTACCCAACCAGAGCGGTGAGTGCCTGCCTAGCGGGCAGGCCTCAGCAACCCCCAAAAGGGAGCGCAGGCACCTCCAGCTTGTACTGCAGTGTCGCCTGTGTTCTACTGGACCCCGCCCGACCCCTTGCATTCGGCCTTCTTTAAGCGGGTCATTGGAATACCACGCATCCATGTTTTGGTGTTGAGGAGTTCATCTGGAAGGGAACGGTTCCTGCCCCTACACTGAGGAGATACACCTAGAGAGTTAGTCACAGCAAAGACTGGTCCAAGACGTCAGGGCTCTCCTGGCTCCATTTGAAGGAAAAGATGGGCAGGCGCCAATGCAAGAATTCCCCCAACAACTTGAAAGGCAACGTGACATCACCAGGATCCAGGAATCTCGAAATAAGAAGTCTACACCCTAATCCAGAAGAATTAGCAGAATTCGACTCAAAAGTGAATTTTATGAAAATAATAGAGGACCTTAAACAGGAGGTGAAAAACTGCCACAACCAATTAGAGATTACAAACAAAAAGGTAGAGGAAATGAATAAATTTCTCAAAGATACCCAAGAAAACCAAGAGAAACAAGAAAAAGTAATCAAACAGGTAAGGGAAACGGTTCAAGACTTGAAGAATGAAGTGGAAGTAATAAAGAAAACACAAACCGAGGGAAGGATGGAGATGGAAAATTTGAATAAACGAACAGGAACTACAGAGACAAGTACCACCAACAGATTA
The DNA here is from genome assembly GCF_950005125.1 of Chionomys nivalis. Classification (NCBI taxonomy): domain Eukaryota; kingdom Metazoa; phylum Chordata; class Mammalia; order Rodentia; family Cricetidae; genus Chionomys; species Chionomys nivalis. Next base: position 15,674,985 of record NC_080091.1, on the reverse strand, counting down.
CAAGAGATAGAAGAAAGAATCTCAGACACTGAAGATACCATAGAGAAAATAAACACTCTCATCAAAGAAAACAGCATAACCAACAAATTCTCATCACAAAACATTCAGGAAATCTGGGACACAATAAAAAGACCAAACCTAAGAATAATAGGGATAGAAGAAGGAGAAGAAGTACAGCTCAACGGTCCAGAAAATATATTTAATAAAATTATAGAAGAAAACTTTCCCAACCTTAAGAAAGATATTCCTTTGAAGGTCCAAGAAGCATACAGAACACCAAATCGACTGGATCAAAAAAAAACATCTCCTCGTCATATAATAATCAAAACACAAAACATACAGAATAAAGAAAGAATATTAAGAGCTGCAAAGGAAAAAGGTCAAGTTACCTATAAAGGTAAACCTATCAGACTTACACCTGATTTCTCTATGGAAACCATGAAAGCCAGAAGGTCCTGGATAGATATACTGCAGAAACTACGAGACCATGGATGCAAGCCCAGACTACTATACCCAGCCAAGCTTTCGTTCACTATAAATGGAGAAAACAAAGTTTTCCAGGATAAAAACAAATTTAAACAATACTTAGCCACAAATCCAGCCCTTCAGAAAGTAATTGAAGGAAAATCACAAACCAAGGAGTCCAACAATGCCCACAATAACTCAGACATCTAATGACCCTTCACCAGCACAACTTGAAGAAGGGAAACACACAAACTCTACTACCAAAGGAAAGAAGGAAAGAAAGGAAAAATGACCGGAGTTAACAACCACTGGTCATTAATATCACTTAATATCAATGGACTCAACTCACCTATAAAGAGGCACAGGCTAAGAGATTGGATACGAAAACAGGATCCAACATTCTGCTGCTTACAAGAAACACACCTCAACCACAAAGACAGACATCTACTCAGAGTAAAGGGCTGGGAAAAGGCTTATCAAGCAAACGGACCTAAGAAACAAGCAGGTGTGGCCATACTAATTTCTAAGAAAGTTGACTTCAAACTAAAATCAATCAAAAGAGATGGAGATGGACATTTTTTACTCATAACAGGAACAATTTACCAGGATGAAATCTCAATCCTGAATATATATGCCCCTAATATAAAAGCACCCACTTATGTAAAAGAAACGTTACTAAAACTCAAGGCAGTCATCAAACCACACACACTAATAGTAGGAGATTTCAACACTCCTCTCTCACCAATGGACAGGTCAATCAGACAGAAACCTAACAGAGAAATAAGAGGATTAAGGGAGGTAATGAATCAAATGGACTTAACAGACATCTATAGAACATTCCACCCAAATAGGAAAGAATATACCTTCTTCTCTGCAGCTCATGGAACCTTCTCGAAAATAGACCACATACTCGGTAACAAAGCAAACTTACACAGTTACAAAAAAATATCGGTAACCACCTGTGTCTTATCAGATCACCATGGAATAAAGTTAGAATTCAACAACAATGCTATCCCCAGAAAGCCTATGAACTCATGGAAACTGGACAGTCAACTACTGAACCTCACCTGGATCAAGGAAGAAATAAAGAAAGAAATTAAAGTCTTTCTTGAATTCAATGAAAACAAAGACTCAACATACTCAAACCTATGGGACACTATGAAAGCAGTGCTAAGAGGAAAATTCATAGCATTAAGTGCCCACTTAAAGAAAACGGAGAAAGCACACATTGGAGACTCAATAGCCCACCTGAAAGCTTTAGAAAAAAAAAGAAGCAGACTCACCTAGGAGAAGTAGAAGACTGGAAATAATCAAATTGAGGGCTGAAATCAACAAAATAGAAACACAGAAAACAATCCAAACAATCAATGAAACAAAAAACTGGTTCATGGAGAAAATCAATAAGATTGATAAACCCCTATCCAAACTAATCAAACGGCGGAGAGAGAATACGCAAATTAACAAAATCAGAAACGAAAAGGGAGACATAACCACAGACTCAGAGGAAATTCAGAGAATCATTAGATCTTACTACAAAAACCTGTACGCCACAAAATTGGAAAATGTTATAGAAATGGACACTTTTTAAGATAAGTACCATATACCAAAGTTAAACCAGGACCAAGTGAACAATCTAAATAGACCTGTTAGTCGCGAAGAATTAGAAGTTGTTATAAAAAACCTCCCCACCAAAAAAAGCCCAGGTCCAGACGGCTTCAATGCAGAATTCTACCAGAACTTCCAAGAAGACCTAATACCTATACTCCTTAATGTATTTCACAATATTGAAACAGAGAAGTCATTGCCAAATTCCTTTTATGAAGCTGAAGTTACTCTGATACCAAAACCACACAAAGACACAACCAAGAAAGAGAACTACAGGCCAATCTCACTCATGAACATCGACGCAAAAATACTCAATAAAATACTGGCAAACCGAATCCAAGAACACATTAGAAAAATTATCCATTATGATCAAGTAGGCTTCATCCCAGAGATGCAGTGCTGGTTCAACATACGCAAATCTATCAATGTAATCCATCATATAAATAAACTGAAAGAAAAAAACCATATGATCATTTCATCAGATGCTGAAAAAGCATTTGACAAAATTCAACATCCCTTTATGATAAAGGTCTTAGAGAGATTAGGAATACAAGGGTCGTTCCTAACTATAATAAAAGCTATTTATAGTAAGCCGTCAGCTAACATCAAATTAAATGGAGAGAAACTCAAAGCTATTCCACTAAAATCAGGAACACGACAAGGTTGTCCACTCTCTCCATACCTCTTTAATATAGTGCTTGAAATTCTAGCAATAGCAATAAGACAACATAAGGGGATCCAAGGGATTCAAATCGGAAAGGAAGAAGTTAAACTTTCATTATTTGCAGATGATATGATAGTGTACATAAGCGACCCCAAAAACTCCAGCAAAGAACTCCTTCAGCTGATAAACACCTTTAGTAGCGTTGCAGGATACAAGATCAATTCCAAAAAATCAGTTGCCCTCCTATACACAAAGGATAAGGAAGCAGAGATGGAAATCAGAGAAGCATCACCCTTCACGATAGCCACAAATAGCAATTAATATCTTGGGGTAACCCTAAACAAGGAAGTAAAGGATCTATTTGACAAGAACTTTAAGTCAATGAAGAAAGAAATTGAGGAGGATACCAGAAAATGGAAGGATCTCCATTGCTCTTGGATAGGGAGGATCAACATAGTAAAAATGGCAATTCTACCAAGGGCAATTTATAGATTCAATGCAATCCCCATTAAAATCCCATCAAAATTCTTTACAGATCTTGAGAGGACAATAATCAACTTTATATGGAGAAACAAAAAACCCAGGATAGCCAAAACAATCTTATATAATAAAGGATCGTCTGGAGGCATTACCATCCCTGACCTCAAACTCTATTACAGAGCCTCAGTATTGAAAACAGCTTGGTATTGGCATAAAAACAGAGAAGTCGATCAATGGAACTGAGTAGAAGACCCTGATTTTAACCCACAAACTTATGAACACCTAATTTTTGATAAAGGAGCTAAAAGTATTCAATGGAAAAAAGAGAGCATCTTCAACAAATGGTGCTGGCAGAACTGGTTGTCAACGTGTAGAAGAATGAAAATAGATCCATATCTATCACCATGCACAAAACTCAAGTCCAAATGGATTAAAGACCTCAATATTAGTCTGAACACACTGAACCTGATAGAAGAAAAAGTTGGAAGTACTCTACAACATATGGGTACAGGAGATCACTTCCTACGTTTATCCCCAGCAGCACAGACATTAAGGGCAACATTGAATAAATGGGACCTCCTGAAACTGAGTAGCTTCTGTAAAGCAAAGGACACTGTCACTAAGACAAAAAGGCAACCCACTGACTGGGAGAAGATCTTCACCAACCCTGCAACGGACAAAGGTCTGATCACCAAAATATATAAAGAACTCAAGAAACTAAACTTTAAAATGCTAATGAACCCAATAAAAAAATGGGGCACTGATCTGAACAGAGAATTCTCAACAGAAGAAATTCAAATGGCCAAAAGACACCTAAGGTCATGCTCAACCTCCTTAGCGATAAGGGAAATGCAAATTAAAACAACTTTGAGGTACCATCTTACACCTGTCAGAATGGCTAAAATCAAAAACACCAATGATAGCCTTTGCTGGAGAGGTTGTGGAGAAAGAGGCACACTCATTCATTGCTGGTGGGAATGCAAACTTGTGCAACCACTTTGGAAATCAGTGTGGCGATTTCTCAGGAAATTTGGGATCAACCTACCCCAAGATCCAGTAATACCACTATTGGGAATATACCCAAGAGATGCCACATCAAATGACAAAAGTATATGTTCAACTATGTTCATAGCAGCATTGTTTGTAATAGCCAAAACCTGGAAACAACCTAGATGCCCTTCAATGGAGGAATGGATGAAGAAAGTGTGGAATATATACATATTAGAGTACTACTCAGCAGTAAAAAACAATGACTTCTCGAATTTTGCGTGCAAATGGATGGAAATAGAAAACACTATCCTGAGTGAGGTATCCCAGACCCAAAAAGAGGAACATGGGATGTACTCACTCATAATCGGTTTCTAGCCATAAATAAAAGACATTAAGCATATAATGTGTGATCCTATAAAAGCTAAATAAGAAAGTGAACCCAAAGAAAATCATATAGACATCCGCATGGAGAGGGGGAAGTAGACAAGATTGTAGGGCAAAAACTGGGAACTTGCGGGTGAGGTGGCATGGGGCAAAGTGGAAATGGGATGAGAAATATGAGAAGGGGAGGATGGGAGGAGCTCGGGGGATTGGGATGGTTGGGATATAGGAAGGATGGAGCAGCGAAGTATATATTCTATCTAAGGGAGCCATCTTAGGGTTGGCAAGAGACTTGACTCTTGAGGGGTTTGCAGGTGTCCAGGAATCTGTCCCCAGCTGGTACCTTGGGCAACTAAGGAGAGGGAACCTGAAATGACCCTATCCTATACTGATGAGTATCTTGCATATCACCTTAGAACCTTCATCTGGCGATGGATCGAGGTAGAGACAGATTCTCAATTTGGAGCAACGGTCTGAGCTCTTAAGGTCCAAATGAGGAGCAGAAGGAGGGAGAACATGAGCAAAAAATCAGGACCACGAGGGATGCACCCACCCACTGTGACAGTGGAACTGATTTATTGGGAGCCCACCAAGGCCAGCTGGTCCGGGACTGAATAAGCATGGGTTGAGTCCAGACTCTCTGAGCATGGCGGTCAATGAAGACTGATGAGAAGCCAAGGACAATGGCACTAGGTTTCAATCCTAATACATGAACTGGCTTTGTGGGAGCTTAGCCTGTTTGGACGCTCACCTTTCTGGACGTAGATAGAAGGACCTTGGTCTTCCCGCAGGGCAGGGAATTTGGACTGCTCTTCAGTATCGAGAGGGAGGGGGAATGGAGTGGGGGGAGGAGAAGAGAAGTGGGGATAGGGGGAGGGAAGTGGGGGGAGGGGGCAATATTTGGGAGGAGGGGAGGGAAATGGGAAACGGGGAGCAGGTGGAAATTTTAATTAAAAAAGAAAAAAAAAGTCTATATATCAACTTTCATTGTCATCTGATGTGCATGAGTAGATATTTACCCTCCAGTATTTAAGAAGAGGAACATAATTGCAGAATGAAGGATTGTGCTTTAATACACTTGTCTTGTAAAAAATAATAATGAGTGTTTTTAAGTTTTTACATTTAATCTTAAGTCACATTTTCCTCACACTGTACAGTGGAATGAAGAAGAAATGCTAGAGGTGTCGCAATTCTGCAAGAGATTGTTGCCCTCTCTAGTCTAGTCTTCTAAATATTTCCATTAGCGTCTACCCAAGTAACCACAACCTGAAATTTCATCATTTTATGTGTAATCTAAGAGTTGGAGACAAGTCCAAATATATGTCAGATCATGTTGCCAGCAAAGATAGTGACTTTAAACATCTGAATTACTTAAATATATTTCTAAATATTAAATTAATAATTTTAAAATAATGCTTCCAATGCAAAAATTAACTTAGAAACTAGCCCAATATGCCATTTAAAATGCCACAAGGTTGAAACCTAAGAGAGACATTTTAATATATTTTACTTCCCCTAATTTGCTATTTTCCAATATTCTTTATTTTCCAATATTCTTATGCCTTAAAATATATACTAGTTACTAAGTATAAGTACTATCTCCTTTGTTGAACATACAGTTAATAGTGTCCATAAACCACTGCATTGAAACCAGTTTGCTTATAGCCAACTCTTCCTTGAGTGCCACTTTCAAGAACAAAAAAAGGGTCTTCCTGCAGGGGCTCTACTCCCTGGATACTGCCTCTCTCTTCCTATCCCACCCAGCTTGCATCTAGAACCCCCCCACCTTCTGCCTCCCTCCCCTCATTGGGCACATAACATCACCCAGCTCAGCCTGTTTGGGCACTGGGACCGAATCGTGAGGGCAAGCGGGCGGGCAGTAGTTCCTTTGTCTCAATAGCCTGCCTGCAGCAAGCAAGGTAGGCCCTTTGTTTAAGAGCTACCCAACCAGCACGGAGATTTGATCTCAGCACCAGGAGAGCCATCACTGGGGTGTGTAACTTTCTGACCCTCGGCAGCAGCCCGGGACAGGGAACTCAGACATTCCTCATCCCCCTATATATACCTCCTGGTATTCCTGCAGGGGCTATACTCCCCGGATACTGCCTCTCTCTTCCTATCCCACCCAGCTTGTAACAAGAACCCCCCCACCTTCTGCCTCCCTCCCCACTTCGGGCACATGACATCACCCAGCTCAGCCTGTTTGGGCGCTGGGACCGAATCATGAGGGCATGCGGGCAGGCGGTAGTTCCTTTGTCTCAATAGCCTGCCTGCAGCAAGCATGGTAGGCCCTTTGTTTAAGAGCTGTCCAACCAGCATGGAGATCTGATCTAGGCACCAGGAGAGCCAACACTGGGGAGTGCCATCACTGGGAAGGTACATCAGTGGGCAAGGAGACCTGATGCTGTAAAAGAAGATCCATAGGGGAGCATTTGGAGGAAGAGATGGGCAGGCGCCAATACAAGAATTCACCAACAATCTGAAAAACAACATGAAACCACCAGAACCCAGCGACATTACAACAGGAGGACATGAACACATTAATCAAGAAGAAGTAGAAAAAATTGACTTTATGAAAGTGATAGAGGCCCTTAAACAGCATGTAAAAAATGCCCTTATAGAAATGGATGAGAAGTATAACAGAAAGTTTGAAGAATTGAGTAAATCAGTGAATGATACCTAGGAAACCAAGGAAAAATAATCAAACAGATAATGGAAACAGTTCAAGACTTGAAAACTGAAATGGAGGGTAGGAATAAAACACAAACAGAGGGCCAGCTGGACATGGAATATCTAGGTAAACGAATAGAGTCTACAGAAACAAGCATAAACAACAGAATACAAGAGATAGAAGAATGAGTCTCAGATTCTGAAGATACCATAGAGAAAATAAATGCACTGAACAAAGAAAACAGCAAATCCAACAAACTTTCATCACAAAACATTCAGGAAATCTGGGACACAATAAAAAGACCAAACCTAAGAATAATAGGAGTAGAAGAAGGAGAAGAAGTGCAGCTAAAAGGTCCAGAAAATATATTTAATAAAATTATAGAAGAAAACTTTCCCAACCTAAAGAAAGATATACCTATGAAGGTTCAAGAAGCATACAGAACACCAAATAGGCTGGATCAAAAAAAAAAATCCCCTCGCCATATAATAATCAAAACACAAAGCATACAGAATAAAGAAAGAATATTAAGAGCTGCAAAGGAAAAAGGCCAAGTTACTGATAAAGGTAAACCTATCAGACTTACACCTGACTTCTCTATGGAAACCATAAAAGCCAGAAGGTCCTGGATAGAGGTACTGCAGAAACTTTTTTTTAAATATTTATTTATTTATTTATTTATTTATTTAGTACACAATATTCTGTCTGTGTGTATGTCTGCAGGCCAGAAGAGGGCACCAGACCTCATTACCGATGGTTGTGAGCCACCATGTGGTTGCTGGGAATTGAACTCAGGACCTTTGGAAGAGCAGACAATGCTCTTAACCACTGAGCCATCTCTCCAGCCCGGTACTGCAGAAACTAAGAGACCATGGATGCAAGCCCAGACTACTATACCCAGCCAAACTTTCATTCACCATAAATGGAGAAAACAAAATTTTCCAAGATAAAAACAAATTTAAACAATACGTAGCCACAAATCCAGCCTTACACAAAGTAATAGAAGGAAAATCACAAACCAAGGAGTCCAACAATGCCCACAATAACTCAGACATCTAGAGACCCTTCATGAACACAACCTGAAGAAGGGAAACACACAAACTCTACTACCAAAAAAGTAACCGGAGTTAACAACCACTGGTCATTAATATCACTCAGTGTCAATGGACTCAGCTCACCTATAAAATGGCACAGGCTAAGAGATTGGATAAGAAAACAGGATCCAACATTCTGCTGTTTACAAGAAACACACTTTAACCACAAAGACAGGCACCTACTCAGAGTAAAGGGCTGAAAAAAGGCTTATCAAGCAAATGAACCTAAGAAACAAGCAGGTGTGGTCGTACTAATTTCTAACAAAGTTGACTTCAAACTTAAATCAATCAGAAGAGATGGAGAGGGACATTTTCTACTCATCACAGGAACAATTCATCAGGATGAAGTCTCAATCCTGAATATCTATGCCCCTAATATAAAAGCACCCATGTACGTAAAAGAAACATTGCTAAAACTCAAGGCAGTCATCAAACCGCACACACTAATAGTAGGAGACTTCAACACTCCTCTCTCATCAATGGACAGGTCAATCAGACAGAAACCTAACAGAGAAATAAGAGAATTAATGGAGGTAATGAATCAAATGGACTTAACAGACATCTATAGAACATTCCACCCAAATAAAAAAGAATATACCTTCTTCTCAGCAGCTCATGGAACCTTCTCGAAAATTGACCACATACTCGGTAACAAAGCAAACTTCCACAGTTACAAAAAATACTAGTAGCCACTTGTGTATTATCGGATCACCATGGATTAAAGTTAGAATTCAACAATGCTACCCCCAGAAAGCCTACAAACTCATGGAAACTGAACAGTCAACTACTGAACCACACCTGGATCAAGGAAGAAATAAAGAAAGAAATTAAAGTCTTCCTTGAATTCAATGAAAATAAAGAAACAACATACTCAAACTTATGGGACACTATGAAAGCAGTCCTAAGAGAAAAGTTCATAGCACTAAGTGCCCACTTAAAGAAAACAGAGAAAGCACACATTGGAGACTTAACAGCCCACCTGAAAGCTCTAGAAAAAAAAGAAGTAGACTCACCTAGAAGGAGTAGAAGACTGGAAATAATCAAACTGAGGACTGAAATCAACAAAATAGAAACACAGAAAACAATACAAAAAATCAATGAAACAAAAAGCTGGTTCCTGGAGAAAATCAACAAGATTGATAAGCCCCTTTCTAAACTAATCAAACGGCAGAGAGAGAATATGCAAATCAATAAAATCAGAAATGAAAAGGGGGACATAACCACAGACACAGAGGAATTTCAGAGAATCATTAGATCTTACTACAAAAGCCTATATGCCACAAAACTGGAAAATGTAAAAGAAATGGACACTTTTTTAGATAAATACCATATACCAAAGTTCAACCAAGACCAGGTGAACAATCTAAATAGACCTGTTTGTCGTGAAGAATTAGAAGCTGTTATCAAAAACCTCCCTACCGAAAAAAAGCCCAGGATCAGATGGTTTCAATGTGGAATTCTACCAGAACTTCTACGAAGACCTAATACCTATACTCCTTAATGTATTTCACAATATAGAAACAGAAGAGTTATTGCCAAATTCCTTTTATGAAGCTACAGTTACCCTGATACCAAAACCACACAAAGACTCAACCAAGAAAGAGAATTATAGGCCAGTCTCACTCATGAACATCGACGCAAAAATCCTCAACAAAATACTGGCAAACCGAATCCAAGAACACATTAGAAAAATTATCCATTATGATCAAGTAGGCTTTATCCCAGAGATGCAGGGCTAGTTCAACTTACGAAAATTCATCATATAAATAAACTGAAAGAAAAAAAAAACATATGATCGTTTCATTAGATGATGAAAAAGCATTTGACAAAGTTCAACATCCTTTTATGATAAAAGTCTTAGAGAGATTAGGGATACAAGGGTCATACCTAAATATAATAAAAGCTATTTACAGCAAACCGACAGCTAACATCAAGAACAAAAAAGGAACTTCACCAGCTCCTTGAATTAAAATTTTCATTTCTCATTTTTGGTTTTGTTTTGTTCAGTGGTTTTCCATCAAAAATAAATGAATATAAATATGAAGGCCCTTATTTGAACAATGGTATCTAATATCTAATTCCTTATGTTTGTAAAGCTGGTCATCAGCTGGTAGCATTCTGTTAGAAGGAGGTTTAGGAGGTAGACCCAGCTGAAAGAAGGAGGATCTCCGAAGAAGTCTTTCAGGATCCTGCTCATGATGGACTGCCATTACATAAAACCATGATGAGAATTAATTCTTTCTCCTTAAGGTTTTTCTATGCAATATTTTGTTGGAGCAATAAGAATTATATCCAAAATGACATTGTTCAAGCATATTCACATGATTTGATATTGTCTTCTGTTTGGGCTGATCAGTAATAACTCTCAAGTTATAGTGATGAGATGTGAAGACATGAAGTCAGATGAAGTGGGCATGTTGGATTCAGAAAAACAAGCACCTACTTACTAGAAACACACACATACACACACACACCATATCTGCACACACACACATACCACACATACCACATGCATATACACACCATACACACATAACACACACATACCATACACACTTACCACATACGTACACACCAAACAAACACCACACAAACACAATGCACACATACACACCATACACTGACTGCACACAAGTACCACACCACACACAATACACACACACCATCCCACACCATACACCACATATACATCACCCATACCCTACACCACACTCCACACACACATACACCCCCTGCATACCCCACCTCACACCTCACACATACACCACATACACATACACCCCCCATATACTCTACCTCACACCACACACACTCCCCAACCCACCCCACACCACACCACACCACACACATACATCACACTCCCACATACCCAACTCATACCATACACACAAACACACACACACACACACACACACACACCACACCACATCCCATTAAATGTTTGGTTTCCAGTTGAACACTTTGGAAGAGTTAGGAAGTGTGGTGTTGATGACTAGGAAAAGGGTTGTCAATTAGAGTGAGCATTGAGGTGTCAAAAGTTCATGCCAGGCCATTCCCTCTTTTTTTCTGCCTGCTGCCTACAGATCAGGATGTAGCTCTCAGTTCCTTCTTCAACAACACCATGCTTGCTATCATGCCTCCACACTCCCCACAAAGATGACAGTGAACTCACCCTCTGAAACTGTAAGAAACCCTCCAATTATATGCTTTCTTATATAAGAGTCCTCTTGGTCCTGGTGTCTCTTCAGAGCAATAGGGCAATGACTAACATAAAGGACTTTCCAAGTATCATTCTAGCATTTAACAGTATTTCAAAATTTATAGAATTAGCTAGAACAAATAAAAAACTGCCGCTTCCACCCTCATTAGTATTTTGCCTCCTGATATGTTCCTTTAGTACTTATAATAGAATATATATCATATAAGTTACTATATTTTATAGATGTTAGGTTTATTGACAATTCAGTTTTTCTACTCAGAAGGAAAATTTGTGATTTTTATATATTTTATAGGAAATATGCAATATTAAGATATATCTATTGACATTAGACTTTTCTAAGAGAGGCAACTTCCATAGAATTTAATTTATAATATGATTTTTCATTCTGAATGTCGAGCATGATGGTGCAATATGCTGTTGGTAGTGAAGGTATTTTAAACAGTACAAATTTAATTAAGCATTCTCCTCAAGAATTACAGCAAAAAATGACCTTGGACCTTCAAAATCTCTCTGAGAAAATGAAAAAAGTGTTCATGTTATGTCTACAGTCATAGGTTTAATTAACTATGTTGTGAATACATAGATCACACATCACACATTTAATTAAATACTTTAAATGGCACCAGAGGTTTTAGCCATCAAAAAACAAGCAAAACTCAAAAGCAATAACTTAAAGTACTAATTTTCACAATTTAATTACCCAAGGAAGAAATGCCTTGAGATGGAAGTATTAGTCTTAAACTAAATTTAGAAGCATTTTAATTGCACATACACATACATGCATATATTGATTTATGATGAAACAAAATAATTTTATTCAAGTGTTTGTTAACCACCAAATACAATACTTACTTATTATGCATTAGTGAGTACCAAATTGCCATAAACTTTTCAACCTTAAGAAATACATGCTCATTTTTCAATAGTTTCTGTGGCCTGGGAATCACAGTGTAGTTTAGTTGAACACTCTGCCTAGTTTAGTTGAACTCTCATGAGGCTCTTTGGAGAACTGGCTGGAGCTGAGGTCTTCTTTGGAGCTTCAATGGGAAAGAATCTACTTATAATCTGATATGAACACCAATTGGATTCTCATCTCTACATGTAGTCTGGTAGAATGCTTAGGAATTTATGGACTCTAAATCAGAGAACCCCTTGCCACATAGTTTTTCCACATGGAAACTTGCTTCTTTAAAACCAGCAATGGACAGAGTTTATACTGTACTCTAGTAAGATAGGTGTTACTATAATCTTTTATGATATAGTCATAAGTTCTGTCCACAGCCAACTGGGGAGAAGTAGAACCGCATGAGGGAAAAATCACCTTCTAAGATAGGAGTAAATACAATGAGACATCTTAGTCTAGTTATAAGGTGTCTGTTTTATGAATAAGTTTTACAAGCCACTTATTGTTGTGATAAAAATAAAAGACAATCAAAAATATAATTGAAACATTGAAAGTTTTCCTTTTTATAATGTTAACATGGTGGTAATTTTTAGGGAGTGATATATTAAAGGAATAAGGTAAATTAAGTCTGTTATTTTTTAAAGCCACCTAAACACAAAATGCTGAGATTTTCGTTTAGCTCTGGAGTAACGGAAATGGAAAGAAACTATCAAATGAAATCACTGTTGGCAAAGGACTGTTCTCTGTAAAGGCAGAATAAATGTTGGAAAGACAGAAAGGATGACATCGTTTTCAACATCAACAATAAACGTATACAGAGTCACATTCAATGAACACTTATTTTAAAAGAGAGATGATGGGGGAATTTTTAGAAAAAATGAAAGGGCTGTATAATTGAACGTTCACAAGATGTTCTCCATGAAAGTAAAAGAGGAAGAAAGTATGTTACAACGAGGAGCACACTTCCAGAAATAGAAAGCTCTCGTCCAAAAATACTTCTCTCTTTATGAGTATGTGATAAGAGCATGTATTGTAGAGAGAAAAGGTAAGGTGACGTGAGAAGACTCTTTAAGAGTAAGTACCATTTCATCCATTTTGAATCTGAAAATTAATAGTCAAAGGTGAAATACGTCATTAACCATAGATGTCTCCATCTGTGCCTTTGTCACAGCCAGTCTTCTTGCCAAAAATTTGCCTGTTGCCCTACCTAAGTCCTGTGCAAGTGCTATACATTTGCCTGTCACCCTAAGTACTCCACATGTGCCCCACACCCTGATCTGAACCTTATGAACCTGTCCTGAAAGTAAGCAAATCTTTTTATCCCTCTGAGTCTCAGCATGACAAAGGGTGGTAATAACTTGTGTCCCACAAACCTATGGAGTTTGAGATAACAGAAATGGCCAAAGAGTGTAAGTAGCCATAATAAATAAGTTCATTAGCACTGTCATTTTGATCATGATGGTATTCTCTTTATAACTTCATATTAATCATGAACATTGTAAATTATTTCAAATGATAAGAAAAAATTCAAGTTTTAAGGAAAAACAACATGTATGTATTAACTTTTAAATTTTATAATGTTTTCCAACTATTTGGATGTTCAGCAAATATTTAATTATTTGATCGTATATGACACAGTTGGTTTGGTTATTGTGCCTTTCTCCACTAAAGCAATTATTCCATGAAGACAGGCATTTCTGTGCCCCTTTTGACAAGAGTGGCACTTGGCAAACACTGGGATTTCAATATGGCCTTTGACATACGATACACCCCCTGTAGATTCATCTCTACAAATTGCTACTTGTGGCTAAGTACAGCACTAACTATGCTTATTTTGACTCTAAAGAAAGAATATGCCTTTTAAGTATATCTTACAAAATATAATTGTAATTATCCTGTCTTATTTTTTTTTTTCGTTTTTCGAGACAGGGTTTCACTGTAGTTTTAGAGCCTATCCTGGAACTAGCTCTTGTAGACCAGGCTGGCCTAGAACTCACAGAGATCCATCTGCCTCTGCCTCCCTAGTGCTGGGATTAAAGGCGTGCCCCATTACCGCCTGGCTCCTGTCTTATTGTTATAGTTAATCTTTTGTACTCAGTTTAAAAGTTAAATTATATAATAACTAAGTATGAAAAAGTATAGTATAGAAAACGTATTTATATATTTATATTTACAGCTTCAGGTATCCATTTGGGTTTTGGTGTATATTCCTCATGAAAATGAAGATGGGAGAAACTACCATTAAGTGCATTACTTAAGTAATGATTTCAGTTACTTTAGGTTATTTTCTTGGTATGTTTATATAGCTAATACAATATCACATTGATATTATTTTGATGATTTACAGAATATATATGTATGTATATGTATATATTAAATATATATGCTTAATTTTTTAGTTTTGCAGAACACTTGATACATATTAACTCTTTTGCTACCTAGAAAAATCAATAATACCCAGAAATATTTGAACTCAAAAGTATTAGTAATTTCCTTTTATGCTTATAACTTTGTCATTGCAAATTTGCTTTACCTTGTTCATTTTGAAGGTAAAGCCTGTCGTAATGGACAGGTGCTTCCTATGCAATGCCAGTTGAACGTGATTGGCTCACAGAGCAAAGAGAGTGTTAGCTATGTTCATGCTAATTGTTTGCATTTCAGTCTTGAATCCAACATCAGAAGCAGAGACTTCTAAGACTGAGGCTTGAAAACCATGCAGAGATGATGGACAGGATGGGAGGGATCGAGGAACTTAGCCCATCAAGATAAGAACACGGAAACTCACAAGCAAATTACCTAGAAAAAAGAAATATTAGCAAAGACCTCCTTCATTAGGGACACTGGGCTACGAATGTTTTTCAGTGCAATCCTTGCTCTTCAGTAATGTACACAAATGGTAAATAGACATTTGTGTACTGATATGTGTAGCTGGCTAATATTCTAATTTTTTTTCAAAATTAATTTGTAGTTTTCTTTATTCTTGAGAAATTCATATGTGATTACAGCAAAATATTGTCATAAATTTTTCCTTCTTATTTCTCCCTTAATACTCCTCTCAGCATAGTTTCCTCCACATTTTGTCTTTTTTATAATTTACTCTAATGCTGCCTCTGTGCGTGTGTGTATGTGTGTGTGTGTGTGTACATCCACTTGAGCATGGGAATTCCAGTTGTGGCACATCCTCTCACACAGCAGCTATCAATTGCTAAAGAGCTTCTCAGTGAAGAACGGCACCTGATGATCACTTACCACATCTATACCAAAATTTTGGCTGACTTGATCTTATGTGATTTTTGTAGAGTAGTACAGCCAGCCATTAGATTTGCAAAATAGAGTTATGGGTAATGGAGGCTGTTTTGGAAAGAATATTTTAAACCAATTTTAATATTGACAATACATATTTTAATTATTTGAGAACACCGTATAGTGTACTTTGATGAGTTCACCCAACTCTTCCTCTTGTCCTGTCTCACTCCACTTTTACTTCCCTTTCACTCTTCTCAGTAACCTATCACTATAATTTTCGCCAATCATGAACTCTTGGGTGAGCAGTTATCAACTGAGCATGGTCAACCTACAAGGTGCCACACCCTTAAAAGAAAAAACTTAACTCTTCCTACTTGAAGAATCTAGCTATCAATTGTTCTTAGCTCCTCAGTTAGGGGAGAAGGCTTATGAATCCCTTCACACAATGCTAGAATGGTGACTGGGAGATCCTAATTAGCTTTTGTGCATGCAGTCACAGTTCCTGTGAGTTCAGAAGTTGAGTGGTCCTATCTTGTCAGAACATACTGTTTTGCTCTATTCATCTCCCATTCCCACTCTTATAGTCTCTCCACAGCACCTCCCCTCTTAAACAAAGGTTTTTGAGGGAGCATGATATAAATCTCCCACCTGAACAGCCCACAGTCACTATGTGGTCTTACCTCAGTCAAAATGACTAAGATTAAAGAAGCAAAAGATAAAATTGGAGAGATGATGTAGCAATTAGGAGTACTTTCTGCTCTTTTAGAGGACCCAGGCTTGTTTCCCTGCACTTACACAATTGTCCTTAATCACATACATCTTTAGTTGTAGGAGACCCAGTACTATCTTTTACCCTCTATTGATATTGCACACTTTTGATACACAAGGAAAATTACTCATAGTCACAAAATGTTTTTATAACCACAAAACAACAATAATAGGAATAGTAGAAGAATAATACCAACGCAAAAGTCAGAAAATATTTTTAACAAAACAATAGAAAAAAATTGCTAACCTAAAGAAGGGCATATATATAAAGGTACAAGAAGCTTATAAAATATCAAATAAATTGGACCAGAAAAGAAACCCTCATCACATATTAATCAAAACACTAAACATAAAGAACAAAGAAAGACTATTAAAAATTAAAAGCTACCCAAAGCCAGAAGTACCTGGACAGATGCCCTGAAGACTTTTAGATACCACAGATGCCAGCACATACTACTGTATCCTCTAATCACTATACATGAAGAAAACAAGATATTTCATAATATGGACAAATTTAAACAATATCTATCCACAGTCCCAGCCGTATAGAAAGTACTAGAGAGAAAACTCCAACATGAAAAAGTTAACTATATCTATGAAAACAAAGAAAATAATCTCATAGCAGAAAAACCAATAGAAGGGAAACACGCACTAACGCTAAAACTGCCAACAACAATTGGTTGTCATTGATAACTCTCAATATCAATGGATTCTATTCCCCAATAAAAAGATATAGACTAACAGAATGTATTGTAAAACAGAATCCATTCTTCTGCTACATACAAGAACCACACCACAATATCAAAAAATAGACATTACTTCAGAATAAAAACATCGTGGAAAATATATTCCAAATGAATGGACCTAATAATCAAGTGTAGCCATTCTAATATCTGATAAAATAGACTACAAACAAAAATTAACAAAAAAACAGGTAAGGACATTTTATACTTGTCAAAGGAAAAATTCTTCAAGATGATTTTTAATACCAGTGCCTCAAACTCAAGCACACCCATGTTTGTAAAGGAAACACCAACAAAGCTTAAACCACATACTGACCTTTGGAAACTGATAGTGGGAGACTTCATTACACCATTCTTACCAATGATCAGGTCATCCAGACATAAATTAAACAGAGAAATAATAGAGTTAGCAGATGTTATGAATAAATAGATCTAACAGAACATTTCACCAAACCACAAATAAAGTATACCTTCTTCTCAGCACTTTACAAAACATTCTCCAAAACTGAACACATACTCAGTCACAAATCAAGTGTCAGCAGACACAAGAAAACTGAAATAACCCACTGTACTCTGTCAGACCACCACAGATAAAAACTGGATTTCAACAATGGAAAGCCTACAAACTCACAGAAACTAAACACATCTCTACTGAATGAATGCTGTGGTAAGGCAAAAATAAAGAAAGAAATTAAAGAGTTCTTAAAATTCTGTGAAAATGAATAGACAACATAGCCAAACTTATGGGACACAATGAAAGTGGTACTAAGAGGAAAGTTCATAGCACCAAATTTCTACATAAAGAAATGAGAGAGATTTTGTGCTTAACAGCGGATGTAAAACTCCATACCCCCCCAAAAAAAAAACAAATCTCACCCAAGAAGAATATGTAGCATGAAATAATAAAACTATGAGTTGAAGCCTATAAAACAAAAACTAATAGAACAATACAAAGAATCAAAGAAACAAAGAGGGGGTTCTTTGAGAAAATCAACAAGATAGACAGACCCTTAGCCAAACTAGCTAAAAGGCAGAAAGAGAATATTTAAATTAACAAAATTAGAAATGATAAGGGGACAAAACATATGACAAGGAGACCCAGAGAATCATCAGGTTATACTTTACAAACCTGTACTCTACAAAATTAGAAAATGCAAAAGAAATGGATAATTTTTTTCTCTGTTGATATTACTTGTCAACTTTAATTCAAGTTTATATAAACAATTTAAATAAATCCATATAACCCTAAGGAAAAAGAAACAGTCACTACAAGTCTCTCAGCCAAAAGTGTCCAGGTCTAAAGAGCTTTAGGAGAGAACTCTAACAGACATTCAAAAATTTAATGCCAAAACCTCTCAAATTGTTCCACAAAATAAAAACAGAAGTAACATTATCAAATTATTTTATGAGGCCACAGTCACCCTAATACCCAAACCACAAAAGGAGTCAACAAAGAAAGAGAATTACCAAGCAATTTCCCTCATCAACATTGATGCAAAAATACTCAATAAAATACTAACAAACTAAATCCAAAGACACACCAAAAGGATCATCCACCATAATCAAGTAGGCTTCATCCCAGAAATGCAGGGATGGGTAAACCTATGAATATCTGTCATTGAAATCCACCATATAAACAAGCTGAAAGAAAAAAAATCTGCACGGTCTTCTCAATAGATGCTAAATAAGCCTTTGACAAAATCTACCACCCCTTTATAATAAATATTCTTAGAAAGACTAGATGTACCTAAATATACTAAAGGTAATTAACAATAAGCCTATAGCCAACATTAAATGGAGAGAAACTCAAAGCAATTTCACTAAAATCATGAACAAGACAAGGCTCTCCCCTTTCTCCATATCTATTCAATATAGAACTTGACGTTTTAGCCAGAACAAGAAGACAATGGAAAAAACTAAAAGGAATGCAAACTGGAAAGAAAGAATTCAAAGTGTTGTTATTTGCCAATAATATGATAGTATATATAAGTAACCCCCAAAATTCTACTAGGGAACTCCTACAGTTGACAAACACCTTTAGCAAAGTGGCTGGATATAAGATTTAAAAAAAAAATCAGTAGGGCTTCTACACAAAAATGACAAATAGACTGAGAAAAAAAATCACCCTTCAAAGTAGATATGAACAAAAGAAAATATTTTGGGGTAAATCTAACCAAGCAAGTAAAAGATTTCTATGACCAAAACTTTAAGTCTTTGAAGAAAGATATAAGAAAATTGGAAGATCGCAAATGCTCATGAATCTATAAGATTAATGTAATAAAAATGATCATCATACCATCCTACAGATTCAAAGGAATCCCCCCAAAAATTATTTACTGACCTTGAAATAACATAACTCAACTTTATATGAGAAAACAAAAAACAAGGATAGATAAACAATAAAAGAACTTTCAGAATACCACCATTCTGATTTTAGGCTTTACTACAAAACTGTGGTTATAAAATCTGTGTGGTGTTGTCATAAAGACAGACAGGTGGATCAATGGAATTGAATAGAAGGCCCATATGTACAGATAATAAAGAAGACAGAAATACACAATGGAAAAAGGAAACATATTCAATAAATGGTGCTGGTCTCACTTGAAGTCTTCATGTAGAAGAATACAAATAGATCCATATCATCATCCTGCACAAAACTCAGGTTCAAGTGAATCAATGATATCAACATATAACCAGATACAGTGAACATAATAGCGTAGGAAGTGGGGGATAGTCTTGAACACGTTTGCAGGAGAGACAAAATTCTGAACAGAACACTGATAGCATAGGTTCTAAGAACCACAAACATGAAATTGAAAAGCTTATGTAAGTCAAATAATACCATCAATACAAAAAAGTGGTAGGTTATAGAATGGGAAAACATTTTCACCAACTCCCCATCTGACAGAGGGTTAATATCCAAAATATTTAAAGAACCTTAAAAACTAAGTGTAAAGAAACCAAATAATCCAATTTAAAAATTGGGTCCAGATCTAAACAGAGAATTCTCAGCAACAGAGTCACAAATGACTGAGACATACTTAAAAACATGTTCAACATTCTTATCCACCAGGGAAATGCAAATCAAAACTACTTTGATATTCCACCTTACACCTATCAGAATGGCTAAGATCAAAACACAAGTTACAGTTCATATACTACCTTGTATAATCAGGTAAGGTACCTAGCAATGAGTCTGGGGCAACCATTCCACAAAACCTTCAACTTACAATCTGCCCTTTCTGCAAGATGTGCTGGAAAAGTGGTGGTGCAGAACTTGTGGGAGTGACTGGTCCATTTTGACGCCCACAAGGGATCCCATACCTGACACTGCCTGTGCAGCCAGAAGGCAGAATCAGGACAGCCCAGAGACACAAGACATAATGTACGAAAAAAGAATAAAAGAAAAAAAATGAAATTAAAGAAAAGGAAATGCAGGTGTAATGCCCATCATTTAGTTTCAGTAATGAGACTGAATGGTGTGTGGGAAATTGTGTACAATGAGTACTGAAGAAGGAGAAAGAAGAAGGACAAGAGAGTACACAGAGGCATGGATCCCAATTTTCTTTCCCTCCTGGAAACCAGCTCAGAAATGCAGAGAGAGGCAAAGGTGACAAGAATCCCCTCTTCTGAAGCAATGGAGAGGAAGCCTTATAGGCACAACTGAATAAAGTCACCCTGACTCAGCCCAGTCAGTCACTAGAAGGTAGAGGTCTTGGGATCACCATCAGCCTTATATCTGTTGGTGTAAACAGGGCCTAGGCATACTCGTGAGCTAGTGTAGAAAAAAACAACGGAAGGAGTTGTGAATCAAAACGGCTTTGGGCTAGAATAGAAACATACTTTATATTAACTTTTCATACCCCAAATGGCATTTTATACATATCTAAGAGGACACTGTAAACCAAACTGAAGCTTAGTGAGTCACTCAGGCCTTGGAGAGGAGACAAGCCCAGCAATTAAATCAACAATATTTTCTTCTCACAGATACCAGAACAACCATTCTGAAATCTGAGAGGAGCAGCTGGGTCAGGAATGCTTCCATAGTTATCCCTTCCACCATGACTTTATATAAGACATATTCACTGCTCATAGTTGCAATGTGCAAATAGTCAGGCAATGGTGGCTCACGCCTTTAAATCCCAGCACTCAGGAGGCAGAGGCAGGAGGATCTCTATGAGTTTGAGGCCAGCCTGATCTACAAGAGCTAGTTCCAGGACAGGTTTCAAAGTTACAGAGAAACCCTGTCTCGAAAAAAACAAACAAACAAAAAAATCACAAATAAAATCTTCAAGCATTCATTATTTTGTAGATATTTCCTAATCCTGTAGAACTATATAAATTATACAAAATTTTACATTTAAATCAGAAAATGACTGTATCCTTATGCCTAACTAAACTAAAGATGATTATTGAAAGAGAAAACAAATGACTTATACAGGTGTTTTTAGCCCAAGTTCTAATAGGTCTTAATAATAAAAGTTCAGAGTCAGATACAGGGGGAAATGCTGAGAGATCAGAGAGACAAAGGAGCAAAACACAACCACCTTAACCATTCAACTTCCCAGCCGACAAAAGATTGAGCTCCTCTCTTCTCTTGCTTATCACCTTCTCTCTCCACCCAGCCATATCATTTCCTGCCTATCTCTCCAGACCTCCAGACCTCCATGGTTAGCTAATGGCTAGCTCTGCCCTCTGATCTTCAGGCAAATGTTATTTGTACAAACAAGCTATCACCACAGGAGTTATTGTGGAAGAGGCAACCTCAATTGAGAAATGTTCCCAGTAAACTGGTCTGTAGGGAAGCCTATGAAGATTTTTTTTATTGATGATTGATATGGGAGGTCCTAGCTCAATATGAGTAGCAACACCCCTGATCTGGTGGTCTTGTGTCCTATAAGGAAGCAGACTGAGCAAAATACAAGGAGCATGCCAGTAAGCAACACACCTCTATGGCTTCTGTCTCAGTTCCTGCCTCCAGGTTCCTGCCTTGAGTTCATTCCCTGACTTCCTTTGATGATGGACTCTCATGTGGAAATGTAACACAAAATAAAACATTTAATCCCCAACTTGCTTTTCATGATGGTATTTATCTTAGTCGGGGTTTCTATTGCAGCAAAGACACAATATATAGAGTCTCTTATAAAGGAGAATATATAATTGGGGCTGGCTTACAGTTTCAGAAGCTCAGTCTATTATCATCATGACAGGACATGGTAGCATGCAGGACACATGGCGCTGGAGAAGGAACTGAGAGTTTTACATCTGAGTCAGCAGACAATCAGAAGAGAATGCCGCAGTGGGCTTGGTTTGAGCATCTGAGACTTCAAAGACTGCCCCCATTGATACACTTCTTTAAACAACAACACCACACCTACTCTAATAAGGTCATACCTCCTAAGAGTGTCACTGCCTGTCAACCTATGGGGGCCATTTTCTTCAGTGATATTATTGACAACAAACAGAAAGTTGAGAAAGATAGACATGGAAAACTTCTGTGACAACTTTTAAGACCATTCTAACCAGCCCCTTCAAAATAAAAATAATAACAACAGCCTAAAGAGGAAGCCACCAGAGAAAATTCTTTAAAGCTATGACAGAATAAAGAAGTGTCACTTTCCACAAGAGATGGCTTCCAGCTTGGCTGTGGGCAGGGAAGGACTCAGTTGTGTTTAAAGGAAAGGCCACTGAGAGTTTGGGCACACTCCAGTGAGTACATAGATAACACAAATTGAACTTTATTTTTATTTGTTGGGGAGGGAAAGTGTCACCAGTGTTGGAAGATGAACAGGAAGGATCAAGAAGCAAATGTGATAATGTGCGTCTGATATGAAATCCCCAAAAGAATCAAAAAAAATATGTTGGAAAAAAGAGATATGAAAAAAAAACAAACAAAAGAAAAACATTCTTACCTGCAATCTTCTCTTAAAATGACCTGTTCAAAATAAAGAACTGTATCACAATAGATTAATAAAATTCTGAAAAATGAGCACGTTTTGCCATGCTATGCCTAAACAGTTAAGTAAAGAATAAAGTATTAATGTAACAACCATGACAGTGAAATTCAAGAAACAAAGGTCTGAGTCTTCAGGAGCAAGCAATGTGAGCTATGGATGGGTTAACATATGGATAGAAACACATAGTTACATGTGAAAGGGCTTGTAAACTATGGAGCTTCCTAAAATGAATAAGAATCCCTAAGCTTTCTTACTTCATTGTATCTATGTATATATTTTCCTTACAGTTAAAGAATATAGCTTCCTAAACAACATGATTCCTAAGCAATAAGATACAATTCAGAAGATACAATCTAATTAGCATCAAGCTGAGCTTTCCTTAGGATCATCTTACCTGCCCTGCTGTTATCAGCATAATGATAAAAGCAAAGTAGTAATCATTTAACAAAACATCTCAATTAATGAAACACTGGTTGCCCTAACTATTCTTAATCTATCAGCCAGTCAGATAATGTAGAACGTTTTAACACATAAGCCATCCAACCTTTTCAATGACTGAATTTCTTTATTTGGAAATTCTTCAATGATAGAAAGGTGTGAGTAAATGTATAAATAATAATGCTAGGATTGTTAAGTGTTATATATGTACCATGTACTATAGACACATGGATTTCCTCAAAGACTATCATATCCTTGACACATGCAGAAACTTAACCTATTCTTGAAACACTTCCTTGTTTGCTCTTCAGGTGTGGTCCTTTGGTTGTACACAAACTTAATTCTAACTCCTAGGGAAGGAAAGAATTACAATGAGTTGCAGTGTATTACTAAGAATTTTTTTAAAAGTTAATTTATCAGGTTTGAGGAGAAAACCCGAAGCAGCTCTAGGAATCTTGACAGTGAGTCTCAGGATGAAATAGTATAAGTAGAATGGGGTTGCTCTGGAGCTATGTCATGGCAAACAAGAGCTGCTACCATAATCTAGCCAGGTAAGTCTACGTGTTTACTGGGTGTAATTAAAAACTCAGTTGCTTAGTTACACTAGCCATGTTTCAAATACACATCAGGCCTATGCAGCTTGAGGCTATCTGTATTAGGGATCACAAGTATGTAGTTTCTTCCTGAGTACAGAACTTGCTGCTGGGCAAAGTTAGTTTAATATGGCTCAGCCTATTACATGAATCAATTATCAATTCCATTTATTTTTCCAAACTTTGTCAGGACACTGAAGATTGGAAGCCTTTGGAGAGCCCCCCCTTTTTTTTTCAGTACCTGAGTTATCTATCTACCCAAGTTTTTTGCTAGGATTTTACAGAGGATGTTGGTGAAGTACATCACATTATCTGAGCTATACATTATGTTGAATACAAAACTTCTCCATAAGGAATTGCAGGTCTAGTATTCAAAAAGGCAGGAATGGAAGCTGTAAAGGAAGAACCACCCGATTTCTACCATAGGTGTTCATCTTATTCTGTTCATCTGTATGGACAGAACCACCCCCAATGTATACCGTTAATGCTTGTCTATTCTGTTCATCTGCTCACTTTAATCTTCATATGATAATGGAGATGCCAGTGCCGGATAGTCTTCATTTGTCATTCAGCTAATTAGAACAGAAGGTAACCTCTTTAAAGCATCCGTTCCCTAGACGGGTATCTGGGCTGCTGTGTGCTAACCTGTTTGATGTTATGCCAAAATTCCTAGCAGGCCAAAAGCAGAAAGAGGCCTTGGTGTCATTTACCTGGCCTCTTTATGTCTGAATTATACTTCCCTTTAAACACAATCCGGTGATAAAGTAACTGCATATTCTTATCAAGTTTAAGAAAGCTAGAATTTCTTGCTTAAAGCATCTTTTTTATTATGCAGTAGTTTTACCTTCACATGGGAAAGGGGAGGTAAAGGAGTATTTTCTCAGAGCATAGCACTACCAAGCATTCATTTTCACAATACAAACTGTCTTTGTTCTTATTCTAGCTTGATTTATGATTGCAGATTGCAGATCAGATCTCACAGTTTCTTGTAGTCTGAAGGTAATACACTTGCTGGAAAAAATATCCAGACTTCAAATTGGTTGCAACACGAATTTCACAGTCGATCTGGCAGGAACTCAGCACATTTTTTTTTAAAACAGGTTTTGGATAAGAAAAAGAAGTCATCCAAAGCATGTAAATAAGGGTTACAAATGAAGATGCAGTGTAATCATGTTGCAGCTCTGAGCTTCAGATCCCCCAGATAAAGGGATAAGCTGAACTAGTTAATCACCTGTATCCCTTTGGCCATCTCTTCTGTCTTTAAAATTGTGCTGTCACCTTATTCCACGATGTACACACCCCCATCTCTCCTGTTGGGTTCAAAGCCTTGTAGTACAGTCACAGAAAGTGTATGACAAAATAATTCCTGTGTATTAATGTGCATTCTATTTGCTTCGTTTTTTCTTTCCACCCCTCAATCTATTATCTAGGCCCGTGGAATCCCTTGTCTGTAGATATTGTTCTTTCCAAGATTAATATTAGAAGTAGTTTGCAGTCCAGAATTCTTTGTATTCAGCTAGACACAAAGTTGAAGAAATCATTGTGGAGGTCTGTATAGACAAATAGGAAGTTGTGAGGCTGAGTTCTAGACAGAAGCAAGAGAGAGAAACAATGTTTCCCAAAAGAGGCAGAGAGTTTACCAACAGATCTGTGCTACATTCCTGTGTTTTTTAAAGAAAAGGGCCAGAGAACGTGGCATAAATTGGGGGCATAAACTTAGAAACCGTATATTGCCAGATGTGAAAAACTCCCTCATATTTATATTCTTTGGCACAGAAACAAGATTAGAGAAGCCTGAGTGCTTTTACTGAGCAATGCAGTGTATACCATGTGTTACCATGTGTTGACCATTAAGACACAATGAGTTCTTAATAAGGGATCATTTCTCATGTAGACCAATCACCTGCTAAAGAATTAGTTATGCACACTCATGCTCCTGTTTTGAAAGGGGTGATGTTTTTGGACAGAATAAACAAAAGTTGGATGTATTAGTTTGTTTTTCTTACCTGCAAGTTTATCTTGCACTTCAGGGGCTTCTAAACAATTTGTACCACCAACAGAGAATCCCACATAATAATATATAAGATCAATACATATTTTATTTCAGAATAAATGGAAAATAAAAAATGTGCAGTGATGTTACCAAGCAGGAGCTGCTAGCCTATCATAGCAATGGAATGGCATGCCGAAAGCACAGATGAAACAGTCTTAACACAAAGTTCGGCATATGGGATGCCGTCTTCCAGAATATTGACTGCATGGGCCTCAGAATTGCAGAGTGGATCCAGTTGAGGAATTTGTGTTTCTTTTTCCTTCAGTTTTGTTCATTTCTGGATTGTAGCAAGTACCTCACTGATTTCAAGACAAGGATAAGGGTGTTACACAGGCACTTCTAGAGTCTTATGCTAAATGACTCACATCTTTCTCATAAGTGTTATCTTGTGTTTGTGGAGCATGCAGCTTTAGTCTAACCTCTACAAAGGCTTCTGTAGTTTATTTTAAAATCATGAGATATCAAATATTTGTATTGACAAATGCATACAGATTTAGCATATGCAATATGATGAGTTAAAGTAAGAATACTTTAGACAATGACTAAATTTGTTTAATGTGTTTTTATTAACACATCAGGAAGCTATCATTTTCATAATGAAAATACTTAAAATCTAGCATCATCCTTTTTAAATAATAGAATACACCTTTATTAACCATAATTACCATTTTGGACAGCAGAGCATTGTGACTTATCTTACTGAAATCTGAGCCTTTTCACTAATACCTAAATGAGGAATCTAAAATAAGTTGCTCTCATAAAAATATAGATTTAAATTGAGCAAAATGCAGTTTTCACTAGCATTTTCCCCCATTTCCTGGGGGCAGAAACTATATTATTAATCAGCATCATTTTCAGAAGCATAAGCAAAGAAAAGCAAAATACAAAGGTTACTACATGCCATAAGCTACTACTATTCCTAGTGGGTTCTAAGTATATCACATTCACAGAAGCAACACTGCAGTATTATTTCTTCCTTTTATATGTGGAAAAACTAAACCTTAGAACTAACTACTCAAACCAAAATGGAAAATGTAAGTAAATAATGATAAATTAGGTAGGTTTGAGATGTATTCTACCTACCTCTGGAATGTATAAATTTTACAACAAACTCTTATGTCTACTATAGTATGACTACAAAAGATCACATAGCTGAAAGAAGCAAGTGCCTAATGAATATGATGATGGAGGGACCAAAGTGAGGGGTACTAATATGTAGGTCTATAAGTCATATTTGAAAAACTTTATGTAGCTTTTATGCTAAGTTTGAACTTTTTATAATATTTATTATTTAAAACAATTTTAAACTATTATTCATATCCCCCCCAATGTTGAAGGAGGTTGCTTGTTGATTCCCAGCTATCAGCCCCAAAATAATCACACAGAAACTATATTAGTTAAATCATTTCTTGACCCATTGATTCTAGCTTTTTACTTGCTAACTCTTACATCTTAATTTAACCCATCTTTCTTAATCTGTGTAGCTCCATGAGATTGTGGCCTACCAGCAAAGTTTCAGTACTTTTGTCTCTGCCAATGGCGCCATGGCTTTTCTCTAACTCTGTCTCCTTTCTCCCAGCATTCAGTTTAGTTTTCCCTGTCTACCTAAGTTCTGCCACATCAACAGGCCAAGGCAGTTTCTTTATTTACTAATGGTATTCACAGCATACAGAGGGGAATCCCACATCACCCCAAGTCCATTAAGATAGTCTCATCTCTATACCCCCAAATTTCAATTATTTTTAAGATAAAACACAGTTAGACAACCTCTCCCTCAAAAAACTAAGAAAGCAAAGAAACCCCCAAAGAAAATAAACTGTAACCAAATAAAAACACACAAAAATAACCTGTGGAGTCCATTATATGTTTGTCCAATAGTCTTGAACATGAGACCTGCTCTGGAGTCATTGTTAAGGCTGAATCTTGAGATGTTTCAACTCCCATCTTTCTGAAAAACCACCACCTTGGTTGCCATAGTGCCTGTACAAGTTTGCACTCCCACCAGCAATGGTTGAGTGTTTGCCTTACTTCACATCTCATCACCATGAGCTGTCACTTGTTTTATTGATCTTAGCCATTCTAGCAAATGTAACAAAAAAATCTCAAAGTAGTTATGATTTACATTTTTCTCATGGCCAGTATCTTAGGGTTTAATTGCTGGGAAATGACAAGATGAGCATGGCAAATCATAAAAATAATGTTTACACTTCACAGGTTTAGTCCAGTATTGTCATGGTGGGAAATGTTGTGACTTACCAGCCATATTGGTTTATAGAGATAACTGAGAGTTTTACATTTGGATCATCAACAGTAAACAGAAAGTGAATTGCCACACTGGGCATGGCTTAAGCATATAAAACCTCAAAGCCTAACCTTAGTGACATACTTTCCCCACCAAAGCCACACCTACTCAAACAGCGCTGCACCTCCTAAGCCACTCTTTATGGATCAAACATTCAAACACGCTAGTCTACAGGGGTCATTCTTACTAAAATCAACACAGATAGGGATGTTAAACATTTCTTTATGTGCTTATCAGTCATTTGATATTCCTGTATCAAGAATTCTCTGTTTAGATATGTACCGTAGTGTTTCTATGATAATTTTTAATTAGATTTTTTTTAAAAATGCCAATCCAAGTACCCACTCCCTCACTCCTCCCATTCCTCTGAGTAGTACTCTAGTGTGTAAATGTTACACATTTTATTTACCCATCCTTCAGTTGAGTGGCATTTAGGTTGTTTCCAGGTTCTGGCTATTACAAATATTCCTGCGATGAACATAGTTAACAAAATGCTTTTGTAATATGATTTAGCAACTTTTGAGTATATGCCCAAGAGTGGTATTGCTGGATCCCTGAGGTAGGTTGATTCCCAATTTTCTGAGACACCACCATAACGATTTCCAAAGTGGTTGGACAAATTTGTATTCCCACCAGCAATGGATGAGTGTTCTCCTTACTCCACATCCTCTCAAACAAAAACTATCATTGGTGTTTTTAATCTTAGCCATTTTGACAGATTTAAGATAGTATCTCAGAGTTGTTTTGATTTGCATTTCCCTGATGGCTAAGGATGTTGACTATTTCCTTAAGTATCTTTTGGCCATATGAAATTCTTCTGTTAAGAATTCTCTGTTTAGTTCAGTAAACCATTTTTAATTGGGTTATTTAGAATTTTAATGTCTAATTTCTTGAGTTCTTTATATAGTTTGGAGATCAGACCTTTGTCTGATGTGGGGTTGGTGAAGATCTTCTCCCATTTAGTAGGTTACCTTTTTGACTTAATGACTACGTCCTTTGCTTTACAGAAGCTTCTCAGTTTCAGTAGGTCCCATTTATTCATTGTTGCTCTTATTGTCTATGCTACTGGGGTTATACATAGGAAGTAGTCTCCTGTGTCCATATATTGCAAGCTACTTCCCACTTTCTCTTCTATCAGGTTCAATGTGGTCAGATTTATTTTGAGGTCTTTAATCCATTTGGGCTTGAGTTTTGTGCATGGCAATAAAAAATAGCCTCAATAGCTTAATATTCTTTTTTAAAGGAGCATTAGCTTAAGGGAATTCAAATAGAATAAGCATGCAGGTGAGTGTTCAGGGTTTTGGCCTCTCATCAGATGACGAATTTACTTGTTAGAAACTGGGTAAACTGAATATTTATACTCTTGTTTCTCTGGATTCAAAGATAGTAAACTAAATATGAAGTGTAAATGTCCTAAGGTAAAAAGCGTTCTTACATTTTTAGTTTAAAACACTCCTTCTTGATTCATTCACTCATCAGTTTATGAAATACTGATAAATAGAGGCTATAACTATCCAGGGGTGTTTGTTCCTTCTCCTCCCCCTCACTTGTTAGAACATCAGTATTCTGGCTCCAAAACCAGAAATACACAAAAAATTCTCCAAGAAGCAACACCATATGACTAAATGAACATGTGACTACTGAATATCTAATGAGCAGATAGCCCTCCCTGTCTAACCTAGCTAGTATATGACTGACTGAGCATGTGTCTACCAAGTAGTTAATGAGCAGCTAGCTGCCCCTAGGCTCAGCTAGTCCTGTCTGGCTCACCTAGCTGTAAGTTTACCATCTTTCCCTTAATGGGGAATTCTGGAAGGAAATTTTGCTCTATTTAATTCACAGAGGTTTTGAAACATTATTAGGTTATCAAATGTAAAACACTTCCTGTGTTACCAAGCATAATGTGAAAACATGTAAACAAATATATATCATTGAATTTTTACGAATCTAAAGCTTATAATTTAATAATTTAAGATTATCTGAAAGATGTGTAAATTTTGCGAAGTGTGCCTGGTCAGCTCACTGACCTAACTAGATTTAACTCCAGCATCATTTTCCTTTGTTCATTAAGGCACTAACTGTTATGCTATCTACCAATAAAACAGGGTATATTAAGTCAAATTTTGGATAGTAGGAAAGCCAAATAACTTAGCCTACATGGAGCATATAAAATGTGTCATTAAGGTTCCTTGGAGATTAAAAAATTTCATGAGAAACAAAACAGACAAGAGTAATGCATAAGTGCTTTAATTACAAAGTTATATATATTTAATAGCTACTACATTTCAAGTACTTTGTGAACCACTTGTTAAGTGGGAGCATATATAATAGAAAAGAAGCATGTAAAATAAAGACAACAAATATCTTTGCATCTCATTGGTGATAGGCAATATAAAAAGAAAATAACAATAATAAATGACAGAATGAAGAAGGGCAGATTAATTCTAATTTGAGGATTCATGTTCTTTAGATTATACCAGGCTTTTGTTTTGATGAGTTGAATGGCTTTTACTGGTAAAAATAAAAAAGAGGGATTTCAGGTGAGAATACAGGTACACAAAGGCTTAAAGTATGAGAGCACATGGAGCCTTCACAGATGCATAAATCAAGTTAGACTGAAGTGTGAAGAGGTGTGAATTGAACATAGATTAGGCTGAAAGATTGAAAGTACTAATAAATGTGTAGTCCAGCATGCCAGTGTGTAGCATCTGCCCTTAGATTTAGGAAATCACAAGCCAAAAGATCAAGCTGGTATTAAAAATGCAATTTTAGTGACTATGTACAGAATGGACTGGCATGAAGAGTGTTATAAGACAATGTAACAGGTTACATATATTTAACAATTTTTAAAATGCACAAATAAAACCATTTCAGACTGCTACAACACATGACCTAAAGAAATTAGGTAGGAATTCAGATACTTAAGTAGGGAGAAGAGTTGAAATTTTACTGCCCTGGTATCTAACTGCAGACCTTCTCTATTGTGTCTTCCATTAAACCTTTTCCCTTTTCCTCTTCTCAAAAGAATGGTTTTGATTACCATGTAATGCAGGATAAATCTAGCATGTATGTGGGTGTAAATCAGCCAGGCAGAGAGACCACGGGAGACAGTATATAGTCAAGTGATACATGAAATGGCAATAGATGAAG
Organism: Chionomys nivalis; assembly: GCF_950005125.1. Classification (NCBI taxonomy): domain Eukaryota; kingdom Metazoa; phylum Chordata; class Mammalia; order Rodentia; family Cricetidae; genus Chionomys; species Chionomys nivalis. The sequence continues at coordinate 15,643,261 of NC_080091.1, read as the reverse complement.
ATCCTACCTCTAGTCCATCATCAATAAGAAACAACAAAAGAAACTGGGCAGGGAGGGCAGCAAACAGTTGTTGTTCAAACCTTTGAGAGGCTAAAGCAGGAGTACCACGAGTTCAAGATTAGCCTGTTGTGCATGCTGGGCTTGAAGCTGTGCTGGGAAAAAAAAAATATCCTTTCTCAAAACCTATAAAACTGTCAGGTGGGAATCAGAAGTCAATTTGAACCAATGACTGGTAAGTACACTTATATTCTTAATAACATTTACAGTGTCTGGCAAAACCAAAAGCAATTATTTTTTTAAAAATTGAGGAAATAAATAAGGGAGTGTTGTATATAGGGTGGCTTGTTGGTTCCTGGTCACCCAGCTAGCTTAGACCCAAAATAATCACACAGAAACTATGTTATTTAAATTAATGCTTAGTCTATTAGTTCCAACTTCTTATAGACTAACTTTTATATTAATTTAACACATTTCCATTAATCTGGGTATCACCACATGACAGTTGCTTACCAACAAAGTTTGGGCATGACTCTGGCCGTGGTTCAATGGCATCTCTCTAACTCTGCCTTCTTCCTCCCATTATTCTCTTTACTTTTTCCCATCTAAGTCTAAGTTCTTAAATATATTTTGAATGCCATATGCTGTAGGTCTTTGAGGTGTTTGAAGATTACCTATCTATCTGAAATATATCTCTGCATATCTAGAAAAGCTAACTAATATGCCTATAAGTTTGATTATTATAGATTACATCTTGGCTTCAAAATTTGTATCTAAGGCTACATTGCTTTCAAAAAGAGGTTCTGCTTTTGCTTCCACAGAAGATGAAAAGTTATGGATTTCTTTTAAGCTAATATGGTTCAATTGAGCAAGACCTCCTTAAGAGATATCTAGAGGGAAGAATGGCCCAGATAATCCACATCCAAGACAGCTTCAAGGCAACTGGCTGTGACAATGAAACCTCATAGACCAGTACATATTTAAAATATAATTCTAAATTTTCTCAGGATCACCGTAATATTACCAGTGTTCCCAATTAGCAGGAAGTAGTATAGAAAACTATGTCCCAATTCCCAAAACACTGTTTATAAGCATTTGTTTTCATTCAGAGGGTGTTGGTTATAAATAATTAATGGTCATATTCAATCTCTTTCTAAGGAGAAATGGGGGAGATAATATAGAAATGAAAAAAAATAGATATATTTTAATCCAAAAAACACAACTGTTAATTTCAAAATAATTCACATTGCTATGGATTTTGGTATACTGATAGAAATTTAAGGTCAATTTTATTATACTAGATGTATATTTATATTCTTGCTTAAGGTATTATGTTCATGCAGCTCATTTTAAAATATAATGTATAGTTAAGAAATACAAATTCATATTCATCTATAATAGTCAAATTTATAGGCACATTAGTGTAATAATGTAGTATGAATAATTAATACCCAGAGACAAATATTGGGGTTCAAGTTGAAGAGCAGAAAAGGAAAATAGCCAAGTCACTATAAAAGTCTTACCTCTACTAAAGTTGGGCAACTGCAGACCTAGCCCTGAGCGTCTATATCCTCCCATCATTTATTTCCCTTTAGCATTGGGATTAAAATAATATGGCTCCCTAGTACTGAGATTAAAGGTGTGAGCCACCAACATTTGTATCCATTTCTTTATTGATCTTGTGTAGTCCAGTGTGGCCTTGAACTCACAGAGGTTCATCTGCTTCTGTCTCCCAAATCCTGGGATTAAAGTTGTGTGACACTATTGCCTGGCCTCTAATGGGTTAGTTTTACCCTCTGATCTTCAGCCAAGCTTTATTTATTAAAACTTTAATAAATTAACACAATGGATGCTCATTGGTCATTGGGATTAGAGTGGAGCCTATCTTAGTATAATATTTATTAATAATTAAACTAAAAAGATTGAATTAAAAGAAAGCAATAATACTTAACTAGATATCAGACTGTACAGTGCATCAGATTCTCTGAAAACTAGCTAGTAATCTCTGTGGCTTGTATCATTTTAAAAATCATGTCTTTTTAATCCCCTGGATTCTTGAGCTATCTCCAACCAATCTTCACTTCCAAAGAGAATGTGGGCTTTCATTCAGCCATTACACAACTGTGGCTAGAACTTAAAGTCCTCATGTTCAGATGAAGTAAGTACTGCTGTTATTATAGGTATTGCCTGAGGTCCTCTATGTTAATGTTTCACTTTGCTAAGAATGAATAAGACTTAGTCTCTTCCATTGATAGTATATATATATATATATATATATATATGGAAATGCCATCAATATAATTTGCATCTTCCCTTACCCGAAGTTTTTTTATTATATTGTGACTTGTATATTGTGGTCCCCACATTTCTTATTCAACAGTCATAAGTGTTGTTTCAATAAATTTTCTGCATTATTGATGAATTGTCCCTCTGCTCCTCTTAACCTGCTAAAAATCAAAGATTAATAGCAGTTCTGAAAGACAGGCCTTAGAAATAAAGTGAAATGAACAGTCACTGAAATATGAAATGACGATAAAAGATTTTCCAACTGCACAGCCACAACAGCAGCAACCCCAAGTCACCAATATCCATATTTCTCACAGCAAAAAAAAATGGTTACAGAGAAATATAATTCCAACATTTTCTATATTTTTATTCACAAGCAGTTATATGAGATACTCAAGTAGGGTCTTACCCCTACTAAATAATCAACAAATCATTTAAATTATCAACTTCAGGCAGATCCGCTTCAAACACTATTTTTATTTGTGAAACTATTGAGAAGTTCAATACAGAAGGAGGTGTGCACATGGGAATTTACCATTAGCATTATGAAATAAAGTCAACGATGTTCTGTGATATTCCTCAAGTACAGGTTTGAAAATTGACATTCTCATTATAGGTTGTTTCTAACAGGCCATAGATGTTTTGATTAACATAAAGACACTTAATGAAAAGTTAAATGTTGGATTTTATTTGCATTAATATTATGTTGTGCTTTAAAATGAGGAAAAAATAGTTCATTTGTAATATTAATTGATAATATATACTTACAAAGAGATTCACTGAGTCTCTTATATATGTCTGTCACTATTTAAATATGAGGGGGGCTGGAGATGTACAAATAAGCTTTATATAAGATTACACGAAATCAATAGCTTCTGTAATAGTTTATATTCAAATGAATTATCCAAAGCTTTAAAATTAATTATTTTTATTTTCTTGTCATTGTTGTTATTGTTGTTGGTGGTGGTAGTATTATTAGTGGTGAATGTTTGTGCTTGTGCATGTGTGTGTGCTGGCACATGTGTACTTGCATGAACATTCATGTATGCATGCATGTACACACACCTGTACATTTAATGGCAAGCAAATGATGGTCAGAGGATAACGTAGTGGAATCTGTTCTCTTTTTTTGTTTTTATGAAGGTTCTAGGAATCATATTCAAGTTGTTGGGTCTGTGTGGCAAGCATTTTGTACACTCACAAAAGCCATTTGCCAACCCTCAGTTATCTTCTCTGAAACTATTCTAGTTATGATTAAGACCTTCATCAGGAGGAAAAAGGAAAAACGTGAGTTCAGTTGTCATGCTCAGTATTTGGCAAAATCTAAAGATGTTCTCCCTGAAGCTATGAAGTCTTTTTAGGATGGAGAGCAAACAGGCTAATGAGCTTGCTCATGCTATGGACTATGGATCATTATAACAAATTCAAAGAGAAACTAGATTTCTCCTTACAAAATCAAGTCTCATTGTAATGAAGAGTTTCTCTACTAAATAAACTCTATTAAACACTGTGAGTGCATTATATGGATAATTCCAAAGGTGGATGATTAAAACCTACACCTGGACAGGAGGAAAAAATAGTTAAGAAAAGGAGAAATGAAGGGGAGAACCAGGACTGTGATCCTTGCTCCTACTAACTGAACTCCCCAACCAATGTTTGATGCACATGCCTAGGAACTTTTTCCAAGAATTGATCAGACATTCATCTCTGCTGCCATCACTGCTACAATACTAGTTAAGTAAAATTTAAAGATGGCCAGTTTGCATTTATAAAGGGAGCAAATCGTCAAGAGCACATAACAATTGTAATATTCATGAACTGAATAACAATTTTATAAAACTGATACTAAAAGGCACAAAAGACAATGCTGATCCTGGCATCATAATAGAGAGACTTAATGCCAGACTCCCATTTCTTGATAGGCTTTCTAAACTAAAACTCAACAAAGAAACTTCAGTGCTAAATAAGGAATTAGACTGATTAAATTTAACAAATATTCACAGAATATTATACCCATCAGTAAAGGAATATACATTGTTCTCTGAAGCTCATGAAACCTTCTCTAGAAGTCCCAAAAAGAAGATAGCCATTCCTCCAACAAAGATTGTCATCAGGGTTAGGGACATCATTTAGGGGTTGATTATTACTGGTATAGGGTTGGGGGTTGGGGGAAATTTTGTAGGCTCAGGGATCTTACAAAAAAGAAAACTAAATAAGATAATAGATAATTCAGTGTGAGCTTACACACACTGATAATAATAATAGTGAGTAATAGAGTGAATACTTGGGAGCTATTATTTATAGACAATTTACATTGGTATAGATTGTTTTATATTGATACAAATTCAAATTATATTTGTTGTATTGAATATGCTCCTAATTCTGTTTACAATATTTGTATACCTATGCAAAGTTATTTTGTATGATCATATGCATGTGTGTTTCTACCTCCGTTTAAGACATTTTGTATGTTAACACGATTTTAGGATATATTTATCACATTGCCTATACAATATTATCTGATCTGATTGCCTATATAATTGTATCTGATCAAGATACAAAGGATACAAAGGAAGCAAGATACAAAAGATATAAAAGATAATATAATACTTCAGAAACTCTAACATGTAGGTCAGGCAGTTCTAAGTGGAAAGTTTATTTCTACAAGTGATATCATTAAAATACACATAGCCATCTCAAGTAAATAACCTATTAATGCACTTTAAGACTCTAGAAAAACAGGATGCTACAAACCCAATAAATGATAAGAAATTATAAAAATTCAGGCAAAAATGAAATAAAAACTGAAGTACAATGAAGCCATCTTATCAATAAAGGATTGGCCATTGAAGAATAACATGGTTAAGAAATCCCTAGACAAAGTAATAAAGAAAAAAGGCCAAATTGACAAAATTAGAGATGAAAATGGAGGGTTTTTTTATCAGAATTCAGTGAAGTCTGTTAGATCACTAGAAAATAGTTGGAAAAACTGTGTTCAAAAAGTGGTAAAACCCAAAGAAGTGAATAAATGTCTAAAGTCATAAAACATACCAAAAATTCAGAAGATATAAACAACTTAACAAATATATAACAAACAATGAGATTGAAGCAGTATTGAAAAATCACCCCAAGACCAGATGGATTCATGGCACTACCACTTTCTTAAGGATGCTCTGACATCAGTACTTCCAAAACTGTCCCATAGTATCCACACAATTTGAAGTGTCCCTAGACCCTGACTTCTTGCTCCAAACTCCCACATTCTGGTACTGATGAGTAAGGGGTGCCTGAACACTGAACTTCCATCCCAAACAACCACCACACACCAGCTCTTATCTCCTGGTACTGACAGGAAAAAAGACAGTAGACCCTAAAATGAGCCCATTTACAGCACTTCTCCTGTCCCCCAGATTCTTATATTGATAGGAATGCAAGACACAGACTGTCGGATCCTCAAACCATAATTACACTCAGCCAGCTGACTCTAGATGTGCAAGTCCCAATGCAAACACACAACCATTATGAATGTCTGAGATAATGAGTCTCTTCCAAAAAAGGACTAAACTCACAATAAAAACTCTGGTGAGAATGACTTGGAAGAATTTCCTTAAAAAGAGTTCAAAATAATATGCATAAATATATTCAAACTAGTCAAATAAGACATGAACATAATTCAAGAAAATAAAAACAAAGAGATAAATGAAATAAAGAAGTCAATATAAGATATGAAAATGGAATTCCATAAAGACGGGATTACTGTAAAAAAAAAAAGCCAAGGTAATGTGTACTGTATATTAAAAGCTCAGTAAACTAAATAAAACTTATACCCTGTAGAGAAAAGAGGAACACCAGATTTCTCCTATGATAGTCATCTATATATCTGTATAATAAATTAGGTCTATAGCTTTTATTCTGCACAAAAATCCATTCAAAATTAATCAAAGACCTCAATTTAAAGCACTGAACACTGAAACCAGTAGAGGAAAACATTTCAAGATATAGGCACAAGTAAGAATCTTCTGAATGAGGCTGCAATAGCACAGGCAGTAGCCCAAGAATTTACAAAGGAGATTACAGGAAGTAAAAAGACTTTGCATACCGAAGGAAACTATCAACACAGTGAAGAGACAGCCAACAGGATGGCTAAAAGTCTTTGTAGCTGTGCTTCAAACAGGGTGCTAATATCTTGAATAAATAAAGAATTACAAAAATTAAACAATATATTCCAAGCTTAAAATAAATAAATAAATGGGCCAATGAACTTAACAGGCAGTTTTTAAAGCAGTAAAACAAATGGACAGATAAATATTCTTTGAATTTTTTTTTTTTTTTTTTTTTTTTTTTTTTTTTTTTTTTGGTTTTTCGAGACAGGGTTTCTCTGTGGCTTTGGAGCCTGTCCTGGAACTAGCTCTTGTAGACCAGGCTGGCCTCGAACTCACAGAGATCCGCCTGCCTCTGCCTCCCGAGTGCTGGTTCTTTGAATTTTTGAAACCATAAAGCCACCATGAAAATACCAATTGAATTACTCTGAGAGTCTATCTTAAGCCAGTCAGAATGGTCATCAGCAAGAAAACAAATGCTGGTGAAGATGTACTTCTTGGCACAAACTAGGGTCAACTGGGATGAGAAAACCTCAGTTAAGAAATTATCTTCATCAGATCAGCCTGTGGTCATGTCTGTGGTGTATTTTCTTCATTAATGACTGATATAAAAGGATCATCTCACTGTGCACAGTGCCAGTCATGGGTGAGACTGTCTTGGATAAGAAAGCTAAATGAGCTGGAGGGATTGTTCAGTTGTTACAAAAACTTCTTGCTGTTCCAGAGGACTTAAGTTTGGTACCCAATACCCACCACTAGGCAGCAACATATCCAGGGGATCTGATGCTGTTTTCTTGCCTTTCCTGGAATCTGTATACATATGGCACACAGACACACATACACACATATACATATATATTATACACATAAATCAGAAAACAAGTTGAGCAAGTCATGGAAAGCCAGCCAAAAACAGCATTTTTTTTTTATTTTAACCTATAAGTTAGAATAAACCATTTCCTTCTCAAGTTGGTTTTGTTTGGTATTTTATCACAGCATCAGAGAGCTAAATAGGACAGGGGACCACACACTTCTTTGGGTTGACCTCCAATAATGCCACCAGCTTCTTATAATGTCCAAGAAAGCTTTCTTTGTAACATTAGGAACATAAAGAGGATATTTATGACCCAGTGCCTGTTTTATAATAAAATATTACTTTCAAGATGAAAGGTTCTATCAATATTGTTTTTTCTAGTAAGTTCTCAAATCAGCATCATTCCTGTTATCTAAACTCAACTAGGGAAAAAATAATCAACAGAACCCAGGTCACAGATGAGAAACATTGTAGTCAAAAACCGGAATGTGAGGGCATAAGATTGCTTTTGAAAGCTTCACTCTTGACAGATGCATGCAACAGCCAAGTCCAAGAGTCCGTTTATGTGCTGAGCTATAAGAAAATTCTAAAACAAGTCTCTCCAAACACTTTTGCAACATCACCACTTGGTTAGAACTAAAATGGTTGTAAGACATAGATTTGTAGGAGGAAGAGTATACAGAAGAACTCAATGTCAACACATAATAAACAATTAGACATTTACCAGCAGCAGGCCACCCATATCTCCAGCACACACCAGTAAGAAAGCAACCATCCACAGTTCTTTATCCTAGTCATTTGTCTTTTCCTCTCACAGAGACCTTTCTTGAGATATTTAACCCCTCTGAACTCCATATGTAAATTGAAAGAATGGTGATCAACTTTAAAGCCATTATCTATTTTTAATGTAGTTCTATTTTTTTTTGAGTATTTAAAGAATCAAATAAATCAAATCAAAGTGAATCTACATCATGTATGGTTATGCCTGATTGATATTACTATTTTATCATTCATTATTACTATTTTGTAAAATATTTTAAAATTTAGAGAGCAGCAAATTTATATGATTTGGAAACAAATAGTTCTATGATTGGTAAGTTTAAAGATGAGCAGTAACTTCCCAAGCTGTATAACCTGCTCACTTTTAATAAATAGAGCAGAAACTTCTTAATTTGTAAAAACTATTAGAAAGCTAAAAGATGTCAATTAAGAAATTGTCTCAATCCTAAAGTGCAATGTACATTAAAATATGGGTTTTGCTTTCAAGTTAAAAATATATGTGATTAATAAAGTCTTTAAAAGCAGAAAGTAAGAACTCAGAGATTTAAGCAATGAAGAATACCAGAAATTTCTTAAGAAAGTAAAAACAGATTGACAAGCTCTAATTAACACTTCTCAATTAATACTACATCCAGTAAAGTCAGATGTTTCCAAATGCAAGTCACCAGTAGTACATCATGTCATATCACAGAAAAGCATTAAATTAATTCAAATCTCTGATATTTTGCCCTCTTAACTGAACATTTCATTATTTAATCTACCAACCAAGTAGGTTTAACTATCTCTCTTGGTGATGTTCATTCTTTAATCATGATATAAGAACTGCAAAGCAAGACCACTTCTTATCCACAGTAATAAATGCATACACATGCCATCTCTCATTAATGAAAACCAGAAGTTCATTCATTACTGCTGTCAGGGCCACTGTCAATGCTGACTTAAATTTCATTAGCATCACCAATTTGCCCGTGAATATATACTCCAATAGGGTAAGATTTATGTTTTCATTTATGGCAGCATTTTAAACTCCTTGCATAGCAAAGTCCACATGTTGATGTTATTTTCAGAATTAGAACACCAAGACAGAAACATGATACAATAATTCTCTGAGCAAAAGTGTACCACGTCTTCAATCTGTGACTATGACTCCAAAATATCTGGGCTAATACATAAACCTAAAGTGTCAGTTAAGTTTCAGAATTATAGTTTTTTTTTCATTATCACCTTCATTGGAAATATACATACTCCTTGAATAATTTCCCTCACCTGAGATAAATTATATGCCAGAAGACATCTGGTAATATTCAGAATCATTTCCGAGTTTGACACATGTGTGGATGGTATATAGTGGATTAAGGCAAGTGATATTGCTAGACATCCTACAGTCCAAAGCAGGGTTCTATTGTGAAGAATGACCTAGCCTAAAAACAATAATGCCAAGATTTCAAAACCCTCTGGAGAGAGATGAACAGGGTAAGGTGAGAAAAGGGACATGGCAGACATGCAGTTGTCTGTGATTTTAAAAGAAGATGTAGTGGGGGACCAAGAGCTTATTTCTGTGAGGCAGTGCAATTTTCAGTATAAACAGCCTGAAATTTGATGTGGGATTTCCCTCCATATGCTTGAAACTGCTTAGGACCTATAGCAGGGCAGAACTTAGGTAGGCAAGGAAGAAGAACTGAATGCTGGGAGAAAGAAGGGCAGAGTCAGAGAGACACCATAAGGCTGCCACTAGAGATAGATGCCCTGAAACTTTGCTGGTAGGCCATGACCTCGTGGTAATACGAAGATTAGTAGAAATGGGTTAAATTAATATGTAAGAGTTAGCCAATAAGAAGCTAGAGCTAATGGGCCAAACAGTGATTTAATTAATAGTTTCTTTGTAGTTATTTCAGGTCTCAGCTAGCCAGGTAGCCAGGAAGAACAAGTGGCCTCCCTCCTCCTTCAAAGTGACACCCACGTGGCCAACTAAATCCATTTAAAAACCTGAGGTATCTTGAAAAAGATTTCTAGACACAAAAGTACAGAGTTTAACAGTTTCTTGTTGTATGCTGGCAGTGTATGGCAGTTGTTTTAAGAGAGATCTTACTAATTCAGTGGTAGCAGTCATGTGGTTTCAAATGTTGTTTGGGGAAAGAAGTTCTTCTTTTTTTTCCACAGGGGATGAGAACCAGTGGATTGCTTCCAAACTAATATGGCTTGATGGACCAAGACACCCTGAAAGGTTGACTTGAATACTCCTTATAAAATTACTTCACACAATAAACAGCAGGAAGCATATGGGAGAGTAATATGCCCATATTCCAAAATATTGTCTATAAATGTTTCTTTACATTTAATGGAAATATGCCATAGAGATAAATACTTTGCATTGGTATGTATCTTTGTTTATTGATACAAATTTAAGGTCAATTTTGTTATATGTATATTTCTGCTCTTGATTAAGGTATTACATTTGTGCAAATTATTTAAAAATACAATGTATAATTAAGAAATATAGGTTAATAGAGAATCAACTATATAGTCAAGTGTGTTGTCATGTTAGGTTTTCTAGATATATAGAGATACATATTTCAGTTAGATAGGTATTCTTCAAATCTTTCAAAGACATTCAGAATATGGCATTTAAAATGTTTAGGAACTCAAGACTTTTCATGATAGTGAGACATATTAGCTCCTGGCAGCACCAAGCTACTTCAAGAGGATGTTGGCATTGAAGAGGCTCCATATGGAGTTGGTTAGCCATTTGGGGAAGAAACTTCTCTTGCCTGGAATGCTTGATTGGACATGCAGAACCCACAGAGAAATGACTGAACTTACCTAAAAGTGAGATGGTTCTTCAGAGTTCATACTTCATAAAACACTCTACTGGACATTCTGCAGGATACAAAAGAAAGTAGCTGGCAAACTGCCAATATAGGTGGAACTGTCGTTAAAATTTCCTGCTTTGTGGAAAAGTCTGCTGGATACTATGGACTTATAGGCTGAAGATGGATGCCTCAAGGGTACAGAAGAACTTTGGGTGACTGTCTAGGTCGAGGGATGTCTCTGTCATTTCTAGGGTTTTGAAGTTGCTTATAATGGACTTATAGTTTACTTAGATAATATTATATCCTTCAAGTATCTTTGATGGAACTGAAGGATTTAGTTATAGTTTTCCTTAGTTATGGTGAAATATAAAATAAATATAAATACTGTAATTGCAATTCTTGTTTGATAACTATTTTGTTATATGCAATTTTACTATGCTAATTTAAAACCTTCCTTTTTATTTAAACAAAAAAGGGAGGTGATGTGGGATTTCCCTCTGTATGCTATGATTATCATTAATGAATAAATAAACTTATTTGAACCTATAGCAAGGGAGAACTTAGATAGGCAGGGAAAATGGGACTGAATGCTGGGAGAAAGAAAGGCAAAGTCAGAGAGATGCCATGGAGCCACCACCAGAGATAGAAGTGCTGAAATTTTGCTGGTATGCCATGACATTATGGTGATATACAGATTAGTAGAAATGGGTTAAATTAATATGTAAGAGTTAGTCAATAAGATGCTAGAGCTAATGGGGTAAGCAGTGATATAATTCATACAGTTTCTGTGTGATTATTTCAGGTTTAAGATAGCTGGATGGCTGGGAAGAGCAAGTGGCCTTTCTCTTCCTATAGAAATTTAACATCTAATTGAAGCAAGAATCTTCAATAATAAGTGAAATAGAAACAAGTGATCTGAACTCTTCCCCATATCTATAAACAGGGAAAAAATATGATAGTGTTAAAAACCACAGATGAACTCTTCCAAGAACTTCCACTCTTATTTAAGATGAGTTGTACATTCAGAAGTTAAATCAGAAATACTGTGAAATATATTATTATAATTTTACAAACTTTATCATTATGAAGTTATGAAAAGTAAACCTAACAAGGAAAAAATGAGACTTGTGGGATGATACACAGCTGTCATTTCACAACTCAGAAGACAATTTTAATCTATAGTTCAGATAAGTTTAGACTCCACAGGGGCACCCCAGGGTGATATATTCTTTGTACTCTAACAAATAAAGCTTGCCTGAAAACTCAGAGGGTGGAGCTAGCCAATTGTTAAATATAGAGGTTTAGAGTTCTGAACAGACAGTAAGTGGCATGGTTGGGCAGAGAGAGGAATTTAAGGTAAGAGGAGACAGAAACTCGTGCCTTTTTCACCTGAGGAATTAGCAAGGTAAAAATTGGCTATGACTTGCTCCATTTGCTCTTAGATCTTTCTTCACTTGCCCTGCTATTTCTGGCTCCAGGTTTTTATTCTTAAGACCAATTAGAACTCATGCATTAATTGATGCCCAACTTTAAAGCATGAATTCATGAAAAAGTCACTTGACTTTGGCTTTAGAGTCACCAGCACATACTGGAGCTGTGCACAGGGCCTCCTGCCAGAGTCACAGACCCACTAGCTAGGTTTTCTTTTATTGTTTTCCCTAAGCCTCTGAGTGAGTGTGGAATTTTCTTATTGTAACCTCTTTGCAACAGTCTCTAGTTGCCACCCAAATTCCAAAAGCCTCTGGGCTCCAAATGCCACAGCACTTTTCAGTTTTATGCCAGCTGGCTCTCTCTTCAGGCAGCTCTCACCATAGGGCTTCTTCCACACAATCCCAAGTCACTATTCAAAATGCTGGCTCTCTCTACCTCATATATTGTGGGCTCCTCCTGAACCTCCTCCTCAAGCTGCTGATATACTAGGTAGCTGCCTTGATACAATTTCGGGATTCTATTGCTGGTGCAACCACCACAAAGTCTCAGCTAAGTCTCTGTCCTCAGCTAAGCTTTGTACTGTCCCTGCTCAGACACGCTATGCAGCATCAGCCTCACACCCTACTTTCAGCAGATTTCGTGACACAATTGGGAATTCTTTAAGGGGAGAATTAGTTTTTTTTTTAATAAAAAGAGAGTTTTCCCCCATATTAAAAAAATGAGAAACACTTGTGATGGAGTTTTGTCTCTATATAATTAAAGAGTGGGTGGTTTAAACTGGAAAACTTAAAATGTATGAATAATCAGTTTAACTGGAATTGGCATAATGTTAATTATCAGTTTGATAATCTTTCTGGTTGTCTTGATAATTCTTGGCTTATCCTTCAAAAAGTTAATTGAAATAAATGTCAAGATACAAGCCTTAGAAAAACTTAGTAAAACAAATCATAGAAATATCCAGATCCAGACAGAAGGATATAAAGGGGAACCAATCTCAGTACGGCACTTTAAGGTTAATGAGAACAAACTAAGGTTTTCAAACAGCCAACTTTAATATATCCAGGCACCTTCAAGGAACAACTGCCAAATGATAGATATCCCCAAGGCTAATAAAGAGTTAAATGGACTCCTGGGGAAATGTTAGATTTAAGGAGATTCAAGAAAGCAATACACCATAAGGCTTGCATTTACCCTTTGTTAAACAGATGTGAAACTTCTGGTCAACTTGTAATAGAATTATACCTAAAGTCCATAGAGACTAGGTGATAGCAGTTTTGGAGCCTGGTCCTCAATTACAATAAAGCACCTGCTGTAAAGATGAGGCTAAGACCATTAAACAATGAAATAAGGCTAGAAGTATGGAAATCTCCCAATATCAACTTCTTGAAGAGGGATATTATGCTAATGTACAAGGGCATTCTCTATATGACCACATCCTAGCTTTATTCCATACAGAACTTTTGAATGTTGGGGATAGAATTGGAGAAGTAAGAAAGAAAGTTGAGTCATTTACTAATGTTATACAAGGCCAAAAACAAACCTTAACTGACTTTTTGCAAAGATTGACTTCAACACTAAATAGAATGATAATGAAATCAGAGGTAGACAAATAATAATTGAATCTCTGGCTTTTGAAAATGCTAATGCACAATGCAAAAATAATAATTAGCCTGATAAAGGCAAGATCAGCACCATTGGAGAAATGGATCCAAGATACAATCAATATTGATCTCATGGCCATGATGATACTTGGTTAGGAGGTAATTTCCAGAGATTTGAAGAAAAATAAAATGTCAAGTGTTTCAACTTTTGTAAGCATGGTCACCTAAAAAGGGACTATAAGCAGGCATTTCTAGAAACAATATTTTTTTCTAAGAATAATCCATGATAATGCTCCCCCCTTATGCAGAATGTATGGCAAAGGCAGTCATTGGACTAATGAATGTAGACCAACAAGGAACAGTCAAGGTAACCCTTTGCCACTGGGAAACTCCTTAAGAGGCCACTCACAGCAGCCATGCCAAATTCAGTTCAGGCATTTCCTGTAATCATCTAGGATACTCCTTGGCAGAGAAATTAAAGAACCTAATGTCTACAATAAATTATACTCTTCTGGATAGAAGAAAATCTTTAGAAGAGGCAATTATTTTGGCAAACTTTTATAAATGAAAGAAGATCAAAATTTAAAAATTTATAAATAACATTATCATTGATGTAGACACAGATACAGATAAACCCATAATTTCTCCATAATCTTGACAACAAATTTGATATCTGCAGGTGGTAAGTGTAAAGTTTTAGGGATTGAAACTTTATTTTAGGTAAAACAGAACATGAGATGGGTCGAATGTATAGGGCCAGAAAGACAGAGAGGAAAATTTAAGCCATATGTGGCTAACATAGCAATGGATTTGTGCGGACACGATTTGCTAAAGCAATTGAGTACTCAGATTAACATTCCCCTGGTCTGAAAAACAAAACACAAATAGATGTATGTTTCTGGGAAAAATATTACAATGTAATATAAAGAACAGTCACTAACCATTCAGATTGCATAGAAACAGAGTACAACAAGTGCTGATCTTAAAGGCTCAAACAGCCCTACCTTTAATGGTTGCTAGACAAACCCATATGGCTTGAGCAATAGCTTTTAACAACAGAAAAAGTATAGGCCTTAAAAGAGCCATTACAAGAGCAGTTAAATGCTTGCCATATTACAGAATCAACCAATCCTGAAATTCTCCTGTATTTGTTATTGAAAAGAAAATTGGAAAATGTAGAATGGTAACAGATCTAAGATCTGTTAAGAAGGTGATTCAGCCAATGAGATTCGTAAAGTGTGGAATTCTCTGCCTTTTCTATTAACTAAAGTATCATCTCTTATAGTTATTGATTTAAATGTTTGTTTTTTCACTATACATTGAGAAAATAGATAGAGGAAAAAAATGCCTTCACAGTTCATACTTATAATTCTCAGCCTGATAAAAGATATCAATGAAAGATAGTCACACAGGAAATGTTAAGTAGCCCCACCCTAAGCAAATATTTGTAACTCAGTCATTGGAAATGATACATAAGCATTTTTTTCAATCAATAATTTACCATTACATAGACGACATTCTATAACTGATTCAAATACAGATACTTTAGAAAGAATGTTTGAAGAATTAAAAAAATTTCCCTTCCCATGCTTTTTCAGACCCAGGCCAGCTGGCCTTGGTGAGTTCCCGATAGAACATCCCCATTGTCTCAGTGTGTGGGTGCACCCCTCACGGTTCTGAGTTTCTTGCTCATGCTCTCTCTCCTTCTGCTCCTGATTTGGACCTTGAGATTTCAGTCCGGTGCTCCAATGTGGGTCTCTGTCTCCGTCTCCTTTCATCGCCTGATGAAGTTTAATATTCAGGAGGATGCCTATATGTTTTTCTTTGGGTTCACCTTCTTAGTGGACAATGAGGAATACTGAGAACTCAAGAACAATGGCAATGGGTTTTTGATCCTACTGCACGTACTGGCTTTGTGGGAGCCTAGGCAGTTTGGATGCTCACTTTACTAGACTGGGATGAAGGTGAGTGGTCCTTGGACTTCCTACAGGGCAGGGAACCCTGATTGCTCTTCAGGCTGACAAAGGAGGGGGACTTGATTGGGGGAGGGGGAGGGAAGTGGGAGGTGGTGGTGGGGAGGAGGCAGAAATCTTTAATAAATAAATAAATTAAAAAATAAGTAAACTCATTTCTTTTTTAGACTTGAAAAAAATTTTCCCTCATTGTGAATTTCAATTGCTCCTGAAAAAAATAGAAAAAGTAGATTCTATTAATTATTTAAAATATAAAATATATCTACAAATTATTAGACCTTAAAAGCTTCAATTAGGACATATCAATTGCAGACTCTTAAAGACTTTCATAGATTGCTAGGAGACATTCTCTATATATGGTCCACTATTGTGGTAAAACCTCATAAACTGAGTAATTTGTTCAAAATCTTAGACAATGGCAAGGACATAAAAGAATGATCAGTTGAAGCTGAGAGAGAATTGGATTTAGTGGAAAAGAAATTTAAAAAATGCACATGTGGATTGTTTGTATCCAAAGCTTGATTATATTTTGGTTATTTTGCCATCTAAACATTCTACTACTGAAATATTAAATCAGAGAAAAGATATTATCTTAGAATGGATCTTTGTACCACATAAACAGAGTAAAAAAATTAAAAAAAAACTTATATAGAAAAGGTCTCTGAGTTGATTCTAAAAGGAAAGTTGTGGCTTCATCAATTCACAAACATAGACCTCCCCCCAAAATTGTAGTACTCTTTACTAATGATGAAACTGACAAATTTTGAGCAGAAATTGAACCTTTAAAGAGCTTGCAGTATCTTTTTTAGGAAAGATTAATGATAAATATCCCCAAAGCAAGAAAATTCAACTTACAAAGAGCACTAACTTGATCGTGCCTCACATTATTAGGGGAACACTGATATCTAGAGACCCTACATTCTATTCTGATGCAAATAAATCAGGAAAGGCAGGTTACAAATCAGAAAGCTTAGGTAAAATGGATCAAAACCCTTATAAATGTGTCTAAATGTCAGATTCATTTGCTATTTTATGGTATTAGTGGATTTTCCAGAACCTCTTAACATAGTTACTGATTTGCTATATGCAGAAAGAGTTGTTTTGAGTACTGAAACTACTAAATTTTTGCTACATGATACAGAATCGATTTTATTATTTATTCAGTTACATGAAATAATCAGGACTAGGAATCCTCTCATATATACATTCAATCTCTTACAAGCCTGACTATGCCTCTATCATAAGGTAATGAAGAAATTTATCAACTATTAATTGGAATTATGCTGGAGGCCTCCAAATTACATAAAAGGAATCATGTCAATAGCAAAGGTTTAAAATGGATTTTTCCATCACTTGGAAACAAATCAAGAGAATTATAAGGAAATGATCTACTTGTTCTATAAACTACCAAATTCCATCACCTACAGGAATTAACCAAAAGGATACTCAAAAGGAATAAAATCAGGAAGATAGATATGTTCCATTTTGTAGAATTTGGAAAATTGAAATGTGTATACACAGCATTGATACCTATTTAGGATTTCAACGGGAAACTACTTTGAGTTTGGAAAAGACTGATTTGGTAATCACACATTTGTTAAAAGTTATGGTCATCGTGGGTATACCTGTTCCATTAGACTGACAATGCTCCAGCATATGTCAGTACAAAAGTGAAAGTTTTTTTTTTGCTTATTATAATACAAATTAAATTACAGATATACCACACTATCCTATAGGACAAGCAGTTATAGAAAGATCAAATAAAACTCTTATTATAAGCTAAATGAATAAAAAGGAACAATAAAGATCCACAGAAATAGACTGCAAAATGCTTTATTTACTTTGAGTTTTCTAAATGATAATGAGAAAGGAACAACAGCTGCGGAGATACATTGGATAATAGAAAAAAAACACAGAATTAAATTGGCCTGTATAGTTTAAAGATGTGCCGACCTCAGAATAAAAATTAGAACATGTGTTAAACTGGGAAGGGGTTTTATTTCTGTTTCCACAGGAGAAGAAAAGCTATGGATACCATCAAAATTGATAAAAATTATATTTTAACAGGAGACACCTTAATTAACAGATGGTAGCTCATCAAACAGTATCACTGTTTAATCTAATCTAACCTATAAAGGTAACAAATGCTTTTTATTTGATCAGATATTGCTGTGGGACAATGGTTTTGTACTTTGTATAGATTTGCCACTTGTATTTTAATAAAACATTGACCACTAGCCAGGCAGGAAATATAGGCAGGGCAACCAGGCAGGATGTAGAGGTGAGGTGAAACCTTTGTCAACAAGATATAATTTGTCTAAAGAGAATCTTCCCAAATTTAGGGTTGGGAAATGGTATTGTTTTTGTCTTTTCGGGAGAATGAAGGTATCTATCTAAGGGATCTGATGACCACTGAAAAAATAAGACATCCAAAGAAAAAAGACATATTACCCAAAGATAATGTCTCAAGAAAGAGAGTAAATTTGCCTATTGGTATATTGCATTTCCAACAGGATAGAATTTCTAAATCTTCACAAATGTTTGTTTCTGCTGTTCTCTACAGACACATAATACAAATGGTCTTTTTGTCATCTTAATGTATTTAAAAATTAATACTGATTTTGGAGTTGAAGTGTGACTCTCCTTCTCTAAACCCAAGGGTGCTTGTTAAAGTGAAATCCAAAATCTCTGTCTCATGTCAAAAGAGTTACCTGATATGGGGCAGGAAAAAAAACACAAAAATTTAGGGACTATTGTATTCCACTAATCTCATAATCCATTGGTTCTATTTTTATTCTTTAAAGTTTTTTAGGATATAAATATTATCTCAACATTTATAAGATTAATACATATGTGAAGCTTAACATATAATACATAATTCATATCTAATATATTATAGTTATAGTATTAAAATTAATTAGCACACTGAATGTAATATAATTTATAATTAACTAATATATTATGTAATATATGACTAATTAATATATTATAAATAATACATATATTAAGGTTTATATATTAATGTACTATTATATAATATATTAAGAAGTATATAATATATTAAGCTTTTTGATATGATATTAATATTCATATAGAGTACTAACTAATTCTAAGAAAAGGCTTTATCTAGCTTTCAGTACACAACTTCAGGTTTGAGTCTCTATTAACTAGAAATTAAGATTTTGTACTCTGAATGTCATACCAAGTACTGTTTCTATAAGTTCTTTGAGATATGTTGTAAATGACATTTAAAGTGTTTATGTTTTCTTTAGTGAGCCATGACCATGCCTAACTGTGACCTTTGAATTCTCTAAAAGTATGATGCAATTCCACAATGACAATGACAACAGGACTGATGATAACACCACTAAGCTCTAAAATACCACCTAAAGGTCAACTTTGTACTACAAGCTGCTGAGGAAAATTTCAAGGTGTGTAGCTGAAATGATGCAGCCTCACAGACTATTTTACCCAGCACTCAGACAATCTCCATACTTTCCCATTATGCAGAGACTGGACAATAAATGATACAGCTATCTCCCCCAGAATTGATAATTAACCCAAATTTTCCTGTTCAGGATCCCCTAAAGATGCAGTAAATTAATTTAAAAATATGATGCCCAGATTCTGAAGAGGTGGCATAGGTGGTTTTTGGTCATTTAGTGGGTTATGGACATTTGTCATTGTTTAGCATGTTTGGTTATGAACTATTACCGGAAATGGTCAGGAAAATTTTGACCAAAGGAGCTCTTGTTTTGAAAAGAAAAATTGAGAATATAAATATGATAGGATAAAAGGGTAGATTATTGGATATACTACTGAAAAGTAACTACTTGTTTTAAATATTTTACAGTGATATGAATCTTTGTATATTTATATGTATATATATGTACAAATTTGAGATTAATTTTATTAGAACATACTGTATATACATTTCTAATCTTATTCAAGGTATTGTACCTAAACACCTCAATGTAATACGAATGTCTATTGCTTTAAAATTATTATTACCAACTAATTAGAATATAAAGAAATGCAAGTTAGTAGTCATTACAATCAAACTTGTAGTCATATTAGGTATGTTTTCAAGGTTAAATAGAAATATAGAAATATATATACAGATCATCTTCAAACACTTCAGCGACCTACAGAATATGTCATTTAAGATGCTTTGTTCTTTTCTTTTTATGACAATGAGATGACTTCTCCTGAGAGCACCACAGCACCAATTGAAGATTGGATATCAAAAATAAAAACCACATAGAGTTTACTTTCTTTGTGGGAAAAGCTAGCCACTGGGCAAGGAGAAAAAAACTAATCTTGCTTCCACTGCTGACAGTATGCTGTCCAAATTGGACAAGTAGGACACACAAAAAAGGGACTGCCAAACTTTATCAAGACAAGGCAGGATGGCCCTTCAGAATATGCAGTATCACAGAAAAGTCTGTCAGATATGCTAGGCTATTGGCTGAAGATCGATGCCCCAATGTTGCAGAGGAACTTTGGGTAAGTATCTAGGCAGCTAATACTTTCTGTTATTTCTCACATTTTCTTCAAGTTGCTTGCTTGCAATTCCAGCTTACTCAGGTAATATTATTTACTTCTTGGATCTCTGTTTGAATTGAAGACTTTATAATTATAATTTTCCTTGTTACCAGATTCACAGATTCAGCAAAAAAAATTACTAAAGAAATCTAACATGTATAAGGTTGAGAGACATTAAAAAATAGTTTTGGTAAATCAAGTTATTTGGACTCAGCAAGATAGGATAGATATGAAGTATTTTTTCTGAAGTTGTCAGTTGCTGATAGACTAGACATTGTTGATGCATTTATTGCCTGTATATATTGTATATAGTTATTGTACTTACTGTTTATTGCTTTTCTTATAGCATAATCTTTTCTTCATTTTAGACAAAAAAAGGGGCATATGTGGTGATATCTTATTTGTTCTCTAACAAATAAAGCTTGCCTAAAGACCAGAGGATGGAGCTAGACACTAATTAGCCATAGATGTCTGGAGGTTAGTACAGACAGGTTGGGTGGAAGAGAAATATAAGGCAGGAGAAGATAGGAATTCACCTATTTTTTGGCTGAGGGGTAAGTAAGGTAAGAGTTTCCTGTAGCTTGACCCTTCTTTCCAGACTTCTCAGAATTTGCCCCAATATCTTGCTCCAGGTTTTCATTATTAAGAACAATTGGAACTCACCCAATAGCACCCTCTTAGTAAATAACAACCAAACACACAAGAAAGAGAGGTGTGTCTATAGTCTCCTGGCATGGGAGAATTGTCTGTATTCTGTCCATTATATTTTAAGTAAATGCTGATTTGTTGATAGCCAGGCAGGAAGTATAGGTAGGAAAATCAGACAGGAAGTAGAGGTGGGGCAATGAGAACAGGAGTATTCTGGAAAGAAGAAAGATCTTTCTGCAGTCCTGCCCAGACCACCAAAAAAGCAGGATGGGACCTCCCCTGCTGAAAAATGTATTGAGCCATGTGGCTCACAAAGATAAGAATAATGGGTTAATATAAACTACAAGGCCTAATAAGAAGCCTGAGCTAATGGGCCAATTTACAACTTATAGAGACTTCTGTGTGATTCTCTTTGGGGCTAAATGGCTGTGGGAACTGGGCAGGACAGACACCCTAACAAGCCAGCCCTCATGTTACAGTCTCCTCTTCTGCCACGATCTTTCCTCTTGTCTTTTTTTGTTTTACTGTTTTGGTTTGGTTTTACTATTTCTTTTCATTGATGAAATCTGTAATTTGGCTAACAAAAGATTTCATCAAGTGAAGCACATCAGTAAAAATGTTTACTCTTTGATAATAATATTTTTATTCTTTAAAATTCAAATACAATTGCTTTCTTTATCCCTTCCCTTTATGATTCCCAACCTCTCCTATGTAGAGATGCTAGCATAAATGTAGAAATCTAATGGGATCTCAAATATACACAGAGAATGATGGGCAGCTAACAGTTTGTTCTTAATGGAATTACTAACAATTAAAGTAACAATTTAACAATCAAAAACAGATACTAAAATAACTATTTTTCCATAGAAGTCATAAAACATTTAGAGACTAAATGTTATATTACTGTCATTTTAAGCACCAAATCATCCATTTACAATTCAGAAGAGAATACAGGCTGGTAAAAGTCAAACTAAAAAGTGACACATCTCCAACAAGGAGAATGTCTCCTTGAGGGCAGTGTCTGAGGAGCTGAATCTTTCCCTTAATGTTTGATTTCCACTGATTTTCTATAGGCTGTTCGTATCTGTTAGCAGTTCATGAAGGTGGTTGTCTCAGTATCAGTGATACAAGACTGGGAAAGCAACTACGGTTGTTTGCTCAGAATCAGCTACAAACAAGCATTGCTATAAAAAAGACTTGAATAACTGCGAGTTAAGAAGGTAAGAGCTGCTTCTTCTCTCTTCTGAAGGATAAATAATATTTAAAAAAAATCTTAGAGCCTGAACTGGTGCAGAAATAAAGTAGCCACAAACAGGATAGAACAAGGTCTGAGATTGATAAGCAACATCCACAGAAGCAAAACTCTGGTGTTTTCATCTTTTGTAGAACACACGATTTGTTTACCTGCATTCGTATCAACAACAGAACATTGTCATCCCTGTCTATATGATCCTCTCTGCTGCATATATCAGCAAATCTTGAAACTGCTGGCCAGTATCTTTAGGCCGATATCTTTCCTAACAGATGATCCTTGCTGCAGGCATTATCTCAATCAAACTGACATTTCCACATTTCAAAGCCATTGCTGTCCTCAGAAAGAATGCAGTAATGGGTGTCGCTCTCCTAGACCATCACATGTCAACCTGTACTGTAGAAGTTGCCAGTAAAGCACTTGTAGGAATCTACAATTTCTATTAGCAAAAAAAAAGAAACTTTCCAAAAGTGGCTAAGTCACATTTCTCTTTTCTATCAAACTCTGGTAAGATTCAAGGACGAACTTACTAGGATATAATGTATTAAGTAATTCATCAAGAAATAACTTGTTAGTTTTAAAAGTCAGATAGATAGAAATTCACCCCAGATGCCAATACTGTTCTATCTTCATCTTTCCTGACAGTGGAAGTCATTTTATTATTTACTTAGAAACTAATAGCAGAAACCTGATGCACTTGCCTTTGCTAAAATTCTCACTCTTAAACAGTCTGCTATACACAAATTCATTCATCTTTCCAAGTGTTTTTTTCTGAGTTCTCTAATTTGCTCCATCTACTAGTGCTTGGAACACATACTTTTTAAAATTTGATTCTTATCAACAAGCACATTGTCATGGCACTCTTTAATGACTCAGTGGAATCTGAATCCTGCCTTCCGGGGCATTCATTACCCACAATGGAGCAAAGATAGCATTTTAGAATATTAAATATTTCAGATATTCAAGTGAGAAAAGATAAAATCTTATACTTAAGAGTCTATTATACTTTTTTTTAACATGAACTACAGATAGATAGAAGGAAAATATTGTAAAGAGAAAACAGATGACTCTCTGAGACAGGAAATTGAAATCACAAAGACAATATACAACAAACATTAACATAAGCTACTAGTTTATGGTTTATGGCTTAATATATGTAAGCTCTCTCCAATTTTTCCCAGAGAAATCTATCTTAAGTTTGATGTTAATCACTCCCATGTATGTTTTTATTGATGTCTCCTCATGTGCATATATGGTATCATCACATAAAAAAGTCTGCTTCTGCTTTCAGACTGCACAAACAGAACCCTAGAAGTGCTTCCTGTTCATTCATTTGAATCATGTATAAAATTCTGTGAAATCTACACATTTACCTGTCCTTTCATTATTAAGCAGATTCCTTTCACTACCACATATGAAGTATCCATGTGCATGCTGCTTCATGCTGTAAAAACTTTCTCTAGGATGTGAACACAGTGTCTACACATACAGTAGCTATGGTAATAATTGCTGCTTCACTTTCCAAATGTCTATGAACATTTCTGCCAAGGTGAAGTGCTACACATCCCTGTTTTCTCTCAGAAACTATCCATTTTAGTTTTAATACTTGAAACTTGTTGGGTGTAGGGCAGAATTTCAGCACTCTGCATTCTCAAAGTAATTGCTGAGGCAGAGAACACTTGCTTCCATGGGCCGGGTTTCACTCCATCACCTCTCCCTCACTTCTTCTCTTCACCTATCAGAATTTTAACTTTTACCAACCTCGTTTGCAAGAACACTTTATCAGTCAGAAGTCTCAATTCTTTACCAGAATTTCAAATGTTTTTGACAGTCTTTCTCATTCTAAAGTTTGTAGTTTAATTTTGTTTACAGTATCTTTTGGTGATCAGAAACTTTTAATAAGAACAAAATTTGTCATATTTTCCTAAATATTTATACTGTTTTATAACTTAATAAATCATTTATCAGCCAAATATTATGAAACTATGTGTCATAATTCCTATTTAAAATGTCAAATGTGTGCATTTAAAATGGTTTATTGGTGAAAGAATCCAATTGTTTTTACATTTTATACATTAAGCAATTATTAGTTAGTTATTAGCTAATAGTAAAGATACTTCTAGAATATGTTTCAAAACATGTATCTGGATCACAGAAAGGTTATAAATAAATAAAAATAAATAAATAAACTGCAAAATGGAAATACTTATAGAAGGAAAAAATTAAATAAAATGCAACAAAGTTTTTAAAATTATCTGCTTCCTAAAACTTTTCTAGTTGTCTATTTACCTAACTTCATACAACAGTTACACCATTAGATCATAATTAATATGTTATTAAAGAAGCTTGGAAAAGCTTCTCTTCCTATTCAACCATGTCAGAACTGCTCTTAGTTCTGTGTCAGTTCACATAAGCTTCACAAGAAAGAACATATACATCCATTTAGGTTTGATCAGACTGCTTTGAATGTACAGATTAATTTTAAGTAAATCGATATTTCTTTACAATAATGAATATCTTTCTTTCTAAACTTGGAATTGCTCTTTTTTCATTCAACTTTTCTGTGCTTCAGAAGCATTTTACAACTATCACCTTGATTTCCTAAGCACTTTTCCCTTTTGTATAAAGGTGTGTGTGTGTGTTAATCTGATATGTAGTGGTTATGTAACTTCTTCCAGTTGACTGAGAATCAGAAAACTTGCAAAAGTCCTTTTATATTAATTTACCTAAGTAGTTTGCTGTGAAAATGATAGTATTGTTGGAAAGTTATTTTTTTTTTCATTTTAAAACTTCTATTTCTCTACCTTGCTGGCTAAGTATAACCTGTAGTCATAAAATTAATATACTTTTAAATGGATATTCTAGTCTTGAATATAATAGAGTTTTTGTATCAAAAATAAGATCCTTGTAATAGAATTTTAACAAACTTCCTTCCCAGCTAATTTGCTTCAGTAATTAAATTCCATTTCGCTAAAAGTTAAGAACACTGATGTTTGTACTAAAGATATTTTATTACTTCATCAGCAAGTATTTGGAGGTTTGTAATTCCAGGTTTGGCTAGAAACTTATTAATATTGGCATGCTGGATCAAGGGGTGCTGATCCTTCATTCATGATATAATGCCAATGCTCACATTGACATAGAGTCAGTCATATGGAAGAAATGAGAAGCACATTAGCTATCACATATCTCTTCTCAATAGAAAAGTCATTTCCAGAAGCTTTCCCTTGAATGACAAGACCTGAGTTGCTAGACTCCTTTACACAAGAAAGGCTAAGGAGGTGAATTGCTTGCATTCACACTGGGCAATGTGATAAGCAAGTGATGAAAGAGGCATTTAGGAGTTGCTGTTGCTTAGATATTGAAAATAATACATAATGAAGTCTCATTTGCTACTCAATATACTGAGAGCATACATTTTAAATCCATGAAACAGTGACGAATTGCAGATATGTTTGTCACATCTGCTGGTGCTTTTAAGATTATTTGATCTGTTAATCATGTGACTTTAACAGCTTTCCTAATCTTGAATTGATCTTGCTTTCCTGGGACCAACTATACATGGTCACAGTGTATCCACTTTTAGAAGCAGCTGCATTAAAATGCTTTAGTGTTGAGAGGAATGCTTTTGAATCTATAAGTGCCATCCATCTGCAATTTTCTTTCTCCTTTATTACCTAATTTTAGTCTCAATATTATGATAAACTCATTAGAATGATTTTTATCATTTCCTTTCTTCTATTCTCCAGGGAATAATTCACATAGAGATTGCTTATTTGGTAGACTAATTTGGCATTCTATGTCTTCCTGTGTTTTGAAATAGAGATGGCACGATAGCTAAGGGGCCTCACAGCAGTCCTTAGCTCCAAACACTGAACATGGCCCTAGGTCCACATCTGTTCACCACACTCAGTTCACATCACCCCCCACGAGTCAGTCTCCTGCCATCACTGACTGTATCCTGCTTCCTACATATCAGCAAGATCATCGCTGAAGCTTTGGCTACTAATATACATTTTACTTCTGCTTGGCTCTTTTGACACATTCAGTTTGTTTTAGATCTCAGCATTACTAGAACTGGTTTTTATATTTTATGCATCATTTGTGTTTGCTTGGAAATGAAGATGTGTATTTAAATGCATATGCATTGTTATTTATAATTCCAAGAGAACTTTTGAAACTAGCATGAGTCTAGCATGAGCTGCAGATTCAGCTCTCATCCTCCTCAACTTCTCTCCCTTTCCCTCTAATTATTAATAATTCCTTCAAATTAGGCTGCACATGATTCTTATATTGAAATTCCATCTGCCTCTGGATTTTTGTATATTCTCTTGCAAAATCTGGAATTCTTCTCATCATCCATACTCTCAAAATTATCACTGTCCTCTCTCAGTTTACTGTTTCCCAATCTCAGAGATGCCGGCCTTTAGACCATGTCATTACTTTGGTGTCCCCAGTCACTGGGATTCTGTATTACATGCTCTTGCCATATCTTGTGGTTTTTGTCTTCATAATATGTCAAATGTGTAATGAAATAACTACTTGATTAATTTTTATTAATATGTATTTTATAAATTAGCCATAAGCCTGGCGAAGACAAGAACATCATTTATCTCTCTCATTATATTTCCACCACCTATCATACTGAGAATGTAATCAAACATTATTAAATTACAAAATGATTTGGCCTTATTTCTATTCATAAGTTTCATAATAAAATACGGATCCAATTTTTTAAGATTAAATCCGTTTACTCGGGTATGGCAACAGTAAATTTAGAATTTTAAAAAAATTATATACCATATAAATAATGATGATAGTTAATAAAATATGAAAGGACACATTCAGGCAAAGAAGCAAAAATTATTTTAAGGATTCAGTCTTACATAAGCACTGAAAATATCATGGCAATTCTAAACCACCATCTGAAACATGGACCTGAGGAAACACACACCACTCAGTAATAATAATGGGCAAAATATTATGGTTGATAATAATTAACAGACTATCAATTGACATTAGCATATTAATTAATAATTGTTAATATTAATATAGTAATATTAATATAGTAATTAATAGGTTCAGAGTTAGATTTATAAAATCATTCCCAACACCCTAAGTGTTAGTTTTTCTGGTGTTGTGACAAAATATGACCAAGATAGCTTATAAATTAAGCTTTTCCTTTATTTTTATTTTATTCTATATCCCAGATATACAGTATATTTACCCTCCGTCCTCTCCTTCAAGCCCCTCAACCCAACTCTTTCACTTTCCCCACATCCCAATCCACTCTTCCTCTTACATTTCTGTTCAGAAAAGGGCAGGTCTCTCATTGACATTAATAAAATATGGCATATCATGTTGTCTTTAGACTAAGTACTTTCCAATGTATTAAGGCTGGGCAAAGCAACCTTGTATGAGTAGTAATAGAATCCAAAAAAAAAAAAAAAAAACAGGGAAAGAATTAGATACAGTCTTTGTTCCCACTATTAGGCATCCCACAAGAAGACAAAACTACACAACTGTCTCATGTATTCAGAGGCCTTAGGTCAGAAACATGAAGGCTCTCTGGCTGTTGGTTCAAAGTCTGTGACCCCCTGTGAGGCCAGATTAGTTGATTCTATGGCTTTTTCGTGGTGTTTTTGACCTCTCTGGCTCCTACAATCCTTTCTCCCCCTCTTCTGTAGGATTTAAAGAACTCTCCCTAATGTTTGGCTGTGCATCTACATCTGTTTCTGTCGGTTGCTGGATAAAGCCTTTCTGATAACAATTAGGCTGGGCTTCAATCTACGAGTATATCAGAATATCCACAGGCATCATTATATTGCAAATATTTTTCTTCAGTCATGTCTTAGTCTATCCTAAGTGTCTGGGTCATCCAGTCTGTGAGTCCTGATGCTTCAGGCAATGTCATGAATGAACTTACTCTCCTGGCATGGACTTTAGGTTAGACAAGTCATTGGTTGGCCACTCTTTCAATCTCTAGGTCCTTCTTACCCCAGCATACCCCATAAGCAGTCAGGTAGGTTGAAGGTTATGTGTCTGGGTTGGCGTTCCATTCCCTCCATTTGAAGGCTCGCAAGAAATGGCCAGTTCAAACTATGCATCTGCTATCAATAGGAGTCTTAACTGGGGTCATTCCTGTAGATTCCTGGGAGATTCTCTTGCACCAGCTTTAACCTGACACTAATTTGCCTCCTCCACTTCCAGTATTCATTTTCAACACTCTTTCCCCCAATCTCTCCCACAACATGATTGCTCGTGTTATTCTCAACTGCCTGCAGTCCACTCATAAAATCTCTTCTGTTTCTCCTTTCTAGAGGAATCTATGTATCTCCCATTGAACCTCCTTGTTTCCTAGTCTCTCTGTGTCTGTGTCTGTGCATTGTGGCACAAGTATCCTCTACTTTATAGTTAATTTCCATTTGTGAGTATATACCATATTTGTTACCTCACTCAAGATTATTTTTTCTAGTTCCATCCATTTGCCTGGAAATGTCCTGGTGTCATCTTTAACAGCTGAGAAATATTTCATCATGTAAATGGACCACATTACTTTATCCATTCCTCAGTTGAGGGGCATCTAGGCTGTTTCCAAGTACATACCATTACAAATTGAGCTGCAATGACAGAATTGAAGAGGTCTTCTTGTGGTACACTTTGGCATCCTTTGTGTATAAGTCCAAGAGTGGTCAGTTGATTCCCAGACTTCTAAGAAACCACCATATTGATTTCCAAAAATGACTGTAAAGGTTTTCACTCCCATATGCAATAGAAGAGTATTCCCCTTGCTCCACATACTTCCCAACATGAGCTGTCACTTGTGTTTTTGATCTTAGCCATTCTGACAGGTGTAATATGAAGTATTGGAGTCATTTTGATTTGCATTTCAATAATGGCTAAGAAGGATGAACATTTCTTTAAGTGTTTCTCTGCCATTTGAGATTCAACTGTTGAGAATTTTCTGTTTAGATATGTATCCCATTTTTGATTGGATTATTTAATGTTTTGCTGACGTCTAGTCTCTTGAATTACTTATGCATTTTTGAATTCAGCACTCTATCGATATGGGATTGGTAAAGATCTTTTCTCATTCTGTATGGTGCTGCTTTGTCCTATTGACAGTGTCCTTTGACTTATAGGGACTTTCTGGTTTCATGAGGTCCCATTTATTAATTGTTGGTCTTAGTGTCTGAGTCATTGGTATTCTGTTCAACAAGTTGTCTCCTGTGCCAATCTGTTCAAGGCTATTTCCAACTTTGTCTTCTATCAGGTTCAGTGTATCTGGATTTATGTTGAGCTCTCTTATCCACTTGGACTTGAGTTTTATGACAAGTGATTGAGGCACAAATAATAAAATCACAGAGACATATATTTGGATACAGGCTGAAGATCAGGAAAGCAAAGCAGTCAAGCCACTAGAGAGTTCTTACCTCTATCCTCAGTGTGACAGCAGACTGCAGTGCTCTCCACCAAACCTCAGACTGCAGACTGA
Source organism: Chionomys nivalis (assembly GCF_950005125.1). Taxonomy (NCBI): domain Eukaryota; kingdom Metazoa; phylum Chordata; class Mammalia; order Rodentia; family Cricetidae; genus Chionomys; species Chionomys nivalis. The sequence goes on along the minus strand of NC_080091.1, from coordinate 15,613,529 downwards.
GATTCTGAACGCTTGACTTTTTTTCTCATGTTCCTCTCCAGTTCAGAGATTAAAGGTGTGCATCACCACCACCCGGTCTTTATGGCTAACTAGTGTGACTTCTGGGTTTAAAGTTGTGTGCCTCCATTGCTTGATCTTTATGCCTGACTAGTGTGGCTAACTTTGCACATTGATTTTCAGGCATGCTTTATTTATTAGATCAAAAATAAAATACCATATTTCCACTTTTTGTCTACTCTTAAAAAAAGGTAATAACTATTATAAGGAAATTAGATATAGTAAATACAAACACTATAAATAATATAGATAGGCAATAAGTACATCAACAATGTCTAGTCTATTTGCATTTGACAAATTCAGAGAAAATACTCGATTATTTATGCTATCTTGGAATCCAAAGTCTTGTATGTAATTTACTTTCTGTCATAACTTGCATTACCATCCAAGACTATCTTTGGATATCTCTCAATTTTATATGCCATACAGTTCTTTACCCTTTTATCCTATCATATCTATATTTCTCTTTTTTTCTTTTCAAAACAAGAACTCTGAACCTACTCTCCTTTGTTCAACTTTCCTCTTGATTGTAACCAGTAACAACTTGTAACCAACCCTGCTAAATAATGAAAAATATCTATAACCCATTGAATGATCAAAAGCCACCCAGTACAATTCTTAAGAATATGGATGTTATATTCTTAAATTTACTTCCTGCTGTCTGGGTGTGATGGCATCTTTAGGGATCCTGAAAAGAAAAAAATTGGGCTAATTGGCAAGTCCTGGGAGAGGTAGCTTTCTCCTTTTCTGTTTAGTCTCGGTGTAATGGGAACGTGCAGGGATTGTCTCAAGTGCTGGATAGAGCAGTCTGTTAGGCTGGATCATCTTAGCTAGTCTATTTGAATTTGTCCGGAGAATTTTGTAGTCCAAAGCTGATCTTTAGGCGGTGTTTTTCAGCTGACTGGTGTTATCATAGTCCTGGAGGAATCATCACTGTGGGGCCCCATCCTCCTTTCAGAGACCTCAAAGGTCACACTGTTAGGTGTGCACATGGTTCACCGCAGAAAACTAATACTCAAACACAAAATCATACAGGAAGGTAGATGAAACATTTTTCTAGAATTAGTGCTCTACAAGACATCATACCATAACAAAAAGTACTTTATAAATCTTAAAATTTTTAGATAATATTTATATTTTAAAAAAGCTGTTAAAGAGTCAATGTAAAACCAGTGGCAATAACATGGTCCTTAAATATTTGTTTTTTCTCCTGTCCCATATTGGGTGGCTTTTTAGATATGAGATGGAAATTTTGAATTTTATTTTAACAACCATGCTTGGGTTTAGAGAAGAAGAAAATCATACTCCAACTCCAAAGTCAGCTTTAGTCTCTAATTAGACTGGGACTGCAAAAAGACCATTTTCATTATATGTCTATAGAGAACAGCAGAAATGAACATTTGGGAATGTTTATGAAATTTGATCCTGTTGGAAATGTGAAATACCAATAGGCCAATGTATTTTTTTCCTTGAGACATTTTTCTCTGGATGATTTATCTTTTTCTTTAGATGTCTCATTTCTCTAGTAGTCTTTAGATTCCTTAGGTGGATGTCTTCATTCTCCTGAAAAGACAAAAACAAGACAATTTCCCAACCCTAAGTTTGGGGACATTCTCTTTTGGCAAGTTATAGCTGATAAAGTATAAAACCTTTGTCAGCTTTATATGTTGGTTTAGGTTAAATAACCATGATGCTTAATGAATCATCATCTCTTCTAATTAAAGCTGTCTCTTGTACAAATCAGATCTTTATCAATTTTCATGGTAACAATAACTTTTCTTTCCTGTAGAAACAATAGCAAAACCGACACTCAATTATTATTTGTCTATCTTATGAATTTGTATCAATTTTTTTATTGCTGACATCAAATCTTCATAACAAATCCTTGAAGACTTCCTTTGGGCCCTGTATAACTTTAGTAAATGACTTAAATTTCTTTCCTACTTCTCCATTTCCATCCCAAGCACTCAAAACCGCTGTGTAGTATAAAGTCAGGCAAAGTTATCATATAAAGATTGTATTTCTACAGTAGTATAATCTCCTTCTCCAAGAAATTGATCCTAGGAGATTTCCATACTTCTAGCTTTAACCCACTGTTTGATAGTCTTAGCTTTTTCTCTGAACTAGGTATTCTACTGTAACTCTGGACCAGGCTCTCAAACAGCTTTAACCAAGTATATTCCATCTATAGGGATAATCCTATTGCAAACTGTCCACAAGTTTAACATTTCCTTCATAAAATGTGATTGCATGCCATATGAGATTATCACTTCCTCAAATCTTCAATCTATCACTAGTACAGAAGTTCAATTAGCTTTTACAGAGTCTCTATCATTTTGCAACCTATAAGGATACCTCATGTATAAGACTGTTTGTTTGAAATCCTTAGACTGTTTCTTTCTAACCTTATAATACAGTGCGGAAATTGGTTCTCCAAAATTTCTCTGTCTGGAGCTCAATATCTCTATGACCAGCTTTATTTAGTTTGTCAAAGTCTTGTCTCTTGACAGTGAAACAATTTTTAAAGAGATAAACCAATAATTATCAAAATGTCAGTAAGGATTATGAAAATGACAATTGACAGTATATCAAATCCTAGTCAAGCTGATTATCCCGTCATTTATGTGTCCCATTTTCAAATCATGTATTATGTAACCATACAGAGACCTAACTTCCTCAATCATAATTGTGTTTGCCATTTTTTAATTTGGGAAAAACACTTTTCCTTTTAGCTAATTCTCTTTTAAAAATTCTCAATTTTCTCACCAAATCTGTCATTGAAGATGATGAAGTTATGAAGCTTATTACTGTTGCTTAGAACAGTAAAGGCCTGACTACATTTAAAGAGAGCTATCTAGTTTGGTAGCAGGCTGAGAAGGGGGTTTGGAGAAAGACCACCATGAGAGAAGAAAGGAAAACCTAGCATTTAGGGCAGTGACTCCATCTGCATGTAACACCTGTGGGTGACTGCAAAGTCACAGGCAAACAACTTTTTCATAAATTTGTACCCCAAAAGTTGGGCACCAGATATATCACAAATAATAAAAAAATCAAAAGACAGATATTGGGATTCAAGTTGGAGATTAGAAAAGCAAAGCAGCTAAGCCACCAGAGATTTCTTACCTTTATTCTCAGAATGATTGAAGACTTTGGTCCTCTCCAGAAAACCTCAGACTACAGACTGAGACCCTGATCTTCTGCCTCCTCCCATCTTATATTTCTCTCCAGAGCTAGGATTAAAGCTGTGGTTAACTAGGCTACTGGAATTAAAATTGTTTGCCACCCCTGCCTAGCCTGTATGGCTGACTAGTGTGGCTAGCATCACACACTGATATTCAGGCAAGCCTTGTTAAATCACAAACAAAATATCATCATAAGTGATAGATATAGACTTATTTGCATTCTTCTACATGCTGCCATCCAGTTATGCCAGTACCATTTGTTGAAGATGCTTTCTTTTTTCCACTTTGTCAAAAATCATGTATCCTTATTTGTGTGGATTTATTTCACAGCCTTGAATTCAGTTCCATTTGTACACTTATCTATTTTTATGGCAATACCATAAAGTTTATATTACTATGGTTCTGTAGTAAAGCGTGAAAGCAGGAATGGCAAGACTACACAAGGTCTTTAATGTACAGGATGTTTTAGCTATCTAGGGATCTTTTATTTTTCCATAAGAAGTTGAGTACTGTAGTCAAAAGCTGCTTGTTTATTTCCCAGCTACCTAAAATAATTACTCAGAAACTGTATTGCTTGCACCACTGTTTGACCTGTTAGCTAATACATGTTTCTAGCTCACTCTTACATCTTAAGTTAACCCACCAATACTAATCTGTGCATCACCATGAGTTCACAGCCTACTGGCGAGAATACAGCTTCTGTCTCCTCCTATAGCCACATGGCATCTCACTGGCTCTGCCTATTTTCTTTATATATATATTTTCCAGCCTGTCTATAATTTGTTAAGTCATTGATTAAAAGCAGCTTCTTTATTAATCAATTACAATAAAACACTTCATATCACACAAAGGGGAATACCACATCACCTCCCCTTTTCTGTCTAAATAAAAAGGATGGATTTAACTTCAGTATAGCAAGATTACATACAATAAAACAGCTATCAAGAAAGAATTACAGTTGCAATATTTATATCTACCTTATCATTTATTATAACTAAGGAAAGCTATAATTATAACTATCTATTTTTCAACACTATTAAAGACCCCAGAGGAATATAATATTACCTAAGTTAACAGGAAGTGCATTGTAAGCAACTTTCAAAACTCAAGAATTGACAGAAACATTTCACTGCCCATCAATCTCTTGAAGTAATTGATGCTGCAATAAGCAGATGTGTCTCATGTCATAAAAAGTCCTAAGTTATTAAAAAAAATTTAAATATCATAATCTTCAGGTCTCTGAAAGATTTGAAGAATATCTATCTAACTGAAATATATATATATATATATAACCTAACTAACATGAATACAAGCATGACTATTATACCTATATTTCTTAATTATACATTAAATTTTTAAATAAGCTTCATGAAGACAATACCTTAATCAAGAGCAGAAATATATATATATATATACACACACACACACACACACACAAATTGACCTTAAATTTACACCAATAAACAAGATCCATACCAATACAAATCTGTATAGCATATCCCAATTTAAATATAAACAAACACTTATAAACAATATTTGGGAATTTGGGTATAGTTGTCTCTAAACTGCTTCCAGCTTTCTTTTGGGTGAAGTAATTTTTGTGGGTGTTCACAGTGACCTTTTGGGGGAAGTGTCGGTCCATCAAATCACATTAGTCTGCAAGGCATCCACAGGTTCTCATCTTCTGTGGAAACAAAAGCAGAACCTCTTTTCCAAGGCAACAAGTCCTTAGACTCAAATTTGAAGTCAAGATACCTTTAAAATATATATGTTGGTATATCTTAGCAGCCCATACAATGAAATGTCTCTCTGTACTTAGCCCATCCACAGTAAAATAAAAATCAAAAAAAACACAATAATATACATAATCCAGTCTCTCTATATATTTTCCATGTTTATGTGGCTTATTTTTCTTTATTCCTTTTAGACTATGACTGTCTGTACTCTGTCTCTTTAAAGACTTTGTTTTCTTTTTTTAAAACCCACATGAGTATTGTTCCTTCAAGGTCTCTAAAGAATTGTATTGGGATTTTAATGGACATTGCATTGAATCTGTAGATTGCTTTTGGTCAGATGGTCATTTTAACTGTTAACCCTACCAAAACTCATCATTTTCCTCTATTATTATTATTACTATTATTATTATTGTTATTATTTATTGATATAGGTCATGAAAGGCAGTCAGGCAACTAGAGAAGTCAATTTCATAGAGAATCAGAAGGAAGAAGTCCTGAAAAATCCCAGAACATTAAACTCTGCTTGCCACTATATTGCCTCCAGCACTCTTCTTCCTGAGACTAGGTTCCATGTTTGTTCTCTCTCATTCAGTGTTTTCTTATGTTACTGGCAGAATGATAAGGTTGTTGAATCCACATCCTTATAATAATGATAGCCTCTTGTCTATTTTTATCTCAATTGAACCTGTAATATGTGACCTAAATTAGAAAAATCATTTCCAGTAATCATGTTTTTCCCTCCACTTTATATTGATGGGTTCTCGGATGCATTATGCTTCAGGCAATCTCCTGGAAGTAGGGTCACTGGGTGGAGCTTCTTTACTTCTGTGGCCAGTGTAACACATACTATAATCCCTCATAGACTATAAACATTGCCAATGCTTTTAACTAAGAGTATTTCACATGTTTGAAAACATCTCTCATATTTACCCACAACATCCACCCTGATATTTGCTATAATCCTATAAACACTTAAAGCAGATGAGCTAGAAAAGATATAGGGAATCTGACAAGCCTTTTCCTCATCATCAACCCAGGCATTCTTTTTCATTGAAAAGTCTGATAATTACTGTTCAAATTACTGATTAAAAATACTGACTGTAAAAAAAAAATATTGACTATAGACAGCATACTTCGTCTCCAGGCTTATTCTTTATTTCCTGAAAAACTAATTTTCTGAACCCTGAATAACTGATTTTAAAAACAAAAATGCATTTTGTTCTGCTTGGATGTTCAGAAGTGTTGTTTGTTTGTTTGTTTGTTTGATTGATTGATTGATTGATTGACCGATTGTGTTTGCTTTTATTTTGTCTCCAAATTCTGACATGTCTTAAACAGATAATTTTAAAAAGCGGCATCACTTAGTCTTGCTTATAAAGGTTGAAATAAAGACATGAAACCCAGTGAGAACTTGAAATTTAGATACTGAGCCATCTCTTAAATTTTTCAGACGAATCCCTTAGTTGCACGTATAGCACAGGCAATTAATTGGGATAAAACAAATATTCTTTGATGATCATCAAGAATAAAAGAGGGTGGTTTTAAAGATGACAGAATTATTATTGACTGGGGAATAATATGCACAATTGCTATAACCAAGAAAAGATCAAAAATAACCTCTGATTATAAAACATCAAAGATTTCGGGCATGTCTTCCCTCAGTGGCATACCTAAAATGTTGGGGATCTCATTTATACCCCCACATTATGGAATAATGAGTGTCCACTTGATTATTGGCTTCATAATTACACTCTATTAAACCAATGAGATTCTTAATTAGAAAAAAAGTTCTCCCACTAAGTATCTGTTCCTCACCATGCTCACATTATTTTAGGGTATGATATTGTGGAAAGGATGACTTAAAAGTAGTACCTTTTTATGCAACTAGCCACTTAACCCTAAGTTATTCTTGCAGTTTCTTAACATTTTCCCTCTTTTTAAGTACATTTTAATGAGAATTAAATGAGAGAACATTTGGGTCCATTTTAACTTATTATTAGCAAACACTTGACATGGGATACATTATAGTGACTGGAAATCTTGACCAGAGATATAGTTCAGTAGTAGCATGCATATGCCCTCTGTTCATTCTCCAACACTAACAAAGAAGGAAAATTAATAAGTGTTTATTTATCTTTATATCCAGAGTCTGTACATTCCAAGAGCATAATACTAGCATCGATTTGATGTCAAGTGAGGCTTTTTGCCTCATAATATAGCAAAATGAGTCAAACCAAGCATGCTAGACAACAATGCTCCTGGTTTCATGACAGTACCAGTATTTTGGATGCTCCAGCCTCCCGACTCCTTCCACTCAAATCACCTCTCAATGTCCCTGTTCCAAACATCACTAACATATGGTCCTGGAGATTAGCTTTCCAACATGCATATTCCAAGGGCCATTATGATATTTAATTTGTATTGTCACCCTGGATGGGTTTACAGTCACCCAAGAGACACAGCTCTTATTGTATTTGTTGGAGCATTTCTAGAGAAATTGACTGAGGAGTGGTGAACCCTGATTCTTGATTGTGAGCAGCAGCTTCTGATGGACTGTGGACTTGAGTGGAATAAGAAGGGTAAAAGGAAAAGCAAGCTGTATTCTCAGCTCTCTGTTTTGTCTCCTTATCTCAGCAAGCTACTTCATATGTCTGTCAACACAGCCACAAAATCCTCTCACTGCTATGCCTTGCCCACTGTTGCCCCTCAAATCATAATAAAATAATAAACCTGTCATCTTTTAAGTTCCTTCTTGTTGAGTATTTTGTCAGAGGAAAGGTAAAATAGCTAACACATGCCAGCAGGCATTTCAAATCACCCACAAAATAGCATTTTTTTAAAAAAAGAACAAAGATAAAAGATTCATATTTTTTAATTTCAAGATATTGCAAATCTATAGCAATTCTGTATTTCAGGCGTAAAGACAGACATCTTGACCAATAGTGTTTGATAAAATGCCCTGGAATAAACTATAATGTACCAAAATGATCGTCAGTAGGGATGCCAAGGCCTACTTGACTCTACTGGTGCTAAAAAAAAATCTGTACATTATATTCAAAAGAATAAAATAGATGATTATTTTATCATATGGAGGTATTAAACCAAAAGGCCCAAAAGATGGCTCAGTTGGTACTTGCCAAGTAAGACTGGAAAACTAATTTTAGACGTCTACATCTAGTATATATGTAAAACTCCAGAAACCTACACCTATAACCCAGACTGGGGGGGATTCCTAAGGTTTGCTGCCCATGTAGTTTAGCACATTGTCAAATTCCAGTTTTGATTAGACAACGTGTCTCAAAACATACTTGGAGAATAATAGAGAGAAGCATCCTACAGCAATCTCTGGCTTGTACACATAGGCACATAAAAAATTTAAGGCAAAACAGATAAAAGACACACATTCAGTATCTAAGCATGTAAAATGTATAGAAAATGCAGAAAATTTTATGATACATGATGTGTTGATTATTCCTTTGTGTGTCATCTTCCATCAGTTCTGGTCAACATCACCCTAGATGCTCTAGTGAAAAAAAGGTGGGAAAAACCAAAATATGGCAAAAAACATTTAGACTAGAAAGAACAGTAAAGTATATATGAATATATACACACATACACACATTCAAACTACTAAAGAACTGAAAAACAGCTATTAGTTTATTTCTATAAACTATAAAGTGTTATTCCTATCATATAATCAGAAACTATTTTATTTGCTAAAGGATCAACCCTAGAGAAAGAATTTTGGTCAAGTAGGAAATGCTGAGAATGGGAGGAATGGTCTTTCCTAGGGAAAAGTTCTTCCACAAATGGTTATCCAATACCAAGTGTCCAGTCCTGAAGTCATGTACATAGAGGTTACATTATATGGTCTAAGCAGGTTGCAGCTGTATATTTAGAAATACATGTATAGTGCAACAATTAAAGAAAAGAAGCAATGAATTTGAAAGCAAGATGACATGTATGGGAGGGCATGAACAAAGAAAGGAGAAAGGGGAATAATGTTATTATATTATAATTTCAAAAATTTTAAAAGAAAATATTTGGTAAGTATACTCCAAAAATCCTATAGCTTCTAGGAATAGTGCCTCAAACTTGTAATTATAGTACGAGGTAGGCTGAAGCTAGAGAAAAGTTCAAGGCCAGCATGAGCTATAACGAAATAAAACTGTATACCAAAATTGTGAAGATGAGAGAAAAAGAGGGGGTAGGAAGGAAGGGAGGAAGGAAGGAAGGAAGCTATGACTTATTTAGAGCTAACTATCAGATTCTGGAGACATTGCTCGGTGTTAAGAGTTACTGGTCTTTCAGAGGACCTGAGTTTTGTTTCCATCACTGATACAGCAGCTCATAGCTCTAGTTCAGGTAATCCAATATCCCCTTCTGAACTCTGCAGGCTCCTGTGTGCATGGGATGCACATACTTACATTCAAGCACACACATTAAATAAATAAAATATAAAATATAAAACTAATCATCAAGGACAATCTTATTTCTACCAGTTTTAAGAGAAAACTATTCACTCCTTTATGTAATTTAATTTAGTGACATTCAAATAATTGAAGTTATTTTACGGAGAATAATTCCAAAGAATAGCTTTTCAAAAAAAAAAAAAAAAACCTTTACAAAAGGCTCATTTCAATTCATATTGTAGTCATTGGTCATTTTGAATTAGATCTCTCTGGAATATATCCTTGTTTTCTAAAGTAAATCATTTGGTGACTCAATACAATTGTTGCCAGATCTCTGCTCCACAGTGAAGCTTTTACAGTGAAGCTTGCCGAAGGTACAGTTGGCTTCTCTTCAGATGCTGTATACATCCAAACAGAAGCTAAACAGATGCTACTGTACACATAATTAGCCTTTGAAAAGATCTCATGGCTTCTCTCTTTTGTCAGAATGCCTGCTCATTGCCCAATTCCCCAAACTCATCAGGTGACTGATTGCTAGGCAACCAAGCAATACCAGCCAGAGAATTCTCACTCTCACTTCAGTAGATGCTGTCTCACTCAGATAGAAAGGGGTTCAAAGCTTCAGTACTTCTTTGCATAGCCCAATAAGTTGAAATTATTTGTGGTGCATTTAAGACAAGTGAAACATCACATGAGTCGTACTGAAAATGTTCAGTTGGAGACGTATTTGCAACATTCCATAATTGAATAGCACAAGATAATCATAAAAAGGGTTGGAAAATAGTGAAATATAGCTGATCTGAAATTCACTTTCCTCCTTTCTGACAAAAATCTAATACCATGAAGAACTGGTCTTTGTCTAAAAAGTTTTATTTTACAACTAATAGGTAAATAGTGATAATAATAATAATAATTTTATTAAATGATACAATGGAGACAAAGCATTCTCAAATACTGCATAACCTTGAGACCTTGATGTGACTGTTTCAGTTTCAAAAAATTGGAATTATCAAATTTATCTGTTATATTTGATTTTCTCATCATGTAGTCTAGATTTTCCTTCAGTGCAGTTGATCAATTGTTCATAGTTTCTAATGTATTAAGTCCCTTTATAGACATCAACTGATATTCAGATCACAAAAAGATCAAATAAAATGTCTCTCTATATTTTTTTGGCAAGTTATTTATAGTAGGCCTTTACAGAAGTTGTTAAGAACTCACTGCTAATGCATGGCAGAGCCTCTCACCACATCACATAAGCAGGCGTAGTGCATCACTGTCAAAGAGGGCAGCTGGGAGAAAGATAGCAAGCTTCAGGGCTCATACTTCTTTTTATAACATTAAGATTGTTCTGGTGTATTAGACAGTTATACTTTTGAAGTAGTCAGTTGTATCAAGCTTAGGTTTTACCCTGCTAGAAGTTCCTCATGTAGATAAGTGAGCCTCAATTTATTTTTCCAAAAGAGGGGATTAAGTCAACAGTACCACACCATGAAAAACTGATTTTCCTTCTAAAAGGGATGGTTTATTCAAGTCTGAGAATCTTGCTCAGGTGCCAGATAGAAAAACAGCTGCAGACTGAATATCAGCATGGTTTTGCAGCTGAACAAAGAGTATGCTCATAATTAAATAATCATTGGGGAAATGCCTAACGTGAGTATCATAAGGGATATTTGTAAGACTCTTCGACACAATTTTGCTTTCTGCCTAGCACTCAGAAGAGTCATGTTGTATCGGTGAGTAAATTCTACGAAAAAAGATACTAAAATTCAAAGGACAAAGGTTACAGAATTAATGTCATGTCTGATCCACTCACATGTCAGCGGTTGTGTCTTGTATTTCTACAGGTAGAACAAGTACCTTTGAAATTTGTATTGTTTTTAGGCAGGTTCTTGATATAGAGTAAAGGCTGCCCTCAAATTTAGGCCAATCCTCTTATCTCCATCTATCAAATACTGGAATAGGAGGCATAAGCTACAGCGTCCTGATTTGATGTTTAAATAATTATGGTTGAACTGTTTCTTCGCTATTTAAAACTTTGGAAACTCTATAATAGATTTGAAGTTTAGTGTAATCTGAGTATGATTGACATTAAGTTGAAAGTAATAATAGATTTTATATCCATTCAGGCAATCATCACCATATCAAAAATATACTAAGATATTTTGGAAAATTATAAATTGGTTCTATCTGGGGTGAGAAGCTTCTCAGTGGAGGGATTCACAAATAAACCAGAACTCAAAATAGACTCCACAGTCAGGCAGTTCATAAAATCTCAAGTTGCACATGTTCTGCACCCATTTTACTGAGGGATTTGAGCTGCCTGCCATCAAGCCTTGTTACAAATAAATGTTGCTTCATCACTTTGTATCTCACCCCCTCTACATTTTATAATTCATATAAAGTCTTTATATAAAAACCACTTGACTTAGGTTCCTCTGGATAGATCTACATAAAGTTAAAAGTATTAACATTGAGTAACTACTCATGGAAGGTATATCAGGATGACAAATGCTTTGAAAAAGATGGTGCAAAATTCTGAATAGGTTTATCCTTTCAGTAAATAACATTTTAATGTCTTCCAAACAAAGCTTTCTTCAGCATTTATTCTATTGCCTTTTTACAAACGTATCTGATGTTAAATGGAACCAAAATAGGTTTGATCTGCACTGAAATGAGGAGGATATACTTGATTAATTTTCTAAAGAACATCTTCTTACAATCAAGTAAAATCATGGCCAAATGATGGCTCTTATGCTGTCAATGATTCTATCATAATCTTCAAAGTCCTATTCATTCTGGATGCATGCAGCTACATCTGAATCTTTAATTGTTTGCCAATTTCATACATACAAAATCTATTCTGATATTCTTCCCTTTAATTCCATCCCCATTGCCATTTTAACTTTCAACTCTATAAACTCTCTTAAAAAAAACCCACTGAGTCCACTTAGTACTGCACATATGCATATATATATATATATATATATATATATATATATATATATATATATATACATTCCTACTGAAATTATTCAGAGGCAAACAATGTAAACCATTTTCATTAAAATGTGAGAGGGGACTTGGCTTAAATGATAGAATTTTATTATTCAGTAATAAACCATTGTGAATCCAACTTCAAGGCTATTTCTGAAATAAACTAGCCTCTGAGCTGTGTGTGTGTGTGTGTGTGTGTGAGAGAGAGAGAGAGAGAGAGAGAGATTTGGGGACTGGATCATGGAAAACTGACCCTTTCTTCCCCAACAGCCATCCATGACCCATAGATTCTTAAGTAGGAGTGGCAGCTAATGAGTTTCTTCCTCACCCATGCTGGAATCTGGACTTTTTGGTCACATGTAGATTGTGTCCTCACCATCACAGTACCTTTGAGTTCTTATATGTCACAGCCCAGTCATGTCAGAGAAATTTAATTTCTCTACAAACATCCACTACTTCTTGCATTTACAATCTTTTTTACCCTGTTCTGAAATGATATTTAATTTTATTATATTCTAAGATAGCATAGTAAAGAACTTTATTTTAAACTTTATTTATTTATTTTAAGCTTTTATCTATTTTAAAATTTATCTATTTTAGGTAAAATCAGAATGTGTATTTAAAGACAGACATAGAAGACCCACCTCTTCAGGTCACAGTTGCAGATTCGTTCTTACTGCATGGTGACCTGGCTGGAAGATGTTTGGTATGTATTTAGAATAGCATGGTACAACAAATTTTGCAAAATATTCAACCAATTCATTAATTTGCTTACATATGCAGATATGAGATCAGTTGCTATATTGCAAAATACCAGATTTAATCCATGCATTTTAAAATAAAAACTGGAACTCTAAATAAACTTGTCATTTCCTTAATTTTGCTGTTAAGTCAGAGTTACATGGACTAGGGATTTGTTTTGTTATTTTCCTCAGTTTTGTTTTACAAGGCATGGAATGGCCTTAGAGTACCCTTGGGTATTACAATCAATCCACATGTCACTGTTGCTGCTCTCTTACAATTAATCATATAGTGCTCTCAAATTTTCTATGTTGTTACACTGAGTTATGACTACATTTGTGTGCTCTTTAACTGCCCACATATTTTGCTTGTGAGGTTTAGTCAATCAAATGCTGCAATGGATGGGGAAATATGCTCTACTGCCCAACTGAGCTGAGACTATATCTTTTCTACTCAATAGCTATAACTAGAGGGGTTCATTAAAATATTAAGGCCTCAGTTTCATTTGTGTTTGATCAAACTTTATGGCATAGGGTTTGTTATAAAAAAACAGGTTCTATATTTTCCGTAAATTTATTTATGAAACATTGGACAAATTTTGATATTAAATATAATTGTCAATAGCCATCTCAAAATAGAATTGTGATATCACTGACATCAACCTTAAGCAGATTGGAAGCAGGTAATCTATAATTCATTACCCTCAAATACATTGCATATAATAGAAACTCAATGCGGTTAGCTGGTTTTTTGAGTCTACTGATATTCTGACTCTGAAGTTCTTCAAATTCAAAGAATATAAGCCATATCTATTAAAATGTGAAGGGGATACTTGCTTAAATGATAGATTTTTTTCTGTTATTCTATAACAAGCCATTCTGGATCCAGTTTTAAGGGTATTTCCACAGTAAGTTACCATTTGAGTCAATGAACTGAATAAAGACATCGTCCATCATTATTGTGGCCAGACCTCACTTAATCCACTGGGGAAAATGTATAAATAAAAAGGCAAAGTAATCATGAATTCTTCCTTGATCTAGAACATCCATTTCTCTTGCCCTCAGATATCACAGTCCCTCCTTTAGGAGACTTTAGAGTTGAGAACTTACACCAGTGATCCTTACTATAGTCTTCAGGTTATTGCCCTTAATAATGAGGTCATATCCTTAGTTCTCTTTATTCTATGGCTTTTAAACTCACACTTCATAGATTTTTTTCCAAATCACTGAAATCATTACTCTTGTCTCACATTTGTATGAACCAATTCTCATAATAAAATTGTTCATAGATATTGTAGATAGATATATTGATGGATAGATGGATAGATATAATTGTAGACAGATATATTGATGGATAGATGATAAATTATAAATATAAGATAGGTAAGTATATAGGAAAATAATAGATAAATGATAGATAAATAGATGATAGAGAGATAGATGATGGAGAGATAGATGATAGATAGATAGATAGATAGATAGATAGATAGATAGATAGATAGATAGATAGATATCATTTTGTACTGAAGACCTTTAATACAAATAGTACATCTCATTTTGTATACATCCTGTTTATGTCTTTGCACTTACAATGTATCTTGTATAGAATGTTCAAGAAAGTAGCATAAATGACTTGTATTTTTATAAATCCATCCTGTCAAACTGCACTTGGAATAGCAAATTTAATTTTAAGTATTATATGAGGTTAACAATATAAAATGTCCATATTTTTTGTAATCATCAACAGCTTAGGTAGGTGGAAGCTCTGTCCTGCTTGGTTCTGCAGCCATTCAGTCCCAAAGAAACACACAGAGGCATAGATTAATTACAAACTGTTTGACCTATTAGCTCAGGCTTATTAACTTGCTCTTACAACTTAAATTAGCTAATAATTATTGTCTGTGTTAGCCATGTGGCTTGGTACTTTTTATCAGTGAGGCATTCTCATCTTGCTTCCTCTGCATCTGGCTGGTGACTGCCTCTGCTTTTTATCTTCCCGGATTCCTCCTAATCTGATTACTCTACCTATACATTCTGCCTGGCTACTGGCCAATCAGTGTTTTATTAAACTAATACAAGTGACAAGTCTTTACAGTGTACAAGAACATTATCTCTCAGCAAAGTTATTGCCTTGTAATTACCATGCTTATGGCCTAAAAGCCATTTTCTTGTTATAACATTTAAAATCTGCCTTCTTAGCAGTTTCAAGAATGCATTATGATTAGTCACAGTCAATACCCTATATATTAGATCCCTGGAAGGACTTGTCTTAGTTATAAAATGTTAAAACTTTAAGCAATATTGTCTCGTACCCCAATCCCACAGTTCCTGGAAAATATCACCCTACCATCTGCTTCTTCCTGTTCAAGTATTTTAGATTATCTTTTCACACAGGGCTGAACAGCGTTTGTTTTTCCATGTGTGGAATCTTTTAGGCTCATTGTCATTGTCATCAAGATTCCCTTATTTTGTATTTGAGCAAATATATGTGTGTATATGTGTGTGTGTGCGTATGTGTGTATTAACAATTTATGAGAAAAAGAAGTCATGAATTTTAAGAAAGAGTAAGAAGTATATGGGAAGTTTTGGAAGAATGAAAGTAAAAGAAGAAATGATGTGATTATATTTTAATCTCAAACTTTACTAAGACTCTAGTCTCTTCAGAGATGTGAGTTAAAATTATGCTGCTCTCATCTTCACTCTAAATTGACTAACTCTAGGAAAAAGGATTTGCAGAGATCCTTCCTAGAAACTGCTTAAGGCTCGAAGAGAATTCTAGCTCCGTATACAGCAAAGCAGCCCTTTAACAGTGGTTTGACATGACCTGTAGTCATTTAAAAAGAAATTTTACTTTTATCGACTTGTTTGGTGAACTAGAATGTGATTTAGAACAGGCGTATTCTGTGAAGGTCTGTTAGTTTTTCTGACATGACTTGGTCTGGTGCCTCCTGCTCCCTCTTTCATTCTAGTTCATCAGCAGGCCTGGCCAGCTCCAAGTCCTCAGGCATCTCCATTTTATCCTCTTCTACTCTTATCTGTCCAAATGACAAGAGCACATGCCTTTTGTGAACAATTTCAACTGTTCTCAGAACAGTCTATTTCCATTCACTCAGGAGACCATAAATGTGTAAACCAGATAATATCTCTCTCCTGCTAAATGTTCATTAAACATATTTTCTTTGCACCAAGAATAAACTCACCTCTCCAATGGTAGTTTCAAAGATGCTGTATTTTCCTTAAAAATCCCATATCATCTAGCTTCTGCCAATCGGTATGACTTTATCTTCCATTGCTTTCTCACCTACTCATGAAGCTTTAGTCAGTGACATTTCATTCCAAGGAACTGTCTTTATTAAGTTTCTTTCTTCTTTGCTTGTTATTATGTGACTTTGTCCTTTTCATCTGTAAGAGTGATGCCACATTTATAGAGAGATCTTACTGGGTGCTCAACTAACATACTCCTCTTTTTCCTGAATTCCAAAACTTTCATTTATTCCAAAAATTATTTATAGTATTTTGATTATTTTTTAAATTACTTGTTCAATTACATGTTCTTGTTTCTGAATTAGTTTTAAAAGTCCACAAGGAGAGATACCCTCAATCCCTTATTCATTAATTGTTCTTCCTTGTGAGAGGGTAAATGGTGCATCTAAAGTTGCAAAGATACTAATGACAAATCTCAATTTTGCTCAGTTTTTATCATAATTCAAAGTTGATACCTTGTCCAATATCCTTCAGTATTTTTCCTTGTTTCTGTTTGTCTAAGTTTATTTAATATTAAAAAAGGCATCTAAAGTTGCACAGATACTAATGACAAATCTCAATTTTGCTCAGTTTTTATCATAATTCAAAGTTGATACCTTGTCCAATATCCTTCAGTATTTTTCCTTGTTTCTGTTTGTCTAAGTTTATTTAATATTAAAAAAGACACTTTTGTATATATTTTTAAATTCTATATAAATCTATCAGTTTACCTTAGTTTGTATTGAATCATACATGTTTTCATTTTCTACTTCTTTTATGTCAGTCTACAGGTAAAAAAAAATCACCCTGTCAGAATCATGCAGTTATGAAGAAAGCAGTAGTAGAAACAGATGAATATTGGCCATGTTCAATTCAGGTAGCCTGGTAGACTCAGTGGTAAACAACAAGTGATTGGGACTGAAATAAGTTGGAGGGTAACTTCTAACAACACATATGTGGTGACATGCATGTACATACACACACATGCATACAAATACACCACACACACAGTAATAAAGTAATTAAATACTCACTCAGATCATAGCTTAGCAAACCTTTCTGCAAAAAGCCACACACATAGAAAATATCCAAGGCTTTGTGAGCCTAATTCACACCATCAGCTTTGCTGTTGTTGCATAAAGGATCTCAGATATAATGTGCATACAGCTCAACTTTTCTATGTCTGGATAAAACTTCATAGAAACCAAAATGTATATTCTATAAGCATTCTATACCATATAATATTTTATTTACTTTTTCTAGCTATTTAAAGGAATATTAATTATTATAACTCATGAAATTTTCAAATCTAGGCAATGACATTGGCCCATGAGCTATATTTTCTAATCCATGAGCTATAGTAAATACACTATAGGTTACATGATAGCTTTCTTTTTATTTTTTTTAATTTATTTATTTATTTATTAAAGATTTCTGCCTCCTCCCTGATAGCTTTCTTTTTAAATATTTATTAAAATATCAAATGCTCTTTGAAGTGTTTTGAAATCCATAACTCATCAATTAAGTGGATTCTGACTCCATAACATGGATCTTCTTGAATATAAATGTTGTGTTTGTTTATCAGTTGTAAAATTATATTTAGGGTTTGAGAGTACACAAAGCAGTATGGCAAATAGTTTAATGAATAGAGTTTTATTATAGGAACATTTAAATGCCACCTAGCCAAAACATTCAAAGCAGTTGGATAATATTCTTCCCATGAATTCCTTTTACCTTTTAAACAGCACTTTGAATATAAAATAAATGTCAATGAAAGTGAATGAAGTGAAAACCGAGACAGCTCCAAAATGAAAAATACCCACTATAGACTAGAGTACAGCAAGGCCCTGGGTCTGTTCGCCAGAGGCAAAAGGTCAAATATCCACAGCAGAATCAGAGGCATTGTTGAAAGAATGGGTTTTATTTTCCATTGCTAGCAAGAGTTTGATTATGGTCTTTCCTTCACATGTTTTTAATGTGCATAATTGTATGCCGTTAGCTTTAAAGAGGTGGGTGTTTTAATTTAGGGTGACAAAGGAGTTATCTGAAACAAAGAGATGTTTGTATCCAAGAAACTGGAAATCATGTGGGGCTCTTCCTAATCTGCATCTTCTGGTTCACTTAATATATGGATAAAAAGGGAGTGGGCTAGGAAAAGGATAGTTTTCAGAAAGTAGAAGTCAACTGCTGTCTCTTATCAGTCCATGTCCTCCTGAAGCCTAATTGTACACCATGAAAGAATACATTTTGCATTCATACAAATCACTGGTTATTCAACATCTTAAGCTTGAAGTAAACACAAAATGGCTTTCCAAACAAGAGGAAGTTGCTTTATGGAGAACACCAAATGTTTGAACAGAAAGAAGAGTGGTTCTTCTGAAAGGCACGGGCATAGTAATAGCCTCGGGGACACAGCTATGCCCACCCACAGATCTGAGGGAGGAGACAACTCTGAAGAGAGAAGAGGAAGAGGAGAAAGATGTGAGAAAACCTGAGAGAGAAGCCATATTAGGACCCTAAAGTCTCTCAGAAGTTCTCAGTGATGACAATTTAGACATTTGAGTATAAATATGTAACAGGATAGATAACTGTGCATAAATGCATGATGTTATATCATAGCTATAAGGGTACTTGCTGGGTTCAGAGTAGACAAAAGAAGTATACTTCAAGAGCCCAGCTTTGGGGTAATTTAGACAAAACTTTCAAACCAAACAAAATGTTTTTTTTTTTCCCTTTGTAGATCTTAGTTTGAGAAGATGGACAATGGATAGCTATAAATCTGAACTTGGGAAGTTGGACAACGCTTCTCTGTAGATCTGAAATTGTGAAGATGGGCAATGGTTGTCTTCGGATCTGAATTTGAGATGATAGTAGTTACTCTGGAGCTTTTAAGAATTCAGTTTCTTGATTTCTGCAATGCACACAATAAAGCATTTAGCTTTTAGAGTTCTTTTTTAAGAAATAAAATCAAATTTACCCCTGAAGAGTAAAGTGTAGTTCTTGTATATAATGAAATTTCAAGACAATCTAATATTCTTATATAATTAACATTAATACTAAGACTTTTAAAACTTATAGTTCAAAATGAATATCAGAGGACATCTATAGACAGCCTGTCAAAATCTCATCCATGAGCAATAGGATATCTTTTCTGGGTAAACTTGGTTGAAAATCATGAAATACTTAACTCTGGTTGATTATCAGGATTGCTTGCTTGTAATGATTTGGAATTAGACATTCTCAGTGTCATGTCGTCCCTTTGTGTGGAGAGAATATTTTCAACTTATGACCATTTACATGAAAAATAATTATCATCAAACCAACATTTTTTACTATTTCCTATATGAAATACCAGTATAACATACAAATGTACTTTTCTTTGCAAAAATGATATAATGGGCACAAATTGTTTATTTTTTTCTGCGATACGTGATGAAGCACAGTATTTCCATATCATTTAACAATCCTCTAGAGACTGATGTTGCATATATATACGTATGTGTATGTGTATATATATATATATATATATATTATAAAACCAATTCTCTTTTTGGATATTTAGTTGCTCTATTCTTTCATTATGACTGATTCTTATGTATTGATTCATTTATTGATGAATGTTTGTGCATATCCTTGATTGCTTCCATATAGCATATTTATGGAATTTAAACTTTTTGAAAGAAAAAGTAAATGTTTATTTATGATTTTCATTTTCATTGTTTTATAGGAAGTCTGACTCTAGGTTGATGCAAGATAACTTGACCCTTTCATTTTCTTGTTGGTACTTGTATATGTGCATTTATTATTTTATTCTTTATTTTTTTTTTAATTAAAAATTTCCGCCTCCTCCCTGCCTCTCTTTTCCCTCCCCTCCCCCCCCTCCCCAGGCCTCACTCCCCTCCCCCTCCCCAGTCCAAAGAACAGTCAGGGTTCCCTGCTCTGTGGGAAGTCCAAGATCCTCCCCCCTCCATCCAGGTCTAGGAAGGTGAGCATCCAAACAGGCTAGGCTCCCACAAAGCCAGTACATGCAGTAGAATCAAAACCCAGTGCCATTGTCCTTGGCTTCTCATCAGCCCTCATTGTCTGCCATGTTCAGAGAGTCTGCTTTTATCCCATTCTTTTTCAGTCTTAGTCCATCTGGCCTTGGTGAGCTCAGTTCCACCGTCACAGTGGGTGGTGCACCCCTTGCGGTCCTGACTTCCTTGCTCATGTTCTCCCTCCTTCTGCTCCTCATTTGGACCTTGGGAGCTCAGTCTAGTACTCCAATGTGGGTCTCTGTCTCTATCTCTATCCATCGCCAGATGAAGGTTCTATGGTGATATGCAAGATATTCATTAGTATGGCTATAGGATCGGGCCATTTCAGGCTCTCTCTCCTCAGCTGCCCAAGGACCTAGCTGGGGACATCTCTCTGGACCCCTGGGAACCCCTCTAGAGTCATGGCTCTTGTCAACCCTAAAATGGCTCCCTTAATTAAGATGTATACTTCCCTGCTCCCATGTCCACCCTTCCTTTACCCCAATCATCCCATTCCCCCAAGCTCTCCCCATCCTCCCCTTCTCACTTTTCTCTCCCCTTCTCCCCTTTCCCCCATCCCACCCCATTCCCTAGTTCCCAATTTTTGCCCAGCAATCTTGTCTACTTCCAATATCCAGGAGGATAACTATATGTTTTTCTTTGGGTTCACCTTCTTATTTAGCTTCTCTAGGATCACGAATTATAGGCTCAATGTCCTTTATTTATGGCTAGAAACCCATTACGAGTGAGTACATCCCATGTTCCTCTTTTTGGGTCTGGCTTACCTCACTCAGGATAGTGTTTTCTATTTCAATCAATTTGCATACAAAATTCAAGAAGTCATTGTTTTTTACCACTGAGTAGTACTCTAATGTATATATATTCCACACTTTCTTCATCCATTCTTCCATTGAAGGGCATCTAGGTTGTTTCCAGGTTCTGGCTATTACAAATAATGCTGCTATGAACATAGCTGAACAAATACTTTTGTAGTATGATAAGGGAATCTCTTGGGTATATTCCCAAGAGTGGTAATCCTGGGTTCTGGGGTAGGTTGATCCCAAATTTCCTGAGAAATCGCCACACTGCTTTCCAAAGTGGTTGTACAAGTTTGCATTCCCACCAGCAATGGATGAGTGTACCCCTTACTCCACATCCTCTCCAGCAAAGGCTATCATTGGTGTTTTTGAATTTAGCCATTCTGACAGGTGTAAGATGGTATCTCAAAGTTGTTTGATTTGCATTCCCTGATTGCTAAGGAGGTTGAACATGACAACTCAAGTCCAAATGGATTAAAGACCTCAATATTAGTCTGAACACACTGAACCTGATAGAAGAGAAAGTGGGAAGTACTCTACAACGTATGGGCACAGGAGACCACTTCCTACATATAACCCTAGCAGCACAGACATTAAGGGCAACATTGAATAAATGGGACCTCCTGAAACTGAGAAGCTTCTGTACAGCAAAGGACACTGTCACTAAGACAAAAAGACAACCTACTGACTAGGAGAAGATCTTCACCAACCCCGCAACAGACAAAGGTCTGATCTCCAAAATATATAAAGAACTCAAGAAACTAGACTTTAAAATGCTAATTAACCCAATTAAAAAATGGAGCACTGGACTGAATAGAGAATTCTCAATAGAAGAAGTTCAAATGGCCAAAAGACACTTAAGGTCATGCATTTATTATTTTTATTACTTATTTTTAAGATGTTGTAGTATATTTTACAAATAGTAACCAATTTTATTTCTTTGTATACTAACAGTCTAGTTACATAGACATAGTCTAGTTACTTAGACAAGTTCCCTTTTTATATTAATGGTGCTTCTGTATAAACTTACATATGTAAATGTATTAGCTATTATTTGTAATACACCTTACAATAAATGGTGTTCATTTTACCCTCTCCTCCAATTTAATTTTACTTTTCTTCATGCTTTTTTGCAGTTGTGTAAAAATATTTCAGTTTGTATAATAAATATATTGCTTTTCCTTTTTGATTTTTCTCTGTTTATAATGCTGGTTTTTTATGAACATAACAAAAGATAAGTACCAGTTATATTTTATGTGATTCTTTCGATATAATTTTATCAATTAGCTCTCATATTCCTGAATCATTTTATTACAACCAAAGTCTTTTTATATAAGCAGATTTTGTTTGCATCTGAACCATCCCAATAACTTTTGTTAACACCTTATCTGCTAGACGTAAACACTAGGGACAAACAGCTATAACAGATTCTTCCTGTTTCTGAGATGCTGTGATGTCCTTTCTTATCAAATTATTAGGCTTCGATACTGCCTCTCTCTTCTTGTCCCACCCAGCTTGCATCCAGAACCCTTCTTCCTTCTGCCCCCTTTCCTCTTTGGGCACATAACACCATCCAGCTCAGTCTGTCTGGCGCTGGGGGCAAATCCTCAGGACAAGTAGGTAGACGAGACTTCCTTTGTCTCTCCAGCCAGCCTGCATCAAGCAAGGTAAGGCCTTTGTTTACAAACTACCCAAACTGCAGGGAGATCTGATCTAGGCACCAGGAGAGACAGCAGCGGGGTGAGTTTGTGACCTGACTGGAGGCAGCAGAAGCAGCCCTGGACAGGGAATTCTGAAGTTCCTCATCCCCCACCCTATACTCCCTGGGCTCCCTGCAGGGGCTCTACACCCTGCATACTGCCTCTCTCTTCTTGTCCCACCCAGCTTGCATCCAGAACCCTTCTTCCTTCTGCCCCCTTTCCTCTTTGGGCACATAACACCATCCAGCTCAGTCTGTCTGGCGCTGGGGGCAAATCCTCAGGGCAAGTAGGCAGGCGCGACTTCCTTTGTCTCTCCAGCCTGCCTGCATCAAGCAAGGTAAGGCCTTTGTTTACAAACTACCCAACCTGCACGGAGATCTGATCTAGGTACCAGGAGAGACAGCAGCGGGGTGAGTTTGTGACCTGACTGGCAGCGGCGGAAGCAGCCCTGGACAGGGAACTCTGAAGTTCCTCATCCCCCACCCTATTCTCCCTGGGCTCCCTGCAGGGGCTCTACACCCTGCATACTGCCTCTCTCTTCTTGTCCCACCCAGCTTGCATCCAGAACCCTTCTTCCTTCTGCCCCCTTTCCTCTTTGGGCACATAACACCATCCAGCTCAGTCTGTCTGGCGCTGGGGGCAAATCCTCAGGGCAAGTAGGCAGGCGAGACTTCCTTTGTCTCTCCAGCCTGCCTGCATCAAACAAGGTAAGGCCTTTGTTTACGAACTACCCAACCTGCACGGAGATCTGATCTAGGTACCAGGAGAGACAGCAGCGGGGTGAGTTTGTGACCTGACTGGAGGCAGCAGAAGCAGCCCTGGACAGGGAACTCTGAAGTTCCTCATCCCCCACCCTATACTCCCTTGCCTCCCTGCAGGGGCTCTACACCCTGCATACTGCCTCTCTCTTCTTGTCCCACCCAGCTTGCATCCAGAACCCTTCTTCCTTCTGCCCCCTTTCCTCTTTGGGCACATAACACCATCCAGCTCAGTCTGTCCTGCGCTGGGGGCAAATCCTCAGGGCAAGTAGGCAGGCGCGACTTCCTTTGTCTCTCCAGCCTGCCTGCATCAAGCAAGGTAAGGCCTTTGTTTACAAACTACCCAACCTGCACGGAGATCTGATCTAGGTACCAGGAGAGACAGCAGCGGGGTGAGTTTGTGACCTGACTGGAGGCGGCGGAAGCAGCCCTGGACAGGGAACTCTGAAGTTCCTCATCCCCCACCCTATACTCCCTGGGCTCCCTGCAGGGGCTCTACACCCTGCATACTGCCTCTCTCTTCTTGTCCCACCCGGCTTGCATCCAGAACCCTTCTTCCTTCTGCCCCCTTTCCTCTTTGGGCACATAACACCATCCAGCTCAGTCTGTCTGGCGCTGGGGGCAAATCCTCAGGGCAAGTAGGCAGGCGAGACTTCCTTTGGTTCACTGGCCTGCCTGCACCAAACAAGGTAAAGCCTTTGTTTACGAACTACCCAACCTGCACAGAGATCTGATCTTGGCACCAGGAGAGCCATCAGTGGTAGAGCTAATCTGGGTACCAGGATTGCCGTCTTTGGGCACGGAGATCTGATATTGGTACCAGGAGAGACATCACTGGAGCACCAGGAGAGCTATCATTGCAGGGTGCCATCACTGGGAAAGTACATCAGTAGGCAAGGAGACCTGATCCGGTAAAAGAAGATCCATAGGGGAGCATTCGGAGAAAGAGATGGGCAGGCGCCAATGCAAGAATTCACCCAACAATCTGAAAAACTATATGAAACCACCAGAACCCAGCGACCTCACAACAGGAGGACATGAACACCTTAATCATGAAGAAGTAGATAAAATTGACTTTATGAAAGTGATTGACGCCCTTAAACAGCATGTAAAAAATGCCCTTATAGAAATGGATGAGAAGTATAACAGAAAGTTTGAAGAATTGAGTAAATCAGTGAATGATACCCTAGGAAACCAAGGAAAAACAATCAAACAAATAATGGAAACAGTTCAAGACTTAAAAACTGAAATGGAGGCAAAGAAGAAAACACAAACAGAAGGCCAGCTGGACAGGGAAAATCTAGGTAAACGAATAGAGACTACAGAAACAAGCATAACCAACAGAATACAAGAGATAGAAGAAAGAATCTCAGATTCTGAAGATACCATAGAGAAAATAAACACGCTGATCAAAGAAAACAGCAAAGCCAACAAATTCTCATCACAAAACATTCAGGAAATATGGGACACAATAAAAAGACCAAACCTAAGAATAATAGGAATAGAAGAAGGAGAAGAAGCGCAGCTCAACGGTCCAGAAAATATATTTAATAAAATTATAGAAGAAAACTTTCCCAACCTAAAGAAAGATATACCTATGAAGGTTCAAGAAGCATACAGAACACCAAATAGGCTGGATCAAAAAAAAACATCCTCTCGCCATATAATAATCAAAACACAAAGCATACAGAATAAAGAAAGAATACTAAGAGCAGCAAAGGAAAAAGGCCAAGTTACTTATAAAGGTAAACCTATCAGACTTACACCTGACTTCTCTATGGAAACCATGAAAGCCAGAAGGTCCTGGATAGATGTACTGCAGAAACTAAGAGACCATGGATGCAAGCCCAGACTACTATACCCAGCCAAGCTTTCGTTCACTATAAATGGAGAAAAAAAAATTTTCCAGGATAAAAACTAATTTAAACAATACGTAGCCACAAATCCAGCCTTACAGAAAGTAATAGAAGGAAAATCACTAATCAAGGAGTCCAACAATGACCACAGTAACTCAGACATCTAGAAACCCTTTAACAGCACATCTCAAAGAAGGGAAACACACAAAATCTACTACTAAAAAAAAAATGACCGGAGTTAACAACCACTGGTCATTAATATCACTTAATGTCAATGGACTCAACTCACCTATAAAAAGGCACAGACTAAGAGATTGGATACGAAAACAGGATCCAATATTCTGCTGTTTTCAAGGAACACACCTCAACCACAAAGACAGGCACCTACTCAGAGTAAAGGGCTGGGATAAGGCTTATCAAGTAAATTGACCTAGGAAACAAGCAGGTGTGGCCATACTAATTTCTAACAAAGTTGACTTCAAACTTAAATCAATCAGAAGAGATGGAGAGGGACACTTTCTACTCATAACAGGAACAATTCATCAGGATGAAATCTCAATCCTGAATATCTATGCCCCTAATATAAAAGCACCCACGTACGTAAAAGAAACATTGTTAAAACTCAAGGCAGCCATCAAACCGCACACATTAATAGTAGGAGACTTTAATACTCCTCTCTCACCAATGGACAGGTCAATCAGACAGAAACCTAACAGAGAAATAAGAGAATTAATGGAGGTAATGAATCAAATGGACTTAACAGACATCTATAGAATATTCCACCCAAATAGGAAAGAATATACCTTCTTCTCTGCAGCTCATGGAACCTTCTCAAAAATCGACCACATACTCGGTAACAAAGCAAACATTCACAGTTACAAAAAAATATTAATAACCACCTGTATCTTATCAGATCACCATGGATTAAAGCTAGAATTCAGCAACAATGCTACCCCCAGAAAGCCTACAAACTCATGGAAACTGAATAGTCAACTACTGAACCATACCTGGATTAAGGAAGAAATAAAGAAAGAAATTAAAGTCTTCCTTGAATTCAATGAAAATAAAGAAACAACATACTCAAACCTATGGGACACTATGAAAGCAGTCCTGAGAGGAAAGTTCATAGCACTAACTGCCCACTTAAAGAAAACAGAGAAAGCACACATTGTAGACTTAACAGCCCACCTGAAACCTCTAGAAAAAAAAGAAGCAGACTCACCTAAAAGGGGTAGAAGACTGGAAATAATCAAACTGAGGGCTGAAATCAACAAAATAGAGACACAGAAAACAATTGAAAGAATCAATAAATCAAAAAGCTGGTTCCTGGAGAAAATCAACAAGATTGATAAACCCCTATCCAAACTAATCAAACGGCAGAGAGAGAATTTACAAATTAATAAGATCAGAAATGAAAAGGGAGACATAACCACAGACACAGAGGAAATTCAGAGAATCATTAGATCTTACTACAAAAGCCTGTATGCCACAAAACTGGAAAATGTAAAAGAAATGGAGACTTTTTTAGATAAATACCATATACCAAAGTTAAACCAGGACCAGGTGAACAACCTAAATAGACCTGTTAGTCGTGAAGAATTAGAAGCAGTTATCAAAAACCTCCCTTCCAAAAAAAGTCCAGGACCAGATGGTTTCAATGCGGAATTCTACCAGAACTTCCAAGAAGACCTAATACCTATACTCTTTAAGGTATTTCACAATATAGAAACAGAAGAGTCATTGCCAAATTCCTTTTATGAAGCTACAGTAACTCTGATACCAAAACCACACAAAGACCCAACCAAGAAAGAAAATTACAGGCCAATCTCACTCATGAACATCGATGCAAAAATCCTCAACAAAATTCTGGCAAACCGAATCCAAGAACACATTAGAAAAATTATCCATTATGATCAAGTAGGCTTCATCCCAGAGATGCAGGGCTGGTTTAACATACGCAAGTCTATCAATGTAATCCATCATATAAATAAACTGAAAGAAAAAAACCATATGATCGTTTCATTAGACGCTGAAAAAGCATTTGACAAAATTCAACATCCCTTTATGATAAAAGTCTTGGAGAGATTAGGGATACAAGGGTCATACCTAAATTTAATTAAAGCTATATACAGCAAGCCGACAGCTAATATCAAATTAAATGGAGAGAAACTTAAAGCCATCCCACTAAAATCAGGAACACGCCAAGGCTGTCCACTCTCTCCATACCTCTTGAATATAGTTCTGGAAGTTTTAGCAATAGCAATAAGACAACATAAGGGGATAAAGGGGATTCAAATTGGAAAGGAAGAAGTTAAACTTGCATTATTTGCAGATGATATGATAGTGTACATGAGCGACCCCAAAAACTCCACCAAAGAACTCCTACAGCTGATAAACGCCTTTAGTAATGTGGCAGGATACAAGATCAACTCCAAAAAATCAGTCGCCCTCTTATACACAAAGGATATGGAAGCAGAGAGGGAAATAAGAGAATCATCACCTTTCACGATAGACACAAAAAGCATAAACTATCTTGGGGTAACTCTAACCAAGGAAGTGAAAGATCTATTTGACAAGAACTTTAAGGCATTGAAGAAAGAAATTGAAGAGGATACCAGAAAATGGAAGGATCTCCCTTGCTCCTGGATTGGGAGGATCAACATAGTAAAAATGGCAATTCTACCAAGGGCAATCTATAGATTCAATGCAATCCCCATTAAAATCCCATCAAAATTCTTCACAGATCTTGAAAGGACAATAATCAACTTTATATGGAGAAACAAAAAACCCAGGATAGCCAAAACAATCTTATATAATAAAGGAACTTCTGGAGGCATTACCATCCCTGACTTCAAACTCTATTACAGAGCTACAGTAATGAAAACAGCGTGGTACTGGCATAAAAACAGAGCAGTCGACCAATGGAATCGTATAGAAGACCCGGATTTTAACCCACAAACCTATGAACAACTAATTTTCGATAAAGGAGCTAAAAGTATACAATGGAAGAAAGAAAGCATCTTCAACAAATGGTGCTGGCACAATTGGATGTCAACCTGTAGAAGAATGAAAATAGACCCATATCTATCACCATGCACAAAACTCAAGTCCAAATGGATCAAAGACCTCAATATCAATCTGAACACACTGAACCTGATAGAAGAGAAAATGGGAAGTACCCGACAACATATGGGCACAGGAGATCGCTTCCTATGTATAACCCCAGCAGCACAGACATTAAGGGCAACATTGAATAAATGGGACCTCCTGAAACTGAGAAGCTTCTGTAAAGCAAAGGACACTGTCATTAAGACAAACAGGCAGCCTACTGACTGGGAGAAGATCTTCACCAACCCCGCTACAGACAAAGGTCTGATCTCCAAAATATATAAAGAACTCAAGAAACTAGACTTTAAAAGGATAATTAACCCAATTAAAAAATGGGGCACTGAACTGAACAGAGAATTCTCATCAGAAGAAGTTAAAATGGCCAAAAGATACTTAAGGTCATGCTCAACCTCCTTAGCGATCAGAGAAATGCAAATCAAAACAACTTTGAGATATCATTTTACACCTGTCAGAATGGCTAAAATCAAAAACACCAAGGATAGCCTTTGCTGGAGAGGTTGTGGAGAAAGGGGTACCCTCATCCATTGCTGGTGGGACTGCAAACTTGTGCAACCACTTTGGAAATCAGTGTGGCGGTTTCTCAGAAAAATTGGGATCAACCTACCCCTGGACCCAGCAATAGCACTCTTGGGAATATACCCAAGAGATGCCCTAGCATATGACAAAAGCATTTGTCCAACTATGTTCATAGCAGCATTATTTGTAATAGCCAGAACCTGGAAGCAACCTAGATGCCCTTCAATAGAAGAATGGATGAAGAAAGTGTGGAATATATATACATTAGAGTACTACTCTGCGGTAAAAAACAATGACTTGTCGAATTTTGCATGCAAATGGATGGAAATAGAAAATACGATCCTGAGTGAGGTAACCCAGACCCAAAAAGAAGATCATGGGATGTACTCACTCATAATTGGTTTCTAGCCATGGATAGGGGCCACTGAGTCTATAATTTGTGATCCTAAAGAAGCTAAACAAGAGGGTAAACCCAAGGAAAAACATATAGATATCCTCCCAGCTATGGGAAATAGACAAGATTGATGGGCAAAAAATGGGAATCTTGGGGGGTGGGGTGGGATGGGGATGAGGGGAGATGGGGAGAGAAAAGTGTGAAGGAGAGGATGAGGGGAACTGGGGGAATCGGGGTGATTGGGGGTAAAGGAAGGTTGGATGGGGGAGCAGGGAAACTCATACCTTAGTTAAGGGAGCCACCTAAGGGTTGGCAAGAGACTTGAACCTGGAATGGCTACCAGAAGCCCAGGGCAATGTCCCCAGTTAGCTCATTGGGGCACCTGAGGATAGGGAACCTGAAATGAACCTATCCTATAATCATACTGATGAATATCTTGCATATCGCCATAGAACCTTCATCTAGCGATGGATGGAGATAGAGACAGAGACCCACACTGGAGCACCGGACTGAGCTCCCAAGGTTATAATGAGGAGCAGAAGGAGAGAGAACATGAACAAGGAAGTCAGGACCATGAGGGGTGCACCCAACCACTGAGACAGGGGGGCCGATCTATTGGGAGCTCACCAAGGCCAGCTGGACTGCTACTGAAAAAAACATGGGATAAAACCGGACTCTCTTAATGTGGTGGACAATGAGAGCTGACGAGAGGCCAAGGAGAATGGCACAGGAACTTTCATCTGGCGATGGATCGAGAGAGAGACAGAGACCCAATTTGGATCAACCGTCTGAGCTCTTAAGGTCCAAATGAGGAGCAGAAGGAGGGAGAACATGAGCAAGGAAATCAGGACCACGAGGCGTGCACCCACCCACTGTGACAGTGGAACTGATCTATTGGGAGCTCTCCAAGGCCAGCTTGACTGGGACTGAATAAGCATGGGTTGAAACTGGACTCTCTGAACAAGGCGGACAATGAAGGCTGATGAGAAGCCAAGGACAATGGCACTAGGTTTCGATCCTAATACATGAACTGGCTTTGTGGGAGCGTAGCCTGTTTGGATGCTCACCTTCCTGGACCTAGATAGAAGTGGGAGGACCTTGGTCTTCATGTACAGCAGGGAATTTGGACTGCTCTTCAGTATCGAGAGGGAGGGGGAGTGGACTAGGGGGAGGAGAAGTGGAGTGGGGATAGGGGGAGGGGAACAGGGGGAGGGGGCAATATGTGGGAGGAGGGGGAGGGAAATGGGAAACGGGGAGCAGTTGGAAATTTTAAGTAAAAAAGAATTAAAAAAAATATATATAACATCTATTACCTTGCTAATATTAAAAGTTATCAGTCATTTCTAAAAAAAAAATTATTAGGCTTCTCTATTTGCCATCTTGTAAATAAACTTATTAACATCACTTTCTCAATGCTTATGTTTGTCAATTTTCTGTTCTGTTTCAGTGTTAGTGAATGTTTCTGTTCTTCTTATATACTTACTGTGCAGGATCACACAGCAAATTACAAACTCTTACCTGCATGAAAACTCAAAAACATTCAGAGAACAGGGGGAAATGATTTTGGAGGGTGTTTGCATTCACATTCTTGTTGTGGGTAGAATTTTATAGATGCCCTCTACCCTACACACCCAATGTTCTGCCTTAATTCCTACAATTGTCAATATCACACTCTGACCATAGCATGTTGCTAGAAATAAAATGGCTGTGGAAATGTTAAATACCATCAGTAATCAGTCAACTCCGAAATAAGAAGTATTTGGGATTATCATTTGAATTAGCCTAATCACATAAACCCTTACCAATCAGACTGTTTTCTTGATGGAGTAGCAGAAGGAAAAGTCAACTCATAAGAACAAATGTGATTTGATATAATATTACAGATGTCTATGACAAAAAAATGAAAATTGCCTTTAGAAGCTAGAAGCAGCCCCAGCTGAGAGCTAGCATAAACTGGATATTCAGTGTTACAATTGTAGGGGACTGGATGAGACTGGAAGATGGATGCTCCATGAACCGTGGGGATAACAGCAAAGCTTATCTGATACCTTGATCGAGGACAGAGAGCCAGACCACACTGCCCTGGATGTCTTCCTATGGAATGAGATCATATGTCGAGATGATAAATGCTACACTTTCATCACTGAACAAACTGGTGAAGAGTTTATCGCGGCAGCAATAAAACTCCAAACAATACCTGCATCTATTCACAGGAAAAGATGACTTATAGCAATGGGCAGGAAAGAAAGACCTGCCAAGCCTGTATGCTTAGAGAGCCACCCATTGAAAAGGAGTCAAGATGACCAGGAACTCTGAGTCCCTCAACAGAACCTTAGTCAGCTCTCATTAGTTCACAGACACAAATTGTGAGGGCTGAGTAAAATTGCGCCACTGGTAACCAACTTGCTTGGTTATAATGAAAATAGCCTCACCTGTAGCTTAGAGCCAGAAAAAGGACTGTAGACATGAAGAGAGATGTAGTAGAGAATCATTTCTACACCTATGAAAAACAGCATTAAAGCCGCTGTTCCAAGAGCTGCTTTCTGAAACTTATCAGTCTTCTAATGAGGTCAAGATGCCCCCAGCTACTCTTAGTGACCTAGTGATGCTGCTTGTTTGTTTCTGGCCGCCCAATCCTGAAATGGTCACACCGAAACTGTATTAATTAAAACACTGCTTGGCCTATTAGCTCAGGCTTCTTAATAACTAATTCTTACATCTTAAATTAGCCCATTCCTATTATTTTGTAATTTACCATGAGGCTCGTGGTTTACCAATAAGGTTCCAGAGCATCTGTCTCCTTTGGCAACTACATGGTGACACTCTGATTCTCCCTTTTCTCCTCTATCTCTGCTTGTAATTCCCTTCTTGTTCTATTCTGCCTGCCATAGGCCCACAGCAGATTCTTTAATAATCAATGGTAAGAAAGCATCAGGAAATCTCACATCACCAGAGTCCCTCAAGTTGACTGTTTCCCCCCGAGAAAACAAGGAGACTAGATTAGACGTTTTAGAATGCAATCCAATAACCTAACATTTGAATTTGATCATGATCCAGTGGTCCTGCTGACTTCCCGTAGGACTGTCTTCATATGAGATACGTCCAGCCTTCCCTTATCCTTTCATTGCTGTCCCACCTGCAACAATACGTGGTGTCATGAGACTCCTGCTTCATGCTGCTTCCTGACTCTGTCCTGATTTCTCTATCAGATGCTTCCTCCAATGTATCTCATCACATTTAGCCCTACTTCATATCTGCCTGTTTCTTGTGGTACTTAAATGAAGCAACAGCATAAGAAAGAAGCTGAAACTTATTCAACTTGTCAAGGACATGAGGAGCAGTCACTTTATAAAACAGTTCCTCGGGCTGAGACAGGCCCTGCTACTGTCTTCGGATGATAGAGGTCCTGTTAGTGTCTTTGTAGTGTAGAGGCCCAGCTATCATCTTTGTAGGGTAGATACCCAGCTATTGTCTTTTAGGGCAGAGGCCCAGCTATTGTCTTTGTAGGGTGGGGGCCCAGCTTTGTGTCTTTGTAGGGTTCTTAAAGGCTACAAACACTGATCCTAGGATAGGTGGACCTTCATTTGTTAGCCTTGCACTAGGCTGGCAGTCACCAAATATGATGGATCAAACACACCTCACCATTCCCAGATTTTCTTTCTTTCTTTCTTTCTTTCTTTCTTTCTTTCTTTCTTCCTTCCTTCCTTCCTTCCTTCCTTCCTTCCTTCCTTCTTTCTTTCTTTCTTTCTTTCTTTCTTTTTTCTTTTTTTTGATTTTCGAGACAGTGTTTCTCTGTAGCTTTTTGGTTCCTGTCCTGGAACTAGCTCTTGTAGACCAGTCTGGCCTCGAACTCACAGAGATTTGCCTGCCTCTGCCTCCCAAATGCTGGGATTAAAGGCGTGCGCCACCACTGCCCGGCCCAGACATAGATTTTCATCCCCCCCCAATAGAAAGCCAGAACCCAAAATCCATTTCTCTATTATCTATGTATAACTGGGTCCCTGATACTTTATTTGTAGGTTTCCTTAAAATTACCATAGCCTGTGGTTTAATCTTTGTTCTTGGAATATCAGGGAAGGTTTTAGCAACCAAGTTAACTTAATGAGAATAATTACTGTTTGTCACACTTTCTTAACTAGCCAGGAAATCATGGCTTTGATTGATCAAGGGGAATATCTCCTGGAGGGCACAATTGATAATTTCTGACATTGGAAGTTTTCAGTGGCTGAGCTGCTCAGCCTAATTTTAGCCCAGTGAAGAATAAACTAGTCAGTGAGATATGTAAGTATTTCCCATGCAGGACCACAGCCTCACAAAATCATATCTCCAGAGTGGAGAACTGTTTACCGCTGTGCACACTGAAGTTCAGAGAAATTAACTAACATGGAGTCAGCTACATGCTTGGTTAGAGATACAGTAGGGGCTGAAAGCCAGTGTCTATCAGATGGTGACTCCCAGAATATTCTCATATGTTCTCTACTGAAAAGACGCTCTGTTAACAGCAGCTGGAACAAATGAGCTGCAGGTCAGAGGCAACATGGAAGAGAGTGTTATTTAGAGTCTGGTGACACTTTCCACATGATTACTACAGCTCTGTCACTTGGTCACCATAAAAATATCTGCTGATTTACTCCAAGCTCCCGGCGTGCCTCATAAAGGCATCTTTGTGATTCTCACCAGAAACCATCCTCTGGAATGACAAATAGCATCGATCATTAAAAATGACATCCTTAATTTTACAGCCAGAGAAGACAATCTTTTAAAGCTGTCAGTGAAACAATGGGGATTCTAGAAAATGCTGATGTAATCTCTTTAAAATCTTGGAAAATTCTAAAGTACGAAGATGAACTGTCTCCTCTGGATCTGTAGGATGAATTTCGGGCTATAACGTGTTTCAGCAACACTCACTGTGTCTCTACAGGTGAGACGTGAGACCCTGAGGCTCTGTCCTTGCTAAATAACCTCAAAAGAGCTAGTGGACTTCATTCAGGGTGGGAGTAATGGAGGACAAGCAGAGAGACAGGAAATATGCTGTGTATTGCAGGAAAGGGAAGGGAAGCATAGCCAGAGAGAGGGCCGAAGTATACATAATATACACTGACTGGAATTGTCTTTCATTTGAGGGAAAAAAATAAGCCAGACATTTAAAACCTTCAATTTTACAGACTCTAAAGTCACTTTAAGGAATGGTATTTTCTCCCTCTCTTAACTCTTTCAGGACTATAAAAATGCTGAATTGTCAGAGACTGGAGAGACAGCTCAGCAATTAAAAGCACTGGTTGCTCTTCCAGAGGACCTGGGTTCGATTTCCAGCACCCACATATAACTTCAATTCCCACAGCTGTTTGTAACTTCTGTTCCAGGGGATCCTATACCCTCATACAGACATGCATGCAGGTAAAACACCAATATACATAAAGTAAACAAATTATTTTTAAAATTCTGAACTACCAATATGTCCCTCTCCATAAATGTGCAAAATATATGAAAGAAATATATATACAAATATATAAGAAAAAGAAATGAGGTGTCCAGTTTCTTTAAAAGGGGCTTAGAACAGCTGCCCTGTGCTTCTGCTTGCTGACACAGCATTTAGTGTAAGCACCTCCTGTTTCCAAGATACCATTTCCATAATTACCGAGAGTGATTCTATTTTCAGTGCAATAGCTGATAGGGTGTAATTGGACACCACAGAGGCAGAGTATTTTCTCTTTTCTTAAGGGTCTTTTTACTCTCATCCTATAATCTTCTCCTACTCATTCATAGCAGTGCTTCTCATGCTAAATGAGATTTTTGCTGGTTCTGGGGTTCTTTCTGCCTACAGGTTACATGGCTTGAAATCTGCAAATATTGTAAATCATGGTTGGCTGTGACAGAGTGAAGTTCTCTTCATTTTGACTAACTGTTAGACAGGGTTTCTTTTTTTCTCCTTCCTGACTTTGGACCTTCCACCCACTGCTTTAGCAAGCTTCCTTTTGTAAATTATCTTTCCTCCTGTTTCAGTTGGTGAATTTTCTTGAACTCCACAATATCACCCTCAAGGATGGAATCCTAGATCCATTTGCTTCTGAGACGGTAACACCTCACTGCCCCGGAATGAGTTTCAAGTGGTTCATTTAAACAAATTTGGTACCCTTTTGGTGTCTGCCCATTGGTGTCTCAAATGCTTAAATATCTACTCTCTTTTTTCCCCCCACAACGAGCTTGTCAGTGGTGTCTCATGACACATAATACACTGAAAATCATAATGAAATATCTCTCCAACATCAATTATTGGTGGATTTCTGTTCCCGGGAAATCCCAGGGCTTTCATTTGTGTGACTGTTGGATTATACAGTTAGATCCTATAACTCAGGATTGCTTTCTACGTCAGTCCCTCTGTATAGGTTTTATTTGTTAATTTCTTATCAACTACTTGTCTTAAAGGGAAATCGAAAGCATACCAGTCTCAAAGAACATTGTCTCTAACAAACTGCCCTGCAAGACTGTCTTTGATGAATTAAGAAGGAAATATTGATAATAATGATCCTCAACAGATGAAGAAAATGCCCTAGTTCCTCAAAGTTTCCAATATGTAGAAATTTCAGCAGTGTGCGAGTGGAAGGAGTAAGATTCTGTACTAGAAAGCTTTCAAATTGAAGCCAATGAAATGCTTTCCCTATCTGTTTAGAAAATGTTTTGTACCAGAGAGTAGGGTGTTGTAGCCACACCATAGATTTTCCAGAATTCTTCACTTCATAGTTCTTCATAATCTTAGCAGGAAAAACAGGTAGAAATCTGAAGTGCAAGACTAAGATCCAATTTGTATGTTTTGATGCAGCTAATATAGTTAAGAATTTAATATCTGATAAACTTTATGCAACATATCGCTAATATATCTTTATCCATGAGACCACATGAACAGCACTTTGCCATCTTACGTTTGCTTGTATCATGTTTGACTTCTATTTCTTATCTGTTTGACTCCAGCTTTTGTCTGTGCCTCCTTCTTTTCTAACTGTCCTATGGTCTCTATTCCATTCTTCCCTCTCTATCAAAAACAGAGACAGAATTTTTTAATGAGTTAAATTGAATGTGCCTAACCAATAAACTTTCAGTTATAAAAGAAACCCAATCTTGGGATGGTGTGCAAAGGTTTTGGTTATTTGGCTTTGTGTAGGATCTTCTTGAGCAGGCTTATTACTACTGTTGATATTTTTTTTACTCCAATTACTACCTAGATTGCTTTTAATGTTTTTTCTTCATAGTAACAAAAGCCAAATAAAATTATCATTATAAGAAATAGTAAATATTGAGTCATAAATCACACACAATAATTATCTAACACAGTTGAAAGGTGCAGACAGTTCATATGTGAACATGATTATGGTGGGAGCCCAGCTAGTCTAATTATCTTAGATAACAGAACTTGTCTGTATTCAAGAATAAGAGAGGAGATGGTGAAAGTGAAGGTTTCTGATAAGATTTTAACTGAGTTTTGAAATGCACAATAGTTATACATCTTTTATTCATTCCCTACTATTTCAAAGCTAAATTCCTGAAATCTTTGAAGGGGGAAAAACTCTATGTATAAACTGCAGGAGAATTAGTGATTAATCAGGAGAATACTAAAATGACTATTATAGATTTGTTCTTCATTAATCAAAAATCTTAAAGAAGATTATGAAAAAAGAAAATTGAAGAAAGAAGTTTTATTTTCAAAGAAATTGTGTGAGTGGCTATATATATCTTCAGTGGTTTCTAAGTATGTAGTAAGTGGTTTTTAAGCTCAGTCTTAAGAGTGTCCTCTAGGTTGACCAACACAGCTCACATTTTCAGAAGGTCATAAGGAATGATGTCTTAATGGAGTCTAAATTCCAGTTCTGCAGTCTAAATTGATTCTATGAGTCTGAACTAAGCAGCTTCTTGTACTCTCATCTACTTACTTCCCACTTCCCTGACTTGAATGTGAAGACAGCATGGCATGTTTAAGTAAAGATTTAAATGATAGGAGGAAAGAAGGTATTGCAAGTGCAAAAGTGTGAAATTAAACTGTTACCAACCCAAACTGTGAAGGCAATGGGCATATTTAAGTGCCAAATGAAATATTGCATCACAAACTGAAGACTTGATTCAGAAAATGTTTGCAAGTTTGGAGAAGAAGCTAGGAATCTGTGATTTGGGTAAAGGTGAGCATCCTTTTCCCACGGAAACAATGTTTCAAGAAGCTTCATCAACTAGACAAAGAGAAAAAATTTTAAAACTTCAGAGGGTAAAAACAAAGTTATTATTGGTACAGACTTGCCTTCCCTCACCCCTACTTCCAAATAAATAAATAAATAAATAAATAAATAAATAAAAGACAGCATCAGCCATCGTGGGCACACATCTGTTGGCAGAAAGGGAGGAAATGTAATTAAGGGTATCCTTTAGCTAAAACGGCATCCAAGTTAAACATAAAGAATATATAGATCATCAGGATTCTCAAAACACTGGCACTTTACATAGACAATCAGTCTGGAAAAGAACATACCCTGAGCTATTACTACCTGAAATGTGGTTTGTGCCGTCTATACCCTTCAGACATTAGAATGGCAATATTCTACAGGCCCTGTGTAGAGGAAACAAGCTTGCCCTGCCTGCATTTCTTAATATTCCATAGTTTTCAAAACCCTAACAATGGCCTGTCTTCAAAATTGGAAGGATGGAATTCTTCAAGGATGGAATTCAAGATTTTGTTCACTCTGCACTTCCATGATGCCCTGAACACACCTTGTTGCTATTTTCCAAACGGAGGTGACTTCAGATTATTTGATATATCCTTGCCAAACATGTGCTTTTCCCAGATGTGGAAAGGGAAAAATCAAATACTTCAGTTACTTAAGGGAAAGCTATCTGAGCAGCTCTGACCTCCGTTAAGTACACCTAGCAAGCTGTTTTGATTCTTTCTGCTCTTATATGGTGATAAAAGTTTGTTGCTTACTTCGTGCTTGATATTAATCGATATAGTTTTGCACATTCTTCTGCTCTTATGAATCAGAAAATAAGACAGAAAATCATTAGAATTTTGCTGTGGCTACTTTGTGCTAAAAAAAAAATCTATTCTCCTGATTCTGTAGGGAGGAAGACAGAACTTATAGGAAAAGCTTAATGATTCTAGGATTATTTTCTGCCATGAGAAAGCAATCAAGGAAGTGCTTTTTCATAAATACGTTTTCTTTTTAAAATTTTTTCTTTGCTTTGATAGACTGATTTTTATTTAAAAAAACAGTGTGATTTTTAAAAAGACAGGCCATTTTATTTGATAACTATTGAGACTGAGACTCTTAGAACGTGGTGCTAGGCAGGCTGGCTGGCCTCCACAGTTGGGGATTAGCTCAAGTCTTTATTTACAGCTTGAAATTCTTGATAAGCCACATTTACTTAAGAAAGTGAAAAGAGCAAGCTTTAGAATGGAGCCACCATGTCTCAGACCCATGCTGCAGGATTTCTCACACAGCCTAATGAGAGAGCTCTGGTCCTCAAGGGCTATTTCATGCATATATCTGTAAAATAGTCCACAGGGTGCTTTCTATGTCACTGTGGGATCACGATAGAATAGTTGCTAGTATATCACATTCTCTTTAGTTCTCTGAAACTCTGATTTCTTCATCTTTCCCCCCCCCAAAAAAAACAGAGACAAAAACTGTAAACCATGTCTCCAAGCCCAGCTGGTGGTTTGGTATCAATCAGGGACTCCGCTACTGACTCTGATTCCATACCTGTGGGGTGCATAGCTCTGAGCAAGTCGAGTTACAGCCCCTCCCCAGTTGCTGCAGTTATTGTATCACCAGACGGTGTGCCCATCACAGCCCAAAAGAGATCACACTTCTGCCCGGCCTGCTAAATGCTCATGGCAGCTCTCAAAGTCATAGCTTTCACTATGAAGACACTGAGCCGGATCCTCGGGCATTTCTGCCCAGGAAGTGCAGACTACGTTTCCTCCAGAAATAAGGCTTGGTTTTTCTTCTCCACAAATAACATCCATTCCCAACCCCTTGCCAAAACAAAACAAAGAAATCCATATTTATTTAAAGAAAACATTAGTTAGTGAAGAGAGTCAGGACACATGAATGGTTTTAGTTCATCTTCTTAGCAATCCTGGAGAAGGATTCTAGTATTTCAGTCATATTTCAGGCAAAGTCACTGAAGTACTAAGTCCAGAAATGAGAGCTCCAGGCAGCGTCTTTCCCACTCGGTAAGTCTGTTTCACAAATAACTTCTGTTTCAGGATCTGTAATTCTGAGAAAATCTGAGCTAATTGGAGTTAAGGTGCATTTCTAAGTGGTTATACAAGATACCATTATTTCCATATCATAGAAGGGAAAGCTGGTCATGAAAAATATTGTGTCTTATGCTGACACATATTCTCCTAACTTCATGGCTTCAGACTCCATTTATAATATGGCCAGAGCAGGACTTAGTTCAGCTTTCAAATTGGAAACTCTGAGAGCTACAAGTAATTTTCCTAAAAATTAAAGAAACATGGCAACCACAAAATTCAATTTGTCCATCCCCAGAATAGGATCTTAGAAAGGAATGTGGTTATTCATAAGCATGGAGAATAAGTGGTAGCCCCCAAGAAAAAGAAAGCCCATTCAGCAAGCAGCTGAAGTGTATATGTGCACATTGTGATGTTCCTCACTGTGTGTGGCTGGTTGGTTGGGCTGGGGTGCCTGTCACACACCCTGACATGGCTGAAGCCTGCCACCTACTACTGGCGAGGAACAGGCTCTGACACTACTGTTGGGGAAAATCACTGCAACCATCCCCTCTCTCTCCTCTGTTACTCACCCTCATATAATGTCCCTGGCCTGGGACAGAACTCTTTACTTCCCCATGGCTCTTCTGCTTTGTGTAAGAAGACTCCCTACTTTCCAGAGCTTCTATTGTTTCAATCTACATTGTGAGGAATATAGTCACACACATACATAAATATAACATTTGGATTTTAATAAACATACATATTTCTATGTCTGCATGTAAGATATTTCTATATTGTCACAGTGCTTGTGATATATGTAGGTGTTTTATATGATGATCTTTGCATACTAAAATACACATGTAGGTAAAGATTAATGTCATCTCTGTAACTTTCAGACTTATTGATTTCCTGCCTGAAAAGGCACTATGGGTTCTGCTGTTTGTTCCCACCACTTATTACAGCCATGTACTAAATTTGGTGAAGATAGCTGGAACAGCACATTCCCCTGCTGGTGACTAAGTTAACTGCCACAAGATTTTGTTCCTTTCTTAGTTATTTTGACTCTCGTAGGAATCCCTGTAAGGCAGAGGCATTAATACAACATATATAATTATAAAAGTGGTCCTTCCAGACTTGGTAAATGAATTTACACTGGGATCCTTACACACTCAGTGCCCAAAGCTTAGGTCAGAACTGTTATATTTAACTTGTACCCAGAAATGGATTTTCTCTGGAGCAAAGAAATTTTTCTGAAAGTAACATCAGATCGTTGGACTGAAAAAAAAAAAGAAGCTAGAAGTAAAATTAAATTGAAGGTTAATTAGAGAATTGCTTATGACATCATGAGTGGAAAGGATTAAGTATCACTTGATAAAGCTCCATCTCCATCTAGCTTATTGAAGGCATGCACCCCAAGCCACCTTTCTGTTTGACTAGCTGAAATATCAAAGACCAAGCTCATTTGGACCAATTGTCCTATTTATTACTGTGGATGTTTGGCAAATTTGCAGAAAGTCTTTTGCCACTGAGCTTACCAGAGTCTCAAGCACATTTTTACCCATTTTTCCATGAGAAGAACACCAAAAGCTAATCCCAATGGACCATTCAAGGAGCGTGTTGACCTTACACCCTATCTGTGAATGTGAGTCAACGATACCTGCCCTGTAGTAAGGAGGCTGCTTGTTGATTCCCAGCTGCTCTCCGCTTGTTCAACCCCACAGTCCAGAACTGAAATAATCACAGAGAAACTGTATTAATTAATTCACTGCTTGGCCAATTAGCTCTAGCTTCTTATTGGCTAAGTCTTACATATTAATTTAACCATTTCTATTAATCTTTGTATCACCACGAGGCTGTGACTTACCAGCTAAAGTTCCAGCATCTGTCTCTGGCAGGGCTACATGGCATCTCCCTGACAGTGCCCTTTTTTCTCCCAGAATTCAGTCCAGTCCTCCCTGCCTAGCTCCTAGTATATGAGGTATATAGTCCTAGTATATGAGGTATATGGTCTTCTCCACTGATTGTAAAGTTTCATGATAATATGAAAAAAAGAGGCCTTCAAAGCACTGGAAATACTTTGATGACTACACTTCCTTCTGAGTGTTATGTGAGAGCAATATGACACACTTCAACAATAAGTGTGTCCTGTGCCAATGTCACAAGACAGACTCAGCAACACCAATCCAAACTTTGCAAAAATCATACTGATAATGATTGAAACGACATTGCCTTCTCCTTCACTTGAAAGAGAAGTATGTTCCTTTTTTTTATAGAGCTTGAATATTTCACAAAGATACAGTGGTGTAATTTGGTAGCCAAATATGTTTTTAGTATTTCACAAAGGTACAGTGGTGTACTCATAGTCAAGCTGAATACCTCATTTATTAATTTGTGAGTCAGACTCACAAATGCAACATCCTTAACATGGTTCATGTTCCAGGAGCTGAACTGATATACCACTGACAGATAGATATTAATAGTATTTGGTTACCAACTCAATGACACCTGTGGCTCTCATTTTGTTTACAATTACCCCTGGAATCTGCTCAGTTCAGAAGGCTGGTAAGGCTTGAGCTATGGTTCTTCCATGGAATTCCTTTCGACTAGAACCAATTACTGATTAGGATTTCTTTGGGTAAGGAGAGACCTGGGAAGCAAGTTAACCCAGATAGCTTTATTTTTGCCTTTCGTGTTGTATGGAAGACATTATATGTTTTACAAGATCAACCAACAGTCTACAGCAGATATTTTCCAGCTGTAAACAGTGTGTTTGCAGGTAAAGGCATGCAAACTTTTCTGTTCCTCATCTTTGGGCTTCCTTTGATGATGAAGACCCATTGATGATTAGTAATCTCCAGGGCTCAATGAAAATCTCCGTGGCTTATAAATTGGGTCTCTGTAAACACTCCTATCTGCAGTTGAGCCCAGATTTTTCTTGTTTTTGTATGTAAAATATAAAAGAATCTGGGTGAGTGATTGAAACACTTATATTGGGCATGTGTACTAAAAATAACCTTGACAATTTATGGGCTATTTAATTTAAAAGTAACTTTACAGATTTGAAACAAGCTTATAAAGATTAATGGATGTGTCTAAATTTAAAGTCAATAGAAAGTAGCAGAATAAGAAGTTTGATGCAGGGCCATAGAACTTTCAAATG
Organism: Chionomys nivalis; assembly: GCF_950005125.1. Classification (NCBI taxonomy): domain Eukaryota; kingdom Metazoa; phylum Chordata; class Mammalia; order Rodentia; family Cricetidae; genus Chionomys; species Chionomys nivalis. Next base: position 15,570,593 of record NC_080091.1, on the reverse strand, counting down.
TCAAACTCTTTTTCCAGTCATCACTGGCCTGAATGAATCTGTATGTTAGTTTTTAAGTGTTAAGAGTGTGATGTTGTCGAGCAGGCAATAGCTAAATATCCTTTTCCCCTCAGTAAGCAGCTCTGACAAGTTTGGGCTAATTTATCAAAAAAGCATTAAGAGTAATGTGGTAAGATGGACTTGGCAGTGAGCTGCTAGTCTGTTTTTCTCTTAAAAGGAATTTCCTACTCTCCCTCCAACAGATTATGACTTCAGTGCCAAAAACTAATTGGTATAAAGTCCTTACTTCCAGCCATGTGTGCTATGAGGGTAAAAGCAGCATTAACCATAGCTTGTGGTCCAGGGAAAAACCAAAGGCTTCGCCTGGAACTTTATCCCTGATCACCTGATGCTAGGCAAAGCTCCCAGCATCTATCTTCTTCCATATTGTGTTAGCTCACTCAGGTTATTATAACAACATGCCATGAGCTGGGTGGTTTTTAAAGAGCAGAAATTTATTTCTCAGTGCTACAGAATCAAGGATGTCCATGATAAAGATAAGAGCAGATTCAATGTTTAACAAGGGACCACTCTTTATAGAAAGTGTCTTCTAGGAGTGTACTCCTGTAGGGGAGGTTAAAAACCAGTTCTCTGGAGCAGCTTGTATGAGAACATACTACTCAGGAAATTTGTCCTAGTGACCTGATCCCTTTCCAAAGTCAAACTTTGAAGTTTAAACTTCCTGTTAGCTTTACTTTGAGAATTCAAACATCACTGTGAACTTGGGAGGAACACAAGTATTCAAACCATAGTATTCTACTCCCTGAAGCCTAAGAACAAGAGGGTCTGGTGTACCAGGGCAGAAGAAGATACATATTATATTTCAAAGAGAAAAACAGTGTGTACTTCCTGTTGCCCTTAACCACTGAGCTATCTTTCCACCTCCCACAAATAATGTTTGAACAACAATCTGTACAGCCCTGTCCCTGTCCAGCTGAAATATAAATCAATCATCTCAGTGGAGATGAACTGACTGTAAACTCTTGGATACTGGGCTTTTGACTCTGTTTTTGTGTGCATTGGGTTTCTTTAAAGGATTCATGCAATGACAGGGAAATGGGACCATATATCAAAGCCTACCACATTTATTCACTAGATATACTATTGGGAGAAATGTTCAATTGAATTCAGAGTTGTTGCTGAGACATTTGAATTTGCATTGATCAGAAACAGTGAACAATGAACAGAAAACAAAAGCCCAGTTAGAATTTGAACTAATGAAAACAAGAGTAAGATTTATATAGTAGGAAACAGTCTAAAATTTCAAGATTTTTCATTACATAGTTGTGACTTTTGCCTTAAGAGACAGGTGTACTGGGGATTCTGGCTCTTAGGATTTACCTAGATGGATCAGGAAGCTGATTGTACTTTTCAACATTCTCATTTTAAGATAAACTTCTGTATTTATTATGGGTCAGATAACTTTCATATTGCTCCAGCTCACTCTGGAGAGCAAAGGAATAGGTGTGGTCAGCATTGTGACCTCCAGGCTGATTAACTCCCCATTGTGTGCTGATGGTTCCTTGGGGGTGCAGGAAGGAGGCCTCGGTCTACATTTGAGTTTCACTAGCTATTAGGGCACAATGGTCATTCAAGGCCCAGGTTGGTTCTTCCTTTCACAGAGTGACAGGTCTGCCCCACTGAGAAGGCCATATTGCCAAGGGGGAAGAAAGTACAATGTTTGAAATCATGCTATGTGGTTCTTTCCCAGGTGAGTTCACGATTCTTCCTTCACCTTCTGGGTGAGTCTTTGTGAAAACTCACTTTGTGTTTATTTCCATAGGTGGACAGAAGGTCTTGGGTTCAGCCTGTGGTCATTCTGACACCTATAATGGTCCCAAAGTCCTGTCTAATGCCACGGTCAGCAACATATTGTAGAAGTATACAATGGATGAAAAATGATGGCTACTGGGAAGGCCTTTGGAGAGCCACTTACAAATCTGTGTGTGTTGAATTCATTCATTTGTAAGTTCAAGGTTATATTTTCATAGCCACTGTGAACCAACCAAAGATTTGGTAAGTGTTGGAGATACACAGTCTCTTAACCTCTCAATGTTTAAATAGACAAGCTATCACCATGCTTTTTGCTCATCTATTGATACAGTATGTATTCTGAGTGTCAAGAGCACAGAAGAGGAGGCCAAGGACAATGTTTCAATGAATGAACATTAAACTGAACTTGACATGTTATTTAATGAAATAGAAACCATTGGGCATAATCAGAGATCATTTTCCCTTCTCTTTTCTAGTCTTCTATCTGGAGGAAAATAATTGTTGAATAACAAATTAAATTTACCTAAATACACCAATACAAAAAACATACAACAGTTATAATCTGAGGTAATATTATGTGTAAGGCAGAGAAAAAAAACAAACATGAGTTCTCTTAGAAATGGCACCCAGGTCTGCATGGAAACCAGGCATAGGAATGTGCTGGAGTTGGAAGGAGTAAAGCTGTACAGGCAAGCACCAGCTGCTCTCTTATCAATTTTTAGCAATATAAAAGCTATCCAGGATGAAGGAAGCTTCAAGTTCAGTTACAATATGGTTTCTCTGTGTTTTGCAAGAGAAGTGTGCGGTATCTTTGGCAAAAGAGTCTTAACATCAAGTGCTGGTGGGTAACCAGTGGCAGTGGTCATTGCCTGTATAGTTTGGAGAGCCTCTGGAGTCTTCTTGCCCAAGAGTTCCTAGAAATATGCCCCTTACACAACACTAATAATATCTTCTTTTTAAAAATGATTTTATTTTTGTTTTATGTGTTTTGAAAATATGTGTCTGTGCATATATATATATATATATATATATATATATATATATATATATGTCTGAAAGTATCAGATCCTTTGGAACTGGGTCAGACAGTTGTAAGTTTCATGTGGGTGCTAGGAATTGAACCCTCATGTCCTCTAGAAGAACAGCATCAAGTTCTCTTAACCTCTGAGCCATTTTTCCAGACCAAGATAATCTTTTAATAACCCATGGCTTCTGGGATTAGCAACATCTACCCATATGTGACACCACTATTTAAACTCTATTTTTAAAGTATGGTTTCTAATTAGCTTGTAAAGTAGTGGGTTTCACTGTGACTTCTTCATATATCCTTTGTATTGGTTAATATTTCCCCTGCACCCTCTTCCGTACCTCATTTCCTCTCCCAATCCATACCTATTTAAACATTAAGATTTTCAGTATTCCAATTTTTGTTTTTTATAACACATGTGTACTACCTTCCCTGACCCCTTTAAGATCTCTTCATCACAATTCCATGACTCTTTTCTTACTTCTAGGTTTCACAGACATAACTGAAACAAACAAATCAAAATATTCAATGCTATCAGCCATATATGTGTCATTTGACTTTTGGGCCCTGGGTTATTTCAATTATTATATACTCCAGATCCATCTACTTTCCTGCAAATTTCATGATTTTATTTTCCTTTACAGTTAAATAAAATCCCATCTTGTTTATTTGTCACATTTTGATTATCCATTCATCAGTTGGTGGGTATCTAGGCTGATTCCATTTCACAACTATTATAAGTAAAGCAACAATTAACATGGGTGCAAACATAATTTTTGAAAAAGCATTGTAATGTCAGAATTAGAACTGTCTCTGAATATGTTCTAGAGCTGGCCGAGAAAGAATATGAGACAATTTCAAAATATACTACATAAAGGCAGAAGGGTCAGGAGTCTCAGTACATAGTTTGAAGCCAACTTGGACTGCAAAAGACTATCTTTTAAAAAACACAGTTTAAAAACTTTAGCCTCAAATTATGTTATTTATAATTGCTTTCTTGATGAGTAATGATAAATACAGAGTTATATATTTTAACATTTCATCAACAGTCAAGCTTATCTATCTGTTTTAGTCAATTTTTTTTTGGTTTAGATTGCTAGGCAGCATAGCAGTGTTGCAGGGTCTGTCTCCTAACAACACAGACAAGCTTTGTCTGAGTAGGAGGATGCTCACTCCTCTGAGGAGCTGCTGATCAGTTCTTTCAAATACTTAATTTCTTACTTGAAATCATCACCTAACTAGTATAATGAACCAATAAAATAGATGGTTTTGCTATTTTTCTTTTTTGACAGGATCTTACAAAGCACAGACTTACTACATAGCTGAGGATAAGCATGGCCTTGCATTACTAAATATCCTGCCTCTGTCTTCTAAATACTGTGATTATAGGAGTCTAGCACCGAATCCAGTTCATCAGTCATTACTACAAAGTCAGTTTACAATGGTTCTAATAATAATACTAGAAGCACTTTCAGTGTTCCTTCTTTCTGTACGCAATATCCTAGGTGAAACACATCTATATACAGAAGTTCCCTTCAATGGGCTGAAGGAATCTATATGGAGAGAGCAGTAAGTTAGAAGCTGTCCTCAGAAACAGATCCTTCATGCCAGGTAGCATAGCAATGCTGCAGGATTTATCTCCCAACAGCACAGACAAGTTTTGTCTGAGTAGGAGGATGCTCACTCCTCTGAGGAGCTGCTGATCAGTTCTTTCAAATACTGACTTTCTTACTTGAAATCATCACCTAACTAATACAATCAACCAATAAAAATATTTGCACTCAAAATAAGAGTACACAAATTGTTGAGAAATAAAGTTGCAGGCTTGGGGATGAATAATTTACATGCATAGTGTGATTAGATTATTAAAATGATTATGAAATGTTGTCACTACAATAACTTTAAGTGAGAGCAAACCGAGGTGCTGAAAGGTGATGATGATCCAAGATCGCACATTATTTTTTAGTCTAAATTTAAAGGTTTAATCAACTCTGTGACTTCAGAGTTGGCATTTTTCCATTTGTCTATAAACATTATAAGGACTCTTCTCTTTAAAACATGAATGTGTAAGTTTACTTCCTTTTATCCAAGGTCAAAGTGTTTTAGCTCCTGTCACTGGAGACTGAGCTTAAGATTTTAGGCCCACTTAGCAGATCTGTTGGCTGCCATGCCATCACAGAGATTTTCTGCCTCCCATGTAGTAGTAGTATAATAGTTCCAAGTCAAAGAAGGACCTAAAAGAATATAAATGATGGGTATCTGGAGTTGAAATCAGTACCAGTTTTCCCCTGGATGGGTCCAGGGTTTGAAGTTACCATGTCTAGAATATCATAGTCTTGAAATTAAAATTGAAATTTATGCGCTGGCAATGCTGAAGCATGGATGGAAAGTCACCGTACATAGCAGTTCTGCTTAACTTGTCTGTATTGTGTTTCATGGTCTAAGTTGATAGGACAACTGACCAGGTTTCTTCCTCAAGAGGGCACCAGATCTCATTAAAGAGGGTTGTGAGCCACCATGTGGTTTCTGGGAATTGAGCTCGGACCTATTGGAGGAGCAGGCAGTGCTCTTAACTGCTGAGCCATCTTTCCAGCCCCATATCATAATCTTAGAAGATACTAATTTTAGCTGAGAACCACAGCATTGCAAAGCTATAGTAGGTCTCATAACTTTCAGTGGCTTAATATCATCCTTGTAGTTTAAAAATAGAACTTTAAGAGTCTTGAAAAGTCTGGTGAAGGCTCAGTGTTCCAGGCACCTAGACACTTGACCTGATCTCCAATTTGAAGGTGTATTAAGGAAGAAACTGTAATGTAGGCTCCAGGTCACTTCAGAGATCAGCAAACCTCCCCACAGCACTTTTGACTGTGTCTTTATCACAAGGGCATTTCTGTGTCTTTTTCTTCTGTGATCATCCTGAAGTTATACTGAGTTTCAGGAAAACTGCAATACAAACTTACTTACAGAGGCTTATCCAGTTGGCTAATATCTGAAATCTTTCCTGTTTCAAGGGAGACATCTAAGGAGTTGTTAACACAGAAGAAACCTAGAATGAAGACACTCGGGAAGATTGGAGCACAACATAGTAACACACTAAAAATTTAGCTCATTTATAATTTTATACCATTGACTATTGATGTTTTGGATAATGACCTGTGCATCAATTTTCTAGTGGGGCTCCCATATAATAGTCATAAGAGGAAAGTTCTGAAAAAAATAAATGTTAACTTTCCTATTTAGGAGTCAGTGATGCTTTTTGTCAGTGAATATTGAGAGTGGAAGTAAAGGCCGTTTCTGTTTCATCAACTGAGTCTATAGATCCTTTGGCAGTTGTTCACTTTCATTGACTTCAGCAATGATCTAAATGACTTGATTTTCCTCTATGTTCCTTTTTCTATTATCTCCTCAATGAACAAAAAGATTAAAGATTAAAGAAAAAGCACTATAGAAGGAATTTAAACTTCGAGCCACTCCCACTCTTCAATCTGATAGTGTGTCACTAAGTCTATGTCACTGAGCCCAAGACTTTGAATGTGTGTCTGAGCAACTTGGCTTACATGGATGAATGCAAGCCATGACAATGAGTTAAAAATAGAACATGGGAAATTATGCATGCTTTCTTGGACTGTGCATGTTATCCTCAGGTTGCCTTGACAGCAGGCTGTCCTGGAAGAATGCCAGAGGACTCATTTCTTTGTACTCTTGGCAGTCAGTAATATATCCCAGGACAGCATGCTTTAACATCATGCTACTACAATTATATAAAGTTCAGAGTTACTGGGACTTAGAGCTAAGGTGACTGAATCAAACTTATAAACAGTTTTTGTTTATGAAAAAGATGGATCTCACTAGAATATTTCCTGTCTACCTCAATCTCAAATTACTTAGACTCAAGGCTAAATATACTGGAGATGCTTAAACACAGGTTATGAATGAATAGCTGTGTCAAGTGATTCAAATATCTGTTTCTAATTTTAAAGTCAAAGAAATTCTTAAGCCTCAAGTAGTATGAACTGATACCCACTCCAATTTCTCAGACCAGAGAGCTGGAGGCCACAGATAGCTCCAGAGTCTCCCTGGCTCAGTGAGCTGCTTTAATTTAATAACTGCTCTGTATTAAAAGTATCCAAATGTGTGCTGATCTGAAACAAATCCAATGTGGCTGCTTTAGTCTTTGCCTTTGGCTTCTTCTAATGTCCTGGAGGCTGTTCTATGGCTCCTCTCTCAGAAAAACTTACAACGATCAAATTCTAAACATATTGCTCAGAATATAAGCAACTATTCCAGAATTCTCTTTAGTGTCTCACTTTATAAATTAGGCTATAGGGTTGTAACTATTAGTCTGAAATTACTTTTTGATCTAAAAAGAATCTATTTAAAGTCAAATAACTGATTTTAAAATCACTTTATTGAGTTATAGTTCACAGACCCTCCTATTTACCCATCTTTATATACAATTGAGTTATTTTAGTAGTTAATGCCCAATAACCATCCCCAGAGGTTCCAAATACTGTCATTGCCATGAAAATCTTGTCTGTTTATTTGAATTGTTTTGACATGCTTACAAAAAATCAGTTGAAAATAATGTGAATTCTCCAACTCTGTTTATTTTCAAGGTCATTTTGTCTGCTTTGGGTCTCTTGCAAGTTCATACTAATATTATGTCAGCTTCCTGATTTCTAAACCGATAAAGCATGCCTGAAAATTTGACAAAGAATATAAGTGATTTGTAGATTAAAGTGAAGAATTCTCCTATTATTGTGTTCTAAATCACAAACAGTAAAAATCTTGTTTATTTGGGCTTTTTAACTTTTCTTTTTTGTGATGGTATTTTACCCTTTAAAGAATTTTTTTTTTAATTTATTAATTTATTTATTTATTAAAGATTTCTCTCTCCTCCCCACCACCACCTCCCATTTCCCTCCCCCTCCCCCAATCAAGTCCCCTTCCCTCCTCAGCCCTAAGAGCAATCAGGGGTCCCTGCCCTGTGGGAAGTCCAAGGACCACCCACCTCCATCCAGGTCTAGTAAGGTGAGCATCCAAACTGCCTAGGCTCCCACGAAGCCAATATTGTGCAGTAGGATCAAAAACCCATTGCCATTGTTCTTGAGTTCTCAGTAGTCCTCATTGTCCGCTAGGTTCAGCGAGTCCGGTTTTATCCCATGCATTTTCAGACCCAGGCCAGCTGGCCTTAGTGAGTTCCCAATAGAACATCCCCATTGTCTCAGTGTGTGGGTGCACCCCTCGCGGTCCTGAGTTTCTTGCTTGTGCTCACTCTCCTTCTGCTCCTGATTTGGACCTTGAGATTTTAGTCTGGTGCTCCAGTGTGGGTCTCTGTCTCTGTCTCCTTTCATCGCCTGATGAAGGTTAATATTCAGGAGGATGCCTATACGTTTTTCTTTGGGTTCACCTTCTTATTTAGCTTCACTAGGATCATGAATTATAGGCTCAATGTCCTTTATTTATGGCTAGAAACCAAATATGAGTGAGTACATCCCATGTTCCTCTTTTTGGGTTTGGCTTACCTCACTCAGGAGAGTGTTTTCTATTTCAGTCCATTTGCATGCAAAATTCAAGAAGTCGTTGTTTTTTACTGCTGAGTACTACTCTAATATGTATATATTCCATTCTTTCTTCATCCATTCTTCCACTGAAGGGCATCTAGGTTGTTTCCAGGTTCTGGCTATTACAAACAATGCTGCTATGAACATAGTTGAGCATATACTTTTGTTGTATGATAGGGCATTTCTTGGGTATATTCCCAAGAGTGGTATTGCTGGGTCCAGAGTTAGGTTGATCCCGAATTTCCTGAGAAACCGCCACACTGCTTTTCAAAATGGTTGCACAAGTTTGCATTCCCACCAGCAATGGATGAGTGTACCCCTTTCTCCACAACCGCTCCAGCAAAGGCTATCATTGGTGTTTTTTATTTTAGCCATTCTGACTGGTGTAAGATGGTATCTTAATGTTGTCTTGATTTGCATTTCCCTGATCACTAAGGAAGTTGAGCATGACCTTAAGTATCTTTTGGCCATTTGAACTTCTTCTGCTGAGAATTCTCTGTTCAGTTCAGTGCCCCATTTTATAATTGGGTTGATTAGCCTTTTACGGTCTAGTTTCTTGAGTTCTTTATATATTTTGGAGATCAGACCTTTGTCTGTTGCAGGGTTGGTGAAGATCTTCTCCCAGTCAGTGGGTTCCCTTTTTGTCTTAGTGACAGTGTCCTTTGCTTTACAGAAGCTTCTCATTCTCAGGAGGTCCCATTTATTCAATGATGCCCTTAATGTCTGTGCTTCTGGGGTTATACATAGGAAGTGGTCTCCTGTGCCCATGTGTTCTAGAGTACTTCCCACTTTCTCTTCTATCAGGTTCAGTGTGTTCAGACTGATATTGAGGTCTTTAATACATTTGGACTTGAGTTTTGTGCATGATGATAGATATAGATCTATTTTCATTCTTCCACAGAGTGACATCCAGTTTTGCCAGCACAATTTGTTGAAGATGCTCTCTTTTTTCCATTGTATACTTTTAGCTCCTTTATCAAAAATCAGGTGTTCATAGGTTTGTGGGTTAAAGTCAGGGTCTTCTATTCTATTCCATTGGTCGACTTCTCTGTTTTTATGCCAATACCAAGCTGTTTTCAATACTGTAGCTCTGTAATAGAGTTTGAAGTCAGGGATGGTAATGCCTCCAGACGATCCTTTATTGTATGAGATTGTTTTGGCTATCCTGGGTTTTTTGTTTTTCCATATAAAGTGGATTATATCTTCTCCAGATCTATGAAGAATTTTGATGGGATTTTGATGGGGATTGCATTGAATCTATAGATTGCTTTTGGTAGAATTGCCATTTTTACTATGTTGATCCTCCCAATCCAAGAGCAAGGGAGATCCTCTTCAATTTCTTTCTTCAAAGACTTAAAATTCTTGTAAAATAGATCTTTCACTTCCTTGGTCAGAGTTACCCCAAGATATTTTATGCTATTTGTGGCAATTGTGAAAGGTGATGCTTCTCTGATTTCCCTCTCTGCTTCCTTATCCTTAGTGTATACGAAGGCAACTGATTTTTTGGAGTTGATCTTGTATCCTGCCACATTACCAAAGGTGTTTATTAGCTGTAGGAGTCCTTTGGTAGAGTTTTGGGGGTCGCTTATGTATACTATCATATCGTCTGCAAATATTGAAAGCTTAACTTCTTCCTTTCCAATACGAATCCCCTTGATCCCCTTATGTTGTCTTATTGCTATTGCTAGAACTTCAAGCACTATATTGAAGAGGTATGGAGAGAGTGGACAGCCTTGTCATGTTCCTGATTTTAGTGGGATGGCTTTGAGTTTTTCTAAGTTTAATTTGATGTTAGCTGTCGGCTTGCTGTAAATAGCTTTTATTATATTTAGGTATGACCCTTGTATCCCTAATCTCTCCACACCTTTATCATAAAGGGGTGTTGGATTTTTGTCGAATGCTTTTTCAGCATCTATTGAAACAATCATATGGTTTTTTTCTTTCAGTTTATTTATATGGTGGATTACATTGATAGATTTGCGTATGTTGAACCAGCCCTGCATCTCTGGGATGAAGCCTACTTGATCATAATGAATAATTTTTCTAATGTGTTCTTGGATTCGGTTTGCCAGTATTTTATTGAGAATTTTTGCGTCGATGTTCATGAATGAGATAGGCCTGTAATTCTCTTTCTTGGTTGGGTCTTTGTGTGGTATTGGTATCAGGGTAACTGTAGCTTCATAAAAGGAATTTGACAATGACTCTTCTGTTTCTATATTGTGAAATACATTAAGGAGTATAGGTATTAGGTCTTCTTGGAAGTTCTGGTAGAATTCTGCATTGAAACCATCTGGTCCTGGGCTTTTTTTGGAAGGGAGATTTTTGATAACAATTTCTAATTCTTCGCGACTAACGGGTCTATTTAGATTGTTCACCTGGTCTTGGTTTAGCTTTGGCATATGGTACTTATCTAAAAAAAAATGTCCATTTCTTTTTCATTTTCCAGTTTTGTGGCATACAGGCTCTTGTAGTAAGATCTAATGATTCTCTGAATTTCCTCTGTGTCTGTGGTTATGTCCCCCTTTTCATTTCTGATCTTATTTATTTGCGTGTTCTCTCTGTGTCAGTTAATTAGTTTGGATAGGGGTTTGTCGATCTTTTTAATTTTCTCCAGAACCAACTTTTTGTTTCATTGATTGTTTGGACTGTTTTCTGTGTTTCTATTTTGTTGATTTCTGCCCTCAGTTTGATTATTTCCAGTCTTCTACTCCTCCTGGGTGCGTCTACTTCTTTTTTTCTAGGGCTCTCAGGTGTGCTGTTAAGTCCCCAATGTATGCTTTCTCCGTTTTCTTTAAGTGGGCACTTAGTGCTATGAACTTTCCTCTTAGCACTGCTTTCATCGTGTCCTATAGGTTTGAGTATGTTGTCTCTTTGTTTTCATTAAAATCATGGAAGACTTTAATTTCTTTCTTAATTTCTTCCTTGACTCAGGTATGGTTCAGTAGTTGACTGTTCAGTTTCCATGAGTTTGTCGGCTTTCTGGGGGTAGCATTGTTGTTGCCTCATAACTTTAATCCGTGGTGATCTGATAAGACACAGGTGGACACTGATATTTTTTTGTATCTGTGGAGGTTTCCTTTGTTTCTGAGTATGTGGTCAATTTTTGAGAAGGTTCCATGAGCTGCAGGGAAGAAGGTATATTCTTTCCTATTTGGGTGGAGTGTTCTATAGATGTCCGTTAAGTCCATTTGCTTCATTACCTCCAATAATTCTCTTACTTCTCTATTTAGTTTCTGTCTGATTGACCTGTCCATTGGAGAGAGAGGTGTGTTGAAGTATCCTACTACTAGTGTGTGTGGTTTGATGTCTGCCTTGAGTTTTAGTAATATTTCTTTTACATAAGTGGGTGCTTTTATATTAGGGGCATAGATATTCAGGATTGAGACTTCATCCTGTTGGATTGTTCCTGTTATGAGTATAAAGTGTCCATCTCGATCTCTTCTGATTGATTTTAGTTTGAAGTCAGTTTTGTTAGAAATTAGTATGACCACACCTGCTTTTTTCTTAGGACTATTTGCTTGAAACACCTTTCCCAACCCTTTAATCTGAGTAGATGTCTGTCTTTGTGGTTGAGATGTGTTTCTTGCAAACAGCAGAATGTTGGATCCTGTTTTCGTATCCAATCACTTAGCCTGTGCCTTTTTATAGGTGAATTGAGACCATTAATATTAATTGATATTAATGACCAGTGGTTGTTTACTCCGGTTATTCCTATTGTTTTGGTAGTAGAGTTTGTATGTCTTCTTTCTTTGAGTCGTGCTGGTGAAGGGTCGCTAGATGCCTGAGTTATTGTAGACAGTGTTGGCTATATTGGATTCCTTGGGTTGTGATTTTCCTTCTATTACTTTCTGTAGGGTTGGATTTGTGGCTATGTATTGTTTAAATTTGTTCTTATCCTGGAATGTCTTGTTTTCTCCATTGATAGTGAACGATAGCTCGGCTGGGTATAGTAGTTTGGGTTTGCATCCATGGTCTCTTAGTTTCTGCAGTACCTCTAAACAGGACCTTCTGGATTTCATGGTTTCCATAGAGAAGTCAGGTGTAAGTCTGATCGGTTTACCTTTATAAGTTACTTGGCCTTTTTCCTTTGCAGCTCTTAATATTCTTTCTTTAATCTGTATATTTTGTGTTTTTATTATTATATGGCGAGGGGATTGTTTTTGATCCAGTCTGTTTGGTGTTCTGTATGCTTCTTGAATATTCAAAGGAATATCTTTCTTTATGTTGGGAAAGTTTTCTTCTATAATTTTGTTAAAAATATTTTCTGGGCCTTTGGGCTGTGACTCTTCTCCTTCTTCTATCCCTATTATTCTTACGTTTGGTCTTTTTATTGTGTCCCATATTTCCTAAATGTTTTGTGATGAGAATTTGTTGGCTTTGCTGTTTTCTTTGATCAGTGAGTTTATTTTCTCTACGGTGTCCTCAGAATCTGAGATTCTTTCTTCTATCTCTTGTATTCTATTGATTATGCTTGTTTCTGTAGTCTCTGCTCGTTGACCTAGATTTTCCATATTTAGCTGGTTCTCAGTTTGTGTTTTCTTCCTTGCTTCCATTTCAGTTTTCAATTCTTGAACTATTTCCATTACCTGTTTGATCATTTTTTCTTGGTTTCCCAGGGTATCATTTACGTATTTACTCATTTCTTCAAACTTTTTGTTATACTTCTCATCCATTTCTATAACGGCCTTTTTAACATGTTGTTTAAGGGACTCTATTGCTTTCATAAAGTCAATTTTTCCACTTCTTCTGTGTTAGGGTATTCAAGTCCTTCTGTTGTAAGATCATTGGGTTCTGGTGTTTTCATGTGGTTTTTCAGATTGTTGGGTGAATTCTTGCCTTGGCGCCTGCCCATATCCTCCTATCAATGCTATCTAATGGGTCTTTTAAAGCAGGATCAGGTTTCCCTGCTGGCCAGTGTCCCCACTTACAAGATGCCCTCGCTCCATTTCCTGGCTTCTGCCGCGGGCCGTGATCCCTCTCACCACTCAGAAGGGTCTTCAGGACCAGGGCCAGGCTCCCTGTTCGGCAGGGACCTCGCCCACAAAAGGTCTACCACTCTGCAGGCCAGCCACCAAAACAGAGAAACTCCCACTGCCCTCTGTCCCAAGCTCCTGACCCCGAGCCCAAACAGGCTAAACTGGGTGATCCCTCGACCCCGCGGAAGGGAGCACAAGTGAAGGAGGCCTCTGGGCGCAAGCTGGGATGGGCCAGGGAGAGAGAGGTAGCAGCAGAGGAGGAGCAGCCCCAGCAGAGTGGACCAGCCCTCGCAGACTAACCAGAGAGTCAAGGGGGTCGGGGAATGCCCCTGCTCTATTTCCTGTGTTTCGCCGTGGGCCAAGAACACTCTCCCCACCCTGGAAGGTCTTCAGGGACAGGACCAGTCTCCCCGTTCTTCAAAGGACCTCACCAATAAAAGGCCTCCCACTCTGCAGGTTGGGCCCCAAGAAACCTACTTGATTTAATTGTAGTGGGGCAATCTGCTCTCAGTGTGGGCTTCACTATTTCATGCTTGGACTATCCCACATCCGGCGCGTCTGCCCGCCGGTCTCCGCCTGGCGCGTGCGTCTGCCCGCCCAAGAATTTATTTTGAATTTCTGTTATTAAATGTATTCAGAAATGTTTTATTCTTTTTGATAATTTTTAAAGGCTAGCTGGTTGTTCACCTTATCACAATCTCAAATCTTTTCTGCATACCACTTTTGTTTGACACATAATCTTTATATACATTGCAAATTCAAGACTCCATTACAATTGTCATTTAAATAAATGTATCATTTGAAAAAGTGTAGGAAGAAAAAGTGTATTATTTTAACTTTGCTTGTTATCTTTATCTGTTTCTGCTTTTCTATTTTTACTGTTTTTGCTTGACTTAATTTTTTTCCTTTAAATGTCACCATCAGCTTTCATTTCCTTATGGTTTTAATGTTCTACTGCTATGAAGAGACACTGTGACCACAAAAACTCTTATAAAGGAAAGTATTTAATTAAGAATTGCTGACAGTTTCAGAGGTTTACTCCATTGTCACCATGGAGGGAAGCATTGTGGCATCCAAACAGACATGGTACTAGAGAAGTAGCTGAGAGTTCTTCATCTAGATCAGTAGGCATCAGGATGAGAGAAAAACCACGGGGCCTTGGTTGGCCTTTGAAACCTCAAAGTCCACCCCCAGCAACATTTTACATCCAACAAGGGCACACCTACTAATCGTTTCAAATAATGCCATTCCCTAGTGATCAAGTATTCAAATCTATGAGCCTCTGGCATCCATTCACATTCAAACCACATACTTTACTCCCCAGCCCCTATAGGTTCATTCCATACTATAAAACAAAAATCATCCAGTCCAACTTCAAAGGTTCCCATGGTCTACAGCAGTCTCAACACCATTTAAAAGTCCAAAGTTCAAAGTCGCTTCTGAGACTCAGGGGAATCTTTTAACTATAACCACTTTCAAAATCGAAATAAAATAGAAGATCACATTCTTTCAATATATAGTAGTGCAGGATATACATTACAATTCCAAAAGGAAGGAAAGGGACCATAGTGAGGAAGTACTATCCCAAAGCAGGAACAAAACCCAGCAGGACTAACTTCAGACTCTCCATTTCCATGTCTGAAGTCAAAACACTCATCAGATCTCCAACTTCTTTCAGCTTTGTTGACTGTAATACACTTCTCTTTTATTGGGATGATTCTACACCCCAATTTTGCAGAATTCTTTGGCAGAATCTTATCACTCTGACATTTCCAACACCTTGAGGTTTTGAGAGAAATCTAACCTTTACTTTCACAGCTTCACAAAATGAAATGCTCTCCCTGGGCCTCCATGCAGGGACACCCCAACATGCCTGACCTCAGCAGCTTCCTTAGGAGTGGAAGGAAATTCCATAACCCCTTTCTTGTATCCTTGACTCTAAAGCTAGAACAAAACTAAATTTGCAAGTTTTGCTGCTTGCTGGGTCTGGAACTTATCTCTTACCTTGAGCAACTACATTTGCACCATCTTTCTGTAGTCTGCAGTTCTTTTGATTAAATTTTTCTTTAGTCCTATGAACAACTTGGAAGTTTAGCTGGGTGTGGTCTTGCCCTGAGGTCACCACCCTCTTTAATCCATATAGTGTGAGGTTTTTTTCTTTAAACTTGGCTTTTACACTTCCTGGTGCTCCTTTTCAAACTGTACATTTTGCACTTCTTTCTTTGCTCAGTCTGCTCCTTTTCATTATATATCTGCATAAGAGTGACCACTAATATCCACATGACAGAGTCAACACTAGACTGCCTTGAGATCTCGTCCGCCAATGCCATTAATCAAAAACTCTTCAATTTAGCCTCAAGTAGACTTTTTTTTTTTTTTTTTTTTTTTTTTTGGACAACAGCAAAAAGCAGCCAGTTTCTTTACCAAAATATCAAAATGATGGTCTCTAGGCCAGTAATTGATATTTTTCTCTTCTGAAATCTCTTTAACTGAACAATCATAATCTACATTGTTAAAAACACCATTGTCTTCCATGCTCCTATTAAGCCCATTTCCTTTTCAAAAGTCCCAATGTCCACATTCTGCCAACAAACAACGGGGTCCAGTCTGTCACAACAATTCCCCACTTCCTGGTACTGGACTTCTTTCCCTATAGTATGCATCTTCTGATGTTGGTACTCAGAAGGTAGTATCTTTTTCATGTTTATGATTTCCCACCCCACAATGGATAACCTTAGTTTCAGCTGGATCTGTAACTTTCTATGATCCCTAAAATATGTATTTGACTTTTAAATCACATACACAGCTATTAACTAATTTCTGCATTGTTTCTCTGCTATTTTTGATCCTGTCCTGTTTCCTTGTCAGCAAGAGTGTGCAGCTTTTCCTGACACTCACTTAACAGAACTATTATCCTATGAAGCAGCAGTTATGGGTAGAGGAGAGGCAGTCATGGAACTTATTATCCCCATTACGATACCTCAAAGAAGCAGGGTTTGTAAGTTTGTGTGTAAATCCAGGACAATGAGAATCACTGATGCCATGACTGCTGCCAAGCCTAAGAATTCCCATGTAGCTCATTACCCAAGGGGATGGATGTGCCTATATTTGTTGATTGTCAAAACCACTTGGAGTAGGTGTTCCCCAAGAGAAATTCAAGAGAGATGTAAGCAGGCCCTTAGGCTATCTTATCTCCTGGTGCCCTTTCCCTAGAATATAAAGCTGTTCAAAGAAATAATCCTTCACCAATAGGCACACATGGTTCTCAAATTGAGTGGAAATTGAGAGGAACACATCAAGTAGATGCTAGGACATGAGCAGGGTAGTCCTTCCACAACAAGGAGTGTGGAAATGGGATCTATCAAAGCCATATAAAAAGAAACTCTTTTATCTCAGGGAGCTGGAAGGGAAGATAACATTAATAGTGTACTTAATATAATTAAACCATTTCCATATGTTTTATTGAATGAATGGTTCTCAATTTGTGATGGACTCATTAACCAATTTCTTAGTTCTTACTTCTGAACTGCTATATGTTTGATTTTCAAAAGATACATTTACATGAACTTGGCACACGGTCCCCTGGAAGCCAGAGTAGTTTCTGTTTTTCTTACATCATAAATGGAATTACTTTTTTTATTCCTTTATTGTTGTTCATTATTTGGACAAATGTAAGCACTGTCATTTTAAAGTCTGTAGTTTCATCCCCATCAATATTTGTAGTATGACACAGTCATTTTCCACGTGAAGTGAGATCTCTCTTGGTTATGAGGTTTTTGTTGTTATTGTTACTTTTGGGTTTTTTATTTTTATTTTTTTAACTTGACATGTATTTGGTAAGTTCTAATAGAAAAAATGTGTAAATGCCATATAAAATATTTTCTCTTGGACATAAAAATTATCCTGGTGCACTGATTATTAGCCAAAGGGGACAAAGGGACACCTACCAAACTAACATCAAGGGAACCACAAACCTTTGTGGGACTTGAGATCAAAAGAAGAGCTGCCATTGAAAATCTGCTTTTAAAATAGACTGCTTTTGCTCTTAGATTGTGTGTGTGTGTGTGTGTGTGTGTGTGTGTGTGTGTGTGTGTATACGGGCTATAAATGGCTTTTAGTTCAAGTAATGAATTATTTGCCACAAAGCTTCAGATAATAAGAATGTAATTTGACTGTCTAATTTGGCATCAGTTGTTCATTCCTGATCAAGTCGGTTCTATCTCCAGTGAAGATGTGTGTGGACCATCTCATTTCCAGAAGAGGATCTGATAAAAATGATGTTTGACTTGGTCTTTGAGGCCCATTCTGTCCAAGAAGGAAAATTTATACTTAAGCTTTTGTAGGTTTTTCCATCCTTAACATCTAGAATTGATGAAAACTATTTAGGGCACAAAACCAGTAATGTATAACCATCAGGTGAGCTTCATTGTCTATAAAAGGAGAGAGAAGGCATTAAAGATTCTGCTTATTCAAATGTGGAATGGAAACATACAGCTAAGATTTCTGAGCATAGGTACCCGAGAGACTCTGAGATAAGAACCACATATTTCAGTGTCACAAGTATTGAAATCTCTCCATGTAGAGTGGCAAAGAGTCATTGGTCTAAGTCTTACAATGGTCAACTTATCCATTGGCCACATCACCTTCTTTCACTGAATTATGACAACCCTCCCCCACATACCTTTACAAACACTGACAAACAACAGGCTACTGAGTGGCATCTGGAGAACCTCACAGGACTGTGACGTGCTGTTCAGTCAGTTTCTTGGCTTGCTATTCAAGCTACTTGGTCAGCTCTAGGGTAGTCAAACAACAGACTCTGAGTTCAGCTCTTTTTTCCTATAGCCAACAAATAAGTTTTTTCTCTCATTGGTATCTCATATAAAACTCTCAGAAATTAAGTTTTAAAAAGAAATTAAGTTATATATAACTCAAAAGTATATCTTAAATGTAATATGCCTTATTTGCGTCTTAAATCAGGGAATCCACCCCAAAGCACCAAAAGGACTAAAGTTATGACTTCTTCCAGCTACATCCATTGAGGACAAATTAATCCCATAGGCCGTGTTTACAGGTCTAAAAATATTGCTAAACTCTTCTATTGAGAGAGTGCCGCTGTATATACCAAATAAAATTAGTCAGAAGAAAGGGTGATTATCAGGTGTATAAAAGACTTCCAAATCAGATTAACACATTAGCATATAGGTACACAAACTTTTATCATTTGAACATTCTATATCCTGTTTTAAAATGATGTAATTTATCTGTAGAAGGGAAATTTAGTGGCTAGACAGATGGCTCAGCAGTTCAGAGTGCATACAACTCTTGAATAGAGCCTGGATTTGGGTCTCCACATCCATATCAAGCAGCTCAAAATTAACCATAACTCAGACTTCAGGAGATTTGATACCTCTGCCGACACAAACACTCTCATGCACATACCCATGCACACAAACACATGCACACGCATGTGCACGTGCGCGCGTGCACACACACACGGAGATTCACACACACATGCATGTGGCATTTTTGGTTCTTTTTCGCTTAATGCCCTGTCAAGACGTGTTTTTCTTCTTTATGTATAAATTATGGTTTCCATTTTTGTGTTTTTATGGGATTTCTGTATCTGTGAACATATGTGTCTCTGTACATGTTACCTGAGCTTCTGAGCTCTTTATTTGACTACTTTTTTCGCTTTGCTGTTTTACTTTTCTGGTTCAGTTCTGATAAAGTAAAAGTGAATTTTTGTTCTTCTTGTTTGTTTTTACAGCCCAATAGAAGTTTTCCCTCTCTTCTCTCCTTCCAGTCCCTCCCCCACTTCCCCTTGCCCTGTGTTTTGCTTCAGAAAAGGCTATGCCTCCCATGGATATTAACCAACCATAGCATAACAAGTTGTAATAAGACTAGGCACCTCACCTCCTATTAAGGACCATTAAGGAAAAGGGTCGCAATAACAGGCAAGTGTGTTAAAAACAGTTCCTGCTCTCACCGTTAGCAATCTCCTTTGGATCCAGGGACAATTTGTTACTTTTTCTACACAGCCCCTAAGTGAACATCTCAACAGGGGTTCTACTCCGTGCTGGTGGAAAAAAAAAAAAAAAAAGATCTTCACCCAAAACACTTTTAAGAAAGGGTTTTATTTGAGAAAGAGGAGTTCAGGACACTGGCTGCCTCTGCCTGGCTGGAAAAGAACAGCCAACAACTGAACAGGCAGAGTCGCTTATATAGAGCTTTTTAGGGGCAGAGCTTTTCCCACAGAGAATATTTTCTGCTCATGGACTGTTTGGTTTAGTTGGTCAGGGAGAGTTTGCCCTGATTTCAGGACCAAACTGTGGGGTTTTTTTTTTTGTTGTTGTTGTTTTGTTTTTCACTGTCCCTTTTTAACCTTTTGGCTCTAGTTTCAGGGCCTGGGCATATTTCTCTCACTGGCTCTGACTCTCATGCCAAGGTGTGTTTCTTTGGCTCTGATTTCAGAGTTAGGGTGTGTTTCTTAGGTTCAGATTTCAGGGCTAAAGTGTTTCTTTCACTGACTCTGGGCTCAGGGTCAGGGTGCTAGATTTCCTGCTCAGGGAATGGTTGGTATTTCTGCTCAGGGATTGATACGATTCATGTTCAATTGATCAGGGGCATATTTGGCTATTTCAGGGCCAAACTGTTTCTTTCACTGGCCCTCTTTAGCCCTCTGGCTCTAGTTTCATGGCCAGGATGTGTTTCTTTAACTAACTTCGTTTCCAGAGCCAAAGTGTGTTTCTTTGGCTCTGGTTTCAAGGTCACGGTGTGTTTCTTTGGTTTTGGGTTCAGGACTAAAGTGTTTCTTTTCATTGGTTTGGGTTTAAGGGTCAGGGTGTGTTTTTTTTTTTTTTTTTCATTGGCTCTGACTTCAGGGCCAGAGAGGGTTTCTATCACTGGCTCTGATTTCAGTATCAGTGTGGATTTCTTTCAATGGTCCTAGTTTAAGGGCCAGGGTGCATTTCTTCAGCTGTCCCTTTTACCCTACAGTTTGATTGTGGGTCTCTGCATTCATTTTCATCAGTTGCTGGGTGAAGCTTCTCTGATGGCAATTGAATACCATATGGCATACCATAACAGACCAACATTAGAAATCATTTCGCTGATTTCTTACAAGTCGTGTTTGGTTATACGCTAGGTCTCTGGGCAGTAGGAGAGGTAGACTCTATCTCATGGCGTGGATCTCAAGCTGAACCACTTATTGGTCTGCCACTCCCATCATTTCTATAAGATCTTTACCCCAGCACATCTCACAGGCAGGAAAACTTATTGGCAGAAGGTTTTGTGGTTGAGTTGGTTTCCCAAGCCCTCACTGGAAGGCCTGCCTGGTTACAGAAGATGGCCATTTCAGGTTCTGTATCCCCCAGGACTAGGGGTATTTGCTAGGGTCACCATCTTAGATTCCTAGTAGTTCCTTTTCACTTGTTTTCTAACCTATTCTTGAGATTCTAGTAATCTTTCCCAGTTCTCTCTCCCTCTATCTTCCCCCAACCTGATCCCTTACAATCTCTATTCTATTTCTCATTCCCAAGGAGACCTGTGTGTTCAAACTTGTGCCTTCCTTGTTACTTAGCTTCTCTGGGTCTGTGGATTGTAGCATGGCTATTCTTTACAGTCAATATCCACTCCTAAGTAAGTACATGCCATGTTTATCTTTCTGGGTCTGACTCACTCATTAAATATTTTAGTTCTATCCATTTGCCTGCAAATTGTTTGATTTTATCTTTTTAACAGCTGGGTAATGATGTAGCATGTCAATGAAAATTTTCTTTATCCATTCTTCAGTTGAGGTATATCTAGGTTCTTTCTAGTTTCTGTATAATGTGAATAAAGCTATCCTATGGGTATATGCCAGGAGTGTGATATCAAGGTAGATGTATACTCAAATTTTTAAAAAACTACCATATTATTTTCTATAGTAACTGTACAAGTTTGTATTCCCACCAGCAATAGAGGAGTATTCCCCTTGTTCCTTATACCCCCCCCCCCCAACATGATCTATAACTTGTATTTTTAAACTTACTTTTTCTGATAGGCATAAATGGAATCTCACAGTCATTTAAATTTTCATTTTCTTGGTGACTAAGCATGCTGAACATTTCTTTAAGTGTTTCTCAGTTGAGACACATCTATTGAGAATTCTCTGTTTAGATTTGTACCCCATTTTTGGTTTGTTGATGTCAAGATTCTTGAATATATATATATATGTGTGTGTGTGTGTGTGTGTATCTGTGTGTGTCTGTGTGTGTGTGTATGAAATTAACCCTTTGTTATATGGAGGATTGGTGAGGATCTTTTCCATTTTATCAGTTGCCCTTTTGTCCTATTGACAGTGTCCTTTGATTTATAAGCTTTTCAGCTTCGTGAGGTACCATTTATTCATTTTCTATCTTAGTGTCTGCATTATTGGTGTTCTTGTAAAGAAGTTGTCTCCATGGATGCTCCCCATCTTTTATCCAGTTCGATGTATCTGGTTTGATCTACTTGGACTTGATTTTTGTGCTGGGTGCTAGATGTGAATCTATTTGCATTTTTTCTATATGCCAACATCCAGTTACACCAACACCAGCTGTTAAAGATGCTATTTTTTTTCACTGTGTAATTTTAGACAATTTATTAAAAACCAGGTACCCAAAGATGAGGGGATTTGTGTCTGGGTATTCAGATGAATTCCATTGGTGAAGCTGTCTGATTTTATGTGAGTACCATTTGGTTTTTATTACTATGGCTCTGCAGTATGGCTTGAAATCAGGTATGATGATAACTCAGGAAGTTCTTTATTGTATATTATTGGTTTAGCTATCCTGGATTTTTTGTTTTTCCATGATATTGAGTATTGTTTTTTCAAGGTTTGTAAATAACTGAGTTGAAATTTTGATGAGGATTGTATTGAATCTGTAGGTGGTTTTAGTAAGATGACCATTACTATATTATGACTACTGATCCCTCACCAAGGGAGATCTAACCATCTTCTGATATCTTCTGCAATTTCTTTCTTCAAAGACTAGAAGTTAAGTTGCATGGGTCTTTCACTTGCTTGGTTAGAATTACAACAAGATGTTTTAGATTATTTGAGGCTTTTGTGAAGGGTGATGTAACCTTGATTTTTTTCTCAGCCCATTTATCATTTGTATATAAAAGGGCTATTAGCCCTTGGTATATAGGAGACTTTTTGTTTTTAGTTTTTCATTGAGTTAATATTGTATCCAGTCACTTTGCTGTAATTGTTTGTCAACTCTAGGAGATTCCTGGTAGAACTTTTGGGGTCACTTATGTATACTATCATATATTCTGCTTATAATGATACTTTTACTTTTTCCTTTCCAATTTGTATCACTGTGGTCTCCTTTACCTCTCTTGTTGTGATAGCTACAACTTCAAGTACTATAGTAAATAAATATAGAAGAGACAACCATTTCTTGTTCCTGATTTTAGTGGAATTGCTTCGAGTTTCTCTCCATTTAACTTGATATTGACTATTTGCTTGATGTATATTGCCTTTGATTAGGTATTTCCTTTTTGTTGATGATCTCTCTAAAATTTTATCATGAAGGGGTGCTCAGTTTTGTCAAAGACTTTTTCAGCATCTGATGAGATGATCACATGGTTTTCTCTATCAGGTTGTTTACATAGTGAACTACAATGACAGATTTTCTTATTTTGAACCATCTCTTATCTCTGGGATAATGTCTGCTTGTTCATGGTGGATGATCTTTCTGGTGTGTTCTTGGATTCAGTTGGCCAATATGTTATTGAGTATTTTTACCTTGATGTTTAATGAGAAAAGTTCATCTATAATTCCCTTTCATTATTGAGTTTTTATGAGACTTGGGTATCAGGGTGGCTATGGCCTCATACAGTGAAATTGGCAATGTTCCTTCTATTTCTATTTTGTGGAATAATTTGATGAGTATTGGTATTAACTATTCTTTGAAAGTCTGGCAAAGTCTGGCCCTGGGATTTTTTGAAAAGGGGGAGCTTTAGTGACTGCTTCTATTTCCTTAGGTACCAAAGGTCTGTCTAAACTGTTGTTTATCTAACCCTCATTTAGTGTTAATAAGTGGTAACTATTAAGATATCTCTCCATCAGAGTTGAGATGTAACAAGTTTCAACAGAGCCAGAACAGAGCAGAGCTGTTACACTTTCACTGGTGAAACTTTCCACTAGTGAAGCAGAGTTGTTACACTCCAGTGAATCTGAGCAGAGCTGTAACTTTTCTCCAGAGCACTACAGAAGAGCGCTATAACAATTTCTCTAGGAAACCCTCCCTTGCAGGTGCAGAATTGTTATACTTGCATTGGGGAACCCTTTCTCTAGAGCAGGACACTTATGGTGACTTCATGGTAATCATTGGCTCCTGACTTCCAGGATACCTTTCCATCTGAACTGCAATGCTTACTGCTTATGTGGAGACTAAATAAAAATGGAAGGACAAAGGAGAGATCTGACTCATGACTCCACAATATTGTCCTCTGACTTCCACACAGGAGCAGTAGCACTTTTTCCATGTCTCTGTCTCTGTCTCTCTTCCTCTTTCACATACACATACACACACCATATCATATACACATACTAAATAAGTAGATAGATAAATGATAGATATAGATAGATAGATGATTGATGACAGAAAAATTCTACCATATTCTGAATAAATGGAACCTGTGATGAAATTATTGCCCTCATGAATTAATGATTCCTTGTCCTACTATCTCTTTGATACACTAATGACCTGACTCATCAAACACTATCATTCTGGAAAGAAGGAAGATAAATTCTGAGCTGAACAAAGATCTCTTAAAAGAATTATGTTCCCAATTATATTAAGCAGTTTTTCTCCTTTCTTTCCTTTTTCTTTTCCTTTATGAACCAATATATTCAATATTTTGGAAGTACTATATAAATAAATAGCCTTAACATATTCTAAATTTCTAGAGAGAGTTAATGCAGATTGCACAGAAAGCTATATATTTATATCCTCAAGAATTCATTAAAATAATATTAGAATTAACTTTGCTAATTCTAAAGATAAATTATCTTGTCATCTAATCTAAATTATTCTCCATTTTAATGCAAAACCATATAATCATTTTCTCATTTACTTAGCATTTCTGTCCTTCAAAAATAAGATGTAATAAGATGTGGTGTGTGTATGTGTGAGTGCTTATATCTGTGTTTTGTATATCTGTGTATGAGTATATACATGTGTTAGTGTGTCTGTATGTATCTTTCTGTATATATGTTTTTTTGTGTATGTCCATGTGTGCATATATGTTTGTCTGTCTGTGTGTGTGTGTGTGTGTATACAGTACATTTACTTGTATGTATATATGTGTTTGCCCATTCTGGGACATATGGAGGTCAATGTTTTGTGTCTTTGTCTGTTGCTTTCCACCTAAACTTTTGAGACAAGATCTCTCACTGAACCTGGAGTTCATCATACTGGCAAGACTGGCTAAAAGGCCTTAAAGAATGTCCTACCAGTTTTGGGGTTATAAGTATGCCCAGTTCCTAAGCTAGGGATTTGTACTCACATCCTTGTGTTTATGTGGGAAGCACTTTACCCAGTGACCTATTTCCCCAACCCAAGTAATAGTTAACTAAACTTAAACAATAAACACAGCTAAATATAAATAACATATAACTACGTACTCTATCTTTTGCAAAAAGCACATAGTATTTACTTGAGATTTGACATCCTTAGTAAAAAATTCTTAAAATAACACAATTGAGAAATAATTTAACTCTAAAATTAATTGGGAATGTTTATGAGAAAGCTACTGATCAACCTCTAGTGGTTAATTGATGTGAGTTGACAGCAACGACTGCATGTGTTCCTGTTAAAGAGAAACTGACCTTGTATCAGCCACTCAGCCTTCCCACCTTAGTAGATAAATGTCATTTGCGGTGTCAGTGGATTGAAGTCAATAACCACTCATACTCTGCTTTGGGAACCCTGGTCTTACAAAGGCAATGTTTCTGAATGAGAGAACATTTTGCTAATGAGTCAGCATCTCTACTGATGGCAACAAGAGCTTGAAGCTCCACAATTCAAATGAACTATTGCTTCTCTGCTCTTTTTAAGTAGTCATTAAACAGCAATGGTGCATAACACGCAGATCTATTCCCTAAGGGAGGAAAGGCTGATCCTGTAAGAATTTTCATATATTCATGTTCTGTAAAGCATCGCTCTTACTCTCTATGGAGAGCGGTTATGAATCAGATAATGTTTTAAAAAACTTGGCTAGACAAGTCCTTTAAAAAGCATTTTGTTATTGTGTCTATGTAAGAGTGAAGGTAATGCTCAACCCAGATATCCGCACAAAGTGTCTTATCCTTGAGTCTTTCCTCTACTACTCTATTACTTACTTTGTTTGAACAAACTGTGAACACCAACCTTGTGATCAGTTAAAATCTGGCAGTTTGAGAGGCTCCCAATCTGTTTTTGAATATTCACTTCTTTACTCGCTTGTTCTTATACATTTTAGAAGATACGCAGTATTTACTAAAACCCATGGGACTTGGAGATAGCTCCACAAATTTGGCAGTTGGTAGATGGAAGTGAACTTGGTGACATCAGACCTTACTGTCACCATAGCTGCTCCATATATTACATGAATCTAATTCCACAAATTAGTTTTGCTTTCTTTGTACAAATGTGAATCTTGGTTCTGAGAGGAGTCATTAGAAAGGTGTTCTCTTGAATGTGGGACAGTTAGAAGTAAAATATGTTAAATATTTAGTGATTTTTCTTCAAGCTCCCTTGCTGATTTTTGCAACTTTTACAAAGGAAAATGACTGTAAAACTGAATGTAAAGATAGTTCCACCTGTGTTCCTCTATGCACACAAAGACTTGAATTTAAATTTTTATTTTAAAATTTTTCTTAAGTGCCGGGTGGTGGTGGCTCACGCCTTTAATCCCAGCACTTGGGAGGCAGAGGCAGGCGGATCTCTGTGAGTTCGAGACCAGCCTGGTCTACAAGAGCTAGTTCTAGGACAGGCTCCAAAACCACAGAGAAACCCTGTCTCGAAAAACCAAAAAAAAAAAAAAAATTACTTAAGTATTTCTTACATTAATACATTTATATCACCCCTCCAAGTTTCCTCTCATATTCATAACTTTAATTATTTTACATACACATGCACACATATACAGGTTTGTGTGTCTGTGTGTGTGTGCAAAAATCAGACCTACTGAGTCATCTTAGTTCTGCTCATATGTGTATGTGTTTAAGGCTGAACACTTATAATTGAGTAACCTATTAATAAAATCATCCTTAGTAAAGATTGATTCTCCCTCTCTCAAGATCCATTTATTGCCTATAGTTCTTCATCTAAGTATAGTGTCTTGCGAGATTTCCTTCATCCATGTTGATATGTCAACTGATATTGTGTTGCTTTTATTTAGGCAACAGTATCCTTGAGATTTCATGGGTGTGGCTTCCATGTTATATGTTAAAGAAACTACCTCACAGCAGACATAACAGTCTTCTGATTCTTACAATGTTTCTTCTACCACTTCCTTGATTATTTTCTGGACTTAGGTGTAGTTTTCTTGTCGATGTATAAATCTATGTACCCTACAGTTAGATGTTCTTTAAATTTTGATCAGTTGTAGATTGCAGTAATGGTCTCAATTTTCTGCAAAAAAAAAAAAAGAAGCTTCTTGGATGAGGAGTAAGACCTACATGTACCCATACGCATAAGGATAACTATGTAGAATGCAGGTAGACGTTACAGTGGTTTAAGAAAGTTACAATAATAAATAATAAATAATAAATTCTACTCTTCGGTCTATTATTTCACTAGTTACAGGTAGTTGGCTAGATTTCCACTACCAGGACTTATTCGGTTCTCTCAAGTGGACCTTAAGCACAACTATACAGCTGTTGTTTACTCTTGAGATGTAAGTGCCATGATTGTACACTTGAAGATATCTTGCCATTATACTCATTGTTGTGATTTACATGATTGACAGCTGAATAGATCTATGGGTTGCCTTTCTCCCTTGGCAGTTTGCATAGCACCTTCAGATACTAGGAAATTATCAGAATTAGTCTTCAGGAAGAAGTGTTCTTGGCTAACTTCTGTTCTATTTAGACAAGAAAGATGAATATGAATATGAAGAGATATGACAACTGCAATAAGATTCCTTAGCACCCCATCAAAACACTTATTATATCGTATTATGCCTATAATTTTACATATCTCTCTTCTCCACAATATTTTGACTTTTAAAACCAGGAATTGTTTCTTTCTCTCAACAAGTTAATTTTTATCTGGCCCCCATTCTGTCTATAGTAAACAATAAAGCTGAAAATTAAATATAAATGACTGGTTGTATCAACTTGCATTAGATAATTATAGGAAACATTTTATTAACATATGCTAAAGAAATTAGATGATTTCCTGAATTAAATTACCAAGCATAATGATAAATAAGAAATAAAAGTAAATCAATGGAAAAACACATTCAAATGTTGAAAGATATATGTTAAGACCTGAAGAAACATGTAACTTAATAACAAGAATTCTTTTTCCTTTTGTATTATTGAAAATAGATTATTTTCTGATTTAATATAACACGACCACAGTTTCTTTTCTTTCCATTCCTCCCAGTTCCTTCATACCTCCCCTCTCCATTACCCTTTCACTTCCTTTTCAGAAAAGAGCAGGCCTCCAAGAGAGGAGAACAAAACAGGAATAAACAAGATAGAATAAGGAAAGGAAAAAGTCCTCATATAGAGCTGAACAAGGCAACCCAGTTAGAGGAAGAGTCTTAAGAGCAGGAAAAAGAATCATAGATACACCTACTCCTGCTGTTAGGAACCCCACAAAAAGAATCCACCAAGCTAATATCCACAACATATACACAGAGGATCTGATGAAGAACCATGTAGGTCCCTGCTTAATACTTCAGTAACTATGAGCGCATATTACCCTGCTTAGTTGATTCAGTGGGCCATGTTCTTTTAGTGTCTTTCATCCCTTTTGACCCCAAGAATCTTTCTTCCCCCTTTTCTTGGGAGTTGCCTGATGACTGAGGTGGGAGACCAGTGGAGACCTCAAATTTAGACTCTCTTTTTATAATGGCTGACTGCATTTGTGAAACTTCTCTCATATGCTATCAGAGGATGTCTCTCTGAAAATAACTGGAAAAGGCACCACTCTATGAGTGTAGCAAAAAAAAGTGATTTGGACTCATTTTCTTGAATCTTTTATATTAGTTGTGTTTGGTTTTACACTAGGACTCTGGGCTATCCAGTTTCCAATTCCTGGCCATTCAGGCAGTGTAGGGCCTCAAGTCAAACCAACATTGGTAGGCCATTCCCACAAGTTCTTTGCCATATTACTCCTAGAATATCTTGTAGGCAGGACAATGAGGTAGAAGGCTTTGTGGTTGGATTGCTGTCCATGTTTTACTTTCCATGACCCACAGAGTATCTTCTCGGCCAAAAAAGACTGGAACATAGGTGTGAAGGTTTGTAGGCTAATATTTCTACATGGTATGGCAGCCAGGCTCTCGAGCCATAGTTCACACCTGAGGCTGTCACTTCCTTAAGGGTCAGGATGTTGTTCTGCTCCTTCTTTGTAATTTGAAGGATACCTGGGATGGAGATGCTAATTTGGCCTACATGACAGAGCTGGCATACAGAGCAGGAAGATACGGAGACATAACAAAATGGGTATATAAAGGCATGGTCAAAGGTGTAGAAGTGACTAAAGCCATTCATCTGGCTGCCTAAGAATGAACTATCACTTGTTATTGGTCTTAGCCATTTTAAGAGGTGAAGTACGTAATCTCAGAGTAATTTGAATTTTCATTTCTTGGTGGCTAAGAATGTTGGACATTTCTTTAACTGTTTCTCAGTCATTTGATATTCTTCTGTTGGAATTTTCTTTTTAGATCTATATGTCATTTTTAATTAGATTATTTGGGTACTTTTAGATCTGATGCCAACACATTCAAAGCTGTTTACCATATTCTCCTCTATCAGATTCAGTGTGTCTGGTTGTATGTTGAGGTCTTTGGTACACTTGTACTTGAGTTTTGTGCAGGTTAATATATATGGATCTATTTTCGTGCTTCTACATGCAGTAATCCACTTTGACAAACACCATTTTTTGAAGATGCTTTTTTTTGAGTATACATTTCTGGCTTCTTTATAAATAGTCAGCTGTCCATAGGTGTGTGAATTTATGTCTAGATAATTTCATTCCATTGATGAACATGTATGCCTTTGTGCAAAAACCATGCAAAAAGAAAAAAGCACACCCAAGAGAAATGGATGGCAAAAAATAACCAAAATGAGGGCTTCAATCAATAAAATAGAAACAAATAGAACAATGCAAAGATCTTCAAGAAAATCAACAAAATATACAAAGTAAAAGATAGAGATAGAATATCCAAATTAATAAAATCAGAAACACAAAGGCACATATAACAACAGACACAAAGGAAATCCAGAGAATCATAAGGGCATACTTTAAAAACCTGTACTACCCCAAGTTGGAAAAATAAAAGATAAATGGATAATTTTCTTGATAAAATTCATTTACCAAAGTTAAATCAAGATGAGATAAACAATTTAAATTGATCTGTAATAGAATCTAGCATAATAGAAGCAGTCATTACTCCCCCCTCACATCCAAGCACCAGTAGCAAGGATGCTGGACACTGCCCCCTCCTCTGGTGAAACTCCACTGCTCTGCTGCAGTCCCACCAGTGGAGAGGGTACCTGAACTGGCCTTCCCCTATAATCAGATTAGTGACTACCCTAATTGTAATCATGGAACCTATATCCAGTAACTGATGGAAGTCAGTGCAATGATCCTCAGCCAAGCAATGGCTGAGCTCCTGGAGTTCATTTCAAGAGTGGAAAAAAGGATCATATGAGCAAAAGGCATCAAGATCATGATGGGGAAAACCATGTAAACAGCAGACTCAAGCTAGTTATAGCTCATGGACTCTGAACTGATAGCTCGGGAACCTTCATGGGACCAAACTCATCTCTCTGATTGTGGGTGACCGTTATGTGACTTGATGTGCAAGGGGACTGGAAATGGGACCAGGACTTACTTCAGATGCATGAATGGTGTTTTAGGAGCCCATTCCCTATGCTAGAATACCTTGCTCAACCTTGATACAGTGGGAAGGGCTTGGTACTGCCTCAGCTTGGTATCCTAGGCTTCATTGACTCCCAAGGGAGGTCTTACTCCCTCTGAGGAGTGATTTTGGGGGTGTGATGGGGAGGAGGTTGTGGGGGAGAAGGGTAGGAAATGGAAACTGTGGTTGGTATGTAAAATGAAAAGAAATCATTATAAAAATCAGTCATTAAAATTCTCTCAACTAATAAAAACCCATGCCAGACAATTTTAGTGCAGAATTCAACCAGACCTTCAAAGAAGGCAATGCTAAGACTTCACAAATTCTACCAAAAATTACAAACAGAATGAACATTGCCCACTTCATTTTATAAGGCTAAAATTACTCTGATAACCAAATCACATAAACACTCAACAAGAAAGAATTATAGATAAATTTTCTTTATAGATATAGATATAAAAATACTCAATAAAATGTTCACAAACTGACTCCAAGAACATATCAAAAAGGACATCCATCATGATCAAGTAGGCTTGACTTCATCCCAGAGATGCAGGGATGGTTCATCTTATGGAAATCTGTCAATGTGATCTACCATTTAAACAACCTAAAAGAAAAATCCACATGATCATCTCATTAGATGCAAAAACAGTCTTTGACAAAATCCAGCATCTCTTCATGGTAAAAGTCCTGGATATATTATGGATACAAAGGACATACCTGAACATTATAAAAGCAAAATACAGCAAGTCCATAGTCAACATTAAGTTAAAGGGAGAGAAACTCAAAGCAATTCCACTAAAATCAGAAAAAAGTCAAAATTGTCCACTTATTCCTTTTCTATTCAATATAGTAGTTGAAGTTCTAGCTGGAGCAATTAAGTAATTGACAGAGATCAAGGGATACAGATTGTAAAGGAAAAAGCCAAAGCATAATTATTTGTAGATGATATGATCACATATACATCAGAGCCTAAAAATTCTACCCAAGAACTCCTACACCTAATAAACATTTTCAGCAAGTTGGATAGACAAAAGATTAACCAAAAAAAAAAATAGTAGCCCTCCTATAGACAAATAACAAATAAACTGAGAAGAATTCAGGAAAAAAACACCCTTTACAATAGCCATAAATATTTTGAAATATCTGGGGGCAACTATAGCCATGCCAGTGAAAGACCTGTATGACAAAAACTCCAAGTGTTTTAAGAAAGAAATTGAAGAAGATATCAGAAAATGGAAAGATATTCTTTGCTCAGATAATGTTTGCTGAGACCTTTTAGGAGTGAATGCTTAGACTTATGATGAAGTTCTTTATACGGCATTCTCAAAGATTTGAAACATCTACTCTTTAACATTTGAATCAGTTACCTTCTATTATAAAAATATTTCTTCCAGGCTCCAAAGGAAGAGTGCAAGGAGATGCAATTCAATTTCAAAAATGAAATTTTCAAAAAAAACTTTTCATTCAATCCATCAATATTTTTCTGTACCCTACTGCTTCAGGCTCCTGAGATGAATAAACCCTCTGCATGGCTGGGATTTGATGTAGAGTCCTGTGGAAATAATATGTTTGTTACAGACAGTGACTGGAAGTCTCTAAGAAGCTGTCTCTCTTCCTTATCACCTCAGCGTTGTCCACTAAATTCAAAGCCTACTGGGTCTGTTTAATGATACTAGTTCATTACTTCTGAATTTAGTAAATATGGCTTAAAGTAAAAAGAAAGCTTAACAGAAAGATTGCTATGTATGCAATAGAATGCATCATGCTGATATTCTACAGAATCCATTCTAATGTTTTAAGAGTATTCTTTGAATTTAACATTCTGTCTTGGAAATACATGCTTTAAATACATGTATCTTTATAGTAGACCCATGTGAAACATGTAAAAGTTAAATGGTTCACTTACTACTTTAGTGTAATAGCAAATGGTCCCAATGTCATATTCTAATAGTAATTACAAAAAAATTTACTTAACAGAAATGGACCATGTAAAACTTACTGTTTTAGGTTTTTGTTTCTTTTTTTTAAGTGGGTTTTGTTGTAGTCTTTGGTTGTGTTTTAGGTTTTTTGGTTGTTTGTTTCATATTTTTCTTCATGGTCAAATTACTATAGCTCTTCTTTCAAACTAAATCAATAACTATCTCAAGGCTTTTGTAGTAGGAGCTGTGGGCTGTGTTCCTGCCGCCCCAGCTCCTGGTCGCCTGGCTAGCTTATGCCCCAAAATCACAACACATAAACTGTATTCTTTTAAACACTGCTTGGCCCATTAACTCTAGCCCTTACAGGCTAATTCTCATATCCCGATCAACCCATCTCTAATAATCTGTGTAGCATCAGTCTTACCGGGAAAGATTCAGCATGTCTGACCTGGCAACTTGCTTCATGGCGTCTGCCCGGGAGAGGGGAGCATGGTCTCTGCTCCAGAGAGCAGAGCTGTTGAGTCTGAGCTCACTTCCTCTTCCTCCCAGCATTCTGTTCTGTTTACTCCACCCACCTATGTTTTAACCTATGAGGGCCAAGCAGTTTATTACTTAACCAATGAAATCAACAGATTGATATATGACACTCCCACATCAGGCTTTAAGAAATTATATCCAACTATTTTGTTTGCAAGGGAAACATATACTTTAGGTAAATCCCTAAAGTTTATAGAAGATGGAAATGGATCTTTTGATAAGGTGCCTATTTTTAACCATATCTGGATTATGTTGAAGTTGTTGATCCACATTGACTTGAGTTTTGTGCAGGACAATAGACATGGATGTATTTGTATTCTTTCACATGTCTGCATCCAGCTGAACCAGCACCATTTGTTGCTTTTCAATGGGATGTTTTTTACCAATGAATAATTTTGGCTACTTTGTCAATAATTGGGTGTCCATAGGTGGGTAGATTTATATCTGGGTCTTCAGATTGAATTACATTGATCCACCTATCTGTTTTATAGGAATACCATGTGGATTTTTTATTTTAATTTTTTCTCTACATTTTTCTCTGTTCCCCTCCCTGCCTCTCCTCTTCCTTCAACCCTCTCCCAAGGTCCCCATGCTCCCAATTTACTCTGGAGATTTTGTCTTTTTCTAATTCCCATGTAGATTAGATCTATGTAAGTCTCTCTTAGTGTCATTATTATCTAAGTTCTCTGGGATTACAGTTTGTAAGCTGGCTTTCTTTGCTTTTTTTTTTTTTAACCATGTGGGTTTTACTACTATAGCATTGTAGAAGAGCTTGAATTTTGGAATGTTGACATCTCTAGCAATTACTTTTTATTTAAGGAACTATTTGAGTTACCCTGCATTTTTTTCTTATTCCATATGAATTGAGTATTGTTCCTTCAGGGTCTGTGAAGAATTGCATTGGGATTGCTTTTGGAAAGGTGGCCGTTTTCCTATGTTACCACTACAGATTCCTAAGCATGGAAGATCTTTCCATCTTTTGATGTCATGGATACCTTGCTTTTCCCACCTATAATGACAGAAAGTTTTGATGATTTTATTAATCTGGATTGGTAGTCATGACCTCTTCATGAAGTTACAGTTACTATGATACCCAAACTACACAAAACTTAACAAAAAATGAGAATTACAGACCAATCTCCCTCATGGACACAGATATGAAGATATTCAATAAAGAACTCACAAACTGAAGCCCAGTAATATCAAAAAGATCATCCATCATAATCAAATGGGCTTCATCCCAGAGATGAAGGAACAGTTAAACATTAAAAACAAATCTGTTAATGTAATCCACCATGTAAATAAATTGAGATCTGCAAGACAGGAATTGATATGGCTGAGCAGAGAGAAGAAATGATAAGGTGGGAGAAAACAGGAACTCCGTCTCTTTTTGGCTGAAAAGTGGAGAGTTAAAGTGTCTGTGGCTTTACACCTTCATCTCTCTGATTGTTCAGCATTTTTCCCAATATCTGACTCCAGGATTTTATTATTAAGACCTATTAGAACTCATGCTACAGAGGGGTGATTGGGGTTGTGTTGGGCAACCATGGGTGGGGTGAGGGCAATCTTACCTGGGGTTCAGGATGCTGACCTGACCTCTGAAGAATAGCAGACTTCCTCCAGAGCTGTGAGCTGAGATCAGGTGATAAAGAAGGAGGGGCATTGGGGGTTATACTTGGTAGGGCAGGCAGGGGTTGAGTGGGATAGTGACTTACCTGATTTTCAGGAAGATGGTTGGGTCTTTAATGGGGTGGAAGGCTTCAGTCGGAGGTATGGTCCAGGATATGATGATGAAGAGAGGAGAGAAAATTGGGATTTTGTTGGGCAGATACACATGAGGTGGAGGACTGTCTTACCTGGGGTTCAGAATGCTAGCCTGGCTTTTCTCAAATTTTAAAACAATCTAAATAAGATGGAGATGTAGAAATAGCTTTGTTTTCAACTATAAAGTAAGAAAAAACTTATTTTTAATATTTTGTTTGAAAAACTCACACACTGTATTCTGATTGTAATCCTAACCCTTTGTGTCCTCCAAGATGAAGCTCCCTGATATCCAAACAACTTTGTGCCTTTCTTTCTAAGGACCCACAGAGTCCCATTAATGCTGTCTATATACTTGTATGTGTCTGACAATCCATTGTAGCATGTTAGACCCACCAGGAACTATGTCCTTAAGGAAAGATATTTCTACATCTCCTTCCAGTTACCAAAGCCCTTCTACTAAAGAGTGGGACTGGTGTCACATGTTCCTTCCAAGCTAAATTTTGTATGACTTGAGTTTGCTTTTGCCTTGTGCATCAGCTATGCTGTTAGCTAACAAGTAAGTTATTAAATACTTGGACATCATTTGATTACAGCACTTCAGTCACAGAAGCTAACAGGAAGACTAGGGATTTTTACTTATCCTTCTACTCCTCTGATCCAAACACCTAGTCTCATCTTCAGTTCTGCAACAGAACACCTGCAGCAGCCACCCTTTCCCCATCTGCAGTAGATTCCACAGGTCTTGCCCCCTGACTTCCCTCGCCAAGCTCGAACAGGTAACCTAGGTGAACCCACAAGCTGCTCTGACCAGGGAAACAGGTAGGCTAACCGTAGATCTTCACTTTTGCTTCTTCTCCTTCCCCCAGTCTCATCCAAACCCCCAGTCTCATCCCCTGTACACAAAATAATCACACGGAAACTGTATTAATTAAAATTAAATTACTACTTGGCCCATTAGCTCTAACTTCTTAATGGCTAACTCTTACATATTAATTTAACCCATCTCCATTAATCTGTGTACCACCACAAGGTCATGGCCTACCGGTAAAGTTTCAGCATTTCTATCTCTGGAAGCAGGTTTATGGTGGCTCCTGACTCCACCTTTCTTTCTCCCAGCATTCAGTTTCATCTTTCCCCGCCTACCTAAGTTCTGCCCTATCAACAGGTCAAGGCAGTTACTTTATTCATTAATGGTAATCACAGAACACAGAGGGGAAACCCACATCATTACTGTTTGCAAAAACCCCATGTACATACCCCATATCTGCAAAAGAACACCTTCTATAGTCTCCCTTCCCTCCTACATACACAGATGCGTGCACACACACAAATACACACACACACACACACACTTACATGCACAAAAAGCACAATGAATGACAAATATTCCCTTCCAAACTTTCTTCCCCCAACTCATTTCTTTGTTCCAGCCCCCAACTTCAACAAGCATTTCCCTAAACCAACAGTCCAATCTGACCCTGGAAGCAAGTAGGCTAAGTATAGATCTTCAATTCTTCCTCCTTTTCTCCAAGTCCAATCACCCAGTCTTATCCCCAGCACTTTAGCACAACTTCTGCTGTGGTCTCACCTCATCTCTGACCCTATTCCCAGGAAGTTAACTAAGCAGATCCTGGAACACCCTGCTTTTCTCTCACCAGTGAACTCCCTCAGGCTCCTGCCCCCAAGAAACAGAATGGAAACATCCTTACTCCTAAGTGACAACTCACAATACCTAGAAATACATTTTACTTGGAACTCAGAACCCACAGCTATCAGGACCACAAGAATTTTTTTACTGAAAAACAGACAGTCCACACACTCTTCTAAGAACCAGAGATGAAACAGAATCCAATGAACAAAACACCCAAACAAAAAAGGCAACACTTGAGTCAGCAACTAGAATTAAAATCTTCCCAATCCCTGATACCTAGATGACAGCATAAAAGCCCAATCAATCATAGCCAGAACTATATGTTTTCACTAGAGCCTAACAACTTTATCACAGCAGACTCTGACTAATGCTACATGGTTGAAGCACAATAAAGAAAACATAAAATTGTCTTTATGAATATGCAGGGTCTTTTATAGAGGGAGTGAATAAGTCTTTTAAATAAATTAAACAAGCAAGCAATGGAAGGAATGAATAAAGCAGTTCGAAATCTGAAAGTGGAAATAGAATCTACAAAGAGAACCAAAACTGAGGGAAATATGGAAATAAAAAGTTTAGGAACTCAAACAGAAAACTCATAGTCAATTGCCACCGATAGACTTTAAGAGATGGAAGGGAAAATTTGAGGCAATGAAGACTTGATAGAAGAAAGAGATACATTGGCCAAAAAAAAAAATGTTAAAACTTAAACTTCTGGCACAAAAACAAAACATCCAGAAAATCGGGGACCCCGTGAAAAGACCAAATCCTATTATTGTTATAATATTAATATAAGAAGAGAAACAACCCAGGTCAAAGGCACAGAAAATATTTTTAACAAAATAATAGAAGAAAATTCTCTACCCTAAAGAAGAAGAAGCCTGGAAAGGTATAAGAAGCATAGAAAACACCGAATAGATTGGATCAGAAAAGACAGTCCACCTAATATGTCACCTAATACTAAACATGCAGAGAAACAACAAAAAAACAATACTAAACATGCAGTTAAGCAACAAAAAAAGAATATTAAAAGGTGTAAGGCAGCTGGGTAGTGGTGGCACACATATTTAATCCCAGCACTCGGGAGGCAGAGGTAGTCAGATCCCTGTGTGTCTGATGCTAGCCTGGTCTATGAGAGCTAGTTCCAGGACAGCTATGGCTGTTACACAAAGAAACTCTGTCTAGACCAACAAAAACAAAACAAAAAGATGTAAAGGGAAAAGACAAAGTAACATATAATAGAATGACAACATAATAGAATGACATCTGATATCTCAATGGAAACTCTAAAAGCCAGAAGAACCTGGACAGATGTTCTTCAGATTTTAAAAGACTTAGATGCTAGGCCAGACTACTATATTCAACAAACTTTCAATTACTATAGATGGAAAAAATAAAACATTTAATGACAAAGCCAAATTTAGGTGATATCTATCTACAAATTCAGCCCTACAGAAGAAAGAATCCATCGTGCTACATCCAAAACACACTTTAAGGTAAAAAATGATAAAAGAATTATTCCAAGCAAATGGACCTATAAACAAACTGATGTGACCCTTTTAATATCTAAGAAAATAGAGTTCAAACTAAAACTAATGAAGAAATGCGGAAGGAACTTCATACTTATCAAAAGAAAAACCCACAAAGTTGACATTTAAATTCCTAACATCTATGCCCCAAACACAAGGGAACCCAAGTTCAAAAAAGAAATGCCTCTACATCTTAAATGAAAGACCCTCAGACACTGATAGTAGGGGACTTCAGTATCCCAATCTAGGCAATAGACAGGTCTTCCACACAAAAACTAATCAGAGAAATGCTGGTACTCAGTGACATTAAAAACTAACAAATATTTAAAAAATATTTCACCCCGAAAAAAAGAATATGCCTTTTTTTCTTTGAACCTCATAGAAGTTTCTCAAAACTGACCACATACAAGGACACAAAGAAAATCTCAACAGATGAAAGAAAATTGAAATAACCCCCTGCATCCTATTAGACCAAAAACGATTAGAGCTGAATATCAATAACAACAGAAAAAGTGGAAAACTTACAAACTCATTTCAACTATAAAACACTCTACTGAATGAAAAACAGGTCAAGATAAGAATAAGATAGAAATTAAAGACTTTCTAGAACTTAGTTAAAATGAATACGCAATATACCAGCACTTATGAAACCCATGAAGGTAATTCTAAGAAGCAAGTTCATAGCACTGAGCGTCAACACTAAGTGTAAAAATGAAGAACTCTCATAGTAGCATGAGTATGTATGAAGCATAGCAGTATGAAGAAATCTCATAGACGCAACTTGACAGCACGTGTGAAAGCTCTAATACAAAGGGAAAAAATAACACTTAAAAGATGACAAGAAATAATCAAACTTAGGGCTGAAATCAATAAAAAAAAAACAAAATGAATCAATGAAACAAGACTTCTGTCTTTGAAAAAAAGCAAAAAGATGGACAAATGCTTCACCAAATTATGTGAAATTTAGGGAGAAACTATCCACATTAACAAAATTAGGATTGAAAATGGGAGGGCATAACAATAGACACTGAGGAATTTCAGAAAATCTAAGGACATACTTTAAAATCCTACCAAATTAGAAAATGGAAAAGAAATAAATGGTTTACTCAGTAAGTACCTCTTAGCAAATCAAAATCAGATAAAAAATTAAATAAACCAATATATAACCCCTAATGAAATAGAAGCAGTCATTAAAGGTACGAAAGAAAGAAAGAAAGAAAGAAAGAAAGAAAGAAAGAAAGAAAGAAAGAAAAGAAGAAAAAGAAAAAAGAAAAGTTCAGAACCAGATGACTTACCAGACTTTCAAAGAAGGGTTAATGCCAATACCTCCCAAATTAATTCAGTGAAATAGAAATAGAAGAAATACTACCACATTTATCTTATGAGGCCACAGTTATGTTATACTCAAACCACATGAAGACCTTACAAAGAAAATTACTGACCAATTTACCTAATGAACATAGATGCTAAAAAGTCACAATAAAATAGTTCCAAAATGAATCTAAGAACATGTCAAAAAGATCATCCATCATGATCATGTAGATTTTATTCTAAAGATGCAAGAATGGCTTATCACATATAAATCATCTAATAAAATCCACTATATAAAGGTAGACACGGAGTGATCTTCAGATACAGTAAAGGCCATTAACAAAATCAACACCCCTTCATTATAAAAGTTCTGGAGATATTAGGGATGCCAAAAACATAACTCAACATAATAAAAGCAGTTTAAAACAAGAGCCCATAGTCAAATTAAATTAAATGGAGAGAAATTGAAACCAGTTCCACTAA
The DNA here is from genome assembly GCF_950005125.1 of Chionomys nivalis. Classification (NCBI taxonomy): domain Eukaryota; kingdom Metazoa; phylum Chordata; class Mammalia; order Rodentia; family Cricetidae; genus Chionomys; species Chionomys nivalis. The sequence continues at coordinate 15,530,905 of NC_080091.1, read as the reverse complement.
AATCAGGAAGAGGACAAAAGACAAAGTTGTCTATTTTTTTTATACCTATTCAATATAGTACTTGAAGTCTGAGCTAGAGCAATAAGACAACCGAAGGAGATCAAAGGGTTACAAATTAGAAAGGAAGAAATTAAAACATATTTGTGGTTGATAAAATAGTATACATAAGTGACCCCCCAAAAAAATCCACAAGGGAACTCCTCCAGTTATATTTTTATCTACTTACCTACTAAGTAGATACAAAATTAACTCACTAAATTCACTAGCCTTCCTATAGACAAATTACAAATGGACTGAGGAAAAAAAAGAAGAAATCTGTGATTTAAAAAAAAAAAACTTTGAGACAGGAATGGAGAGATGGCTGAGAAGTTAAAAGCACTGACTATTCCTCAAGAGGTCCTGAGTTCCATTCCCAGCAACTACATGCTGGCTAATAACCATCAATAATGAGATCTTGTGTCCTCTTTGGGCCTGAAGGGATATGTGCAGCCAGAAGACTGTATACAAAATAAATATTTTTAAGAAAGGCTAGGTGGTGGTAACATACACTTTTAATCCCAGCATTTGGAAGCCAGAGGCAGGCAGATCACTGTGAGTTGAAGGCCTGCCTGGTCTACAGAGATTGTCTTAGGACAGCCAGTGCTGTTACACAGAGAAGCCCTGTCTCAAAGGAGAAAAAAAAAAAACCTTCGAGACATTGACAAAATTGAAAAGGATATAAATCAACATAGTAATTAATAGAAACGGTCATCCTACCAAAAACAATCTATAGATTGTTCAACACATCAAAATTTCAACACAATTCTTCAGAGATCTTGAAAGAACAATTTTCAGTTTCATTTGAACACACAGAACAAACAAACAAAAAGGATATCTCAAACATTCCTGAACAATAAAAGAACTGCTAGAGGTCTCACCATTTCTGATTTCAAGTTGCACTACAGAGATTTAGTAATAAAAATGGAATGGTATTGGCAGAAAAAGGGATATGTTCATGCAGACATAAATTCATGTACCTCTGGACATCTGTTTTTTTTTATATATATATAGAAGCCAAAAACACACACTGGGGTTGGTGGAAAGTGAGCATCTTTAATAATTTATGCTGATCAAACTGAATGCTTGCATAAATAAGAATCCAAGAAGATCCATGTCTATCACTCTGCACAAAACACAACTCCAAATGGCTCAAAGACCTCAACATAAAACTAGGTACACTGAACCTGACAGAAGGTAATGTAAACTTGAACTCATTTGCAGATGAGAAAACTTTCTGATAATGGGACATCATGACACCAAAAAGCTTCTCTGAATGGCAAAGAACACAAATTGGAAAGATAGAAGTAAAAATATTTTATGTGCAGGTAATATAATAGAATACATAAGTGACTAAGAGTTCCCCAGAACTTTTTTTTTTTTTTTGGTTTTTCAAGACAGGGTTTCTCTGTGGCTTTGGAGCCTGTCCTGGAACTAGCTCTGTAGACCAGGCTGGTCTCGAACTCACAGAGATCCGCCTGCCTCTGTCTCCCGAGTGCTGGGATTAAAGGCGTGCGCCACCATCGCCCGGCTCCCCAGAACTTTTAAAGCTAATTGGCTCCAAATTGGTGTTAGGCCCTAACAAAGCTGGGGAAAAAGTGGACATGGCTTCCTAGTGGGTCAGTGCTCATAGTGTAAAACAAGCACTAGAACAATTGTCCCATTAACTAGAAGCAACAAGCTAAGTAAAAATGTCAGTCACAGTTCTGGCACCAACTTCATAGAGCTGGAGTGGTAAACGCAGCTCCCAATTAAACACAGCTCTAGGCCAGACCCTCAAGGTGTAAAACTCAGCTCTCATGGACCTAACTAAGCAGAATGGCACCAGCTGCCAGCACAGAGCCTCACACTGAGTTTAGGGTTTGTCTCACTGTGTTAGAGAACTATGGGTACACAATAAAGCAGGTTCAAACTGAAAAAAACAAACAAACATTTAAACAGGTTGCATTGTGTTTAAAACTATGGGTAGGCACTTAAATGAAATGCTTTAAAGCCAGAGTTTGCAGTGGCGGCACAGTCCCAGGAAGCAGTGCTTTAAAATGATGCAGCTTGTTTTCTGCTGCTGTTGCTGAATCAGGAAATCTCTCTACAGCATGCCCTAGCAAACAGCAAAAGGTTGTGTTAAACTCTTTTTTATTCTGTGTTTAAAATTAAGCTCTCTCAGGTTTTACGTGGATTTAGTTACCACGTTGGAGCACCAATCTGTAGAAGGAGCTGCAGGCTGTGTTCCCGGTGCCCAGCTGCCCTCATGGCTAGCTTTACACCTGAAATGACAGCACACAAATTGTATTCTTTTAAACACTGCCCAGCCTATTAGCTCTAGCCTTTTCCTGGCTAATTCTCACATCTTGATTCATCCATTTCTATTAATGTGTGTAGCACCACGAGGTAATGGCTTACCAGGAAGGATCTTAACCTGTGCCCATCTTGGAGAGGAGAGCTATAGTGTCTGCCTCACTCAGCTTTCTTTCTCCCAGAATTCTGTTCAGTCTACTCTGCCTATCTAAATTCTGCCCTATCTGGCCAAGCAGTTTTCTTTATTAATTAACCAATGAAAACAACAGATAGAAAGAAGACACTCCCACATCACTTCCCCTTTTTCTGTTTAAACAAAATAATGTAGGTGGGTCTTCTATCTATCTGTTGTTTCATTGGTTAATTAATAAAGAAACTGCTTGGCCTGATAGGTCAGAACATAGGTGGGTAGAATAGACAGATCAGAATGCTGGGAAGAAGGGTTAATCAAGATATGAGAGTTAGCCAAGAAGAGGCTAGATATAATGGGCCAGGCAGTGTTTAAAAAAATACAATTTGGGGCTGGAGAGATGGCTCAGAGGTTAAGAGCATTGCCTGCTCTTCCAAAGGTCCTGAGTTCAATTCCCACAGCAACCACATGGTGGCTCATAACCATCTGTAATGAGGTCTGGTGCCTTCTTCTGGCCAGCAGGCATACACACAGAATATTGTATACATAATAAATATTTAAAAAACAAAAAAATACAATTTGTGTGTTATTATTTCTGGGGCTAAGCTAGCTGTGTGTGACCCGGGCAGGATGAAAAGCAGGCCTGCTTGCCTCATCACTACACTTAAGAAAGAAAAGAAATTGGATATAGACTGTCATAAAAATAGTTTAAAATAATTATTTCTTTAAATAAAGAGTAAAGTATTATAACAAATATTAAATCATATAAAATGGGAAATACACAGGGTATCTGGATCCTATATGGTTCTTGGTTGACTTTGAATTTTCTGAATGCTGATAAGTGAATAACAACGGTTGAGAGACATGGGATTGTAAAAAAATTGCTGAATTAAACAAGCCTAGATACTTTAGGGATGCCTTAACTTTAAAATGGAAGTCAGAAATGTATTGCATTGGGGAAAGGTTGTTTTTGTTTCCGAAGGAAATGAAAGGCTCTGGGCTGGCTCCTTTAAAATAAGAAACCAGATTTGGTTGAAGAAGACTCCCTGAAAGTCTTGGCTACAGACATAAGGAAATAAATCTAGAAAAGCTTCAAGACAGGTGACATATGTTTTGATTCTTTGACATGAGAACAGCTCTGAGACTGGATGAGACATGATAAATCTTGTTGGCTATAGAGTCTTCATGTCTTATTATTACATGTTATCCTTTCAAATGGCATGAGAGGTTTGGTTATACAGTCCAAACAAACTTATAAAGTTGGCAGATGTCTTTTACCTGCCCAAACAAAACAAATATCTTCAGCTGGCTTGTGTACAACGTAGAATCCATACGTGTGTCAATGCAATATGTATGTTACCTTTTAAAGTTTGTGTGTTTTCAGAGCAAAGGTAGCAGACATTGGCGAAAATGGGTGGCCCAGGTGATCCAGCCTTTCAGAGTGCCTCTGTTGAAGTTTCCTCAGAGTTCTGCATTCAGAACAACTTCAAGACTGCTAGCTGAGATGATTTACCATTGCAGACTGTTCTAGCCAAGACTTCAGAAGATCCTTGAACTTGAACAGAGACTGGACAGCAGATGTTATAGCTCATTTTCTTAAAACTTGATTATTATCTTGTATTTCTCAGAGTCCCATGGGGATGCCATCAACACCAGACAACAGGAAGGCGTCTAGAGAACACACCTACATTTCCAGGAGGTGGTGTGAGTGGTTTTTGATCATTCAGTGAGTTATGGATATTTGTCATAATTTAGTGGAAATATAAGAATATAGGATAAAATATAACTGGTCATCAAAAATATTTTATAATGGTATGGATTTTGTATATTGATACAAATTTAAGGTTATTTTGTTATATTGCATATATGTTTCTACTCTCATTTAAGGTATTGTGCCTATGCAACTAATTTTAAATTATGTGATATAAATTTCTAATTCTTCAAAGTTATTATTGCAGACTGTTTAGGATAATTAAGAAATGTAGGTTAGTACTTAGTCATCTATATCAATCAAACTTGTATCACATTATGTATGTTTTCAAGGATAAATCAATACATTTCAGATATATTATCTTCAAATGCTTCAGTGACCTACAGACTATGGCATTTAAGATGTTTAATAACTAACATAAGGCTTTTCATGAGACTGAGAAGTGTCTGCTCCTGGCAGCACCAATTTACTTCATAAAAGGATTATGGAAATCAAAGAGCCATATGAAGTTCACTTTCATTGTAGCAAAGCTAGTCATTGAATAAGAAACTGCCCTTTCCTTGACTGCTGACAGTATACTATATAAACTAGACAGTCTGGACACAAAAGAAAAAGACTGTGAAATTTTGCTAAGACAAATAGGACAGTCTTTCAAAATTCCTGCCTCACAGAAAAGTCTGTCAAACATTCTACTCCCTGCAATGCTGGGAAACTTTGGGTGACTGTCTTCGCAGTCATATTTTTCTGTCATTTGTATACTTATGGAAGTTGCAAGCTCTGCACTTCCTGTTTACTCAGGTAATACTGTATCTTCTTGGATTTCAGATAGAGTTAAAGATGAGATGTCATATATATATGAAGGTGATCTAAATGAAATTACCAAATAAAGGGCGAGGCAGTATTGCAGCTGGCCATCTCTAGTCACCAAACAAAGCTTCCAGTACCAGAATTGAGTTACATCTAATTGACTTGTTGGTCAAAGGGTTCCCATGGGAAGACAAAATCTATACAATTCTTTGAGCATGGTAAAGTCAAGATGGTGCCTTCACAGAGATGTAACCCCTATGCCCTAGATTATTTTGTGTATGAAGGTACTCTGCATGCTACCAAAATAAAAATACAAACATCAAGTCAATCACAGCCTTTTATCTGCACTGATCCTGCCTGTAAGACATGCTAGGGCAATGGTGGCACAAAGCTAGTGGGAGCAACCAAACAGTCTCTAATTTGACAAAAGGCCTACTCAATGAGATGGAACCCATACCTGACACTGTCACTGTATGATAACAAATCAGACAATAGATACCCCAGTGACCTAGAATGAGTCCAAATACTCCTGGTCTAAAAACAAACAAAAGAAAAAAAACAACAACAAAGCATAATGATAACTCCTAATGATATTCTGTTATCAGTGCCTTATTCAGCCATCATCAGAGAAACAGTGGATGGATGGAAACAAATACAGAGACTGACAGTTATGCAGAGAACAGGAAACCTTTGAACACTCACTCAGCTCTACATGGGATATCTTCATCAAATCCCTCTTCTCAGAACTCAGAGAACCACATGAAAGAGGAGGCAGAAAAAACCATAAGAGCCAGAAAGGATGGAGATTTTTGTCAGAGACTGCTTGTTCATTTTCTGGCAACCCAGACCCAAATAATCTCACAAAACTATATTAATAACAACACTGTTTGGCCAATGGCTTAGGCATATTCCTACATAGCTCTTATATCTTAAATTAAGTCATTTCTATTATTATATATCTTTGCCATGAGGCTCTTGGTTTACTGGTAAGGTTCTGGCATCCTTCTCTTTTGGCAACTACATGGTGTCTACCTGACTCTACCTTCTTTCTTGTTGTATTTAGTTTAGCTATCCTACCTAGCTCTATTCTGCCCTGCCATAGGCCAAAGCAGATTATTTATTAACCAATGGTAATAAAACATATTCACAGCATACAGAGGGGAATCCCACATCAGGAGATGCCAAACAAAGAAGGCCCTCTAAGTCAACATGATGAAAGGTCATATAAATTCACAGAAATTGAAGCAACACATACAGGGCCTACATAAATCTGCAACAGGCCATCTGCATACATATTGTGGCTTTCAGTTTAGTGTTTTATAAGATTGCTGAGTGTGTATGTGTGAAGGAGTGGACCTTGGATTCTTTGTCTTGAGCTCTTTCTTTGTGTTGCTGTGTCCAAGTTCAATGTGATTTTTTTTATTTATGCTTTATTTTGTTCTATTTTATTATTATCTCTCAGAAACTTTTTCTTTCTAATAAGAGACAGAAAGGGGGTAGACCTGGATGGTAGGGAATGTGTGGAAGAACTTAGAGGAGTAAAAGGAAGGGAAGAATAAACAGTATATATTATATGAAAAAATAATTTATTTTTAATAAAAGTAAAAAAAGATTATTTGATTACAGAGATAAATTTTACCTTTCTGCCCACTTCCTTCCAATCAGTTTGTATGTGGCATGGTTTAATGAACATTTTGGAAATCTCTTTAAAGAAATTACTTTGCTTTTCTTTTATAAACTTCAAGTCCTCAGATTTAAAATATTTGACAATAAAAATTATATACACTACCTATGTACTACAATATGCAATTTACAACTACAATTATATATACACATTTACAATATATAATGATGACTATAATCAGATTACTGTAATATGTTAGATTTCCATAATTTGTTCTTCTTAAAGTGCAAGTTTATGCCCTATTTTAAATGTGTGCTCATTTCCCCACCCAGCAACTCTGGAACCCGGAAACTACAGTTCCACGCTTTATTTCTGTGAATACACATTTCTTTTAAAATTCCACTTATATGTGATGGTATACAGTGTTTGTCTAGCTGTGCCTGATGCCTGTCATTGGCAGAATGGACATGCTGTTCCAAATGGGCAGAATTCCTTCATTAACTATGGCTGATTGTAATTCCAGCTCATGTATTAGTGCATCCCACATCTCTTATTCATTCTTCCACTGACACTGAGGTTGTTTCCTTAAGTTTACCACTGTTACTGATGCTGCCTTGAGAATTGGCTTCTAAAATCTTACCCTCCCTGAGAGGCCTCTGTTCTTTCATTCCTTCAACAGTTATTCAGAATTGATTTTTGTGGAACTTGTTAGTTCATCACTGCTCCTTCGTTTTCTCCTTGAAAACATAGGAATTTAGTTCATAAGCTGCCATCACTAGTGGCAGAGTTGAAATTTGATATTAAGGAGTCCTTAATTTTGTTTCTCTTCACTGCCTTCCAGGCTTACATTTAGCCTGAATGACTCTGGATAGAATCTATTTCCACAATTCTCTATATAAAATTATAAACAGTTGAAAAATCGAAGGTTAATACTTTGAACTTGAAGGAATATACATTCTGATAAAAGGAAATGAATGTAGTTATCTGAGGAAGAAAAATTCCCTTTAATGATACTAAGCAAATGAATTTTCAAGAGGTCATGTGCATGAAAACCAGTATCTCTAGATGCAAAATCTTGGTGAGGGAAATGAATTTAAAAATCTTAAAATTAAAAATTGAACAAGGATAACATCAATGGACATTCAAACTGGATAAGGAAAAACCCACAAGGCTACACCCTACACAAAAGCAACTGAGAAAAGCTAGGAGCTGAAGAGGTGGTCTTGCCCAGGGAAGAACACTCCAGGTGGGGATGCAGTGCTAAAAGGTCAGCCCCTGAAAGCACACACATACATGTAACATTATGCAGGCTGAACAAATTATTTTAGGAGTGTGTGTGTATGGAACAATTAGTAAAATGGGGCTTTAAATCTGAAAGAGAGCAAAGAAATTTATATAGAAGGGTTTGAATGTAGAGAAGCATTATAATTATATTATAATTATAAAAAAATATACAAAAAGTAAAATTGTGTTAATATATAGACTAGCAATTACTCTTGTGGGCATTTGTCCACAAGAAATTTTATATTCCCACACACCTGCACTCTGATGTGCATAACATCTTTTATCCATAATAAACAAAATATAAAAACAACCCTTAAAAAAGTCCATCACTATGTGAATGCTTAAATAGTTGACCACTGAAGCCTCTCCCACCATGAATGCTATCCAGTGACAAACAACTGACTATATAGCCAGTAGAATGGATTTCTAGGAAATGAAATTAAACAAACAAACAAAAAAGAATAAGAAAAAGACGACATGGATCCAGTGGTTTTTATTATCTTAATTTTTTCCAGTCCCCACGCAACTTTCCGTCTCTTCCAGATCTGCTACCCTCCCAGTTGCCCTGCACCCAGAAAAGAGCAAGCCTCCCAGAGACATCCACTGAACATGGGAAAACAAGATACAATAAGACCAGACATAAACTCTCATATGACAGCTAGGTCAGACAGCCCAGCAGAAGGAAAGGGATCACAAAAGCAAGCAAAAGAGACAGAAACACCCCCACTCCCACGCTCAGGAATGCCCCCAAAACACCAAGCCAACAACTATAATATACTTTCATAGGACCTGCACAGACCCATGCAGGCTCCACAACTGCCCCTTCTGTCTCTGTGAACCCCTGTGAGCCCTGCTTAATTGAGTATGCAAGCTGTGCTATCAGGGTATCCTCTACCCTGCTGACTTCTACAATTCTTCTTCACCCGCTTCCCCTAGGATCCCTGAACTCTAAGGGAAGAGATGTGACAAAGATTTCCAACCTGGGATCTCTCTCCACCTAATGTTTGACTGTGAATATCTGCATCTGCTCCTATCATCTAGCTGAAGAAACATCTCTGATGATGACTGCACTAGGCTCTGATCTATGAGTATAGAAGAACATCATTAGGAATCATTTAATCACTATTTATTTGAGTTTATTTATTTATTTATAGATAGTCATGTTTGGTTCATGCCTTTAATCCCAGAACTTGGGAGGCAGATTTCTGTGAGTCTGAGGCAAACCTGGTATACATAGTGGGTTCCAGGACAGTCAAGGCTATGTAGAGAAACCCTGTCTCAAAAATAAAAACAGACAGAAAGGAAGAAAAGAAGAAAGGGAGGGAGGGAGGGTAGGAAGGATGCAACATGGAAATAATTGAATACTTCCTCATTTTTAGTAAATCTCTAGAGCTCAATTTTCCTCTAGTAAGATTAAGAATTGTCTTAGAGGGATCCTAAGCCAAGCTTACTTAATCATGGAAACTCTTTATTTCCCACTAGAACCTTTCCTCAGTAGATCATAATTAAGGCAATGCAGATGAAGGCATTTCTTGAGAAATTAAAGGAAAACATAATTACCCTAACAATTTAAGTTTCATTCAGATTTACAAAACCCAAATAAATTTACAGTTCATAAAGCGAATCTGTAGCATCACATTTTATTGTTATGAACATAGCTCATCTTGTGGATTGTCTAAGATAAGATGCTGCCTAACTAATTGATGTAATTACTTCTTGGAGTTAACCGCATCAGGAACGATTGGTCAAGCTATTGCCATGTCTTTGATGTAGCTGGGCTCCTCTAATCCTCAAGGCCTCTGGGCACAGCAGCTGAGCCTTTTATCTGCTGTGGGTTCTGTCCGGATTTTCCACTAGAGAGGCTGTTTGGATAAAACATCTGGTCCAGACACCATGGAATTTGTCCATGGGAATGTCTATATCTCCAACAAGATCAATTTTGGCTCTGCAGCGAATTTTGGCAGATGAAAAGAGAAACATTTTCCTGTGAAAAGTGAATGGCTTCTGCTCTTGGAAAGCTCAGTGACTGTGAAGCTGTACTGCAACAAATTTGAATCCCTGTGCACCTTTCTCATCTACTTTTTGGCCACAGGGCATATTATTTGAAATACCACTTAGTATCAAAGTTATGGGGGGGGGGGGGAATTTAGCATTCTTTCCTGGCAGCCCCTGTTTTTCTTTTTTAACCTAAGTTTGACATAGTGAGACATATAAGGCAATTAAGTTATTCTGTCATATCATAGCTTAGGTTCAGCTCTTTTTAATCATCTGATACATTTTGTATATAGATGATAGATGGTCTATGAGTACCATTTTTTAAAGAGTTTGACACCAGACAATTTATTTTAGACATATTTAAGTACAGTACAATTTTTTTTTTTTTTGATTTTCAAGACAGGGTTTCTCTGTAGTTTTTGGTGCCTGTCCTGGAAAGTACAGTACAATTTTTGAAATAGTTTTCTGGTAACAATAAACTCAATTGTGTGTGCACTATAAAACTTAAGGCATGACTACATCAAATTCTTTCACAAAATATGTGACCTCTTTATAAATAAGGGTTCTGTGGTTTAAAGGTCTGGAGAAGAATCTTGTGTGGTCTCACATAGATCACCAAGCTGTAAAGCACATGAGACATCTTCCATGTCCCAGGATGGGTTCTTTTGACTGAAAAACAATGTTCAAGACAAAGGTCTAGAGAGGAATAGTGGGATAAATATTAGTCTGAGAGATTCAGGTGTGACCTGGCTCTACAGACAGCACAGATCACTGGGCTGTTAGCTGCATCCATTCCCTGCCATTTGGGAGAAAAATCAACATATTTTCTGTTAAGAAGACAGTCCAGTGAAAAAAATGTGCTGGGATTTTGATGGGGATTGCATTGAATCTATAGATTGCTTTTGGTAAGATTGTCATTTTTGCTATATCAGTTCTATCTATCCAAGAGAAAAGAATTTTTTTTTCATTTTCTGATATCTTCTTCAATTTATTTCTTCAAAGACTTAAAGTTCTTGTTATACAGCTCTTTCCCTAGTTTGGTTAGAGTTTCCCCAACAAATTTTATGCTATTTGTGGCTATTGTGAAGGGTGATGTTTCTATCTTTTATCAGTCTATTTATCACTTGTATATAATAGGGCTACTGATTTTTTTAGTTAATCTTCTGTCCTGCCACATTACTGAAGAAGTTTATCAGTTGTAGGAGTTCCGTGGTAGAATTTTTGGGGTCATTTATGTATAGTATCATATCATCTGCAAATAGCAAAAGTTGACTTCTTTCTTTCCAATTTGTATCCCCTTCATCTTCTCTTGTTGCCTTACCCATTCTAGCTAGAACTTCAAGTTTAGTTGTTAAAATGCTTGCTCTGCAAACATGAGAATTTGAGTCTAGTTTTCGGCACCTGCATAAGATGCCAAGCACAGTGGGGGAATGTCTGTAGTCCCAGTACTAAAGAGGATTCTCCTGGGGATGCTGGCCAGCATAGTTTAGCCAATCAGTAAGTTCTGAATTCAGAGGAAAATGCTGCCTCAAAAACATAAGGTAGAAAAGCAATCGAGGAAGATCTCATCCATCATCCTCTGGCCTCCACATGCACATAACCCCACATACTTGTACCTTTTACACACATACAAAGTGTCTCAGAAGGGTGTAAAACCATGGTGTCTTCCCTACAACATTCAATGGTCATGTTTTCCTCCAATTTTAGATCGGTTAATCTTTTATTTGGGTGTTGGATAAAAATAGCTGGTTCATGTTCAGGATCTATGTCACACAATCCACACACATTGTATCTAGAATTGCATCTGCTGCAGAAAATCACATAAGAGGAAGGGGAGAACTGATACAGACAACTGAGCAAAAACTCAATCCCCATCTCATGTCCCCTGGAGGAGATAAATGGAAATTCCCTCAGAAGATTGGCTTGTACTGGTATTCTGTCTTAGATACTTTTCTACGGCTGTGCTAAGACACCATGGCCAAGGCAACTTATAGAAGACAGAGTTTCTTTGGAGCTAATAATTTCATAGGGTTGGAGTCATGATCATCATCACAGAGAGTATGGCAGAAAGCAGGCAGGAAAGGCTCTGGAGCAGTAGCTAAAAGCTTGTGTCTTTTTTAAATTGCTTTTATTGAGCTATATATTTTTCTTCACTCCCCTTCCTTCCTCTCCCCTCCCTTACTACCCTCTCCAATGATCACTATTTACTCAGGAGATCTTGTCTTTGTCTACTTCCCATGTAGAGTATGATATTTGTCTTTCTGGGTCTGAGTTACCTAAGTAAATATGATATTTTCTAGATCCATCCATTTGCCCTCAAATTTTAAGATGTCATTATTACTTTGTGTGTGTGTGTGGGGGGGGTGTATGTGTGTGTGTGTGTGTGTGGTACTCTGTTGGGAAAATTTACCACATTTTCCTTATCCATTTTTTGGTCGAGGGGCATTTAGGTTGTTTCCAGGTTCTGGCTATGACAAATAATGCTGTTATGAACATATGCACATGTCCTTGCAGTATAATTGAGCATCCTTTAGGTATATAATCAAAAGTGCTGTTTCTGGGTCTTGAGGAATATTTTTTTCCTAATTTTCTGAGAAATCACTATACTGATATCCAAAGTGGCTGCACCAGTTTGCACTCCCACCAGCAATGGAGGAGTGTTCTCTGTACCCCACATCCTCTCCAGCATACGCTGTCATCAGTGTTTTTCATCTTGGTCATTCTAATAAGTGTAAGATGGAATTTCAGAGTTCTTTCGATTTGCATTTCTCTGATGGCTAAGGATATAGAACATTTCTTTTTTTTAATTAATTTATTTATTTATTTAATTATTAAAGATTTCTGCCTCTTCCCCACCACCATCTCCCATTCCCCCCCTCCCCCAATCAAGTCTTCCTCCCTCCTCAGCCCAAAGAGCAAGCAGGTTTCCCTGCCCTGTGGGAGGTCCAAGGACCACCCACCTCCATCCAGGTCTATTAAGGTGAGCATCCAAACTACCTAGGCTCCCACAAAGCCATTACGTGCAATAGGATCAGGAACCCATTGCCATTGTTCTTCAGTTCTCAGTAGTCCTCATTGTCCATTATGTTCAGCGAGACCGGTTTTGTCCCATGCTTTTTCAGACCCCGGCCAGCTGGCCTTGGTGAGTTCCCGATAGAACATCCCCATTGCCTCAGTGTGTGGGTGCACCCCTCGCGGTCCTGAGTTCCTTGCTCATGCTCTCTCTCTTTCTGCTCCTCCTTTGGATCGTGAGACTTCAGAGACCAACACTGGAGCACTGGACTGAAGAACATTTCTTTAAGAGACTTTTAACCATTTTAGATTCCACTGTTGAAAGTTCTCTGTTTAGGTCTGTACCCCATTTTTATTGGATTATTTGGTCTTTTGATGACCAATTTCTTGAGTTCTTTGTATATTTTGGAGATCAGACCTCTGTTGATGGGGTTTGTTAAGATCTTTTCCCATTCTGTAGGGTACCAATTTGTCTTTTGACCATGTCCTTTGCTTTACAAAAGCTTCTCAGTTTCGGGATGTCCCATTTATTAACTGTTTCTCTCAGTGTCTGTGCTACTGGGGTTATACTTAACAAGTGGTCTCCTGTGCCAATGCATTCAAGTATACTTCACACTTTCTCTTCTATGAGGTTCAGTGTGGTTGGTATTATGTTGAGATCTTTGATTCATTTGGACTTGAGTTTTGTATATGGGAATAGATGTAGATCTATTTTCATTTTTCTACACATTGATATCCAGTTATACCAACAACATTTATTGAAAATGCTTTCTTTTTTCCATTTTATATTTTTGGTTTTATGTCATAAATCAGGTATTCAGAGATGTGTGGTCTTTGATTCAGTTCCTTTGGTCCTACTCTCTGTTTTTGTGCCAATACCAGGCTGTTTTCATTATTGTAGCTCTGCAGTAGAGTTTGAAGTCAGGGATTGTAATGCCTCCAGAAGTTCCTTTATTGTACAGGATTGTTTTGGCTATCCTGTATTTTTTCGTTTTTCCATATGAAGTTGTGTATTGTTCTTTTGAGGTCTGTGAAGAATTTTGCTTGAATTTTGATGAGCATTGAAATGAGTCTTAAGCTTGCTTTTGGTAAGATTGCCATTTTTACTATGCTATTTCTACCTACCCAAGATTATGGGAGATCTATTTTCTGGTTTCTTCTTCAACTTCTTTCTTCAAAGATATAAAGTTCTTTTTATAGAGGTCTTCCACTTCCTGGGTTAAATTTATTCCAAGATATTTTATGTTATTTGTGACTATTATGATGGGTGATATTTCTATAATTTCTTTCTCAGCTGCTTATCATCTGTGTAAAGGAGGGCTATTGATTTTTTTTTTTTAGTTAATCTTGTATCCTGCTACATTACTGAAGGTGTTTATGAGTTGAAGAAGTTCCTTGTTAGAATTTTTGGAGTCACTTATGTAAATTATCATATCATCAACAAATAATGAGAGTTTGACTTCTTCCTTTCTGATTTGTATCCCCTTGGTCTCCTTTTGTTGTCTTATTGCTCAAGGTAGAACCTAAAGTCCTGTATTGCATAGATTAGAGAGAGTGGACGATCTTGTCCTTGTTCCTGATTTCAATGGGATTATTTTGAGTTTCTCTCCATTTAGTTTGATGTTGGCTATTGGCTTGCTGTATGTTGTCTTTATTATATTTAGGTATGTTCCTTGTATCCCTGCCCTCTTTGAGTCCTTTATCATGAAGGGGTGTTATATTTTGTGAAAGGGTTTCAGCAACTAATGAGATGATCATGTGAGGTTTTTTTCCAGTTTGTTTATGTGGTGAATTATATATACAGATTTTCATATGTTGAACCATCCCTGCATCTTTAGGATAAAGCTGACTTGATGATTATGGTGGTTGATTTTTCTGATGTGTTCTTGGATTCGGTTTACTAAATATTTTTGCATCAATGTTCATGAGTGAGATTGGTCTGTCATTCTCTTTCTTACTAATGTATTTGTGTGGTTTGTGTATCAGGGTAATTTTAGCTTCGCAAAAACAGTTTGGCAATGTTCCTTCTGTTTCTATTGTGTGGAACAATTTGAGGAGTATTGGTATTAGTTCTCTGAAAATCTTGTAGAATTCTGCACTGAAATCATCTGACCCTGGGATTTTCATTAGAAGATTTGATGACTGTTTCTATTTCTTCAGCAGTTATAGGTCTATTTAATTTGCTTATCTGGTCTTGATTTAACTTTGGTAAGTTATATTTATCCAGAAACTTGTCCATTTTTTTAAGTTTTCCAATTTTGTGGAGTACAGGTTTTCAAAATATGACCTAATGATTCTCTGGATTTTCTTTGTGTCTCTTGTTATGTTCCCCATTTTCATTTTTTATTTTTTTAACTTGGATATTCTCTCTCTGCCTTTTGGTTAGCTTGAATAAAGTTTTGTCTATTTTTTTGATTTTCTCAAAGAACCAACTCTGTCTCATTGGTTCTTTGTATTGTTTTCTTTGCTTCTATTTTGTTGATTTCATCTTTCAATTTGATTATTTTCTGCTGTCTAATCCTTATGGGCAAGTTTGCTTCTTTTTGTTCTAAATTTTTCATGTGTTCTGTTAACTCACTAGTGTGGGATTTTTCCAGGTTCTTTATGTAGGCATTTAGTGCTATAAACTTTCCTCTTAACACTGCTTTCTTTGTGCCCATAAATTTGTGTATGTTGTGTGTCATTTCACTGAATTTTAGGGAGTATTTAATTTCTTCTTTTATTTTTTCCTTGACCAAACTGATGATTCATGTGAGCATCGTTTGATTTCCACAAATTTGTGGGCTTTCTGGAATTAGTTTTGCTGTTCAGTTCTAATTTTAATCCATGGTGACCCAATAAGATACATGGGGTTCTTCCAATTATTTGTGTCTGTTGAGGATTGTTTTGTTACCTAGTATGTGGTCAGTTTTTGAGAAGGTTCCATGAGGTGCTGAGAAGAAGGTATATTCTTTTATGTTTGGATGGAATGTTCTATAGATATTAAGTCAATTTGATTCAAAACATCTGTTATTTCCCTGTTAATTTTCTGTCTGCCAGACCTGTCCAGTGGTGAGAGTGGGGTGCTGAAGTCTCCTATTATTAGGGTACAGGGTTTAATTTGTGGTTTAAGTTTTAGTAGTATTTCTTTTACATCTGAGGGTTTGTTTGTATGTGGGGCACAAACATTCAGAATTGAGATTTCTTCTTGATAATTTTTCCTGTGACTAATATGAAATGTCCTTCTTTGTCTCTTTTGATTGATTTTAGTTTTTTAGATACTAGGATAGCTACACAAGTTTGTTTCTTAGGTCCATTTGATTGGGAAATTTTTCCCTACCCTTTATTCTGAGGTGATGTCTGTCTTTGATGTTGAGGTGTGTTTATGTATGCACCAGAAGGATGAATTCTGTTCTCATTCTGTTAGCCTGTGTCATTTTATAGATGAGTTGACTCCATTTATATCAAGGGACATTAATGACCAGTGATTACTGGGTTTTTGGTGATATTATTGTGTGTGTTTTCCCCTTCTTTGGGATTTTCTGTTGTGAGATCATCTATTGTCTGTGTTTTTGTGGATGTAGCTAACTTCCTTGGGTTAGAGTACTTTATGTAGAGCTGGGTTTGTGGCTAGGTATTGGTTAAATCTGGTTCTGTCATGTAATATCTTGTTTTTTCCATCTATGGTGATTGAAAGTTTTGCTGGGTACTGTAGTCTTGGCTAGCATCCATAATCTCTTCGTGTCTGTATATCACTTAACCAGGACTTTGTGGCTTTCATTATTTCCATGGAGAAGTTAGGTGTTTTTCTGATAGGTCTGCCTTTATATGTTACTTGGCCTTTTTCCATTGCAGCTTTTAATATTCTTTTTTTATTCTGTATGTTTAGTGTTTTGATTATTATGTGGTGAGGGGGCTTGCTTTTTGATCCAGTCTATTTGATGTTCTATCAGTCTCTTTCATCTTCATATGCATATCTTTCTTTATTTTAGGAAATATTTCTTTTATAATTTTATTGAATATATTTTCTGTACTTTTGAGTTGGACTTCTCCTTTTATCCCTGTTATTCTTTTTTTTTTTTTTTTTTTTTTTTTTTTTTTTTTTTTTATTCTTTTTTAATTAAAATTTCCACCTGCTCCCCGTTTCCCATTTCCCTCCCCTCCTCCCAAATATTGCCCCCTCCCCCCACTCCCCTCCCCCTATCCCCACTCCTCTTCTCCTCCCCCCACACCATTCCCCCTCCCTCTCGATACTGAAGAGCAGTCCAAATTCTCTGCCCTGCGGGAAGACGAAGGTCTTCTATCTACGTCCAGGAAGGTGAGCTTCTAAACAGGCTAAGCTCCCACAAAGCCAGTTCATGTATTAGGATTGAAACCTAGTGCCATTGTCCTTGGCTTCTCATCAGTCTTCGTTGACCGCCATGCTCAGAGAGTCCGGAATCAACCCATGCTTATTCAGTCCCAGATCAGCTGGCCTTGGTGGGCTCCTAATAAATCAGTTCCACTGTCACAGTGGGTGGGTGCATCCCTCGTGGTCCTGATTTTTTGCTCTTGTTCTCCCTCCTTCTGCTCCTCATTTGGACCTTAAGAGCTCAGACCGTTGCTCCAAATTGAGACTCTGTCTCTACCTTGATCCATCGCCCGATGAAGGTTCTAAGGTGATATGCAAGATATTCATCAGTATAGGATAGGGTCATTTCAGGTTCCCTCTCCTTAGTTGCCCAAGGTACCAGCTGGGGACATATTCCTGGACACCTGCGAACCCCTCTAGAGTCAAGTCTCTTGCCAACCCTAAGATGGCTCCCTTAGATAGGATATATACTTCGCTGCTCCCGTATCCATCCTTCCTATATCCCAACCATCCCAATCCCCCGAGCTCCTCCCATCCTCCCCTTCTCATATTTCTCATCCCATTTCCCCTTTGCCCCATGCCACCTCACCCGCAAGTTCCCATTTTTTGCCCTGCAATCTTGTCTACTTCCCCCTCTCCATGCGGATGACTATATGATTTTCTTTGGGTTCACTTTCTTATTTAACTTCTATAGGATCGCACATTATATGCTTAATGTCTTTTACTTATGGCTAGAAACCGATTATGAGTGAGTACATCCCATGTTCCTCTTTTTGGGTCTGGGATACCTCACTCAGGATAGTGTTTTCTATTTCCATCCATTTGCACGCAAAATTCGAGAAGTCATTGTTTTTTACTGCTGAGTAGTACTCTAATATGTATATATTCCACACTTTCTTCATCCATTCCTCCATTGAAGGGCATCTAGGTTGTTTCCAGGTTTTGGCTATTACAAACAATGCTGCTATGAACATAGTTGAACAGATACTTTTGTCATTTGATGTAGCATCTCTTGGGTATATTCCCAATAGTGGTATTACTGGATCTTGGGGTAGGTTGATCCCTAATTTCCTGAGAAATCGCCACACTGATTTCCAAAGTGGTTGCACAAGTTTGCATTCCCACCAGCAATGAATGAGTGTGCCTCTTTCTCCACAACCTCTCCAGCAAAGGCTATCATTGGTGTTTTTGATTTTAGCCATTCTGACAGGTGTAAGATGGTATCTCAAAGTTGTTTTAATTTGCATTTCCCTTATCGCTAAGGAGGTTGAGCATGACCTTAGGTGTCTTTTGGCCATTTGAATTTCTTCTGTTGAGAATTCTCTGTTCAGATCAGTGCCCCATTTTTTTATTGGGTTCATTAGCATTTTAAAGTTTAGTTTCTTGAGTTCTTTATATATTTTGGTGATCAGACCTTTGTCTGTTGCAGGGTTGGTGAAGATCTTCTCCCAGTCAGTGGGTTGCCTTTTTGTCTTAGTGACAGTGTCCTTTGCTTTACAGAAGCTACTCAGTTTCAGGAGGTCCCATTTATTCAATGTTGCCCTTAATGTCTGTGCTGCTGGGGATAAACGTAGGAAGTGATCTCCTGTACCCATATGTTGTAGAGTACTTCCAACTTTTTCTTCTATCAGGTTCAGTGTGTTCAGACTAATATTGAGGTCTTTAATCCATTTGGACTTGAGTTTTGTGCATGGTGATAGATATGGATCTATTTTCATTCTTCTACACGTTGACAACCAGTTCTGCCAGCACCATTTGTTGAAGATGCTCTCTTTTTTCCATTGAATACTTTTAGCTCCTTTATCAAAAATTAGGTGTTCATAAGTTTGTGGGTTTAAATCAGGGTCTTCTACTCGGTTCCATTGATCGACTTCTCTGTTTTTATGCCAATACCAAGCTGTTTTCAGTACTGAGGCTCTGTAATAGAGTTTGAGGTCAGGGATGGTAATGCCTCCAGACGATCCTTTATTATATAAGATTGTTTTGGCTATCCTGGGTTTTTTGTTTCTCCATATAAAGTTGATTATTGTCCTCTCAAGATCTGTGAAGAATTTTGATGGGATTTTAATGGGGATTGCATTGAATCTATAAATTGCCCTTGGTAGAATTGCCATTTTTACTATGTTGATCCTCCCTATCCAAGAGCAAGGGAGATCCTTCCATTTTCTGGTATCCTCCTCAATTTCTTTCTTCATTGACTTAAAGTTCTTGTCAAATAGATCCTTTACTTCCTTGGTTAGGGTTACCCCAAGATATTTTATGCTATTTGTGGCTATCGTGAAGGGTGATGCTTCTCTGATTTCCATCTCTGCTTCCTTATCCTTTGTGTATAGGAGGGCAACTGATTTTTTGGAATTGATCTTGTATCCTGCAACGCTACTAAAGGTGTTTATCAGCTGAAGGAGTTCTTTGCTGGAGTTTTTGGGGTCGCTTATGTACACTATCATATCGTCTGCAAATAATGAAAGTTTAACTTCTTCCTTTCCGATTTGAATCCCTTTGATCCCCTTATGTTGTCTTATTGCTATTGCTAGAATTTCAAGCACTATATTAAAGAGGTATGGAGAGAGTGGACAACCTTGTCGTGTTCCTGATTTTAGTGGAATAGCTTTGAGTTTCTCTCCATTTAATTTGATGTTAGCTGACGGCTTGCTATAAATAGCTTTTATTATATTTAGGAACGACCCTTGTATTCCTAATCTCTCTAAGACCTTTATCATAAAGGGATGTTGAATTTTGTCAAATGCTTTTTCCGCATCTAATGAAATGATCATATGGTTTTTTTCTTTCAGATTATTTATATGATGGATTACATTGATAGATTTTCGTATGTTGAACCAGCCCTGCATCTCTGGGATGAAGCCTACTTGATCATAATGGATAATTTTTCTAATGTGTTCTTGGATTCGGTTTGCCAGTATTTTATTGAGTATTTTTGCGTCGATGTTCATGAGTGAGATTGGCCTGTAGTTCTCTTTCTTGGTTGTGTCTTTGTGTGGTTTTGGTATCAGAGTAACTTCAGCTTCATAAAAGGAATTTGGCAATGACTTCTCTGTTTCAATATTGTGAAATACATTAAGGAGTATAGGTATTAGGTCTTCTTGGAAGTTCTGGTAGAATTCTGCATTAAAGCCGTCTGGACCTGGGCTTTTTTTGGTGGGAAGGTTTTTTATAACAACTTCTAATTCTTCGCGACTAACGGGTCTATTTAGATTGTTCACCTGGTCCTGGTTTAACTTTGGTATATGGTACTTATCTAAAAAAGTGTCCATTTCTTTTACATTTTCCAATTTTGTGGCATACAGGTTTTTGTAGTAAGATCTAATGATTCTCTGAATTTCGTCTGTGTCTGTGGTTATGTCTCCCTTTTCGTTTCTGATTTTGTTAATTTGCGTATTCTCTCTCCGCCGTTTGATTAGTTTGGATAGGGGGTTATCAATCTTATTGATTTTCTCCAAGAACCAGCTTTTTGTTTCATTGATTCTTTGGATTGTTTTCTGTGTTTCTATTTTGTTGATTTCAGCCCTCAATTTGATTATTTCCAGTCTTCTACTTCTCCTAGGTGAGTCTGCTTCTTTTCTTTCTAAAGCTTTAAGGTGGGCTATTAGGTCTCCAATGTGTGCTTTCTCCGTTTTCTTTATGTGGGCACTTAATGCTATGAACTTTCCTCTTAGCACTGCTTTCATAGTGTCCCATAGGTTTGAGTATGATGAGTCTTCGTTTTCATTGAATTCAAGAAAGACTTTAATTTCTTTCTTTATTTCTTCCTTGATCCAGGTGTGGTTCAGTAGTTGACTGTCCAATTTCCATGAGTTCATAGGCTTTCTGGGGATAGCATTGTTGTTGAATTCTAACTTTAATCCATGGTGATCTGATAAGACACAGGTGGTTACCGATATTTTTTTGTAACTGTGTAAGTTTGCTTTGTTACCGAGTATGTGGTCTATTTTCGAGAAGGTTCCATGAGCTGCAGAGAAGAAGGTATATTCTTTCTTATTTGAGTGGAATGTTCTATAGATGTCTGTTAAGTCCATTTGATTCATTACCTCCCTTAATCCTCTTATTTCTCTGTTAGGTTTCTGTCTGATTGACCTGTCCATTGGTGAGAGAGGAGTGTTGAAATCTCCTACTATTAGTGTGTGTGGTTTGATGACTGCCTTGAGTTTTAGTAACGTTTCTTTTACATAAGTGGGTGCTTTTATATTAGGGGCATAGATATTCAGGATTGAGACTTCATCCTGGTGAATTGTTCCTGTTATGAGTAAAAAATGTCCATCTCCATCTCTTTTGATTGATTTTAGTTTGAAGTCAACTTTCTTAGAAATTAGTATGGCCACACCTGCTTGTTTCTTAGGTCCGTTTGCTTGATAAACCTTTTCCCAGCCCTTTACTCTGAGTAGATGTCTGTCTTTGTGGTTGAGGTGTGTTTCTTGTAAGCAGCAGAATGTTGGATCCTGTTTTCGTATCCAATCTCTTAGCCTGTGCCTCTTTATAGGTGAGTTGAGTCCATTGATATTAAGTGATATTAATGACCAGTGGTTGTTAACTCCAGTCATTTTTCCTTTCTTTCCTTCTTTCCTTTGGTAGTAGAGTTTGTGTGTTTCCCTTCTTCAAGTTGTGCTGGTGAAGGGTCATTAGATGTCTGAGTTATTGTGGGCATTGTTGGACTCCTTGGTTTGTGATTTTCCTTCAATTACTTTCTGAAGGGCTGGATTTGTGGCTACGTATTGTTTAAATTTGTTTTTATCCTGGAAAATTTTGTTTTCTCCATTTATAGTGAACGAAAGCTTGGCTGGGTATAGAAGTCTGGGCTTGCATCCATGGTCTCGTAGTTTCTGCAGTATATCTATCCAGGACCTTCTGGCTTTCATGGTTTCCATAGAGAAATCAGGTGTAAGTCTGATAGGTTTACCTTTATAGGTAACTTGACCTTTTTCCTTTGCAGCTCTTAATATTCTTTCTTTATTCTGTATGTTTTGTGTTTTGATTATTATATGACGAGGAGATGTTTTTTTTTGATCCAGTCGATTTGGTGTTCTGTATGCTTCTTGGACCTTCAAAGGAATATCTTTCTTAAGGTTGGGAAAGTTTTCTTCTATAATTTTATTAAATATATTTTCTGGACCATTGAGCTGTAGATCTTCTCCTTCTTCTATCCCTATTATTCTTAAGTTTGGTCTTTTTATTGTGTCCCAGATTTCCTGAATGTTTTGTGATGAGAATTTGTTGGTTATGCTGTTTTCTTTGATGAGAGTGTTTATTTTCTCTATGGTATCTTCAGTGTCTGAGATTCTTTCTTCTATCTCTTGTAATCTGTTGGTGGTACTTGTCTCTGTAGTTCCTGTTCGTTTATTCAAATTTTCCATCTCCATCCTTCCCTCGGTTTGTGTTTTCTTTATTACTTCCACTTCATTCTTCAAGTCTTGAACCGTTTCCCTTACCTGTTTGATTACTTTTTCTTGTTTCTCTTGGTTTTCTTGGGTATCTTTGAGAGATTTATTCATTTCCTCTACCTTTTTGTTTGTAATCTCTAATTGGTTGTGGCAGTTTTTCACCTCCTGTTTAAGGTCCTCTATTATTTTCATAAAATTCACTTTTGAGTCGAATTCTTCTAATTCTTCTGGATTAGGGTGTACACTTCTCATTTCGGGATTCCTGGATCCTGGTGATGTCACGTTGCCTTTCAAGTTGTTGGGGGAATTCTTGCATTGGCGCCTGCCCATCTTTTCCTTCAAATGGAGCCAGGAGAGGCCTGATGTCTTGGACCAGTCTTTGCTGTGACTAACTCTCTAGGTGTATCTCCTCAGTGTAGGGGCAGGAACCGTTCTCTTCCAGGTGAACTCCTCAACACCAAAACATGGATGCGTGGTATTCCAATGACACGCGTAAAGAAGGCCGAATGCAAGGGGTCGGGCGGGGTCAAGTAGAACACAGGCGACACTGCAGTACAAGCTGGAGGTGCCTGCGCTCCCTTTCGGGGGTTGCTGAGGCCTGCCCGCTAGGCAGGCACTCACTGCTCTGGTTGGGTATCCTTAGTGTAGGGGCGTTTGTGCTCTCTACCGGGACCGTCCGCCCCAGGATAGTACACACTCACCCGTCCCGATGAAACTTCTGGCACCTACACAGGAACTCCTGGATGCCCCAATGAGCCAGGGACTAAGGGAAGTAGGGCGCAGGCAGAGCAGGTCCAGGAGATCACAGCAGAGACTGCAGCCCCAGCAGCGGGGGCCCGCTTTCCCTGGCGGGGACCTTGAGGCCTGCCCTCTAGTCAGGCACTCACTGGTCTGGGCTGGTAGCCTTAGTGAAAGGGCAGGAAACTGTTCCACAGCTAAGGACCTTGCAGACAAGGCAGGCTTGGGGGTGGGGGTGGGGGCGGGTGTGTAGGAGAGAAAGCCTTGCAGCAGGAGCTGGGGGAGGGGTGTTTGTGCTCTCTACCGGGACCGTCTGCCCCAGGATAGCACACACTCACCCGTCCCGATGAAACTTCTCGGCACCTACACAGGAACTCCTGGATGCCCCAATGAGCCAGGGACAAAGGGAAGTAGGGCGCAGGCAGAGCAGGTCCAGGAGATCACAGCAGAGACTGCAGCCCCAGCAGCGGGGGCCCGCTTTCCCTGGCGGGGACCTTGAGGCCTGCCCTCTAGTCAGGCCCTCACTACTCTGGGTTGGTAGCCTCAGTGAAAGGGCAGGAAACTGTTCCACAGTAAAGGACCTTGCAGACAAGGCAGGCTTGGGGGTGGGGGTGGGGGGCGGGTGTGTAGGAAAGAAAGCCTTGCAGCAGGAGCTGGGGGGGGGGGGGCGTTTGTGCTCTCTACCGGGACAGTGCGCCCCAGGATAGCACACACTCACCCATCCAGATGGGACTTCTCAGCACCTATGCAGGGATTCCTGGTGGCCCCAATGAGCCAGGGACCAAGGGAAATAGGGGGCAGGGAGAGCAGGTCCAGGAGATCACAAGCAGAGACTGCAACCCCAGCAGCAGGGGCCTGCTTCCCCTGGCGGGGACCTTGAGGCCTGCCCTCTAGTCAGGCACTCACTGGTCTGGGCTGGTAGCCTTAGTGAAAGGGCAGGAAACTGTTCCACAGCTAAGGACCTTGCAGACAAGGCAGGCTTGGGGGTGGGGGTGGGGGCGGGTGTGTAGGAGAGAAAGCTTTGCAGCAGGAGCTGGGGGAGGGGCGTTTGTGCTCTCTACCGGGACCGTCTGCCCCAGGATAGCACACACTCACCCGTCCCGATGAAACTTCTCGGCACCTACACAGGAACTCCTGGATGCCCCAATGAGCCAGGGACAAAGGGAAGTAGGGCGCAGGCAGAGCAGGTCCAGGAGATCACAGCAGAGACTGCAGCCCCAGCAGCAGGGGCCCGCTTTCCCTGGCGGGGACCTTGAGGCCTGCCCTCTAGTCAGGCCCTCACTACTCTGGGTTGGTAGCCTCAGTGAAAGGGCAGGAAACTGTTCCACAATAAAGGACCTTGCAGACAAGGCAGGCTTGGGGGTGGGGGTGGGGGCGGGTGTGTAGGAGAGAAAGCTTTGCAGCAGGAGCTGGGGGAGGGGCGTTTGTGCTCTCTACCGGGACTGTCCGCCCCAGGATAGCACACACTCACCCGTCCCGATGAAACTTCTCGGCACCTACCTATCCCTGTTATTCTTAAGTTTGGTCTTTTCATGGTGTCCCATATTTCCTGGATATTTTATGTTAAGTTTTTGTTAGATTTAATGATTTCTTTGACTAATGAGTCTATTTCCTCTATTGTTCCTTTAGTGCTTGATTTTATCTCTTCCATCTCTTGTATTCTGTTGTTTATGCTTGTATTTGTGATTCTTCATTATTTTCTCATATTTTCCATTTCCATAATTTTTTTGATTTATGTTTTCTTTATTGTGTTTATTTTGATTTTCAAGTCTTGAATAGTTTTGTTCATAAGTATAATTGCTTTTTCTTGGTTTTCTTTAAGGAATGTGTTAATTTTTTTCTAATTTTTTTGTTTGTCTTTTCCTCCATTTCTTTGAGGAAATTTTTCATTCCTTTAGGGGCCTCAAACATTCATTCTCCTAAAGTTATTTTTGGGTCATTTTCTTCTGTGTCATCTATATTTGGGTGTTCAAGTCTTGCTGTTACAGAGCCACTAGTTTTTGTGGGTGTTGTACTGCTTTTTGTAGTATTGAATATCTTCTTACCTTGTCTACCCATCTTTCCCTCTCCTTGCTGTAGTTGGGGCTATTTCACTGGTTATCTATCTTCCAGGTGCCAGTGGATCCAAGGCTCAGATTGTTGCTCCCCATGGTGCAGTCAGGGTCACAGTTCTAGTCACCCTGGAGGTCACTCAGTGTTCCTGGAGGTCGTTCAGTACTCTCAGGTATCACTCTGCAATCCTAGAGATTGTTTGGGTCTGCTCCTACAGAGGTTGCTTGTTGGAGTTACTCCCACTGAGGTTGCTGCCTTGTGCCTGATCCAGCAGCGGTCACTGGCTCAGGCCTGCTCCCACAGAGGTCCCTGGCTTGGGCCCAGTCCTGCAGAGGATTCTGGGTCAGGCCTGTTCCCTCAGTGGTCATTCCCTTGCACCTGCTCCTGTGGAGGTCACTGCCTCAGACTTGTACTTGTAGAGGTTACTTCCTCAAGCCTCCTCCTGTGGGTATCACTGAGATCCCTGGCTCAGACCTGCTTGGTGGAGGTCACTGCCTCAGACTTGTTCCCATAGATATCCCTGGCTTGGACCTGCTTTCGCAGAGGTCCCTCGCTTGGGCCCCATTCCACAGAGGTCTCTGGTTCAGTTCTGTTCCCTTGGAGGTCCCTGACTTACATCTGGTCCTGCAGAGGTCTCTGGCTCAGACCTGCTCCCACAGTGGTTGCTCCCTTGAATCAGCTCCTGTAGAGGTCACTGCCTCAGTGTTGGGGGCTGTGGACCCCCGGACCCTGAATTTTCTGTGACCCCTTGCCTGCCTGAGTAAACATGCTTGCAGTTGCTTTGAGCAAACAATTTGTTTTCCTGTTTTGCATCTGCTCTGAGCATGAGACCCTCAGGAGTTCCTGGTGGCTGGGGATTAGTTTCTAGTGGGCTGGCAGCTAAGAGTTGGGTCATGGCTATTAGTCAAGGAGACCCTATATAAGCTGCCCTGGAACACAGTAAAGTTGACATTCTTGATTCAAGGGGGGCATTCTTGGCATTCTTGTTTCGAGGACGACCCATGTCTCTGTCCCTGTGTCTGTCTGTGTGTATATTTATGTGTGTCAATCTTCAGCCCCTTGCCTTGCTAGCAAACAGTACTGTGCCATAGTGCATAGCATGTAGAACAGTAGTACATTCTATACTTGAGTGACCTCAGACCTGCTCCTTCAGAGGTCACTCAAGTATTACATTTTTATTAAGATCAGTTTCATAGTGCTCTCTTTTGAATGTGCATGGTCGCTAATTCGATATCTGTCTACAGAATCTTTTACTTCGTCTTTTTCTTTAAAAAGAAATATGCTGTATTGATCTCAATATGTAGTCCACATACTGGCCTCAGACTCATAGCAATCCAAGTGGTAGACTTACAGGTACCGGCTAGCATGCATGGCCAGAAATGTCTTTTAAGCAGTTAGTGATAGAATGGCTTCTGTTTCTAACTCTAAATTCTAAAAGTCCTTGCAGAAAAAGAGAACAAAATTCCCCTTGTGACTGATAGGATCAAAAGGGATATAAAGCTCACTTATAGGTTTAGTTCATAACATAATTTCAGAAATCTCACAACATGAAAATATGACATATGTAAATAACCTGTACAACTGAATGGTGTCTCATTTCATGTGGTAAGTTATTTGATCAATTAAAATTCCTAAATGCCTTGACATTCTCTAACACCATCTACACTATAAATTTACAGTGAATTCACTTAGAGATATTGGAATGGGTTAAGAGATAAGAGTGCTTGAGAATTGACTGACTGGCACTGGGATCTAGAGAGAGGGTCACACAAAGCCACTCCTCTTACCTAAGGGTCAGCTTTCAGACTTTCCAAATGTCCCAATGCAAGACCTGAGCTGTGATGCTAATATGAGAACCCTGATGATCCATGCTCCAGTTTGTATTCAGTTGTCCTTAGATTTGGGCTTGTTTGTTTGTTTAAGGGGCAGACTGTAAGGTAGGGTTAGAAACATTGTAGTTAATGAAGTGCTAAGCATCACTCTGGGATATTGAGCTTGGTGCTGCCTGAAGCTTCCTGGTTGTCTGAAACACATGCTAACTCAGATATTTACATATTTTTAGTTATCTGAAGCACAGACTACTTCAGTCATCCGAAGAAATGTCCTCTTTGCTAACATCTGTAATTCCAGTGATTGACTTGGAGGCTATGTGCTCCAGCCAAATAGGAAGGAAAAGGTGATGCCATGGAAATTCTAAGTCTGTAAGTTTGAAGGGAATTTTTTCTCTTTAAGAAACCAAGGGTCTCAGGTTCAAATCAGAGGCATTTGAAGTACAGCAAGTGGCTGCAATTGAGTGCACTGTTTTTAACAAGTGACTCACTGTAGAGCATCTGTCTTCCTTAAAGGAACTCAATATTAATGTTATTCTTCACCAAAATTTTACTTCTGAACATGTAAGTGTTTAATGATTATCTCAAAAAATAACGTTTTAAATTTCCGCTTAAATGTACTATATTAATAGCATGTCATAGTAATACATTTTATCAGTTACATTTCTCAAAATAAAACCAATAAGAATTGAAAACAGGCAAAAGAAGGCTGCTAAAGCTTTTCTGAGGGTGTGTTGATTAGCTTACCACACCATCAAGGGATATCGGTAATAGCATAGGCTTGATCCTGATGGAGATGTCAGGGTCTGGAGGAGAGGGTGCGCAGACAAACCTTCAGACCAAGACACTGAGTGCTCAGCCCCTTGCTGCCCCTCATTACATCACACACTGTGCTGGCCCTCATGATGTCATACTGCCCTTGATGCCTCTGAACTGCTTACTTCATCTCAAAGAAAAATGTGTTTTTGTTTAAAATACTGTAAAATGTCAAGTGTCTGCCATCAATTCTCAGGAATAAAATCAAAACCAGAGAAAAAGTATACTTATATTAAAAACTACATTAGTTCATTAGTAGTCTTTTTAAAAGCTAATGTTACTTATTTTAATCTGAAAAGGTTTTTAATTAACACCAGGCAAAATAATTGCAAACCTACATAATGCAAGTTGCTTTAGAGTAGCACCAGGAAGGAACTCAAAGGGAAGACACCTGCACAAGTCAGTCCCTGCTTACTCAGCTCTCTGCCGCCCACCTGCTCTCCTAATGAGCATCTTCTCGTTCTCTCTCTTTTCCTCCTTAATGTGACAGCCTTCTGAAGTGGAGAGGTTATTGTACTACTCAGCGTGAACATGAAAGTTGTTTATTTAACTGCAGTATCATACACATTCAACAAACCGCCTCAAGTTTTTAAGCATAACTATGATCTTTATTGCTTTTTAAATAATAGGAGATTCCTTTGGCTAATAAAATAATTATTCATCTGAAACCCCTTTACCTGACTCTGCTTTTTCCTTAACCCTTTGCCCTGAGTAACCTTAAAATGTTGGGGTAAAGATTTTTTGCACATAAAGGAGGTGGATGGGGGCTAGATAAATGGTTCAGAGATTAAGAACAGATGGTGCTTCTGAGGAGGACCTGGTATAGTGGTATTTTATTTGTGTTTTAATAAATAAAGCTTGTCTGAAGATCAGAGGGCAAAGTAGCCAAACTAGTCAGCCATACAGGCCAAGGAGTGGTGGCACACACCTTGGATCTGTGTTGATTCAAGGCCACCTTGAGCTGCACAAGATTAAATCTGTTTAAAAGAGAAACAGAACTCACACAAAAGTGATCCCAGGTGGAAGAAGGAGTGATATGGCTGGGAGGAAAGGAATATAAGGAGAAAGAGACATTATCTCAGGGGAGTGTGGAGTATGGGGCGTTGAGTCTTCAGGATTCATGGAGATAGAATCTCGCCCATTTTCAGTCTGAGGTAGAGGTAATAGCCAGTGGCTTGCTACCTTGCTTTTCAGATCTTCAGATTGAACCCCAGTTTCTTTCTCTGAGCTTTTATTAATCATACTTAAACCTGGGTTTGGTCCTAGCACTCATACATATGGCAGTTCATGACTATCTGTAGCTCCAGAGTTTTATTTTGTTGAAAAATTTAAATTTCAAATTTTCTAAGCAAATATCTTTATTTCTAGTTGTATTCCCTAAAAATATATTCAGATTGAAATTATTTTATATAGGATGTTTATTGCTCCTAGGATCCAAACTTCTATAAGAATAAAAGAAGTAGAATGGATGGAGGGAGAATTTGATTCCCATGCTTGCCTCTGCAGATCCCCTAGGAATCTAAGAAGTACAATGGTTGTATAGAGTTGACTTCCACATAGATGCCAGAGAATTGGATTTTATCCTCATATTGACCATTGTTTGTATCTGAACACCCCCTAGAATGTAGTGGGTTAATGAGACCCAGCGCAAA
This sequence comes from Chionomys nivalis, assembly GCF_950005125.1. Taxonomy (NCBI): domain Eukaryota; kingdom Metazoa; phylum Chordata; class Mammalia; order Rodentia; family Cricetidae; genus Chionomys; species Chionomys nivalis. Next base: position 15,501,201 of record NC_080091.1, on the reverse strand, counting down.
GAAGTACTTCTAGTGGAGACAGTCTTCTTCACCCCAAAGTGAATCTTGGATATAAATTAATGGGAGAACTGTACACACTGCCAGAATGTACAGAAGGTGAGGGAATAAATGTCCCCTCTCTAATGCTGATCTTTGCAGAGCACACTGGTGTCCACAGTATTGAGAAATGGATGCTTCATATGATTTCTTGGAGCACATGCCTGGCTCTGCAGGAAGTTAGGGGATGAATCAGCTGAGCTCTTTTAATGTTGCCAGAAACTCTAGTACAGAAGGGTTTATGGGAAAATATGAGTATATGTCGTGCTTCAGTCTTCTGATTTACCTGGAAAAACAAAATTATTCTTCTTTAACAATGAAGCACAAGTCACCATCATTTCTCCAAATATCAAATCGTTTAAAGATCATCCAACTTAAAAAAAAAAGTATGCTTTGCAGAAACAGCAGCTGGATTACCTCTGCAGCTGTGCACTACAGGGATTTTTTTCTTTAAGACACCTGCTTGCTGCTGAAAAGTTTCAAACATCTCTAGTATCTGCTGACTCAACTCATCTCAAGCAGTGGGATTTCTCTAGGTTCCAATAGTGGAATTTCTCAAAGAGGTGGAACACATCTGACTATGTCTGGTACATGGTGTGTGTGAAATACTGGTGGCATGTAATATCTGCCATCACCTTTATTGTCTGCTTAACTATACTTGGCTCTTGGTGGGGTAAAACGAAACTCTGCTGCTTACCATCAAGAGGCACATTTGTTTGTTATTTTTCATTTCTTATTCCCTTCCTTCCTCAAAATAATGGGGAAGTTGAGTTATGTATTGGACTGGCAGAGCTATACGTCAGGGACTATAAGTACATAGCTCTTGACAAGGCTACGTTTTGAAGTTTGAATTGTGCATCAATAAGTAACTGGTGTGAACAAAGAGCAGATGAGAAAGCCAAGAAGTTATGATGCTGTTGGTGGCTTGGAGTAATGGGTGGACAACCCAAAATTGAGCTTGGGAACATGTCCTTGTTCATCAAAGGTGTATTCTTCTGCTGTTAGTTCTCCACTGTCTTTTGGAACACCAGGAGAACATCAAGGCCGTCTTATTCTTTCAGTCTAATGAATGAGGACATGGTGGGAGGCAACATAAGGACTAGCAAGAAGACATATTCAGAGAGAAATCAACACCAACTTTCTTCACCAAGTTTAGCACCGTGGGAATACATCCAGGGAGCTACTGGACAGCATAAAGCTTTCCTCTCAAAACACAAAGTCAGTTTTACAAAAGTTTTGTTCTCCTGGCAGGGGACCAGAGACTTGCATAGGACCATTGTCAATCCCGCCAATCAAGAATCAGACCACTACGACGGTTTAAAACCAAATTTGAAGCAAGCTTTCATTAAATGCTGGCCAGGTGAATGGTGCTGGCCAGGTCTGTACCCCATTTCCCAGGAAATGACCCAGAATCAAGTTTTGCAAAGGTTTAACAAGGATAACCCATAATTCATTGCATGTCCCATCAGGTCCAATCAGGGACAAGCATATATCCTGACGTAGTTCCTGCCTATGTACCTAACACTCACATGTGATCAAGCACATCTGGTTCAGATGGGTAAAAATAAAATTGTTTAGGGGAGTGAAAATATGTGACTTGTTATCTCCCATAAACAACAGCCTCCAGCATTTCAGGGACTATCAGTCCTTGGGCAAGAGGTTTGCAGATGAGAAGCTGTTTTGTTTCATGGATCTCTAAGACATAGTAATTACAGTTCACAATTACAGTTTAGGTTTTTGCTTTCACACCATTCCCTCTGAGGCCCCTGAACTCATTGCCATCCATGCCAAGGAATCCAGCAGCACTGCCTGCCAACAGGCCCACAGGCAGGAGCTGCTGCCCAAGCTAGCCTTGGAGCAGTTCCAAAGCACAACAAAAGTCAGTAAGGGCCAGAGAAGGCCAAAGAAGACAGGCAACCTAAAACCCAGCAGGGAAGCAGGATAAGGCCAGGTCAGAGCTATGTGGGAATGGAAGGTTAGGGAGGCATAAAGAAAAAAGCAGAATATCAAAACGTCGAGAAAAGGGCAGTATAGGCAACCCTATCAGAGATACCTGAAAGATCATGCTTACTCTTATAGTTCATCTTTCTTTCAAACCACCTTATAAATATTGTCTTCAGAAGACCTCATCTTAACAATGAAGTCATTTACTCACTGTTTGTTCATCTTTATGTATTCGGACATCAGGGACCTTGAACTTCTTCATTGATGCAAAGTAGATGGCCAGGTTCACTATTCAAATAACTGGTTGCTGTTGACAACAGCCACCATAGTCTAGAACTTAAAACTTGGATATGACATCTGTAATGATTCAACAGCAGATGGCATCTTGATAGACTGAAGCCAAAGATAAACACAAAGTCATACCATGCATGCACCAGAGCTCACCTGAGAGGTTTATGGTGATGGAGACAGTACAGAGGTAGCCTCTGAGCCAGAGGGAAAGGAAAGGAGAATGGAGAGAAGGTGTCTGCTTCTTATAAGGGGTTATAGCATATGCACATAGGGAGACTGCACTACTCTTGGTGGTAGTAACAACAATGACCTGCATTTTGGTGGTGGATGATGTCCTGCTGTCACTGTTCCTGAGGGCCAAATGCTTGAATGATAACATTCCTTCCTCTGGTTTATTACAAAAGATGAAAAATAGGAAAGGAGGCAGATCTAAAAGCCTTGGTCTTTTAGAGTTCATCTGCTGTTGGAGGCATAAACATTTTCTGGGTGCTGTTGGTCCTCACCATCATGGCATATTTAGTAGTCATGTGCCTTTCAACTCTATGGCTAGCAGTCGCTAGTCCTGTAATAATCACTATTTAATTGTTTGATTAGAAATTCTTTGAATTTGTCATTAGATAAATGTAGAAAGAAAATGGATAATACAGGATATAGTTAGTAGAAAAATGAAAACAAGAAGAAGAGGCAGGAAAAGAAGTATTTCACTTTCATATAGAGTCCCCAAGGTCCCAGGAGTTTGAGGTGTCAAGTTGTTCCTTACATTTCATTTTGAGGTCTGTTTGAAATTGTTAAGATTTTGGTTTTTTGCTATGACAAATTGGTTGACATGGAAGCCTATTCTTCCCCTATACCAAGGGTTTGAGTAATCAGAATTTATTTTCTCTGGATTTTAATTGTGCTGAAGAGATGGTAGAGTTAACCCACAATGACAATGCCTGTTTCTCATCTGGGATTCCACTGGTCCTGGATGAAAGAGACCACCACATGGTAGGGACTCCCTCATGGATCCTGGATTAGGCACAAACCATATCCAAACACCTGTTTTCACAAAAAGATCCTTTATTAAGTGGGGTGGGGTGTGTGTGAATGCTTTCCAACTCAGGCAGAAAATACAAATGGCCTTATAGGTGTAATTGTTAAGAAGAGAAGAAGCAGAGGTCTGTGTTGGAATGGGCTAGAATGCATTGTTAAAGAGATAGGCAATAAGACAAGAAGAGCAGGGGTATTTGTCCTTGAGAGACAAAGGACTGCCTCTCTATACAGGGGAGACAGACATGGCACATGGGTAAATGGCATTTTATAAAGGTGAAGGGGTAAACCCCATGTTAGAATGAGGTGTTTAATTTTAACTGAGCATGTGAATTAGGTGAACCAAAGGGAGCTTTTGTTTGTTGGACTTTGGTAGTCAGCCTCAGTAGGAGGAAGTTGCCAAATAAAGGAATAGTCCTTAGTCCTTAGTGGCTAGCTATAGGAATGTGATCTAAGAGTTTTTGGCAAGACGGAGTAGGAGGGAAGGCCAGCCAGAGCCACATACGCAAGTGAAGTAGTATCCCTTCAGAGTATAGAAGTCAAGGGCCCCATTTTGTTGATAGGAGAATTGGGGCGAGGATAATCAAATGGTATTGGCAAGATCAGTATGGGCAGCCTTTATGTCTGTCTTCTCAGTCTTTACAATAAACTTTCTGGTCATAGAAGAAGCAGACAAAAAAAATAAGAAAATGAAGTAGGGAGGGCTTGACGTAGGTGAATATAGTGGTGATGGGAATTCTCATTGGCTCCTGACATCCTTCTGTGAAACAATTTCCCAACCCTATTTAGAGGGACTATATTTTATAAAAGAGGGTTTTGTTTTGTGAAGCTTGACTCTCCACATATAAGAGTTGCCCTGGACAGAAGCAGACAAGAGGGAAAGGAGGAAGAGACTATGTCCAATCCAGTAGAGTGAAGCATAGATGCTGGGGTAAAGCCTTATTCTCTGAAACTTAAGGGAGCAGGGTCCTGCTGCGGTTGATGTGTAGGAAAGGTAGTTATCTTGAGGTAGGGGAATAAAGGGCTTGAAGTGGGATAGGTGAATAAATGAGGGAGGACCTTAAGTGTAGAGGCTGTGAGGGTTATGCTGAATGGACCCTACCATTTAGGGGGAAAGGGTGAGGGACATAGGCCAAGAGAGCAGAGAAGGACCTCGTGTTAGTTTGAGTGGAACTGGCTCCCATAATCTCATACAGAGTGGCACTATTAGGAGATGTGGCTTTATGGAGTGGATAAAGCTTTGTTGGAGGAAGTGAGTAATTGTGAGCATGGGCTTTGTGTTTTCCTATGCTCAGGATACTGTCCAGTGTCTCAGTTGACTTCCTGTTGCCTGCAAGATGTAAGACTCTCAGCTACTACTCCAGCATTATGTCTGCCTGTACATCACCCTGTTCCCTACCATGATGATAATTAAGTGAATTTCTGAAAGTATAAAACACCCCAATTAAGTATATTCTTTATAAGAATGTTCATGGGTTCTCTTCACAGCAATAGTAACCTTAAGATAGACCTGACCTCCAGTATTGATTGGGAATGAACAGAGCTTGATCCGTGGCTAGGGCAGGAAGTGGTCAGTAAAATTCTAGAGGAAGAAGCAGGGATGACAGAGTAAAGGAGTGAATAGGTGATTATCAAGTGACGAGCATTTAAATGAAAGACCAAGAACCAGAGTCCGCACATGAGCTCAAACAGGAGGGAGAAAGAAGTCACTGTCACTTGGGGAGAGCCACTAGCCTGAGAAGGGCTAGTGGCAGGAGATTTACCCAATCAAGGTAATATTATTGTGTCAGTTTGACAAGGGTATCTATTTTTATTCTTATTATTTTTAATTATTTATTTATTTATTAAAAATTCCACCTCCTCCCATTTCCCTCTTACTCCCCCACTTCCCCTTCCCCTCCCTCTCCAGTCCTTAGAGAAGTCAGGGTGCCCTAGGGTGCCCTGCCCTGTGGGAAGTCTAAAGTCCTCCCCTCTCTTTTTTTTTTTTTTTTTTTTTTTTGGTTTTTCGAGACAGGGTTTCTCTGTGGCTTTGGAGCCTGTCCTGGAACTAGCTCTGTAGACCAGGCTGGTCTCGAACTCACAGAGATCCGCCTGCCTCTGCCTCCCGAGTGCTGGGATTAAAGGCGTGCGCTACCATCGCCCGGCTTTTTTTTTTTTTTAAGTCCTCCCCTCTCTATCCAGGTCTAGGAAGGTGTACATCCAAACAGACTAGGCTCCCAAAGAGCCAGTACATGCAGTAGAATCAAAACTCAGTGCCATTATCATTGGCTTCTCAGTCAGCCCTCATTGTCAGCCATATTCAGAGTCCAGTTTGATAACATGCTTGTTCAGTCCTAGTCCAGCTAGCCTTGGTGAGCTCCCATTAGATCAGCCACACCGTCTCATTGGGTATACGCACAGCTCTAGAGAGATTCCCAGGTGTCCAAGGGGATGTCCCCAGCTAGGTCCTTGGGCAGCAGAGGATAGGGTGCCTGAACTAGCCTTCTCCCATAGCCACACTGATGAATATCTTGCACATCACCATAGACCCTTCATCCGACGATGGAAGGAGATAGAGACAGAGACCCACATTGGAGCACTAGACTGAGCTCTCAAGGTCCAGATGAAGAGCAGAAGGAGGGAGAACATGAGCAAGGAAGTCAGGACAAGGGTATCTTTTAGGGAGCAGTTGGCTCATTCTATCGTTCCCGGGGAATGGAGGTGGTATTTGATATAGAAATGCCGAGAGATACTGAGATATTTGGAGAGGGTTTGGGGAATATAGGAGGTGAATTAAAGACAATTGTCTGGCTGGAGGGAAGTAGGTATTCCAAAGTAGAAAACCATCTTCTAGAAGAGGATGCCAGAGACTGTCTGACCCTTTGATTGTTGATGGGGGTTACCTCCATCTACCTGGAGGTATCTAATGCATTTGACTGTGGGCATGCATGTAAAATCAAGTTGTAAGTTGCTTCCAGGGAGAGATCCTCTGTTCTGGTGGGTAGTGCTAAGAGATGACCTTTTGTATGTTGCAAATATGTGTTGCTTTTGTCGGTTTATGAATAAACTGCTTTGGCCGATGGCATAGAAGAATATAGCTAGGTGGGAAAGCCAAACAGAATACAGGGAGAAAAAAGGAGAAATTGAGAGAGACATGAGAAGCCAATGAAGGAGTAAGATGCCAGAGCATTATCAGTAAGGCACGGGCTAAGAGGCAATACTCAAATTAATAGAAATGGGTTAATTTATATGTGAATGCTAGCGAGTAATAAGCCTGAGCCATCAGCCAATGATCAAAATTAATATTAAGCTTCTGGGTGATTATTTTATAAGTGACTTTGGAACTGATGAGTAGGACAGAAAAGCCTCTACAGGGTAGGAAAGGGGAGAATGTACTATCTGGCGTTGGGGTCTGATAGTTGACAGATTTTACAAGAGGCAATGATAACCCTTAAGAAATGAAAGTCCTCAGGGGTGGGCTGCATGTGGGCATTGTGAGGTAAGACAGGGCTTGGCTATTAGGTTGATAGAGCTAGTGTAGATAGGACAGAATTTGTCAAGTATCAGGGGGTATCAATGAGGATGTGGGTTGCAGTGTAATGATACCCAGTGGTGGTTAAGGGGGGGGTCTGGGCCCCTTAGGACTGCCGCTTTAGCCACTTTCCCTTAGAGATGAGGGAATTTTTTCTCTTGTGGGACTAGCAGTGGACAATTTTTGTAGCCAAGGGGAGAAGGCAGCCACTCTACTCCGAGTGTACCTGTTCTAGTCTGATCTAAGCAGCTCAAGAAGGCCGGGTCTGATTCATATTTGAATGTGAGACTGTTAGTATGGCTATAATTTGGCCTCAGTTGGTTACAGACCCTCCTCTTATTATAAGTAGTCTGTGTTCTTTCCAGATGACATGGTTGGACAAAAAGATATGAAAGGCATATTTGAAGTCTATTACTTCAGCCTGTAGATTACGGGCATGGACACAGAGGGTCTGGCCCTCAACTACCTTAATTGCTGACACTATAGCTTAGTGTACTTTTCAGGGCCTCTCGTGTAAAATGGATCTGCACTTTGTGTACTAGGTGTAGATGGACTGAGGCAACGTGCTCTTCTGTATCTGTGAGGGATGCAGCAGTAGTTCCTTGAGAGTATCAATCAAAGAATGAGATGTCTTTGGTCAGGAAGACAATTTGAGATATTAGGAGGTGGGCATGTTTGGAAAGTAAACATAGTATCTTCTGCTAGTACCACCTGGAGAGAACCCAGGATGAAGGTAGAGTTTGTAAGCTCGTATATATTAAAAGGAGGAGCATGTTTATGGGAAGAGAAGATAGTAAGAGATGACCAAAAGTTAGATTTTTGGATTTGTAAATGAGGAGCTCAACACTGCTGAAGCACATATTTAGGGTGTCCATCCCTAGGAGGTAAGGCCTAATTTTTTGGCAGGTATGCCACAATTTCAAAAGAAGGTCCTAATTGGAGGTCTAGGATCCCAAGGACATGCAAATCATTTTCTGTTACATACAGCGAGAAGGGGCAGGTTAGGTCTGAAAGATGCAGTTCTGGGGCCTGGAGCAGGACTTGTGGGAGCTTCTGAAAGAGCTTAGTAATAGGAGGGAAATGGGGTTCATGGGAGGGGCCAAGGGCTGCTTTATATATAAGGTGTCAAGAAGAGAAAAAGAAGGGTATCTAGGACTCTAAGAAACCAGCTATTCCTAGGAATAATAAAATCTCCTCTTTGGTAGAGGGTATTAAGAGGGACAGGATTAGGTTTTTTTCCTACACAAGGTAATGACTTTGTGGGTTGGAGTAATGGTTAGTTCCAACTTGGTAACTTGAAAGTAGATAGTTGGACCTTAGATGTTGAAACTCTTGGACCTCAACTGGACAAGAAATTTAGAAGAGCAGAGGTGTCTGTCTGGCTAATTGTAGGGACAGAATTCAGAGGTAAGAGAGGGGAGGTAAGGTGGGGAGAGAAAAAGAGAGTAGACCAGAGGCCAGAGCCCAGTCAAATTGGAGTGGGCTGTCCTGAACTCCCAAAATGAGACAGGCCAGGTACAGAGAAAAATGTTTTTGACTATGTGTTGAGGGGGGTAGAGAAGAAGTCATCCTTGAAGTCCAGGACTGAGATATGGGAGGTCCCTGGGAGAATAGTATAAAGGAGGGTGCAAGGGTTAGCTAAGACAGGGTAGAGCAAGACCACTGCAGAGCTGATTATCCAGAGAGCTTGAACAGGCAGTAGGTTCCATTGGGCTGTTAACTGCAAGTTCAGGGTGTTAAAGGGGGAAGATATGGGGTTAAGTTTTTTCTTATGAGACCAGAGATGATAGGTGTAAGTCCTTTGAGACTGTGGAACAAGAGTGGGTACTTGACTTGGGTAATATGTAAACAGAGACTGCACTTTCATTTTCTGGCTGCCAAGACCCAAATAATCATGCAGGAACTATATTAACTACAAGACTATTTGGCCAATGCTCAGGCATATTTCTAGTTAGCTCTTACATCTTAAATTAACCCATTTTTATTAGAATGTGTTTCTCCACAAGGCTGTGAATTACTGGTAATGTTCTGGCATCTTTCTCCTTTGGCAACTACATGGCATTTCTTTGACTCTACCTATTCTTTCCATATATCTCTGTTTGGATTTCTCACCTGCCTTTACTCTGCTAAGCCATTGGCCAAAATAGCTTTTTTCAGGGTAGCCTGTATGGATTAGGGGAGGCCTAGGACCAATGACTCTCCTGACCAGAGACTTGAAGCAAAAACCTGGTGGTCCTCAGGACGTAAGAGACATGGGAGCCTGGGCAGCCACTAAAGCTGGTTGAATGGCCTTGGCCAATCAAACTGTAAACTTATCTCTAGCTAGAATGTCATTTGGGGTATTATAGCCCCATTTAAGATCCTGGTCCAGAACTGCCTCAGCTCTGGCTGTGTTGATCTGGTAGATTTTGTCTGCATGAGCTCTAGCCTGCCTTAAATATTCCTGTGCTCTTTGGAAAATAGGTTTTTAGAATCATATATATGTGGTAGAAGATGAGAATATAGGATTGGGTAATACATTAGAATTCTGTAATGAAAGTAGAGGAATTGGAGGTATAAGATCCTAGGTTTTTTCTATTTGAGATACTTCATTTAATGAAAAGGGAACATGTACCTTGACCAGGCTGTCCACCCCAGCAACCTCCTGCAAAGGGAGAACAAAGGCTGATTGAGACCTAGTGGGGAGAGATAGAAGGGTCCCACCAAGGAGCAGGAGTAAGTAGTGGGGGGACTGAAGGATGCTGGTGGGGTGAAGTGGGTGCCAGAGTGAGATGATTAGTGCAGCCTGTTTCTAAAGAGGGAAAAGAGGAGACCAAAAGTGCCAGAGGAGGAGAAGGAACTGTGTGTTGTGGCCATTAACAATGCCCCAAGGTTCAGCTTGTTAACAGGGTCAAGAGTAGCGGAGTTTTCTCTGGTTCAGACTTCATAGCTAGCAGAAGCTGAGTGGAAAGGAACATGAAGAATATATGGAAGGCATGGAGCAAAAGGGACCTCCTTCCATTTACCTGACCACTGGCAGAAGTTGTAAAGGTCTCATATAATATTGGGATCTAAGGTGCCAGTAGGCAGCCCTTTGGGTAGGTTATGGGGTACTGGGACCTGATTAGACTGTAAAGGCAGAAATTTAGAAGCTCTTGAGTTAGGTGCTATGTGTAGAGGTCTGACATTTTCCAAAAGCATCCCAGAACGGAGCTTGCAGGTATGGCCAAGGATGCAATTCCCAAGGATGAGGTACGAGAAAACAATCCAAAGCCTGAAAAGTCCGAGGCATCCTGGGGACTCAGAGAGGACCAGAATAAGTGGGAACAATCTGTCCAGTGAGTCATCACACAGTGGGCAGGGGCCAAGGGCTAAAAGCCCAAAGAGACACAGTCACCTGGTATCAGAACCTGTGAAAGAAGTCAGAGGGTGAAGACCATATTCAAAAGACTAAACACCACTCATGGGAAGAAGTAAACAGAGATGGGTGATGTCAAAAAGTGTCAATCATAATCTTAAAGAATATGGCTGGGGGTTCCTTCACCTCCAAGAATACCAGAGGGGTGCTCAACGGTCACTCCCCTGGATTCAAGAAAGAAATTATATCAACAAGGGGGGGAATTTACCAATCTTTGGAGTTGGATGGAGTGCCCAGAAATTGGTTAACCAGAAAGTGAGCCTGTTGCAGGGGGGCTGGGTACAGGGTCCCAGTGTACCTCAGACTGGTGGTGGATAGGAAGAAAGCCCCCAGAAGAGCTCCCCAGAGTCATGACACCCATATAATGATTTAACAACAGAAGATGCCTTGGAAGATTGGAGTCAAAGAATTTCACAAAGTCACACCATGCAACAGGGCCCACATGAGAGGTTTATTGTTGGAGAGAGGAGTGTACAGATGTGGCCTCTGAAAGAGAGTGAACGGAAAAGAGGACAGGTTGAGAAAAATGATTATTATTTTTTTTTAATAAGTGGGCATAGCACACGCGCATAGGGAGAATGTATGACTAGTAGTGGGTGTAGAAACAGTGCAGCATCTTGGTAACTGATGATGACATATCCTGCTGTCACTTAGCCCCTAGGGACAGGCCAGTGGAGATGTCTGAATGCTAACAACATTCACCAGTATATTTCCTCTCACCACTGTCTTTTCTCAACTCACTCTCAGTAAAGCCTGTCCTATTACTACAGGCCATGAGTTGTCATTGTTCTATATAGTATAGCCCCAAGGAAGCTAACTGATTGATAGTTAATTTGATAGTAAAATCCCGTTTTATAGACCATTTTCTGAGTCGTTCTTGGAAACTGTTTGCTAATCAGATTCCTCTAGAAAATTATCTTCATGCAAAAAGTTTGTTAGGCTCTTAGTGTTAATGCTCCTGTTGAATTGAAAAAGAGGGGGAGGATGCAGGCGGAAGACTTCGCAGACAAGAAGGTTCCTGGAGATGCTGTCTTCATAGGATCCTTGATAGCATAGCAAGTAGTAGAGCTGAAATAGTCATTTAGAACTGAAGCACAGTGAGTGTTTGGGCCTTCACATGTTCAGAGCTTGAACGTCAACATTGTCAAGAAGACATGTTTGGATGGTACAGCTCTCTAAACCAAAACAACTCTTAGATAATCATTCAGCAGAGAGGAAACATCCTCCAAGTTTCCTAATAACTGGGAATGGGGAAATTTTATGCTGCTTTACCATAAAAGGGCTGAGGGACACCAAAGCCTGTGGATACAGCAGATAATGTCCTATGCTGAGTATTGCATACTTAGGAAATTTGAGAATCATAGGAAAGATAAAAGTAGCTCATGGAAGCTTACCAGATTTTCCTGCTATCAATATTTGCATGTTTTCTCCACCCCTTTTTCTTGAGTATTTAGATTTTCTGCATATTTGAAATTTTATCCAAAACTCCATATAACATATTGCTGCATCACATAATATATTTGAAGTAATTTTTCATATTATTAAAATAATTTTATTTTCCTAAGCTTAGGGTCTTTAAATATTTTATCATTGATTGAAAAAGTGAAATAAAACAAGGACATGACTTTTCTTAAAGTGTGGAGAAGATTTTTATTGTACATAAAAGAGAGACAGAAGACAGAGGGAAGAGGCCTAGTTGAACATGGCTGGCATACTAAACCAGACCATGAGAGGAGAAGGGAAGGAAGAGCTAGAGAGGAGTCATCTAGCGAGAGGGGCAGCCTCAGCCAAAATGACTGTTATATAGGGATCCAGCTTAGGTAAGAAAAATGGAAGCCCAGCCCCTGGGAATGAGAGGTTTAGGACAGGGGGCAGAATAAGAAGTGCTGAGCTACAGGTCCTGCATGAGGCTGAGAGAACTGGCCAGCATCTGCTTTCATAGGCTAATAAGCATTCCAGTTATCCTTTTGTCCCTGGTTTCTGAAAGTAACACATGTGGAAATTTTCTCTACGTAGTACTCTCTTTTATTTTACATATAATGATATTAATACAAATGTAAATTACTGATCTATAATCTAAACACACCTGAAAGACTTAGTTCCTTTTAGAGAACTGGTAAGTTGGTAAATTAACCTTTATCAAGGACATTCTATTTTAGTTTATACAATTCCAGAACCTAGTTATGAAAAGGGGAAATCACAGCCAGGAAGCTTATGATTTCAGGTGTCTATTTTTAGTTCTTCCACTTAAAGGCAGCAGTTAGATTCACTGATATAAGAATTTACATCAGTAAGTGTGTAACTGCAGCCTTTCCCCTCACCCTTTTCTTGTGAATACCCCATAACACTAGTAAATGTGGACTGTATTATTCCGTAGTGACATCGTGTCTGATGTAAAACAATAATGCAGTGGGTAGAAATAGAGAATCAAAGATAAAGCCATTTCCTCTCCTTTCACATTGTATCACAGTTTGCATAATTTCAGGATTATGAACATTTGCAAAAACTGAAGGACATGCAACTCATTAGCTTTGCAGCAAAACAGATCATGTCAGTCTTTTGCATAGCAACCAGCAGCCATGTGGAGAAGAACAAGCTGCAGCTATGGTCCAGGTGTTTGCTGATACTCACAGTGTCAACAGAACATCTGGAGGTTGGCTAAATCTACTATTCATCACAATGATGTATCTTTGTATAACCGAAATACAAAGAACTATGTGAATTCTAGGCTAGCAAATTTACAGTGTATAACTTTCTTGATTAAGGGCCTCCCATTGTGACAGCAGGGGCATTCATAAAAGCAGGGCAGGCTGCAACTAATGTCAGGCTAAATAGTCTCTCATTCTGTTGTAATTTAACCAAAGGAAGTCAGGGAGCACAACACTCTCAAACTCAACTTGGTGAGTGGTTTTTGCTTCATCTTAAGTGTTTTTTTATTTGTTTGTTTGTTTTGTTGTTGTTATTTTCTTTCATGCCATGGTCTTGGAATAAAGAAAAAAATCACTGTAATTAGTAGTGAGATTCATGTTTCGTTCCCTCGTATCTGAGAACAAGACTGGATCCACTGCAGCTGTGAAGCCAAGGAGTTGAAAGCTCCAAACCTTAAAGTGAAATTTAAGTAAACACATTCAGACCCTAGATGATGTAAGCATTTAGTGACTCCGTTTGCCCCAACACCCAGGCACAGAGAGTGGAAAAACCTGGGCTTTTTCTAATTTGGTTTGATGTGATCTGATTTGGTTTATTACACCGGCAGAAAGGTTTATTGGGACACAAAATCTTTTCATCTGGAGGTTCCACCGAGGGGGCTGTTTTTCCCACCATCCTAGGGCCACATGTTGGGAAAACACATTTCCCTGTAACTACTCTCCAACAGGCTAAAATCGGCTTCTTCTGGGTAAGTTCTGATTTCCAAGTCATTTTGTTTAGAGACCCTGGGCCTCATATGATTTGGGGGTTGTCCTGTTGAAGACATGGCCAAGGAGCCCAACCTGACCAGGACAAGGGCCTCCCTTGTCTTTCTGGGGTTCCTTTAACACATCTGTTTTTTTGACCCAAAGACTACCACAGTGAATGGAGAGTGCTAGGCTTGCAGTCCTGCCATGTACTTGACAAAGGCACACTTGCAATTCGAGGCCTAATCTCCAAATGCTTTTGGGCTACCTTTTACAAAATCTTTTTGAATTGGGGCTATCTGACACTGTACATGCCTTTATGCCTAAAAATTTTTGCTGGTATGGAAACAAACAAACAAACCCCCCATATATGTGCCCATCGTTTCTGGATGCTGTGCTCCTACTCTTTCCCAATCTTCCTCCCCACTTGCATGTAATCTAGTCACACTGGGATTTTCTCTAGAGCAGATCCATTCCCCCTGTCCTTCCCCTCTGAAACTGCACAGGTTTTCTGTCCTTATGTTTTTTGTTCTTCCTTACATCATCTACTGATCTGACATTTAATGGGATTACCTATGTACTTGCCTGGATTCAGAAGCCTACTCCAAAATTTTTAAGCTGACACAGGTTCCTAAAAAAAGTATGCTTGTTTTTGTTGACTGAGGTTTCTATCCTGCCCAGTTTCCACAATCATTAAGTCCCAAAGAAATAACACAGAGGTCTACATTAGTTATAAACCAATTGGCCCATTAGCTCAGGCTTCTTATTAACTCTTATAACTTATTTAGCCCATTATTCTAGTATATGTTAGCCACAAGGCTTAGTACCTTTTTCAGCGAGGCAGTCATATCTTGTTTCTTTTGTATCTGCGCCGGGACTGCATGCTCTTCCCAGAATTCTCCTGTTCTCATTGACTTGCCTTTACTTCCCGTCTGGTTGTCCTGCCTATACTTCCTGCCTGGCTACTGGCCAAACAGCATTTATTTAAAATGTGATCTACAGAATACAGACCATGGTTTCACACCATGTTTTATGTCTCTGTGTATATTTGTGCTTGTTTTAAAATCTTTAAAACTTGTAACTCCATATTATAGCAGCTTTGGAAAAATGCAAACAAGTGGACAACTTCCATTTCTACCTCAGCGCCATCTTAGGTAAGAGTGCCCATGTGTGCTGGACCTACCAAGAAGACATTCCACCTCCAATATTCTTTGCCTTAATAAAATATTCCTTCTAATCTTCTTGTCTCTACTAGCACTGGTAAGCTATAACTAACTGGGTAAACTATATTTCTAAATTTAACTTATATGTCTAATTTGGATATATCTGACAGGTAATGGTATCTTGATTCTCAAGTGCCTTTACAGATCCGAGAATATGGCATTTAACAAAAGAGCTTCTTATGACAGGGAGACATGCCAGCTCCTGCAGCATCCTATAGCTCCTCTAGGAAGATACATGGTTTCAGAAGATGCTCTGCCTGGAGGCTTGTTTTTGGATATGGCAAAGTCACCTACACAGCAAAAAACTGCCTTCCACCTCATCAATTTTCTGGACACTTCACAGGAGGGTGGATCATCTCATCCTGCCAAGACAGGTAGACTGAACTTTACCCCAACAGGATAATCTTTCAGGCCTCCTGGGCCCATCAGCTAAAGGCAAATACTGCTTTTAAGACTGGTATTCGCCAAAGAGTCTGGAGAGATTTGGGATTGCTGGTGTAGCTAAAAAAGCTGTCTCACTTCTTCTCATTTATTTATCCCTCTCTGATCTATCTGATGGCATTTGATGACTTAGGGTACTGATAGCTCATTACTTCATTTGTTAAGTTTCCTGCTAAAAATACAGACAGGTGTGCCTCTTTCATAGACTTCATAGTCCAGGATTAACAGGTTTCAGGTGTATCTTTAGAGGTTTAGAGCTTCCAATTTCCTTTATCTGGTCTGGTATAAACTAAGTCTCCAGGGCCTATTTTAACCCCACCCATTTTCAAGAATATTTTACAGGTCAGTCCTGCTCTCTAGGCCTAGACTAATTTATTTGTAGAGGTCTCTATAGATAATGACAACACCTGCACCAGCTCCTGGGACTTCACCATTTGTACCTTTCCAGGCTCAAATGTAAACCTACACATCTAAAATCTCAATGTAAAGAGCATGTCTGTTCTCATCTTATTCATTCATCCTTGCCTTTCCTGTACAACCAGGGAGTTCTCTGTCCCATTCTTTCTGGCACTTAATCCTAGCCCCATTAATAGGGCCAGTAATAACAATCTATTATTTCTCCTAGCAACCTGCCTTCTCATCTCCCTCAAGGAACAGATGCCTGTGGTCTCTTGGATGGTAGATAACCTGCTTCTCCAGCCACACCTCCTGCTTTCCCCTATCCCACATTGTCCCATGCCTGAAGGAAGTAGCCAGAATAGAGTGAGCACCCCTGGCATCCATATATCCAATATGTCTGAGATGTTTGGTTGGAAGTGTCACCCCAGCCCCTGACATTCATGTACCCAAAGAGTTTGTAATGTTCGGGTTAAGGTTTCACCCCAGCCCCTGGCATCCATATATTCAAAGAGTCTGCAGTGTTCCAGTGGAAGTGCCATCCTAAGCACCCCCACTTCTTGAGAGTTGCCTCAGTCCAGACTCCATCTCCATGAAAGCCCACCAAATGATGACCCTCCCCAGAAATGCTCAAGACTACTCCCCCAAAGAACAAACACATGGTTTTCTGGTCTTCTTTCCCTATCTTATCTCTGGAGGACTGGAAGGCCACCTGAGAGCAATGGTATCCATTAAATTTGGGCTTTTTCTAATTCAGTTCAATTTGGTCTGATTTGGGTTATTGTGTTGGTTTATTGGGGTGTAGAAAATTTCAGTATCCTAGTTTATGGTTAATCACAAATTTGTCAGGATTTTTCCCCCTTGAGCCTTATCACTTCTAGACATGTTGTAATGTGAGAAGCTAAACTTAGGTTTTAAGTATAAGCTTTAGAGTTATAAAGTCAAAACTATAGGTTAAGAGAGCTATAAAGTCAAAATGCCTCTAATCTGTAAACCCCAGTTGCCCAAGGACAGATAACTTTCTGGAATGCATGGGGGCTGTTGTTCATGTAAGATAACAAACTATGTGTTTTGGGTTCTGTAAACAAGGTTGGTTGTCCCAACTGCAGAGGATGTGCTTGGTCACATGTAGGCAGAAGGTAAGAAGACAAGAAGGATGTCACTATGTTTGCTTGTTCCCTTTGGGGGAAGGTAAGAAGTACATAGCCTTGCAGGTTTTTACTTTATAAGCCCCCAACTAGCACAACTCATGGCCATTATCTGGGAATCCTGGGTATGGACCAGGCCAGCATCCATTATCCTGGCCAGTATTTAATAAAGCTTGCTTCAAATTTGGCTCAAAAACTGTAGTAGTGATCTTGTTCTTTCTTGGTGGGGTTAACAGTAAATATGTTACACAGCATACATATGATAATAACTTCAAACTCAATATAACAACATCTTAGGTTTTTGTTTCTCAGCCTGTACTTGTATATCTGCTGGGAGACAAAGGATATGCAAAATATGCAGAAAAAGAGCCCCTCGTTCTTGTTTTTTCATTATTTCTTATTCATGCCTCAACTCTAAAAATAGGCCTTTCCTCCCACATGTTCACTGAACTTTCCCTAGTTAAAGTAAGTGATAGCCTCTTTGTTGATAAACACAATAGAGGGTCAGTCCTATCTTTGTTTGACCTCTTGGCAGCAGTCAGTAATGCTAACAATCATCTTCCAAAAGCTTCCTCCCAGGTCTGGCTGGTGTTTCTTGCTCACAGAGAAGACCTTCCCACCTCCATCTTTCTGCACACCCTCTTCATACTCTCACACTTAGCTAAAGTAGATTTCTTCTGCCCCTGCTATGTCCAACCTCCCAACAGAGCCATGCATTTTATCTCATTCTCTGACTTAAAATTCTTTCACTCTCATCCCTGCTATCCTTTCTATAAGCAGATAGAGAAGAACCTGAATTTGAATCACATCTGCTGATTTGTTTACACGGGGCCTATTCTGTTTGTTGACTCTTCCAAATAAACAAGGAAAAAACAAATAACAGAAACAAGCAGACAGAAAGACAGATACCTCAGATGGAGTTGCTGGTCTCCTGTGCATATGAAAGTAGCTCCTGCCTCAGGAGATCCACTCCTCCCTGAGTCCACCCTCGGTTGATAAATGTGCACTGGGAGAGAAAGACAGTTTGTGATTTCTATGTAGGATATTGCCAGGTGGCTAGCATGCAGGAAGAAGCCAGGTCCTTTACTTGCAAAACTATAGAGAAAAAAAAAATATGAGTGATGAGCTGGAAACTGATATTTAATCTTTAGTGTTTGTGGTACAGAGACGTAGATGAGGATTGTTTTAGCATATGGAATTAAATATCTGTCAAGACACTCTGCAGCTTTAGTGTAGGAAAAGAAAATTCACTTCCAGCAGTTTTCTGGGCTTAGAGTAGTTATTGGCTCCATTATTTTTAGTGGAAGAGTTTCTATCAACAGAGTTGATGTATTTGTGGTTCTTAATTTGAATATGTGGTGCTATTTTTTTTTCCCAGTATAAGGAAGGATGTTACTATCTGTTATGTGAAGGTGGGAGCAATGCCGAGGATTACAATTATGAGCTCAAGCTATGGCTGGAGGCAAAGAGAATATTCCCATGAAAAAGAATGGGACAAACCATACAGGGTTTTTTGTTTTGTTTTGTTTTGTTTCTCATTTTCAAACAGGTAGACTTGAGAATTCACAGGTGTGTTTCTCATTTTCTTACATCTCTGATTGATACCACATGCTCTCTGACATGTTCTACTTCACAGCATACCTTAGAAACATGTTAGCATTTCAGTAAGCAGGTTTATGTCCTTACAGCATAATGTCTACTAGTACATCAATGTCTTTCCCAACTTTAGAACATGGCACACATTGTTTTTCTTTGGGTTATGATGGCTCAGAAGTAAATCAGGAATAGGAGATGAAATTAGAGGTATTATTTTACAATGACAGAATATTTACTTAGATCTTTTTCTTCAGAAAATATCCATTCAATTTTAGCCATTCTGACCTTTCTCTCTCTGAGAAAGTAGCAAGCATTTGAATGTGCAAAAAAATGTGAAAAGGTTTTAGACATTTTTTTTTCCTCAATCTTTGTGTTAAAAGGTTGCCATAGATTCTTGCTCTTTGTTTCCAAGAATTTTGAACTCTATTTTTTTCCCCAAAGGATGATACTTCTCTTCCTATCAAGCTCTCTATATAATAGATATTAGATAATAATATATAAGGATATTACCAGCTCAGAAAATAACTAGCAAAATCTTTGTTCACATAAACAGATACATGTGACCAAAGCTGCAAAGCATCTCCTGAAGGCTTTTCAGAGCTGAGTCTGTCCAATTTCATAATTACAATTCCTTAAAAATACTGAACTTACATGGACAATGTGGTCCAGAGTCACTAAGCATGCCTGTTTAGGCGATGATTTTTGTCTCATCTATTCCCAACCTGTATGAGAGTGGTTAACAAGTAGCTACAGTGGGACTAATCTGTTTTCTTTCCCTCCTCTCCACTAGCAATTACTTGAAACAGTCCCAGAAACAGAAGATGTGTGAGAAGAAAAGCACATGTCAGATTCAGTTGAGACAACACAGACTGTCTTGAGTGACAGGCATTAATCTACAGTTCTATCGGGAGAGCATGAGGACATAACTCTAAGAAACAAACACCATGTGTTGTTTTTGTTGCAGGTGGAGATAGTTTTCAGTATTTCCAGATATCCTTAGGCTCAAGACTGGAGCCTGCAATGTAAGAGACAGTTGAATCCTCATGTGGCTGTTCATTCCAGTCCCCAATTAAGGAACAAGTGATTATGCTACCTTTGCACGGTCAGGATACCACAGCAGTTAAATGTTAATCACTTGGTAGGTGGTGCCTCTAATACTTTTTATGCTAGAGGTGATGTTTTTGGTAAACAGGCAGGATTCTTGTTTGCCAAGTTCCTTTGACTTCTTTTACTATTTTCTTATGGCACACGTGTGTTGGATTAACCTTTTAAATACAGGTGAGTTTTATTAGTACTATTTACACCTGGGATTGTTAACTAACAATGGTCAACTGGGTTGTTATAGGCTTGTGCTTGGGGAAAAGTGTTCTTGTTACTCATGTTAACAGTATTTCTTCTACATAATTATAGATTAACCCAATTAGTATTTATAGGAAGTCATTATGATTTGTGGAATTTAGATGTTGTAGTGTTGAGTTTTAACACTTTCTTTATTGGTGGTTGCCTTTAGGCCAACAATGGTCTGAAGTTTAAGGTTTATTCACTATAGAAGGTTGTTTCCATTCCTGAAGAGCTGTCCCTCTTAAGGCTAAAACTTAAGTTTACATTTTGATTTTGAGTTCTTAAGGTAACTTAAAGTTGAACTGAAATTCTTTATTGGGTATAGTGTAAACCATCTGGATCGTAACTGCACAGTCTTATGCAAACATCTTCTATGCCTACACTTCAGATAATTCTAACAGTTGCACACGCAGTCTATTTTCCAGTACATTCATATAAAACCCCAAACAGTCTGCAACTGAATTTACAATCATGAATTGTACTTTGAGTCTCATTTCTCTAAGATACATATTTTAATTAGCCAAGATGCTCATTTATGAAATAAAAGATGTTTAATGTAAACATCTTTAAAGTGATTTTTAACTTCTTGGTTGTATTATCACATTTCTTCCTGAACTCATTTGATCTCTAAGTCAGGTCTTGTCAAAAGTGAGGTCTGCAATATGTCAAAATACTCTGTCACAGTGCTCAGGGTATTATTGTCCTTATCACTAGGAACAGACAGGATGTTGGGAATTGTGCAAATAGCTGGACTCTCTCATGACATTTGTCTTCTACCTCTTTAAAGAATATAGGTTGTAGGATAAATGAAATGGCAAGGCAATGAAACATAACTCTCTGTTAATTTTATGAAACAATGAATGCTCACAGACAGAGGTGAGAAGAAAATTGAGACTCTTGGTAAATCCACGAATCCATTAATCTTATATTCTTTCACTCCAATTAAATGTCATATCCTTTCTATTTCCTTGGAAGACACTGATTCTCAGTGGCATAAATAATTAGTGAGAGAAGCTAAATAACCCCTAGTGGACTGGTGGGTTCTGAAACTTGTGCAGTGTGTGTGCATGGGGGAGGTACAAAAATAAAATAAAAATTAAATATATGTTTCAGAACATAATCATCTCTAGCTCCAGATTAGTCAGGTACTTACTGCCTTCAAATGTTTGCCATGGTCACTACCTCCACCCACGTAATTTTATTGATTTCTCATAATGACTGTGTGGTACTTTTACTGTCCTGCTTCAGAAAGAAATAAAAAAAAAACACCTAAGATAGAAAGAAGGGGGATGTGTTCCAAAATAGTACTCATCCAGTATGAGGTGGATAAGCATTCATAAATTTAAATTTGCATTTTCTTCCTGCTCCTGCTCCCTTCCTGACAAGTTGCACCCTCTAAATGATCAGTGGGAAGTTGGGACATCACAATGAAGGCCTGTAGAGCAGTGGTTCTCAGCCTTCCTAAACAGCAACACTTTAATGCAGTTCCTCATATTGTGATGACCCCCAACCATAAAATGATTCCGTTGCTACTTCATGACTAAAATTTTGCTACTGTTGTAAATCATAATCTGATATGCAGTATATCTCAGACCCCCAAAGTGGTCATGACCCACAGGTTGGGAACCATTGCTGAAAACACTTATAAACTTCATCTAAAGTTAAAGTCTGGAGAGAGTACTTACTAGAGACCACTGTCTGAAAGAGTTAAGTCTTGGTGAACAAATGAAAAAAGGCTGTGTTCTTCCTCCTGGTACCCACTCCTTAATGAACTAGCTTTCATTCCTTCCCACCCTCCTTCCTTCTTACGTGCATCCTCTTCCTTTTTCTCCTTTCCCTCTCCCGTTAAAATCATTTATTCTTCCATCCTACTTCCTTCCTTCTTTCTCCCTCTCTTTTTCTACCCTCTCCCTTTGTCTATCCATCCCTTCATTTCTTCTCTTTTTTTAATTATTTTTCTTTAATCCTTTTTGCAGCATTTGTAAGTATAAGTTTAAAATCTTCTTTTGTCAGACAGGACATTCATTTAGGGACAATAGGAGCAGGAGGAGTTCATATCAGGGATAGCAAAGAAGCTCTTGCCTATCTTGGGTCTAAAGGCTTCTTTCCTATTTTGTCATCTCAGAACTCTGCTGTTCAGCCTCGGTGAGTAGAGAGCACCTGAGCATTAGGACATGAGCTGTAATAACAACTACACATTTTTCCGGTTCACATCCTGTGTCGAATCTCATGGGAATCTGATTGAAGCAGTACAGAAGGGGGTGAGGAGGAGTCCTGACTGAACAAAAGGAGATTGTACATCTGCCAGAGCCCACAGTAGGAAACCTTGACAGCTGGAAACTAATCTGCAAACACTACCTGCCTCAAATTGCAATGTTGACAGTGTGTTTGAACAGGAAGCAGTAAATATAAATGATGCACTGGCTGTATTTAGACTCTATAGGTGGTGTTTTATTTTAAAAATGAAAGCTATTCAAGAAATATTTCAAAACAGGAAATTATTAATTGATTCAGAGTATTATATATATGACTATAGGATACTTTTACTGTTTTGATATGTATTATCTAAACAATATATGTCTCAATATATCAATATAATCTATAATAGCAATTTATATATAATTATTGCAGATGTTATAAAATATAATTATAAATTATTAAAATATTATTATATAATTACATATACTTGTATATATAAATAAATATGTAGATTATATCTAAGCTGTAGAAGTTTAGATAGATGATGATGGAAAGATGTATATTTCTTGTTTGAAATATATATTACATATAATACATAATCTGGATGGGTAGTTAGGTCAAATGTTTTCTGAGTATGACAAATATTTATATTCCTATGTAGCTAAACATATATGTTAGGACATACACACAGAGATGTCTTATTGACTTGCCAGAGTAAAGAACTCTATTTTTAATACACAAGTTTTTTTATTAAAAATTTTCTCCAGGAGTTAGAATTATTAGACAGTCTCAAATAACCTAAAGCTATTCCTAGATTGCTTATTGATTCTTTATGGTTCATCTCCTGTTATTTTTATTCTTCTCATCTTTTACCCTTTTCCGAATCAGAAATCTGTGGCCAGCACTTTAATTATATATAAAGAATTTGAAAGGTTTATTAAAGCTCCAGGACACTGGATAAGTATTCGTACACCAAGCTGTCACTTATAAAAAAGCAAAAAGCGTCTTGCTTAGGACATTCTTGTTACATCCTGTGGGGTACACAGAAATTTCTGAGTCCTTTGATACTCTGTCTTTTGTTTCCTCTGGAGGATGCATGAATAATGTCCAGTTTTATCTATGATTTTACTCCATAAACTCTGAAATCACAATATGGAAAACATGTAATTAATGAGAAAGCAAAGCAATAATCATTCTGTGCAAAATATCAAAAGCACACCTAGCTATGGTCAAATTTACACAGTACCAGAACCAAACTGATGCTTGCACGAGACTCGCAAAAATAGAAGGTTTTTGAATCGAAGAGGCCTTTAAAAAGATAATCCAGAAAACCAGCAAGGTGTCCCCGATGAACCAACAAAGTTGTGTCATTTCTAACAGTGCCAGCTGAATTTTTCTAATCATCGGGATAGTTTTCAAGACGTTTTAATCACTTTGTTTTTAATGCATTGACCAGACCATAAATGGCTCTCATTGCATCCCTTTATGGTGAACATGGTACTAATTGTGTGTGTGTGCACGTGCTCGTGTGTGTGTGTGTGTGAATTTGTTTGTTGTTTCCTGATGCTCTCGGTGGTCCAGAGAATTTAAATAATTTTCCAGTTATTGAATGTGTTAGTATGTCTGACTGACACAACATTAGCTTTTGAGTTCAAACACTTTTGCTGAGTATATGGAAGACATTTTAGCTGTTCCTCAAGTATTTTATCTTCCTTTTTCATCTGAGCTCTAAACAGTATCAGATTTAAAAATACAAAATGACACTTAGTTTCAATTTCATAATCTGAGGGACCCTATCTAAAACCACTCTCATCTTTGATTTAGAGTCTTTTTAAAGAGTCTGTGAAAGTGATGTCTGTACTTACTGAGATATACAAAGAATGATAGCACCAGTTCACATGAGGATACAGAGGAAATCTGCTGAATTCTGTGGGCTGGGTTTTACAGGTATAGCATGTAAAGTTTGGGGAAGTTTAAGTCATTTATTAAAGTCACATGCTAGGCAGTGATAGAGATGTGATTCCAGCTGAGGCTGGCTGTCTCCATGACTCTCACACTGAGTACAGCTGTAGCAGCTTAGGCATATCTGCCTGGGGGTTGATGTGAGTTTCTGTTAAGTGGAAACAACATAGACAATGGTAACATGAGTCATAAATCAAAATGGAATTGATTCCTAACAGCTAATATGAGTAGAAAAAAGGGATACTCCAGATTTTATGGATTTCTAGAAAAAAAAATTTAACTTAATGATGATAATAGAAATAGTAAAAAGATGAAATATAGAGCCATCCCACAATTCAGGAATGTCATTTTAAAATAAAATTAATTGTGACTCTAGACATATTTTGTCTCTTATTTTCCCATCTTCTCTGTAGTTTGTCTGAGATGACCTCTGGACCAGCAAGCATTAGGGAAGTATCTGAAATAAGCTTCCATTTTGACAAAAATCAATGGCTTGTTGGCAGTAATACATTTCTATGTAGGCTTCAACCCACTTTCTGATTTTCCACCCCCTTCTCCTTCCATATTCATGCTTTGCCTTATCATATTTTATGCATTTGTTGCCTAATTCTGACAAGAGACTTAGAAGAATCTGCAAGACTCACATAGCAACCAAGATAAAGTCAACCTGTCCCTGCAACTCTTCGGGCAGAAAAGTTGTAGGCTCAGTTTATATACTGGAACTTGTATGTATGTTTTTAGGGCTGATCATGTGGTATTGGGAAAACAATGAGTATAATTTTCCCTTTAATTGGACAGGTTATATTTAGAAATGTATATATATATATATATATATATATATATATGCATACAACAACAATTCATTTAAAAAGAAGCCATGAAAGAGAGCAAATAAGGATATATAGGATGGTTTAGAGGAAAAAATAAAAGAAAATGCTGAAATTGTAATATCAAAATTGAAAGAAAAAATATTGACAACAATTAAGGAAAAAATAAATAGCCACATGACAAACATTTCTTTGACACTACTTGTGCCTAACAAACAGGACCCAATGAAGACTGTGCATTATTCCACCCTTAGAAAGCAGTGTATCCATTAGCATCTTTGATTTCTTTTAGGTCTCCATATTAGTCATACTATTCTGTATTATAATATTTTGAAGACATATGTTGATGACTAGTCTATCAAACTCTTGAGCATCTAGTTGTATTTCAGTGTCTTAATCCCTTTGAGGTACTATGCCAATAATATCATAAACTAAGTGAATTGTAAACTACAGAAATGTATTTCTCATCATTCTGGGATCTGGGAGATCCAAAATCAAGACATTAGCAAACTCTATGTTAGGGGAATACCCTTTACTGGTTCCAGTCTTAGAATGGTGATATCCTATGTCCTCAAATGATGAAAGGGACAAGGTGGATCTCTGGGGCTCCTTTCGTGAACTCACATCTACAACGGCTGTATGACATGACCTAATCACTCCTTTTATTATCTGTCTTTTGACAACAAAATTACCTATAAAATAAGTTTAAAAGGAAATTGTATTGTTTTTTGCTTCACAGAAAGATGTTTTGGCCCATGGTCAGTTTGTATCATTGTCTTTAGACCCATGGTTGTCCAGAATGTCATGGCAGAACGTCATGGTCAAGCTAGAGTATTTACCTTACATTACACACTACTCAAAGAGACGGAAGTTCACAATCTAAAACCACTTCCATAGCCATAGCCTCAGTGACCAAGTTTCCTACTTTTGGGTCTCATTTCTTAGTTCCCACTGTCTCCCAGTAGTGCTGTAGGCTGGTAATCAAGCCTTTAATAAATTAGCTTTTGGACAGATTATAGATTAAACTGTAGTCCTTCCTAAATCTCACCTTCAAATATAATCACGTTGACGACTAGAAATCTGATATAGGAACTATATATAGAGAGAGTAAGTGGAGTCAAAGAGACACCACGTAGCTGCAGAAGGAGACAGACACTGATAACATAGTGATAGACCACAGCCTTGTGGTGATATGTAGATTAATAGAAATGGATTAATTTAAGATATAAGAGTCAGTTAATAAGAATCCTGAGCTAATAGGTCAAACAATGTTGCAATTAATATAGTTTCTTTGTGATTATTCAGGTCTGGACAGCCAGGAAATGAATGAGCAGTTTCCATTTACAAAATGGCGTTAACATGGGCCAACTACAGACACATGAAAACTGAGAAAGTTTGGGAAGGAATTCTAGACAAAAAGAAACAGAGTTAAGCATCACTTCTTGGTAGCAACATTTTCTTGGGTAGACTATGCTTGCTAGAGGCATGCAGAGCCATAATTCCTTTAAGAGAAAGCTTTCTGATTCAACATTAGCAGCAAAAACCATGTGGCTTCTTTAAGAGACAGCTTCCTATTTCATTCTGAAAGCACGAACTCTGGCTTTTTTCAGGAGGTCCTGCAATTAAATGGGGTTTGTGCACAGTATGCTTCTAGTTACTTAATAGTGACATAGATCCGCTCTGTTCCTGGAGCTGGGACAGTGAACATACCATGTTGAATAGGGTGGAGCCAACAAGGCTGCATAGTTGGTCCTAGTCATGCCTGCTTAGCATTGAAAAAAGGATGAGCACTCCTGGTCAGAAAATGATTATAGATATGCAATAAAGACATATTCAAAAAAATAAACCTCCAAATGGGTCATAGTATGTTTAAAAAATATACATAGGCTTGGGAAAGAGAAGAAAAAAAGAGTATAGACAGTTATAATATAAATGAGTACAGCCAGTCATAGATTAAAGGAGTAAAGAGAATAAAAAAAAAAAAAGCCACATAAAGATGAAATCTACACCAAGAGTCTATATTATGTATATTATTGTGTTTTCTTTGAATTTTTTGACTGCAGAAAGACATTTGATTCTGGTGGCTGCTAAGTTAAATCAACATAAATATATTTTGACTTCAAAATTTGGGTCTAAGGACACGTTACTTTATAAAAGAGGTTCTGCTTTTGTTTCTACAAAAGATGAGACTCTCTGGATTTCTTTCAGACTAATGTGGTTTGATGGAACAAGACCCCCTGAAAGGTCCCCATAAACCCTAAAAATACTTCATTCAACAAACAACAGGAAGAGTTTGAAAACAATTACACCCAAATTCCCAAATATTGTTTATGAATGTTTTTCATTTACAGGGGGATATAATATAGAGGTAAATACTTTGTGTTGGTATGGATGTTGGTCTATTGATATAAATTTAAAGGTTGATTTTGTTATACTGAGTATATGTATTTCTGTTCTTGTTTAAGGTATTGTGTTTGTGAAGCTCACTTAAAAATGCAATGTATAATTAAGAAATACAGATTAATAGTCATCTTTGTAATAATCAAATTTTAATTATGTTAGGTTTTCTAAGTATATGAAGATATATTTCGGTTAGATAGATCATCTTCAGCACTTAAAGACCTACAGAATATGGCATTTAAAATCTTTTAAGAACTCAGACTTTTCTCAATAGTGAGACATGTCTGCTTCTAGAAGCACCAATTACTTCAGAGAGGTTGATGAGCATTGAAGAAACTCATTACAGAATTTTCCTTCAATGTGATTAAGCTAGCCATTTGGGCAAGAAACTGCTCTTGCCGGAATTATTTGATGGTATGCTGAATGAACTGGACATGCAGGATCCACAGAAAAGTGACTGCTGAACTTTCCAAAGGATGGGATGTTCCTTCAGAGTTCCTGTTTCACAGAAGAAACTGTCAGGCATTCTACAGGACACAGAAGACAGCAACTAATGAACTTTGACAGAACAAGGCAGAACAAACTTTCAAATTTTCTGCTTCACTGAAATCTGCTACCAGATACTATGGGCTTGTAGGCTGATGATGGTTGCCCAAACATTACAAAAGAACTTTGGGTGACTACACAGGCAGCAAGCTGCCTTTGTCAATTCTAGAACTTTAGTAGTTGCTCACAATGCACTTCCTGTTACTCAGGTAATACTGTTTCCTTCTGGAGTCTTTAAAGAGTTAAAGACAGATGTTATAGTTTTCCTTAATTACAATAAAAGATAAATTAGATACAAAACTTTAGATTCACAAAGATAGAACAGATGATAGAGCATTATCCTTAATTTGCCAAATGTAAATGGGTTAAATATTTTAACTATAATTCTTGCGTGATAACAATTTTGTATATGTAATTTTACTATGTTAAAGTTAAAATATTTATTTAGACAGAAAATATTTATTTAGACAGAAAAGGGGATATGATGTAGGATTCTCCTTTGTATGTTATGAATATGTTGTATTACCATTTATTAATAAAAAAAAGCTGGTTTGCCCAATAGTAGGGCAGAATATAACCAGGCTGGATGAGATATAGAGAGAGAGTAGTCAGACTCAAAGAGACACCATGTAGCTGCTGAAGGAGACAGACAATGGAACCTTAGTGGTAGACCACAGCCTCATGGTGATACATAGACTAATAGAAATGGTTAATTCAAGATGTGAGAGTTACTTAATAAGAAGCCTGAGCTAATAGGCCGAACAGTGTTGTAACTAATATAGTTTCTGTGTGATTATTCAGGTTTTGGAGGACAGGAAATAAACAAGCAGTCTCAGTTTACATAAACATCTACATCATAACCTGGCTCCTAGCCTAGGCAATGTGCTTCTGCCACCGTAAATGGGGTATTAATCCCAAGTAAGTAATTTGGGTCAGAAAAGTACTTATTTTTATGTGTGTATGTTTGGAATTTAGAAATTCTGGGTTTTTAGTTCTGGGGCATGAAAAGGATCTAAAACAGGTACTACAAAAAAAAAGATTGAAAATTTTCACATTAAATCAGAAATCTATAGCTTCTAAAGTCTGGGATGAATCAGTGAATAAAAATATCTACTATAAGAGTCAATTCTGTAAATAAAATTTTAAAAGCCCTCCTTTTCTTCTCTTATTATTAAAAATAGATTCTTCTCTTATTTTCACCACAGTTTTCCCTCCCTTGACTCCTCCAAACTCCCCTCTCCCTCAGATCCACTCTTGTTCTGTCTCCCTTCAGAAAAGAGCAAGAAGGCCTCAAAAAGACAACAAGCAAATTCTACAAAATGAAATAGAATCAGACAAGGCCAAAGCCCTTAGACCTAGGCTGAGCAAAGTAACTCAACAAAAAAAGTTCCAAACATAATAGATTTTTTTCTCATTCTGTAGACTGCTTCTTTTTCCTGTTAGTGTTATTTGCCTTACAGAAGATTTTCAGTTTCATGAGGTCCCAATTATTAACTGTTGATCTTAGTTCCTACACTATCAATGGTCTATTCAGAAAGATGTCTCCTGTGTCAATGTATTCAAGGCCATCCGCATTTTCTCTACTTTCTCTTCTATCAAGTTCTGTGTGTCTGGGTTTGTGTTGATCCATTTGGATTTAAATTTTGTGTATCATATTAATATATAACTATTTGCATTTTTCTACATGCTGATATCTAGTTATACTAGAATCATTTGCTGAAGATGCTCTCAGTTTTTTCATATGTATTTCTAGCTTCTTTTTTCAAAGTCAGGTGTCCATAGGCGTGTATTTATGTCTGACTATTTGATTCAATTCTCTTGGTGATTTTTTTTATGACAAGTCAGGAACACAGAGTTAATTGTGGCTTCCTATCCTCTCTAGACAATATATTGGATATCATACCTGCTACTGCTGCCAAAGATGTACTTTGCCTGGCTTTCTTTTTGCCTGCATAGGACATGGAGCAGCTGTAGCAGCAGAGACATGAGACTTAGACATGGGGCCAAACAGACTCAGTCAATACCTTTCGACTCATCATTTCTGATATATTTCCTGTATTGGACTCTTTGGAGAGTAACAATGGAAGTGAATATATTTTAAGAGAATAATTTATAAATATGAAACAGATACTCAAATGTCCTCTAGATTGAAGTCATTATGTAACCAGAATTTTCAAACTTTCTCTTTTCCTAACTCTGACCTGTCTGGCTTTTGGAAAGTGTGTTTGAATTAGAGTATTATGAAGGCAATATACCATTGACTTTGTGGCTTTGGAGGGAAATAAGCAATTTCCTGGGTTCATTGTTCTTTGGGGAACATGATGAATGTTTCAGAGCTAACATATAAAGGAAGACTATATCATTAAAAAAATAACATGATGTCCACACCTATGAAGTACATATTTACAGTTCTTTCCTGGGATTTTTTTTTCCTGTTGGTCTTATTTATCATACAAATATTCTGAAAACAATCTATGACTGATTAAAGTAAAAGGAAAGAATATTCCCAGTTTAGTTACATCGGGAATATCTTAGTGATTTCTTAGAGACATTGTACATGCAAATAGTGTCAATTAAATTGTATACAAAACAATGTCTTAGGAGTCATCTAAAAATAATGGCACAAACAAACAATTGCAAGGATTTATTATGTGAAATTATTTTCATAAACATTTGTACTGGTGACTTTTTTTGTTTGTTTTTTTGTTTTTGTTTTTGTTTTTAGAGACAGGGTTTCTCTGTGGTTTTGGAGCCTGTCCTGGAACTAGCTTTTGTAGACCAGGCTGGTCTCGAACTCACAGAGATCCGCCTGCCTCTGCCTCCCGAGTGCTGGGATTAAAGGCGTGCGCCACCACCGCCCGGCTTTGTACTGGTGACTTTTTTATTCTGGTGTTACATGCATTGCATCTTAAACAGTCTCTGTTGTTTAATGCCTAGTCTCTGGCTTTTCCTCTTACTAAAAGCACCATAATCAGTGAGTTTATAAATGTAATTGTTTCCTTCTTTGAAGAACAATATAGTGCAGAAATAATTCTTACCTAATGAAACTTACATTTTAGTGAAGATGGGTAAGAAATGAAACAGGTGGATGGCAGTTACACAGCAATGAGAATGATGAATTCCTTTTGGAGCAGAATGGTTTATATATTTTTTTCAGAATGGTTTATATTATGTGTTATACATCAACATATACAAAGTAATGCACGAATACATACTTACACCCATACATGTACACCTGTATTCCAATAACTTCCAGTATTATGTATAACTGTAAGCTAATATGAACGAAGGTCATGTACAGGGCTACAAATGAGAACCAGATGATGAAAGGCCCATCTCCCACCTTAAAAGCTGAGTTTTGATTATGTTGCCAATGGACATATTGGAAGATGTTAAGCAGAGGAAAGATGCACCACTATTTTGAGTAGGATTCTGTTTCCACCAATCTTGAAGAAGAGAGGTCCTCAATCACCAATTGTTGTTAGGCGTGCAATAATTCTAGTAAACCAGGGAAGTAAAACAGGACTTCCAAAGAAGAAAAAAATATAAAATGGAATAAAAGAAAGCATATTTAACAAACAGGGCTGGCATAACTGGATATGAACATGTGGAGGAATGAAAATAGATTCATATCTATCACCATGCACAAAACTCAAGTTCAAATGGATCAAAGACTTCAACATAAAGTCAGCCACACTGAACATCATAGAAGAGAAAGTAGAAGTACATTTAAGAACATTGTTTTATGTGCTTGTAGGCCCGGCAAAGAGCAAGAGATTAAAATTTTATTTCTATGTATGAAACTTGTAAATACTTAAATGTATGATATCATTAAGAGAGATTGTGTAGAATGAGTCAGGGTCAGTAACAGAGGGCTGGAAAAAGAGCACCGTAACAAAGATGATAAAAGAAATGGCAAAGCAATGGCAAAGTTCTAACCTGATAACAGCAGGTCAATAACATCTGGCTCATCAAAACTGCTTATTAAATTTACTAAATTGTTTAAACTTAGAAAAATTTCTGCAAGGTGGTGTTCTTTGTGGGTTCAGACAATTTTTAATAATTTGTGTGATTTTTTATAACATAGAGCTAATAATTTGTCATATAATCCAAACATATCCTATATCATTCTTCCTAGCTTGTTTTTGTGTTTTAAAGTCTTCAATTTTATTTATCAAGCATGTACTAAATTGTATGTATTTTCATCATTGAAATGATACATTTGAGCAAAAAGTAGAAGATGAAGGCGTTGTTCAAACCACAATTATCTATAGAATCATTACAGACTGAGGATGTAGTGATCACTAAGGTACTAAGGATGGACCTCACTTAATGCTCAACGAGACAACAAAAGTCAGGTGAATTGGAACATGGCAATTTGGCTTATAGGAAGCCGATGCAAAAATGAAAGACCGTAAAACTTTTTTAGCCTTTACTCTGAAACAGGAAATCACTACACTGGTAATGGACATAACAAATGTGGTGTGATCTCACATATTTTAACAAAGTGACTTGGGTACACAGAGGTAAAAGAGGCCAAGTTGGAAGGGAGAAGGAGGGAGTTACTAAAATCTGACTGGAGATGATCAGCCATCTTGGTGTCTGATGGTAACTCTGGTCCTAGTGATATCACAAAAGATGATATGAAATGATCAGAGTACAGCTATATTTTAGTGGCTAATACAAAGAAAGGGACAGGGAATTGCTTCAATATTTGAATATTAGATGAGTGGTAGGATTCATTTATATCACTGTAGATGGAGTTACAGAGAAATCAACTTGAGGAATGCAAATTGGAGATATGTGTTTGATGTCACATATGGAAAACTTAAGTAGCATCACAGATACATAATATGGAGTCAAAGTCTGAGAACTATTATATAGGTTGTGCTATACAATGCAATGGTCACTGACTGCATGCACCAGCATAGCTAAAGTGCTCAGGAGTTCCATTAGCACTGGTTAGTATAAGGTGAGATATTTCTGTTGCAGAGGCCAGTTCTTATGGACAACACTAACCCAGATGATATTTTAATTGATTGCTTTCAAAATCACCAAAGGAGTAATAAAAGAGAAAAAGAACAGGCTGACTCTAGGGTCATCCAGTAGTCACTGATTATACAGATGAGCAGGATGGAAGGAAACATACTAGACAAAGACAAAGGCAGTGGAGGGAAACAGACTGTCTGGTGAAAGCTAACTACTCCATCCCCATAATGAAACTGGGAGGCTTAGATCATTCCCTATCTCATCTAAATGAAGAAACTGAAACTAGGGCCAAGAGAATGAAACTTGTCTTCTATTACAGAACTGATATCGAGACAAAATAAAAGCATCTTCCTTTGGAATGTTCTATCTTTTGCTAAGGGAGGGGAAGAGAAATCCCCGAATGCTGCAGCTTGTAATAGAGACGGCGCCCATGGATTCTGCTTGGGACTGTCTATTAAAGCCCTGCTGAGGTCCAGAGACCTGAGAATTCCCCCATTGTGACAGTCTAGCAATGGGCATAAGATGATGGCTAGAATTTTAATGAAAAATGTGTTAAATTCTTCTTTTTCAAGATGATATTTGGATTTTTATAAACATATTGGATGATGATATCATTTGCTCATCTACAAAGACAAAGTAATTATGAATATAAAATAAAAAATTCTCTACTCTTTGGAATTAGACCAAAATAAATTTTACTAAAATAATATCAGTGGATGCTCTAGATCTCTAATATTTATCTCACTCATCTTGTTTGTTTTTGTTATAACTATGGAAACAAAAAGATCAAGTTGTAATCTTGGTTCTACATTATCAACTGTTTGAATTTGTGGAAGTTAATTAAATATTCTGTGCATCATTATCCTAATCCCCACAATGGAAGTGTCATTATCTGTGTTCTATCATTGGGAAGAGACACCATGGCCATGGCTACTCTTACAAAGGAAAACATTTAGTTTGCACTTGTTTACAGTTTCAGGGGTTTAGTTCATTCTCAGAATGGCAGGAAGCGTGGTGGTACTCCAGCAGACATGGTGCTGAAGAAGTAACTGAGAGTTATGGTTGCAATATTTTGTTTGTGTTCTGACGAATAAAGCTTGCCTGAAAATCAGAGGATTAACCATAGGGGTCTTGAGGTCTGTACAGACAGGAGACAGGAAGTGATATAGTTGGGTGGAGAGAGGAAGTGATAAGACAGGGCACAGACAGGAACTCACCCCTTTTCAATCTGAGGAGTCGGAGAGGTAAGAGGTGACTGTGGCTGGTTCTTTACTTCTCTGATCTTTCAGTTTTTGCCCCCATATCTGACTCCAGGTTTTTTGTTGTTTTGTTGTAGCTACAAGTTCTGCATCACGATCCAGAGGCAGCAACAAAAGGAAGAGACTCTGGACCTGGATTGGATTTTCTGAAACATCCAGGCCCACCCTGGTAACTTAATTCCTCCACCAACATGGACACATTTCTTAATCCTTTCAAATAGTGCCACTTCCTTTTGACCAAGAATTCAAATATATGAGCCTATGGAGCTGACTCTCATTCAGACCACTACAGAAATAAATATAATTATGCTGAGACATTTAAAAATATCTATATTTGTGTGTTATGAAATACATACATATACATAGATCACATATGAAGTATATACCTAATAACTGCTATTTTTCTATTTTAAAGCGTTCAATTTTCAGTTATTTTCCTTGACTAATTTCTTCTTGCTTGATGAGAAGGAGAGGCATGTATTCTCAACAATTTAAAAAGGTAGAATAGGCTAATGTAACACTTCATTAGACTAAAAAAAAGGAATGCTGGTCTTCTGCAAAACTTTTTTTATTTAGTTCATAGAAAA
The DNA here is from genome assembly GCF_950005125.1 of Chionomys nivalis. Taxonomy (NCBI): domain Eukaryota; kingdom Metazoa; phylum Chordata; class Mammalia; order Rodentia; family Cricetidae; genus Chionomys; species Chionomys nivalis. The sequence continues at coordinate 15,466,684 of NC_080091.1, read as the reverse complement.
ATTAAAAAAGAGAAACACCAGCTCGATCATATTCTGTACTCATATGCCATGAACGGCAGCTTCATTTTCCCTTTATTGAGATTTGAAAGGATGTGAAGTAAAATATCATTCTACTGTTTTGATTTCAAGTGACTGTGATGAGCATATTGTTTCTTATGAGTTTCGAGTTTTCTAATTACTTTCTTATTTGCTTTTCTTTGTAGCATGCATATTGCCATTTATTCCATGTGGCTTTTTCTTTGCAGCCTTATTACCTGGGGATGATGGGAGAGAAAACATGCCAAGAAGTCTAGACACTGAACGCTCAGGGTATTCACACAGAGAGACAGTTCAGCGTTCCAGGGTGCATTAGCCATCATGACTCTTATGGTTTTTTCTACTTCCAGATATCAAATTAATACATCATTTTCTACCCTGAAGGTGGCTTTTGCTTTTGATGCTAAAACAAACATAGGAGGGATTCATAAATAAGCCTAAGCCTGATTGATTCAGAACAGAGAGGATTTGTAGCTCACAAACAATGAGAATAAACAGTAACGTGTTTGTGTCACTGGCTGTGTTTGTAACAGATCGTGTGATACAATTATCAACATAATTTCTGGGTTAGTTCCTTTCCTGGCTGAAGCATTGCTCAAGAGCTGATGAATCTCTTTGTACAGCTGTGGCAATACTGTGCTGCTATTTGACATAAATTAGAGATTAGTTGTACATTCCTTAACATATAGAATAAGCATGAGGATGGGAAGGGGTATGGACTAGACTAGGATAAAAAGAACTCTAGCTCCCAGTTCTAATTTTCTGTAATAGACTTTGGTGTGGTGGTTTGCCCATTTGTGTGTGTGTGTGTGTGTGTGTGTGTGTGTGTGTTGTTTTGTGCTAGGCTTTTTTTTATGCTGCTCAGGTTAAAAATATAGATCCATGTCTAGGCTCTGAAAGGCAAATCAGTCTAAAAACAGAATGAATAAAAAACAAATGTCTATAAAAAATTTAGAATACATGAAAAATATATGAAGCAAAACCAAAGATAACTGATTATTATTTTTAAAAGTCAGGTATCATGATATATAATGACTTATTATGGCTAGAAAGAAAATAATAAAAATGTGTAGGTATTAATAGATAATTATCCATAAAAGACATCAGCACCCAAATGCCACAGAGTGCTTGTCCTTATACATAATTAGAACAAGTAAAATTACACTGAGACATTAGTTATGATATTTCTTGTCTGACAGAAAGGAAGACTTCGGACTTTGTTGAACTGGCCAGACTGTTAGAAAACAGTGGTCTCATATATACTGCTGCTGGAAACAAAATGGACTCAGGAACAGACCTGAATTCTCTGACCTATGGTCAGGGTAGCTAAAATTCACCTCCATGGGCTCCGACAGATAAACAGAAAACAAGTAATTTGCTGTTGGTTGGTTTTTACTTTTTTTACTCTTTGAGGGGGGCTTCCATTCAGTTCCCCAATAAATCACAAATAGACTTTTTTCTTTCTTATAAATGTCGAGCCTTAGCTTGGTTTGTTCCTAACCAGCTTTTCTTAACTTCAATTATCCCATCTATCTTTAGCCTCTGGGCTTTTATCTTTACCCTAATTCTCTATACCTTTCTTTTCTTCTTTCTCTGTGGCTTGCTATGTAGTTGAGTGGCTGGGTGGCTGACCCCTAATGTCCTCTTCTCCTTGTTCTATCTTGTTCTACCTTCTTTTTCTCTTATATTTCTCCTATGTATTCTCCTATGTATTGCCTGCCAACTCTGCCTATCCTTTCTCCTGCCCTGCTATTGGCCATTCAGCTCTTTATTAGACCATTAGGTGTTTTAGACAGACAAAGTATAACAGCTTTACAGGGTTAAACAAATACAACAGAAAAGAATATAAACACATCTTTGCATTATTAAAATAAATGTGCCACAACATAAATAAATGTAACAAATCTTAATATTCCACAACTGTAACGTAATTAATGATGGAGTACATTTCTAAACAGAAATTCTCTAAGAATTCTTAAAAGAGAAAACTCAGATGGCTGAGAAACACTTAAAGAAATAGTCAACATGTTTAGTCATCAAGGGAGTGCAAATCAAAACTACATCTTTCATTTGTCAGAATGACTAAGCCCAATAAATCAAGTGATAGCTTATGCTGACCAAGACAGGGAACAAGGGTAATACTCATCCATTCCTGATGTCAAGGCAAAACTTGAGTAGCCAAACATGGAAATCAGTATGGTCATTCCTTAGGACTATGCAATCTGATCTGCTTCAAGATTCAGCTATACCACTTTTGGGCATATACCTAAATGATGCTTCATTATACCAAAGAGACATGCGCAACCATGTCCATTGCTGTTCTACTTCTAACAGAAATTGTAAACAGTGTAGATGTCCCTCAACAGAAGAATAGATGGACTGTTACACAATGGACTGTTACTCAGCCATTTAAAATAATGAAATCATCAAATTTGTAGTTAAATGAATGGAGCTAAAAAGAAAATCATACTGAGTGGGGTATCCCAGACCCAGAAAGTATGTATTTACTTATATGTGCATAATAACAATTTAATGATATCCAAATGACAATCTATATAACTACAGAAGTTAGGTATAGTGTAAGCAGTTAGCATATACAGGTAGATCTCCTTAGGAAGGGGAAATAGAACGTATATTTATATATGGCAGCAGGGGCTAAAATAGCATATTCAAAAGGTAAGGGGGTGGAACAGGAGGACTAGGGAGTTAATATAGGAAAAGACAACTAAAATTAAGTGCCATTTGCAGGGTATTATGGAAACCTTATATATTAGAAGCTTCCTAAAATATAGACATATATGAAAGCAAACTAAATAAATCACCAAATAATGCAGGAGACAGAACCCCAATTGAACATTCCTTGTCACCAACTCAAGCTTCCAGTACCATGATTGGGTCACCCCTAATTAAATTATTGGCCTATGAGGTGCCATTGGAATCGCCAAACAACTCGGGATGTTACCAAGACAATAGGTTGCTTGCTACAAGATGATTGCAAGGCCCCATTACTATACAACTCTATTGAACCTATACAATTTATTGAACATAGAAAAATCAAGCTAGTGCCTACATAGAGCCTTCACCTCTATATCATATTGTCTTTGATACAGAAAACTACTCTACATGCTACCAAAAGAGAAACATAAACATCAAGTTAGCAAGTCAGCCACAAACCCTTTGATGCATTTGTGGATGACTTGCTGACTTGATATTTATGTTAAGACAATGGTGTTCTTCCTGCAGTACATGCTAGGGCAGTGGTAGAACATATGTGTGGGAGTAACTACTAAGCAAATTTGATTTGACTTAAGCCCTACTCCACGAGATGAAACCCATACCTCACACTGCTTGGGTGACCAAGGACTAAGACTTGATAACCCAGGGACCAAAGTTAAAGCAAATATTACTGGTAAAAAAAAAGAAATTTGCAATAAAATGACATCTAATGAGACATATTCTGCTATACTCCTAGACTGTCCTGACCAGCAGGACATGAACATGGTCTTGAACCCTGAAGGAGAGGAATGGCAGGGTAGGGGGGTTGGCAAAAGACACAAGAAACAGACAGCAAGTCTGTATCCTGATCAAGCTGCCAACTTTATTTTTGTTTTCCTCAGGAGCATTATATAGGAAAAAGAGCAGGGGAGAGGTAAGATGCTGGAATGTCAGGTCTGGAGACATCCCTAACTAACAGGAAAAGATAAAGAAATATTGAGGGTCTGAAAAAGTTAATTAACAGGGGGATGCTAATTGCTTCTGGTGCCTGGGATCTGCAGGTCTACAGGCAATCTTAACTCACAGGGGGAGATAAGGGTCATGAACTTGCCCTACAGAGGTGAATATCTTACTTAACTTGTGAGCTAAGATGACTATAACCAAATACAGGTCTTTGCTCCCAGCAATAGATGAATGTCTTGTTCAGCCATCATCATGTACGAGGCCTGCAAGATGTCTATACCAAGACCTCTGCATATGTATTTTGGCCCCAAGTTTAGTGTTCTTATTGGATTCCTGAGTGTGTGATTGAGTGCATCTCTGTTTCTTATGTCTTCTTGTGGGTTCTGTTTATTCTGTTTGTTTGATTTGTCCAACTCTGATGTAACGGCTTTTGTGTTATCTTATTATATTTAATTTTATTTAATCTAATTTTCTTTTCTTTTTTTATTTTCTTATTACTTCTTACAAGCTTGGTTTTGTTTTGTTTTTCTAATGAGTAACAGAAACAGAGTGGACCTGGAGTGGAGGGGTAGAGTAGAGGTACTGGGAGAACTAGAGAAGGAAGACATACCAGGATTTATTATTTAAAAAAAAATTATGTGTTTTCAATAAAATATGTTTTTTTTTAAAAAAAAAAAAAGAGAATAGTCAGTGTTAGTGGTAGCTGAGTCAGATACAGGGAAAGAACAGTTGGGCTGAGGAGACAGAAAGTATATATAACAACACTTACATGGGCACAGAAGTTCAAGTCTCATGACTTATGGAGAAAATGCCAGTAGATAACAGAGTTTGAGAATTGAGAATAGCAACAACTGGAATTATAATGGGTATTCTTTTTAAAGATTGTGTGTATGCATGCACATGTGTGTGTGTGCGTGCGTGTGTGTGCATGCACACATGCCTATTGGTGCACTATAGTTATAGGCAGTTATAAACTGCTTGATTTTTGTGTATGTGTTGCAGCTGGGAATGGAATCTAATCCCCTGCAAGACCATCAAATGCTCTTAACCACTGAGTCATCTCTCCAGCCACTGTGATAGTTATTCTTCATTATCACCTTGATTGGTTTTAGAATAACTTACCCCTTATAGAGAAGCAAACACATGCCAGAGAAAACCACAGGGAATCAGTCAGAGAATGTCAGAAAGACTTGGGATTTTGGCTTTGGGGATGTGTTCATTTCCTGAGCATTTAAAGAAATAAAGGGGCACTCTAGAGAGAATATTATGAGATGCTAAGTGAGAAATCCTATTACTGATATTTTAACCACTGTATTTATAGAGAAGATCATTCACAGTGAAAATCAAGTTGCAGCTGGAAAAACAACACAACTTATTTTAGCAGAGAGAGAGAGAGAGAGCGCGCTATTTTATGTTGGCTAGATATACTGTGACCTCATCTTTGTCTGTATTTAGAAAAAAAACATGTAAGAAGTCTTGTTTTGTTTTGATTTTTTCATGATCTCAGATCAACCTTTCTGTTCTTCCTATTCTTACAAATGATTGATAGTCAACAAGAAGCCACCTATAGGCTGTTCTAGGCTACTTTATGCACTATTGATGACTTCAGATTAGAACCAGAGAACCAACAAGAACTCATGATTGTGCACATTAGTGTAAATATCCATACTATGTCTTCTGATGGGGTCTTGAGCAACAGCATTCCACTACAAATGAGAATATTTCTCAACCAAAACCTGATTTTTAAGTTCTGTTCTTGCTAGGCTTCTTTGAGCTTCCTTGCTCCCCAGGGAAAGATGTGTGCACTATCTGCCCTTCCTGCAGCCCCACAAGGCAGGACAATCAGACAGGATAGGGAGTCGAGTCAAAGCATCTGCTTATAAAGGTAAGTGACACCCTGTGATGTGAGGGTACCTCCAGCCAATGAGAGGCAGCCAAGCCCTCCCCCTGGCTGTAGGGGCAACTACCTAGATTTTGCTGCCTCATCCTTGTTAGGAATTTTCCTAACGTGAGCTCTCTGCTGACACAAGAATTCCAACCAAGCCAAATCACAACAAGCCAAATTAAAAATATCCAGGTTTAAGGGATTCCTGTGCTCTCAAGTGGCCCCAAGGGGGAACCAGGAAGCTGCTAATGTGACCACCAGGGGTGGGGGAGTGGTGATCATGAGGGAACTTTCGGGGGAAGCAGTTTAAATAGACTGGGGGAGTCATCAAGATTTGGGCAAGCCGTCTTGACCCTCCTCCAAGGAGGGATCAATGCTTGGCAGGCAAGAACAGGGCCTCCAAAGATGGAGGTCAGAGACTGAGACTTACATTCCAGACTGTTTGTATAAGGGATAACAGGAAGCTGGGGTGATATTTTGACTAACATTTAGACTTTCTTACGAAAAGGGGCATTGACTCAAGTCAGGCTACTTCCTGTGGGCATGGGGCAATGTGGGAACGGGGAGAGCTGAGTATTGGTAGGTTCATGTTCATCAAGAGATGTAGCTGGAAAGGCATCCTGTGTACTGTCAACTTGGAGACGCCAGGCATCTGTTCCTTGGGGGAGGTGAGAAGGCAGGTATCTAAGAAAAAAATATTGTTATTACCTATCTTGTTTGTATCACCAAAGAATAGTGTGCCAGAATGAGGAGCAAGTAGGCCCTTCATTATGGCATCCTGGAAAACTGGAGGGTGGAAGGTCCTGTCTACTGGACAGACCAAGTGTCCTGAGTAGGTACCTACTTTAGCCTGGAGAAATGGTATCAACATGGGTGTCCCAAGAGCTTGGCAGCCAAGGGGGTGGTGAAAATCACCATGTGAGGTCCTGTCCATCAAGGTTAGAGAGGCCTAGGAGTTAGTTATTTGAAGAGTACTCTGTCCCCTGGGTAGAGCGGGGCAGGTTTAGGGGCATTAGGATCCACTGGTATGGGGGCAAGTAGACAACTGTCAGCATGTGAACAGAGAAGGGACCTTAAAAGGAAGAGGTAGGGTAGGTACCCCACTAGTGGAGAAGTTTGGACTGAGAGGTGATGGTTAAGGAGAAAGGGCCTGCCATAAAGCAGCTCAAAAGAGCTCAGGCACATAAAGGAACATGGGGTGGCCCTGAGGTGAGTAAGAACAATGGGGAGAAGGGAGGGCCAAGATAACCTGAGTTCAATGGAGAGCTTGGTTAGTTGTTGTTTGATTAGTCCATTGGCCCTCTCCACCTTTTCCGAGGATTGTGGATGGTAGGGGGTGTGGAATTTTTAAGAGATGTTGAGATCTTCTGACACAAGCTCCATGACACTGGAAGTGAAGGCTGGGCCATTGTCCATCTGGATGGTTCATGAGACACGAAACTGAGGAATGATGTGGTCCAAGATTACCTGAGCCACCACATCTGCTATTTCCCTGGAGGCTGGAAATACTTCTATCCATCCTATAAAAGTGTCCATAAGTGTTAAGAGATAATGGAGTTTTTTTTTATGAGTAGGCGTATGAGTGAAATCAACCTGCCAATCTTCACCCGGTTGGTGTCCATGAAGCTGGTGTAGAGACTGAGGTATGTGGAGAGCTGGCCTGGGCACAAATCTGGGCATGAGGAGTGTACCTGTAAAATAGAATCTCGAAGATGGGTAAAGTCAAAAAGGAGCTCCAAGAAGCGGAACAGAGCTTTGGGGCCTATGTGTAAAGTCTGGTGAGTGTCTGAAATGATTGAAAATGCCTGGTCTTGAGGAAGGATGAGACATTTATTTAAATAGAACCACCCATTTGTTATTGTGCCCCCCCCCCTTTTTATAAGCTCGTCTCTCTCTTTAGGTTGGTAACAGGCTGCTAGAAGGGAGTTAAGAACAAAATATATTCTGTGGAGTCTGAGGAGCTGGAAGCCAGCCCCCAGGCCACTGAGTCAGCCTTGGCATTGCCTAAGGCTACTGGGTCCTTAGAGGATTAGTGTCCCTGACAATGAATAATGGCTACTTCTGCATGGAGCTGGAGACCCTCCAAAAGGTTGGCTATAAGGGGTCAGTTAACTATGGGAGTGCCCGTGGTAGTAAGGAAGCCCCTTTCCTTTCAGAGCGCAGAATGAGTGTGAACTATCAATAGGGCATATTTAGAATCAGTGTAGATATTAGCCCATTGGCCCTTAGCTATTTGGAGCACCCTAGTCGAGGCAACTAATTCAGCCTTTTGTGAGGAGGTTCCCATTGGCAGGCGGGTTGCTTTGATTATGTCAGTCGAAGTGACCACTGCAAACTGCCTGTCGGTTTCCTGATTTATCTATAAGGGAACTTCTGTCAATAAACAGGGTGAGTTAGGGATCTGTCAGTGCCTGGTCCAGAAGACCTGGCCAGGGTGAGGTTAAAGCCTCTACAGCTTCCAGGCAAGAGTGAGAGGAGGTAACAGAGGGGGAAAGAACGAGAGTTGCAGGGTTTAAGATAGGACTGAAAGCCAAAGTAATTTGGAGGTTTTCTAGAAACAGTAAGTGAAAAGCCTGGACTCATGCAGGCCCAAGGAGGGAGAGAGGGGAGTGTCTCAGAAGGTCTGAGAGGCGAAGGGTGGAATATACTGTGATTGGCCCAGACAATGCGATCTTGAGAGCCTCCCAAGTAAGTTCAGCTGCTGCTGCCAGGGCTCTCAGGCATGGTTACCATCCATCCACAGAAGGTGACTTCCAGTTGTTTGAAAAAAAAGGCAACAGCTGATGCAAAGGCCGCGCCTGTTGGATTAGAATTTCTGTGGCCACTCCTGACCTCTCATCTGTATAGAGATGGTAAGGCTTTGTGGGGTCTGGAAGAGCAAGGGCAGGAGCCGTTAGAAGGGCATCTCACAGTAGAGAGAAGTAGATATGGACAATGGGTGGGTGGGTAAGAGGCCCCTTGGGTGTCTCTCTGGCTGCCTAATACAGAGGCTTGGCTCTAATGGCAAAGTTAGGGATCCAGTGGTGAAAGAACCCCAATAGACCCAAAAATGAGAGGATCTGAGCCCCTGTGGTTGGAGGCTGTAACTCCCACAGTGCCTGGACCCTGTCAGAGGTGAGGGTCTTAGACCCCGGGCTAAGTTGAACGCCCAAATATACCACTGTAGAAGAGCATAGCTGAGCCTTATTTGGTGAAACTCGATAGCCCAGGGATCTGAGGAAGTTTAGGGGTGCAGAGGTGGCCTATTGGGACAGAGACAATGTAGGACTGCAGAGAAGGAGATCATCAACATACTGGAGGAGCGTGCTGGTACCTGTGTCAAAGTTTGAGAGATCTCAAGACAGAGCTTGACCAAAGAAATGGGGGCTGTCTGGAAAACCTTGAAGGATAACAGTCCATGTAAGCTGTCTGAAGGACGGGGAGTCAGGGTTCTCCCGGGTAAAGGCAAAGAGGAAGTATGAGTCAGGGTACAAAGGGATAGTAAAGAAGGCATCTTTTAGGTCTAGAACTGTAAAGTAGGAGATAGTAGGAGGGACGTTAGACAGGAGATTGTAAGGGTTGTTATCAAGAGGGTGAACTGGAATGGCTGTCTCATTTATGAGGCAGAGGTTTTGAACTATGATGCAATAAACATCAGAGGACTTTTGCACAGGAAGAATTGGGGTGTTGCAAGATGAGTTGATAGAAATTAAGGGAGGCTAGATCTATCCTGGTATATTGGACCATGGTTTCTTGTAATCGATTTTTAAAAAAGGGCTGAATTTTCATCTGCTAGCTGTGTAATCTCTCGGAGTTTCTCAAAATTAACTACTTTCTCCAAGACCATTTCCCGTACCCTGAAGGAGACAACAAACCATGATGTCCCGCCTCTGTTGGCCACTTTGACCAGATTGGTAGTCGCAGTGTGGTTTTGTGGCTAGCACAGCCATTTTTCCACAGGGACTGTATTGTCTACCAAATAAGTCTGGTCCACGTATTCCCTAGCTGCCCCCTGAATTCTATTTCGCTCCTCAGGAGTGAGAGTAGAAGCTTGGATGACATAATAGTCATGCCAGGTTAGATCATAGGTCTGGGACAAATAAGGAAACTCTTTCATATAAGCAGAAGGATTAGTAGAAAAGGAACCCACCCACTGTTCTGAGAGAAATCTGGAAGGAAAAAGGGAACATGAAATTTCATAATGCCATCGACTCCCGCCATCTCCTGGAGAGGGCAGAGGTGGGCGGAGCTATGATGGGATCTGGTATGAGAGGAGACTGGGGAGGTTTGGGAGGGGCTAGCCCAGTGCACAGAGGGGATCCAAGGGTGGGGAGATGAGATGGGATGGGGAGGGAGGAGGAAGGTGGGCAAGGTGGAAGTTGACCTTGAACTTCCAGATTAGCAAGGGAGGGGGTAAACAGAGAAGGAGAGAAATGTGAAAGACTTTGCTCCACAGTAGGGGGTTGGGTAGTATGGGCTTGATGGAGTAGGGGAGGGGCCAGTGCTTCTGGCAGCACGGTCCAGCTGGAATTGTCTGGGTCCCAATTTTCAGATGACTGGGAATTTGGAGGCATTGTGGCCTTAGCTACCAAGACTGATGCCACGAGACACTGGCTATTAAGGGAAGGTTGAGAGTGCAGAACCCAAAAATCATGGAAATATGTAAGCTCTGCCCATTTGTCCTTATGGGGACAAAAATTTTCTAGGTCTCAGAGGATGGTAAGCTCAAGACTTCCTTCTGGTGGCCAATGCATCCCATTGTCAAGATAGTATTGAGGCCAAATCTTAGTACATAGGGAAATTAGCCTTTTGGGACAGGTTGTATCAGACAGCCCCAATTTATAAAGATTTTGTAAGAGGGATTGTCGGGAACCATTTCAGGCTTCTCCTTTCCCACAGGGCCTTGAAGTAAAAACCTTGAGACAGAAAACTTAAAGTTAACCAAAACATTATGTACTAACCTTAGAGACTCAAGCTCTGGAAAGCACCATAATGTCTTCATTGCTTGAGGCTTATCACTAACAGCAGGTGTTCTAGCCACTGACCTTGCAACTACCCTGCTTAGCTGTTGAGCTGCCTAATCCCTTCCCCCTTCCCCCTTCTCCTTTCCCCCTTCCCCAGTTCCCCCTGCCCGAGTTCCTCACTGAGGAGTATTTAAGACTAAAGCTTGCTTCAATAAACGGAGACCTCGACAAATTGAGAACAGAATCCTGTTTGACTTGCTTGGTCTTCTTTCCCTCTCCCGCCCATGTCTTTTTCAGATAGCGCCTCTTTGGGACCCTGGAATAACTGGACCTGCTGGGCGGGTACAAGGGATCCCAGGGGTGACAGAGGATCTGGCTTTAAACTGCAAATGCCCATTTTAAAGTCTATGCCCAACTGCATGGCCTAAGTCTATCACAGCGCATCAGCTAAAATAGCTCTTAGGCCTAACAGGGGCATGGAAATTGAATGCTAGGTGTCCCTAAAGCAAACAAAATCAGCTCAGCTAGACCGGGTCTTGCTGGTCTAGCCGCTGAGATCAAACTCTTGGTGTGGGCGCATGGCTTCCACAAGAGTCTGATAATCCACAAAAGTAAGTATGAATGGGTCCCCCAAAAACTCTATAAAGCATAGACAACAAAAAAGGACTCACCAAAGTGCAGCTGCTATAGCCCAGGAGCCGGAGCTCAGATTGTGTACTAGGGGGCGTTCCATGCATGGCCTGTGGCCACGCATAAAGCCCGCCCTATCTCAGTGGGACCTTCAAGATGTTAGGAATCTTCCTAACACGAGCTCTCTGCCAATGCAAAAATCACAATCAAGCCAAATAACAACAAGCCAAATTAACAGTATCCAAGTTTTATGGGATTCCTGCTCCTGCACTCGAGGGTGTTCCTGAGGGGGAACGGGGAAGCCACAAATGCGATCACTGTGGAGAAAGGAAAGAGACCACATGGGAACTTTTCAGGGAAGCAGTTTAAATAGACTGGGGGAGTGGTCAAGATTTTGGTGGGCACAGGGACAGGGCTTCCAAAGATGGAGGCCAGAGACTAGGACTTACAATCCTCACTCAAAGTTGAGCCAGGCTTTTTTTCTGTGCTACATGACAAAACCTCTATGCCCTGAACTTGAGCCAGACTTTTTCTGTCCTATAGACCTCGGGGTACAAGGCCTGAGGTAATTTTGGCCCAACAGTTCAAAGAGAAAATAAAAAGGAGCTCCTTGGAAAACCTAACAATACTGTTGTCAAAGCTTAAAACCTGATGAAACTAAAACATATTGCTATGCTGGGAATAGCGATGAAAGGAGACAGAGACAGAGACCCGGGACCGCGAGGGGTGCACCCACACACTGAGGCAATGGGGATGTTCTATCAGGAACTCACCAAGGCCAGCTGGCCCGGGGTTTGAAAAAGCATGGGATAAAACCAGACTCGCTGAACATAGTGGACAATGAGGACTACTGAGAACTCAAGAACAATGGCAATGGGTTTTTGATCCTACTGCACGTACTGGCTTTGTGGAAGCCTAGGCAGTTTAGATGCTCACCTTACTAGACCTGGATGGAGGTGGGTGGTCCTTGGACTTCCCACAGGCCAGGGAACCCTGATTGCTCTTAGGGCTGACAAGGGAGGGGTACTTGACTGGGGGAGAGGGAGGGAAATGGGAGGTGGTGGTGGGGAGGAGGCAGAAATCTTTAATAAAGAAATAAATAAATAAATTTAAAAAAAAAAGAGAGCCAATGCAAAGGGGATTTCTGAGGTCAAATTGGAAGACAATAGCTAAAAATAATAAAAGTTTCAGCTAATATGTCAACATAAAATTTAATATGGACTAGGTTTTTAAAAAGAAACAAAAGGGGAACAATAAAGAAATATAATAAAGGAGAAAACAAACTCCAAACTGTAAATGTAAACTTCACTCGATTAATAATCAAATTAAACAGAAAGTTGAAAAACTCTAATTAAAACTCCAAGAATGCTATGTTACATGAGAAGCAAGACCCAAATCTAATGCCTGCTTTCTGTTTTTTTTTTTAAACTATTATTTTGAATTAATATGCTTTCAGCCATCATGGTGGCATAAAAAGAGAAAAGACACAGAGTAACAGTTTGAGGAATGAGGAAAGTGGTCCAGGTACAGGCAGATTCTGTCTATCTTGAATGAGTAATAATAGAATATCATAAACAATTTCAGATTGACAAGTTTGAAAGGTCAGTTGAAATGAATACTCCCTGGCAGATATATACTGTCAGCTTGTCCTAAAGAAAAGCTAGACTATATGAATTTCCATTTATTTATTTATTTATTTATTCATTCATTCATTCAGTTATTTAAAAAGTGCAAATTTAGTTCCTCATGTTCTAGACACTAGCAATCCAAGAAATTGTGTTGTCAGATGGGTAACTTTCTATGCCTCATATGGTCTTCATTATGTCTCAGAGATTAGTATCCTCTTTCTATTTCCTCATATAGTTGTCATCCACTTCTTTATTAAATAAATGAATAATTATCTTCTCTTTTGGGTGTGGGAAATTCATTCTGATTTTTGAGTTTATTCTGGATAAAACAGATGAACAGAATTTAGATGCTATTTCTTTTCTGACATTATTAATTTTGCATTTTATGATAAATGAAATAAACAATAATACTAATTTTGGATGTAGATACAGGTCACAATTGCAAAGCCAAACATGGTTCACAGGTTTTGATTCTGACTTGACAGCTTCAGTGAGAATATTTGTTTCTTTTTTTAACCCCTGTTCCTTTTTATAGTTAAAACATGGGAAAAGGCTTAACAGGAACACAACAGAAATCTTTAGAAGCCAAAGCTTGCTCTCTATATGTTCTTCTTGAATATAACCAAGAATTCTTCCAATATAAATGCTTGTTGTGAGGTGTAGGCAGGTGATTTACAAAATGAACCTGACACAACTATTTAATTCATAAATAAGAAACTGTTCAAAGATTCAAAGAATTTTATCAGCAAGACTCAGAATTCAAATAACTTAATTGTCCTATTATATAAAATTGGGACAATTTCAATCAAAATACTAACTTTGATGGATGAAATTTATTCTACATTTCTCTGTAACAGTGGGACAATAACTTTCTTTTTATACATGCATTTTAGATAACAAAAGTTTGTAAATGTCATCTACCACAATTTTACAACCTAATGAAATAAAGGACTTGAGTAGCAGTCAACAGAGGATACACTGCCACTAACAACTTCTAGTGAGCATCACTACCTACTGTTAGAGCCTATGAGGTAAGTGTATGAGTCAGCAAGAGATGGTGTAGGAAAAATACCATGCAATAAGGAATTAAACATCAGAAGTTTATTTTTACTCATTCTGGAGAGTAGATAACAAACTCACTACTGTGGCTGCCATTTTGAGGACTGTTTTCCCAGTTTACGGAATGTTGCCCTCCCACTGAAGCCTCACCTACCCTTCCCTGTGGATAAACAAAGGAGGGGAAGTCAGAAAATGAGAAAGACTTTCTGTAGTTTGTTTCCTGCAGCAACATAAATCCTATTTTATCAGTCTCCTATTTTAAGATTTCCCTTAACCTTACTTACTTTTTGAGAGACCTTACCTCCAAATAAGGCTTGCAGTGAAGGACAGGGCTTTAGCAACTCAAATCAGTGGGAACAGACTCTGTTTCCATAATGAGTATTTATTTTAAATAATGGGTTTAAAATAATTAATTCTCTAGTCAAGTTATCAATGTAACAATAATACAAAGGAGAAATGAATATTCTAAGTGATATCAAGGAGCTATTCAAAAGCATTTTATAAAACTCTACAGGAATAATGAACCTTCAACACAACAATGCACAAAGGAAGATAAGGGTACAACTAAATACTATGTATTTTACTTAGATTCTACTTCCTTCAGATTGACTGGTGACAGCTAGATAGATGATCAGATGACAGTTAGATACATGATTGATGGAAAGGCATATGATAGAGAGATAGATCAACTGATAGAAAAATAGACAACAATACATAGATAAATAATTGATAGATAGCTACACTATATAAGTAGATAGATCATGACTTTTCAAGACCATAAATAAATACATATTCCAGAGCACAGGCAGCAATTTAATCTTTGCTATCACCTCTACTCTCTTCTCATTTAATGACAGATTCATCTTCTTGGACTTTCTAGAACTTTAGAATTATATTTTATTTCTTCATTTTTCTTTCATTCTTTGAGATTTTAGTAAGTAAGTTTTGATTATATTGATGTCCTCCAACTCCTTCCTAATTTATCTATTCCATCCTTTTAGCATGGCTTGAGGTGAATCAGCTTTCCTTGGGGTGGTCCTTTGGTAAGGTGACTGACAAATACAACTGAATTAAGTCTAGAGGGAAGAAACAATGGAGATGTGTCTCCACCCAGATGTAAGTTCATTCTTCTGACCACAAGGAAAAAAGAAAATAACATTCCCATAATGGGCATCCAATGCTACTGTAGCAGTGACTTATTTGGGCAGCACAAATTGGTGTTGATGGGTACAAAGAAAAGAAGCAACATAAACAGCAATGTGTTGTGCCCAAATGAGTAGCTGCAGCCCTTTCTCTTCCTAGCTAACTGGAGAATTTTGCCCTTGTTTTGTATAATCCACCTCTTAACATCTCGCTGGCTTTTCTCTCTACTCCTTTATTCCCAGTACAGGCAGGTTTTGTTGTTCGTTTTCCCTAACCTTTTTGATTATTAAACAGATGAAACTGTTATATGATTATCATGTCACATTTTCTCCAGTTTACACTGAGTAAAATTACTGATGCTTAGTAAATGCTAAGTTCAATGGAGGATGACAGGATAATAAGAAGGTTGTTTCCATAAATTGTCTCCTGCTCTTTGGAAACACATACCATCTTCAAAATCGTGCTCTGTGAAAAGTGAGCATGCCTATTATTTTCAAGTGGATAACATGACTTGGGTGTTATAAATAAATTTAAAATCCAAGTTCATTCTTGGTATGCATTTTTTCCAGAGACACCTTGAGTCAACAAAGTAAACTCTAAGTGATAAAATCTCAAGGTATTCTTATTTATTCTACAGTAGCAAAAAGAGAAGGGACAGAAAAAATTAATTATTAATTTTAAACAGATGGCAAGAGCAAGAAACAACCTGCTGGTTCCAGATAATTTAATACATGGTTTAGTTTATATAATCAATTATATGAAATTTAACAATGTGTGAGAAAATGTACACTACATTTTGCATCAAATAATCAGTAATTCTTTTGCACATCACTGTTAAACTAGAAAGATACGATAAACAAAAATTGGACAGAAAATGTCAAGTTGGTTTACATATATAGTATATATGCATATATAATTATATACAAATACACATTCAAATATACAAACACAAACATCTTAGTTTTATATAGTTCTTGGCCTAGCACTGAGGTCTCCTGAAATTTCTCCCATCCATGTTACTATATCAGTAGGTGCCATAGTTCAGATCATACCAAGGAAGGCATGTTGATGAGACTTCATGGGCATAGTTTCTCTGACATTTCTAGGAGACATTATCTCACAGAAACTTCCTGATCACCTGACTCTTACATTCTTTCTTCCCCATCTTCCACAAAGTATTGTTTGCATAAACATTCACAAGTATTATGTATCAAAGAAATTAATCTGGATTTGTGAGAAAAGTTACTTATGTTGGGTTCTATGCTAGATCAAGCCCTTGAAGAAACATCAATGATTTCACTCATGAATCCAGATTAACTTCATAAAAATCAGAGACTCTATGGAGACTGAGGAAGCTGTGAAAAGTTTGTAGAGACTTCTGATAAAACGAATATTAGAATTTCTTTGGTAAATTTCAACTGTGAATGCATTAGTGAACAATGTGATGTTTGACACACGTAGACTTTGGATAATATTTTATTAAATAAGCACATGTGTCTCCTCCAACATGTATCTCTATGCAGTGGTAATTCTAAAGCCAAAGAGAGAAAAAAGCAGACTATGATACATGCACTCAAATATGTCAAGGTTACAGCACTTAAGGTTGTGTGAATGTGATCACCATTCTGTTTCTGCATAGAAAAGCACCAAGTGCTTGGCTGACATAGTTTCAGGCTGGAAAACGAAGTCACCTCTTTATACATACACAGTTCTTTTTTATTGATTTTTATTGAGCTCTACATTTTTCTCTGCTCCCCTCCCTGCCTCTCCCCTCTCATCCAACCCTCCCCCAAGGTCCCCATGCTACCAATTTACTCAGGAGATCTTGTCTTTTTCTACTTTCTACTTCCCAGGTAGATTAGATCTATGTATGTCTCTCTTAGGGTCCTCATTGCTGTCTAAGTTCTCTGGGATTTGATTTGTAGGCTGGTTTTCTTTGTTTATGTTTAAATACCACTTATGAGTGGCTACATAAGGCAATTGTCTTTCAGTATCTGTTTTATCTCACTCAAAATGATGTTTTCTAGCTCCATCCATTTTCCTGCAAAATTTAAGCTGCTGTTATTTTTTCTGCCGTGTAGTACTACATTGTGGAAATGTACCACATTTTCCATATCCATTCTTTGGTCAAGGGGCATTTAGGTTGTTTCCAGGTTCTGGCTATGACAAACAATGCTGCCATGAACATAGTTGAGCACATGTCCTTGTGGCACAATAGAGCATCCTTTGAATATATACTCAAAAGTGTTATTACTGGGTCTTGAGGAAGGTTGTTTCCTAATTTTCTGAGAAATTGCCACACTGACATCCAAAGGGCTGTACCAGCTTGCACTCCCACCAACAATGCAGAAGTGTTCCCTTTACCCTGATAAGTTGTCATCAGTGTTTTTGGTCTTGGCCATTCTTACAGGTGTAAGATGGAATCTCAGAATTGTTTTGATTTGCATTTCTCTGATGACTAAGGATGTTGAACATTTTTTTAAGTGCCTTTTAGTCATTTTAGATTCCTCCTTTGAGAGTTCTCTGTTTAGGTCTATACTCCATTTTTTATTGAATTATTTGTTCTTTTGATGTCATGTTTCTTGAATTCTTTGTACATTTTGGAGATCAGACCTCTGTTTGATGTGGGGTTAGTGAAGATTTTTTCCCATTCTGTAGGCTGCTGTTTTATCTTGGTGACCATGTCCTTTGATATACAAAAGCTTTTGAGTTTCATGAGGTCTTATTTATGAATTGTTTCTCTCCGTGTCTGTGCTGCTGAGGTTATATTTAGGAAGTGGTCTCCTGTGCCTATGCATTCAAGTGTACTTCCCATTTTCTCTTCTATAAGGATCAGTGTGGCTGACTTTATGTTGAGGTCTTTTATTCATTTGGACTTGAGTTTTGTGCATGGTGATAGATATGAGTCTATTTTAATTTTTCTACATGGTGATATCCAGTTATGCCAGCACCATTTGTTAAATATGCTTTCTTTTTTTCCATTTGATATTTTTTGCTTCTTTGTCAAAAAGTAGGTGTTCAGAGGTGTGTGGATTAAGAATTGGGTCTTCTATTCAGTTCCATTGGTCATCCTGTCTGTTCTTATGCCAATACCAGACTGTTTTCAGTACTGCAGCTCTGTAGTAGAGTTTGAAGTTAGGGATTATGATGCCTCCAGAAGGTGTTTTATTGTACAAGATTGTTTTGGCTATCTTGGGTTTTTTGCTTTTCCATATGAAGTTGAGCGCCTTTCTTTCGTGTTCTGTGAAGAATTTTGCTGGGATTTTGTTGGCCCTTGCATTGAATCTGTAGATTGCTTTTGACCATTTTTCCTATGTTAATTCTACCTACCTACGTGCATGGGAGATCTTTCCACTTTCTGGTGTCTTCTTCAATTTCTTTCTTAAAAGATTTAAAGTTCTTGTCATACAAGTCTTCCATTTGTTTGGTTAGAGTTATTCTGATATATTTTATACTACTTGTGGCTATTGTGAAGGGTAATGTTTCTCTGATTTCTTTCCCAGCCCTTTTATCATCTCTGTTCAGGAGGGCTAATGATTTTTTTTTAAGTTAATCTTGTATCCTGCTACATTACTGAAAGTGTTTATGAGTTGTAGAAGTTCCTTGGTAAAATTTTGGGGTTTACTTATGTAAACTATCATATCCTCAGCAAACAGTGAGAGTTTGACTTCTTTTCTGGTTTGTATCCTCTTGATCTCCTTATGGTGTCTTATTGCTCTGGCTAGTAGCTCAAGAACTATATTGAATAGATATGGAGAGAATGGACAACCTTCTCTTGTTCCTGATTTCAGTGGGATTGCTGAAGTTTCTCTCCATTTAGTTTGATGTTGGGTGTTGCTTTGCTGTATATTGTCTTTATTATGTTTAGGTATGTTCCTTGTACCTCTGCTACCTCCAAGATCTTTATCATGAAGGGATATTGTGTTTTGTCAAAAGCTTTTTCAGCATCTAATGAGATGATCATGTGGTTTTTACTTTTCAGGTTGTTTATATGGTGGATTACGTTGACAGATTTTCATATGTTGAACCATCCCTGCATCTCTAGGATGAAGATAACTTGGTCATGGTGGATGATGGTTCTGATGTGTTCTTGGATTTGATTTGCCAGTATTTAATTTAGTATTTTTGCATCAATGTCATGAGTGAGATTGGTCTGTCATGCTCTTTCTTAGTAATATCTTTTTGTGGTTTGGGTATCCTGGTAATTGTAACCTCATGAAAAGAGTTTGGCAATATTCCTTCTGTTTCTATTGTGTGGAATAATTTGAGGAGTAAGTATTGGTAGTAGTTCTTCTTTGAAAATCTTGTAGAATTCTAAAATGAAACCATCTGCTTCTGGGCTTTTTTTTTTTTTTTTTTTTTTTTTTTGGTTGGGAGACATTTCATGACTGTTTCTATTTCTTCGGCAGCTATAGGTCAGTTTAATTTGCTTATCTTGTCTTATTTAATTTTGGCAAGTTCTATTTATCCAGAAAGTTGTCCATTTCCTTTAAGTTTTCCAATTTTGTGGAGTACAGGTTTTCAAAATATAACCTGATGATTCTCTTTATTTCCTCCATATTTATTGTTATGTCTCCCTTTTCATTTCTGATTTTGCTAATTTGGATATTCTCTTTCTACCTTTTGGTGAGTTTTGATAAAGGTTTGTCTATTTTGCTGATTTTCTCAAAGAACCAACTCTCTGTCTCATTGATTCCTTGTATTGTTTTCTTTGTTTCTATTGTGTTAATTTCATCTCTCAAATTGATTATTTCCTGCCTTCTAGTTCTCTTGGGTGAGTTTGCTTTTTTTTGTTTAAAGTTTTCAAATGTTCTGCTAATTCTCTAGTATGGGATTTTTTTCCAGCTTCTTTATGTAGGCACTTTATGCTATGAAAATTCCTCTTAAAACTGCTTTCATTGTGTCCCATAAATTTAGATATGTTGTGTGGTCATTTTCATTAAGTTTTAGGAAGACTTTAATTTTTTCCTTTATTTCTTCCTTGACCCATTGAGTCAAGTGAGTGTTGTTTAATTTCCACGTGTTTGGGGGCTTTTTAGAATTAGTATTGCTATTGACTTCTAGTTTTAATCCATGGTGATCTGATAAGGTACATGGGGTTATTCCATTTTTCTTGTATTTGTTGAGGTTTGTTTTGTTACAGAGCATGTGGTCAATTTTTAAGAAGGTTCCATGAGGGGCTGAGAAGTAGGCATATCTTTTTATGTTTGGATAGAATATTATATAGATATCTGTTAAATCCAGTTGATCCATAATATCTGTTAGTTGCCTTATTTGTCTGTTCATTTTTTTTTTGTCTGACTGACTTGTCCAGTGGTGAGAATGGAGTATTGAAGTCTCCCACTATTAGTGTGTGGGGTTTATTGTATGATTTAAGCTTTAGAAGTATTTCTTTTACATATGAGGGTGCCCCTGTATTTGGGGCATAAATGTTCGGTATTGAGATTTCCTCTTGATGTATTTTTCCTGTGACTAATATGAAATGTTCCTCTTTGTATCTTTTGATTAACTTTAGTTTGAAGTTTATCTTATTAGATATTAGTATAGCTACACCCACTTGTTTCTTAGGTTCATTTGATTAGAATATTTTTTTCCTAACCCTTTACTCTGAGATGATGTCTGTCTTTGAGTTTGAAGTGTATTTCTTGTATGCAGAAGAAGGATGGATTCTGTTTGGTATCCAATCTCTTAGCCTGTGCCTTTTATAGATTAGTTTAGTCCATTTATATTAAGGAATATTAATTACCAGTGATTGCTAACTTCTGTTAATTTAGTTTTCATGGTTGGTGATGTTAATCTGTGCATTTTCCCCTTCTTTGGGATTTGCTGCTATGTGTCTGTGCTTTTGTTTATGTAACCAACTTTCTTGGATTGGAATTTTCCTTCTAGTGTTTTTGTAGGGCTGGGTTTGTGGCTAGGTATTGATGAAATCTAGTTTTGTCATGGAATATCTTGTTTCGTCCTTCAATGGTGATTGAAAGTTTTGCTGGGTATAGTAGTCTGGGCTGGCATCCATGGTCTCTTAATGTCTGCATAATGCTTGACCATGAGTTTCTGGCTTTCATTGGCTCTAATGAAATGTCAGATGTAATTCTGATAGGTTTGCCTTTATATTTTACTTAGCTTTTTTCCTGTGTGGCTCTTAATATTATTTCTTTACTCTGTATGTTTAGTGTTTTGATTATTATGTGGTGAGGGGACTTTTTTTGGAAGAAGTCTGTTTGGTGTTCTGTAAGCTTCTTGTATCTTCATTGGCATATCTTTCTTTAGGTTGGGAACATTTTCTTCTACGATTTTGTTAAATATATTTTCTGTGCTTTTGAGTTGAACTTCTCCTCCTTCTATACCTATTATTCTTAGGTTTGGCCTTTTCATGGTGTCCCATATCTCCTGGATATTTTGGGTTAAGCTTTTGTTATATTTAATGTTTTCTTTGACTGATAAGCCTAGTTCCTCTATTGTATTTTCAGCACTTGAGATTCTCTCTTCTATCTCTTGTATTCTGTAGTTCATACTTGCATTTGTGCTTTTTGATTGTTTTCTCATGATTTCTGTTTCTATAATTCTTTTGGCTTGTGCTTTCTTTATTGTCTCTATTTCAGTTTTCAAGTCTTGCATAGTTTCTTTCATATGTTTGATTGCTTTTTCTTGGTTTTCTTGAAAGGATTTGCTAATGTTTTCCAATTTTTTGTTTGTCTTTTCTTTGAAAGAATTTCTCATTTCCTCTTTAAGAGTTTCAAACATTCTCCGGAAGTTAGATTTTAGGTCATTTTCTTCTGCTTTTATCTATATTTAGTTGTTCAAGTCTTGGTGTTATAGGTCTTTAAGTTTTACTGTTGCTCTTTGTGGTACTGTGTGTGTTCTTACCTTTTCTACTCATTTTTTTTTCTCTAATAGGTGTGGGTTGGGGCTGTCTATGACTGTTGATTAATTTTTTAGGAGCCAGTGAATCCAAGACTCAGATGGTTGTTCCTCGTGGTATAGTCAATGCCACAGTTCTAGTTACTCTGTTGGCCACTCCATGTTCCTGGAGGATGTTCAGTGCTCCCAGGCTTTGCTCCACTCCCTTGGAGTTTGTTGTCTCATCCCTGCTCTAGCCTGCTCTAGTCTAAATTGTTGGCTCAGACCTGTTTTTGTAAATGTCCCTGGACTGATCCTCTGCTGCTCAGTGGATCTTGCTTTCTCAGGCCCACTCTGGCCTAGGTAGCTGGTTCAGCCCCACTCCTGTGGAACTTGTTGCCTCAGGCTGGCTCTAGCCCAAGGTCGAGTTCCTTGCCTCAGGCCTATGTTAGCCTAGGTTACTGACTTTGACCTGGTTCTGTAAATCCTGGTCTGAATCCGCTCCTACAGAGGTCCTTGACTTGGTGTTGATTCTGCAAAGGTCTCTGCCTCTGGTCTATTTCCTAGGAGTTTCTAGGCTCAGATGCACCCAGATCCACAGAGGACCTGGCTCAGACTTGCACCCTCAGAGGTTTCTGGTTCCTACCTATTCCCTTTGACTTTTCAGACCAATGCCCGCACCCACAAAGGTCCTGGCTCAGGTCTACTCCTTCTGAGGTCCCAGACTCACACCAGGACTGGCCAAGATCTCTGGTTCCTGCCTACTCCCTCAGAGGTTCCAGATTCATGGCTAGACCCAAAGAGGTCCTGGCTCAGGCCTAGTTCCTCAGAGGTCCTAGATCATGCCCAGACCCACAGGGGTCCTGGCTTAGGTCTACTCCCTTGAATGTCCCAGATTCACGTCCGGACCCTCAGCAGTCTCTGGCTCACTCGCTCCAGCAGTTGCTCCCCTGTACCTGTTCAAGTAGATTTCTCTGTTTCAGGGTCTGCTCTGGCCCAGGTCACTGTCTCAATCCTGGTCCACCAGTGTCCCTGGGCTCAATCCACTCCTGCTCCCATGGAACTTGCTTTCTCAGGCCCACTCTGGCCTAGGTAGCTGATTAAGTCCCACTCCTGTGGAATTTATTGCCTCGGGCTGGCTCCAACCCAAGGTGGAGTTCCTTGCCTCAGGCCTACTTTGGTCTAAGTTATTGGTTTTGACCTGGTTCTGTAAATACTGGTCTGGTTCCACTCCTTCAGAGGCCCCTGGCTTAGAGTTGGTCCTGCAAATGTGTCTGGCTCTTGGTCTACTTCCTTGGAGTTCCCAGGCTCGGATGAGCCCAGACCTGCAGAAGACCTGGCTCAGGCTTACTCCCTCAGAGAGGTCCCAGTCTCATTCTAGACTTAGATAGTTTCTATGTATAAAGAATGGTTCAACATAGTCTGATCTATTGTTGCTAGTTTTTTTTTTATAGCTATCTTAACATTAATGCTCATGAGAGGAGATTGGAGGGAATGAAGGAAAATAGGAAAATTATATAACTATATTACAATCTCAAAAATATGTTTTAAAGAGTAGTACACATTTTTTCTTTAAGGGATAGCATTCCTGACTCTAAATCCATTTGTAAAGTATTTGCTCTGACCTAAAACTGTCTTTGTAAGTGTATAAATAGAAAAATCTGATTAATTTCATGTCATCAATGTCCACCAGGTTTATAGAAGGTCAGAGAAATTGTATTTCCATGTGGTTTTTATCTGTATGACACCATGTGACTTGTGTGTACAACATAATGGTTGTATCATGTACATCTATTTGTGTGTGTGAATACACATGTATTTGTGACAATGCAGATACTTGTAAGTCTTATTTCTTTTTAATTCTAAGGTCAAACTCTGGATTTTAATCTTCAATTTATGACAGAGAATAATTTCATGAGGTTGGAAGATGCTCTATCCGGGTGTAGAGTAACAAAGAGATAAGCTGTAGGGACTGATCACATAGTGTGACATTTAATTCCATCTGGTCATAGAATCTTGAAGATTAAAATACCATGCTTATGTTTTTACATCTCTGAGTATTTCATTTTCATTTCATCTGGCATTACACCAAATTAACCATGTGATAAATACCCAGGTTAAGCCAAGGTACACCTTCTCTTAGGAGAAAGGACACTGAATTTTTTAGTGTAGAGCAAAGGTTGGCATAGAGAGGACAGAAATTACTTTCAGCTATAATCTGTTACATAAGTCACATTCAGTGATATGCTGTGATTGTAGTTTCTATTATTCAAGTTTTCTTCACATTTTGCAGACTGCATTTATAAGAGGAGCTGTTGGTGTGGTCTCAGATTTGGTTAAAAACTATTGCATCCTTCTGAAACTTGTAGTGACCAAGAAGTTATCTCAGGCTGCCCTGGTATTACACAGGTTTCAATCAAATGTGCAATATTCGGAGGTTTCACTGATTTGTACAAATGGGGGACCAGATGCAGTGGTTCAATTTTCTGTTCTAATTAAGGTTTTATACTTTCTCAGACTATTTGCCTTGATGTTCACCGGCAGTGTGTCACTTGGTGAGGGTGTTGTTCACTCTAGCTGGTATTTGAATGAATGCTGCTTTCTTTCTGAGATTTAGTAGTATATTCCTTCCTGTTTAGAAGGAAGAAATACCTCCACATGGCCCTAGTGCACAGCTAGTGTCAGCACAACCCCCAGTGTCAACATGTGCAGACAATTTTATTCAATAATGATAAAAGTAAGTATAGAAGTGTATGTTTTTAGAATAAACAATGCTTTGATTTAAATGTATACTGAGATATCAATGAATCAATGAGTTTGTCCTGGGGAAGGTTTTTGTAGAAATAGAAGAAAAGATGGAACAACAGCAAGTGAAATGAACAAATATGAGTCATAAATTTGGACAAGAATAAGTTGAGAGACAAGAGGAGCAACTTCAGCTTTAATAACCATTTTGAAATTTTAGTTTGGCCTTTCTACACTGATTACATTTGAAGCTATCATCAACTTTGTGAATATAGCTGGCTGCTATTTTCATATCATAACATGGGAGGCTTGGAGTACTAGTTAAAATTGTGCTTGACTGAGCTGATTATGACTATACTAACTTTGAAATCATAAATAATTCCTGAAGACATGATGGCAGCTCTGTTTTTCTGCTTGAATTTGTCTATAAGAAGCCAACAATGTATGTCCAATGCCTGCAAAATTCCTACTTCAACTGACATGACAATTGACTAATGATTCATAATGATAGAGACCATGACTCATCTTGTCTTCTGAAAGTGGCTTTGACAGGGAAGGAAACGAAAGCCATTAACACATGGGAGAAACACTGGGATGAGCCAATTTGCTGAGTGTAGCAGAAACTTCTACAAGATTGGTGTTGTGAATGTCTTCTCATATCTGTGTCATTTACAGCGAAAATTTACCTTATCTCATTTCAAAATCCTTTCTCCTCCTCCAAAAATTTCCCAGGTGAGCAATCCATTTGCTATTCTTGTTTAAAAAGCAAAACAAAACTCAACACCTGGACCTGAGGCCTAAACTGAAACTTATCTGCTTCCTTTGAGGGCATTAGTGATTTTATTCTTCTCTCTTCTCTCAATTGAGAGGTTCTCTGTACCCATCAACTCCCACTGAATTGATGCACCCTTTAAATTTAATAAGCATCATTTATTAACCTGTTTTTCTTCCCTTTTCCTGTTATCTTAGTCTCCTGATGAGGTACTTATAGTGAAATAAAAGGAAGCAGCAATCTGTAATACTTTTTTACTATTTTCAAGGCACCATGACATATGCTCAAAAATAGAATATTTTCACCTTCAGAAAGTCCACTTAAAATACTCAAATAGAACTTGGACAGCTAAAAGCTAGGTTTTTATTGAGCAACTCGCATGTAGTTCCCATGTCATGCAAAGGTGTGAGTGGTGATAAGGTAAGTAGAGAACTGAACTAATGGGGAGGGAGCACAGAAACACATAAAACAGATGCATGTTTAGAGATTACCTAAAAGAGACAAAGTAAGCAGGGATGATAGAATAGATTTAAAATCCATGGCCTGCACTTAGGGAGAGTGAGAAAGAAAGAGGATACTGTAGGTAAGAAAGCAATAGGGCCACAGGTCAGATGCTGCATGAGTGGAATTGTACATGAAGGTGGGAGTAGAACAACCATGTGAGTCAAGAAGTAGACACAATTGATAGGCAATTTGGACAAGGTTGTTCAGTTAAAATTGAATACACAGAATCAACACAGTACAAAAACTTATGAGATGTGTCAGAATAAGTAGAAAAGATTGAATATTTAAATACATAGACATGATAAATGTTTGAAAAGATGAAAATGCTAATTAGTCCAATATTATCATTTCCTCTATAAAAACATATTGAATTTTTACACTGTGCTCCACAAATATGAGCAAATGTGTGTCAACGAGAAATGAGTGTGGCTGGAATCTGGACCTTGTAAATCTAAATTTGACATCCTGGGGTAGAAGATAAGGCAGAATATATATCCAGATTGTAATAACACTGAATTTGGGCATGGCAATTTGCCTTTCATTTCATTTCACAACTGGAAACTCAGTCTTTTGCTATGAATGTTAGCAATTGCTTAATGGTGGGATGGAGAAGTCTGAGTAACAAGAAATCAATTTTCTGAAATAATGATTATATGAACAGCCCCAGATATTGACAAAGAATTGTTTTCACTTTTGAGGTTTGGACATTCTGATATAGATTAGGTAAAATACCATCTAGTTCAATTAATTAGGGTCTCCACAGTTTACAAAGGGAATTATTTCTAAGACAAACCTTGCTGAATTTCTTATATAGAATGCCTATTTCAAGAATTTTTAATGAATCCAATAAATATAGGTGAGGAGGGAAAAAAGAAGGTAGATGATAGAGTCTTACCTCTGAAATAATAAGAGAAAATTGAGGGCAAATGTCATGTACCTAGAAATACATTATAACCCGTGGAAGAGTTATTAGATTTGACATAGAAAGTTAATCTCTGTAGCTCTTTGGAATGACACACTGGGAAACATCCGGATATAAGCTAATGAGTTTTCTTGCAGAGGAAATAAAAAAATGGAAATGAGGGACAATGTCACATTGGGTTATATATGCTCAAAAATAAAAGCAATTGATTCCAGTGAGAGTTTGAAAATGATTGGTCACTTCTTATTTTACTCCACTGTAGTTTATTAATACAAGTTTTAATTAACTCCATTGACAGTAGTATTTGTCTCTTGCAGCAGCTGGCTAAAAATCTAGGGCAAATTCTAGCAATAATTGTGCTGAATCTCTTCAGGGAAAAAGTGAGAGCTACAATACTTATTAAACTTTCCTGAGGTTTGTGTTAGAATTTTTTTTCTCAAACTGGGTATTTTCACCTTTTATGCCCAATTGAAAACAGGTACACCTTAATTATTGTAGCTAGGGGAAAATTTTTACTTTTCACAAATTTTTTACTTAAGTGATAAATCATTTTTTTAAAAAATTAAAATTCTTACAGACTCCTTTGTTTAAACTTACTTTGTAGTTTGAAACTGGAAGATGCACATAATTTCTGTTCTTAAATTCACAAAACCTGGTACTTCCTTTACATGTAGTGAGGTAGTTTATGCATTTCCATTTTCTTATCATAAGCTCTAAGAAAATAATCTGTCACAGGCATATTTAAGAAAGGACTTGGTGTTTCAAGGAGGACTGTTTGTTGGTTCCTGGCTGCTCAGCCCTGAAATAATCACACAGAAACTGTATTAATTAAATTACTGTTTGGCCCATTAGCTCTAACTTCTTATTAGCTAACTCTTACATCTTTATTTAACCCATTTCTAGTAATGTGTGTATTGCCACATGGTGTGGCTTACTGGCTAAAGTTCTAGCATCTATTTCTGGAAGCTACATAGCTTCTCTCTGACTCCACCTTTTTTTCTCCCAGAATTCAGTTCCATCTTCCCTGCCTACCTAAGTTTTGCCCTCATATAGGTCCAAAGCAGTTTCTTTATTCATTAATGGTAATCACAGTCTACAGCGGGAAATGCCACATCACCTCCCCTTTTCTGTTTAAATAAAAAAAGGAATGTTTTAACTTTAACATAGTAAAATTACATATAACAAAACAGTTATCCAGAAAGAATTATAGTTACAATATTTATATCTACTTTATCTTTTATTATAACTAAGGAAAACTATAACTATAAATTCTTCAACTCCATCAAAGACTCAAGAAGGATACAAT
The DNA here is from genome assembly GCF_950005125.1 of Chionomys nivalis. Classification (NCBI taxonomy): domain Eukaryota; kingdom Metazoa; phylum Chordata; class Mammalia; order Rodentia; family Cricetidae; genus Chionomys; species Chionomys nivalis. The sequence continues at coordinate 15,438,593 of NC_080091.1, read as the reverse complement.
ATTACCTAAGTAAACACTATGTTTATTGTAAGCAACTTCCAAAACTCTAGAATTAACAGAGACATCTCACTGCCTGGACAGTCACCGAAAATTCCTCTGTACTGTTGGGGCATCCATCTTCAATCTACCCATAGTATTAAGGAAACATATTATTGCAGGAAACAGTTCAGGCGAGAAAATTTTCTTGCCCAAATGGCTAAAAAATTCCATAAGGAGTCTCTTTGATGTCCATATTTCTCTTGAAGTATTTGGTGCTGCCAGGAGCAGCTGTGTCTCATTGCCATGAAAAGTCCTAAGTTCTTAAAACATTTAAATGCCATATTCTGAAAGTCTCTGAAAGATCTGAATACATAAATGAAATAAATATCTTTATATTTAAAAAACCTAACCTACATGACTACAAGCTTGACTATTATAAATGACTATCTATTAACCTATATTTCTTTTTTTTAAAGAGTTATTTATTACATATACAACATTCTTTCCATGTATGCTTGCAGGCCAGAAGAGGGCACCAGATCTCATTACAGATGGTTGTGAGCCACCATGTGGTAACCTATATTTCTTAATTATACATTACATTTTTAAATGAACTATACTATCACAATAACTTGATCAAGCACAGAAATACACATCCAACAAAATTGACCTTAAATTTGCATCATCAAACCAAGATTCATAGCAATGAAAAGTATCCATCTCTGTAGCATATCCCCCTTTAAATATAAACAAACATTTATACAAAATATTTGGTGATAGAGGAAGGTCATTGGCTAATAAAGAAACTGCTTTGGCCCATTTGATTGGTCAGCCTTTAGGTGGGTGGAGTAAACAGAACAGAATGCTGGGAGGAAGAGGAAGTGAGCTTAGATGCCATTTCCTCTCCTCTCTAGGGCAAACACGATACTGCTCTTCTCCAGGGCAGATGCGATGAAGCTCCGACCCAGGATGAACATAGGCTAGAATCTTCCCATTAAGCTCACCTTGGGGTGCTACACACATTATTAGAAATGGGCTAGTCCAGGTGCGAGAATTAGCCGAGAAGAGGCTAGATATAACGGACTAAGCAGTGTTTAAAAGAATACAGTTTGTGTGTTGTTATTTCAGGGCATAAGCTAGCCAGGCGACCAGGAGCTGGGGTGGCAGGAACACAGCCCCACAGCTCCTACTACAATTTGGAAATATGGGTGTAGCTCTTCTACAAACTGCTTCCTGCTTTTTATTGGGTGAAGTAATTTTTTGACTAGTCTGGAAACAATCTATAGCTTCTCATCCTCTGTGGAAACAAAAGAAGAACCTTTTTGTCCAAAACAACATATCCTTAGACCCAAATTCTGAAGTCAAGATACCTTTATAATATACATGCTGGTTTAGCTTAGCAGCCCATACAATTAAGTATCTCCTTGTACTTAGCTCCTTCACAATCAAAAACTTAAAAGAAAACACAATAATATACATAATCCAGACTCTCTGTGAATTTTCCATCTTTAGGTGGCTTATTTTTTTACTCTATTACTTTTTAATATTTATTTTATTATCTTTACTCCTTTAATCTATGACTGTACTCTGTTTCTTTAAATACTTTACCTTTTTAACCATTTACTTCCTTTTATAACTGTCCATATTCTTTTTCTTCTCTCTCCCAAGCCTACATACATTTATCCAACACTGTGACTCTCTTAGAGGTCCTTTATGTCTGAATATGTCCTATTGTGTATCTGTAATTCTTTACTGTCAAAGAGCACTTCTTAAATGCTAAGTGCTTCTTAAAAACTTAACCTGCACCATTGCTAGGGGAAATATGGCAATGCTTGCTTGCCCCACCCAGCCCAGTATAGAGCTGCTCATTGCCTTGAAGAGTCATGCACAATGCCCCATCCCTAGGCACACAGCCAGTCCATGTTGCCACCAAGCAAGTCATAGCACATTGCTCACAAACCCCATTCAAATGCTACATCTCCTAGAAGAGCCAGAGATTGTGCTGGCAGCATGGCCCAGAAAGCAGGCATTTCAAAATGGCACAGCTCTTTTCCTGCCTCAGCTGAATTGGGAAAACCTCTCTGCCTCATGCCACTGGCAAACAGCAAAAAGTTGTGTTAAACTCTGTATTTTTGTGTCCAAGATTCCTTTTCAAGCTCTCTCAGGTTTATAAATGGATTTAGCCCACCATGTTGGTATCAATTTGTTGTAGAAGGCAGCCACTTCTCAGAGAAACTTTGGGTAACCATCCAGGCAGCAAGACATCTCTGTCCATTCTACACTTTTGAAAGTTGCTTACAATGAACTTATTGTTTATTTATGTAATATTATATCCTTCTGGAGTCTTTGATGGAGTTGAAGAATTTATAGGTATAGTTTTATTTAGTTTTGATAAAAGATAAAGTATACATAAATATTGTAGCTATAATTCTTGCTTGATAACTTTTGTTAAATGGAATTTTACTATGTTAAAGTAAAACCTTCCTTTTTGTTAAAATAGAAAAAGGGAGGTAATGTGGGATTTCCCTCTGTATGCTGTGATTGCCATTAATGAATAAAGAAACTGCTTTGGACCAATAGCAGGGCAGAACTTAGATAGGCAGGGAAGACAGAACTGAATGCTGGGAGAAAGAAGGGTGGAATTAAAGGGAAACCATGGAGCTGTCACCAGAGATAGACATGCTGAAACCTTGCTGGTAGGCCATGAGCCTCGTGGTAAAATATAAAATAATGTAGATGGGTTAATTCAAGATGTAAGAGCTAGTTAGCAATACACTTAAGTAATTGGTCAAGCAGAGATTTAATTAAAACAATTTTTGTGTGGTTAATTTGGGAGTCTGAGCAGCTGGGGAACAAGCGACTCTCTTTTACTACAACTTGGTTGGGGATTTAAGACAGGATTTTATTTTCTATCCCAGACTTGTCTCAGAATTCTGATCCTCCTACCTCAGCCTTCTGAGTGCTGGAATTACAGCACTGCACCTTGCTATATATTTGTTTTCTGTTTAATTAGAGTGAGTAAGCTTCACAACTTTGCAATAAAGAGACATATTTTTTATAATCAACAATTAAAATTTTAAGATGAAGGTAAAATTAAGAAAAAGAATTTCTGCTTATAGTGCTCTTTAAAATCTTTCTGGAGCATATTCTTATTTAATTTTTTCTCAAACTAATTATTAAAATGAGTCAGATGCGCTTTCTATCTCCAAATTACTTAATCATAAGTTATAGCATAAACACAATAAATAAAATTCAGAAACTGGTTTGCCTGTCAATATTACCTTGTCCCTTATATTGATACAATAATTGTGGCAGCAATAGTCTTAATAAGCTTCAAACAATGGCTTTGGCCAATTTTAACTCAGCAAATATTTCTAGTAAATCTTCATCACTTATTTAAGCAAAGAAAGCAAAATGAATCTATTAATAAAATTGCCCCCTTTACCCAGCTATGTAGTATACCATGCTATGTAGTATAAAACGTGTGTTTGTTTACAAAGAACCAATGTTTTATACAACACTGAACATAAGAACATAAGTGCTGAGAGCTCTGATGACTGTGCACTGCTTTAAGAATCAGAAGTCCAAAAGGGAGGCTTGTTAGTACTCAAAATGTAAAAAAAAATGCACACATCTCAAGAAGTCCCTGAAACTTACAAGGACAGGTGTGCAATGTATATCCTCTCTAATATTATATAAGCAGTACAAATACCTTAGTTGTTGAGCTGCCTGCAGATATCCTCAGGGTCCCAAATATATTGAGTAATTAAGCAAGCTGAGGTGGAATTTCTATGATACACCCGACCTTTAGTTCTTTGTATTTTGTACCAGCCTTTTTCTTTGGGGCCACCTAAAAGATCCCAAATCATGACAAAGAGACATCTTATTAGTTTTGAATGTTCAGCCTTAGATTAGCTCTTATTTTTACTACTTTTCTTTATCTATATATTAGTGCTGTTTTCCTGCCTGTCTTTCTTTCTTTCTTTCTTTCTTTCTTTCTTTCTTTCTTTCTTTCTTTCTTTCTTTCTTTCTTTCTTTCTTTTTTTCTTTCATTTTTTCTTTTTACCCTACATTCACTGCTTCTTGTGTCTGGCTGGCTAGCTGGCAGCTGCCTGGCTTCTTGTCCTGGGAATATCCCTCTTTTGTTCTCCCTTGTTTTCTCCTCCGTATTCTCTCTCTTTCTCCTTTTGATTCTATATTTCTCCTATTTATTCTCTTGGCTCGACAGCCCCACTTGTCTTTCTCCTACCTAGCTATTGGTCATTCACCTCTTCATTAGACTAATCAGGTACCTTAAGAAGGCAAGGTAAAACAGCAACACATCTTTTCATAGTTAAACAAGTCCAATATAAATATGTGTAACACATTCTTACATTGTTTAACAAATGCAACATAAACAAATTACTATTACAGAGTTAAAGTAACATTTGACATTTCCCCATTTTGTCTCAACAGAAAGAAAGGCTTTTAACTTTAACACTGTAAGACTATATATAATAAGAGCAGTTATCAAAAATCACATTTGCAATATTCAGTCAGTTTTTATCAGGTAAATTCAGAAATAATACCCCATTATTAATCCTATCTTGATGAGTCCAAAGGTTTTTACCTACTTTACCTTCTATTATAACTAAAGAAAACTATAACTATCTGTCTTCAGTTCCATCAAAGACCCTAGAAGGATATATAATATTACCTGAGTAAACAGAAAGTGAACAGCAAACCATTTCTATAACTATAGAAATGACAGACATCTGGCTGCCTGGAGAGTCACCCAGAGTTCCTCTGCCATGTTGGGGTAACCATTTATAAGCTACAGGTCCAGAATATCTGACAGACTTTTCTATGAAGCAGAAATTTTGAAGGACTGTCCTACCTTATCTTGGCAAAGTTCAATAGTCTCTCCTTTATGCAATCCTTGTCCAGTCTGTATAGAATACTCTCAGCAGTCAAGATCAATTTCTTGCCAGAATGTCTATCTTTGCCACAATGAAAACAAACTCCATATAGAGGGCCTTCAAAACCCATCATCCTTTTATGAAATAGATTGTTGTTGCCAGGAGCAGATATGTCTCACTGTCATAAGCCTCAGGTTATTAAACATCTTTTGTACCTCTTTGCAGCATTTGAAGATCAGGAATCTATCTAAAACACACCTGTTTAACCTTGCAAACATACCTAATATACAAGTTTGATATTATAGATACTAACTACTGCATTTTTAATTATACATTACAGTTTTAAATAAACGCAGAAGTTCAATACCCCAGCCAAAAGTAGATATATACATACAGGATAATAAAAGTAACTTTAAATTTGTATCAATATGTCAAAATTGGTACCAATGTAAAATATTTGAGGTGAATAATTGTCTTTTTATCCTATTTTGCTATAGCAACATAAATGATGGCAAACATCCATAAATCACTGAATGACCAAAAACCACCTGTCACACCTTTGGGGAATATGGGTGTTGTGTTCTCTAGAACACTTCCTGTTGTCTGGGAATAACGGCATCTTTGGAGAACCTGAGAAAATTGAGATAATTATCCAGTCCTGAGTAAACCAGTCATAACATTCGTTGTCCAGTCTCTGTGCAATGGGAAATCACAAGACTCCTCTCCAGTCCTGGTCAGAATAGTTTGCAAGGCTGGACCATCTCACCTAGCAGCTATAAAGCTGTTCTTGATGCAGAATTCTTAGAAAACTGAATCAGAGGCATTCTGAGAGCCTGGGACATTGGAGTCATCTGTTTTCCTTGGAGTCTGGTCCCTTGTACTGTCATGTAGGTTTTCTAGCTTTATGTATTTATGTCTGTAGCCTGGATTTTCATGGAATCTTTCCTACTCCAACATGATCTCTATCTTAGATGAGACCACAGCTTTTTGTTTCCTGTAGAAGCAAAAGCAAAACCAATTCCCTGATGCAATACATTTTCTGACTTCCATTTTAAAGTTAAGGCATTCCTAAAGTATCTAGGTTGGTTTAATTCAGTAGTCCCTCTTATAATACCATGTCTTTCAGCAGCAGCCAATTATACATCATCATTCAAAAAAATTCAAATTCAACACAATATATAGGTGATGGGTAAACTATTAACCAGACACATCTAATTAGGGTGTGACTTCCTAGGGCCCAGGTAGAAATACTGGGAGATCCAGGTACACCGCTCTCTCTGCGTGGTGCTCACTAGACCTATTGGATTTCAGACCTCCTACTCGTGTAGTGTGAGTTCCCCCTTTTCAATTATTAAAATATAACTGTTGTTCTTGAGCTGGTCTGGTTATTTTTCATGCCGACCTAATTTGTCAGCAAACAGGATCAAAATCCCATGTTTATTTCCCATCTCTACGTGGCTTATTCTTTTTTATTATTTATACACCATTTACTTTAGTCTATGATTGTCTATACCAATTTTTTTTTCTTTCTTGGGCCTATGCACATTTTAAGCACAATATAATCTGTCTAGAGGATTTTTCCATCTGAACCTGTTTTATTGCATATCTCTAGCCTTTTTGTTTGCATGAGCAAAACCTTAAACTGTTAAGCTATTACTGAGTCCCTCACTGTTGCATTGTGACTGACTCTGCTCCCTCCTTAAATCTAGGAGAGACAAGCCTTAAGCTCAAGAACCTGCCCAGAAGTTCATTCAATAGGGAAATGCATTCAGCCACCTTAGATCTAGAATGCCAGTGCCCACACTGCTGCAGATATTTTTTACTTAGCTTGCCATTTCTACTTAATGTGTAGGCTGATCAAAGGTTTGTGGTATAACAGAGCCTCTTAAAGGAACCATATCCATTTTTTGTTTGTTTTTTGTTTTTTAGATTTCTCAGGCCCTATGTGGAAATTGGGGCCTCACATTGGAACATGAATATGTACCAGGTTTTTTTTGTTTCCTTCGGGCCACCACCCATCTCTCAAATCATGATATGGAGACTTATTTGTTGAAAGTTTTTATCTATCCCAACATCCAGCTCCCAAATAAATGACTTCTTCTTAGTTAACAAAAGCTTGTCTGATAGCTTAGGCTTGTTTCTAACTAGCTTATAACTTTAAACCCTTTTCATTTTTTGCTCTTTATTTTAATTTTATTTTTTACATGTAAATCCCAATTTCCAATTCCTCCTCTTCTCCTACTTCCATACTTTTCCCAAGTCTACCCCGAATCTGCTCCCCAGAAGGGTAAGGTCTCCCCTAGAAAGTCAACTAAGTCTATCCCATCACTTAATTGAGGCAGGATCAAGCCTATCCCCTAGGCTGAGCAAGGTATCTCTCCATAGATAGTGGGCTCCACAGTCAGTTCATGTATTAGCATTAGATCTTGGTCTCACTGCCAGTGACTACATATACTGCCCACACCACACCATTGCCACCTGTATTCAGGGGGCCTAGTTTAGTCCTTATGTTGCTCCATGACTGGTGGCTTTTACCTTTTTTTCTATGTGTCTGTTTGTTCTTTGCCTGATGGTGACTCCACATTCTTCCCAGCATTCTCTCTGCCCCCAAAATCCTATGTGGCTATTGGATGTTTAGCTTTTTATTATACCAATCTGAGTGAAACTTATTCACACTGTACAAAAAGATTATTCCACAACACTTTTTAGTTCTGAATGTTCAGTCTTAGTTTAGCTCTTATTTTAATCTGTTTTTCTTTATCTAAATTTTGCCTTAGAGGTGTTTACCTTTCTTTCTTTCTTTTTTTCTTTCTTTCATTTATTCTTTTACTCTTTCTTTGTTCTTATTTTCAAGATGTCTCATGACTGGTGGGGTGGTAGCAACCTGGCTTCTTGTCCCAGGTGTCCCTCTTTTCTCCTTTGTTCTTTCTTCCTTCTCTCTCTTGTTCTTTCTGAGCCTACAATTCTCTTTCTGTTGATTTGTTCTACCTACTAGCCCCACCTATTTTTTCCTGCCTAGTTATTGACCATTCAGCTTTTTATTAGATCAATCCAGTGCCTTAGGCAGGCAAGGCAAAACAGCAATGCATCTTTTCATAATTAAACAAATGCAGCATAAGCAAATATAACACATCCTTACATTGTTTAACAAATAGAGAATAAAAAAACTGTAACACACCTTTATACAGTTAAAATAATATTCTGCCACTTAAATAAATGTAACATACCTTTTCATAGTTAAAATAATATTATAAAACCATATTCCTGTAAGTGACACCTCATCCAAACACCTGTAAGTAACCCAATAAATTGAACTTGGTGGTATCATTACTTGGACGAGAATGGGTTCCCAATCTGGGTAAGACAGATTTGTTCACATCTCACCACAAGCAATGTCATACAAGCCCACATGGAAGATTTAGTGTTCGATCTGTTTCTTAGAGATAATTAGTATTTAAATAGCTACTTATGAAATTGGAAGAAATTTCAAGGAGAACCCGCATAAGTTATCAAATTTACAAGTTAAAGAATGTTTGATAGCATGTCCCCAGAGAACATAAAGATAATAATGTTTTAAGACTGAGTAAAGAGTATGTCCTTGATGAGTAAAATGAGGAGTAGGTCTGGGGCTAGAAAGTATGGAAGAGCAAGAAAAGCTTACTGCAAAACATTCTCCAGGGCAGGAGTTTCAAGCAATCTTGAAGTGATATCAATAAAGTTTTCCTGGGCTTCACTCAGAGATTCGGACTCTTGGAGTAGGACATGGAGTCTTGTCCTTTAACAATAACAGGTCCAGGTGATTTCATTTATAATGTCCCAGCAATTCTGAAATGCATTATCTTAATGCCTGTAAATTCTTCCACATGTAAATGCATAAAGAGCACCCTCAAAGCACCCTTCATTGATTATTGCCTTATGATTATTGTCAAATACTAATTCAGGGTGCTCTATCAGGGCTAGAAGTACAGACAGAGTGCCCTCAGGCAAGGAACTTGTTGGGTCCCTGGGAACAAGGGTAGACTATTTTTTTAACATAACACATCGATTTTGAGGCTGGAGATACAGAACAACCTCAAGCAAGAAACTTGTGGTGTCTTTGGGGATGATAATCTAGCTGGGTGACTATAGCAGTGATGCAAACTTTGTACTCCACACGTCTTCAACAAACGCTTAAAAGTACACATGTATATCGTGGCAGTCAAACTAACTTTGGGGAGACATTTCTTTAACAGTAGCTTTTAAATACCCCAAAGTTCACATTTTACATACAGTGATGGACTAAAAAGCAGAAAAATTTCCAATATGTCTATAATAGGAGTATTTGTAACTTCTACAACTTAAATTTTAAAATAATAAATACATTTCCAGTAACACCTTGTTTGCCAAATTTTGGGTGAAATGCAATCACAGTACTTTCTCTAGTACCATGTGATAATTTCTCATATAGTCAAATGATCTCAAAGATATATTGAGGTTTTAGGCTGATTTATATGATCTAACTCTCCTTATAGAATTAATGTTAATATCACTTTTAATAAATAATGTGTTACATAATTAGGAAGTTCAAAATCACTGAAGAGTATGAAGTTGGCTGACCTTAATAGCGAATGAAATACAAATTGTTTTAATGAAACAGTTATTAGTCATTGACTCTAAGCTTTTCCAATATCAATACAGGACAAATGAGAAAACCAATATGTATCACACTATAAAAATGAATAGGCATTTAAGATTAAAAAACTCTAAGAATAAAAGAAATCACAGAATTCTATAATCAGAAGTACAGTATTTCACTGAAGATAGTTATAAGGAATCTAAGGAACTACCAGGAAATATTTACCACACTGAAAACTCTGATGTTTATAATCTTTAGATGCAAAAGAGATATACAATACTTTAGATATTAGATAAATATTTTAAAACATTTTATTTTTTACTTATGAGCATATGTGTGTGTTTGAAGGATCCAGGAACCTTTAAACACTAGAATAGGGCATCAGATCCGCTAATGCTAAAATTACAGGTCACTGTAAGCTCATCTTTTAGAAGCTAAATTCTGGTTCTAAGCAAGAGCAGTAAGAGCTCTTGACTACTGAGTTGTCTCTAAGATTTTTTCACCACTGAATAGTATCCTAATGTATAAATGTGCCACATTTTCTTTATTCGTTCTTCAGTTGAGGGGCATCTAGGTTGTTTTTAGGTTCTGGCTATTACAAAGAATGCTGCTATGAACATAGTTAAGCTAATGTCCTTGTGGTATGATTGAGAATCCTTTAGGTATATACCCCAAAGTGGTATTACTGGGTCTTGAGGTAGGTTGCTTCACAATTTTTTGAGAAATCACCATACTGATTTCTTAAGCAGCTGTACAAGCTTACCCTCCCACCAGAAATAGAGAAGTGTTCTCTTTATCTCTATCCTCTTCAGCATAAGCTGTCATCAGTGTTTTTGATCTTGGCTATTCTGACAAGTATAGATGGACTCTCAAAGTTGTTTTGATTTGCATTTCTCTGTTTCCTAAGGATGGTGAAAATTTCCTTAAGTGTCTTTCAGGTATTTTAAATTCTTCTGATGAGAGTTCTCCATTTAGGTCTGTACTTCATTTTTATTGGATTATTTGTTCTTTTGATGACCAATTTCTTGAATTCTTCCTATATTTTGTAGAACGCCCTCTGTCCGATCTTAAGATCTTTTCACATTCTGTAGGCTGCAGTTTTGTCTTGTTGACTATGTCCTTTGCTTTACAGAAGCATTTCAGTTTCAGGAGGTCCCATTTATTAATTGTTTCTCTCAGTGTCTGTGCTACTGGAGTTATATTTAGGAAGTGGTCTCTTGTGGCAATGTGTTTAAGTGTACTTTCCACTTTCTTTTCTATAAGGTTCAGTGTGGTTGGTTTTTATGTTGAAGTCTTTGATCCATTTGAACTTGACTTTTCTGCATGGCAATAAATATGGGTCTATTTCATTCTCCTACACATTGATATCTAGTTATGGCAGCACCATTTGTTAAATATGTTTTCTTTTTTCCATTTTATATTTTTTGCTTCTTTGTCAAATAATCAGGTATTTGTAGGTGTGCATGTAGTAGGAGGTTGCTTGTTTGTTCCCAGCTGCCCAGACTATAAAATAACTTCTCAGAAACTATATTATTTCCACCACTGTTTGGCCAATAACTTAAGTATACTGCTAGCTAGCTCTTATGGCTTAAATTAACCCATTTCCATTATTTTATTTACCGCAAGGCTCATGGCCTACCGGCAAGGTTCTAGTGCATCTGTCTCTGGTGGCAGCTATATGGCTTCTCTTTGACTCTGCTTTCTTTTTCCCATAATTCAGTTTAGATTTCCCACCTAGCCACTTTCTGTTAAGCCACTGCTAAAACAGCTTTATTCCTTAACCAATAAAAGCAACAAAAATAAAAAGGACATCTCATACCACATGTAGATTGGTATCTGGGTCTTCAATTCAATTTGTTCTCCTATCTGTTTTTTGTTTGTTTAAGTCACCAAATACAGGCTGTGGAATTTTGTTGTAGCAGCTGTAACAGACTAACGCAGAGAAGTTGTTTAATATCTCTGTACCTTATTAAGTTTTCTTCCTTATTAAGTGGCAAACATCAACTCAACTAATGTTACTCATATTATAATTATCAACATGCAATCTGTTCTTTTCTTCATATATTTATAATGAAAAAGAGAAGCATTTTAATCAGTTATTTTTAAATGAAGCAAACCCTTAAAAACTATGTATTTATAATATGTATTGAAGAATGTACATGTGATTGACATATTTAAGTCTATGACAAAGCTAAATGCAGATATCTGAAAAATATAAAAGTGAAATAAACCAATCCAGTATCTCAAAAATGAACATTAGCTGTTTTGAAAACTAGGGTTCAACAGATGTGGACAGGTGTTTTAAAAACACAACAGGCAGACAAAAAGGTGGGTGACCAGCCACAGGACAGGACCACCCTACTCTCTAGGCCCTCCATACTGGAGCAAAACTTCAGCCTCCTCCCCCACCTGCCTTTGCTTCTCTAGCCAGCCAACCAGTGAGCTTCATGGAGGTAGGTTGCTCCAATACCCCCATCCCATCCATCAGACCCTGCAAGCTACAAGTCCCACTCCACCCCCAAACCCATCTATCCCCCCACAACCTCAGTAGAACACTCAAACACAGTCTGCTACTACACAAAGAAGACCAAGAAGTGAGTGACCAGCTATTTGGTGTGATAACACACTCTATAGGCCCTCCATACTGGGTGCAAAACCCCATGCCCCTCCCCCACCTGCCTTAGCTCCTCTAGCCAGCCAGCAGGTGAGTTTTCTGTGGGTAAGCTGTTCCAACAGCTTCACCCCATCCATCAGACCCTGAAAGTTACCAGTCTTACTTTACCCCCAAACTTTCCAACCCTTTCCCCCTGCAACCTCAGAGGAATGCAGAAACATAAGCTGCAACTACACAGAGAGGACCAAGAGAGAAGACAAAGAGAGGAACTCTGAAGCACAGGCTGTACCTACACAGAGTGGACCAAGATAGCAGGCCAAGGGAGAGGGCAAATAGAGACCTCAGTAGCTCCCTAAGGTACAAAGAATGACAATACAGAGTAAAGCAAGAACAGTTCACAAATATACAGACAGCCACTACAAGAAATGGACAAAGAGACAAAGACACTGCTGGCCTCAATTGAAGGAAGAGATAGTAAGGCACCAATGCAAGAATTTATTCAACAAGCTAAAAATCAACATGTTAACACCAGGACCCAGCAGTCATACAACAGGAAGACTGATTGTCATAACCCAGAAGAAGCAAATGAAAACAATTTTAAATGTAACTGTATGAAGATGATGGAGACATTTAAAGAGGAAATAAAAAATTCCCTTAAAGAAATGGAGGAGCCGGGCGGTGGTGGCGCACGCCTTTAATCCCAGCACTTGGGAGGCAGAGGCAGGCGGATCTCTGTGAGTTCGAGACCAGCCTGGTCTACAAGAGCTAGTTCCAGGACAGGTTCCAAAACCACAGAGAAACCCTGTCTCGAAAAACCAAAAAAAAAAAAAAAAAAAAAAAAAAAAAAAAAAAAAAAAAAAAAAAGAAACGGAAGAAAAGACAACGGGAGAAATTAATAAATCTCTCAAATAAAAGCAAGAAAAAACAATCAAACAGGTGAAGTAAACAGCTCAAGACTTTAAGACTGAAATAGAGACAATAAAAAACAACACAAACTGAGGGAATTCTGGATATGTAAAATCTGGATAAAGAAATGGGAACTATGAAGGCAAGCATGACCAACAGAGTAAAAGAGATGAAGGAGAGAATCTCAGGTGTTGATGATACTATAAAGGAAATAGATTCGTTGGTCAAAGAAAACATTAAATCCAACAAATTCTTAACATAAAGCATCCAGAAAATCTGGGATACCATGATAAGACCAAACCTAAGAATAATAGGGATAGAAGAAGCAGAAGAACTCCAACTCAAAGGCACAGAAAATATATCTAACAAAATAATAGAAGAAAACTTTCCCAACCTAAAGGAGGATATCCCTATGAAGGTACAAGAAGCTTACAGAACATCAAATAGACTGGATAAAAAAGTGTCCTTGCCATATAATAATCAAAAATGCAAAACATTCAGAATGAAGAAGGAACATTGAGAGCTGCAAAGCAAAAAGTCAAGTAACATATAAAAGTAGACCTATCAGAATTACACTCAACTTCTCAATGGAAACCATGAAAGCCAGAAAATCCTAAACAGATGTGCTGCACACACTAAGAGACCACTGATGCAAGTCTAGACTACTATACACAGCAAAGATTTCAGTCACCATCAATGGAACAAACAAGATATTCCATGACAAAACCAGATTTAAATAATACATATCCACAAATCCATTTCTACAGAAAGTACTAGAAGAAAAACTCCAACCCAAGGAAGCTAACTTCACCCACAAGAACACAGACAACAGATAAACTCATACCAGCAAAGTCCAAAGAAGGGAAACACACACTGGAAAATAACAGAAATTAACAATTACTGGTCATTATTATCTCTTAATATCAAAGGACTCCATTCATCTATAAAAAGACACAGGCTAAGAGAATGGATACAAAATCAGAACCCATCCTATTGCTGTATACAAGAAATACACTCCAACCTCAAAGACAGACATTACCTCAGAGTAAAGTGTTGGTAAAAGATTTTCCAATCAAACGGATCTAAGAAACAAGTGGATGTAGTTATTATATTCTCTAACAAAATAGACTTCAAACTAAATTAATCAGAAGAGATGGAGGACACTTTATACACATAATAGGAACAATCCATCAAGATAAAGTTTAAATACTAAGCATCTATGCCCCAAATAGAAGAGCACCCACATATGTAAAAGAAACATTATTAAAATTTAAATCATACAACAAACCCCACACACTAATAGTAGGAGACTTCAACACCTCACTCTCCCCAATGAACAGGTCTGTAAGGCCAAAAATTAACAGAGAAATAAGAGAACTAACAGATGTCATGATTCAAATGGACTTAACAGACATCTATCTACAGACTATTCCACCCAAATACAAAAGAATATACCTTCTTCTCAGAACCTCATGTAACCTTCACTAAAATTGGCCACATACTCAGTAACAAAGAAAACCTCAACAGATACGACAAAACTAAGCGCAGAACGCCTACAAAATTATGGAAATTGAAAAGAGGACTATTGAACCATCCCTGTGTCAAGGAAGAAATAAAGAAAGAAAATAAGGACTTCCTAGAAATCAATGAAAATGAATGTACAATGTGCCCAAACCTATGGGACACTATGAAAGTATTCCTAATAGGAAAGGTCATAGCACTAAGAGCATACATAAAGAAAGTTCACACTAGTGACTTAACAGCACACCTGAAAGTTCTAGACAAAAAGAAGGAGACTTACCTAGGAGGAGTAGAAGACAAAAATAATCAAATTAAAAGCTGAAATCAATAAAATATGCAAATAAAAACAATACAAATGAAACAAAGAGCTGGTTCTTTCAGAAAATCAACAAGATAGGCCAACCCATATTCAAACTAATCAAAAGGCAGATAGAGAACACCCAAATTACTAAAATCATAAATGAGAAGGGGGACATAACTGACACTGAGGAAATCCAGAGAATCATTAGGACATGCTACAGAAACCTGTACTTTACAAAATTAGAAAATGTAAAAGAAATGGACAATTTTCTGTTTAGTTACCATATAGCAAAATTAAAACCAGGTGAACAATTTAAATAGACCTATAAACTGCAAGGAAATAGAAGCAGACATCAAAAGCCTCCTAACCATAAAAAGCCCAGGGTTGGATGGTTTCAGTGCAGAATTCTACGAGAACTTCAAATAAGAGCTAATACCTATACTCCTCAAAGTGTTCCACCTAATAGAAATAGAACAAATATTGCCAAACTCTTTTTATGAGGCTACATTTACCCTGATACTGGAACCACACAAAGAATCAACCAAGAAAGAGTATTTTAGACCAATCTCACTCACGATTATAGAAGCAAAAATACTCAATAAAATACTGGCAAATCAAATCCAAGAACACATAAAAAAAATCATCCACCATGATCAAGTCAGCTTCATCCCTGAGATACAGGAATAATTCAACATACAAAAATCTATCAATGTAATCCACCATATAAAAAACTGAAAGAAAAAAACATATGATCATCTCATTAGGTGCTGAAAAAGCATTCAATAAAATCTAACACCCCTTAATGACTAAGGTCTCAGAGACACTGAGATACAAGGAACATATCTAAACATAAAAAAGTAATACACAGCAAGCCAACAGTCAGCATCAAGTTAAATAGAGAGAAACTCACACCAATTCCAGGAAAAATCAGGAACAAGACAAGGCTGTCCACTCTCTCCTTATCTATTCAACATAGTTCTTGAAGTTCATACTAGAGCAATACGACAACAAAAGGTGATCAAGGTGATTCAAATTGGAAAGGAAGAAGTCAAACTTTTGTTATTTTCAGATGATATGATAGTATACATAAGTGATCTCAAAATCCCTGCTAGGGAACTTATACAGCTGATAAATACCTTCAGTAATATGGCAGGATACAAGATCAACTCAAAAAAATCAGTAGGCCTCCTATATCTAAATGAAAACAAGCTGAGAAAGAAATCAGAGAAAACATCACCATCACAATAGCCACAAATAACATAAAATATCCTGGGGTAACACTAACCAAAGAAGGAAAAGACCTGTTCAATCAGAACTTTAATTTTTTTAAGAAAGAAATTGAAGAAGATATCAGAAAATAAAAAAAGATTTCCCATGTTCTTGGATAGATCATATCAACATAATAAAAATGGCAAACCTACCAAAAACAATCTAAAGAATCAATGCAATCCCCTTCAAAATAACAGTCCAATTCTTCACAGACATTGAAAGAACAATAATCAACTTTATATGGAAAAACAAAAGACGCAGGATAGCCTTAATAATCCTGTAAAATAAAGGAACTTCTGAAAGCATCCCCATCCCTGACATCTAGTGCCATTATAGAGCTACAGTAATGAAAATAGCTTGGTATTGGCATAAAAACAGACAGGTTGACCAATGGAATTGCATCAAAGACCCGAATGTTAATTCACACACCTATGAATGCCTGAATTTTGACAAAGAAGTTAACATTATACAATGGAAAAAAGAAAGTTTTTTTCAACAAATGGTGCTGGTATAACTGAATGTCAACATGTAGAAGAATGAAAATCGACCCATATCTATCCCCATGTACAAAACTCAAGTCCAAATGAATTAAAGACCCCAATATACAGCCAAGTCTGGCCTCGAACTGGTGATCCTCTTGCCTCTGCCTCCTTCATCAAATCCTACCGGCGTGGGCCACCACAACTGGCATCGGTGGGACTGATCTAATGGGAGCTCACCAAGGCCAGTTGGAATGGGACTGAACGAGCATGTGATCAAACTGGACTCTCTGAATGTGGCTGACAATGACAGCTGACTGAGAAGCAAAGGATAATGGCACTGGGTTTTGATTCTACTGTATGTACTGGCTTTGTGGGAGCCTGGTTTGTTTGGATGCTCACCTTCCTAGACGTGGATGGAGGGGGGATGGACCTTGGACTTCCCACAGGGCAGGGAACCCTGATTGCTCTTAGGACTGGAGAGGGAGGGGGGAGGGATGGGGGGAGGAGGAGGAAAATGGGAGGATGGGAGGGTGGAAATTTTAATAAATAATAAATAAATAAATAAATAAGAAATACAAAAAGACCCCAATATAAATCCTACCACACTGAACATTATAGAACAGAAAGACAGAAGTAGACTTCAATGCTTGGGCACAGATCATTTCCTAAATATAACACCAGTAGCACAAACACTGAAAGCAAAAATAAATAAATTGGACCTCCTGAAATGGAGATGCTTCTGTAAAGCAAAAGACACAGTCAATAAGACAAGAAGGCAGCCTACTGAATGGGAAAAAAAATATCTTCACCAACCCCACATCAGACAGAGGACTGATCTCCAAATTATGTAAAGAAATCAATAAATTAGACATCAAAATTCCAAATAAGCCAATTTAAAAAATGAGGTACAGAATTAAACAGAGAATTCTCAAAAGAAGAATCTTAAGTGGACAAAAGACACGTGTTCAGGCATCAGGGAAATGCAAATCAAAACAACTCTGAGATACCATCTTACACCAGTCAGAAACTCCAATGATAGCTTATGCTGGAGAAAATGTGGAGTAAAAGGAACACTCCTCCATTGCTGGTAGGAAAGCAAACATGTACTACCATTTTGAAAATCAGTATGGCGGTTTATCAGAAATTTGGGAATCAACCTACATCCGGACCCAGCAATACTACTCTTGGGCACATACCCAAAAGATGCTCAATCATACTCCAAGGACATTTGTTCAACTATGTTCATAGCAGCATTATTTGTAATAGCCAGAACCTGGAAAAAAACCTAGATTTTCCTCAACTGAAGAATGGATAAAGAAAAGTGGCACATTTACATATTAGAGTACTACTCAGTGGTTAAAAAAATCATGAAATTTGCATGCAAACAGATGGAACTATATAAAAATAACATCCTATGTGAGGTAACCCAAACCCAGAAAGATTCCGTCCAGAAAGATGAACATGGTATGTACTCACTCATAAGTGGATACAAGCTGTAAAGCGAAGGATATTGAGCTTACAGTTCATAATCCTAGAGAAGCTAAATAACAAGGTGAACCCTAAGAAAAATATACATAGATTCACCAGGAAATGGGAAATAGAATCGCCTCACAAAATTGGAAGCATGGGGGTAGGGTGAGAAAAGAGCTTGGAAAGGGAAGAGAAGGGGAGAGGGGAGCTTGAAGGAATGGGATAGTCAAGATGGAGGAAGAACAGAGATGAGAGCAAGGAAAGAGATAGTTTGATTGAGAGAGCCATTATGGGGATAACAAGAAACCTGGCACTAAAGAAATTTCCAGGAATCCACAAGGGTTATCCCAGCTAAGACCCTAAGCAACAGAGAAGAGGGTGCCTGAACTGGCCTTGTCCTGTAGTTAGACTGATAAATATCTAAATATCACCATAGAACCTTTATCCAGAAACTGATGGAAACAGAGGCAGAGACCTGCATTGGGCACTGGACTGAGCTCCCAAAGTCCAGTTGAAGAGTGGGAGGAATGAGAATATGAGCAAAGAGGTCAAGACCATGATGAATACACCCACTGAAACAGTCTACCTGAGCTAATGGGAGCTCAGCAACTCCAGCAGACAGGGAAGGAATAAGCATAGGTTCAAACTAGACCCTATCAATGAGGGTGACAGTTGCATGGCTAGGGAAGACTGCAGGGTCACTGACAATGGCACCAGCATTTATCCCTACTGCTTGTACTGGCTTTTGGGCAACCTATTCTCTTTGGATAGATACCTTGCTCAGTGTAGATATAGTAGGGAGGGCCTTGGACCTTCCCCAAAGTTATGTGCTTTATCCTCTCTGAGAAGTGGATGGGGGTGGGATGCAGGGGTAGGTAGAGAAAATGGGAGGAGGTGAGAGAGTGGGTACTCGGATTGGTATGTAAAATGAAAAGGGATAGTTTGTTTTCTTTTAAAAAAAGAAAAAGAGAAAAATAATAAAACCCACTAGGCACCCAAAACAGTCTCTAAAAGCAGATTGTCAACTGTTGCAATGGGATGAGACAACATCCTAGTTTGAGCATTCACTCTAGCAGAGTTCTCTCCCTTCAGATGCTTCAGCCTTAAGCTTAAAGTTGAAGTTTTGACTGTACATTAACAAATTTGATTTTTATTTCATGAATTGACATATCAACATCATGGGAAAAATTCAGTCAGTGCAGTAAAGTGAATACCAAACCAATTATTTGTTGTCATAGTAAAGGAAATAATTTACTCAACTGGTGACCCCTATGAGTATTACGTACAATGTCACTGAGATCAGCTTTTAAAACTTCCTTCTAGTTAACACTTCAAAGTACTGGATTCCACTGAGAAGAAAATCCACTTCCTACAAGAGGGGCCATGGATGTTTGACCACTTGCTGTAAGAGGGACCATGGTCTCTTGACCACTTTCTGCTTGAAATAAGGAAGTCCCTAGTATTTCTAATAAGAAACTCTACAATATTGTTGCTGATGTTTTTAAGGACAACATGAAGTTCTCAAAAAAAGACAGAAAATTTGAGGGTTCAGAAAGAATGTTGACTACAAGATTCAGGCAAGACTGAAGGAATGGTCCTCTTTTATAAAAAAAAAAGTCTATTTTCTAGTCATTGGTTTCCCTGTTAATTACATACTCTGCTTAGTAAGAAAAGAATAAGAAATAGGAGAGAGAGAGACAATCCAGAATTTTAGTTTCATCAGTAAGTTCTGCATGTTTGCAAGCTTATATATAATCCTCTAATTTGGACTTCGTAGGATAAAATCTCTTTTTTTTTTGGTTTTTTTTTTGTTGCTGTTGTTGTTGAAAAAAATTTCCTCCTCTTCCCCACCTCCCATTACCCTCCCCCTCCTCCCACTCCTCTCCCCTCCCCCCACTCCATTCCCCCTCCCTCTCCAGTCTGAAGAGCAGTCCAAATTCCCTGCCCTGTGGGAAGTCCAAGGTCCTCCCCCCTCCATCCAGGTCCAGGAAGGTGAGCATCCAAACAGGCTAGGCTCCAAGAGACCCATAATATACCATTTCAGTGTTAGAAATCATATTCTCAATATGTGTATAATGGAATAAAAAATATTTTAATAAGCACCAAAAAAAACCTGACTATAAAGCCTGGTAATGAAAAACTATATGCTAAAGAAAGTAAACCATTTATAATACCAAAATGTGTTTACCTTCTTAACTAAATTATCTGAGCCTAGTATTATAATTTCAGTGTACAACTAAACAAATCCTTGCCTAAGAAGAGAGGAAATCTCAAAAATGTTCTTTCTTATTAATGTTATTAAAAGCAATAAAATACTAATGTATTATATATACATGAATACATTATGTATACATACATATCCTATTAAGTAGTGCTTATCCAGAGTAAAATATAAAATTTTGAAGTGCATGTGAATAAAAAGTAGCACAAAGTTTCCTTGCATTGGTTTTCCTCCTTTCAAATTCTACAGAAAATACTGAATATTGCAGTGACTCACAATCAGAACAAACTTTGCAAGACTGTATCTGAGAAACAGTATGTAATAGCATTAATGAAGTCAGAGGCTGCTCATTTGTTTCCCGGCTGCCCCGACTCAAACTGTATTAATTGTAACACTACTTGGCCAATGACTCTAGCATTTTCTTAGCTATCTCTTACATCTTAAATTAATCCCTTTCTATCAGTCTGTGTATCACCACTTGGTTGTGGCCTACCTGTAAGGTTCCATCTGCCCAAACTTTGCCAGATCAGCAATAGAATTTTCAGTGTTGCCTGCATTGATTAAAATAAATTATTTTCTAAAGTCATTTACATAAGAGCATAGTTTTATACATAATTTTTGTCAAAGTGGACAAAAACATCTAAGAATAAATTATCTCTGTTTCTAACTTAATAAGTAATTTAAATATTTAGACATAGATTATTTGGCTTTTACATCCATTTGTCCACCTACTTACTTGATGTTCCTCAAGCTTTTGGTGTAAGTATAATGTGAACATACTTGTTAATTTGCTTCAACTTCATAGCTTCAAAGAGACTTATAAAGGCACACGAAAACCATGTGTTTAAAATTTTCAGTGTGAAGATGAATGTTGAACCGAGTTCTCATAAAAGCACATTCTGATGTCCTGGAAGAAACACCATTAAAAAAATGAAAATATTGGTTCTGGAATACTGCTTGATATCTTGATATCAGAGCACTAATCCTGCTACTGAATAGGTACGTGAGTTGTTATGTCACAAAACATTCTCCAAAGTTCTCCCACAGGTCCTTTGGCAGCAGAGAAGAATCTAGAGGTCATGAATAGTGGTGTTGAACTTGACTATCTTTAGGTTCATGTGGTATAGCTTGATTATGCTGCAATTTAACTGAAAGAAAAGAGGTCCTCAATATAAAACCACAGTGGTGTGTATCTTAATTGCCTTCTGTTGCTGTGATGTGAAACTATGACCAAAGAAACTGATAAAAGAAAGTGCTAATTTGGGTCATTTGGTCACAGAGAGTTAGAGCCCATTACCATCCTGGTAAGAAGCATGGCAGCAGACAAGCAGGTATGGTGCTGGAGCAGTGGCTGAGAACTCACATTCTGTTTCATAAACACAGGGCAGAGAGACAGTAAACTGGGAAAGTCATGAGCCTTTCAAACCTAGTTCACCCCTACTAACAAACCTCATTAAACAAGGAAATGCTTCATAGACTTTCTCAAAAATCTCCATTAACTGATAACCATTCGAAATATAAGCCTACAGTGGCCACTTTTATTCAAACCACCACAATGGGCCTCTGAGGGAAAATATATATTTAGCTTTCTCAAAATAATTAATGCATAAAAGAATTATAAAAAAAATCCTTTTTGTTAGAAGAAATTATTTTGAAAAATATATGAAAGTATAGAGAAAATTATTACCACCTATGATACTATAGAAAAATGGGAACATACTTTTACATATTCTCAGATTAATACCAATTATGCATTCACACATATTTCCATAAATATACATATCTATCTATATTTCACATTCATTAGTACATGTATTCATTTGTTTTATCTCTTACTGTATTGAAAACATATATTTATGTTTTGATTATTTTATGGCAAGGGGATTTTTTTTTTTTTTGGTGTTCTGTATGCTTCTTGTACCTTCATAGGAATATCCATCTTTAGGTTGGGAAAGTTTTCTTCTATAATTTTGTTGAATATACTTTCTGGGCCTTTGAGCTGTAATTCTTCTACTTCTTCTACACCTATTAGTCTTAGATTTGTTCTTTTCATGATATCCCAGATTTCATGGATGTTTTGACTTTTGCCCAGGGCCACTCTCCAGGATTACCTGAAGGTTGTCTTGCTTTATTAGGAATCCCAACTGCTCTTTGGAGTGTGGACTGTTGGACTTCCTCTCCTAGTCTCTCTTCTCAACTAATCTAGTTACTGTTTAAGGCCATTAGGGCAGTAGGTGGTCTCTCAGTTCATAAAATGGCTTTGGCCATTTGACAGTGGTTGAATCCCCTTTCCCTTCTGGAATTGGAAGTTCTCCTCAGACAGCAGCTACTTCCACTAGCTTGATCCTGGAGCTGAGCACAGGGAGGGAGCTGCAGTTGTTGCTGCTCACCCTGTGTCTTCTGGCCACTTTCTTCTTTGCTGCCCCTCCTCTCAGGCTCCTCCTGGGGCCCATCATGAATGGTGCCCCTTTCCAGGATGGGAAGTTTTTACTTGATTTACCCATGCCCAGCTGTAAATATTTAATTAGAACTTGCACCACATGTGTCCCATTGGCCCCACTGAGACCTCTGAATAATACAGGCATAAAGCCCTGAGGATTGGTTCCCAGTGCACAATGGCAGATGGATGTCACTCATTATGCCCCCTTTGGCAAGCTTAAATATATGCGTGTAATTTTTGACACCCATTCTTCCTTTGTGTACACTTTGGCCAAACAGGGGAGAAGGCCTTATAAGATATCAAGGCACTAAAAACAGTCATGTTGTTTATGGGGTAACATGGGCAATAAAAACTGTAGATGGCCCAGTTTATGCCTCTCAAACCTTTAAGAACTTCTTACAGAGCTGGAAAATCAAACACTCAACAGGGATTCCTTGTAATTCCCAAGGCCAGGCTATTATGGAAATAATAAACTGCTCCCTAAAAGGAAAGCTGGCCAAGGTCTCCTCAGAAAATAGAAAGGCTCCTCACCAAGCTTTGGTAGAGGTCCTCTACAAAAAAAAAAAAAAAAAAAAAAAAAAATCTAATGGACTTCCCTCCCCAGGGAAGCTTCACTTCCACTAGTAAGATGGAAGGATCCCCTAAGTAAGGTCTGGCAACCACCCGCCCCCCTGTTAACAAGAGGGTGAGGTTATGCTTGTGTGTTTCCACAGAACCAAACCAAACCAGTATGGGTGCTGAGTTGAGATATTCTCTCAGCCAGAAACCAGGGAAACATCCCGGACAACTCTTCACTTGTGCTAATGCTACGACCCTACAATAATTGAACTGCCCATATTCTGGGATCCTTGTATTTCTCATATCCAGCTGTTTGTTGTTAGGGAAAAAATTATTCATTTGAATGAGAGCAGCCTGGGCTAATGATTCAATACACCCTAAAGAATTTTCCTACAGAAATCATGCTCAGGTCAATAGGCCCATGTTTGGCAATCAACCTCTCTGTGGAAATCATTCTCATATAGACTTTAGTTAGGCCCTTCCTATTCTTATGAGGAGGTAATTGCCATAATGGAACCTTTAAGGGCAATAAATCATTTGAGGATTCTGTCCAAATAACATCAAAAACAAATTTATTTTCAAAGGAATGCCTTTCTATATCAAGATCCCCTTCTTCCTTTAACTAACCTATGCTATTACAGCAGATATAAACTACACAACAAGCCTCTGCATTCTGGATGCCTGCAGGAATTTTTAAAAAGCCTCTCATATGATCCTCGTATGTATTTCTACATTCTTATGAGTGCCTTTTGTTAAGTTGGGAGTGTAGACCCCAGCCCCTTGCATCTATCCCAGGCCTGAGAGTTGTATTGGTCTGTACTCCAAATCCCAGGATGCCAGGGGTCAGGACCACTCCCACAGAGTATTTAAATGAACTCCCAAAAGAGGAACACTTGGTGTCTTTTTTCCCTCCGCCTGGTGGTCATGTTTACGGCCTCCCAGTTCCCCCTCAGGGCCACCCAAGTGCTCAGAACTCCCATTAAACCTGGATATTTCTTAATTTGGCTTGTTTTGATTTGGCTTGATTTTGAATTTGCGTCGGCAGAGAGCACACATTAGGAAATATTCCTAATATCCGAGTCATGGCACCAACGTAATGAATTATTAAAAATTGCTGTGAATCCCTGAGTAGCTTGCTGCAGGATCCCTGGTGGCAGAGGCAGTGGGAAGGGGGTCCCAAGAGCAGCCAGTCCCAGGCAGAGACAGTGCACAAGACCATGCAACAGGTCTCTGAAGGTGGCTGGTCCCTGGTGGTGTCTCTGGCCGTGAGTCATGTGGTGGCAGCAGGCAAAAGACAGACAGATAAGCATGCCATGCAGAGTGGAGTTGGATATTTATTTAGTGGTTACGGAAGGGAATGGAGAAGGGGAGAAGAGCAGAGAGGGAAAGGGAGAGAGAGAGAGAGAGAGAGAGAGAGAAGGAGGAGGAGGAGGAGGAGGCGGAGGAGGAGGAAGAAGAAGAAGAAGAAGAAGAAGAAGAAGAAGAAGAAGAAGAAGAAGAAGAAGAAGAAGAAGAAGAGAGACCAAAGTGCCTCTCTGAAAGAGAGATGGAAAAAGAAAAAGAAAGAGAGAGAGAGAGCTCAGGCTGGAAGCTGAAGATCATCTTGCTTCAGTGGATAAGGGAAGGAGTGGGCATGGCTTGTCTCTTAAAGAGACAGGACAATCATTACACCTTTCACCAGTGTTACCCATTATCACAAGGTAGAGCTTATCAGTCCCACTAAAATAAAGGGAGACTTTGGGATAACTACTGCAATTGCTGCAGCTATTTTGCTTACAGTAGCTGGAGGATGCTTATATGTTTTTCTTTGGGTTCCCCTTCTTATTTAGCATCTCTAGGATCTCGAATTATAGGCTCAATGTCCTTCATTTATGGCTAGAAACCAAATATGAGTGAGTACATCCCATGTTCCTCTTTTTGGGTCTGGCTTACCTCACTCAGGATAGTGTTTTCTATTTCTGTCCATTTGTATGCAAAATTCAAGAAGTCATTGTTTTTTACTGCTGAGTAGTACTCTAATATGTATATATTCCATACTTTCTTCATCCATTCCTCCATTGAAGGGCATCTAGGTTGTTTCCAGGTTCTGGCTATTACAAACAATGCTGCTATGAACATAGTTGAGCATATACTTTTGTTGTATGATAGGGCATTTCTTGGGTATATTCCCAAGAGTGGTATTGCTGGGTCCAGGGGTAGGTTGATCCCGAATTTCCTGAGAAACGGCCATACTGCTTTCCAAAGTGGTTGCACAAGTTTGCATTCTCACCAGCAATGGATGAGTGTACCCCTTTCTCCACAACCTCTCCAGCAAAGGTTATCATTGGTGTTTTTTATTTTAGCCATTCTGACAGGTGTAAGATGGTATCTTAAAGTTGTCTTGATTTGCATTTCCCTGATCGCTAAGGAAGTTGAGCATGACCTTAAGCGTCTTTTGGCCATTTGAACTTCTTCTGTTGAGAATTCTCTGTCCACGTAGGAGCACCGGACTGAAATCTCAAGGTCCAAATCAGGAGCAGAAGGAGAGAGAGCACAAGCAAGGAACTCAGGACCTCGAGGGGTGCACCCACACACACTGAGACAATGGGGACGTTCCATCGGAAACTCACCAAGGCCAGCTGGTCCGGGTCGGAAAAAGCATGGGATAAAACTGGACTCACTGAACATAGTGAACAATGAGGACTACTGAGAACTCATGAAAAATGGCAATGGGTTTTTGATCCTACTGCATGTACTGGCTTTGTGGAAGCCTAGACAGTTTGGATGCTCACCTTACTAGACCTGGACAGAGATGGGGGTTCCTTGGACTTCCCACAGGGCAGGGAACCCTGATTGCTCTTTGGGCTGACGAGGGAAAGGGACTTGATCGGGGGAGGGGGAGGGAATTGGGAGGCGGTGGTGGGGAGGAGGCAGAAATCTTTAATAAATAAATAAATAAATTTTTAAAAAAAGAAAGTTAGCTTGTAATTCACTTTGCAACACTCTGATTTTTAAATGTTTCCTAATTGTTTACTACAAATATTTTAGTTGACATGACTTTACTAAGCTAATTGTGACACAAAAACAGCATAACCTTACCTTTTCTTCCTTACTCTGCACCATAACCTACCAACCACCATTAACCCATCAATCACCATGATTCTTATTTGTCTTATAATCATCATTTCTTGTAACTATTCTGTTTTTAAAATAAAAATTAAAGCAAACCATATATAACCTTTTTGTAAAATGAGGTCTATGAACAGAAGATGGTAGAAAGCTTTGCTAGAAGAAATGGTAAGTGCTATCTTATTTGCTAAGTAGCTCAATATCACTCTTCAAATTTCAGTAGCCTCATTTATCAAGGTGTCAGGTTCAAAAGAACTTTCAGATTTACATCTCAGAGAGAGTAGACAAGGGAGTATAAGTTCTCTTTACAAAGACTTCTGACAAATCATACATTTCTCAGTTTTATGTCTGACTTCTGCATACAGTATCTTTCCACACAATTATCCACAAAGTCCAATTACAGAGTCTCCTGGTGTGTTATGGGTAGAAGTGACTAATTAGTTTTTCTTATATGTAGGATTTTAGGTTTCAGAGCTGTCTCCTCACTATAAGAGGGACTACTCAGTACGTCCCTCTACCAGGACAGTGATGACTTATCAACTCTTTCCACTATGACGATGGCAACTCATTATTTCCTTCCACTTGAAAATGGTCTCTCATACATTCCCTTCCACTAGAACAGTGGTCATTCACCTTTCCTTCCACTAGTACAGTCGTCATTCTCCTTTCCTTCCACTAGGACAGTGGTCACTCTTCATCTCCTTCCACTAGGACAGTGGTCACTCTTCATCTCCTTTCACTAGGACAGTGGTCACTCTTCATCTCCTTTCACTAGGACAGTGGTCACTCTTCATCTCCTTTCACTACACAGTGGTCACTCTTCATCTCCTTCCACTAGGACAGTGGTCACTCTTCATCTCCTTCCACTAGGACAGTGGTCACTCTTCATCTCCTTTCACTAGGACAGTGGTCACTCTTCATCTCCTTTCACTAGGACAGTGGTCACTCTTCATCTCCTTTCACTACACAGTGGTCACTCTTCATCTCCTTCCACTAGGACAGTGGTCACTCTTCATCTCCTTTCACTAGGACAGTGGTCACTCTTCATCTCCTTCCACTATGAAAGTAGCCACTACTCTTCTCCTTCCACTAGGGCAGTGGTCATTCATGTGTCCTATTTTCATCTTGTTTATTTTTATGGAGACATTTCCTTACATTCTCTTAGGAATGCTTCTATTTGCTTTGTTCTTGCATCATATCCATTTTTATCAACTTTTTATTTTGGTAATAGACAGCCTTATAACTTAATAATTGGAAGGTACAAATAAGAAGAATCTGCCATGTTAATAAAGGTTCCATTAATTTTTATAACTATGTAATATATTATTAGATATCAAATTATTATATATCAAATATAAATAAAATGAGATTTTCATATATGTCAGTAAAAGAATTGATAACTCTGCTTTGACTTCAAAGTCTGGTCCACCTGAAAAGATCATGACAGTTGTTCAAAAGGATTGTTTAATAACAAACATACAGAAATTTTTATCTGCTCCCTTTTCTCATTATCAAAGACTGGGGTGTTTATTGCAGCTGTAAAGTCAAATATGCCAAGATCTAATAGATACCTACTTGATTTTCTAAAATTATGATCTGAGGCTAATGTACTTATGGATTTAAAATGTTAGTACTTTTAATGTACATATATAGCACTTTTTAATATAAATGTTTTCACCTTTTCTTCTAACTTCATTTTCATAATAGCCACCATGAAGAAAGAATACTTCAGCTATTTTACTTGTTAACAATCTTGTTATAATTCAATAAGAATTATTCTCTATTGGTAGGGGTTTATGTTTTAAGATTAATATACTTTTACTTTATGTCTATGAGTGTTTTACCTGTATGCAAGTTTGTACAGTATGTGAATGTCTTGTGCCTATTGATGTCAGAGAGGGCATCAGATTTCCTGCAACTGTAGTAGTAATCAGCTACTTGTGAGCTACCATGTAGGTTCTAGTAATAAAACCCGAGTTCTCTGTAGAGATAGGGAGAGATCTTAACTGCCAAGTCATATCTCCATGTGTGGGCTCTTCTAAACAGTATTTATAAGTAAAGACACACTAACTGAATAGATTGAAGTCCATTATTACAGCATCTTGTGAGAATAGGCAGGGATCAAGGAAGAACATACCTAAGGCAGCCAGTGTATTCTCTAACTTCCAGATGTACGGCTAATGTGGAACAACACCTATTGAGTGACTTTGCCTTGTTAAATTGCCTAACTTGTAAATCACCATGCAGCACAGCTTCAGTCACACACTTACTGAAATGGTTTTGACTTACCCTGAATATGCAGCACATTTTACACTTTTGTTCTTCATTTCATACTTGGCCAATTATTTACAAATCAATTTGCAGATTGCATAGCATGTAAAATTTTATTGTGGAGAAAAATAGTACAATTTGAGTTTTTTTGTTTGTTTCTTATAACACATCACTGGAAAGCTATAATAATTTCTAAAGTCTTAGTCCCCAAATAAATGCAATTATTTCCTATTAGATAATATATCTTGTGTTTTAAGGAATTACTAACTCAGATTATTGAAGTGCATTGTATTATATGTTGTAAAACAGATTCATTTTACACCCTTATTAAATAAATTGCATTTCCTGGGGTATGCAAAAAGCAAGATAACAATGGAAAATGATTTGGTTTTAGGTTTTTTAGTATTAAAGAACAAAAATAGAAATACAGAGAGTTTTAATTTTCTTATTAATTAACAATAGACAAGTGTTAAGACAAAGCTTTTTCTTAAGAAAAGAGAAATTTGTTCCTTAGATCTTCTAATCAGAGAATATCGAGAGGGTGGGGTTAGGGGTGGGGAAATCTTCCAGCATAGAGAAAACACTATCGAACTAATGACTCTTGTATCGAACTTCAATTGAGGCACAGAACATTATACAAAGTTGGCCACAGTGAAAGCAATTCTTTGAAGGACAGAGATAATGTGGTAAATGTGCTTTACTGTCTGATGGTTTAATACAGGAATGGGTCTTAAGAAAATCAACAAATGGATGTCAGTACATCCATTAGGCTTTCTAGTATCTTGAGTAAAGGAAGCTTAAGAGTCAGGTCTTCCTTGGACCTTCATGTGTATTTATTAATTCAATACTATAGCAGTTTTGAATATATGACAATATCCATTTGTTTTTCTCTCATTCAATCCTGACTGCAACCTCCTCTCCCTCCACTCCTCCTAGTCACCTCCTCCACCTCTTCTCTTTCCCAGATCCATTCTTCCTCTGTTTCCCTTCAGAAAGAGCAGGCCTCCCAGGGATATCAACCAAACATGGCATAACAGGATACACTGAGACTAGGCACAAACCCTCATATCAAGGCAGGTGAAGCATCCCAGTTAGAGGGAAAGCATTCCAAGACCTGGCAAAAGAGTCAGAGGTACCTCTACTCTCACTGTTAGGAACCTCATAAAACCCCAAACTAAAAAAACCACACCTATTTTGGAAGGACTTGGGGGTGATGTGAAAACCCAGTGCAGTGGAAACTTCCTGGAACATATGGGCAATATTCCTTATGATGTTTATAACGTGATTTAGCCTCAGAACTTGTTTCTTAATAGGCATAAAGATGAGTACTATTAATTTCTGGCTCCTGGAGAAAACACTGTTCTTTGTGTTGTCCACAGAAAGCTAAATAGTTAGAAAACAGGTAGATAGACAGAAAGCATCCTTATGCTATGTTAAACAATTCCCCAATGAAAAATAAAATTAAAATGTCTATGGTTCACAAGCTTTTGATAAAATTACTATTTAATACAAATTTTAATGTTAAAATTAAACATTACTTGGTTTTCTATGCTAGGTGTATGTTGTCGGACTCTCTAGGTAGCTTGCAGCCAGTGACTGCACACTGAAGTGTGGCAATGTCTATCTGATTTGAGGTACCCAGCTAATTCTAGTCGATTTGCATTTTGTATTTTGCTCTTTCAGCCTTTTTTTTTTTATTATTTTTTGAGAAGAAATAGTCAATCAACTCAGTTTTGAAGAGCCATAAGTTCCTAGTTCAGGGGCTCTTTGAAGGATAAACACCATATTCAAGTTAAATCAATTGCTAGGACAGAGTATGGTCATATAAACACAGAACGAAACTGTGAGGTGACTTACCTCATGTTAGTGAAACATTATCCTAAAAAAAAAAAAACCCTGAAGTTTGAACACATATTTAAAGCAAAATATTAAATGCAGTACTTTCTGCTGTCTTGTTCTTTACTGTCTTGCTAGCCTATCTTTCTCTTCTGCTACATGACATTTTTTTACAATCAACAGCTATTATTCATACTTTAGATATGAGTACATTGAATACAAGTTGGTGATGTCAGATCATTTTTGAGGCTATAATATAATTATGTCATATTCTCTTCTCTTTTCTTCCTCCAAACTCTCAGATGCTTGTACCTCCTTGCTTTTTTTTTTTTCCAAATTCCTGGCCTCTTTTCTTTAATTGTTGGTGCATTTGTGTGTGTGTATGTGTGTTATATATATTATGCACACACACACACACACACACACACACACTTGGGGGCTTAATTCCTACTGTCTCTCCAGTCCATATGTTTTATATTGCTAAAATGATTACTTAGAACATCATTTAGATGAGAAAGTGAACATACTGAATTCAATCCACAGCATATATGCTTATAAATATTGGAAGTGTGTGGCCAAAAGATCTGCATGTGAGATATAATGTTAGAAATTTGTTATTTATATGCACATTTACCTCGTTTAATTTGAGAAAACCTTGTGCTGAGTAGATCACCTTCCCTTCACCCATAAAAATAAGGTGTGATGTCTCAAATGTCATGCTGTTCAGTAACTTGATAAGTACACAGCTAGTTGTTGATATTGTTCCCCAAAATTAATAAAAGCATTTTTGTTTGTCTTTTACCAAAATAGATAATTCTACTCTATTGGATATATTGTATTCTTGTATGGTTTTCCTTGATGCTGCCAAAATATCATCATCGTTCTTATTCATTACTATATTCTCTAAAAAAGCTGAGTATGTATAGTCAGTTTCTGTCTAGGACCCTTCTTGATTTAAGGATTATAAATATGTACCTAACCATATTAACTGTCAGAAAATCCATGCCATTGATTTTTCTGGTTAGCCAGGATAGTGAGAAGGGATGTGATTTATGTAGGTTGTTTCTCAGTTTTATTATTTTTCTAAAAGCAAGTATATTCATTTTATATGAATTTAATAAGCAAAAGACCAAAGATACAAACTAGATTCCTTGATATCAGCCTGAAAAGGCATCAAACAACAGAGATTTATTAATATTTTCTCATTAAACTACAGACGTCTTGACTCTGCACCAAGGCAAGGTCTGCAATATGTGTGAGATCAGATACGGCTGAATGATGAAGTCACTCTCAGACGCCAGTGAACATTAATAATATGGCTCCCAAGAGTGGAATTGCAGTTACCTCTGTGTTCACCTGTGAAAAGGCTAGCAGTTAGAGCACAGAAGGCCAGAAATGCTGCAGTGATACTCATAGGAGAACCCCAAATCTTTCCAAAGGAGATAAAAATATTGATTTTTGAGGTATTTTTATATCTTTTTACTTACTTGGTCAAACTCAATCTTTCTTGAAAAATGGATAATTCAGATATGATGAAGATAGTTTGTCATTCTTTTCTACTTACATCCAAAAATATATTTTTCTATTTGAAGATGGATGATTGGTAAATGTTTGATTAGCCTAATTAGGCAAATCATTTGAAAATACAGAAAGGAAGCAAATTTGGTATTTGAGACAGGATTTAAGCTTGAAAAGCCTCAAAATAATTTTGTTTAGAGACTTGATATAACCAGCATAAAAATAAATTGTTTTTTACTTTTTAGGTTTTAGAAAGCATAAAAATAAACTTGGTCGGGAGTGTTTATTACAAGCTATTGTGGGCCATGGTGCAATTACAGCATATAGCAATTGATAATTCAGATGTCATCCCACCTGAGAAATTATTCTCAGAAGGAGGAACCCTGCCTGGCAAAGTCAGCCAAGCCACTGACTCTGAAAACTGTTGTTTTCATCTGTAACTTCACTTGTGCAATAACAGCTATGATATCTCCCCGATACCATGCATTTCTTCTAATATATACATGTATATATACATATATATACACATATTATGATTACATCTCAATCTTATGGACATATATATTTGTGGAGGGTCAAAGGGTGACTTCTGTCTACACTGTGTTCTCCACATTATGGTGAGAGATTTAAAAGGCTGTTCTCTGTCACTAGTCGTACTAACAGAGTAGTCGGCCAGACATATGTCCTTCTGGACAGATCATAAAGGGAACTTTCACAGATTTTACTTATGAAATTGCAGGTGTCTGACCTTGCAGGACCTAAGCCTTCAGAAGATTTATGATGAATTAGAGTGGTATTACAGGTGTCTGTTCTTATTCTGTCTTAGTCCTTAAAGAGACCAATAGCACCTAACTGACTAACCATGCCCAGTTATTATCAATTACACTTAAGAAATGTAAAATAATGCACGTATTCTTTACGTTTTTCCTTAGATCTCTCAATGGCTTAGTTTTATCCCATTGTAACCTGTAGCAGCCCTTTTATAAAAAGCTGCAGCTGTGGTTAGTTACAAACTAGCTGATAAGTTTTGTTACATATCTTAAAAGAAGGCTTATGTCCATGAGATGTTCCTTGTAGCGTTTTATTTTTCTAACAAGTTGCTTGGGAATTTGTTACAGCAGAAAAGGTGGATTGAGAAGAAATAAGCTAGGAAGTAGAGGAAGAAGAAAAATGAATGTATAGTAATTAGAACAAGAATTAATTGGAATGGAGTATTGGAATAGAGAATTGGAGTTAGAATTGAGACCGAATTTGAGGAAAGAAACCATAAACAATTAGGACAGAAGAATTGGGGCAGAGACTGTAGAATAAAGAGAGAAAATTAAAATCATATGATTAGAAAGAATGTGGGAGAGAAGTTTTTTTTCCTATAGCCATCAGACTTTAATTCCTATTGCT
Organism: Chionomys nivalis; assembly: GCF_950005125.1. Taxonomy (NCBI): domain Eukaryota; kingdom Metazoa; phylum Chordata; class Mammalia; order Rodentia; family Cricetidae; genus Chionomys; species Chionomys nivalis. Next base: position 15,405,188 of record NC_080091.1, on the reverse strand, counting down.
TATTGTAGCTTCTTTTTTTGAACTCTGAATGAAAACCTTTAAGGCAGGCCCTTGAAGGTTTTTTAATAGAAATTGAAAATTATTCTAGAGTTTTATTTTGAATGCTTCATGAATGATATACAGCAACCAAATCTCTGTTTGCTGCTCATGAAGCAATATTTATAAGGGTTTGGGAAAACACAAAAAGGTCTGAGCCCCGTTGATGTAGTCTTTTGAAATACCCATCTTTCACTTAGTCACATTTGCCGGCATCACATTGTGGCGGTGAGAAAAGAGATGCTTTACAACAAACATACTGTCTCCAATTTCGGTGCCTATGCCAGTTAACACTTCTGCATGGTCCAGTTTCAGAGGAAGATGTGTCAAGGCCAATTAATTGCTTAATATTCTTTAGCCCATTCCCTTCTACCTTGATTTTTTTATTCCATGTATAGTCTTTGACCCCTTTTCATTATAATCACTCTCCCTTCACTAGTGTCTTTTAAAGAATTATAAATATCCATTCAAAAAGTTATTAAGAGCTCATTCACTAGAGATAGAATATTCAGTTGTCAAAATATCAACTTCTATAGATATAAAATGTACAGGGTAGAAAAAATGAAAATTGAGTAGTATATAACAAATTTGAAAGGCAATAATAATGGGTTCACAATTTTATATTTAAAATATTTTAATGTGTCTTTAATTATTAATTAAAAGTTTCATCATGTATATTTATCATGCTGCTATGTCACATGGAAAGTTTTCATACAAGCATGTAATGTACATTGAGCATATTTCCCCATGCCTTGCTTTCCAATCCCCTCCCACTGCTTCTACTTTCTTTCATGTACAGGCAAAATTTCATGTGTTTAAATAAATTCTGGGAACTACAGTTGAGACAAAATATACAATATTTACTTCTGAAATTTAATTTCATATAATTTCTACTTGCATCTATCTTTTCTGCAAAAGGCATTTTTTCTTTATGATGAAAAAAATTCTCCATGTATAGCACACTCTCTTATTCATTCTTGTGCTGCTGAACACCTAGGTTAGCTGAGTAATTTCACTATTTAGAGTAGTGTCACAGTGAATGTGTGTCCAAGTATCTCTGTTATTTGGCAAAGTATCTAGTCTACTGATGTTTTTTGAAGACCATGCTAGGTCTTGTTTCCATTCCCACCACAGTGTATAATAAAAGGTTCCTGTGATGGTTACTGTTGGTCATTAGCTTAACAAAACCTAGGACTGTAACTAAAACTATCATTTGACAAACCTATTGGCATCTCTGGATTTCTCCTTTTTTTTCTTTATTTTTTTGAGTAGGTTAAGTGAAATAAGAAAAGTCACTTCATTACCAGTTAATGATTGGACTGTTTGATTTCTTGTTCCCTTTTTAAGTTTTTGTTTAATAGTCTAGATATTAATCCACCATCAGATGTATAACTAGCAAAAATTTCCTCCACTCTAGTCTGTCCTTCAGGTGGATTAGTGGCTTTTTCTTTTTTTTCTGTGCAGAAGATAATAATTTCATAAGGTTATTTTTTCAGGTGTTAACAGTACCTTCTGAGCAGCCAGGATCTTAGTCAGAAAGTTCTTCCCTGTGTCTACGTCTCAAATATTTTCTCATTTTCTCTAATGCTTTCAGAATTCCAGGTCTTGTATCAAGTCTTCAGCCATTTGGAAATTTGGTTCTTTTACAGTATGAAAGAGAGATCTAATTTCATTCTTCTACAGCTGGACATCTTGTCTTCCCAGAACCATTTGTTAAAGGAGGTTTTGCAGGATGCTAGAGAGATATCTTAGAAGTGAAGAACCCTTGCTGCTCCAGCAGAGAACTTAGGTTGAGTTCCTAGCATTGACATGGCACACCTGAAACTCCAGTTCTACAGGGTCAAATGCCTTCTTTGAACCTCCACGGGCATAATGCACACACACAGTATACAAACACACGTGATTGAATCATTGATGCTCAGAAATTAAAAAAAATACACAAATCTGTTTTCCAGAAATTCTTTAAAGGAGACTGTCTTGTCTCAAATGAGTATTTTAGTATCTTTGCCAAAAAATTTGTGCTGTGGAACAAACTTTTTGTGTGCTGTGAAAATGTGTTGCTCTCATTGGTTTAACAAAGGGTTAAATGGCCAATAGCTAGAGCATACACAAGAAATATGGTTAGTTTACATTGAAAGAACTAATTAGTAACAACCCTAAGTTATCGGTCAGGCTTTTATATTTAATAAAAGGTCTCCATGTCAGTTACTGGGGATTTGCTGGACCCGAAGAAAAACTTTGCCTACAGATTTGATAGCTATAACTGCATGGGTTTGTATCTGAGTCCTATATTCTATTACATCATGCATTTGTTTATTTTTGTGCTAGTGCCATACATTTTTTGTTAGTATGAATATATAGCAAACTTTAAATCGGGTATGGTAACACTTCCAATATTCTGATTTTTGTTTAATGCCCTGGCTATCTGGGATCTCTTGTTCTTCCATATGAATTTAATTTTTCTCTATTTCTGTGGAGAGTGGCAGTGGTCACTTTGATAATAATTATATAGAATCTGTAGATTAGTTTTAGAAGAATGAATATTTTAACCATCTTAATTTTTCTAATCATAAAAATCGAAAGTAAGTCATTTCATGTTTTAGTGCCATAATTGGTTCCTGACATCAGTGTTTCACAATTTTCATTGAAGAAGTCTCTCACTCCCTTGATTATGTTTATTCTGAGTGGGGTGTTGCTGTTGCCTTTGTTGTTGTCATTGATGCTTTGTTTGCTTGAAAATGGAGATTGGTGTCTTGGGTTTTAGAGTTGTGCATGGGATTCTTTCCCGATTTTTTTTCTTAAGCATGCTTATTACTGGAATATAAGAAACTACTGGTTTTTGAATTCTAATATGGTTGAATGTGTTTTTCCTGGTGGAGATTTTTATATATAGAATTCTTATGTATAGAATACAGGAGGATATTATGTACAGAATTATATAATCTGCAAATAAGTTTTTTAATTCTTTCTATTTTTTTTTTACTATAAACCCAAACTTTATTCATGAGAACTCTTCATGGTGTCTAATTAAAAAAATTCTTCATCAATGTACAATTCCTCCTTAATACATAAAATATTTTTTTATTGTTTATTTATTTATTAAAGATTTCTGCCTTCTCCCCGCCACCACCTCCCATTTCCCTCCCCCTCCCCCATCAAGTCCCCCTCCCTCATCATCCCTAAGAGTAATCCGGGTTCCCTGCCCTGTGGGAAGTCCAAGGACCACCCACCTCCATCCAGGTCTAGTAAGGTGAGCATCCAAACTGCTTAGGCTCCCACAAAGCCAGTACGTGCAGTAGGATCAAAAACCCATTGCCATTGTTCTTGAGTTCTCAGTAGTCCTCATTGTCCATTATGATCACCAAGTCCGGTTTTATCCCATGCTTTTTCAGACCCAGGCCAGCTGGCCTTGGTGAGTTCCTGATAGAACATCCCCATTGTCTCAGTGTATGGGTTCACCCCTCGCAGTCCTAAGTTCCTTGCTCATGCTCTGTCTCCTGATCATGATTTGGACCTTGAGATTTCAGTCCGGTGCTCCAATGTGGGTCTTTGTTTCTGTCTCCTTTCATCGCCTAAATGTTTTTCTTTGGGTTCACCTTCTTAATTAGCTTCTCTAGGACCACGCATAATAGGCTCAACGTCCCCTATTCATGGCTAGAAACCAAATATGAGTGAGTACATCCCATGTTCCTCTTTTTGGGTCTGGCTCACCTCACTCAGGATAGTGTTTTCTATCTCAGTCCATTTGCCTGCAAAATTCAGGAAGTCATTGTTTTTTACTGCTGAGTAGTACTCTAATATGTATATATTCCATACTTTCTTCATCCATTCTTCCATTGAAGGGCATCTAGGTTGTTTCCAGGTTCTGGCTATTACAAACAATGCTGCTATGAACATAGTTGAGCATATACTTTTGTTGTATGATAGGGCATTTCTTGGGTATATTCCCAAGAGTGGTATTGCTGGGTCCAGGGGTAGGTGGATCCCGAAATTCCTGAGAAACTGCCACACTGTTTTCCAAAGTGGTTGCACAAGTTTGAATTCCCACCAGCAATGGTTGAGTGTACCCCTTTCTCCACAACCTCTCCAGCAAAGGCTAATATTGGTGTTTTTTATTTTAGCCATTCTGACAGGTGTAAGATGGTATCTTAAAGTTGTCTTGATTTGCATTTCCCTGATCGCTAGGGAAGTTGAACCATATGATCATTTCATTAGATGCTGAAAAAGCATTCGACAAAATTCAACACCCCTTTATGATGAAGGTCTTGGAGAGATTAGGGATAAAAGGATCATACCTAAATATAATAAAAGCTATTTACAGCAAGCTGACAGCCAACATTAAATTAAACGGATAAAAACTCAAAGTCATCCCACTAAAATCAGGAACACGACAAGGATGTCCACTCTCTCCATACCTCTTCAATATAGTGCTTGAAGTTTTAGCAATAGCGATAAGACAACATAAGGGGATCAAGGGGATTCGTATTGGAAAGGAAGAAGTTAAGCTTTTGTTATTTGCAGATGATATGATAGTATACATAAGCGACCCAAAAACTCTACCAAAGAACTCCTACAGCTGATAAACACCTTTGGGAATTCTTTCTATTTTTATCTCCTTTATTTTCTTCTCATATTAGGCAAGCTAAGATTTAAGCTATTATGTTGAATAATAATGTATAAAGTTGATACTCTTGCCTTTGTAGTAAATTTAGTGGAAATATTTTGAGGTTTTTCTCCATTTCATGTAACACTGGCTATATGTTTGCCTTATATAGCATTTGTTATATTGAGGTACATATGTTCTATTCAAAGTATCTTCAACACTTAGTCATGAAAATATGCTTTATTTTGTGAAAAACCTCTCCTACATCTATTGAATCAATTTATGTTATCATATCACATTTATTAACTTAATTATTCTGAGTCATCCCTGCATCCATGAAATGAAAAAAAGTTGTTAATGGCCAATGTTATTTTGTGTCTCTATTAATCAATATATTGGATATTTTTCTACTACTGTTGTGTCTTTATTGTGTTTTGTCACCAAAGTAATGCTAACTGTGTAAAATTAGCTGGAAATCTTTCTTTTCTTTCTATTTTTTGCAATAGTTTTAGGAGCATTGGTGTTAGTTCTTTGTTAAGGGTGTTATAGCAGTCAGTGATAAATCTGAACTTCAACATTTATGTATATATTTATTACAGCTCTGTGACAATTTTATACAATGTATTTTGATTATAATTACTCCAAAACTTCTTCCCTTAACTCTTGACAGACCAACCCACATCTCCTTACTCCCTGACGTCAGTTCCTTTTTAAGAAATTCAATAACCTAACAACTCCAGTTTGCATTGCCTGTATACTTCTGAATGTGGAGCCATGCCCTGTAGTGAGATGAACCCTCCAGGAACCACACCTACAAAAGAACACAGACTGTCTTTACTCTGGAAGCCATCAGCTGTCCATAGCTCATCAGTTAGAGATGGGGTCAGGAACCATTTCCATTCCCTGTTATAATGTTGACTGATTTGATCTTAAGCAGGTTTCTTTTTTTAAGTAAATTTCTCTTTACTGCTTCATTGTTTTTGCTTGATGCAGATTTGTTTAGATCATTTTTCAAATCTATATTTAATTTTTTAGGTCATATGTGTAGAAAATAGCCATTAGTAAGACACTAGAAAATGGTGTCAATTCTCAGCAAGAAACTTTGCAACCTTGGTCCAGAAGTTCCAAAACTCTAGCCCAGAAATGCTATATTCTACTACTGGAGAGCTGGGTTGAATATCTTGGAACCACAGCTTTCGCTGTCTTAGTTTTTGCCAGTTGGGACTGCCCTTATTCAATGGATTCTTGTTTGCATGGAAGAAATTGCACAGCTGGAAATGTTGTGCACAGTAGCTCATAGTAACTTCCAAAACTGTGCATGAGACAGTCTGTATGTTACTTGTTTCAAGAAGCCTCACACAAAGAGACTCGATGTAATTGCATGAGTCCTAACGCAAAATGGAGACTGCAACAGAACTGTGTTAAGTTTCTACTCAGCAGGCTGCACTCTTCCGATGTCTTCTGTTAACTAATGCCCTCTTTATAATGTAAAATATGAATTTGTTCACTGTCTGCTGACCCTTCACTACCATTGAGTCCATTCTGAATTTCATTGGAAGCTATTGAAATGCCTGTCTCCCTTTATATTTATATTTTTATTAATTTGGGTCTCGTCTGTCTTACACTTAGTTTGGCTAAGGCATGTTTGTCATATTTTGAAAATTTGAAAGAATAAACTTTGCTTTATTTATTCTTTTGTATTATTTGTTCACTAGTTGCTTTCCTGATTTACTTGAGTTTTTCTGTCTGTTTGGGTTTGTTCTGTGTTTTTATACAGCTTTCAGATACATTGGTACTTATTTGGCATGTCTCTACCTTTTGAATATAGGTAATTGTTACTATAAATTATCCTATCAAGACTACTTTCATTATATATCATAGGTTTGAGAGTGTTGTATTTTCATTTGATTTTAAAAATTTTTATTTTCATTCTGATTTTGTCTATGACCCTCTTATCATTTAGCAGTATGTGGCTCAATATCCACATTATGTCCATTTGACCCATAATGTCACTTCAGTAGATGTTCCTCTGTTTGTTTTGAAAGGATGACCTTCTTATTGGTGAGTGTGAGGTATGGAAGACACATGATATTACTGTGTTTTGGTTAAACTGTGTCTTTATATGTAGTGGTACTTGTTTCATTAAAGTGGATGCACCTGTGCTCAGTTAATATTTTAATATTATCCTCTTGATAAATTGTTCTTTAATCAGTATAAAGTTACATTGCGTCTTCTTAATTTTAGTTTGAAGTCTATTTTGTTGGATATTAGAAGTGTGATGCTTATCTCCTCATCCATTTGGTTGAGATTCCTTTTTCATTCTTTCTTACCATGGTTGCCTTCTATGGTGGTAAGGTACATTTCTAAGAGGCAATCTACCCACCCAATCTGTTTGCATGTGTTTTGTGTCTTTCAATTGAAGAACTGAGATAATTAATATTCAGAGTTGTTATTGACATGTATGTTAATGCCTGACATTTTTATTTTTTTAATTTTTCTCCATTTGCTTATCTACTACTAAAGTGTGGTTGTTTCCTATACCCGTATGCAACCATGAGGATTTGCTTACCCTTTTCTTCAGTCTACCTTCTTTAATGGTCATGAATTTATTTACCAGGTTTCTCCTACAGAGAACATTTTCTTTCCTTCTATTATGACAGTTAGTTTTACTGGGTTCAGTAGCCTGAATTGGCAGTTCCTCTTTATATTTCCTGCTTTGACAATTCTAGGGTGTGGACAGGTTCCTTTCTGATCTATCTGTTTGCTACTCTAAAAGGCCAGTCACTGTGCCAGAACTAACATTTCTTTCTCTGGGTTCAGAATTGTTTCTGTTTTGATTTTATTGAACATATATATATGTCTTTGGCTTGAATTATCTCTCCTTTTTCTATGGTCATAGAGATTTGGCCTTTGCTTCATGTCCAATAGATCTTGAATGTTCTGTTCATAACTTCTTATCTCTGTCGTATGAATGTCCATTTTCTCTATTTTGTCTTCAAGCCCTAACATTCTATCTATCTTCCCTGAACTCCATTCTGTTAGTAATGCTTTCCCCAGAACCTTTTTTAACTTAGCAAAATTTTTATTTCCACTATTGCAGATTTGCTCTAGTATCACTCTGTAGCCATATTTTTTGTTCTGCCTGTCTGCTCCCAAATAACCACAGAGACTTCTTATTAATTATGAAAGCTTGGCTGATTCCTTAGACTTGTTCCTAATTAGTTCTTTTAAATTAAATTAACTCATATCTTTTAATCTACATATTTTTTTTTTTTTTTTTGGTTTTTCGAGACAGGGTTTCTCTGTGGTTTTGGAGCCTGTCCTGGAACTAGCTCTTGTAGACCAGGCTGGTCTCGAACTCACAGAGATCCGCCTGCCTCTGCCTCCCAAGTGCTGGGATTAAAGGCGTGCGCCACCACTGCCCGGCTAATCTACATATTTTTAAGTGGCTTGGTTATGTTATGTTTATTCTATAAAACCCATGCTGTCTCCTCTCCATCTGGCTGGCAACTCTCTGTGTCTTCACCCTTCTTCTTCCCAGCATCCTCTCTGATGCCACAATGAAAACAAAATCAATATGGAATTTCTTTAATGCCCATTTTTTTCTAAAGCAGATTAGTGCTATCAGAAGCAGACATATTTCACTGTCATGAAAAGTTTTATGTTACCAAACATTTTAGGTGCCATATTCTGTAGGTCTTTGAAGTGTTTCAAGACTTTCTATATATCGAAAATATATCTCTGTTTGACCTCAAAAACATGCCTAACATGACTGGAAGTTTGATTGTTATAAGTGATTAACTACTAACCTGAATTTTTTAAATGATACTAAATAGTTTGTAACAATAAGTTTCAAGAGCCAAAAATTTACATTACATCATTTAATTAACTGCATAGATACAACACCTTAAATAAGAGTAGAAGCATATTACAGTATGTTCTAACAAAAATAAGCTTATATTGATAGCACTTTATAGAAATCTATACCAGTGTCAGATATTTGAGACTAATAGTTGTTCAAATGTACACTCAACCACCCAACTTTTATCTTTTATCATTTAATTACTATAGTCCCCATTTTTTCTCTTCAAAAAGAGATCTTTGAGTCTAAATCTCTTTTGTTCAGCCTTTTTCCTGACCATTTCCAATAAACTTATATCTAAGATCCTTCCTTAAACTATGACAAATGCCTACAACCCACTAAATGATCAAAACCCACCCACCACCTCTTGGAAATGTGGATGTAGTGTTTTCTAAATTGCTTCCTGCTCTCTGGGGGAGAGGGCAATGACATCTCTAGGAGGCCCTGAAAAAATTGAGATAATGGTCAAGTCCTAGGAGAGTTAGCTGTATTATTTGTTTCCAGTCTCTGTGTAATGGAAAAGTGTAAGGCTTATCTGAAGTCCTGACTGGAGTAGTCCGTGAGGCTGAACTATCAGAGCCAGCAGCCTTGAAGTTGTTCTGGATGCAGAACTCTGAGGAACCTGCAAGAGAGGCACTCTGAGATGCCTGGACCACCTGTTTTTATTGGTGTCTGGGCTACCCATTTTCATTTTGTCTGGTCCCCTTGCTCTGAAAACACACACACTTTCAAAGGTAGCATACACATCTGCATTAATACAAGTATAGACTGTCTGCTGTATAAAAGTCAGCCAAAGTTGATTTTTTGTTGTTTCATGTTTGAGGAGGTAAAATATATGTCACTTGTCTTGTAGTTCTTCTAGGTGTATTTCTTTATGTTTGTAGCAAGAATTTTCAGGGGATCTTCCCTGATCAAACCTGATCTTCTTTAACCTTGAATAAATTCATTTGAATGAAGCCTTTAGTTTTCTGTGGAAACAAAATATAACCTTCTCCAATGAAATATTTTTTTACTTCTGCTTTGAAGTTAAGACATTTTAAAAATATATAGGTTGATTTAGTTAAGTATTTTTCATAATCCAGTGTCTCTCAGAAGTTATTGTTATCTTTCCATAATTTTTTTAGTTTATCAGCAGTGAAAGGCACTATAATTTTTGCTGGGTCTATGCCTGTTAGTTGACGAAGTCTCAATTTGCCTTTTATAATTAACTCAGAGACTTTTTTTACATAAGTTTTTAGTTTCTTACTTGGTTAATGTGGTAAAAAGATCCATTCCAAGATAATATCATCTCTCTGTATTAAAATTTCTGTAGGGGAAATTTTTGATGGTAGTATGACGAGAATACAGTCGAGCTCTGGATTTACCCTATCCACATGTGTCTGTTGTAATTTTTTCTCAATCATCGTCAGTTTTTTTTTTTGCTTTAGCTGTTAATTTTCTGGGACTGTTTAAATCTTTGTCACCATCCAAGGTTTTGTTCAAATGAATTATTAGATTAGGTGTTATCCCAATAGCTGGCCGTAGACTGGAAATGTCCCCTAATAGTCTTTGAAAGTCATTAAGAGTCCGTAGGCGATCTCTCCAAATTTGTGTCTTTTGTGTCTTAATTTTTTGTAAACCTATTTTATAACCTAAATAATTAACAGAATCTCCCTTTTGAATCTTTTTAGGAGCAATTTGTAATCCCCATTTTGGTAAAAGTATTTTTATTTCTTTAAACAGTCTGTTTAAGGTATCCATGTTTGAATTGGATAACAAAATGTCGTCCATGTAATGATATACTATCGATTTGGGAAATTTTTTGTGTATTATTTGCAATGGTTGATTCATAAAATATTGGCACAGGGAGGGGCTATTTAACATACCCTGGGGGAGGACGGTCCAGTGGTACCTCCTCGAAGGTTGAGAATTATTATAAGTAGGCACTGTGAAGGCAAATTTTTCTCTATCTTTTTTTTGTAAAGGTATAGTGAAAAAACAATCCTTTAAATCAATAACTATGAGAGGCCATCCTTTTGGCAATAAAGAGGGCAAAGGAATTCCAGATTGCAGAGGGCCCATAGGTTGAATAACCTTGTTGATAGCCCTGAGATCTGTCATCATTTTCCATTTACCTGATTTTTTCTTAACCACAAATACAGGAGAATTTCAAGGGCTGGTAGATTTTTCTATATGTCCAGCATCTAATTGCTCTTGTACCAACTGTTCTAAAGCCTGTAACTTTTCCTCAGCTAAAGGCCATTGCTTTGTCCATATTGGTTTCTCAGTCAACCATTTTAAAGGCAAGGCTGTTGGTATCTCTGAAGGGACATCAATTGCTTGTTCTTGTACAGCCCGAATGGCCGGTTTTCTCCGTTTGTAATATCTTTTAATATTATTCCCAGAAATATAGGCTCTAGAAGTAGCAGGAATGTTAATTTGGGTATTCCATTGTTGTAATAGGTCACGACCCCATAAATTCATTGCAATATTGGCTACATATGGCCTTAATTTTCCTATTTGTCCCTCTGGTCCTATACATTCAATCCATCTCGTGCTCTGCCTTACTCGAGATAGGGTTCCAGTTCCCAGGAGCTGAACATTTACATTCTGAAGAGGCCAATATGGATGCCAAGATTCTGGGGTAATGATACTTACATCCGCACCTGTGTCCAGCAGGCCAGTAATAAAAATGCCATTTACACACACTCTCAGCTTTGGTCTTTGGTCATTTATAGAAGTTTGCCAAAACACACGGAACTCATCTTTTTTATCATTATTGCTTGTAACAGTAGGCATGGGGCTTTCTAATTGTCCTGACGAGTCATGTTCTCTGTAGTAACTGGAAATGACTGAACCATGTTTGCCATGGGGGCCTGTGAGGCCCCCCTCTCACGTTTCCCGTCTGTATCAGGTTGTCTTGTCTATCTCTTGTAGACTTGTATTCATTTGTCCAGTGTCTGTCCTTTTTACATCTTTTACATAAACCTGAAGGCTGAGTCCTCCTATTTTTGTTATTTCTAGAAGATGTATTATTATTATTTTTGAAAATCCGTTGTCTACAATTTTTTTTATATGACCCATTTTGTCATAATTAAAACATTTGGTATTTTGATGTCTCCTTTTACCATTGGAAATTGTTTCTTCTACCCATGCTTTAGTGCCATAGTCAAATGTATCAACATCTAGTGTATGCAAGACCCATTCTTCTAATGGCGTTGATCTGAGCTTTAAAGGTCCCAAAATCCTTTTGTATTTTACATTTGCATTTTCATAAGCCAAAGTCTCGATCATTATACGTCTTGTTTTTGGGTCAGATATCCCTATTTGTACAGCTTTAGTTATTCTTTGTAAAAAGTCATTAAAGGGTTCTCTTTGACCCTGTTTAACTCTGACAAATGATTCCATCCTCTGTCCTGGGTCTTGCACCCTGTCCCAAGCCCTTAAAGCTGCTGTAGTACACACAGAGAGTATGTTTTCATCCAAATTAGCTTGTTCCTGAGGCTCAGAAAATAGCCCCTCTCCCAAAATTTGATCTATGGAAATCTCAATTCCCTTTGCTCTTTCTTGCTGTTCTAAAAGTCTAGCCTCTTGCCTGAATAAGCATTTCCATTTCAATTGCGTTCCATTCTCAAGGACAGCAGAGCTCAGTTGAAACCAGTCATTGGGCGTGACCTTATTCCTCGTGGCCCAAGATCTTAGCATCTCTTTAACAAAAGAGGCATTCATTCCAAAAGTCATTACAGCCTGTTTAATTTCTTTGAGATCATTCATACGGACAGGTTCCCATGTATCTTTCTTGATGACCCTAGGGTTTTTGGAACCAACTACTTTCTCTGTTGTTACAACTGGAAAGGCAGGTAGAACTGTAGGTAGAGCTTTGTGGGAATTGTCCCGGAGGGATTTACCCATAGATTTAGTTAAAATATGCCTTTCTACCTCTTGCTCTTTTTTCTCAGAATTTAGAAATTCCTCAATCTTTTCAATTTTATTTACCATTGTTTTTTTTAATGTCTGAATCTCCTGTACAGAATTATGTTTTAAAGCCTTTATTGAGGATTCTAAAGTATGAAGTTTGTCCATTAGAGATAATGTCTCATCTTTGGACATAATTTTTATAGCATATACCGTGCCTTCTTGTATAGATAATCTTTCTGTCAATCTGTCATAAGCTTTAGACAAAATCCGATTGTCACATTCAGCAGTTTTGATTCTCTCAGTTAATGTTTCTGTTTCTACTGAAAGGGACTGAAGCTTATGATCCAAATCAGCTGTTCCTTTTTCCACAGTAATGAATTTCTCCTTAATATCAGCCGTTAATGTTTTAGAAAGGGACTGAAGCTTACGATCCAAATCAGCTGTTTCCTCTTCCATAGTAATGAATTTCTCCTTAACATCAGCCTGTACCTCTTCTAAATTTTTTTTAGTTTGTCGAGTTGTGTTAAACAAAGATCTGTTTTCTGCCTGGAGAACTTTAAACTGATTTTTGAGAAGATTATTGTCATTCTCAATTGTTTTTAAGCGTTTAACCTCGTCTCGTAAAGACTTTATCATATTTCTATGATCAAACCATACAGTACCAAGGAAAACTACGAATCCCAGAAAGATCCATATCTGTGGGCTGACAGACACTTCTTGTAAAATCTCCCACATGGTACAACTGAAAAGGCTGTTAAAGTCTTGAATGGTAATGTTTTCAGACATTTTTCTTATTTATAAAAGAAAATTATGTACCTGTAATGAAGTTTTCCTGCCAGTGGTGGCTAAAGAAATGCACCTGAGTCCACGTGGTCTAAGCCAGAGCTGGTCTGAAACAATTAACTCAAAACAAAAATTATTGTACTGCCTGTTAAGGGAAGGGGTTGGTGGCTTTTACTTCAAAACCGCAGGTGCTTCCCTTAAATCAGGCAGTGAGGGTTTGGAAGAAGCAGGGAGCTATTAACTACTCTGTGGGGGTCGCTGCTCTGCGACTGTAGTGGCCTGGAGTGGGGGAAGGGAAAGCGAGCAGGGAGCGCGCTGTAAATCGCCTTCCTGAGCTCAGGCAACTAGCCGGGAAAGGTGGAGCTTGCGCCCCCCCTGTGCCGGGTCGGGGGCAAAATAGCCCCACGTTGGGTGCCAAATGTGGTGGCGCAAATGAATGTAGACAGATTATATAGATATATACAGCTTTAATAAGGAAATAGACTTACAGGACCACAGGTTCCCGCGGAGCACTGGAAAAGCGGAGCAAAAGAAAAAGGGCTGCTGGGCTCACGCCCGGCAGATTTATCCGTAAACATTAGCCCGAGGCGAACACGCCCCCAATGGGTGGGGCTATGTCCCTACACTTGGTTACCTTTATTCTGTAAAGCCCATGCTGCTTCCCTTCCATTTGACTGGTAACTTTCTGCATCTCTGTCACTTTTCTTCCCAGCATCCTCTCTTCCCCAAAAAGTCCTGTCTATCTATTGGCCATTCAGCTTTTTATTAAACCAATCTGAGTAACTGTAGTAATAGAGTAGTGGGCCACATCCCACAGCTCAGCTGGCTTAGCCCCCAAAATAATTACACAGAAACTGTATTCATTTAAACACTGCCTGGCCCATTTAGTTCCAACTTTTTATTGGATAACTTTACATATTCATTTAACCCATCTCCATTAATGTGTATTGCCACTTGACCGTGGCTTACCAGCATGAGTCTAACCAGTGTCCGTCTTGGAGAGGAGAGCCATGGCGTCTGTCCCACACTGCCTTCTTCCTCCAAGCATCCAGTTCTGTCTTCCCCACCTATCTAAGTTCTGTCCTATCAAAAGGCCTAGGCAAGCCAGGCGGTGGTGGCGCACGCCTTTAATCCCAGCACTCGGGAGGCAGAGGCAGGCGGATCTCTGGGAGTTCGAGGCCAGCCTAGTCTACAAGAGCTAGTTCCAGGACAGGAACCAAAAGCTACGGAGAAACCCTGTCTCGAAAAATCCAAAAAAAAAAAAAAAAGGCCTAGGCAGTTTCTTTATTTGACCAATGAAAGTAACACATAGACAGAAGACCCTCCTACACCATTTCCCCTTTGTTTAAACAAAAAGGTAGGCTTTAACTTTAACATAGTAAAAATTACATATAACAAAAGTTATCAAGCAATAATTACAGTTACAATATTTAGGTCTATTTTATCTTTTAATATAACAAAGGAAAACTATAACTATCCATTCTTCAACTCCATCAAAGACTCCAGAAGGATATAATATTACCTAAGTAAATAAGAAGTAAGCAACTTCCAAAACTCTAGAAATGACAGAGACATCTCACTGCCTGTACAGTCACTCAAAGTTCTTTTGTACCATTGGGGCATCCATCTTCAGCCTACAGGCTCACAGTATCCAGCAGACTTTTCCAAAATCTTCACAACAAACAAAAACATTACTCTGCAATATTTCTCTCCATTGAGTTCTATTTTCTTACTCTGTTTTCATCTCCTTATTTCATTCACTGTGTTCCTTGAAAACACTTTCAGGAATTTGTGTCCTTTTAGGTACCTTTGGATTTACTTATAATTATTATTTTGAATTCTTTGTATAGAATTTCACCTAATTTACTCTCTTTGGAGGTCTTACTTTGAAATTAGCAATTTTAGAAGGAGTATATTAAAACACAATTAATAAAAACTCAGAGATAGAAATTGGGGTTTAATCTGAAGGCCAGAAAAGCAAAACAGCTGTCACTGGCTCTTACCTCTACCTCAGTCCAAAATGGTGATCTTGCTTCCAGGATTCCTCAGGATGACGTTGTGTGTGAGAGCTGTCTCCTCCCATCTTATATTCCTCTCTAGTTCTGGAATTAAGGGCATGAACCACTACCACCTTGTTTCTATGGCCAACTAGTGTGGCTACTGCGATTAAAGGTGTGTGTCATTGCTGCCTGGTCTGGAAGGCTGAGCAGTGTGGCTGTTTTTACTTTTCTGATTCTCAGGCAAGCTTTATTTATTATAAAATACAAATTAAATGTCACTAAAGTATACTGCCTTGGATTTTTGTTTCTTATGGTTTTATCTCACAAATTCTGCATCTAGGGTTAGATCATTGAGCTTTTTAAATCATCCTTTATTTTCAGTTGAAATGTTTAGAATGTTCAAGAGAGACTAGGTTGTAATAGGCTTCAGATATTACTTTTCTCTTACATATTTGGAGTCTAGCTCAGGTTAGGCACTCAGTCTACAATGGAAACTTCAGGAATAGTCAAGCAAAAACCATTGCATATCAAATCCCAAGTAAAGGAATATTTACAGTACTGTGTATACTGAGATACTAGTTATTGTGAGTGTAAGTGTAAATGGGCAGAGTGAAAATGAGATTAGTACTAGATTGACAGAGGAAACATTAAAGCAGGAATAATAAAGAGAATGGGAAAACAGTAAGGGCACGTAGGGAAAACAAAACAGTTCTGACTAAAAATAAAATGAAGGATAAGACACAAAGACCTGGCAAACAAGGTCAGCCTATTTTCTTTGAAAAATTCTATCATGATGAAAATGAAGAAATGTTGGGGAGAGAGAAAAGATGAGAACAGAGCACATCACAGTTGAGCTGGGCTACTCAACTGACATATTGGAAGTGTGAAGGCAGAGAAAAGGATGACATAGAGTCTTATTCAGTCCTACCTGCTTGCTGGTTCTAGCTTCAACTCTCAACATTTCTTTCTGAGCTCCTAGATGCCATGCACACTCAGACATAGTCCTTCATGAAGTCACATCACAGATTCTGGTTCCAACACTGTGTGTCCTTCAAGGGGCAGGATCATGGACACTGGTGACATCTCTGTACATTCCTTTAGCACTTGGTCAACTGACCAGTGATGGCCATCCTTCTTGATATCTGACTTGCCCCTTAGAACTTGTGTTTGTATTCCCCTACAGATAATTCCTCCAACAGGATGTCACCTTTCTGAATATATGAAGTTCTGAATCAAAGTTTCTTTCCCACAATTTAGAGGTAATTCTCCAGCCAGGTTTCAGAATATAGCCCTTATTGTAGAAACTCTTGGTTCCTACAGTGTGATTCACAGGCTACAAAGATGTCACAAACTCAGCAGAAAGCTTTTTACATGGTTTCCCCAGAAGCGGGTTAATTAGCTTTTCTCCTGCTCCTGTTCCCATGCTTAGCTTTTGTCTCCCCCACCCCTTTAAAGCTTCTGTTCCTGACGGTACAGTGCTAATTTTCTGAGTCTCTCTGTCTTTTTTCATGACTCCTGCCATTCCCTCTCATTGGAAAGAGAATGCTGCAGCTATCCCTTCATGACAGAGTTTTACATCCCCACTGAAATAAAGGCTTTTGGCAGTCATTCACTTCTTATGATAGCTCTTAGCCAACTTTCCCCATTTTATTCTCTGGAGACTTGAGCAGAGAACACCTTTGTGTTGCCCACCATGTTCTGAAATCTCCATCCAGTTTTAAATAAGGCATGCGTGAGAAATAAAGTATGTTTGATAGTTGTACAAATGCTTATAAAAACTATTTGTGCAAAGTATCATCTATTCAGGTGGAAACACATGCAGGAAAATAGTATCTTCATGAATGTCAGCAGCTCTGAGTCTCTGAGTAGCAAAGGCATATGAGTTGTAACGGCAAAGCCAGACACTTACAGCTTTAAATTTTGAGAATCATGGGCTCATGACTCCAGTCTTATGATTCTAGACTTTCAGAAGCTTATTGGTCTGAGGCTTGGGTACCAGCAGTTTTTAAACTAGGCTTTCAAAGCAGAGGCTTAGAGGTCTAAGCCTGAAGAGCCAGAGATTTGTGTCTCTAGTTCTACAAAATCAGAGATTTAGGGGTATAAGTTTCCAGTTCCAGAGACTTACTGTGATCTTTTCAAAATTGGTCTCCCGGCACCATTCAGCTACTGTTAACAGCTCCTGAGATTCAGTGGTTGGTGTCTTAGGCTCTCAGTCACTCTGAATGGCATCTCTCAGTAGTTTGAGAATTCTTCCAGCACGAGGGTCTTTAGTCCTTTTTTTCTGCTTGGTTCTTCTGCAGCCTCTTGCTTTCTGTAGTTTCACAATTTGCTGATTCTTGCCTTCTCAGCAGTTCCACAGTCCTTCCGAGTCCCATAATCTCCCCTCCCAGCCCTTCTCTGGAACTGTTCAGGCACCTTTATTTCCTGGCACCACTATGAAACTGTTCAGAAGAGGCTGTTCATTTCTGCCTTGTCTTCAACACAGGAAGGTAGTATATGTGTAAGAGTCTACCAGACTACCAGGAGGAGACTGAGAGGAGCTGTACATGTACAGCTAGTTTCTGATGTACACTAATTCTCATGTGCAAAGCAGCAGGGGCTCCGGTCTGTGTTGAATAACTGGGGGATACCTGAATTCAGAGTGGGGAAAGGTTGCATAGATAACACACGGTTGTAAGTGAACTATATGGACATTTGTGTGGACTCTGAATGACACGGGGACAACTGGAGGGGAACTGAGCAGAGAAATTGGATGATCTTAATTGTTTGGATGGTTTGTTTCTTTGGTTTTGGCTCTCTGCCAATATCATTTAGTTCCTGTGTTGTAACGAATGCTCTAGAAGTTGGAGGGAGACGCAAGAAGACTAAGAAAATCATTTGAAAATGCAGGAGAGACATGAATGAAGCGAGTCAGTAAGAGTGATGTTGGTGAGATTGAAAAGAAATTACTTCTGGAATGAGGCAATAATTTGTGAAGTTATATGTTTATATTTAAATAGTGGTTTATGTATTCTTTGAAAACTCCATATAATGTGTTTTAATCACATCCATTCTCCCTTTCCAACTTTTCCCAGATTCTCCTGTACCTCTCTACCCTTTTACTCTCATTAGCTCCCTCTCCACTCTCTAATTAAAAACAAAGAAACATACAAAAAAAAAAGCCCCCAGTTCTCGTTTTTGTTAGTCCACACTTCTAAGTGTGGGGCCTGACCTTGATTGTGGTTTATATACCAGGTGTCACTCCATTGAAGAAAACTGGCTTTCCCTTTCCCAGCAGCTATTAAATTCTAATAACTCCTTAGCTATGGATGGGACTTCGAGCCCACATCCCCTCCTCCATGTTGAGATTTTTGTCTGCCTGGACCTTTCGTAGGTTTCATGCAGACTATCACAAACACTGTGCGTCCCTATATTTATCTGTTCTCATGCAACTGGAAAACACTGTTTCATTAAAATCAGCCACTAACTCTAGCTTCTATGCTCTCTCTATCCCTTCTTTTATTTAGATCCCTGAGATTTAGATGGGAGGGCTGCGTTTCAGATATACCATTTAGGGCTGAGTATCGTCATACCTCTTATTCTCTATGCATTAACCAGTCATATGTCTTTGTATTAATTATCATCCACTTAAAAGAAGCAGCTTCTCTTCTGAGATTTGAGGTATGCACTGATCTGTGGGTATGGCAATATGTCATTGCAAATCATTTTATTGCTATGTATTTTAAGCAGAGTAATACCCCCAGTCCTAGGTCCATTATTTATCTAACTACAGGGTCTTCATCTACTTGACAGTGTCAGGTAGGAATTCGATCCCATGAAGCAAATCTTAAATCAATCAAAAGTGATTGGTTACTCCCACAGCATTACTGCCACTATTCTACTATTAGATAGATCTTTACTGTACGTGATAGGGTACACAGCTGATCCATGATTACTTCTTTTCTCCTGTAGTGTACACAGCACCTTCCAGCACTGCAAACAGTAGCCAGTATGGAGAAAGCTTCCAGCTGAAAACCAGGTAGATTTCTCCATGTTTTGTGTGTTTATTCATACTGAGAAGGAGTATGACTATGCACATATGTAAAAATGCAAATATGTTCCCCCATATCAACCCATGTTCCCTGGTACTACAGATGACTTTAGCCATTTTCTTAACTGTAGCATGATGCACATGTTAGGACACACATGGCAGCGATGCTTTGTGTCTAATTCTGTTCTGATATTGCAGTGATTCCCCCCCCCAAAATCTGTGAAAACAAGACAATCTTCAGTCTTTGAATATGTGCACAGTAAAGGGGTGTCACTCCTGCCTAAGATTCAGGACTTAGAATGACATGGCTCTCCCTGGCCAGACTATTGAGGAAATTTGTCTGCTGGGCAATGTTCCTCTTAATCAGCCCAGGAACAGCACACAACTACTTAATCTACCTAGCATCAGGTTGTATGTGAGGAAATGGGTCAAATTTCTCTAAAACCTATTTTCAGTATTCTTCAAAAACACCCAATTAGCACTACCCACCCATAATAATCTATAATATGTCTCCTTCAAAAGAGCCTCCACCACCTCCTGAGGATATGTCTAATGCATTATTTCAGTTCTTGGATCTAAAGCAGTCTTGCCAGGGAGAGGAAATAGAATGGGTCAAGGAGGGATTCCATTCATTATATGCAGTTATTTCTTCAGGGCCGACTCCTCTCTCCTTCAGCCTTTACACATGCTCCATTTTCCAGGAAGGCTTTAACAATGTGGCCTCTGTTGAAAAGAATGAAATTGGGTAGAAAAACCCCTGTGTCCCACCTGTGCTCGGGTGTTCTGGGTCAAAATCTGGAATGCACCCGCGGAACTATTATTCTGACAGGAGCAGAATAAATGTGAGGAATGGCTACAGCAAAATGCCTACAAAGGGACTAGTTCCAGAGGAATCATTGCTATTAGGAGAGGCAACCTATTCAAGGTGAGTCTAGCAGGAAACTATTCTATTGCTGGTGCCTGTAGAGGAATAATTCTTGTCAGAATTGTGAAATAGATCATATTTTTTATGACAGCAAGCTTACCTAGCTTGGTAATAGAGGAAACTAGTCCAATTTGGGGGGGATGACTGAGAGGTAGGCTGGGTCTAGACTCAACAGAACCATAAGATTTCTTTTTCCCTGTTTTCCTGACTCCGTGTGGTTTCATCCTAGGAAATACACTCTCTTGGGGATGAGAGTCTGCCATCATTCATGTATGATTTCATTGTCAATATCAGTCTCCAGGAAGAGCCCTGATAAACTTTATTAGTTGTGTCTGTAGCTATGGATCCTTCTGGGTGTCAGGAATCTTGACTAGGGAAAGTTCCACCTGAGAACTCGTCTTGAATGTGGTAGAAAAGGATAGGGCTTCTAGGAAGAAAAATACAAGTGGTTCACTCGACACGGCTACCGTCTTGTGTTCTTTCTTTATGGTCATTCTCTACTCTATTCCCTCTCATCATTTATTGTCTTTTTTTTTTTTTTTTTTTTTTTTTTTTTTGGTTTTTCGAGACAGGGTTTCTCTGTGGTTTTGGAGCCTATCCTGGAACTAGCTCTTGTAGACCAGGCTGGTCTCGAACTCACAGAGATCCGCCTGCCTCTGCCTCCCAAGTGCTGGGATTAAAGGCGTGCGCCACCACCGCCCGGCTCATTTATTGTCTTTTAACTGTCCTTTCACTATACAACACTAACCTTTCACTCTCCTTGTGGGCATAACTGTTGTATTTCTCTCTTCTTCCATCTTTAATTATATGCTTGAAACCCTTGCCATCATTAAAGATGGAATGCAAAGATTTGGAGACCTTGAAAGAAATACTATACAATGACGGAAGTAGAAGAGTCATCACAATCCAGTATGCAGAGTAAAGTGTGATGGGGCACACCTGCCCTAACAGCATTTGTGAGACCGAGGGAATGTTGTCTGAGCTGCATAGTAATATCCTTGTCTCAAAAAAGGATGTCAACCTAGCACACTCAGGAAAGGTCTGGCTATAGTTATCCTAGTCATGGCATTTTAGGTGTTGAGCCTCTCTGCACTGAGTGTTAGTGAAGCACAATGACAAGATGTGGAAAGGTCCTGCAGAAGGCTAGCATTTTTCTAGTCATCCAGACAACAGCATTAGGATCAGGTGAGTAGAGAGACCAGGGATTAGAAGTGCCTATCCCAAATTTAGGACTGCCATGGCAGCCCCTTAGGCCTTCATTTAGAGAAAAGCCTCTCATCATATAATGCTGAAACTGTTCTGTACTCAGAAAAGTAATCAAGGAAGCAGCAACCAAGTATAAACTTATAATGAAGTCTCAAGGGACTAAAATCCATGTTGGCTTACTCTCTGAAAGAATGCCACATTTCTTAAATATCAGTCACAGTTCCAATAGTTTATTGTTCTCTGTGCATTTTTCTAAACCAAAATTGCACCAGAAATATGCAAAACAGAGATCAAAGAATTCAACGTAGCATCTTGACCTTACCAGGTTAAAGTGGATTCTTCAATATAAGTTCTGAATGACCTTAGCTACTGAAAAATGGCTACCACAGTAGTGATCACCAAAGGCCTCTCTCCTGTGTCTTGGGGAGGTCTACATTTGCTACATTGACAGTATCCATGGAATGCAAGGATGTATGATTCAACTAATCTTTACTTTACATATTTCACACATATATCAGTCACTGTTAAACATCAATACATCAAAGCCACCTGAGGAATTTCAAAACATACCCATGTTACACACCATCCTCAGACATGATGCTGTAATTTTTTGACAGAAAGAAAAATAATTTAATTAACTGAAAACATCCTCAATAATTCTGTACAATCCAAGATGAGGAGCTCTGGCATATATTAAAACTTGTATTTAATCTTAGTAAAATATTGCTATATGTCAAGTATTGCATTTACAAGTATCTGATTCACTTTTCATAACTGTGTTAATATTTTAACCCATTTTAGAGGTTAAGTGAACTTAGGTGAATTGAACATCCATGGGTAAGATATGACCACCTTGATTTAGAAATTTGTATCTGATCTGTATATTAAAATTTCTATATATTTAAGTCATTGTCCTCTATCGCCCACTATAATATGCTAGTTGTGTACAAATAAGATTATGAAGACTAACTAAAACAGTAGTCATCAGCTGCCAATAGCTTCACATTAGGATTGGCTCCCCTTGAGCCTCTTCCACTTCCTTGTGGGAATGGTGACCGTCTTGGACTTGGGCAAGTCTTGGACAGGCAATGGCAGCTGCTGTGACCCTATGAATTCATGGAAAAGACTGTCCTGTCCAGGGACCTTTCCACAGTAGTCCTCCCTGAGTGCTGGCTCTTACAATATTCCTTAACCCTATTTCTTGTTCCCTACTTCTTGATATTGGGCATGATTTTAATCTGCTTCTCTGATTACTAGTGACACCGAGAATTTCTCGTATGTCAGTTGACTATCATATCATATTTGTAAGTAAATGTTTATTTGGGTTCTTCCCTCTCTTCCCTTTACCCTGGGGGATAAAATCCAAATCCTCTTGCTTGTAGAACATATGTTCTACCCCAGAACTCATCTCCAGCCTGTGCCTGATTTATAAACTGAATTGTTCTAAGTTATAGTTCATTTCTTCTGTTGATTCCATGTGCAAATAAGACATAGACCTTATGTTAAATTTATACTCGACGCTACTTTCTCCCATGCAATATCTTGTTTCTACAGTTTTTATATTATGTTTACATCATTTCCCCTCTCCACCATCCCTCCTGCTTTAATTCCTTTGCGATGCAGAAACTTTGCAGTTGGAGAGTATTCAATTTCTCTATGTTTTATTTCCCTGTTTCTCTTGAAGCACTTTCATAGTTGTGAGTCTTAAATTTAATCCTTTAATCCACTTTGAGTTGATTGTTGGACTCAGTGTGGGATAAGGCACTAACTCCTGCATATGGGCACCCCACTCCTTAGAGCTTTTTCTCTCTAATACCATTCTTCTCCAGTGGAGGTTTTTGTCACCTCTGTCTGGAATCAACCAATTACACGTGTATGGATTTACTTCTGGTCCATATTTTCTACTGCTCCACTCTATGGGTCTTCTTTTGAGCCACATATTTATTTACTATAACTTTCTGGTGTATTTTGAGTGTGATTCTAACTTTGTTTTGGAATGTTGGGAGATACTTTGGTGTTGCTTCCACAAAATTTCATTGACTTTTCAGATTTTTTTGTGTTTTCAAACAAATTTCAGAATTTTTCCTTTTCTGTAAACAATATATATCCTTAGTGTTTTGATAAGGATTTTATTAAGTCTATGAATAATTTTAAGTAGTGTAGAAATGTTAATAGTATAATTTTTCCTAAACAATGAATATGGAATATCTTTTCATTTGTGTGAACTTCACTTTTTTGTTACTGCTTTATTAGTTTTGCCTAGAGACCTTTAACTTCCTCCACAGACAATTTTTTAGTTACTATTGTAAACGAATTATTTTCTTATTATTTTTCCAGAGAGTTCACTTTTAGCATATAAAGTGCTATTCTTCACGGTGGTTTTACATTCTGCAACTTTATTGAATTTATTATTTCAGATAGTCTTCTCATGAAAACTTAAAATTTTTAAATATCTTAAAAACTTAAAACTTAAAAATTTGCATAAAAGAGAAAACTTTATTTCCTCCTTGCCACTCACATGCATTTATTCCTTTTTCTTGCGTAGGTACCCTGTTGGGACTTCTGGGTTAAACAGAAGTGAAAATGGGTTCTTTTTTATTTAAATAGTTTTATACGATATGTTTTACCTTCCCCTCACACTTACTTCCCAGTCCTTCTACACCTCCATATCCACCCAACTTCATTCTTGCCCTGTTCCAGATCTTAGAAGAAAGCTTCCAGCTCTTGCTTATTCTGCATGCTTCCCTTGGGATTATTTTTTTCCCATGCTGAGGTACATACTCTCTTCTGATCATGAAATTTTTTTTCTGGATTTTATTTCTACCTCAAGCTTCTTTTGTATCACTATTTTGTATCAGGTAACTGATAAATTTCCCTTCCTTTGGGGTCAGCCACTAGAGACTTTCCAACCCTTTTGTGATGCTGTGCTTCTCTGCATCGTACACTTTGTGTTCCTTCCTTGATGTTCATGAACCTGAAGACCACCTATTCCTAACAGTGTCTTTCGTAGAGAGATGTTGACCTGAAAATCGGCCTTACAGTACTTCCCTGGAAGGTTGTGAAACCTCTAATTCCAAACAGATGAAGAGGTGTGGTCTCTGGGCAGCTGTGGTCAAAACCAACAGTGACTATGGTCTTCTCAGTGACATAGCTGTAAAACCAACGCCAGTGACAATGGTATGATAATGTTCTTGGTGTCAACAGATTTGGGGGGTGCATGCTATTTTCTCCATAGTAGGAAGACTTAAGAAAGGTAGGCCCTCTTGGTATTAGTTTTCATAAAGCCTACAAGGAGTTCAAGAGAGCCAGATTATCAGGTGCAGGTGATCTGAATAGCCATACAACAACTATCCTAGGCTGGGTTTCATATACCTATTCTATCCCCAAGGCATATGAAATTTACTTTGGAAGCAGGATGTTGCTGAAACCTACATCTGTGGAAAACGCTATCACTGCAGTGGTCAGCCACACCACTGTTTTCCTAGGTCAGTTCACTCACAGAAATGCACGACAATTCAAGGCAGTCCAGGCTGTTTTCCCAGGGCACTTCACTCACAGGAATACAGGGCTTCTTGAATAGTCATGTCATAATTATCCCAGGGATTGTATATAGCTTGACATCAGATGATAAAGCAAGAGGCAGCGGTAGCAGGGAAATGGAGGCAAGAGTTCCTTGACCCACAGCTGGCTTGGGTAAGACATAGACAGCAGCTTCGTTTGAAGATGGTAAGCTATCAACCAGGGATCGTTTTTCCTGGTGCCTAAGCCTCAAATGTAGAATGGTGTATGCCACTGAATCTGAAAGCTAGTAAGACCACAGCAGCATCCCTGATTTCAAGATGGAGAATTGCAATAGCCTTGCAGGATGCCTTACAGCATCATTGTTTGCTCCTGCTCTGAGGTAAACAAGTTAGATGTACTTCATGCAGCCTTCTTGTGGACTTAATGCCTGTGAATCTTCTGTATAAAAAATAATATTATCAGAAAAATAGAAAGAAATTTTATCTTTTTCTTTCTTATTAGCATAACTTTTCTTTATGTCTCTCACCTAACAGCTCTGGCTACCACATTATTACCATATTTAACAGAATCAGTGGAAATGGACATTCTTGTGCTGACCCATTCTTAAAGAACAGCCAGTGTTTTGGTGTTGAGACTTCAGACATGGGCTTACCATAGAATCTCTGCAACAATTTCAATAGGTTGTACACCAAAAGCTTATACATTAAAAGCATGATCCCAATTTGGCAGCATTAGTAATTAATAGACCTTTAAGAGGTAGAGTATAATGAAATTTCAAAGATATTTGTGGAAATGTTTTCTGTCTCACCTTGTGATCTCCTCACAGGACATATTGCCTACAAGATGCCGTCTGACATGATGTAATTTAGCCCTGGTAACCAGAACAAGAGCCAGCATCATGGGCTTTGGGATTGCAACCTCCAAAACTTGCGCTATATAATGTTTTTCTTTATGCAATACCAAACCTCTGGCATTCTTCCAAAGCAGCACAAAACCACATGCTGATATCTATTCTATTGATAATGACTATTATATAAATCAGCACTGCATTTTGTGAAATATTCTTTCTGTGTATATTGAATGATCCCATGCCTTTTTCCACCCCTCATTCTATGAATATGATGTATAATATTCTAGTATAGGAGTAAGTGGAGCCATCCTCGAACCTTAGGATATACCCCATTAGGTTATGGCGAGTACTTCTGATGTACTTATTCTTCAATTAAAATTTTTCATAGTCTGTTGATGGAAATGCAAGGTAATGTTCCATGGTTTTGTATATTGTAATATTCTGATATGGGTGTAGTGTTTGGAGGTAGCAATCAGCCTTATAGAAAAAAATGACAAAAATCATTTCACAATTAACTTTCTTCCAAAAAGTTTGAGAAGATGTATTTACCTATCTATTTGATTATTTGAGGAAGGTTGCATTATGTAACTAAAGTGGATTTGAACAGATGATCCTCCTGCAACAATGCCCCGGCACCTGGGGTTATAAGCTTGTGCCACTATGCTCAGTTCTATTTTTTTTTTTTTTTTGCTTTTAACTGAGAGAATGTTGTTATTTTATTTCATCATGTAAGGAAAACTATTGTTTCCTCATACAAACCTGTTTGCAGGGTTTCACAATGTGTCACTGATAATGTTCATTTATACAATCATTAAGTTCAAAGTATGTGATTCTGTGCATGAATGTAGCATGCAACGACCAAAACCAGCCTCACTTTTCCTTTTTCTTTTGTACTCTGACCCCATATCCACTTCCAAGTCTCTAGTGATGAATGTGATATTTCCTTTCTGACCTTATGTTAGGTTTTTGCGGGAGAATATTTGCTGCTTGCCTTTCAGTGTCTGACATAGTTCACTAATATAATTGCCTCCAGTTCTATATATTGTCTAAAATGAAATTATTTGGTTCTCCTTTATAGGTGAATGGCATTCCTTTCACATGCATACCATCTTCTTTGTAATATGCATGTATATACACACATACACATATACATACACATACATATATAGTATATTCTCTGTCAATGAATAACTAGGCTGAATCCATCTCTTCCATCACTTCTGAGAGGAGGGCTATGATGAATAAGTGTGTGTACATAACTTTTTGTAGACTGATTTTGCTCATCTTCACATTTATTAGAACTTGGAGAGCAGGTTGTTTTGTTCTTAAATGTTTGTGGAATCTCCATACTCTTCTCATGATGATGGCAGCAATTTCCATTTTCATTAGTAATGTGTCCATTCTCCATACCCTCAGCAACATTCATTAGTTGCTTCTTAATATCCATTATAACATAGTATTTTGTTGATTTGAATTAAGCTTCCCTGATGATTATGTATATTGAGAAATTTTTCATCATGTATTTTTTTTATTTACATTTTTCTTTGAGAAATGCCTATTCAGGATCGAAAAGAGGGTTCATCAGATAAGGTGTATCTCACCCAATGACTGCATTTCAGATTCTCAAGTTGGGTAGGTATGGTGGCTAGGTTGTAATTCCCCCGTATAGGATCAAAAGACGGTGAATCCACAGAGCAAACTGACTGTATTGGTGAGCTTTAGATTCAACATGAAACTGCATCAAAATATAAGGTGGAACACAATTGGGAAAGATACATGCATACTCAGACTTGTATACATGCCATTACCCACATATGAGAGCCCACACCCAAGTATATAAACATGTAAAAATTCATAAGCAAAAAATGTCTCTTTTCAGGTCACTTACCCATTTTAACTGGATAACTTTTAATTTTTTGAGTTATTTGTATATCCTAGTTATTAACCCACTATCAAAGGAGAAGTTAGTAAATACTTCCCCACATTCTGTCAGCTGATTCTTTCCTCTGCTGCTTCTTTGCTATGCAGAAACCTTCTAGAATGCACTCTCATTTATCAATGTTTCTATTCACTATGCTTTTGGAGTACTAAACAGGAAATGATTTTTCTGAATCAATGTCTAGAAATTCTGCCTATGTTTTTGTCTATTTATTTATAGTTCACATCTTCTATTTGGGTCTTTAATATTCTGAAATTGAATTGTATATTTAGGAATATATTAAATATTTCATTATGTCACATATTATTATTATTTTATTTTATTACTTAAAAATGGCAATCTTACCATTTTTAAGTAATAAAATAGATTCAATGCAATCCCCATCAAAATCAAATTCTTCACAGACCTTGAAAGAATGATACTCAACTTCATATAGAAAAACAAGAAACCCAGGATAGCCAAAACAATCCTGTACAATAAAGGAACTTCCGGAGGCATTACCATCCCGGACTTCAAGCTCTATGACAGAGCTACAGTAAAGAAAATAGCTTGGTATTGGCATAAAAACAAAAACGTTGACCAATGGAATAGAAAGGAAGACCCGGATATTAATTCACACACCTATGAGCACCTGATTTTTGACAAAAAGAAAAAAGATACAATGGAAAAAAGAAAGCATCTTCAATAAATGGTGCTGGCATAACTGGATGTCAACCTGTAGAAAAATGAAAATAGATCCGTATCTGTCGCCATGCACAAAACTCAAGACCAAATGGATTAAAAACCTCATTGTAAATCTGACCACACTGAACCTGATAGAGGAGAAAGTGGGAAGTAACCTTCAATGCATGGGCACAGGAGATCACTTTCTAAATATAACCCCAGTAGCACAGATAATAAGAGCAACAATAAATAAATGGGACCTCCTAAAACTGAGAAGCTTCTGTAAAATAAAGGACACAGTCAATAAGACAAAAAGACAGCCTACTTAATGGAAAAAGATCTCCACCAACCCCACATTAGACAAAGGACTCATCTCCAAAATATATAAAGAACTCAAGAAATTAGATATCAAAATTCTAAATAACCCAATTAAAAAGTGGTGTACTGAACTAAACAGAGAATTCTTAACAGAAGAATTTCAAATGACCAAAACATTCTTAAGGACTTGCTCTTCTTCCCTAGCTATCAGGGAAATACAAATCAAAACAACTTTGAGATACCATCTTACACCTGTCAGGATGGCTAAGATCAAAAACACTATTGATAGCTTATGCTGGAGAGGTTGTGGTGCAAGAGAAACACTCATTCATTGCTGGTGGGAATGCAAACTTGTGCAACCACTTGGGAAATCAGTGTGGCAGTTTCTCAGAAAACTGGGAATCAACCTACCTCAGGACCCAGCAATACCACTCTTAGGAATATATCCAAAAGATGCTCAATCATACTACAAGAGCATTTGTTCAACTATGTTCATAGCAGCATTATTTGTAATATCCAGAACCTGGAAACAACCTAGATGCCCCTCAACTGAAGAATGGATAAAGAAAGTGTGGCATATCTACACATTAGAGTCCTACTCAACAATAAAAAAAAATCTTCAGTTTTGCATGCAAATGGACAGAATTAGAAAACATTATTCTGAGTGAAGTAACTCAGACCCCAAAAAATGAATATGGTATGTACTCACTCATAAGTGGATATTAGTCATTAACAAAGGGCAACGAGCCTATAGTTCAGGATCCTAGAGAAACTAAGTAATAAGGTGAACCCAAAGAAAAACATATATAGATCCACCTGGAAATTAGAATCAGACAAAAATTTGGGAGTGGGAGGGCATGGGGTAGAAGGAAGGGGATAAGGGCGTTGTGGAGAACTTGAGGGAATGGGATAGTATAGATGGAGGAAGGACAGATATGAGAGCAAGGAAAGAGATATCTTGACTGAGGGAGCAATTATGGTGTTAGCAAGAAATCTGGCCCTAGAAAAAATGCCCAAGAACCCACAGTGATGACCCCAGCTAAGACCCTAAACAATAGAGAAGAGGGTGTCTGAACTGACCTTACCCTGTAGTCAGACTGATGATTATCTTAAATATCACAATAGAACCTTTGCCCAACAACAGATGTGAACAGAGGCAATGTCCCACATTCAAGCACTGGAATGAGCTCCCAAGATTCAGTTGAAGAGTGAAAGGAGTAAAAGTATGAGCAAAAAATTCAAGACCCTGAGGGTGTCATCTACTGAGAATGTTTGCTTGAGCTAATGGGAGCTCACCAACTCCAACTGGACTGGGAGTGAATGAACATGGGAACAACCAAGCCCCTCTGAAGGGGGCTGACAGCTGGGGCAGACTGAGGGGCCACTGATAGTGACACTGGGATGTGTCTCTACTGCATACACCTATTTTCTTTGGATGTAAACCTTGCTCAACCTAGATATAGTAGGTAGGGCCTTGGACTTTCCACAGGGCAGGGTGCATGGTACTCCCTTAGGGTTGAAGGGGTGGGGGGATATGTAAAGGGAGATGGAGGGGAGTGGGAGGGGAGGAGGGAGTAGGAAATTGGATTGGTATTTTTTAAGTAATAATAAGAAAGAAAGAAAGAAAGAAAGAAAGAAAGAAAGAAAGAAAGAAAGAAGGAAGGAGAGAGAAGGGAGGTAGGGTGGGAGGGAGGGAGGGAGGAAAGAAGGAAAGAAGGAAGGAAGGAAGGAAGGAAGGAAGGAAGGAAGGAAGGAAGGAAAGAAAGAGAAAGAAGATGAAAGAAAGAAAGAAAGAAAGAAAGAAAGAAAGAAAGAAAGAAAGAAAGAAAGGAAGGAAGGAAGGAAGGAAGGAAGGAAGGAAGGAAGGAAGGAAATACCAATCCAAATTCCTATTTCTCCCCTCCTCCCCCTCCCCTCCATTTCCTCCATACACCCTCCCCCACCCCTCCAATTCTAAGAGAGGGCAAGGCATCCTGCCGTGTGAAAAGTCCAAGGCCCTCCCCACTACATCCAGGTTGAGTAAGGTATACATCCAAAGAGAATAGGATCCCAAAAAGGCAGTACATGCAGTAGAGACAAATCCCAGTGCCATTGTCATTGGCCCTGTGAGAGTAATCTTTTATGAGCTTTTGAATTTTGATGGTGTCAGTTGTTATACCCTCTTTTTTATTTCTCACCTCAAATAAGCAGTCTCCAACTTTTTCTTCATTAATTTGACAAAGGGTTTTTCTGCTATTACTTTACCAAACCTCAATTTGGGTGGTTTTGTTAAATTTTTATTTGTTATTTGGTAATTTTTTATATTAACACTATATATTTAGAGTATTTCCACCTTCCAGTCTCCCATCTAATTCCTCTCCCCATACCCCTCTACCAAATTTATTTTGTTCCCCTTTCTTCATCCTCCTGTCTTCTTTTTATAATTTTTATTCTTCTTCTTCTTTTCCTTCTTACCTCCTCCCCCTGCTTTAATAACCCAGTAAATCTAATTAGTGATGCCCACATTTGTAGGCATGCATGACACCACCCACAAGCAGCCACCATGAACTCCTCTACTGAAGAAAATAATTTTTCTCTGTTTTCCATCTTCCAATTTGCTTGATTCTACTGTGACCTTCATTAATTTCTTCCCACTAACTTTTTGCTTAGCTTGCCCCTCTTCTACTATAAATTTGTATTATTTGTGATCTTTGTTCTTTCTGCATATGGGTGCTCATCATATTATTTAGAAACATCCTTGCATTCAATAACTACAGACATGTCTTTACACTTTAATTTTGCTCAAGTCTGTCTCCATAACTTTAAAAAACCTATGCTGTTGGTCATTTGTAATTTTAGAACATGCTAACTTTAGAATGCATACATAGTTTCTGAGATTTAATTATTTATGCCTTTATATGTACCCCTTTGTGATCTGAAAAGTTACTTGATATGATTTCAATCTTTATAAATATTTTAATATCTGTCTTGTGGACTTATCTCTCCTTGGGAATGTTCATTGTGTATGGACAAGATTATATATAGTCTGCTCCTCTTGGGTGGAGTCCATGTATCTAGCAGATTCATTTGTTTCAATACTTGATTCTAGCACAAACTTTTATTCAGTGGTTTTTTTCTGTCTCAGAGACTCTATCCATTGTTAAAAGTCAGATACTGCAGTCCCTCACTGCAGTCCACACTTCTCTTCAGATCATTTAGTGATTTCTTTTTGAATCTAGTTGTTGCAATGTTGTGACCATGTATATTTCTATTTTTTATCATTGTATAATGACCTTCCCTGTGTCCTTTCGCAGTTTTCTAAAAGTGTGTTTTCCTGATGTAAGTGAAGCTATTCCTGTTCTCTTTCAAATTTCATTGACATTGATCTTTCTTCATTTTTCATTTTTATTCTCTGTACATGAGACTTTACTAGCAAAGTGACTATATGCAACATATGACCAGATCTAGTTCTTTAATCCTTGTATATTTTGTATGCCTTTTTACCGGGAAATTTAATCTGCATATATTAAGGATTTTTTCCCTCTTTTCTTTATATATGTATGCCTATATGCTACATGCATGCCTGGTACTCCTGGAGACCAAAAAATCATATTAGACTCCATGGAGATAGCTTTATAGGTACATGGGAGCTGCCTGTCATAAGTCTGCTGTCAGAGCAGTACACTTTTTGAACTGTGGAATCACTTCTCCAGCCACTCCTTGATCTCTAAATATTATTTTCCTTAAATTGATGCCTACCATTTAAGAAATATGCATCCTCTCTCCTTTGCAGGTGTTCTTCAGTAGGACTATTTCTTTATTACAAATATAGACTTCACTTTATTATGCATCTAGTGTTGCCTGAGATGGGCCAGTTGTTAATCATTACCCATAGGAGATCTTGGTATTTACACTTACTGCTTCCTCTTTTATGCTACTAAATGGTCTTACTTTTATACTCCCTGGTCTGGTAGGACCACTAGCTGGACTGAGCTGTTAAGAAGGTTTGGGAGATGGTCTCTTTAATGATCTCTGAGCAGGGCTGCAGGTTGTCTTTCCTGGTTAGGCAGTGATGTTTGGAGTATGTTATGCAAGTCTGCATGAAGATATTCAGGTTTATATGGTGCATGTAGTTGTTAATTAGTCACAGTGATAGGTAGAACCAGAGACCACACCCTAGAAAAAGTGTGTATACACATCCTTTTGAGACTAGAGTGGGCTTAATAAGAACGTGTGTTTTAGGGGCATTGCTTCACAGACAGTACAAGGTTTTCCTTCTCTGGAGGACTACTTATCTTCAATTGCATGCTGGTCTGAGGAAGAATCCATAGAAACAACAAAATTCAGTTGGAACACCATCTCCACCTCTGAAGTTGTGCAAAGTTAGATGGACCTTTCATATGTAATCGTGAGCACTCATGTGCTTCCACATCTGAATTTAACTCGACACCGAGCCCATCATCGGGTGCAGGTAAGCTGGGACTTTTGCGCATGACTGATCACTGTCCCACAGAAGCTGTTTAACCAGAGGAAAGCTGTTAAGGGAGCTGCGGGCTGCGTTCCTGCCACCCAGCTCTCAGCCGCCTGGCTAGCTTATGCCCTGAAATAACACACAAACTGTATTCTTTTAAACACTGCCTGGCCCATTATATCTAGCTTCTTCTAGGCTAATTCTCATGTATTAATTTAGCCCATTTCTGATAATCTGCGTAGCACCACTAGGTGCGCTTACCGGGAAAGATTCAGCATGTTTGACCTGGCAGCTGGCTGCATCGCATCTGGCTCTGAGAGGAGCTGCCCTGCATCTAAGCTCACTTCCTCTTCCTCCCAGAATTCTGTTCTGTTTATTCCACCCACCTATGTTCTAACCTATGAGGGCCAAGTAGTTTCTTTATTAATTAACCAATGACCTTCCTCCATCAGAACGCTAGTGATTGTTTATGACCTGTATGAAGAAGCTGGCTACTGATTCCAGCTGACAAGACCCATGAAGGCTCTATGCTTTTTGGTTTTGGGAGGCACTGAGGTGACTCTTCCTGTGGCAGAAATGCACACTGAGCAAGGCTCATGCACTGGTCATTTTGGTCTCCACTCACATTGTTTCTAACTGAGCATGGGTAAAATAGACTTACACTATTCCCGGTAATTGTTGCTTCTCACTAGTGCATGGGTGTGTATGGTGATCTCCTTAGTTTGCTAAGTTTGACTACTTGGTCGCCAGTTGTAAAACTGTTTGGGAAGGATTAGGAGGTGTGGACTTGTTGGAAGAGGTGTGTCACTAGGGTTAGCTTTGAAGTTTTGAAAGACCTACACCATTTCCATTATTCTGTCTCTGACTCCTAACTTGTACATCAAGATGGGTTCCCAGCTGTTCTTGTTACCGTGCCATTGTCCCACCATCATGGATTCTAACCCTCTGAAACTATAAATCCAATTGAATGTTTTTTAATAGACTGCATTGGTTGTGACATTTCGTCACAATGGAGAAGTAAGTAAGAGGTGCTATGAAGGAGCCTTGAGTGACCTGTAAGAAAAAGCTACAAAGCTGGACCTAAATGAAGAAAGAGATAAGAGCCAATAATAGCAACAATAATAGTTTCTCCAGCACACAGGCACACATACACACTGTTATCTGAAGTTGTAGTGATAATATATTAAGAATCCTTTTGAAGAGAGATTAGAAAGTGAAGAAAACTTTACTCAGCAGTAGAAAAATAAGAAGGCATCACATAATCAAAGAAATCTCCAGCATGGTGAAAGAACAAAGGCATCTTTCTAAAAGTGAAGTAACTACTATATCTTCTATTAGTTCCATTATTTCTCCTCTGTTGTGGTCCTGCTGAATTTTGCTGCAGATTGATTTGCCAAACCATAATGTATTGTGTAAGTTCCTCCTATTACTTACTATACTCCAAATGGCTGTCAAAACCAAACATTAGCTGCTCTTAAACAAATCATAATTAAAGTGAATTTCCACTGGATCCCACTGACCTTTCATGCAGAATTAAAATTGTTTCTACAAGAAATAATAACAACACAGTAAGTGTACACTTACATATGGAGTGTCAGGGAGTTGAGTATTTAGTTTCAAGTATAATATGTATCACTAGTGCACAGTTACTTCCATATTTGACACCCAGTCCATCTCTAAGAACAGTATGACAGAAGTTTTCTCTATAGTTAAGTTGTGCCCTGCAGAAGTTTCTCAACAAGAGAAGAACTAATGGGAGATTATGTGCTGTGTGAAGGAGCTGGTACATGTATGTATCTATCTCCCTGGAAGATTATATATGGCATTAGCAACTTCATCCAAATTTGCTTAATTTGAAAAAAAGAAAAGTGTCAGACTTCATATGTGCTACTTTAAAAATGTATAATTACTGTGCATAAGCATGTTTGGACAAGATTTTCTAGTTTCTTTTTCTGTAGTTTGGAAAGTGATTTTGATCTTTTAATAACTTCATATCATGAGAGAGAAAGATCTTATACATTGTCATGAAAATGGTCTTTGTAAAGAGATAATAATGTAAAGTCATTGCTAAGGATGATAATAATAACAAAACTATTATGGCAGCAGGAGAGTTTTTGTTGTCTGATACTGTTTATAGATTTTTATGGGTTTTTGTTTTGCTGATGGTTATCAACCTACTTTCTCTGCTTTGCAACAGTGAAAAGGTTGCATCTAAATCTAAATGCACCAATGTTCTTTAAACCCACAAAATTTCTGTATCAGCTATACCACATACCTGAAAATGTTCTGTAGTTGAAACTGCTTTTTTTTAAAAAACTACTGAAAGATCATAAAACAATGAACCTATTTATCCATAACATTCAGATAGCATCTGGCACATTCCGAATAATATTCTGAGCACTATATGGACTCAACAGGTTATATTTAGGTTTATATATATGAATGTAAAAATACATACATGCATAAAATAACAATTGATGAAAAACAAAGAATTTGAGGGAAGAAAGGGAAGGGTAAGGTATTGTGAGTATATTATACTCTCAAAATCAGAAAAAAATAGAATAATAGGTAGTAGTTCATAGGAGTGAATCTTGGGAGATTAAACTGCTTTTCAAGAACTTCAAAGATTTCCAGAAACAGAGAAGTGACATGCATTCCCAACTCAAACTTCATAAAAAACCAGCTTTAAATAATGAATAAGTTCATGGTAGCATAAATAACCTTTTAAAATGTACTAAACAACAGTTTGTACAAACTAAAATTGGCAACAATTTAACAATTAATGCCCATTGAATAACAAGATGAGAGGTATAAAATTCTTCAAGACACATGTGTAGCAGGAAGCTTTTCTCAGTCCCATCTAGTCTCGTTGGACTGGTTTCTCTCCTGCCTGCTTGACCCTGTAAAAATTTATAAAATAATCATTCAGACTTAATAGTAATTATAATTGCTTAGGCAATGGTTCAGGATTATTACTGACTAGCTCTTACATATAAATTAACCCATTTCTAATAATCTGTGTATTGACACATGACTTTGTGGCATTACCTGTTCTCTAGTACATCTTGCTGCTCTGGTGGTTGGCTGATATCTCTCTCAACTGCACCTGGCTTCACCTGCATCTCTGCTTGTATTTCCTGCCTAGCTATATTCTGCCCTGCCACAAGCCAAAGGAGCTTTATTCATCAACCCATAAGAGTAACACATACTTGCAGTGTACAGAAGAACATCCCACATAATTTCCCCTTTTCTCTCTAAAAAGCAAGATTTTAATTTTAACATTGTGAAACTATATATAACCAAACAGTTATCAAGCAAGAATTACAGCTATGATATTTAGTCTCTTTGTATTGGACAAAACTAAAGAAAATACTCTATCATCTATTCTATCATTGTGAGTCTAAACTTTCATATCTAATTTATCTTTTATCATACTGAGGAAAAACTATAACTATGTAGTCTTCAATTTCATCAAAGATCTCAGAAGCATATATTACCTGAGTAAATGAGAAGCACATTATAATAAATTTCTAAAACTCTAAAAATGACAGAGATTTCTGGATGCTTGGATAGTCACTCAAGCTCTTCTGTAAAATTGGGGTATCCATGTTCAGCCTACAGGCCTAGAGTATCTGGAAGATTTCTCAGAGAAGCAGGAAATTTGAAGGACTATCCTGCCTCTTTTGAGAAAATTCATCAGTTTCTTTCTTTTGTGTCCTGAAGAATATCTGGCAGACTCTTTCATGAAGCAGGAACCCTGAAGGATTATCCCACCATGTTTTGGCAAGTTCATCAATAATTTTTCTGTGGGTCCTGCATGCTCAGTTTATACAGCATATTATCAAGAAGTCCAGGCAAGAACAGTTGCCCAGGTGGATAGCCTTGCCACATTGAAAGGAACTTCCATAAGGAGCTTCTTTGGCATCCATCATCTTCTTGAAGTAACTTGTGCTGCCAGGAGGAGACGTCTCTCACTGTTGAGAAAAGTCTAAGTTCTTAAAAACATTTTAAATGCCATATTCTGTAGCCCTTTGAAGTGTTTGATGATTACCTATTCATTTAAAATAGATCTCTGCATAACTAGAAAACATAACTAACATGAGTTCCTTTTACTATTATAGATAACTATTTATTTGTATTTCTTAACCATACATACATTTTTAAATGAGCTGTATAAACATAATACAGTAAACAAGAGTATAAATATACAAATAGTACAGCAAAATTGACTTTAAATTTATATCAACAAGCCAAAACCAATACAGATGTAAAATATTCATTTCTGTATCATATCCCCCTTTTTCTTTAGAAAGAGATTGACTATGACCACTAACCATTTGTAACAAATGGCCTTTAAATTAAGGCAAACATTTCTAAACAATATTTTGGGAATTTGAACATAGTTTTCTATACCACTTCCTATTAATTGAGGGCACTGGTAATCTTATGGGGATCCTGAGAAAATTTAGAGTTATAGTCAAGTCCTGACTAGTATTTTCTGTGGTTGGTCCGTCTCAACTAGTAGCCTTGAAGCTGTTGTGAATGTTGGATCACCTGGGACATCATTTCCATCAAAGACCTCTCAGGGGATCTTGCTGTATCAAATCATATTGACCTGGAAGGAATCTATAGCTTCTCATCTTCTCTGGAAACAAAAGCAAAACCTCTTTTCTAAAGCAACAAACATATTCTCTGGCTTAAATTTTGAAGTCAAGATAAATTTAAAATATATATGGTGGTTTAACTTAGTAGCCCACAGAGTCAAATGTCTCTCCACAGTTAGCTCATTAACAGTCAAAAATTTTAAAGAAAACACAATAATATATATAATCCAGACTTTTCATTATGCTTTCCATCTTTACTAGGCTTATTATAATTTTCTTATTATTCTACTTCTTTTTTAAGAAAAATTAGTTTATTATCTTTAAATTATTCTTTTTATCTATCACTCTGTCTATCTTCTATGCTCTCTATCTCAAGTCTGTATATGTTTATCAAACACATCATGACCCCTTTAGAGGCCTTTTTGTCTGAATCTGTCCTTGTAATGAATTTATAATTTTTTTCTGACCCAGAGAGTTTTTTAAATGCTAAGCGGGTGTAACTAGGACCAAAGTAGCAACTTTGGCAGCTGACTCCATCCTGCTCAGCTTACC
This sequence comes from Chionomys nivalis, assembly GCF_950005125.1. Classification (NCBI taxonomy): domain Eukaryota; kingdom Metazoa; phylum Chordata; class Mammalia; order Rodentia; family Cricetidae; genus Chionomys; species Chionomys nivalis. The sequence goes on along the minus strand of NC_080091.1, from coordinate 15,366,948 downwards.
AACATGGTGGGAATACCAGAGAGAGTCACTCTTACCCCTCTCTCACTCTTGGGGTCATGCTACCATCAGGGAACATGTAGCTAGCCCATGTGTGCATTCTATGCCTCTGTGTACCATCACTGGAATTTGCCATGCTGTGCTCAGGATGATTCTTATAATGCAGCTCAAGATAAACAGAATAATTCTTTAATACTTAACAAAATTATTGGTGAAAAAAGAAAGTGAATACAGATGACAATATTATCATATCACTCCTCAATTTGGATAAGAAAGGATGAATCATGTAGCCCCCAGAGGAGAAAGATGTCAGCCAACAGCCAGAACTTTGTCAGTAAACCACGAGCCTCATGGTAAAATATAAAATAATAGAAATGGCTTAATTTAAGATATAAGAGCTAGCTAGCAATATGCTTAAGTGATTGGCCAATCAGTATTTTAATTAATAAGGTCTGTGTGGTTATTTCAGGTCTCAGTGGCCGGGAATGAATGAGCAACCTCTGTCTACAAAAGATAAATTAGATTTGAAACTGTAGACTCACAAAGATAGAATAGATGATAGCACATTTTCTTTAATTTTGCCAAAGACAAAGATACTACATATTATAATTGTTATTTTTGCTTGATGTTGTTCTTGGTGGTTGTAGTTTCATTTTTGTTTATGTTATTATCTTTTCTTTCTTCTGGACAATACTTGATAGTTCTTACTATATATAGTTTATGCTTGGATTAGAACCTTCTTAATTGGGAGAAAGGGGTGAATGTTGTGGGACCTCGATCCATTTAGCCAGTGACTTTTGGGGTGACTTGCCATGGGTGGAGTTTTCTCCTGAGATGTGAATGGATAAAATGGAGGAGAAGGGTTGCTTGCACTCCCTTGGGTAGTCTGAGCTGGAGCAAGCTTGGTGGTTGGTCATCATTGTCCTTGGGAGAACGACGGGACAATAGCAGCTGGACCAGTGGCAGCATCTACTTTGTTCTGTATCCGTGAATTTGTTTTTCCATTTCACCCCTTAATAAATTGCTAAACAGAATTTTGTGGGTTCTCAATTCACACATGAAAACACTTTTCCAATTAACACATAAGTAAAAGAAGAACTTCTCAAAAAACCTGCAATTTTAACAAAAATACATTTTCAAAATGTATAGGGTGTACCTAAAACAATAGCATGTCAGCGTATGAGGAAAGAAGAAAGCAAAAATCAGTCAACTATGATTGGTAATTAGGAAGCAAAAACAGTAAGAAAAGTCATAGCAAATTAAGTCCATGAAAGCAGAAGCAAAGAAATGAGTGTGTGTGTGTGTGTATGAGTGTGTATGTGTGTGTACACATGTGTGTGTGTTTATCGTGTAACAAGGATTTTTTTTTCAGCTTTTTGAGACCAAGATTCTCTGTCTAACAACTCCAGCTACCCTGGAACTCATTCTCTAGACCAGGCCTTGGATTTACAGAGATCTGCCTTTTAAAGGCCTGTGCCACCGCCTGGCTTGATAACAATAAAATTTAAACCAGGAAGTTCATAGATTCAGGGTATTTTTCTGTTTGGTTTTGGTTTATGTATGTGTATTTGTATGTGTGTATATTTGTGTATGCGTTCATATATGTGTATGTGTTTACTGGGTATGTGTTTGGTTATGTGTGTTTATATGTTTGTGCATGTATGCATGTGTTATGTATGTGTGTGTTATGAATGTTTATATGCCTGTTTGCCTGTATATGTATGCATGTGGAGGCACAAAGTTAACAATGAGTGTCCTCTTTAATTCTTTTTGTTGTTGTTGTTAAGTTAGCATAACTAAATGAATACACAGCTTGCTGACTCAGCTAATCTTAGCTAGACAGTTTGCTTCAGGGTTTTCCTCTCTCTGCCTTTCCAGTGCCAGAATTACAGATGGTCACCATGCCTACCAGGATTTTTAGCGGGTCGTGAGATTTTGAGGCACTTACAAAACAAGCATTTGTCCACTGACACACCTATCCATCCTCTATGATGAGTCTTGAAAAAACCAATGAAATCAATGTTCCCTGGCTAAGTATGTAAGAAAAAATGAATAAAAACAAAAAGACACAAATTGCTGTTATCAGCAATGCAATGAGGATCCTTGCTACTAATCCCATGGATATTAAAGGATGAATAAAGAAATCTTACTTTACAAATCTTTGTCCTAGGTAAAATGGATCAACTCCTTGGAAGATACAGTTTGGAAAACTTATGATGGCATAAATAAACACACTGAATTTTCCTGTGTTTATTAAAGAAATTTAGTAAATAATTTAAAATCTTCAAACTCACTAAGCACTAAGTTCAGATTCATTCACTGTTTTTTTTTTCTACTAAACATTTAAGGACTAAATTTCACCAATTGTTTGTAATATCTTCCAGAAAGCATAAGCAGAGAATACTGACTCATTCTTTGAGGCAAATATTACTCTGTAAAGCCAAAATCATTTTTAAAAGTGTTGCCAGAAGAATAAAGATATTTCATGAATATAAAGGTACAGAAATACCTTTAGAAATAGTAAATCAAAAGTAATCATGCTTTTAAAAATTGTAGAACATGACTAAATTTTTTTATTATTAAATGCATTTATATTTAGTTCAACATTCAAAATTTGGTTAATGCAATGTATCACATAAGGAGGATAAAGGAAAACAGTACATGATCATATGACCAGACACACATTTGACACAATCTAAAACTCACTCATGATAAAAACTCACAACAAATTCGCAAAACACTGAAGTCCTGGCAAGATCATCTTGTCAAAAGATACATCATCTAAATTAGAATTGTGTCAAACTGTCACTGCCCGAGATTTCATGATCTTGATAGAGAAAGCCCTGAAAACTTCACCGTAAAGCTGTTGGAACTAAGAAACTCAGGCAAGTTTTGAGATAAAAAGTCTGCACACAAAAAGATTCATTTTCTCACATATATATGACAAAGACATCTGTTCATGAGACAGAAAAAAACCCTACCTTATATATGAAATAAAAATATAGTGAGCTATCTGAAAAAGCCATCAAGAGAACAATTCCATTTATAAAGCTACAAAAAGTATGATACGGAAGAATACGTTTAATAGTAGAGGTGAAAGAACTCTACAACAAAAATTGTAAAACATGGGTAAAAGACGTGGAATATATTATATTTTTCTCTCTTCTATAATATCAGTGGGCCGGAAGAAATAATACCCTGGAAATGCGATGGCATACAAAGCAATCTGTAAACTTAATACAAGTCCTATCAAGACACCAAAGTCATTCTTCACACAATCATAACACTATCTCAAATTAAAATGTTTTTAAACATTAAGGTGATTTTTAAACTTCACATTTGGGACTTTAAAGAAGAAAAGGACTGGCCGGGCGATGGTGGCGCACGCCTTTAATCCCAGCACTCGGGAGGCAGAGGCAGGCAAATCTCTGTGAGTTCGAGACCAGCCTGGTCTACAAGAGCTAGTTCCAGGACAGGCTCCAAAACTACAGAGAAACCCTGTCTCAAAAAACCAAAAAAAAAAAAAGAAGAAGCAAAGGACTTCACTCATGAATTAATCAAGGTCTCAGAGATTTTTTCCCAATATTCTGGCTCTACCGTTTATGTGTTCATATTTTCACCTTCAAACGACTTCTTTAATGAAAGCCAGGGTGAGACAAAAGACAAAAACCTCTACCTTATACATGAAGTAAAAATACTTCCCAATGAGTTGAAACAAGCCACCTTAGATCATATAACCACCATTGGGACAGAGATGCCTGCCATATACTAAATACTTAAGTTGGACTGTCAAATTCATCATTATCAGGGAAAGCGGAATTACAGCTATGATTTGAATATAATTTGTGCCTTCCAAAACCAATGTAAAACTTTGGACTTGGGGGCTAGATAAATGGCTTGATGGTTAAGAGCAGTTGTTGCACAAGGTTGAAGGTCTGAGGTCTAGACCACAACCCACCTAAAACCTAAGCATAGTTCTGTGTATGCCCATGACAGTTTTGGGAGATAGAGGCAAGACCATTAGGAGTTGCTGGCCATCACCCCAGCACTAGGTTCAGTGGGAGACCCTGTCTCAAAGGAAAAAGACTAAGGCTGATAAAACAGAAGACCCAATGTTCTCTGTCATCTCTGAGTCTATGCACATGGTGTATACATCCCTAAATACAGGAACATGTGTGCCACAAATAAGTACATACCACACTGCATGCATACACACTATGCATGCATGCACACACACACACTTCACACACACAAACTCTGGAGTGGCTGGAGAAATGGACTTAGTGAATAAGAGAGTGTGGTGTTTATAGAGAAGACTGTGGTTCAGCTGGCAGCATCCACATTGTGCGGCTCACACACACCTGTATCTCCAACTCCAGGAAGATCCAAAGCCTCTGATCTCTCAGGGGACGAGAATTTAGTGTGCCTGTCCTACCACACACACAGTACACATGATTAAAAATAAGTCTGTTTGAAAATGAAAAGAATGAAGAAAATAAACTTGATCTAGAGGAAGTGTTAGGAGGCAGTGGGAGCTTTAAAGGTATTGGTGGTTCTATTGCTCCACTTTGGTGGGACTGGACTATTACTCATGGTACTGAGTAGATTTTTACTCTTTTGGGCCTGTAGTTACAGCTAATAAGGGTTGTATTTTGCCACTTCCTAACTCTTTTGTTTTCTACCAGGGGCGAGGCCTAAGCTCCTTTCCCACTCTGCATCCTGGTACTTTTCACCCTCTAGACCTTTGACCCAAAATAAACCAAATTTCCTTATAAATTATTCAACCTTAGGTATTTTGTTATAGCAACAGGAAATGAAGACAATTACGAAGATCTCGGCATCAGACTGAATAAAATGTGCCTCTGTGTTTGCAAAGCATTTCCTCTGATTTTCCTTGGTTCTGTGGAAGGGACTGTCTGACAAGCAATAAGGACTGCTGAGAAGAAGAAACAACAGGGTAGGCAATCAATGTGTTTGGCTCCTTAATGGAAGAATACTGTTGAGTCTGGGAAAAGCTCATAGTAGAGGAGGAAAGAAAAGTCACCCTAGAGACTAGTGTTCGATTTGCCAAGGCTTTGTTTCTGGCTGACCTTGCTTCTGAAAAACCAAAGCAGCAGATTTCTATAAAAACTTCCTGAAATACTATATTAAGCTCATGAAGTTTGGCTCCTTACCAATAATGGTATAAAGTGGGGGAGGGGGGAAAAGAAGCAAAGAAACAGAGAAGCTTCATGCTGCCACATAATACTGCATACTGCATTCCTGATTACCATATGAAACTGTTGCCATGGAAATTATGGTGGTGGATGTTGCAAGCTATCACTCAAAGCACAATCTAGACAGTTAAAGGATCCAGAACTGTAAAAAAAAAAGACTTCCTCTTAGCTATCTGACCAGATGAAATCATAAGTCAGGCATCAAAGCAGTGATCAAATGTGCAGAATAAGAGAACTTTGTGTTCTAGAGAAAACAAACATGGATTTTTTTAATATACATAAAGAATGTAATTTACTTACCATGAAATCCTTCCAAATGATTTTGTAATAAACCTTAACAAAAACATTCTTAAAACAAGGCACTTAAAAACAAATTGAAAAGAAAAGTAAAGGGAAGGGTATAGTAAAAAAAAAGCATCTCAAAACTAAATTCACCATGATTTCAGAATTGCTTTACAATGAAAATTTATCATAATTATTATTCTTTTTTAATGAAAACGTATTTTATACAATATGTTCTGATTACAATTTCCCTCTCCCCAGTTCCTCCCATATCCTCCTTATCTCCCCACCTACCCACTAAAATCCACATCTTTCCATTATTTCTATCTCTCATGAAAAAAAGAACAGGCATATAAAAATTATACTAATAAGAAAATAACAAAACAAACCAGAATAGAAGAAAACAAATAGAAAAGGGAGTCAAAGAAAAAACATGAGAAATACATGCAGATAACAGAGATACACATTCACATACACAAAACCCCACACGAACACAAAATCAGAAACCACAATATATAAGCAATAGACCTATAAAACAAAGCAAAACAAAACAAAAACAAAAATGAAGAAGAAAAGAAAAGGCCATACAAAGCACTGTGAGACAAAATCCCCCAAAACTTCAACTGAATTCAGTGTTTGTTGTCTATCAGGACATGGGAGCTCTTAAGTGTGTGTGACTTGTACACCCAGTGAGACTCCATTGGAGACTTCCCTTACAAGTCATTATCGGTTAGAGATAGGTTAGAAATGGAGATTTCTATCTATTTCCCATCTTGGCACCAGAACCTTCCCTGTCCAAGGCATGTGCAGGTCCTATGCATGCTGCTCATTCTCTATTAGGAATCATTTTACTGCTATATTCCTTTATCAGAACAGTAGTAATTGTTTTTTTTTCCCCCAAGTTCATGGTTTATCTAGTCTAGTGATTTTAGTCACCTGGGAAAGTGTCTGGCACAGAGCACACCACATACAATATCACAGTGTAAACATTTCTATCCCAAAAGCAAGCAATAAGGGCACAGCAAGGAAATGTCAGACCAAAACAAGAATGAACGGCAGCTGAGAAAATGCCAAACAGTCTAATTCGGTGTCTGGGATTCTTGGGGCAACTCTGGGCTCCACCAGACTTGCATAGCCTTTGCCCTTACAACTCTGTTGCTTTTGATGCTTATCACTATAGTGGTATATTATTTTTGTTTCAATAAATAAAGCTTGCCTGAAGATCAAAGTGAAAAGCAGCCATCCTAGTCTACCTTACAGCCCAGAGAGTGGTGGCAAACACCTTTAGTCCCAGGAATTGGGAGACAGAGGTAGATGGATCCCTATAAGTTCAAGACCACTCTGGGCTACCCAAGATTGAATCTGTCTAAAAGAGAAACAGGGTTTACACAAAGGTGAGCCTTAATCTCAGCACTAGGGGTGTGGATAACAGAACGATATGGCTGAGCAGAGAGGGGAATATAAAGGGAAGAGACAGGAACTCAGTGGAGTGTGAGGTTGGTGGAGAACATTGCAGGACTGCCCCTTTGTCTGACCCTTGGTAGAGGTAAGTTCTCTCTAGTGGGTTGGCTGCTTTGCTTCTTTGATCTTCAGCTTGAACCCCAAATCAGTCTCTTGGTTTTTATTATTTGTGTTGCATATCACCTTTCTTTTGGAGTGGTTCCACTAGAATTTGTGTGTGTGTGTGTGTGTGTGCTCCTTTTTGTTTTGTTTTGCTTTGTTTTGAAGACATGGTTTCTCTGTAGCTTTGGAGCCTGCCCTGGAACTAGCTCTTGAAGACCAGGCCGGGCTTCAACTCACAGAGATCCTCCAGCCTCTGCCTCTCTAGTGCTGGGATTAAAGGTATGTGCCACCCTCGCCTGGCAAATGAACCATATCTCTGACATGTCAAATATGCTGACTTCTCCACTGCAACTTAAGCTGCATGCTAATAGTTGCACGTGGTTTTCTCTTGGGACTTATTTGCTGGAAATCCAAATTCGTTCTGCACTGCATGGCTTCAGTGGCTCTCTATACACAAGCCTCCACTGCATCTTCACTCTTGCATCTTGCATTCTTGAAGCTCTGCTGCCTGCTCAAGCTGTAGCCTAGCTGTTTTCTTCAGCAGCTGTGGTGGACTCCATGGACCTACCTGACTAAACTCGGGGAATACTGCAGGGAGGCCCCTGGGTTTCATGACGTGTGAGGTGCTGCCCTCATGTCATCTTTCCTTCTTGTTTATGCAGTCTGGGTTTGCCTTAATGTCACCAATCACTCTAATAATTATAGACACTTTGTCTGTGTTTACCCTGCCTTCACCTATAATTGCTATGTGCACATTTTCCATGCATTCGCCACTTTCTTCTCTTTCTCTAAATCTTGGAAAATTCAGTGATCCTTAACTACACCCCATCCTAAATATTACGGCATACTAAAATTTCCTCCATCGAGCAAATTATTTTATTACTTTCAAGTTAGGTTTAGTCAGGCTTCCGTATAGTTAGAATGCAGTGAGGGTCTTTGCTAGAATGAAGCATGAAAGCCTCAAGCCCAATCCCAAGAGAGTCCTTGTTCTCTGAAACTTCAGGAGATAGGCCCTCACTGCCCCCGTTTCTATCAGCACTGTGGTCTTCACACTCCCATCAGAATGATCCATTAAGCTCTGCTTATGACATTTCAGGGTCCTGGCCCATAACGAGAAACCCATATGCTCTGGAAAACAACTGTCAAAGGCTTGAGCACCTTGTGGCCAAGTTCATCATAAGTAGCAATAAGAGTATAGCTGCCGTTTCTGTATTAGCAGCTTTTCACATTGCTTTAATAGAATACTTGATAAAAACAAATATAGGGAAATGGGGTTTATTTGGGCTCACTTCTGGGGTGGGAAGGTGGAAAGATCCATCCACAGCAGGAGCTTGCCACCAAGCTTGCTCCATTACCAAAGATGAGGAAGTAGGAATAGAGCAGGAAGGGACAAGGCTATAAACCTCTAGCTCTTCCCTCCGGGAAGGCTCACTTGATCCAGTTGGTGCCCACCTCTTTAAGGTCCTACAGCTCCCCCAAAACATTGTAAGCAGTGGGGGTGGATATCATACATATGAGCCTGTTGGGGGAATTTTATTTTACATCTATGTATAATATCTGTATCATGTGATATTATTTTTGAGGTACCTCTGATAGTATTTGCCACAACCAGAGTTGGTGTTTTCTTGCTGGGCCATTGCCAGCAGTTTTTATGTTTTATTATTTTATTTTTATTTTCATTGCAATGGTCATTCTAAAGTAATGTGGTATCTCCTTGTGTTTTGATATTCATTTTCTTATGTTAGAAATTTTGACATATTTATTGTTCAATTGCACATTTTTTAAAGTATTTGGCCTGCTTCCTACCTTTAATACATTTTTTTGTGCTCCTTAAATATTTTGGATGTTGATCCTGAATTGTTTGAATATTTTATCCCATGTTGTAGGTTGTATATTCACTCTTTAATTACTACCTTTTTAGAAGCATCCTAGATTGAAATACTCCTGTCTATCAAATTTTGCTTTTATATCTGTATTTTTGGAGTCTTATCCAGGTGGTTATTAAGTCTCCCATTATTATTGTACTATAGCTCATGCATCTGTGAGAGCCTAGCAGAGTCCGTTTGATAACAACCAGTGCCCTGACATTCAGTGACATGGACTTGTAAGCACTACACCCTCATTTTGATTACTCAGTCATTATGTAGTTAGGGTCTTTGCCTTTCCCTACAATTTGTCTTGCACTCTCACGTGTCTATGTCTAGTTATGTCTACTGGCTTTATATTTTACCTTGTTGAAATATCACAATCCATCTTTTCACCTTAAACTGTCTGTAATCTTGACTTTCAATGGAGAATTTTGTCTACTTATGTTCAAGATTGTAGTAGTTGATAATGTAATTATAATGTGTCAGTAATTATCTTCTACTTGATTTGAAAACTCTTTTTTTCTTCCCTCTTTTATCTTAATGGTTTTCTGTACTAATAGTGTCTCTTTCTAGGTGTCATCTGTGAAACTGTTTTATTACAGGTGGGATTAATATGCCTTGTGCTTTCATGATGATTCCTTTCTTATTTTGGAATATATTTCACTTTTTAGCATCTTCTGGTAGAAGGTTTGGTGGTCATAAATCCTTCAGGTGTTTCTAGTCCTGGAAGGATTTTGCATTTGTACCATAAGGACAGCCTTGCTGGATAAAGCAATCTTGTCATACAGTTATTTTCTTTCAGGATCTGGAATATGTCACTGTATTCCCTCTGGGCTCATAATGGCTTTTGTATGCCAGAAAAACAAACAAACAAAACTGTTCTTACTTTAAGAAATACCCTTCAATGTGACTCTCCTTTTTTTTTTTTTTCAGATTTTAAAATACTCTGGAAAGGGAGACTGCACTTTCATTTCCTGGATGCCCAGACCCAAATAATCACACAGAAACTATATTAATTAACCCATTTACATCTTAAATTAACCCATTTCTATTGGTCTATGTATTGCCATGTAGCCATAATGTTACCTCATTTTCTACATGTCTTGTTACCTCAGTTGGCATCTCCTTGGCTCTGCCTATTATACATATTTATATATATAATATATAAATTTTTCAGATTTCCTGCCTGGCTTTGCTCTGCTAAGCCATTGACCAAAACAGCTTTATTCATCAACCAATAAAAGGAATGCATATACAGAAGCACATCCAACATCGATTCTTTGTCTTCTGCTTTAGACAGTTCAACAGATACACCATTGTAAAGATCTTTTCAGATGAGAACGTTTGTCCTAAAGAAGTCCTACACATGCATGCCTTATGGTAGTTAGGCAACACTGTCTGCTATTAGCTTACTGAGCAGGTTTTCTGTTCTCTGTCTCTTTTCACTGTAGACTTTTCAAAAGCACAGACTGCTGTTAATATGGTACTCTACATTAACTGAATGCTATATGCTTTTTTTAAAAAAAACTGAGATCATTCAATGGACTGTGTTCTCAGAGATTCTTCATTCAACTTGATCTCATCCATTGTTTGACTTATTAAACACTTCACGTGTGGCTTTTAAAAATGTCGGCTGAATTTCTCATTCATATTCTGTATAACTGGAGGTTTCTCTCCTGCCTGCCAGTTCCCGAATAACCACTCTGAGGCTTAATATTAAATACAAGCTGTTAGGCCTATTAGCACAGGCTTATTATTAATTATCTCTTACAACTTAAATTAACCCATTTTTATTATTCTATATTTTTTCATGAGGCTCATGGATTGTTACCTCACATATTGCTTCCCCCATGGCTACTGGCATCTCTCCGACTCCTACTTTCTTCTTTTATCTTTGCTTGGATTTCCCACTTGGCTCTGTTCTGCCTGGCAATTGGCCAAATAAATTTCTTCATTACCATTGGTAATAAATCATATTCATAGTACACAGAGGGGCATCCCACATCATCTCCCCTTTTTTTGCCTAATCAAAAAGCATGGTTTTCATTTTAACATAGTAAAATTGCAAATAACAAAACAGTTATCAAGCAAGAATTATAGTTACAATATTTAGTCTATTGTATTTTGCAAAATATTCTATCATCAATCCTATATTTGTGAGTCTAAAGTTTCATATCTAATTTATCTTTTTTGATAACTAGGGAAAACTGTAATTATAACTATCGAGTCTTTAATTCCATAAAAGATCTCAGAATAATATTACCTGAGTAACCGGGAAGTACATTGTAAGCAATTTTCGAAACTCTAGAAATGACATAGATATCAGGTTGCTTGGATAGTCACCCAAGTTCTTCTGTAACATTGGGGCTTCCATCTTCAGCCTACAGGCCTAGAGTATCTGGCAGATTTCTCAGGAAAGCAGGAAAGCTATAACTATCTAGTCTTCAACTCCATCAAAGAAGCCCAAAAGATATAATACTACCTAAATAAGCTGGAAGGACATTGTAAGCAACTTCTAAAACTCTAGAAATGACAGAGACATCTGGCTTACTGGACAGTCATCCAACATTCTTCTTTAATGTTGAGACCTCTATCTACAGCCTACAGGCCTAGAGTGTCTGGCAGATGTTTCAGAAAAACAATAATCTGAAGGACTAACCCACCTATTTTTGGAAAATTTGTCATGTACTCTCTTCTGTGTCCTGTAGAATGTCTGGCAGCTTCTTCTGTGAAGCAGGAACCCTAAAGGATGGTCTCACCTTGTTTTGGCAAGTTCCACAGTCATTTTTCTGTGGTTCATATATGTCCAGTTTAAACAAGATGTTGTCAAGCAATCCAGGCAAGATCAGCTTCTTATCCAAATGGCTAGCCTTGCCACACTAAAAACAAACTCCATAAGGAGCTTCTATGTCCATGATCCTCTTGAAGTAATTGGTGCTGCCAGGAGCAGTGTCTCTCACTGTTGAGAAAAGTCTAAGTTCTTAAAATATGTTAAATGCCATATTCTTTAGGTCTTTGAAATGTTTGAAGATTACCTATTGTTTTAAAATATATTTCTGCATATTTAGAAAACCTACCTGATTATAAGTTTGACTATTTTAGATGACTATTACTTTGCAATTTTAGCTATACATAACATTTCAAATGAGCTGCATAAACATAATACCTTAAACAAGGGTAGAAATACACATAGTATAACAAAATTGACCTTAAATGTATATCAATAAACCAAAATACATATCAAGATAAGGTATTTTGATATTAAAAGTTGTTTTTTGAATTAAAGTAGATTCAATAATCTACATGTTTTTATCATTTCAATATTATATTCCCCCTTTTTCTTTACAAAGAGATTGACTTTGACCATTGGCCATCTATAATTAAGCCTCTTTAGATGAAAAGAAACATTTATTAACAATATTTTGGGATTTGGGGGCATAGTTTTCTTTACTACTTCCTAATTCCTGCTGACTGGGAGTGCTGGCAATCTTATGGGAATCCTGAGAAAATTTAGAATTATGGTTAAATCTTGGCTGTAGTAGTCTGTGAGGCTGCATTATCTCAGACAGTTGCCTTGAAGCTGTTCTGGATGTTGGATCACCTGGGCCATTGCTCCTATGAAGATCTCTCAGGGGGGTCTTACTTGATTAAACTAATATTAGCCTGGAAGGAATCCACAGCTTCTCATCTTCTGTGGAAACAAATGCACAACCTCTTTTCCAAAGCAATACATCCTTAGATCCAAATTTTGAAGTCAATATACCTTTATGTGGCTTTTGATTAGCAGCCCCCACAATCAAATGTCTCTCTGAAGTTAGCTTATTAACATTCAAAAATTCAGAGAAAAACAATAGTATACATAATCTAGACTCTGTATTTTCCATCTTTACATGGCTTATAATTTTTATCATTCTATTTCCTGTTTAAGAACCTCAGTTTATTATATTTAAGTTATTCTTTTAATCCATGACTCTGTCTATCCTTTATCCTTTCTTTCCAAAGCCTATGCATATTTATCAAATACATTATGACCCATTTAAAAGCTTTTTTGTCTGAATCTGTCTTTATTGTGTATCTGTAATCGTTTCTGGAAGCAGAATTTTGGTGGTGGTGGTGGTGGTGGTGGTGGTGGTGGTGGTGGTGGTGGTGGTTATTTACTTTTTAAAAAACGATCTTTTCTCATTTTACATAACAATCCCAGTTCCCACTCCCTCCCCCTCCCACTTTCCCTACCTTTCTCCCACCCCATCCCCCATCTACTCTTCAGAGGGGATAAGGCCTCCCAAGTGAGTCAACAAAGTCTGACAAATCACTTTGAGGCAGGATCAAGGAGTTTTTAAATTGTTAAGTGGGAATGCTGCTGCTTTGGCTGCTGAGTCCAATCCGCTTCGCTTTCCAACATAGTGGAGGTATGTTCATTGTCCGCTCTTAGAGCCATGCTTACTGCCCCAACTCTAGGGACTCAGAGGTTCCAGGCCACCATCAGACAGCTTGTAAAACACTGCACAAAAACCTCATTCAAGTGTTCCATAGTGGAACCTCTTGAAAAAGCCGTCCTACTGACAACACAAACCAGGAAGCAGTATCTGAAAACATGTGGCTACCAAGAAGCTGCACTTGACTCCTGTTTTTGTAGGTCTAGACACTTTGTTTTGTTTTAAGCTTTTTTATGTCTTACATAGATCCATGACTCTCCTGCCCACCAATTCCTAAATAACCACTCTGAAGATTAATAATATTAATTACAAGCTGTTTGAACTATTAGCTCAGGCTTATTTTTAACTATTTCTTCTTACAACGTAAAGTAACCCATTTTTATTATTCTATATTTTACCATGAGGCACATGACTTGTTACCTCCTTGCTTCCTAGGTGGCTGCTGCTGTCTCTCTTACTCCACCTTATTTCTACCTTTAACTTTGCTTAAATTTCCCATCTGGCTCTATTCTGCCAGGCTATTGACCAAATCAACTTCTTTATTAACCAGTGGTAATAACACATGTTCACAGCATTCCACACTAACTCTGCAATGCCTTTTTGATTTCTTTTGAGATTATTATATTATTTTGAGTCTCATTGACCTCTTTAAATAATGATCTCTTACATTTATTTTTAGGGATTTTATCCACTTTGATAGCTTTGGATTCTACTGATGAGTTGATGAGTGCTCTTATTCTGTGGGCATCATACTGTTGTGCATTTTTCATGTTTCGTTGAAGAAGGATTTGCTGAGACTTGCGTATCTATTATATCAGATCTCTGTTGCCTTATTTATTAAGTGACCTTATAATACATTGTTTCTCCTGAAATTGTATCTTAAGGTTTCAGCTTTGTATTTAATATTGGCTGTAGTGATAGCTGACAGTCTAGCTCTCCCTATATCTTCTCTCACTCTAATAAGCCTGGACCCAGTATATGCTGGGGCAGAGCTGGAGTTAGGCCATGGAACAGTAAGGACACTGTAGTAGTTCAGCAGGTATTGTATTGTGACAGCTCATGATGTCCTGTTCCAAAAAGGTGTGTCATATTCCCTAGTAAGCAATTAGAGATTACTCAGGTACCCTTCACTGTAGCCTTGTTTCTAACAAGGCCCTTCAAATTGGCAGTAGTGAGGGTTCTGAGGTATGTGATGTCCAAATCAGCCAGCATGGACCCAGATAGAATTGCCCACCACTACCTTGGTGATCTGCCAGATAGCAACTCCTTATCCACAGATTACAAGCATATCAAAATTGATGTGATGCCTCTCTGCCACTCACAACAATTCTGTGCATGATATGCTTCTCCAGGTGTGGAGAAGGGCAGTGGAAACAACTGTACACAGGGTGATGTGGAAACTGTTGTTCCTTTCTGTGGTGACAGTGCCTGCCAGGACCAAGATCATGACTCATCTCAATAATCAATCTGCAAGCAGGGAAGTAGAGAAACAAGGCTCTCCTCCTGTTCTCTACCCCCACCCAAGTCCTCCTCTGCTTCTGTTCAGAAAAGAGCAGGCCGCCCATGGGTGTCAACAAAGCATGTTATATCAAGATAATGTAGGACTAGTACCTCCCCTGGAATTAAGGCTGGACAAAGCAGTCCAGAATGAGGAATAGGTTCCCAAAAGTCAGCCAAAGTATTAGAAACAGGCCCTGCTTCCAAAACTGGGAGTCCCACAAATAGAACAAGCTACACAACTGTTACATATATGTAGAGGACCTAAATCAGCAGGCTCCCTGGCTGGGTTCAGAATCAGTGAGCTCCTGTGAGCCAAGATTAGTTGTTTCTGTGGGTTTCTTCGTGATGTCTTAGAGCCCTCTGGATCTGGCTCAAACAATCCTTCCTCCATTTCTTCAGTAGCTTTCCCCAAACTCAGCCTAATATTTGCCTGTGAGTCTCTGCATCTGCTTCCATCATTACTGGATGAAGGCTCTCTGATGACAATCGGGTTAGATGCCAAATTATGAGTATAACAGAATATTACTAGGCATCATTATATTGACTTTTTTTCTCCAATGTTTGGTTCTATTCTAGGTCTCTGGGACATCCAGCCTCTGGATTCTGGACTCCAGACAGTGTCAGGGATGGGCTCATACTCTTTGGTTGGCCACCCTATAATCTCTGTGCCTACCCTTCCCCCAATACATACCAAAGGCAGGACAAATTATAAATTGAAGGTTATATGTCTGGGTTTGCGTCCTAATTCTTTCAGGAAATCTTACCTGGTCACACACTTCTTGAATATTGGGAGCAGTTTACAGCACAGCTTTCCTGGTGACAACGCCAGTTCCATGGAGTGTAGTAAACCAAGCAGGCTTTGGCCATTCCCTACACTGTGTCAAGTTGTAGTGTGACAGCTATACCCTGATGCCAGCATACTGGAATGTCAGCAGAGCACCAGTGACAGAAAAAAATGCATGGGTTTCGGATCCCTAAAAAAGGTAAATTGAGAGACCAGCTTTTTCTTTTTCTTTTCTCTTTTTTTTCCAGAATGTGAAATCTTTTCCAAAGCAAGGGCACAAGCAGAAGCTTTCAGACTCCAGTACAAGTGGCTGTATGAGCCTGTCGAATTGCTTGTTTCCTAGTAGTCAGGACAGACAGCATCTATACTGCTGGCTGGGTTCCTTGTTTATATGTAAGCCTGTGGGGACTGCTAATCTTTCCAGTAGCCAGAACAGGCAGCATCTGTAGTGTTGGCTTGGATTTTTGTTTACCCTTAGCCCTGTGAAGGGAAAACGCCTCCTCCCCAGCTGTGCTCCAGGCTTGCAGATGCCATATTTCTCTTACCATGCTGCTGTCTGTCTCAAGATCTGACCAGGTTCCAGTCTGTTGTAGATTTTATGTTCTCTCAGTCATTGATCCCTTTCGATTTAGTTCGTCCTTGGAGAAGAGGAAGTGATAGCTAGGCATCTTTGTTCAATCATAGTGAATCTCAATATTAATTCACTTTGTTGAATTTATTTTTTGAGAGAGCCCCACTATGTTACCCTGGAACTCACTGAACTGAAAGACCAGGCTGACCTCTAACTCACAGATTGCCTACCTCTGCCTCTCACATGCTTGTATTAAAAGCATGTGCCACCACACTGGGCCCCTACTTATCTCTTCTAAATAAAATTCGCAATTTATTTTACTTTGTGGATATTCTTTGTTTGGTTTTGTTTCTGTATAGTTGAGTCTTCCCTCCAATTTGTAGTCGATGATAAATGTTCAGTTTAATGCTAAACTCATGTCTTGGTCTGTGATATTTATTCTACAATTTGTGTCTTGGGTTCACTGAGTTTTAAGAGACGTAGAAGTCTCTTTAATATGAAGGAAACAGTGAGACAAACTTCTGGGTAGTTTGTACCAGGGCTACTGACTTGAGTCTCAAAGGTCCATTCCCATCCAAATTATTACAATTTGAGACCTGTGTCCTCATTCTTTATACTCTATACTGGGAGAAACCATCTCTGTTTTTCTTTGTCTGGTCCAGTGAAGGCATTGTTATATGCAGAACTCAAAGTGGCTGGTTATTGTCTCTTGCCCCAGGGTCCCACAATACACATATCAAAGGTTACTTTCTTTAGAAAAACTTTCTTTGTCAACAGTAGCCTCTATCATGGATGCTGAGTTGTAAACTTTTTTCCTCATTCAGATCTAGTTGTCTTTCTTATGAAACTTAATACTAGTCTCTGGGCATATTGTTTCATCTGCTGTAGTGTGATCATGGATTTATTAAAATGGCTTTTAAACCATTTTAAGGTCTGAGCAAAAGAGGAACCAATAGAAGGTTCTGCCATCATGAATTAGAAATATTTATCATGATGTTTTTTCCCCCAGAGACATGAATAAAATTACAATTGCAGATCTTATCTTAAAATAATAATATTCATTGATAGGAATCAGAATCAGAAATAAGACTCTTGTGACTATAATACAGTTACCATATAAGATTTGTAGGTTGGATGATATATAAAAATTAGAATGTGATAGTATATAATTGTGCAGCTATAATGTCCTCATTAAGAATGTCATTATGTGATAGTGGGTAGACAGACACTCAAGTTCCGATGCTTTTCTTTGCCAGCCCAATGCTACTACCATATCCTATATGTCTAGGCTTCTGTGTCCCAGTGAAATTACATTATTCTTCATGTACTATCTATTGACCATGATACTCAGCACACACAGTAAGACCCTTAAAATGACTCAGCAGTGTAAGTGTTATTTCTCGTCAGTGTGTGGGGGTATTGAGACTCAGTAAAGTTCTTCACACTCACAGAACTAATTATAGTCAAATTCTGAATTTGCATGTTCAACATTGGCCCATCTAAAGTCAAACACTGTTTATTCTGATCTTTAGTGGGTCTACAGATTTTAACACAGATTTGACCAATGCGGCTGTTCTCTCTTCTCTAACAGATATTTATTTCTTCCTTATCTGAGGATGAACCTAAGAGACTGCTGTTTTTACAGAAAAAAAATTATGTGTGGAAATCTCATATTGTTCAGACAAATATGCTGTCTTAAAAACAGTAGAGAAGTTTGATTCTTTAGAAATCAATATATGATTTCTTCACAGTTGTCTTGATCTTGTTGGTGATCCTCTTTGATAAGCTAGTTTATAGGAAGTTTTACAGGAGTGAATGCCAAGATTTGCTAGTTTCTCCATTAGGTTGAGAGAGGATGCAGCAGCAAGAAGTTTATTACAGCATGCAGAGTCTGAGAACTCTGGAAGGCACTCGGGGGCTCTTTCTTCAGATCAAGTGAAATCGATGTGTAAGACAATCCTATTTTAGGTATCCAGGATAATGGGAGCTCCTGCTGACACTGCAGATACATTCATCCCTGCATGTCTTGACATCCTAAGAGCGATGACTTGAGAACCAATGCTTTACGGCAGTGGTAGGCATTCACAAAGTGTTCACTGAACTAAGGGGCAATCATTACCAATTGAACTCTTGAACTGTCATAAGAGATGGTCTGAACTTCTACTGGACTTTAAGCATGTGCTAAAAATGAGAAAGGCATTCATTAGGAGTCAGATTGTGATTGTTAGTCTATCAGTAGCACTTCAGCTAAAGGTACTACAGAGATACGTATATGGCCTTTGTTGCAGGAATGGTTAGATAGCAAATTTATTAAAATGAGCTTTTAAGTACCACTTGTGGTCAATGTACTCTGCTGTTTAAAACTTGAGTAATGCTCAGTTTAGGAAGCCTTATTTTGCCATCTTCTGAGAAGTCTTGTGTACCATTGTATATTTTTCCCCAAATGTGTAAAATAACTTTAATTGTTTAAAAAGCTATTTAAGTATTTCCCTTACAAGTATGTTTATAAAGAGTAGGGATTTTAATACAAAATTTCAACTGTCACTAAATAATCATCCCAGACACTGTAATAGACAATGGTGTAAATTATGATGTCTCTAACTATTAGGTCTCTTGTTCGTGTATTTAAAAATATGCCTTTTTTCTATACTTAATCCTCTATGGTACTATTATTTCCTCAATCACACAAAGCAGAATGGTATTCATTGACAATTAGAAATCTACTCCATTAAAGAGAAACATTTCAAAACAGACAAAAGTACTGTGAGATTAAATAATTTATTACTGTTGCTAGGATGAACACATATACTTAATACTCAATTTTATGTGGAACTTTAAAAAAATAGTTTTAATACAGTATCAAAATTTACAGAAGTATTTTGTCAAAAGACCAGTGTCCTTTGTATCTGCTACTGCAGGCTCTGCTGCAAGCACAAAACTTGTTTAAATGTCTTCTGATTGTAGGAGGACAGCAATCGAGGGATGCCTCTATGAGGGAAGGTGTACACAGAGCAAACAATTTTCTCTTAGACACTAAACAAATAACATTTTAAAGGAAGAGTCTTAAATTATAACCATTATGGTAATTGGAAATATCCTTCTATA
Source organism: Chionomys nivalis (assembly GCF_950005125.1). Taxonomy (NCBI): domain Eukaryota; kingdom Metazoa; phylum Chordata; class Mammalia; order Rodentia; family Cricetidae; genus Chionomys; species Chionomys nivalis. The sequence goes on along the minus strand of NC_080091.1, from coordinate 15,347,626 downwards.
GTAAATGAATTTGTATGTATTTTCAGAAAAAATATTTTAGAAAAGTATTTCAGAGGACAGTTATTAAAATCATAATTATACTTTTTACTACAACAAAATTCTTTCTCATCCCCCTGCCAATAACCATTAATATAGTATACAATAAGACCATCTAAAAATAACAAAGAATTTTGACTGAATCAAATCATAAGTCATAAGATACCCAGGAATTGTTGCATCCCTACTTTTATAATCTTAAACTATAGTAAAAACAGCATTCTGTCACAGGCCTCTTGCACATCCATACAAGAAACTATCATTGCGTTTAGATAAACACAAAATATCTATCACAGCATTTCCAGTACACACATTCTAATATTATATATGTATACCAAAAATAAGAAAACTAAGCAAAGCTAGCACAGCTCAAGCGATCTGAACCGGAGCTTTTAGCCTCAATAATGGACATGCGTTAATTTCATAAAACATTAGATAGCTGCAGTAAATAGGCAAAGAAAGCTTTTGTTTCATAAGTTCAGTGCAATATTTTAAATTTTACATAAAGTTTATTAAATATACAGCAAGTCTAGAAACTAAATTGTAGAAATAGACAATCTCACAACTCGAAACACTTAGAAAAATTACATTTGTTTTGTTGTTAGTTGACATTGGTATGCTGAATATATATGAAGGGTGGTGTGTCCCTAAGACCTGCCTCTATAAACAACCCATCAAAATTAGAATATCTACTCTGACCAGTTGAAAAAATGATACTCTCTGATAAGCACTCTAAAATTCCTACTACCTTTCTAGCTGGTAAAATAATTTGTGATATTTTAGCACCTCAAAGTTCAAAACAGAAATCAAATATTATCTTGCATCCAACTAATTATGCATTAGGAAGCAAACTTCCTCAATCAAAATACAAGAGGGAGCTTCCCAACCTAGTCTCGTATGCTGGAAAATACCTCTTCCACACAGTACAAAAGTCCCCCGCTATTAGATACAATAAACCACCTCTATCAAAGCCATGGAGGCGCTACTGGACTCATCCAACCATGCAGACTACCCAATGTGTCAATCATAGATATGGAGAGCTGAAAACATTTCAGTTGTCATGAAAATATTGATATGAAAACAATGGTTTTCTGAAGCTACCTTGAGACTGCTGTGAACACTAAAGTGAGGAGTATAGCACGTATTAGCTTTATGAGGGAAGTTGCACTGAAGGGTTTAGAGGGAAGATATGTGCAATGTACAATCACTCCATGTGATGCCATGAGTCCCATTTTGTAGGAACCGATGTTTTTCTCTTTTTCTTCTTTTCTTTATTTTCTGGTAGTGATGATTTCATGTTTGAAGGAAGTGCTTCTCACATGGGCCCTTTGTACTGGTTTCCTGACAAATGTTGCCTAATTCCAGGACATGAGCCTGCAGCATCTCCAAGTTTCCTCCACACAACCTTAAAAGAAAAAAAAAGAAAGAAATAAGCATCTTATGTGCTGTATTACAGAAACAGATGCATGAGTTTCAGGGGGACTGGGAGAGGACCAAAGATAGGTGCAAAGACAAGACAAACTCTACACGAATGGGTTCAAACACAAAGTAAAGCATGGTGATGAGAGTTTCTAGAACACTAGGACTTTTCTAGAACTGGGATTCTATACCTCACCCGCCGGCATCCAGAGCTAATATTATAGAGACTTGACATCTCCCCCTGCTATCTGAGTGGTCCTCAACTTTCTGGCTTAGCAATAATTCCCACCTGCAGAAGTTTTGAGGACACTGGCAGAGAAGAGCACTGGTATCTGTATTTTTATTTAAAGTTCCCAAAGTGATTTAAATATGCATATAGAATAAAGAGCCCTTGGTTAAAAGAGCAGACTGGTTCCTCTAGCACATATCTATAACAGAAGATACAAAATGTCTAATTCATTTAGAAAAGAGAATTTGCATTCTTGAGCCACATTAAGTCTTAATATTCTAATTTTGGTTTTCTGATTTTTGCAGAGGAGTATATGTGGTTGTCATGAATTTCAAGTAACAAGCTACTGGGGAATTTGCTCATTTCCAGAACAGAAAGCAACTAAACATGGTGTTAAGGAAATTCAGAAATGACTGAAAGAAATACAATTCCAACCTGTTAAAACATGGGCCATTTTTAATAGATATTAGAAAATGGGTAATATTAAGAATAACATGAGTATTAAATTATTGAGGTCAACAAAAATTCCAATAGAAAAGTAGTAACTGTAATAAGCAGATGCATGTATACACACAGTGTGCATATAATACCGTAATACCTAGACTATTCACTGTGAGGACTGTGTTTAACCTGATGAATTTCACACAAATTTATGGTGCTCTAGTATGAACACAAAGCCAGTAGTTCATTAGCAACAGAGAGACTATCTCTTTTTATTTTGCTTTCAATTAGAAGTAGATTCACTAGGGACAATGATTACCATCTACAGTGATACACGGAGACTTCTGATTTTCTTCGTTTCCAAGACAGTGGGATTAAGAGAGTCACCACTGCATAGGGAAACAGCATATTACCCTTAAAGGGTAATTTTGGATATCGCCTTTAAATACAGGGAATAGAATTTTATAGCAATGGACAGCTTCAGCCATACACAGGAAGCCAAGAAAGTCTCAAAAGATGTCATGCATTTACCCTATTCAGCCCATAAATAGAATCAATTCTACCCAGAATGTTTGAATATCTGATTTGGAAGCAAGGGATCTATCTGAAGACCATAGAATAACTGCTTATGTAAGAACACTGGCTGTTGCAACTTAAAAGTGAAACTCTTCTTTAGTTACTGAATTGTGGAACAAATGGGCCACACCCAGGTATTACAATGAGAGAAAGGAAACTCCTAACGAAGACAGAACTCTGGAATAAAGCAATGACACTAAGGGGGTACTACATTGATGAGAAACAGAACAGGGCTGTACACAGAGTGGGACTGAGATGACCAAGTATTTCAGTTGTCATTGGAAGATTTCAGACAGGCCTAAGATGACAAGATTACTAAAGATGATAGTTACAGTTCTCAGATGGCAGTATGTTTATGCTTAGAAGCGAACCAACTAACTGTTCATTAAACAGTGTGATAGTATGTGAATAAGAGTCTTTTTGGTAAGCTGATGTCTAGGAGGAATATCAGAAACTGACAAAATTACCATTACCTTGAGTTTTTTCAGAAACTTATTAAGTTTATAATATCACACACAATTCTGTGACATTATAAGATTTGTAAATCCTAAAATATGAAGTCTAATCTTTGTTACCTACTTTCCAGAAAGATTATTTATGAAACTGCCTTATAATTTTCTTTCCTTATTACCTACACTTTGATTATTCTCCAGTACTTACTGTGTGCTTTTGGTGACCATGTGATTTTTTGTTGTTGCTGTTGCTTTGAGACAGGGTTTCTCTGTGTAACAGCTGAGGGCTATGCAATTTATAATGGTGCTATTTAAAATTGTTTCTAAGTGAGTGTTTACGAACCAGAGCTAAGGTTTGGTTTTCATTTTCTTTTTGTAATATAGGGACAAATTACAAACATGGACAATTAGAAAAAGAGACCTGAGAGGAACTATAAAATTAAATAAGATGGGTGAATTGAGTTTATAATGTTGTACAATTAAAAGATCATGAGAATATAGTGTCCTTTTAAGGCAAACAAAAAGATCAACAAAAAGAAATCATCATCCCAAAACATGTTCAGGAAGTTTTCTTTATGGTGAGAGTTAAAAACAGCTGCTCCTCAAAGGAGACCTGGCTAAAACATTGACCTGTAAATTTATAGGATAAATTAAACGGTCAAATGGAATGATCTTAAACAAAGTTCCCTAGTCACTTTGAGCAAGTAGCTTTGTTTTGGGATCTTAATCCCTTCAAATGTATAATGTGAGTGTTGGGGCTCTTGGCCAAGGTGATACATCCAAATAACCTGTAACTGGTGTTAAATAGAGAAATCCAATTAGGGAGCTCCCCACACTTCTAAGACGCCACCAGAGGATGGTTTGTGTGCTTCTCTCCCAGTACTAAAGTACCTATAAACTGAATTTTACTTCCATTTTAACAGTAAATAAATGAGAAGCAATAAGATCCCTAGGCTTATGTCTCAAAGCTATAAATTTATAGGATAAATGTTCAAATGGAAAGATCTTAAGCACAAGTTGAAAAGCTACAGCGGGTGAACAGTAGTATATTTAGGAAATGATATGTAGAACCATGATCATTTAAAACCAAACAACAGATATGTAGCAATGAAAAGTGCTTGGAAAAGATTGCAAAATGAAAGCAGCCACAATGCAGGCAAGCAAGAGGTTTGAAATTTCTCACCTCAGCACATATAAAATGCCCATGGGACTTAGAGATCATTTACTGGATTCCAGAAATATCATGAGGTGGTGAACCAGATTGGAGAATATATGAACTCAATACATGTAAAGCTAAAAGGGATTTCTAAACAAGTTTGCTATTCTAGGATACAAGCCTAAAATGTGAGGATAAAAACACAATGCAACAACACAAAGTCAATTAAAATTAAGGCTCAAGCACGGCTTGTTATATTTAACAAATGCATTGTTCTATAATAATTCATTTACCTCTTCAAAGTTGCATGACTGTATTCTTGATTAAATATTATTATTTATTATTAAATATTAAATATTACATTGTCAAGTTTTAACTAATTTCTCTAACTTTGTGGATAGATTTTTATTCATCTATCCCATTGGTGCACCTATTTTTCCTTACCAGTGTCGAAGTTTGAGTTGGCTACGAAACATGAAGACAATACTTAGTATGATATGAAGGGTGCATATCTCATCTATGAACCAAGTAAATATTAGCTAGAAAAGTAATTGGTTTGAGGGGTTATTCATCATAAGTTTTTCTTCCTTTTAAAATGTCTTAAATTCAATAGCTAAAAATGTTCAAAGGTCATTCTGGAATGCAGAACTGACTGATCATTTCTGATCACACCCAGGGCTTTTCATGTAGTGGGCAAGCACTATATTGCCGAACCCACTGATCTTGGTGTTTTTCAGCATGACTGTATGAATATCCTTGCAATAAAACAAACTGAAAATAAAAACAAGGGCAATTGTTTTATTTTCATGTAAAAAAATGTATAGACATTTGGCCAGCAATTTTCAAAGTAGATATTCTTAAAGGAATAATTGAACTGTGATAAGGCTGTAACACAGAATACACAATCAAGCACATCAGACTTACATTGCACATTTCTCTGACTATAGCTTTTTCTGTCTCACTAAGGTCATGGTCATACTCTTTACCCTGTTGACGGTCTATAGTTTCCTGAACATCCAAGACCTGGATTTATTGAAAAAGAAAAGCAAATTTCACATGGGGAAAATCTGTCAGTTTATGATAACACCATCAAGGACCTCAGCTTTGTCAAATCTTAAGTTTTCTCCCATATCAGAATAGGTTCATATATGGCAAAATCTAGTTTTTTAATCTGAAACCTGGAATGCATTCTTTTGATTTATTTCAAGTGGCTCTTCAAAGCAATCTATTATATCACTTATAGTCAATTGAATTCATTAATGTCTAAAATAATTAGGTGCAGTTAATTTAGTCATTAAGATATCTAGTAGTGTGAGTCATTTAGGGTATAGTCAATAACTCTTGCTCCAATGCAACAGTGAATACAATTAATTATATGCCAAATGGTCCAAGTGATATGTAGACAAGGCCTATAGAAAAGATGGCCACAAAAGAATATGCATATGAAGTATGCAGATGAACACTATGGGTTCAGTGTTCTTGCCTGGTCTAGTGCCAAAGAAAGGAGTGTGGAGACAGATCTTAAAGAGAAATACTTCATGACTTCTTATACTGAAAATATTCAGGCAATGCTTGCGATGTTTTTTCATTTGAGCAAAGTGTGCTTTAGCTATCTTTTAAACATGTTTGTTGGCCTATGTTTCTACTTCTCTAAAATGTCCCTAAATAGGCCAAATATATTGCTTTTTAAATGCCAACATTTTCATGTAGTAACAGCCTGTGGTACAGAAGGGTTCCATTTGTCACTGTTGGAGTGGTTTGCAAGCCAAAGCATTGATGTGGCATAAAAATTAATCCTTATTCTGCAGCATCCACCCCGGACTAGGACTTACTAAATAGCTTATTTTTATTGTCATCGTGGTCAGGAAGGCCACAACTAAGGGGGTATCGTAATAATTAGTACCATGAATAATTAGAGTCTCCATGTCAAGTTCATAAACACTAAGACTAAGTTTAATTTTGTAATAGTCATATTCAAAATCTCCTCATTATCACCATACTGATTCCAACACTTTCTTTGAAATTCTTGATACTAGCCTTATAACCATTCTTTACATACTGAGACAAAATCACTTCAGCCTAAAAATGTAAAGATCCCCTTGAACATCTGCCTAAACATTCAATTTGTAATACACCTCAAAACAGCGTGTACTTCAAATCAGTTCATCTCTACTAAATTAAGCTGCAATTAATAGCAATCATATACTTTAGAGCCAGGGAAACATACTTTTATTAAAATGGACCAGCTTCTCTCACAGATTTAGTACATTTCCCAACAAAACAGGCCCAGTGTTCATTAAAGCCTGGTGTTTTCTTTCAAATGTATCAAAAGGGAGGAACAGAAACATTTTCTATTGTCATATTATTTTGCATACTGATCTTACGAGGTATTTTCCAAGGTATATGTCTGCACGTACTTCTCCTGACATGGAAATTCCCAGTAGTGAGCACTTTGGATATTTCCGATCTTCTAAAGATTTCTGCCTGCTTAGTCTCACCACCCACCCACGAAGGAAACCATGTGTTTCCTGGTAAACCCACCCTATCTCCAGACAACATTTTACACAGAAATTAGAGACTCATTGCATAGGAAATTAAGGGTCCTTTTCTTGCCATTCCTGTCCTTCCAGGTCACACTCAAAGTTGCACGGAGAAGTTAGGACATTTCAGTGTGTTTCACTATGTGCATTGAATTTAAATGTCACAGTTGACATTCAAAAAGGCAGCAGGTTGAAATGGCTTTCAAAGAGTTTGAGTAACAGGGCAAGGTGTTGCTTTTGGAAATTTTTCAAGAAAAAAAAAATCTGAACTGCTATAAAGTTGAAGCTGATCTGTGGGTTTTTTCCAGTTCTAAAATGCTTTCAGAGGGCTGGTGCCTAATTCACCCTAAAACTCATCCAGAGAGGAAAGTCCTGATCAGTCACTAAGCCCACATCTGTCAGAGGCAGAAAAGGGCCCTAAAACCTTGCTGTTACTTTTCACCTGTTCCACTCAGTTTGCGGGTTGTGTTTTCTCCTAAAGCAGGAGTCTAATGCACTGACAGTAGCCACCAGCATGGTGCTCTTACTTGCTCTCATCTGCAATCAGTACATGTTTGAGGAACATGAATTCATTTTCTATTAAGCAAAGCAAAATATACTGAGAGCTAAATCTCTCGTTGAAGTTAAATCACAAAAATCAAAGTGGTCTTTGAGATTTTCATCAATTTATCTGCGTACCAGGCTTTGGCATACTCTCAAAAAGGTCAACTTTATTTTGATAGTAAGTCAGAATAATTTTAAGTAAGTGAAATAATTTTAAGAAGAGTTAGAAAGCTTATATGACAAAAGTTAATCTTAAGTCCTCTAACTGCTTTATGGTTCAGATAAAGTTGGTTAAAACTGTTCAAAATATGAGCTTATATGAAGGACAGTATTTCATACTTAGTAAATATCTCAGTTCTTAAGGTGATTTCTATTGCCTGTATAAAAATCACTTTATAATCTTAGGTAATCATTTAAACTATTTAATACTAATTTTAATTATAATACTTAATAATTTTATTTACTAGAAAACATCATTAGTTAATGAAATAAATTATTAATTTTGCCCAAATTTTCATTGTCACCATTGAATCTGAAGTAAAAGTCAAAACTAGAGAGCATTTATTTTTTCTAATGTACCTATTAAGGAACAGTAACTGGGATTTAAAGACTTAATTAGACTTAATAGAAGAATGTCACTGAATAATAACCATGTAATAACTTCAACTGCCTTCCTCACATTGACAGTCTTACTAATGCCATATGTGTGGTGACATCTATGCCATAAGCATTGCACAGAGAAACCCTGTAACATTATTTTCACATGGATATGCATGCACAACAGACTTCAGTTTCAATGCAGATAGAAACGTATCACATTACTCAAACAGAATAACAAAAGTAGATATTTAACCTTGCACACTCAAGCCCACTGTCAGTTCACAAATTAAAATCACACAGATTAAAAAGTTACACCGAAAAAGGGGATTAAAAATAAAGTATCTATGGTTATAGCAAGACTGAGGACTGCCAGACTACAGCAAACAAACCACGACACAACTGAGGTTCTGGAGAAATGGTTGCACACAATTGGTTACCTTAAGAGAATGTACCACAGGTTCAGGCTGCTGAGAAGATGTGGTATGTCCACTGAAGCTAGCTGGAGAGTTGGGGGAACTGTTACTCCCTTCAGTCCCTGATGACAACCTAAAAGAACCCTTAGTAGAAAACCAACAACTTTGTTATTAAAACAAAAGTCGTTTATAACCATACAGATGCCATTAAATATGCAGTTTCACTATCAAATGAGCAATAGCCATTTTATTATTTTTTTCTATCACCTCCCCCTCAATTTTCTTAGCCTATCTAAAACACGCTCATTCTACTCATTGCGATACACTTGTACTTGAGTGATGTGAAAACAGAAACCATCCCCATAAACGTCTGGATGCCATGTTCAGTTTACCAAAGAGTGCAATACCCAAAAGGAATGGCCATCAAGAACATTTCAAGACTGATGTTTGAAACTTAAAGACCTGCAGAGCAAGGAATTCATGAGTTACTACACAGCGAAGTGAAACACATTTACTCAGCAGGTCAAATGTCAGAGTTCATAGGTCTCAGGAAAACACTAACACATAACACCGTTACACTGGAGAAATTGTGTCTCTTGCAAAAACCTTGTTGAGGGAAAGGCCTATAATAACAGAACATTTTTAAAAAGGCTTTACTTGCTAAACATTTCCTCAAGCAGGTATTCATTTCCTAGCCTCTGTTAAAATGAAAACCAAAATATATACAAGTTACATATTTGTTAATTAATTATTCTTCAACTCAGTGGGTGAGAAATGATTAATTAAACCTGTGTGAGCCATAGTCACCTAGGACATCCTCTCAGGGGTCTACAGGTTTTCTGAATATTGATTGAGAAAAGGCTAATAATGGATCAACAAGGAAAAAAAGAGCAACAATTATCTTCTCTTAGGAAAGTAGCAGGGGGAAATTTCCAAATCTGTATTTTTGTGGCGCATTTTATTCTTAAGGGACCTGAAGAATTTTAATTTCTGCCCATCAAAAAAAAAAAAAAAACCCTACAGATTTAGCCACAACTAATAGATTAATGAGTGATGTTAGTTGGTCTTGTTAAAAAAAAAAATCTTCCTAAGTAGTAGGAACCACTGAAGGTGCAATGTAAATTCATAAAGGGAGAGACAACAGTGTTGGGACATTAGATTATAACAACCACAGGAGATTGTCCATGGTGAACATTTTCAGGGAGTGGAGGCCAAGCTGCACACAGCAATAGTCATAGTTACACGCCATATGCATCCAATGCAATTCACATAAAATTTAACAACCCGTAAAATTTGGAATATTACATCCCTTCTCTTGTTGCTGTCATTACCTTCCGTACCATAGCTCAAGGCTCTACATTACTTCCAACAATTCTATGAAGGATAAGCTACAAAACTATACAATCTAACTGCTCCTGCCTCCCACACAAACTAACTGCAAGGAATAGGCTGAGGTCCAATGAGACATTGTTATACTTCTTTAGCTTCTCTCCTTGGTTGCTACAAAGTCTTACATTAAAAGCAGGTAAAGAAATAGGTTTATTAAATATAAAGTCCCCCCCCCAAACCTCTTGAAAATTAAATTATTAAGTTTGCCTTTTCTGGGTTTGTAACTTAAATCAGACATATTAACACTGATATGTATAATAACAAGGCAATTTCCTGAGATTTAATGATAGTTGGAAAACAGATCTTTCCAGCCCCTAAACTGTATACAAATTTTCTCTTTAGATTAAGTGATTCCAAACTGGATGAGTGGCAATGACACTCTTCTTCCTGAGTGACACTGTTTGTCTACAGTTCTCCCCCGCTGGTATCATCCTAGCAACTCTTTCAGAAAAGCACGTTTAGGGTGTGTGCATTCAGCTCGCCTTCCATTTGGAACAGTGCACTATTTTTCTGCTTGGTGATCTGAGGCACAAGACAATAAATATTGCCATGTGTGTTACTATCCTGCCGTTTCCTTTCTTAACCCCCTTCTATGCACAGTTTATCTTTAAAGATTCTCTTTCCACATGTACCCAATAGACAGGTACTTTAGGAATGGCATGCTTGGGTAGGGATCCCCTGTTTTTAAAAACAATTTGACTTAATAAAGATTTGAAAATCAGCATTAATATTGTCTTTAAACCTAATCATCTGGGCCAGCTGGGATTGCTTGAACTTAGAGAGAGTCCTCTACTTATCATAGCTATTAAGAAATAAACACGTAAACACTTTTATTAATTTCCTTTTTTTTTTTCCTTTTTGAGACAGGGTTTCTCTGTGTAGCTTTGGCTGTCCTGGAACTCCCCCTGTTGAGCAGGCTGACCTCAAACTTGTAAGAGATCTGTCTGTCTCTGACTACTGAGTATCGGATTAAAGGTATGTACCACCACCACCTGGCTTACTAGTTTTCTTTGAAAATGATTACAATAAGCTCTCACTTTTAGGGGAAAATTTATTATCTTTCAAAACTTTTAACTTTAAATTAGCTTTGAGGGCATGTATTAGTAATCATCCAGAAGGATTAAGGTGTGCTCCCGTGCTCCCTCCCTCTCCCCCTCCTTCCCCAAATATTATACATGTGTGTGTATGTATGTATGTGTATTAAATCTCTCTGTTTTGAAGGCCCAAAAGTAACCAAATACGTAGTAAAGATTAATACCAAATGTACTAAATGACTTTCTAGATTGTAACACTAGAATCCAGCATCTCACTCTGTCTCCTCTAACAGAGTAGAAGTTCAGCTATCTAAATGCTTCTGAGGAATTTGGAGAATTACGAAGGCTCATTTAGTGGGTACTCTCGGTTGACTTATATATTTTGGCTAAACTAGTTTTTAATGTCTTACTGAGTAGAATGCAGTACAACAAATAATACCGAAGAGTCTCTCAGAGCTTGTTTCAATAAGATTAAGGTCTCTTACTTAAACTATACAAGACTGGCTCTGAAAACAAGGAATTTAAAGGTAGAAAGCCTTAAGAAAATAGGACATATGATTTGATCTTGAGTTGCTTGCGTTCAAACCACATATGAAGAAATGCTGCAAACACATACAATATGCAAATACCTCCAGTCACCAGTGCATGGGCAAGGGATAATTTTCTAGACTGCCTGGATGCACCTGGACTCTTATTTCTTTTTCCTGAAGGCATTTTTGTCTTTTTGTGTAGTTGGGCTTGATCAACCTTGACCCCTGGCTCAGAATAAATTAAGACAACTGGAAAGAGGTAAAAGATTATACTCCTGCCTTCCTGGCCCCTCCGCACACAGCAACTTTCCTCCATGTCATCATCTACCCCCTCCCCATACAGCCATCTTCCTCCATGTGTACAGACATTATCTACCCACTGCCCCAATTATAGAGATTCCTCTAGCCACAGAGGCCGTCTGGTTATACACAAGCAAATACAGACAACTGGCTCATCTTCACTCACCGGGAGAGAGGGCAGGCATCGTCCTATTCCTCGGCACCCTTGCCACCACTGCAAGACCCGCTGGGCTCTGGGCCCCCAGCCTTTCTCCATATTTGAGCTGTTTCTAGTTGGAGGTTGACTTCTATTCTGGGTGGCCTTATATTTGGAACAATATGGTACAATCACTCAGAAAAATACTCTTTCCCAAGACTCAAGAAAGCAGACAGAATAAGAAGCTTAATGAGATGAAGCACAATGACCACAATGGCAAGCTATGGCATGCACCTGGATCTGGGGGAAGTTCAAGGTGACAATCAGAAGTTTATGTTGAAACTAATAGTGATGTCACTTAGTCAATAACAACTGCACACTCAAGCTATCAAAAGGAGATGATAAAGGTGAAATTAAAGAAAAGTACTTAAGATATTTAAATCATGTCATTTCACAGATTTCACTCACTAGGAACAAAATTATCACAAATCTTCCAGATATATAAACTGTGGAACTTCTGAATTTAACAGAAATTTTTAGTAATATAGTTTGAAGCAAAATGAATGCTTAGTAACAAATACAAATTGGAAATTAAACTGATAAAATGTCAAATTCTAAACAAAAACTGCTGCATAGGAAAATTATAAAGTCCTAAGAGGCATTAAAATAACTTTTCAATGCCAAATTTCTATTAGATAAGCAATGTTCAAATTTCTATACTAATTGATAGTAGGAATAATACAAATTAACAAAAGAAAATTCTCAAAATAAGTTTCCTGAAATTGCAGATTTTCTGCATGACCAACCTGTATAAATATATTTAAAAAATGATCAGAATCAAATGAACTTATTAGAACATGGTGTCTTTTTCTTCCTAAAGCTACTATGTCCCAAGGAAAAATAACCAAACGTTTTCCCAATAATACCATTCTAGACATGAGGAGGTGAATTCTGAGAGACTGGAACTGGGAATAAAATGTTTTAGTTCTCTATTGTAAGGCTGAGGTCTCATGATCTTTCCCCATCCACTCTGCCTGTCTACTATACCAACAATTGGTCTTCCAACACCTGAAAACATACATATGAGTAACATTATACCGACTGACTATGTTATATTTAGGAACATATACATGTATACATATGTGCATGTAACAAAACCTAATGAAAAGAGGCCATGAATTTGAAAGAAAACAAGGAATATATGAGAGAGTTTGAACAGAAAAAGGGTAAGGGAGAAGTAATGTAATTATACCCTCAAAAGTAAAAGGAATTTTACAAAATACTTTAGTTTTCATTTCCATTTCCTGAAAGCTAGCGCTTTGGTGTCATTCTCACTGTAACTTTATGGGACAATAGAGGAAAATACACCATGGTCTTAAGTCAAAGACAGCAATTGTCTACAGTAGCTGATCCCCCAAACCCTGGACTCAGTCTGTGAAGTCATCACCAGGGACACATGCCAAGTCGGACACACTCTGCTCTTCATATGTACCAGAAAATTCTACACTCACTTCAGCATGCAATACCGATGTAAAAATCATTCTTTTGTTACTTATCTCATATGTAGACATCTAACTCATTTGATTTTCAAAATAATTATATTTATCAGTTTATAAAATGGTTGATAGCTTTAATTTTATCTCCCACCCACACTAATCAGTTCTATTTCTGAGAGGATCATTAAATATAAATGCAAATTTTATAGGTACTTTCCCAAGTCATCTGGATTTGGTGATTTCCATGACTTAGACATCTCTCAGACCTTAAATATTTTAGTTCCAGTTAAGTAAGTAAATCATGCAGGGCTAAAGTTAACGCCAGGATTTGTGCTTTATAGTAAAATGTTACCTTATCCATGAAATCTATAATAGGATCTCTAACTTGATGATATTTTAAGGAACCCTTTTAAGGAAGAAAAAGGTGCCTCTGGAGAATCAGAATTCTTGATTTGTTAACTTATGGCAACACTTGTTTTAGAATTTAGGTCTCTGGAAAAATGCATTCTGGGACAGCTACAGCCTTTTGCCCTTCATTCACACCAACAAGGAATCTCAGCCTTTTGCCAGCATATCCACCATAGAAGTTTCTCAAGAGGATGCTTATATGTTTTTCTTTGGGTTCACCTTCTTATTTAGCTTCTCTAGAATCACGAATTATAGTCTCAATGTCCTTTATTTATGGCTAGAAACCAAATATGAGTGAGTACATCCCATGTTCCTCTTTTTGGGTCTGGCTTAACTCACTCAGGATAGTGTTTTCTATTTCCATCCATTTGTATGCAAAATTCAAGAAGTCATTGTTTTTTACTGCTGAGTAGTACTCTAATATGTATATATTCCACAAAAGAAAAACATATAAGCATCCTCCTGAATATTAACCTTCATCAGGCGATGAAAGAAGACAGAGACAGAGACCAACATTGGAACACTGGACTGAAGTCTCACGATCCAAAGGAGGAGCAGAAGGAGAGAGAGCATGAGCAAAGAACTCTGGACCGCGAGGGGTGCACCCACACACTGAGGCAATGGGGATGTTCTATCGGGAACTCACCAAGGCCAGCTGGCCGGGGTCTGAAAAAGCATGGGACAAAACCGGTCTCGCTGAACATAACGGACAATGAGGACTACTGAGAACTGAAGAACAATGGCAATGGGTTCTTGATCCTATTGCACATATGGCTTTGTGGGAGCCCAGGTAGTTTGGATGCTCACCTTAATAGACCTGGATGGAGGTGGGTGGTCCTTGGACCTCCCACAGGGCAGAGAAACCTGCTTGCTCTTTGGGCTGAGGAGGTAGGAAGACTTGATTGGGGGAGGGGGGGAATGGGAGGTGGTGGTGGGGAAGAGGCAGAAATCTTTAATAATTAAATAAATTAATTAATAAAAAAAGAAGTTTCTCAAGACAACTTCACAAAACAGAAGAGGTCTTCAACATTTCCACCTCTGAAATTATTGCCACCAACATGGCCATCAACTGCCCCATACAGTAATAATTTTCCTCCAGTAGTCGGACTACCATTAAATTGACATAATTTTTGAAATTTAAAAATGTATTCTTTTCCTACATAATCCTTAATGTAATTTCTATGTATGGTTCTGCAACACGAGTCAATAAAAAGGTAAATATACATAAAAAGAGAAAAGAAAATGAATGAGAGTCAAACTAAAAATTATTCTTCTTAAGTTTCAATAGAAGAGGTGATTTGCTTTTATTCTCTCAAACACTATGCATTTCTGAAAGGGGCAGAGTATAGAAAATAAGATGCTTTAGAAATTGGTGATAAAGGAGAAGTTAAAATTAAGACCTAAGAGGAAGACAAAAGGGACTGTCCAGGGCGTACCCCTATAATGCCAGGTTTCTCAGCAAACCAGACGAAATAAACCTTCTCATTATAAGACTAATCCACTAATAATGACTTAATCTCAATAATAAAGGGTTGGAAAACATAAAGTAGCTCATATTTAAGCTCAAGCTATCCTGGCTCTTATGAGTTGGTCTGATCTAGGGCCTTCTACCTCACTAGCTTAGAAAGGAAGAAACGTGGGAACCATTCTCAAATCCACAACATGTGGCTATTGCTGGAGCCCATGCCTACAGTCTAAGGATTTGAGGGGTCAGAGGTTTGCTGTCTTTTTCAAACTCCTCTGTACTTAAGCATGAATTCAACATGCAAGAACCACATCAGGTCATTTAACTGCCAGCCAGGACTCTTTTAGGGAATGGTTCTCATTATCTGAACATGCACAAGGTTCTCTAAGATAAAATAGACCATCTTTTCCTAGTTTTCTTAGGGGGTTACATATGCAAACTAAGGAAACAAAAGCCAATTTTGTAAAACAAACAATTTAACTTCTTATTACAATCATTATTTTCCTCAAATTTGAGTCAATCAATAGTTTAATTATTCCTTACAGAAATAATAAAATCATTTAAAAATACCTATTATTCTCTTAGATAAAACACAAATCACTAAAGACAATTATTCACAATTTGATTTGCAGTCTCTGTAATACAGAAAAAAATGCCTAAAAAATAAAGCTTTCACTAAAATCCTTGATTCATTTTTAATTAAGGAAAATGCATTTACAAAATAATGTTTCCTGAGTTTTATACTCTACTATGAAATTCTGCAATGTGAGCTACCAGACTTATTATTGAATACATATATGTATGTGAATATTGGATATGTGCTTTTATAGACACATGGGGAGTAAAATATATAGCAAGGCATACATCTACACAAATATCTACATCTAAATGCAGTGTTTTATATCCACAGGCCTCCCACTTATCAGAAGTAATGCATATAGAATAAAATTAAGAACCATTCTTCCTATCAATATAGAAAACCAACTATGGTTGCCTCAGGATTGATTGACTAATGCACCTTGCTTAGTCTTTGTCCATTCTCCATTGGTAAGTCCTCCAGAATGGAAGCTGTACACACAGAGAAGTACAGATTAGATGACGGACTTGGAGGATCATCTTGGCAGACTACCCAGAAGATTTTCTTACATACGTAGACTTAGCAATGCTGATACTCCCTGCTTTGTATTCAAGACAATACATAAAAGCTTTTATTCAAAGAAAACCTAAACTGTTTTTTAATTTATTTTTTATATGTTTTATTTTATTTATTTTGTTTTGTTTTTCTTTTTTTATATTTATTTATTTATTATATATACAATAGTCTGTCTGTGTATATGCCTGCAGGCCAGAAGAGGGCACCAGACTTCATTACAGATGGTTGTGAGCCACCATGTGGTTGCTGGGAATCGAACTCAGAACCTTTGGAAGAGCAGGCAGTGCTCTTAACCACTGAGCCATCTCTCCAGCCCTAAACTGTTTTTAAAATCTATTAAAAATGTATTTAAATTTTTTGTTTACCTCCCTTCAAGTTGTTGATCAAAGCATTTCCAGATATCCCTCAAAACAATACAGACTATTGCCACTATTCTTAGCTGTTCACCAGAACTTGATAGTAAGACACTCTGGTTGAAGACACACTTTAGTGACAGGACATGGAGACACCCACTATGCTGTCAAGGAAGCCTCCTCACTCCTGGCTAGCTCTCACAGTACCAGAAGCACTCCATAGTCTGCCAGGAGAGAAAAGTCAACAGTCTTCCTAAGATATGAAAACGGTCAGCTACAATAATGACCACCCAAGAAAGTTATGCATAGGAGGTCAGCAGGAGCAGAAATGTGATGGGTGTAACCACCCATACTCTAATTGGATTTAGGGCCCATTCCACAGGAAAAAAGAAATGCCTGGCATTGTAAATCTGGCCAAGAGCCCATTGTTAAGGAGGTAATAGGGTCAAGGGTAAACCTCCCACTATTATTTTTCTAAATGAACCTAGCACCCAATTTTTTCCTATAACTACATATCTCCATGCCCACAGATTAGTGCAGCTCCCAGTTCGCACCAGAGCAGCTTCTTTGTTCAGTGGAGGTCGTTAACAAGAAACTCAAAACTCATCAAAGTGCAGAGAGTAAGTGCCTGAGAAATATTTGTTCAGCTATAAATTAAACATCTCTCTCCTACCCCTTTTCTCCCAGACTCAGAGAAATTTTGGAAGACTCTATGATCAAGAAGTTAGGAGGACTAGGACGAAACAATGTCTTCTGGACTCATGAACTCATTGAGGCTATGGCTGCCTGCACAAGAATCTGTAAGATCAAGCCAGTCACCATTCCAGCATGGAGGATGGAGAGGTCAGGAGCCTCTACCCCTTGCTAAGGAGCTGTTGACATTCATGAATAGTAGTGTAGATAACCAGTTTTCTTTAAGAGTGTGGTACCTGATGGATTGACCACCTTCCACTGACTTGCTCTACAACTTTAACTAAATTCAATGGGTTTTTAACAGAAAACAAAACAAAACAAAAAAAGGGACTTGGTAGGGAGTGTGATGAAGGGTTCTGGGAATAGTTAAGAGGAGGAGTGGGTTCTAAAAAGTCGGTACAAGCAGTAGAGATAAATTCTGGCTTCACTGCCAGTGGCCCCACGGTCTGCCCCAGCCATACAACTGTCACCCACATTTAGAGGGCCTAGTTTGGTCCTATGCTGGTTCCCTCACTGTCAGGCCACAGTTGGTGGACTCCCATTAGTTCAGCTAAGCTGTTTCAGTGGGTAACTTCATAGTGGTCTTGAACTCTTTGCCATATTCTCACTCTTCATCTGGACCTTGGGAGCTCATTCTAGTGTTCCCCTGTGGATCTCTGCTTCTGTTTCCATTAGTTGCTGGATTAAGGTTCTATGGTGACATTTAAATAGTCATCAATTTGACTACAGAACAAAGCCAATTCAGGCACTCCTCTCCTTCCATCCCCTTCCCTTTCTGTCCCCTTTCACATGCTCCAAATTTTCTCAGGAGATCTTATCTATTTCCTCTTCCCAGGGGGATCTATATATGTTTCTTTTAGGATTCTCTTTGTTACTTAGCATCTCTGGGGTCATGAACTATTATCGGCTTGTTATCCTTTGCTTTGCAGCTGGTAGCCATTTATGAGTGAGTACATACCATGCTCATCTTTCTGAGTCTGGGTTACCTCACTCAGAATGGTTTTTTTTTCTAGTTCCATCCATTTGCATGCAAATTTCAACTTGTCATTGTTTTTTACTGCTAAGTAGTGCTCCATTGTGTAAATGTACCATATTTTCTTTACCCATTCTTTGGTTGAGGGGCATCTAGGTTGTTTCCAGGTTCTATTATAAAAATGCTACTATGAACATAGTTGAACAAACATTCTTGTAGTATGATTAAGTTTCCTTTGGGTATATGTCCAAGAGTGGTATTGCTAGGTCCTGAGGTAGATTGATTCCCAATTTTCTGAGAAACCACCATACTGATTTCCAGAGTAGTTGTACAAGTTTGCATTCCCACCAGAAATGAAGGAGCTTTCCTCTTACTCCACATTCTCTCCAGCATAAGCTATCATTGGTGTTTTTGATATTAGTCATTCTGACAGATATAAGATGGTATCTCAGAGTCATTCTGATTTGCATTTCCCTGATGGCTAAGGATGTTGAACATTTTTTTAAGTGTCTTTTGGCCATTTAAAATTCTTATGTTGAGAGGTCTGTTTAGATCTGTACCCCATTTTTTTAATTGGATTATTTGGTATTTTGATGTCTAATTTCTTAAGTTCTTTATATATTTTGGAAATCAGTCCTCTGTCTGATATGGTGTTGCTAAAGATTTTTTCCCATTCAGTAAGCTGCCTTTTTGTCTTATTGTGTCCTTTGCTTTACAGAAGCTTCTCAGTTTCAGGAGGTCCTATTTCTTTAATGCTGTTCTCAATGTCTGTACTACTGGTGCTACATTTACGAAGTGATCTTCGGTTCTCATGCATTGAAGGTTACTTCCCACTTTCTCTTCTATTAGGTTCAGTGTGGTCGAATTTATATTGAGGTCTTTAATTCATTTGGATTTGAGTTTTGTGCTTGGAGATAGATATGGATCTATTTGCATTTTTCTACATGTTGACATCAAGTTATACTAGCACCATTTGTTGAAAACGGTTTCTTTTTTCCATTATATAATTTTAGCTTCTTTGTCAAAACTCAGATGTTCATAGGTGTGTGGATCAATATCTGGGTCTTTGATTCGATTTCATTGGTCTACTTGTCTGTTTTATGCCAATTCCAAGCTGTCCTAGATGTAGTGGGGAGGACCTTGGTCCTGCCTCAAAACATGTGCTTGAGTTCCCATGGGAAGTCTTACCCTCTCTGAGGAGTGGATGGGGGATGGAATTAGGGGAAGGTGGAGGGAACAGGAGGAAAGAAGAGAGTGGGATCTGGGATTGGTATGTAATCATAAGATACCATAATAAGAAAAGAAAATAAGAAAGAAAAAAATGGGTTTTTTAAAATAAATAAATAAAAGTCTTTAAAAAATAATTAAAAAATTAGTAAATATGGTGAGGATAATGGAAAAGAGGAGTGGAAAGCAAATGTGATCAAATTACATTGTATTTATGTATGAATGCATGAGGGTCTCAAAGAATTAATGAAAATATTTTAAACATAAATCTATATTCACACAGATTATTTGTTAATTTTAGGTAACTATCAGGTAATATATTAAACACCAATTAATTATTTCAATAAGTTTTTATTGAAAATATTAGATTCAACTTATGAACTCTATATGGCATTTAGGAGCTATATGACTTTAAGGCAGTGATCTCTCTGTGCCTCAATTTCCTCATCTGCAAAATATAGGTAATGATAAAATGGTATGTCTCATCCAATGGGTTTGATAGCCGGCATGAAACGAGTTCTCAGATCGCTGCCTACCCCATATGACTGTTCTGTGTTTACTCTCATTATCAGGAATGTTTTTGGTGTGGTTGTCAAAACATTCTATAATGTGTCAATTTACTTTCACATGGTTTATATATAGAAATATCTCTCAACCACGGGCAATTTTCTTCCCCAGGGAGACATCTTTGGGAGAAAGTGTCTATAGGCATTTCACTGTCAAAACTAGGCAGTTTCTATGATCACTGAGTTGATAGATGTCTAGAATGTTGCTAAACATCTTATAACTCAGAGTCACATCCCCATCGGAACAAAGCAGTGTACTGCCCACATTGTTAAAAAACCCTGCTTTAGAAAAAGGAAACTATATATGAAAACTACAAAGCTACATTGCTACGATCACCCCGAGACAACCTTTGATGTGTATCTGTAGCCTTATGGTGGAAACCCATCACAGGGTGGGGGTTTGGAGACTGTACAACCTCAACCTATTTTGAGTTCACTCTCTCACTACGACAAGATGTGACCTCTCAGCTTCCTGCTCCACACTTGTGTCCATGCCTCCTGCACCTTTATGTATATATTCTCGCTCTACAACCTTAAGCCTAAATAGACACTTCCTGATCTAAACTGCTTTGATCATGGTATTTTAGCATTGCAACTATAAGTAACTAAGACAAACTCTACAGCAGGTGATATATATGAAAAAATATTTAGAGTTTGAAATCATTTTTTTTTAAAAAGTAGCTGTACTTCAATCCTCAAGCAATCTAAGTAACATCCACAAACAGGAAGTTACTCTAAGAAATAGATTCATATTAAAAGTGGCCCATACACCCTAATATAACAATACTATACAAAACACACACTAAACAGACAGACAAAAGGAAATGGCCCAAAGAATGGGGTCCCATAAAGAGAGACATAGCAAGCTGAAGCACCTTAAAAGCAGACATATCAAGTAAAATTAGCAGTGTTATGTGGAAATCATGAAACAAAACGTAGCTTCCTTGATACACAAAGCAAAGATTCTGTACTATATTTTAAGCACACTCACTAGGAAAAGAGAAAACTGCCAGCAAAGAGAAGACTCTGAAACATAAATACAACAAATGTTCCTGACCACAGCATTCTATAACATGCAGAGAGAAATCTGGACATAGCAGTGATGAATGTCTCTTTAGCACCCAAGTGAGTCATTCAATCTGTTCACATGCACGTCCCCTCAGCACATAGATGATACATGGACAGCTTGTCTCACTGATAACTGCTCCTGACCAATGCGTTCGTGCTACGTGTTAGAACTACCAAAGTTCTGTCAGTCAAAATATTAATACTGGCCAATATAAACTTTTATATGTGAATACCTCCTTTCATAAAACATGGACTATGAATGCGTACAATATGTAAGGGATTGAAGCAACTCGAAAGCATAAGACCAAATAACTCAGTTAGAAAGAGGGCCAGCATCTCAAGTACACATTTTTTTTTTTAGAAAGTCTCACTCTTTCCTCTGCATCACAGGCTGGCTTGGAACTTGCTAACCAGCCTACTACCTCAGCCTCCAGCATGCTAGGATTACAGGGTAGAGACGCTGCAAGCAACCTGATTAGACATTTGTCAAAAAGAAAACAAAGAATGAATGAACCGACAGGCCAATGGGAAAATTGTTACTATTCCTAATGACCATGGACATGCAGTGAAATACAACTGAATCCAGTTAGAAAAACAATTACTATAAGTGCAACAGGTAACAAGTAATGGGAAGGGAGTAGAGAGAAAATAACATTCATCTGTGGCTAGTGAGAAATTAAACCATGATAACTATTATGGAAGACAATATGGAGCCTCCTCAAACACCTTAAAGAGAACTGCTGTGTAATCCAGTGGTACATACAACCAACGGGGCTGAAGAAATGTCTGTACTTCATTTTTCATTACAATATTATTGTAAAGGACCAAGATATCTAAACAAACTAACAACAGAGACATTCACAGATATACAAGGGTGCATATACACACATATAAAAACAGAATATTATTCAACCATGAAAAGGATGAAATTCTATCATTTTTGAGAAGGTGGATTGCCTTGATGAAGATATGTTAAGTGAAATATGCCAGGAAAAGCATGACAAAAAGATGGCAGGATCTTATTCATATGTGGAACTACAAAAGTTGGTCATGTAGAAGCTGAGCAAATGGAGTGGTTACCAGAGGTGAATGGGTAGAGAAGTGTTAAGGACATGTTGGCCAAAGAATTCAGTATATCAATAGGTAGGAATAAGAGTTCAAGAGACATACTGTACAATATGAACCCTGTCTCAAAAAAAACAAAAAAAAATTCATATATTTTAAAATGCTTACAGTGGATATATATTACAAAAATAACTATGTGACAGAATACACATTTATTAGTTAGATTTACTCATTTTACTTGTGCATGTATTCCCAAACATCTTTGGAGACACAGTGTTTAGTATTCCATGTAAACCCCATTTTTAAATGTTTAATTTGCATTATTGTATACATGTATGTATGGTCCATTTAATATCATGTGTGTATGTGTGTATGTATCAGTCATGCAGAGCACAGAGGAAAACTTTTCAGAGTCAGTCTCTACTCCACCATGGGTTGCGGGGATAAACAGATCATCAGGCTTGCATAAGTATTTTACCTGGTGAACCTTCTCATTGGCTCCAAACTTTTATTTAAAAATATTGACTGTGTGGCTGGTATTGTTCTTGATAACTTATACCTCACAATGATCTTTTGTTAGCTGGATTTCTCTATGGCATACTCTCTGCTTTTGTTCACTGATCTAGCTCTTGAAAGAGAGAGTCAGGGTTCCTAGGGGATGGCAAAGGCTGTCTGAATGTCTCCGGGCCTTGGGTATCACTTAGGTACCACATTCAAAGCATATAGCGTGGATTGATGGGGGTGATCTGTCTCACACAGGCTTAGCACCAGCTCTGAACTCATGCAGTTTACTGTACTGCTTAGTACATAGCTACAATAGCTGCAGATTCATGAAACAGCACTTATAAGACCTTTTGAAACCTGGTATTCTGTGAAATCACTAAAAAATTTGTAGCCAATTTTTCAGTATTCACTTTAGAATAAATACTATGTAGCTATAAATGAAGCAGAATAGGGGAATAGGAAGCCTCCTGCTGAAAATTTCCACCTTTGTGTTTGTGTTCTATTGACCCCTTTCTTGTCAGTCTGGGGATGTCATTCTTTTTAGTCTAATTTCTAATTCATCTTCTCTCTCCCACTCTTTCTCTTTTTTTTTCCAGCAGACCTGAAATGGTATTCAAAAAACAGTCCATACTTAGCAATTTTGCTCAATTTAAATGCAGTCTAAAGTCCCATCTTTTTTCTTTTTGAACAAATTATTGTTATTATTTAAGTAAAAATAAAGGTAATTCAAGGTTTTTTTCAAGCTAAATTTACCGATTTTAATACAGTGATGCTAGGGATGATTGGCTTGGTAGAACAAAACTAAAGACTTCATCTATGGAGCACCAAAACAAAATGCTGATCCCCATAAGAACGTGTGTGTGTAAATTATAAGCCTAAAAGTCAGCTGAAGAAACATTTCCAATTTCTTTTTTTTTATTTTTATTTTTATTCTTTTTTAATTAAAATTTCCACCTGCTCCCCGTTTCCCATTTCCCTCCCCCTCCTCCCACATATTGCCCCTCCTCCCACTCCCCTCCCCCTATCCCCACTCCTCTTCTCCTCCCCCCACACCATTCTCCCTCCCTCTCGATACTAAAGAGCAGTCCAAATTCCCTTCCCTGCCGGAAGACGAAGGTCTTCTATCTACGTCCAGGAAAGTGAGCGTCTAAACAGGCTAAGCTCCCACTAAGCCAGTTCATGTATTAGGATCGAAACCTAGTGCCATTGACCTTGGCTTCTCATCAGCCTTCATTGTCCGCCATGCTCAGAGAGTCCAGTTTCAACCCATGCTTATTCAGTCCCAGACCAGCTGGCCTTGGTGGGCTCCCAATAGATCAGTTCCACTGTCACAGTGGGTGGGTGCATCCCTCGTGGTCCTGATTTCCTTGCTCATGTTCTCCCTCCTTCTGCTCCTCACTTGGACTTTAAGAGCTCAGACCGTTGCTCCAATTTCAGTAAATGTAGAACATACAACACACTACTTCTCTGATGATACTAGATTAGAGTCAGGAAAGGATGTACTCTCCTTTATCAGGTCAAGTACATTTATCAGCTTCTTATCAGAAAGGTAGACAGAGCTCCAGTTTACAGTAAAGGATGCCCCAGACTGGTGACATGCCCAGGTAAATGTAAGCAATGCAGAAACATGAGCGTCGCATCGGATGTGAGTCCTCGAGATGCCAACACTGAAGCCAGCATGACACACAGACACACAGTCAGATTAACCTTCCAGGTCATGTGGCGAAGTTAAAGTGTTTTAGACAGAGCCACAGTCTGTAATGGGAACTCACTGTATTTTACAGACATATCGCTAATAATATGAGAATAATTTCATGGGGCAAATCTAGCTGGGATGAAGTTTTTGTAAGGTGATTAACAAAAAAGCTCAAGTGAAGAATGATTGCTTGCTGCCTACCCTGGATAATAGCCCAAGAACGAAAAAGACTGGCGATAATGATTTAAAGGGCAGGACCGTGGAGCCTTGATGTGGATTTTGATGTAATGAGGTTGGAAAGAATCTATAATGGCTCTCTGCTTTCTGGCTGAGTACCAACTAAGTGGTCATGTCCTTAACAGGATGGGAAATACCAAAGGAAGCAACAATATCTAACTTCTTTCTCAGGATTTTAAATCCAAGATCAAAGAGGTGATTAACAATACAAGTCCCAGAAAGTTTTCCTAACTGATAACCTCAAAAAGGAAGTTTTTTCCTGGTGTGCCAGATTAAAAAGAAAAAAAAAGAGTTTATAAAATATTTAACTTATAAACGCTATTAGCTTCATGCAATGACAACTTTTTGGTAATAAAATATGAGATTAAACTCTGCAATATTTTGGGGAAAAATAAAAATATTTGTTACTTATGATGAAGTTTTGAAACATAAAAATGTAATTCCCAAGATAAATAAACAAATAAATGTAAGTAATTACAGCAAGATACCTTTTTAAAATTAGAATCACAGAGAACAGACTCCAGGAAAAGGAGCATCAGTTTTGAAATTCTAGGGCAGCAAATACCCACTATCCCCAGAGCCAGAGTAACAACTGACAAAACCTAACAGTGAAGATCTATTCAGAAAGCAACTGACAAAGAGTAGGTACAAAATGTGAACCACTGCATTCACATACCTGTTGCTTCTGGGTCACGAGTTTGTGCTTAATTTTAATTTAGACTTTTACTAACCATACAACTTCTAGTGAGGAGCTGAATTTCTTTTTTGAGGGATGAGGCACATAACTTGCCTTCTGATTGATTGATATCAAATAGAAAAAGCTTCTGATATTGCTTTATAGAGGGATATGTCTGAGTATCACTCGATTTGGGGCTTATGCGGTAGAGGGAAGGGTAAAGTGGAAATTGGTATCACACATCAAAAGGCAAAGAACTAAACTGGCAGTCTGGAAACGCTAGCAGAAGAAGTAATGCTCATTAGCATTGCATTTGGTTGCAGAGCACAACCCATTAATAACTGTGTTAAAGTGCTCAGCAGGCCATTAAACCTAGTAGAACACACATGCAGCGTGAGAGCCCCTGTGACTAAAAGCTATTTATGATAAGTACATGTTGAGTTGAATGCCTTTCTGACTTTTGTATAAAAAAGAAAGAAAGATCATATGTTTCTTCATTGGTTTTCTGATACATAATGCTCCCCCACAAAATGGGAAGGCCAACATAAAGTCAGGGGGTCAGCAGGAGGCAGTATAGTTGCTTGGCAGGCTGTCGTTCTGCTGGGCTCATCTATGGAAGTTCTTAAAACATCAATATTCATTTTATGCTGAAAGGTTTATTAACACACACACACAAAAAAAATAACAACAACAACAAAAAAAAACAAGACCAGCCAAAATGACTTAGACAGTGTGGCCTCTGCCTCTTTAATTACCAAGTGTGTCAGCTGGGAAAGTGAAACCTGTGGTTGGTGGTTGGTGGAAGAAGCCTGAGCTCAGTCACACATGCTGAGAAGAACCCTGAATTCACAATCACTCACACTGAAGCCTGAGCTCACAATCATATGCTGAGAACTCTGAACTCACACTTACTCACACTGAGGAGCCTTAATTCACACCTACACACAGGGATTACTAGGAAAAAAAAACAGAGACACTGAATATATTTACCTGTGTGTTCTGCTTCCTAACAAAAAACAGTTTATACAGGAAAAGATGTTTTAACTCACACTACTATACTCCTTTACTACACCCAAAGGAACTTCCAGAGGCACCAGAGGGTTCAAATACAACTTTCCAGGGAAAGGCCATGAAGGCCTTTTAAGGACCCTGTACTCAAGGATTCTGGGAGACTAAAAGGGCTAGGTCTGTTTCTCTTTGATCTTCACTACCTGGTTCTCTCACCCCTCCTTTAAATCGTAGGCTGTTACTGGGCTCGCCCTCCAAAACTCTTTCTCACACCACTGACAAGAAATTTTCATTCAGGCCCATGACTTTACAAGGGTATTCACACACACACACACACACACACACACACACGTATCATACTGTTTCAGGTTATTTTGTTGTTGTTGTTGTTTTTTAATCTCAATCAAACTTCATAGAACTGCAGATTCCGATGTTTCTGGATCTGGCGTCTCCCTATTGAGAGCTAACACGTCAGAGAGGACTTGGTTTTTCTTGAGACATTTCCATCAGGACTTGATTCCTTCTGACATCCCTTACTTGTCCACCAGTTCTAAGAATAACCCACCTGCTAAACTGTAAAATGCTTGAGCTTAAAGACCCTGGCTTTCTTATTCAAGATTGCACACCTATTACCTAAAAGAGTGTGCTGTATAAGATGCTCAAAACATTCAAGAGGTAAAGATGGAATGGACAACCCTCCTTCCTGATATATAAACATTCCACCTCTTAATTGTTAAGGGCTGTTTGGGTATATTCACAAAAGAAAATGGAACCCTCTAATTTCCTACTGGTTAATGACACTCGCTGAACTAATCCAATGTTCACATTTCCCATTCCAAACAGTAAGGGATACATGACATTTTATGGGTAAAAGACAGCATTAACAGTTGGAATAAAGTCACTTCTTATCTCTCAATATAAATCTTAATCGTAGGTAAAGACACAAACTGAGGCTCTCTAGTTTAGAAATATGCTGTTTCCCCCCCCCCCCTGATGTTTCTGTATGACTTGAAAGGATTCGAATGGCCAAATTCCTGAGGCTATAACCTAAATAAGGGCAACCTTTAACATATAAGCCAAGTTGCTGGAGATGTTGATTTTAAAATGTCTGGAAAGGGCTAAAGTGGAGGTTTAAGGATGTCAACGTTCAGGTTCTTTTTTGAATCTGAAACTTTAGAGCAGCCTTCCCTAGAAGACGGGTTAAGCCGCAGAAGTGGGTTTTCTAGGGTTAGTCAAAGCTGTCTTCTCTAAAAGGAGAGAGTACTGCTCTAATTCAAGGTAGAATGATCAGAGACTGCCTGTCTCTCAGCAAGCCACTTGTGCTCGACAGAAGAATGGCAAGCCCTATCAATTAGCTCCATGCAGCATCTGTGAAGGGTGACTAATAAATGTGATTGTGGAGCGCTGTGAAAATACAAAGTGCCATGAAGAGGCCTCGTAATTGTCAGGTTGTCACTGGGTCACCAACTGAGCTCTGTGAACACAGTTATCTCATGTTTCTTTTTGAGCTTTATTTTGTTTTAATTGATGAGCGGTAATTGTATGTGTCACAGGCTACAACATGAGCGCCACACTGTGTAATCTTTTAAAGCCCCTTCCATCCCCAGCTCTTCTGATGTCAATCCATCTTAATGACAAGTGGGTGAAGGCTCTTGTCACATTCCCACTGTTCACACAATGTGCTTCAGATGGTAATTATTTTTGTTCTCCCTAAAGTGTCCTGCACACTCTTGATGAATAAATACTGTATAAATGGCCAACCTGGCTTTTATCATCACACATGATTAAAGATAATGGGAAAAGAGGATATCAATACAAGGACTTGAAAAATACAGAATTCACTTAATTTCTACCAAAGTCTGCAAGCATTTCATTCTTCTATAAAGCTCTCTCACCTAAGAAAAAATGAGAGATTGATTTCAGATCTCCCCTCCTTAGCCAGAAATAGCTTTTCTCATTCATTGGTAAACGCAAAACTAAAATTTCACTTGTCTTTGTAGGACTGTATAGAAACTCATCTATTTTTCTTTTCAAAGCTGCCACACATGTGATATCTATTTTAAAGATAAGCCTCCCTGCCATGTTATTTCCTTAGAATTCTCTCAAAGGCATGCAAGAACAGCCAGGGCACAAAATTAATATAACCAATCACTCACTAAAATGCAGCTACAATTGCTATAGATAAGAGTTTGAAATTTTTCCCACTCAACTGGAACACAACCATATGATGGCAGTTTGCTTTTTCATGCCGAATGCACACATCTCAGTCTCTGAAACATTTTCCTCCCAAAGACGACCTATCATAGACAAGGCTTTGCTGGTGTTCAACAATTCCCCCTGTGTTATCACAGCACAGCTCAAATCCCCAAACTGGTAACTTAGAGTAGATTTTTGGACAACAAGACAAATAATTTGAACTAAATAAAGATCACTAACTGAAAATTATATGCATAATTATTATCAAAATTTTCATCTCTGCATAGATACCAACTTTTCTTTTAAAAACAAGATGAAGATGTAAGAGATCATTGAAAGCAGCTGGTGAAAACTTATCTTAGCTTTGAAATGATCTGGCAGAGTCAGCAAAATACCGCCAAACTTAAATGCAGTAAAATTTTGCTTAAAAACAAATAAAATAAACAAACAAAAAATCCAAGATACTTATCATTTTGATATTCTCTGTGACTGTATTTATTATTCTTATGCTTTGATGGCATGCATAAAAATGCAACATATTTTTATGATAACAAATTTAAAAATATTTACTGACTGAACCTTTAGGTGTTTTCCCACTTCTATAGATAAAGAAGAAGCCAGGCAGTGGTGGTGCACATCATTAATTCCAGCACTCGGGAGGCAGAGTCAGGCGGATCTCTATGAATTCAGGACCAGCCTGGTCTACAGAGTGAGTTTCAGGACAGCCAGAGATGTTACACAGAGAAACCCCGTCTCAAATAACAAGAAAAGACGAAGGAAGATGGAGGAAGGAGAAGGGAGGAGGAAGAGAAAGAAGAGGAGGAGGAAGAGAAGGAAGAAGAAGAAGAAGAAGAAGAAGAAGAAGAGGAGGAGGAGGAGGAGGAGGAGGAGGAGGAGGAGGAGGAGGAGGAGGGGGAGGAGGAGGAGGAAGAGGAGGAGGAGGAGGAGGAGGAGGAGGAAGAGAAGAAGAAGAAGAAGAAGAAGAAGAAGAAGAAGAAGAAGAAGAAGAAGAAGAAGAAGAAGAAGAAGAAGAAGAAGAAGAAGAAGAAGAAGAAGAAGAAGAAGATATTAGTATAGTGGGATGTTTCTGGAAATAGGATTTTAAAGAGAAACTGACTAATTCAGGAAATGAAAAATAAGCAAATGTTCTGTCTCAGAGAACAATTTATTTGAGGATGATAAATTTTCTTAATCTTCTAAAATAAGACCAATCAATATCAGACTAATTGTGAGAATATCAAAATTTCACAGCAAATATCAAAATAGATAGTCCAGATACTAGGCCTGGGATTCCTGGCGAACTCCCAGGTTCCCAATGGCAGCACCATTGCACTTTTACTTTAGATGGTGCTGGTAGTATTGCTGTATAGCTACCTGGGATACCTTGTTTTTCAGGAGAAACAAGACATGTGCCATATAAAAAAACAAGTGTGAGCAAGTGGGAAGAACATTAATCTGGTACTATCAGAAATTCTGGATATGTTTCTTCCTAATAGTAGACACTCTTTCATATGTAAAATGGAGATAATAATGGAAGCCAAAGCTAGAATTTAAGTCATCATCAAGAAGGACTCAAAACTGGGACCACAGTGATGGACTACAGTGGTTAGGTAGGGCTTGAGATCAAACTCAGAGGAGAATGAGTATCCCTACTGTCCATCCTGTGCACCAACTGCAAACAAAGGCAAGTCTAGCATGAATAATTGCAGATTCTTAAAAGAATTATATATGATATAGAAAACTCTCCTGATAGGAAGATCTATCTCATGATGAAAGATACAGGAACTGTGCATCACTTTTTAGATGGTCAAGAATCTCTCTCTCCTGACCCTAAAAATTATGATTTTGAAGACAGACTTAACACATACTAGGACCATTGATTGAAAACTGCAAAACAAAAATATATCCAAAAAAAAAGAAGTCTGCCAGACATAGCAATAAGGTATTAAAATAATGTAACAACACAGAACATTTCAAAATAAATAAGGTCCTCTGAGTTGATAAGGATAGATCAATATATATCTATGAATATTCAACCTGAACTACTGACCTAAATGGAAAGATATCTTACTATACTCCCCTGCCTCAGTCTGATGAACTTTGTTGGTATCAAGAACCTGAGCAAGATCATGATTTTTCAGGAACTCACCAAGTCCAGCTGGACTGGGTCTAAAAAAGCATGGGATAAAACCGGACTCGCTGAACATAGCGGATGAGGACTGCTGAGAAGTCAAGAACAATAGCACCGGGTTTTGATCCTACTGCACGTACTGGCTTTGTGAGAGCCTAGGCAGTTTGGATGCTCACCTTACTAGACCTGGAAGGAGGTGGGAGTTCCTTGGACTTCCCAAAGGGCAGGGAACGCTGACTACTCTTCGGGCTGCTGAGGGAGGGGGAGTTGATTGGGGGGAGGGTGAGGGAAATGGGAGGCAGTGGCGGGGAGGAGGCAGAAATCTTTAATAAATAAATAATAAAAAAAGAAGCAATACTTGAAGGCAGTAGTATTATCACGCCTTCTTATCTAACTTTGCCACATCCAAAGCTCTAAAAAATGAACATCCTCAGCTTCCCTAACCAAGAGAATTCTCTGCAAGGAGAGCCAACTCCCATGAGGTCACATCAGCCACACTCTTCACCAGTGACCATTAGAGACCCTTTCAACTGCTAAGAAACCTCAGCTGGCACTTACTGACAAACTTTTGAACCTAAGCTTCATAATCTAAACATCATGTATTAAAATATGATTGGGTAAGGAAAAAAGACTAGAAAGTAAATGGAGCTTCCCTAAAGAAAAATACCACACTTTTTAAGCCCAGAGTTGTCAAATACCTCTTTGTTCAAACCCTTTTGTTAAAGATACCATTGGAGTCCTAGATGGAACTTCCATCCATTTTTGGCAGTCAATCCTGGTGAAGCATCCCAAATGAGAAGAATTCATCCTACCCCCTATCCTACCCCCCCCACACACACACACAACACACAAGTTAACTGTGAACAAATTTACTGGACTCCATTTCTGCAGTTATGGATATTAAGTATCCATGATTAATAAATTAATGTTTAATTAAAAATCATTTTTTCTCTTCAACATGGAGACACACCTAGTGTGGGTTCAGAAACAGTTGATATATCTTGGCTATCACAAAGCCTTCTTTCTCAGAGCCAGTGAATATGCCAGTCCAAAATGGCTCCCATCTGGTTTTAAATTTATTAGTTATTTGCTGTCTGTCAAAAACTAGAACTCTTGTTTTAACATTATGTGTGGCAAATAAAAGGCGTTAGAGATCACCAAAAGGTAAAACTGATTGCTTTATTTGCTGCGTTACATTTAAGTCATATATATATATTTGATAAATGGCATATTTTCAGTTAAATATTTTTACTGATAATAATAAGTACATAAATAGAACTAACAAAGATAGTTAGACTCTGGGTTCAGGTGATCATGATAAACCTAGCTATTTTATTTTTGTGATTTATTTTTCCCTGTTATGGTTTTTTTTTTTTTAGACAGGGTTTCTCTGTAGCTTTGGAGCCTGTCCTGGAACTCCCTTTGTAGACCAGGCTGGCCTCAAATTCACAGAGATCCGCCTGCCTCTACCTCCCAAGTGCTGGGATTAAAGGCGTGCGCCACCACCGCCCGGCTTCCCTTTTAAAAAATAATAAGTGTAAAGCTATCCCTATGCTACTAAGTTCTAAGTAGAAGGGATTTTGCTTTGTTTTGTTCAAATATGGATATGGCTTTATTCGCAAGGGCTTCAGTGAACAGATCTCAACATAAGGCAACAGCAATGAAATTTCTCTAAATGCTACCTACTATGTTGAGATAATTTAAATTTAAAATGTGCCGAAAGTCTGAGTCAGGGTTTCATTTTTGAAAGTCTTGACTCAGGACTTCTGAAATCATCACTAACTGAAGTGAGTCAATTAGCATAAGAACCTCTGACATTTGGAGGAATGGAGTTCCCACAGAAGGAATCAGACCAGGGAGGCACGCATGAATCAAAGTTACTATCGTACACTTGGCTGGTAATTTCTCCTTCCCACAGACATTGCCTGGAACCTGGGGTGAAGAGAGAACTGATGGACCTGTGGCCTGTCATAAATCAGAACCCAAGGAAAACTAAGGGGTTCCTTCAGCTCAGAGATAGCTGTTGGATAGAGTTGGAGAGCACTGTGGAGATTGTTCCTTGGGGCAAACAGGAATAGTCAACATCAGGTTCTGGGCACTTGGGGATCAAAGTCTAGAAACCCAGACAACTAGGCTTAAGACAGTCAATGGAAACCTGAATACTTGACAGGTGAACAGCCTACAAGCCAGCCCACAGACAGCCAGTGGAGGGTACTGTCACCGTCTGGACCACTGTTTGGTCTGGAATAGCCTGGGAAACAGTAGATGTAGAAATACTTCATCAAATCTCTAAAGTGAATGCTCCTGTTTCTGTATCATTCTTGATGTGGGTACACAACCTACGGAGAGGTCCCATCCACTGCTACTGGATGCTATTTCTGATGCTTGCATCTATGGCATAAATCCAATAAATTATAACGCTTTTGAGAAATGTTTTCTCCATCTGGACTTTCTTCTTTATGAATGTCACAGTTCAGCTGACTTTGATTTATGTGCATTTCTATTCTGTTTCTCTGCTCACACTGGCAACACCACAAAACATAAAATAAAGCTAAATGTATGATATCCAGTGCCTTTGACATCTTTTTTCCACAGTGATTTGTCTTATCTGACAACCGAATGCTGAAAATTTATAGTACATTAAAAAAAAAATATTACCTGTTGTTGGAATAAAGTAGGAGGAGGTATAGCTGATCTTATATTTCTTCTACTTGCATTCTCTTTTGTCATAATTTGCTAAATTTTCTCTATCAAATATCACATCTTTCCATGACATACAAAATTGCAAGTATTTTACACATATAAGAGATGGTGTCTTAAATTGAGGTGATATTTATCATTTTGTTTGTTTTCATTTTTGCAAGCTTTATTTTTATTTCTGTCTCTCTATCTGCTGTCTGTTTCTCTCTCTCTTTCCCTCTCGCCCTTCGTGTGTGTGTGTGTGTGTGTGTATGCACGCGTGCGTGTGTGTTTGTGTGTTCTGGGTACATATGCAAGTATCTGTGCAGCTACTCACAAAATCTAGAAGGCATTCAACCGTTTGAAGCTGCAATTATGGACAGTTGTAAACTACCCAGAGTGGGTACTGAGAGCTGAAATGGGGTCCTCTGGAAGATCAGCAAGTATTCTTAACCACTGAGACATCTCTCCAGCCCCTACACCTACGTTTAAGGGATCTTCTTCTCAAACCGCAATACCTAATGAATAGCACTTTATTTTAAAAATATAAGCATATTAACATTTTTGGATTCTGTTTAAAGGTTGTGTTTACAGATTACTTTTAGGAAACAGCTAAGTGTCTCTGATAATACTTGGTAATAGTACATGTCATAAAAGCTCTCTCGTTCCCTGGCCAGGGCCTGCTCTGACATCCCCCTTGCTCTCAATGCAGGCAGCTCCTCATTGCCTGCATAGTCCCAACCCATTTAAAAGCCATCGTTAATCTCTAGTTTTAAAGACTTTTATTTCATTCTAGGGCTTGATTACTTTATAACTTCCAATGGTGTTTATTATATCTATTTCCCTGGTACACACAGAACCAGGCTTTTCAGTATACAGGCTCAGGACATACATAGTTGGAAGAAACCATACTTAGAAGTGAAAGAATGATGGAAATGAGACATTTGTGCCTAACCAGAGAATCCACAACCATTCTTCAAAACTGTTTTATTTTTAAATATGCATATTATTAAGCAAAACTAGAGTCTTGATGTTCATTATGTAAAATTTCATGTAAAAATTAAAAGCTGAAAAGTTTATATTTGAGGAACACGTGCATCCCTCAAAATACATGCAAATTAACACAGTTAGTATATGAACCCACTACATGGGTATTTAATATGACTTAAACTTCTAACATACACATACCTATGCTGATGTTATTTAAATAGTTTTGGTAGATGCCTGGTGAAATTCTATTAACTTTAGAACCAATTGGGTTACATAACCTACAGTGGTAGAAAGATATATTTATAAATAAAAATCTCAAAACAAATTATTAAAGTTTTAAGGAACTTTAGTATCAAAATAAAAGTGACACACACACATCTGTTTTGGTATATATTATGTTTTAACTGCCTTTGATAGAGCCATAAAATTACAGAGCTTGACAGAACCTTCTGTGTTACCTATGATGATCCTTTTGTACAGATAAGGAATATAGGCCTTGGGAATTTTTTTAGGAGTTTCCCCCAGGTCTATGAGCTACGTAATGGCAATCATAATCTCAGACCAAGTTCTCATAGACCCCTGTCCAGTGTTGTTTCTAGCATGTCAGAGTGCCTTTTTATCATTAGATTACTCTGAATCCAAAGTCATCAGTTAAGGCTTCTTAAATATGACTGAACTACACTCTTCCCCATGCAACAGTAGTTTTTAAGTATAATTTAGAAATTCTCAAATCATTTACTTTATATCTATAAAGAACATAATTTGCCTGTATCACATTTCTTGTGCACGATATAGTTAAGTTTAGGTGATATAAATATTGACTATTTGGATTCATGTTTGTCTGTCTTATTTGGAAAACACATGTAAGTGATTACCAATCATTAATTGGCAACAACCTTAATTTTCAGTAGGCTATATTTCATGAGCAATGTTTATTTTTCTTCAGGCTACAGGGAGGAATAAGATGGGAACACAAGATTTCGTGAAAATGGTTTGAATTCCATTATCGGAAACAGCCGAATCAGGAAGACATTTTGATGGAGACTCCTCTACCTAGTCACAGAGGAAGTAACCTATGTCTGGAAATGAAGATCCAGGGAACCTGAGCCCAGTCCAGAGTCACAGACCATTTGTCCAAGTCTCTAGTAAGCCAATGTTTCTTAACATTGTTTTGATATCCATATCCCAGTGATATAATTCTAAAAACAAACATAAAACTATGTTCTCCACTTTCAAGTCAAGAGATAGCTACCTAATCCTGTTAGAGAATACTGAATCTTTAGCTTTTCTTTGGGCTTCTTGGGGGAGTGAAGATAAGAGGAAGAAGCCACACTTCTGGTACAGAACAGCACCAGTGTCTCTCATAATTCCATCTCCTACTCTCTCTAGTCTTGGCTACTTCCGCTTATTAAATATCTGTAATTCTAGCTATTGTATCTACATAGAAAGATCATGCTCAATAAGTCATCATTTTTGCTGAATTCATCCAAAAATATCTATGACAGATCTAAAAATTTAAAAATTTGAACATGCCCTATTGATGTAATTGTTAATGTCCCATTGTTCGTTTCAAGATACTAAGGATGAATTATTGATATCATGGCCCCTCATAACTTAACACCTGGCAAATACAATGATTTTATTTTTTTAATATTTATTTATTATGTATACAATATTCTGCCTGCATGTGTGTCTGCAGGCCAGAAGAGGGCCCCAAACCTCATTACAGATGGTTGTGAGCCACCATGTGGTTGCTGGGAATTGAACTCATGACCTTTGGAAGAGCAGGCAATGCTCTTAACCACTGAACCATCTCTCCAGTCCCTACAATGATTTTATAAATAAGTGTAGTAAACAGCAAAACCATGTGCTTAATACACATGTCTATTTCAACTACAATCCCCCATTAGGATGATAACATGTGGTCATGGATCAGATTCCTAAGCAAGACCTTTTAAGAATGAGAAGATCTTATTAGAATGCAATATAGTTTGGCATTTGGAACACTCTTATGTTGTCTTGAGCTTTGTTCCCCCTATAAATTTTACTCATTGATATTTTCCCTGGGAATCATTAGTTTAAATATTCATTCAGTTAGGTTTCTTAGCATGAAATTCCCCATCTTAACAGTTTGCTCTCTGTATCTACATATGCCTCCATTCCAACGCCCCCTCCCTGGTGGAGTTCTCATTTGTCTTTTGAGGTTCTACTAAACTTTATGCAAACGTTTCCTTTTGGTTAATTATATGAATTATCTACCTCTCCCCAATATGACTGCAAAAGTAGTCAATCTTTAATGGATTAACTGATTTCCCTATTTGTAATATCTAGCTTCTATCATGTCATATGATGTACTGGAATGGCTATGCAAAAGAAAAAAAGAATTCTGCACCCATTACTCTGCAAGATGCCAGAGTAGAAGCTTCCATGCAAAGAGTAGCTAAAGACATCATCACTTGCTCGAAGTATCCCAGAAAGGCTTACCCTGTGACGTGTGTGTGTGTGTGTGTTTGTGTGATTGTTACTAATCCACCAAGAGTAATTTCTACCCAAAAAGAAGCCTGTACTTACAGCCCTATGAAATTCAAAAACATTGACAAATCATATAGTCAGAAAATGTGACAAGGAAAAATACAAAGACAATATATAATAATCTCCACTACAAAAAAGAGAAAGAGACAAGGTCCCCATTTGTCAGAGTCCTGCCACCTCTGCTCGGTCACGGGGCTACTGCTTGTACACATCCAGGAGAGATGAAGGAACAATTCTGAGATCCGCAGTTGGACTGTGTTGCCATGGAAGTAAGAGGCACAATTGCCTTTGCTCCTGTGTACCCTTCCCAGCCCTTCTGGCAATAGTGACAGTTCTTTTCTTTTGTTCTGAAACAGCCCTGATTCATTCTCAGAGCTCTGAAAGACGGCATTGTGAGACCACATTGTGACCAAATTACATGGAGGGCAGGTTTTCATTGCCAGTCCTAAAATTAGATACTTCAGCACAACAGAAATAGCCATGTTTGCTGAAAGGGCACTTCTTGGTGGAGATCCCAGAGCTTTGTCTGCCAGGCAGCTCTGCTGCAACACAGCCCAGAAATGGGCAAGGACACCAGTTGGTACTGGGTGCTTGTATTGGCCCCAGCTCTCAAGAGGTGGGCAGGTACACGGAAGGACCTGGGTGGCACAGAGCACACAGAGTGCTTGCCAAGCAGATGCTGCTGCCAGAGCTTTTGATCAAAGGGAACAGATTTCCCAATAGGGCTTGGAACAAATGCACTCCGTTGGCTTTGGACCTACCAAACTGTTTGTTTCAGTTTTACCACTCACTGTGATGCGAAATTTAGTCAATACGGAATACGGAAGAACAATTCTTCCAAAAAAATGATAGTTTACCTCAGGAGTATATATGAATAGCAATGAAAGCCCTCAAAGGGCAGCACCACAATTTACATTAAGGTCATCAGTTAAGTACATCAGTCAATTAAAGATACCTAGTTGAAGAGAATTCTTCACTAGAGACCAGCACAGAAACAGTGAAATTAATAAATTCCCATGACCATCAAGGCAGCAATGATGGAATGAGCAGATTGAAACGAGGCTGGGATTTGGGGCTAGCCAATTAATTTCAAGTTGAGCATCACCACTGTGACTCTCTGCTCACTGAGCCACTTCAGCCCCATGAATAGAAAGTCTCTCTGGTCACACTGTTATGAGTGAATTTTCTATGTAGACTTGTAATTACATAATTCAACTTTATGATTCTAAACTATCTTGGACATGCTCCAAGAAGAAACACTACTGTGAAACACAGGATTTCTCATATTTGTGATGGGTGCTGTTGCTTTCACAAAAACAACATTTTTCTTAAGACAAGAACAAATGAGACAATAAGAATAGATAAACAAAAATGAAAGATTTAGTAACTTTATTATATGGACTTGTATTAATCATATGAACTGATTATCAGGTCAACCTGCATCTACCTTGGCCTGAGTCCCTTCTTAACTAGCTGTCTGTCCAGGGAAATACTCCTAATCTCTATGAACTTGATATTCTATTCTTAAAATGTGAGTTATAGTAAAGAATATGTAAGTTTCTGTCCAATTCTGAGAATCTATGGTCCTATATCCAGAAAAAATTCTTGCATTTATATATGAGTTTATAGGAAAACAGATGTGATACTTTTCATTTTGACATAAAATTCCTTAAACAACTATAACTTCATACCACACTGGGTTTGTTATTTATAAATGCTGTTTATGCTATATGGATGATTCTACCCGTTTTGATTAGGCTAATAAAATTGCATAGATATCAGCTATATTTATTTAAATACCGTGCAATTTTCATTGATGGTTCATATCATATCCAATATGCATGTAGGGAACTGAGAGGTTAGTTTGAACAGCTTTAGCATTATATGGATTGCTAGAGTGATACACAATCCTTTGAGATATTTCTAATGTGTTCTTAATAAACATTAGTGCTCAAGAAAAGTTTGGGTAGTCTTTGCTGTTCGGATACTGGCCTTTTAAAAGGGAGTTTATTTTTAAAATAAAGTATCTAACAACAGTATTCCATTTTCTAAGTATAGTAAAATCATTGTTCCTTTAGATGTCATTGAAAAGTGCCAATAAACATGATTTAAAGTACAATTCCATAATCCTGGCAGGGTACTCTTATCACCATTGGGGTGCAAGAAACTCTGCCTTCCCTGGACACCTTGTTGCAGAGGAGATGTCAGGCTCCCACCCCACTTCCTGTGGGAAACTCTCCACCACCAGTTAGAACCAACTCCATTATGTCTAGCATCTTGCAACTGTTCTATACACTCAGCCTTTCATTGTGGGACCTGATTAACTTTGCTTAGCTAAAGGATATGGACTCCAGCCTTTATTTATACTTTACCCCCCAAATTGTAAAAGACAGAGCCTTGTTTCTATCAACCTTTTACAGTTGTGATTTTGTTAGTTACAAACTGCTGTATATAGAGAAGAAGTGTGGGTGTTTAAAGAGGAGATTTCTTCTCCTCTAATTGCCAAACATAATTAGGCTAAACTCTGAACAATCAGAAATGAACCTGGCTATAGCCTCAAAGGAACCTGACATACTTAAGAATCCAATTAGCCACTACATTCTTATTTCCATTAATCCAAAGACAAATGGGCACTCTTTAATAAATTTAGGAATAAAAGATACCTTCTAATCAAGGCACTGTGAGAAAGCTCTTATAATTGAAAATCAAGTGTTTGAATAGCAAAACTAATTTATGCAGAAATGTCAGCATGTAGCACTGGATTGACCTTGCACATCAGCCAGCATCAGGAAAGTACAGAGAGGCTCTGCGGGGAAGGGTCTCCAGACATTATTTGCAACCGTACACAAAATATCTAAAAGCAAGCTAGGCAAGCCTTTGTGCCATCCGCCTAAGTCTCAATCTTCTCAGTGAACACCTTTACAGAATTTCACTTCTCTGGGATCAACTTATAATGCTCCATATTAGGTTCTCATGTGTGTGTGTATATGTGTGTGTACGTACACATGCATGTGTATGTGTGTGCATGAACTTGTACTTACAGGGTCAGCTAAACCAGCATTTCTGTCATGTAACCCTCTTAGCTATAAGTGAAAGAGATACTCAAAACTTAAAACTTAAAGTATTGTTTGTAAACTGAGACCATTATATTCTTGGCATACATTTCAAATAATGTATTTTGTTTAAAGCTGATATCCAAATATGCTTATTTAAATATGCAAAACTGTTTTCCATGTTTAATATCTAGAAATTGATGTGGTATGTTTTTTCTTTTATATTTTATATAATAAATACGTCGCTTCTATCAATATCATAGGTTCAATGAAACATGGTCTTCCTGCTCATGTTTTAGGGGACAAACAAGACAAAGACTTTTCTTGAGAGCAAAATCCCTATCTGTTTAAAAGCATATAATTGGACACTTTGTCCAATACTTTAATATGAGGGATTATGTAATATTTTCTCAGTTTAATATGCAGCTCAATGTATTTAAGTATTCATATACTTCAGAAATACCCAAGGAAGCATCTGTTTTCCTTCAGGAGTTTTATATTTATTTTTACAGGTGTAAAAACATTTTATTACATTTACTGTTTATTGCACATGTATGTGGACACATGCCACACTATGTGTGGAGTTTACAGGACAATCAGCAGAAGCTGGTTCTCTCCTCCCTCCTGTGAGAACCTAGGAACGAAACTCAGGCCCTGGGGCATAGCAGCACGTAACTTTACCTACAATATCACCCCCACCAGCCTCAGATTTTAAAAAATCACTTTCTCATCAGTTGGACTTTTTGAACAAGATGGCACATGACTGATATTTTAATATCTGAGATAAGACCCAATCCCTAATAAAAGGAAAACACAAGTATTTTGTTTTACATTCCTTTTCCCTATTTTCTTTCAAATTTATAGTTTCCTGAGATATGACAAACATAAGTTGTGTTTTTCTTTTTTAATTTTCTTTATAACAGGGGAGAAGTTCAATGTTTTCAGTCAAGGATACTAGTGCAGTCATACTATAAATTCAACATAAAAGGAAATATTTGGGGGAAAAACAGAATAGTAAGAAAGAACATAAAAGAAAAAATGTATCAATATCTTATTTTGCAATACAAACTGTCCTTTCTGGTATGATGAATTTGAGCACAGGAGAAGTTTGAGAATAAGGAGAAGATTCACTTCATTAATTCCATGATTTCTAGAAATAAGTTGGCCAATGAATGAGACAGAAAAACATTCTCATGTGCAGGACG
The DNA here is from genome assembly GCF_950005125.1 of Chionomys nivalis. NCBI lineage: Eukaryota > Metazoa > Chordata > Mammalia > Rodentia > Cricetidae > Chionomys > Chionomys nivalis. Next base: position 15,306,458 of record NC_080091.1, on the reverse strand, counting down.
TAACAGCCCAAATCATCACAACTGAACAAAATGTTTTAAAGGCAACTCCAATTATTAGACCCCAAATGGTTCTCCCAAGCCTCTCTGCCTTCAAGTTTAAATATCTTGTCTTTGAATAGAATGTGTTTATCTGTCTTATTTAAAATATCACTTACTCATTAGCTGAGGGGCAATTTTCCCTTAGTCACATACAAATGGTCATAAAGGTAGAAGGAATTCAGGGGATCTGTTTCTTGGAAACCTCGTATAAGATGTTTAAAAGCATCACTGCCTTCTTGTCAGAGAGGGAGCTACCTTACAACCTGTGGATTTGTTGAGCTTTTCAAGAAAATCTTTTCTGAAAACCACCACCTCACAAAACCAGCCTCGTTCTTACCAATTTAACAGCTACAGAAACATTTTTGTGAGTGAAATATGTGACAAGCCGTTCAATATCCCGGGGGGGAAAAAAAACACAAAACTGAAACGCAACTTTCCACTCACCAGTGACAGATAATGAGGTTCCAAAGTAAACATTGTCTATTACTGTCGTTACACTTTGTTGCACTAAATGAGTTCAATTTAATCAAAAACTTCTAGAAAGCACTAATTTAATTAAAGTATGAACTTCTAACCAACAGCTTTACTTAGCTCATAAATGACCAAAATTTCAATGTAAATGAGTCCCTTCCCTTTACCCACCGGCTAGCACGCGGGGTGCGAAGGGCAGTGTGAGTGTTGGTCCCTCCCTCACATTAAATTACTTCACAGCCTTACTGACATTGGCATCCTTTAGTGCACCACTCAAAAGTCTGGGGAGAATGATGGCCGTCATGGAACGTCACCACAATCTACATGATGAATGGCTGTTTACAACATGATTTCTATCGCTTAAAAGAGAACATGTAATTGTGACTTTAAATTTCAAATAAAAGGCTACAACTCAAATGGCACTGGCTAGCTATGCACTTCTGGAAGTCACCCACCTGGGGCAGCATGCGATTTTCTTCCTCCAGCTGTCTGACTCTGGCCTCCAGCTGCCTAACATAGGACAAGGTGGATTCTAAAATTAAAAAGAAAGAACTCACATTATACACAAGGTCTTGTTTGCTCTACTGTTAAGCATATCTTTGGTCGATTATTTAATTGGATCAATTGACTACTTCGTCTGTTCTTTAGAAAAGAAAGAAAATTCATTCCATAAAAAACATACACACTACACAGTTTTGAGGATTGTACAATGTCAATCAGTATTCAAGAAAACAGTAAATAAGGAGGCTGCGCTTTTTCACACCAGTTGAGCCTCAGAACTTCTGGAATCTCTCTTCACATATTTTTATTTGTCCCATACACAAGACGTTTCTGTGATATGATCTGTAACCAAAATCAACTACCAGATTTCATTAACTTTTTTAACTAGAGTGAGTGTCAAGCACAAAAATCTTTTCAATTTCCCAAGAGACATTAGAAGTTTTAAGAGAAACATTTATTCTTCTTGCTAAGTGATTAGCTGTGACTTAGAGAATATCCATATCAGCGCTAAACATTTACACCAGGATTTTAGCTGGGTCTAAGGACCATGATCTGTTTATTTGTTGTTCGCATCTTTCTTTGTCTGTTTTAGGTCTTTCTTCTTCAATCTTTAAGCAAACTAAAGGCAACAGAATTGCAATTGATACTTGTTTTAAATTTTTTAAAGTTCAGATGCTGGACACTCGGAATGTTACGTTCCATTTCTGTTCATACACAAAGTCTACATTTTAGAGCTTTTTGGCATGAGAGGGGTCACAGAAGAAAGAGAGTAGAGTTTTGCACTGGGAAGAGTGTGACTAGTGAGAATTCTTCACTAAAATGACAATATTCATATGTCTCATTTAGCAATGCATGTCGGACATTATTCAAGAACAGACCCATTTCAGGTGTAGTAAAAAGCACATGGCAGAACAACTCATATCCCCATATGTAGTTAACAATGAAGCATCAGATCGCCCTTGGGTCTTCATGATCTGGGGTCTCAGAAACACACGAGAAAAGCAAATGAAGGAACTGAATCACATTAATGGTATATGCTAAAAGTATCGGTCATTGGAGCTTTAGCTACTTATGCGTTAATGCTGTGATCTGAAATTCAGCATGAAAAAATATTACTAGTTTTGCCTGGGAATTGCTTAAGTGAACTCATTTCCTTTTTGAGGGCTTCAAAAGCAAGAAGCTGGCATTTTATATGAGAAGTATCAGTTTTTAATTCACAAATAAAACAAGCTCACCTCATTTAAACATAGCAAGTCCATGTTCACAAAGATCTGCAGAAAATCACCCTCAATATCATTAACATATTGACACACTGACCTCCAGACACTTTTCATATAAGCAGGTGGAAACAGGGGAAACTGAAAACATTGCTAGACATGTGCTCTCACCAAAGCTTAATGGAATGTTAAAGCTATGTTTTGTGGACTTTTCCAGAGAAGGAAGGAGAGTACACTGCATAGTAAGGGTAAGATTACAGACCTTGAGTCTGCAATTCTCTGTAGATCAAGATGCAGTGAGGGATTCCTAACTCACACAGTTCTGCAAACCCAGTTTTCTCCTCTAGAAAAACAGCCTCCTGCTAAGGACCTTTAAAATTAACAACTGATTCTACTTAAGCCATGTAAACTAGACTATTTTCTCCATTTGCATAATGTACAGTTCAGTCGTTTTTTCCTTGTACTACACTATCTCTGAGGTCATGGAACTTAAAAGTACTTTAGCCCGGTGGTGGTGGTGCATGCCTTTAACCCCTGCACTCGGGAGGCAGAGGCAAGCAGATCTTTTTGAGTTCGAGGCCAGTCTGGCCTACAAGAGCTAGTTCCAGGACAGGCTCCAAAGTTACAGAGAAGCCCTGTCTTTAAATCCCCCTCCCACTAAAAAAAAGAAGAAAAAAAAAAAGACTGGAGAAGAGTTTGTGAAGATAGTGAATTTTACTGTGACTGGAAAATGGTACTGAAAGGAATATGTTTTAATCGAGCGATTATATCCAGTCACTTTATGATGGAGGTGGGTCATTTGTCTACTGCTCCACACTACAACTTTAATCTATTTATCCTTTGCTGTTGTTTAATTAGTTTGAAAATAATTTCTTTCATGCATTGTATTCTGATCATGGTCCCCACTTCCCAACTTATCCAACTCCTTGCTTTCTTTTCCTTTCTTTTAAGAAAACAAACATAGCTCATGGTTTCTTCAAATCTTAATTTCAACATTGAAAGTGTCATACATACGTACGCGCGCGCACACACACACTCATATGTATGTATGTACAGACTCGGGTGTAAAGAGATGGGAAGTGCTTTTAACCAGATAAAATACATTTATTATGTCATATTACAATGAAAGCAAAAAGACAGAGGTTGAGTTCATCTCTTCTATAAGAATTAAACTCATCTAAAAGAATATAATCTCTTCTATAAGAAGATCACATGACAACTTTGTGTCAGTCACTGAAGAATCTAAGTCATTAGACACTCCTTAAAGTACAAATTCCCTTTTTGATTCCTAGCTGGTCCTGGCCCCAGAAGTCCTATTAACTGTCCCAAGTGCTTACCTTCTCATACAATTCTCCTTGACAAACAATAGCTATCCTGTATGGGGGGGGGGAGTCTCCTACAGACAAAAACAGGGACAGTATTTAATCTCATGAGAAACTGGAGTGCTGAAGCTGTGGGCACACTCCATAATAGGAAGTGGGTAGGTATATTTGCCTGGGTTATTCCATCACAGCAAGACCCTGGGCTTCTATATCAAGAGCCATTGAAAAGACTATCCAGTTCTCCAACTATGACATCAAATAAAAATCAATACATGTCTTGTTCATCTTTTAAGATTCCAAGGTTTATTTATTTCTAAACCATAGGTCGTCCAAGCTTGACTGTAGTAATTAGCCAGTATGGGATACAAAGTATATGAGTTAGCTTTAAAAAGTAAAACAATAGAATAAAGTATATGAAATCCCATGGCTTTAAAAGTCTCATCATAAGCTACATCTTGGTCTCAACTGACTGCAAATAAACTGGCAGGGTCATTTGTAGGCTAAGAAAGAAACAGCCCATTTATTATTAGAACTTACTCTCCATGTCCTCTATAACTCTTCCCCCTACTGCCTCTACCTTCACCCCATTTTCAATGGAAACAACTATAAAATAAACTGCTTTCTCAGTTCTCACAAGGAACATGAAAAACATAAGAGAATTGACAAACATGAGCCTTCTTTCTATCAGAAAGTAATCACCACAAAATGGACTTACAATTGAAATTGCCTGTTACTTTATAACAGTGACGAAAAGCCTTGCAAAACTAAGATGTCCATGTGTCATTTCAGTTCTTACGGTGAGGCTCCAAAAGATCATAAGACAAATAAATTACTATTGTGTGTGTGTGTCATGTGTTTGTGTGTGTGTGTGTGTGTGTGTGTGTGTGAGAGAGAGAGAGAGAGAGAGAGAGAGAGAGAGAGAGCATGCATGTGTATTATAAGTAAAGAAGGACCTTATTGCTAAGAAACTCCAACTAGCTGAGAAGAAAAAAGATCCAGATTCATGTGAGAGTAAGAAATGCAATAAATATTAGGACACAGGAATAAATCAATCCATGTTGACTTCATTCTGTAAAAAGAGAGGCTTGAACCTAAGGATGGATCAGCAGAACAATGACACGGTCAAGCCCATGTGGAGCCGCAGCAAGACAGGGAGACAAGAAAGGTGCTACAACCCTATTATAGACAGAAAAGGAAAGCAGTCATGTGATCGCACAGAGAGGGACCAACTGGTTCCCAGAAAAATGTCCATAGTCCCAGGAACAAAGAAACAGCCGCAACCACATAACACGTGGCAATTTGCTTGTGGTTGTCCTGAAAGTGCTTATTTCTCATTTCATTCTGGGATATTTAGGGTCAATGGGACATTTGAAAAGCTAGACAAAAATTTAAAAAAAAGAGAGAGAAACTCAATTTAATACTCTAACACATACTCAAGACAGTCAGAAGTAATTTCTTTCCAAGTACCTTACTTCTCCTGAACCTTCGTGCAAAAGTTCATAGGACTTCTTCATCATAAAATAAGCATTCAAAATGTACGCAAATTGAGTTTAGTGTCCCACACCTGTAATCACAGCTCTCCAGAGATTGCTGCAAATTCTTGGTCACCCTGAGCTACACAACAAAGGCCAACCCATCAGAGATGACTCATTCTTAAGAACAAATGCTTCCAGAATTAACTGAAAAACGGAACGAAATGTATGTCAGAATCATATATGTATCTGCACTGCCTATGGAGGCAAGAAGAGGGCATCAGATCTCCTGGAACTGGAGTTAGAGATCATTGTGAGCTGCTTCTTGGGTCCTGGGAATTGGACCTGGGTCTTCTGGAAGATTAGCCATTACTCTTAATCACAGAGGCAGCTCTCCACCCCTGAGTTAAGTATTTTCTAAATGTTTCCAATGGTTAGATGGAATACAATACTGATTTTCTAATCCATGTAGTCCCTCAGCTCCCAGAACAGTTTTCATATGAGAGAATTACACTGCAGCACTTGGTCTTTAAAGATTATTATGCAACATTCTATAGTCAAATACATTTTTAAAATCTCCATTTTATTATGAAGGTAACAGAACAATCCTCATCATGCACTTATGCCCATCTTTTACAGAGGTATCTCAACACTGCTTCCCACTTTTTACCTTGATAAAAATATCTCTGAAGGACCTAACTTGATGATGGACATTACCCTTGACAAAATTTTAACTTTCCTGACACATACTCACCATATAAAGAACTATCATACTTTCCTCTGCCAGCTTGAAAGCACGCTGATAAAAATACAAAACCATCTCTACCTCTCTGTCTCTGAAGGAAACAGTTGTTTCTCCCCATAAGGAAACACAACCCCAATCACACACGAATCACTCTGTTGTAGAGACTTTATCACTGGAGCAAAGACTAGGGTCTGCCCAACTTCTGAAAGGTTTGATTACATAAAGTACTCTCGCACCTTCAAAACATTAGGTCTCGACTGTGGGGCTCAAGGAGAGACCGCACATTTGAAGGGTGAAAGGTGAAAGGGGGATGGAAGAAATCTGGAACACTGTGCTGGCCAGCACTTTGCATACTGTTTCACAGGCACTGAGACAGAAAGAGAGGAAGGAGGGAACTGTTTAAATGCTTATCCTCTCCAAACCTCAGGTTCAAATTCTGCTGTCACGAGTTTGAAATTGAGAGGTGGTACCATGGCCTTGAAGAGATGATGGGGCCCTGACAAAAAAAATCCCTGTCTTGGATGGAATTGGTCCCCCTGTAACAGGGAGGTTTGCCTGTAAAACCCATCTCTTTTTCTTGTTCTTTAGCCAGAGATGTAGCATCAAGCATGTCCTCACCAGATACTGCCCACCCCCCTCCCCGCCTTGGCTTCTAGAACTGTGAACCAGTAAATTAGATTTATTCCTTATAAATCGGGCAGTCTGTGGTGCTCTGGTAGAGCAGCATTAACCAGCGTAATAAAGAGTCTCAGCAAGAGTCCAGTCCACCTCCTCAGCAAAACCTGCCTGCTAAAACAGTTCCTCTGAATTCCCTGTTAATCCCACTAGTCACAGGTTTTTACACACTCCTAAAAAAATTACTTCAGAACTGACAAAACTCGTTTCTTCTTCTTCCTCGAGAAGCAAAGGTCAGCGTTCCATGGAGAATTTATATTGGCTACAGAAGTATAAGTGATTAAAATTTTCATTATATTTTAATGTTCTTCTTATTTTAAAAAATTCTTGTAAAAATTAGCATTTTCAGATTTGTCTGGAGAGGTCATTCAGAAAATTTTATTGCCAGACAGTCTTTAGGGTAAAAAGCATCCCACCCTATCCCCGCAAAAAGAAATTCAATCCCTCTAAATAAATAGAAAGTAGAATTAGATTTGCCCATGTCCATCACATTCAAGCTAATTTTACTCTTCGGAGGCCTGCCAGCTGGACAGAGAGCTAAGGGAGATACTTTCTGTGGGAAGCAGTTCAGTCTCTCATTGGCCTAGAATTCCCTTAACTGTCAACTCTATGTCAGCCAGACGTCCTCTCCTCATTCCACTGCCCAGTTAAATGCTCCCGATGCTTCCATTAGAGAAATAAAAAGTAGCTTTCAAGTAATTAGACTCTCCAGACATTAGAATAAACTTCTTTGAACATATGCAGAGCACACTGCAACAGGTGTTCAGAGATAACTCCATGGCAAATATTTTGTGAGGGGTGCCCGGATGGTACCGTTGACATTGCAGCTCAATATTTCTACTTCTAGATTTGTCCCACTCCATATGTCCTTACTAGCTCTCTTCTCACTTGCCCAACAGTTATATACTGGATGCCTCGTGATTCCTCTATGTACTTATTCAGTGTTACTTTCAATATTTGACCAAGTCTTTCCCATTCCCCCAGGCACTGGTAGTTCTGCTTCGAGTGGGGGCTACCACAGCAGTACAGTATGGCTTGCTTTAACATTAACAGATATGTTAGATATCTTCATCTATATATTATATAGATGCTATATGTTAAATGCTTTAGGTAAGAAACATAACTAAGATCTGGGTGCTTATGAAATAAACATTCCGACGGAAGATAGACAGTAAGGTCTACGCAGATGAGGCAGTTTATGAAGGTGAAGTATGCACAAAAACTCCAACAACAGCAAAAACCCTGACAAGGCAAAGATCTTGTGGCAGAAGGGAAGGTAATGTGCATAGCCTGGTTTAGCCATGAAGCAGGAAGCAAAAACAGATTGAGGCAGGGTTGTTTATCCTGTCACCTTCCCACAGCACTCAAGTTTTAAAACCTTGTGTAAACCACTTAAACTATTTTCCTTTTGAAAAAAAAATTTATGCATGGCTTCTCTCTCACATGTTCTGTTTCTTAGCCATAGAAACTGTTGACTCTACTATCAAAACATGCTTTTGAGATTCTCCTCACAGGCTTCCTTATTTCCATTCTTGAACCTCCTACTCCAGATGGACATTCACTCTTAATTTATTGGAACCCAGAGGTTTTCTGAAGTGTTCAGTCTAATCACATCCTGCTTTATGTCCTATTTTGGTCCACGGAAAAGCCAAAGTCCTCTTAACATCTACTGGGATCTCAGGTAATCTGACCAACTGTTACTTCTGCTTCCTGCTATCACTTGTTCTACTTTGGACATAAAAGGACCTTCCTTTCCTAAACACCACAGCTATATTCTGCCTCAGAGACCTTGCCTTAGTCATCTATACTTTTCAAATATCCCCTTTCTTGACCTTCCCTTCTTCAAGTCTTTGCTCCTAATCCAACTTTCAATTGAGACTCCATCCTCTCCATTTAACTGGGCAAATTACCATCACCTCTACCCTACAGTCCTAAAACAATCTATACTCCTAACCTATAGTCCTAACCTATATCCTAACACTATACTCCTAACCTATAGTCTTACCTCTGTTTTATGTCTATTTTTCAAAATCCTACATCACTTCCTATCATTTGGCTTGTTCATAGGCTTATATCATAAGGTCTATCTCTTACACCAAAATGCAAACTCTATGTGGGAGGATATTTTCTGTTGTGTTGAGTGGCACAGTATAAATTTTTAGAATAGTGACTGGACCAATAAAATTCTATAGAACAGAAAAAAAACACATGGACCCTGGAAATAATTTACTAATGCAGGTTCATACATTTAATCATTTAATGCAAGACAGGATTTGTATTTAAATGAACTCCATTATCAGTTCTTTTGTATTGCTTAAAAAATTGTTCTATAGAAATGTGAAGTCATAATTATTAAAATACAAAATACCACTAAGGAAAAAAATCAACAACACGATGACCATAACACCATAGACATTTCAATAATAATCTTAAATATCAATGGCGTCAATCCTCCAATAAAATGATACAAATTAGCTGAATCCATAAATAAACAAAATCCATCTGTCTGCTGCCTACAAGAAACACACTTCGGTTTACTGTAAGGTACCACCATAGAGTAAAAGCATGAACAAAAGTACTCCAATCAATGGGAAAAAAATATTAAACTTTAGATGGAAATGTGAGGCATTTTCTCAAAATATCCAGCCATTTGTGAATAATTTTAGTAAGAAATTTTGACATATCTTCTTATTGGGTTGATAAAATAAGTTGTGTGTGTGTAAAAATTTATTGTGGTCTAAATAACTATGTCCCCACAAGATTTTGTATACTGAAATTTAAGCCCATCATAATAATTTTAGAGATGGGAGGTTGTGAGAGGTGACCAGATCATGAAAAATAGAATGATAATTATTGCAAATAAGGCAGGAAGGAGCCCCTCTGCCTCTCCACAGCAGTGTGCCATTGCTGGAAAGTAGACAGTTACCAAACCCTAACCCTGCTGGTGCATCTGAGACTGCTTATAAGTTACCCAGCCTACGGTATTTCGCCAAAGTATCTATAAAAATAAATAATAAATAAAACTAAGGTGGAACAATAGATGTGAGATGTGGACAAAGAATTAATAGCAGAACACAATATGTAGATGACTTCGGCCTCTGAAACCTCAGAACATAACACAAGTGCCTGTCTACTGGAAATGGGCTTCATTCACAAAAGCTTGTGGTTACTATTGAGCACCAGGAGACATTTAATGCCATATGGACATTCTCCCACTGTTGTCCTTGACCAAGGATCAGCTCCGATAGGAGAAACAAAACCGGGGGGCAGACCAACATAGGGCAAGGGTTAGGTAGGTACTGAGTGATCAACCTACCCCTGGATCCACTCTTGGGAATATACCCAAGAGATGCCCTATCATACAACAAAAGTATATGCTCAACTATGTTCATAGCAGCATTGTTTGTAATAGCCAGAACCTGGAAACAACCAAGATGCCCTTCAATGGAAGAATGGATGAAGAAAGAATGGAATATATACATATTAGAGTACTACTCAGCAGTAAAAAACAATGACTTCTTGAATTTTGCATGCAAATGGACTGAAATAGAAAACACTATCCTGAGTGAGGTAAGCCAGACCCAAAAAGAGGAACATGGGATGTACTCACTCATATTTGGTTTCTAGCCATAAATAAAGGACATTGAGCCTATAATTCGTGATCCTAGAGAAGCTAAATAAGAAGGTGAACCCAAAGAAAAACATATAGGCATCCTCCTGAATATTAACCTTCATCAGGCGATGAAAGGAGACAGAGACAGAGACCCACATTGGAGCACCTGACTGAAATCTCAAGGTCCAAATCAGGAGCAGAAGGAGAGAGAGCATGAGCAAGGAATTCAGGACCGCGAGGGGCACACCCACACACTGAGACAATGGGGATGTTCTATTGGGAACTCACCAAGGCCAGCTGGCCTGGGTCTGAAAAAGCATGGGATAAAACCGGACTTGCTGAACAATGTGACAATGAGGACTACTGAGAACTCAAGAACAATGGCACTGGGTTTTGATCCTACTGCACGTACTGGCTTTGTGGGAGCCTAGGCAGTTTGGGTGCTCACCTTACTAGACCTGGATGGAGGTGGGTGGTCCTTGGACTTCCCGCAGGGCAGGGAACCATGATTGCTCTTAGGCTGATGAGGGAGGGGGACTTGATTGGGGGATGGGGGGGAAATGGGAGGCGGTGGTAGGGAGGAGGCAGAAATCTTTAATAAATAAATAAATAAATAAATAAATAAATAAATAAATAAATAAATGAAATTGAAGAGGACACCAGAAAATGGAAGGGTCTCCCTTGCTCTTGGATTGGGAGGATCAACATAGTAAAAATGGCAGTTCCACCAAAAGCAATCTATAGATTCAATGCAATCCCCATCAAAATTCTTCACAGATCTGGAGAAGACAATAATCAACTTTATATGGAAAAACAAAAAACCCAGGATAGCCAAAACAATCTTATACAATAAAGGACCGTCTGGAGGCATTACCATCCCTGACTTCATGCTAATGGTTGTTGAGAGGTGGGGCCTTTGTGGGATGATTGGGCAGGGCTCACCAGGAGTGACAGGTTATCAAGGAAGTGGCCTTACTGTTATAGGGAATTTTTTCTGGCATGTGTGCTTCATTTCACTGTGCCACACCCATCATCCACCCAGAAGCTGGGCAGTTGGACTGTACTTCCTTCAGAACTTTTCCTTTATGAAATAACTACTTGCAGATAATCTATTATAGCAACAGAAAAAGGACTAAAACCCTGGGAGTTGGAAACTCATTGTTACAGCTTCTATTTCTGTATCTTTATATGTGGGCTGCAGGCTCTGTTTGGCAAGGTCTCACCTTATAGTTCTTTCCTGGGCTTTCCTGTGATGATCACAATGTTTTTTGAACGATGGTGTTCAATAGCTTATTGTTGAGTTTGCTCTGTTCTAAAATGCCCTAGGACCTTATACAAATTTTTGTGTTCCCTGAACTATCTGAAGTAGTTAACTCAAAATGTAGCCCAAGTTCCCCAAACAAAACACATTAGCAAGCACTCTCCCTGAGTCTGACTTGCTCTACTCAGACATATCCTTTAAAAACATCAATCCCACAAAGGAGAGGCAGGTAAGAATAATCGATCGAGCTAAAGAATGGGGAATATACAGAAAATATTTCAAATTACCAAGAGCTACGTGACATCAGCACCACCCTAGCTTTTCAGGGCTGAGATGTGTCCTGCTTCCCACAGCTCTGTTGCTGTCATTGTCACTTCCCAGAGACAAAAACAGCCTTGCCTAATGCAAGACAATAAAAACAGTTGTCTTCTTAACACATGTAATAATTTTTTTAATGTATGTGGCGTCCTTGTAAATGCATCTCCACCATGTTGTCAATAAATACACAAGGAAGAAAATCTATAAAAAAAATTCTAAAAGAAAATAACCCTATAAAATATTATTTTCTCTGGGAGTAATGAATATGCTTTAGATGATAGATAGATAGATAGATAGATAGATAGATAGATAGATAGATAGATAGATAGATGGATAGATGGATACATAGAGATATAGATATGTTATAAGCCTACAGTTGCTTTTTTTATTGCTATTATACCTTTCAGAAAAATAAAAATATCAAATTATGTAGCAAAGAGTCATTAACTTGAACTTCATCTACTGGGAATTCATAAAGATTTTGCAGAATTCAGTCCTTGTACATTCTCTGTGCTAGCTATTAAACAATAGCAAAAGATGTTCATTTCTGCAACATTTTACATGGTTAAACTAATCACTAGAAATTAATTTGCTTAAGGGGAAAACTATATACATGGAAATATTTTTATCTATGTTAGCATATTTATCAAGTGTTTTTCAATTATTGTGAATCAGTCTACTTACTGAGGTTTCACTATGCTCTAGGCCCTCTTTCATGTAGTAGACATACTTCATAGACTCCACTTTTGTTCTTTAAAGAATATTGTAGTAAGGAGAATAGACACACACAAATACACACACACATATCACTGTCATATATATATACCCCATCTTTAGTTTACATTTAAACCATCAGACAAGACCTGGGTATCAAAATTCACATATAAATACAAACACATTAACAGGAAATCTCCAAGAAACAAGGATAGAATTTTAATGTTTCCACAACAGGAATGAGCTGGAGCATTCAAAAAATGGAGAAAACTAGAGTACAAGAAGCAGGGTAGCTGAAAGGCTTAAGCACAGAACAACAGTAAAGTGATGCACTTGCTTCTTAGAAAGGAAAGTAAAGCACCTAAAGAATTTGGGTTTATGCTGTTTGTAGCCGAGAACCATTGGAGGAAGGAAGAGATGAGGCTCAAAGCCATGCCTTATTCAGACCTTAAAGTGGTTGTTCAGTCTTGTGTAGAGGATGGGGAGAAGAGATAAAAGAATGCTTATTGATGGTCACTGAATAATACTCTGTAGCAGATGGGCTGAGAGAAGAGAAAGGGCTGCATAAGAGTTCATATCAATGATGCAAAAAACCAGATTCAGTGTTTCTCTAGGAATTAATTCAACAAAGCACATAAGTGAGGGACTAAGGGAAAATGATGATACATGCTATATTTAGGTAAAAATGATTTAGGGGCAGTAATGATGAGTGTGCAATAGCCTGGAGGAAGAGAAGGACTGGCATCTGAAACTAGGGGGTCTATTTTGTTCCTCTTCAGCTTAGAAAATGGGCAACTAAGGCAAGATATTGAACAGGCAGTCCACGCCTTGCAGTCAAAGAAGAGAGAGGAGTTTTCTATTAAATGTGGAGGCCAATAGCAAACAGCGTGCTGAAGAACGGGAACAGAAATAGAACTATAGTGAGCAAAGTCACATGGCAACAGTTATCGCCATTACCCTTGGTTGCATCTGAGAGGTTGACGTGAATTGCCTATTACTGAAGACTCCACACACTTCAGACAAAGTACCCAGACAGTTTGATCTGGGTCTAAACTGAAAGTCTCTTTCTTGCACTCTAGTTTTCATAGTACCAGAGAACCTCATAAGCTGCCAAGGGAGGGAAGCTCTCAATACACTGCCATGATGCCCGTGACCAGCATGGCAAGATATCCATACACACACACACACACACACACACACACACACACACACACATATATATATATATATATATATATATATATATATATATACACATATATAGATAGATAGTTATAGATAGCTATAGATGGATGATAGATATACAGCAACAGATTTAAAATAAAGATACATATCAATAATGATAATAATAAAAGAGACTCTCAATCTGAGAGGGAGCAGAGAAGGGATGAAGGAAAGAAAGGGAAGGAGAAAAGTGATACAATTATATTTTAATTTTTGAAAACTTAATAAAAATTTTTAAATTGTCACAACTAAATTGAGCATTTATTTGATTGTTGGCATTTTTTAACCTAACTTAAAATTTCAGAAATTTTTTTGACTGAATTCATGTGACATGCAAACAAAAGAAGAAGCTATTTGGAGGAGAAAGGAGGTTAACGGATGGGGGGCAGAAGGAGGAGTGGAGTGAGAACAAAGTCTAACAACATATATAATGCCATAAAGAAGCAATGCAGAAAAAAAAGTTTTCATGTATGGAATATTAAGATTTCAGATTTTATGCTACTGTTAATGAATCTAAAACTTCCTGTTAAGTATAAGCTAAACCAATATAGCCACTCTAGTCTCTGGAACCTTTAATTACAGAGATAATTGAAAGCTTCCTGGGATCTGGTCAGGAAAATTTTTACAGGCTACCCGGTTCATTTGGGCTTCTCTAGTCTTGCAAGGATTCTATTATTTTTGTCTTCACTAAACAGTTACTAGGCAACAGCAGAATAGTCAATTTTATCATACAAAAACAAATGAGGCAACACTATAGCTACTAACTTCTATTTGATTTCCCATGTCAATCACTTCAAGAAAAGCATAGACAAGACTCACTATATTTAATCCACATGACTAACCATGATGTAGGTGTGATCTTCATCTTAGGTGGAAGATGAAACAATTAGAAATGTTAAGAAAGTCACACAACTAATAGGCTGCAGATAATTCTTGAACACAACCTGATACCCTGGTGCATGACACTCCTCACTGCCAAAATCCCAGCAGGACAGCCCCAAAGGCCTCCATAAAGCACTTCCCACAGAATGCGAAAAGTGCTGTATAGACGGCCAGATTTAAACTCTCTTCCCTTTCCTAGTCCCAAAAGCCACCTGTCACTCAGTTGATACAACTGTTGAAGGAAAACCACAGTTTCCAATTGTAAGTTATTCATCTTTTTGACGATTCCTTTTGGGTAAACACAATTCAGACAAAGTGAAGGACAAACAAGCCACCCCAATCAAATGCTTAAAACTGCTAAGTGTTAGTAGGCTGATTAACACAGATGCTAGTCTGTGTGAAAGTTCTGGAAATTTCCCCAGGCTTCATATAACTTTAGTCCACGGGCTAAGGAGGAAATGATGGACACAATTGGGAGAGTCTACTGATCCATTTCATTTCAAAGGAACTGCTTTCGTTTTTACTTGATTTATTTATTCTTCTCTCACATTTTATATCCCAACCTCAGTTTTCCCTCCCTTCACTCCTTCGAGCCCTTCCCTACCTCCTGGTTCACTCCTATCCTGTTTCCCTTCAGAAAAGTGCAGTCTTCCTAGGGATATCAGCCAAACATGGCATATCAAGTTCCAATAAGACTAGGCACATACCCTCATGTCAAGACTGAACAAGATTGGACAAGATTACTCAGTAGGGAGAAAGGGGTCCCACACGTAGACAAAAGATTCAGAGACACCCCCACTCTCACTACTAGGAATTCCACAGAAACACCAAGCTACACAACCAAAACATATATCTAGAGGATATAGGTCAGACCGAGAGAGAATCCATGCTCACTCCTAGATGTACCTCAACCAAAGAATGGATAAGTAAAATATGGTACTTTTACACAATGGAATATTATTCAGCTGTTAAAAATGAAATCATGAGCTCTCTCTCTCTCTCTCTCTCTCTCTCTCTCCCCTTCCCTCAGTGTCCGTCACGCCCTCACCCTCCCCGTAATAAATTTATACATGTGGGTTCATTAAAAAAAAATGACATCATGACATTTGCAGGCAAATGGATAAAATTAGAAAAAAGCCATCCTGAGTAAGGTAACCCAGACCCAGAAAGACAAACATGGTATACACTCACTTAAAACTGGATATTAGCTGTAAAGTAAAGGATAATCATGCTACAATCCAGAAACACAGAGATGCTCAGTAACAAGGAGGGCTCAAGGGGGGATGAAACGACCTCACTGGGAAAGGCAAATAGAAGAAGATTTTGACGGTGGACTAGAGGTAGGTGGGGATGGGAAAAGGAGGGATCATTTGGTGGGGGAGGACGGGCAAGAGAGAGAGAGAGTAGTACTGGGAAAGATGACGGACATTTCAGGGATGAGTAGAATCCCAGTATAATGGAAACTCCCTGGAAACTGCAAGGGTGGCTCTAGCGAAGACTCATAGTAATGGAGGATATGGAGCCTTAACTGGTCATCTTCTTCAACTAGGCAAAGCCTCCAGTTGGAGGAACTAGGACACCAGTCCAGCCACAAAATCTTCCACCTAGTCTTGTAGGATATGTATACACTCTGAAGATGTGTTGCTTTGATTGGTGTAATAGAAAGCCGAATGGCCAATAGCAAGGCAGGAGAGACAAGTGGGACATCCAGACAGAAAGAGAATACTTAGAAGAAGGCAGAGTCCCCAACCAGACAGAGAGGAAGCAGGATGTGCATTACTGAGTAAAGGTAATAAAGGTAACCAAGCCACAGAAAAGAGCATAGATTAAAAGACATGGGTTGAATTAAGTTATAAGAACTAGTTAGGAAAAAGTCTAAGCTAAGACTGAGCTTTCATAAGTCTCCATGTCCTTTTTTTGTTGTTGTTGTGAGCTGGTATCCCAGAGAAAAACCTGTCTACAATCTACAACTTGTCCTGCCTGCAAGATGTGCTGTGACATCAAACTTGTGGAAGTGGTCAGCCAATGACTGGTCCAACTTGAGAGTCAGTCTATGAGAGGGAGCCCATGCCTGAGCCTGACACTGGCCAGGACCAGAGGCTGGACAGCTCAGAGACCTAGGACAGAAACAAGGACTAGCAGGAGTTGCTTTCTTAACTGTCTTTCAGCATTCAAGAAAGACAGAGAAAATGGAATTGCTAATTCCATTAAAGTCATGGCTACTAATCCGTTGACACTGATTCTGAGAAATTGAAAAGGTCACCTGATGTGCATCACCAAGAGGAAGTAGTCATGGGCATTCTGGAGGAAGAAATCAGTTACCTCAGACGACGATTTTAAAAGTAAAAATTATTGGTAGATGGCTCAGTTGCTAAAGTGCTTGCTGAGCAAGCAAGAAGGTGCCAAAGTTCAGTGACTAGCATCCATATTAAGAAAAGAAAAATCAGGTGCAGCAAAAGACTGTGGTTGTAATGTTAGCCCTGGGAGGTGGAGACAGGGCCATCCCAGGGGAGTTGTTGCCCAGTCTGTCTGTCTGAATCTGTACTCCACGTTCATACATTCACAGAGAGACCTTGACTCAAAAAATAACAAGGAGTGTGATGTCAATGACTGACCTTACATACACATTCATACATACCTACTCTCTCTCTCTCACTTACTCTTTCTCCTCTCTCTCTGTATGCACATGTGTGTGTATGTGTGTGTGTGCGTGCCTGTCTCACACACACACACATACATGAGAGAGAGAGTCATAATTTTTTACAACAAAATTCTATGAACTCTCAAAGAATATATCAATGTTTACAGCATCTGGAAAACTAGACTAAAAAAGTATCAATTTTATAACTAAAATAACGATATTTTAAAATAATGGTTTATTGCACTAGATACAATTCCATCAAAAGGATACTTTAAATTCATTTTGGCCAGACAATAGAATCTGTTATATTTTGTGTAGCTTTCACTATCTTTCAGATTGATTTTTAAATCATTCTGAAGATACTGCATGCTGTATTACAAAATGGCTTTTTAAAATCAATAGCTATTTTTTACCTTCATAAAAGACAAGTGTTGTTTTCCTTTCAAAGCAGATGATGTTGAAAAACCTTTCAATTTTTACCTTAGTTACCTATTTTCAGTACGTAGTCATTGTGTTTAAGAAAGACCTTAACTCATAAGCAAAAAGAAATTTATAAATCTGAAGTATAAAAATACCATAAAAATTTCAAATAGGCTGTGACCTTCATGCCTGTGAGAAGACCCAAGTTAGACATCAGTCTTCAAGCTGAAGACATAAATGACTAAACAAATGCACACGTCTTTCTACAGGAAAACATTTAACAGTTCACCATATCCCCATAAAGCTCAAGACAATGGGAGCCAACATAAAATACAAGCAGTTGACTTAGGAACTAGAAAATACTGGGAATAAAGTATCAGCCCACATAGTATAAGTGAATCGTCCTACTTGAGGCTGTAATAGGATTAAGAAAAAAGAAAAGTCTACGTGGTCCCTTATGGTTTCAGTGATGTAGTCTAATTAAAAGTAATAATAATTAAATAACATTTATACACTTAGAAAAAAATATCATTTTAATAATAATATCCTCATGCATGTTGGGTAAAAGGAGCCTGGCCAGAGGGGTATCTCTTGCCCCATTTCTTTAATTATTCATGTCAACCTCTCCTGGCTCTTCTGGGAGTGCACAGCCATAGGAGTACAGACATACTGTACAAAGAATGATGGGTCTGTTTTCCCTAGAAGAATAAGCAAAATTACACAAGATTTAAAGCAATGAAAGCAAAAGGAAGATCGGCTAATAGAATCAGCATGAATGAATCCTTCTCTCTTCTCCCAGAAGCTCCGCTTTCTGCCAAAATCAACAGCTTAGGCCAACAGAGACGTGGCCTTGTAGAATGCGTGAGGAAGGCTTCTTGAATCATTACATTAGAGCAAAGAGCGGCACAAGATGGATTGTTTTTCATTTGCAGTCTGTCCTTAGAAGGCACCAAAAACATTAAGACAGAGTAAAACAATAGACCCAGGGTCTGTGTAAATTCAGTCAAGACAAATGTTGAATACTTCTCACATTTACAAATGTATATATTTTTTTTCAAAAAAAGGCCATTAAAATGAACTTATCTATAGACAGATTAATTTTCTTAGTCTACATAACAATTTCTTTGAAATTGATTGGCCTAGATGCAGTCTATGTGGGGTGCCTGAGGAGTCAACTTATTATTAAGATAAATCATCCTCTCGTATCTGTTCACTGTGATCAAGCTAGGAATGTATTTCCTAAAACACTCAGAGAAAAATTAACTACTTGGAAGCAGTACACATCATAATTTTAAAGCAAGAGTTCTTCGATTCTGGGCTAATAAGGTTTTGCCTTTGGTTTTGACGGTTAAAATAATAGTCTCTTTGTGCTTATCATCTTGATGGCCCAGTGGATAGATTTAGAGGGGAAAAAATCAGTCTACAAGCTCAGCTCTACCCTTCACATAAGCTTGGGAAAGTTTCCGCCACAATGAAGAATATAAAAAGGGGGACATTTGATCAAGCCATGTTGAGATAACCATGTTGGTGAGACTTCATGAGTGTAGCATGGAGAACAAGAGAGTGGGAATACATTAGGGAGTTGGAGAGATAACAATAATGAGGACATGATCTAATTATATTATAATCTCAATAATGATAGTAGTAGTAATAATAGACATAATTTTCTGAAGTCCACAGTACCAGTACATTCATTAACCACCATCTAAGTCTGTATCTACCATATAATAAGTTTCATTGCCTGCATCTCACTCTGTTGCTACCTGTGTCTTAGATATCATCCTATCTCTACCCCTGTGCCTCTGTTCTCTCCAATAGATTGCTTCCTTCTATTCTACCCCAGTGATGTAACAGAAAATAAGATTAGACTCAGCATTTGCATGTAACCATTTACCCACATGGTCTTCCTCAGCCTAGATACCTGTAGATTCCTGTCTCAGACAATCCAAGCCTTTGTGTCCCACCAGCGAGGGACAACTTCCAGTGAGTACACCCTCACTGCTGTAGGGAACACTGGAATGGAGCAGAGACATCTGTGACACAGATGTGAAAACTTGACTACGGATCGATTAAAAGACTAAAAGGCGTGTGGAGGACTCATATGCCTTATGTTTTTGAGCAATGCTGGCTAAATGACTATACACACAAAATTTCTCCAACTATCAATACGAAACTTTTTAATTATTTGTTGGTTATTAATAACCTTTAAAATTAGGTAAGAGAAAGGATGATTCATTAAGCTGTAATTCTTTGTTCAACAAATGTCGCAGATACGAGGAGATAGTAGAGGACAATGAAATAAGAAACAAGGAAGTAAACAAGTAAATTACTTTTTATTTTTCATGTGTATGAGTGTTTGCCTACAAGTACATATGTGCCCATACATGCCTTGTGCCTGCAAGGTTGAAAGGGGTTATGGGATGCCGAGGGGTGGTAGTTGCAGGCAGTTATGATCCACCACATGGGTGCTAGGAACTGAGACCACATCGTCTTCAAAAGCAGAAAGTTCCCTTAACCCCTGAGCCTTCTCTCCAATCCCAATGAAGCTACTTTGAGCATGGTAAGTGCTATATAGGAATTGGCTAGTCAGAGTATTTAGTTTATAACTAATGAGAGTGGAAACCAGCCACAGTTGGAAAAATGGAAGGTTGAGACTGAAGGCAGCTCACACAAAGGGCCTGTGCTGGAGAAACTTAATAGGACAGGAGAACGGAGAGCCATTCCTACTTAGTAGACTCCAGTCTTCTCGGTGAAGAAGAAGACATCATAAGAGGTTTTATAGGTTATTCACCTGAGGACAACAAAAAATACATGAATAGGGGCCCCGTTAGGAGAAAGCATGATAACTAAACATTAAGCCCCTTGCCTACCACCTAAGATATCAGGACACATGATTAAACTCCATAAATCTTAATAGGAAATGGTGTACTGATCGGCAGATCAGACCAATATTATTGGTGGTAGCACACTGAGTTACAAAAAATGCCAGAGTAGCATGTTAATAAATCACGAGTGCAACAGGCATCTAGGAAGTGGCTGGGAAGTGACTCTGCTCTAACAAAGTTGTGATTCCTTTTCTACACTAAAATAGTAATTTTATTTTAAAATAAAATTTTATTCCTATAAATAAGTAAAAGGACTGTTTGAGAACATGAGTCAAAAGGCTCTGCAAGAGGCTCTGAAACAGACAAGTGTTTTCGAGGCCCTTCTGAGAGCCTCATTTCCAATTATGAATGCAATTCAATATTACAGGTAAAATTTCCCCGTAATGAGGAAAGAGAAGAGTCTGGGGACGGATGAACTGGGTTGCCTGGCTGAGTATTTAATTTTCCACTTAGCTTTGCAAGACAAGGGAAATAACCCTCATTCATGCATTAATATTTATAAAATGTCATCGTGTTTCCTAGCCAAAACTTGTAGATTATTCCATGTTAGAGTGAGTTGTGCTCCTTAAAAGAAAAACTAAAATTCAAATTAACGTGTAAATTATTTATGAAAATATCTTTAGATATAAACAAACCCTTTAATTGTATAAATAGGAAACCATAACAGCCATATACTTTAGTTAAAGTTTGTTACTCTAAAGGAAAAACTTAGACAATTGGATCTACAAGTCTTTACTGCATTGGCTTAGCTCTGTAAAGTGCAGGTTTTTAACAAGAAAATAAAATTGTCTGTTTCACCAACTTTTATGTATATGTGCATCTCTTAAAATATGAGATAATGTGGGATTATTTGAATAAATATTTGAAGCTAGAATATGTCCTATTAATAGAATATCTACTTGAACATAATAGAAAAAATATACAACTCTGGTTTGGGGACATTTTACAAGCCATGTGTGATAACACACAGAAAGTTATTTTGTTATTTTAAAACTCTTTCTGACAACTATTATTAATACTTTCAATTTAGGAAATATCAACAAGTCTGTTTCCCGTAGAAAACTGACATTTTTACCATTTTATAAATAATTGCCTGAAACATAAATGGGAACCACACACTTACTTAAACATTATGGGCAGTTGAAAGTACTCACCTGTACTGACATAAAATCCCCCAAAGCATACTTAAGAGAGTATAGCCTTACAATATCTCTTTTTGCTACTCTCTGTTTATTTTAACTATAGTATCCTCTCTCTTTATCTGAAAATGCAGAAACGATCCAGTCCAGTAACATAGAACACGGCTTAATTAGTCACCATAAATCCGGTTCAATCTATGTCAACAACTTCAAAGAACTGACCGCTGAGCTTCATCAATGCTGTGTTCATTTCTCTAAACAACAGCAAAGCTATGAGTGAACCTTGCAGTCTTCACTGCCTGTTCCTTTGCGTAGATGCTTACGCTAAGCTAAAACATAACTAAAATGCTAAGGCTTGAATAGATGAAGAAAATGAAAACCATCTGAGTTTTGTCTTTGCTATTCAATAGGCTAAAGTAGAACTTTATAAGCCAATAGCTGAAATTAATGGTTAAAAGCTACCCAAACTACAAACTTGATCACAGAACAGTTTTTAGGATTATTGCCAATGTAGACTGACAGCACTTTAGGTGACATTCATAATATCCAAATCTGAAGTTCTTGAGACGTAGTCCCAGAGTGATAGTGGAACTTACATATCACTGCTACCCTTTAGCAGGTCTTCCTAGCACAAACATGGGCCTTGCACACCACTGCTACCCTTTAGTGGCTCTTCCTAGGACAGACATGGCACTGAGTTGGCACCTCTGGCTGATCTACACAATACTACCATACCGAGAAAGTCTAAACCTAAAATCAGCAGGGAATTTGTAATTAGCCATCCTTCCATCATAGCTTATAGGCATTCATTCTCATAGTTCCCATACGCATTTGCCCCTTGGCAAAGCCAGTGGGATGGAGAGTTGGCTTAGTGGCTAAAAGTGACGAGAAGACCAGAGCTATGTTTCTGGAACCCCACATGGTAGCGCCACATGTAATCCAGCTTCAACAACTTCTTCTGGCTTCTGCGGCCAGGCGCACACACCCACATTCTTAAAAATAAAAGGAAAATATTGAACACACATCAGGGTTTCAATACACCTTATTTGAAGAAGTTAAATTCCCTCACGCATTTGCCTATCTAAACATTGCTACCTTTTTCTTAATACTATAATTTCGAGAACTGAACGTGTATCCTATCATCTTGGCAGAGACTTCTTTCCCTAAACTAACCTATGAGAATCACTCTGGTATCTGAATTCACTCCATATTTCCTGTCACTTCAGTGAGGGTCTAAATAGATTAGCGCTCATTTCATATTGTGGCTCTGCCCCCTCGCACACACACACTCCTGAAGGGCGGCAGTGAGAAGTTAGGCGTTATGACCTGAATAAGTACTTGATAGTTGAGCAAAGACTTTCCATCTTAAAATCATTACCATAAATTTATTTCCACTAAGTTTATTCTAGAAAGTTTCTCCATTCCCAAAGGTTGGTGGAAATTTAAAGGGAGGAGGGACAAGTTGCTATTTATGTAAAACGTAGTCTGATAAAACAATTAGTCTGTTTCTTCCTCAATACTGTAAAACGTTTAAACAGATTGTCTTGACGAATTCACCTTAGTCAACCCAATGCCTGCTTGTAAATTACTTGTTGGGAAAGGGAAAAATTCAACTCCCATGGCAGACATGATGTTCCCCAGGAGGTTCATTTTCTAGAAGCCTATGACAGGAAATCAGGAAAGTGGGAAGCAGAAACATGTCAGTGAAGACACTAAAGTAAACCTGGGAGAGCTGACTGCAACCCCTAAGGCGAGACTCTCGGAAGGAAGGGGGAACAATTAGGTCATCATCCACACCCCTTCCACCAAGTGAAGATCTGAGGATCAGAACACAGAGCTCCAAAGCTAGCAGGTGGGAAATTCCAAACAATGGCAGAATCTATACTACAAATTCCAGGAAGAAGAGAAGGAAATACTGAGTTAAAAGTTATGAGAAGGGAAGAAGCCAGCTCTGGCTGTCCAACTACAGGGGTTTTAATGCATCAACAGGTCTGTAAAGTAATGACTGACAAACTGCAGGAGATGCCCTACAGTTTGAAATTCTCTAGACTAGAATAAATTAATCACCATTTATCAGGGGCCACTTTTACATTAATGAAAGCATTCGAACTGTTATCTAGGTGGAAAAGATAAACTATGTAGCATTTCCAAAATGATTTCAACAATTTTTCTTGCAAAGGTTGACAGTGAGTAGGGCATGTGAAGCAACATCACCATTATCTCACACTCTATCAGTAGATGAGGAAACGGAAACATACAGAAGTAAATGTCATGAAGAACACAGACCAGAACTCAGGACTACCCATCCTATTCCTGGTCTGTTCCCTCCCTTCTATATCATTCTGCATGCTTAGATTTCAGCATGGACCACAAGTTCAATTCCACCAGGAAAAAAATGTCTTTAGCCACGCTTTCTCTGTGTATTTTCTGAGGCCTTTTTGCTCTTCCCCTCCTCACTGTCCCCAGGGTCTAAGGACTCAAGTTCACTCAAGTCTCCCTTGACTCTATTCCCTTACTTGTTCTATTTATTCTTGGATTCTGTTTCAGCTTCTAGCTCACCTGAATCTCTGTAAATCTCTTCCTTCTGGAGTCCTCAGATCACCTCCTGCATTAGTATATCTCCTCAATGCTAATAGCACAATCTCCTGATATACATACTCCCTCAACAAACCCAGGCCCAACTCTTATTAGAATGCCATCTATAGTCTTTGCTGGCTCCAACCATTGTCCTTGTCATCCCCAAATACCTGGCACTCATGTCCTAACCCTGTTCCTTTTCCACCCACTGAGCTATTTGTTGCCAGAGGCAACATCATGTACCCGTTCCTGTAGGACAACCTTCTGCCACAGCAAGTATCCATGGCAACCAGATGGGGCTAGGAAATAGAATTAAAGTCCCTAGATAATTCCCCAAAGTTAGCTTAGCCAATGGGTGGTTTATTAGAGCTGTGAACCCTTGGCAAATCTGAGTGTATTATATTTCAAATCCTCTTGTCTGCGCCATGGTCCGTTGGACATGGCTTAAGGTAGTAACCTAGAAAGGAGAGAGAGCTTCATAGGACTGACTAACTTGGATAAAAATACTGCTAAGAAGTGAGGCAAATGAAGAACCAGGTTATCAATTTTCATTCCTATTTCTATTCAACCAAATAAGTTCAGAACCTAAAATATGCCAGGCATGATAAGGAAAAAGAGCATATAAGAGATTATCAGAACAGTAGAAAAAAATAAACCTCAAATGCATAGAAAAGATAAATATGATTTACAGACTATGAAGATGAGAATAAAAGTCAAAGTGACTACAATAAATTACTTGTATAATTAATGAGGTCACATAAACAATAACACTCTTCAGACAATGATTGATTGCAATGATATCATCTGACTCACCCATCTTTCTATATGATTGGCATAATACCTAGATAATGTGGTGACTAAATAAGAAGTGTGTATGGAAGTGATGTGGAAGACTACAGAGCTTCACTTATTTTCATGCTTGTGCATTTCAGGGACCAAATCTAAGCCAGAAAGTCTACCCTTGGATACAAAACTTTAGAAAAATTACATTACTTGAGATTCAGGCCTCAACTGCTATTCAGTAAGTAGTAACAGATTTTCACAACTAGAAATGAATTTACTCACTATACATTGAAAGAATGAATGCTGCAATCAGAGCGCTGAGCAGACAGTGCTTTTCCCTTTGCCCTGTTAGCATTTCCTCACAGTATAAACTGGATATGACTGAGGCACACCATGCTTTCTTCCTCAAACTGCTAAAATTAGTCCTTTCTTTCTTAGCAAGGAATCGGTGTTACAGCCTTCATGAACATGATTTACAAGGCCCATAAAGTATAGATAAAAGAGTCATAATCCTATATACTCATGGGTTTTAATAAGATTAATTTTCAAGTCCTATGGTATGGATACCATGTACAGCACACAATGATTATACAAAGGGCCCTAATGTATTGTAAATTGCACCTACATCACAAAACACAATGTTATTAGACATAAGAACTTAAAGTACTAGAGGAGCTATAATAAGCAGTGAGCCTTCCATTAAAATTATTTCTTGCCTTTTCAGCATTACCTCATGGTATACCAGGCTAGTGTAAGATATTCTGATTTTAGGTTCCCAATTATTCCTAATAAAAAACACCTTTAAAAAAAGACATATCTTAAATAATTTCATCAGTTCAGAACTTCAATACCTGAGAGCTGTCCTCAAAGCAGGACACTTGAGAGGTGTTTGCTATTGATCATGATAGTGATGATTATACTCCTACACACAAACGTCATCCAGAGAGCACACTGACTTGATGCTGCTCTTTGCCATTCATCTATCACTGGCCTCACTTGAAGCTGAGAGGAATATACCAAGCTTTACACCCAACCAAGGCCACCAGAGAGAGAGTGATGGAATCACTGTGTCCACCGTATCTGAGCCTCTATTCTCAAACTGGAATATGCACTCAAGCAATCTTATAATAGATTCAGTAGGCATGTCTTGGGAAGACACTCTCTGAAAAATTTAGAGATAATCTGTTAAGAGAAAAAGTATTTCGAACACAATGGGTGCTTGAATTCATCCTCTATATTGCCCGAAGTGTGATCTCAAAGAATATGGGGTCCTCAGAGTATTTTAATTATCTGCCAAAGACAACCTTTTGGAGGTGTTTTATCAAACTCAAGGCCTTGCTCATGCTGAGTACATGTTCTGTTACTGAATTACACTCTCAGCACGTTAGTATTATCAACTAAACTCAGTAAAAACGCTTTCTTCCCTGTCTGACACATAGATAGATCCTCACTAAATGTTAGTTACTCTCTCTTCATTGCAAAGTTGTTAAAAACTGCAACAATGTCAACAATTAACATCTCATTAGCTTGAAGTTTTAGAAGCAATTTCAAAACAACTCTCATCAGAATGGCTAGAAGTCACAGTCTCCTGTGTGAGTGTTGACAGAAGCTGTCACATAAGTGGGATAAGACATTGAAACCTGAAGGATGAGGCAAGCTCCACAGTGTGGGTGAGGGCAACAAAGAGAAAGGCTGCTCCAAAGGATTGACTGCAGACTGAGACATATGTCTGCGCTTCTCTTTCTCTTTCTCTTTCTCTTTCTCTTTCTCTTTCTCTTTCTCTTTCTCTTTCTCTACTCTCTCATCAGAGATCAAAACTTTTCAATAATGCTGTAAATCTAGAACAAAATATGAATCAAAACTGTTTTTACCCTTATGTGCCACACATCAAAACACTAACATGTAAATATTTTTAAATATTTATTTATTTATTATGTATACAATATTCTATCTGTGTGTATGTCTGCAGGCCAGAAGAGGGCACCAGACCTCATTACAGATGGTTGTGAGCCACCATGTGGTTGCTGGGAATTGAACTCAGGACCTTTGGAAGAGCAGGCAATGCTCTTAACCACTGAGCTATCTCTCCAGCCCCTAGCATGTAAAAATTATGCCTGCCTGAAAACATCTTTTAAGTGTGTTGTTACTCATCCTATAGGAAATTTGAGGGGAAATATCACACCAAAATTCAAATTCATTGGCATTGCAAGGGTTCATTGAAGGTCAAATTAGAAGAAAGGCAAATGTCTCAAGCTTTGGGGAGAGCATGAACTGCTCGGAGTCTGTTTCCTGTCTATTCAGACCTAGGAACTGGAGCAGAAAATCAAACAAAATGAACCTTTTCTCCCTGGAGAACACACATTACCCCCAGAGCTTAGCTTCCCTTGCATTCTGGGGGAAGGCCAGCTCCTTCTTTTTCTCAGTGCCAGGGAGTGCTCTAAACCATGTGTGATTATATGGGAAGGGAATAGCTCTAACAACGCAAATCCCACCTTTTGTTTCCTCTGGAGCCCATTCCTACATGGGAATTCTCAAATACTTAATCACATGAATTATTTCAACTTTTTTCATTTGATATTTCTTGTTTGCTGATAGATCTGAGTTGGCTTGGTTCTTAACCTATAAATGACCAATGTGATTGAACTCTGCAAATGTTTTGTTGTAAATTAGACTCAAGGAAAGCTATTCTGTCTAAAAGCAATTCTTCTGAAGTTTATGTAAAGTTCCAGATGAACAATGAGATTTGTTATCATTCTAGTAGCCACAGAAGGCAGGACTACTAACTAGCAGCATACTAAATTCCAGCAACCTCTCTGTAATCCTAAGCTGTCCCTGCCTCAGTCTAAAAACTGCTCCTTAAACTTCAGGGATCTTTCCTACCTAGATGTCTCTTCCCTGTCAAAGTCAGCCAGCATCCACTCAACCATCAGCTGCATCAGTGAACACGGTCATGACATTACACCCAAGGCATAACCCTACCTCACTGGAGACTGTCAATGAAGGTAACAGTGGCTGGAGGCAGAGACAGACAACAACTTTAAGCATGTCACAGTCTGGGAATGAAGCTGACAGTCAACCATGCTGTGACACAGTTAACACCACACATCACTGCCTGGATCCTCGAACATTCTCCAAGCTTCCATTTAATCAGCATACATCCTTTCAGGCCTAGCTGCACAGTGTCTAAAGGCAAGGGCAGCCTTTCCCGTCAGCATCCACAGTAGCCTCATGTGCTCAAACTCCTCCAGAAGCTGTTTCCTAAAAGTAATCGTGCAAATGGAGCCATCTCCAAACACACTCACCTCCCCATCCACTGAGCTGCCCTCCAGTTGACCTAACTGCCCCAAACTTTGTTTCTGTCTTTGATTTGTTAACCAAAGCTACATATAATCTTGATATCTCTCCCATCAAGATCACCATTATTTTTTGAGAATATTGTCAATTGTGGCATTAAGTAGGTCATCAACATACCACGAAACATTTTAGAAATGTAACTGCAATGCCAATGAGGTCCTATGAAGCTTTTATTATGATTAATTTGGCAGTGTCACTTAATGTGTTGTACGTTAAGCCTATAAAACCCATTTATAAAGATGCTACGATCCATACAAATGCCTATCACAGCCATAAGTTAGGTCTGCTGTCAAGAAAATTCATCTTAATCATCTTAGTAAGGTTGTAATTTGTAATTTTCTTGCTTCTGAAGGTCCTGTAAATAACAAATAAAACTGAAAATTTCCTCTACAGACAATATTTTTATGAGCAGGTTTTTCACAAAACTTCATTTTTTTTTGCTTATTTCTATTTAATTTGCACATGTATGTAAGCACAAAAGTTTCCATTATGACAAAAGGAACTATACTTAATGTCACTTTCAACTGAGCTATTATATGAATAATACTATTTTCTCATTAGTTTCACAGTAAACACATTTTCAGACTCAAATCCACATTTCTCACTACCTAATAAGACAATTGGTTTCTAGAACAGCCCTTTCTTTCCCAGCCCCTCTCAACAAGATTCTTCTTCCACTTCCCCCATCCAGTAGCCTCCTAAGTACACAGTGAAGATTTAGACTTAAACCCATGTGACTCCAAAGCCTATTGCCATTCGTATTTCTCCAGAGCTAAGATCGGATGAGGCAACACCTGCAGGGAATCTGCCAGTGAACTCGGTTCTTTGCATATTCAATAACTGGGTTGCCTTTCTTCCTGCTCACAAACAAATGTGAGTTAAGGTGAAGTGATCTGTTACCTCCCAGTGGATAACCATGCAGGACTGGTCTCCAAAATTGACAAAGAACTCAAGAAACTTGACATTAAAAGAACAAATAATCCAATAAAAAAATAGGGCATAAACCTAGAGAACTATCAACAGATGAATCTCAAAGGGCTGAAAGACACTTAAGAAAATGCTCAACAATTTTAGCCATCAGAGAAATTGAAATCAATACAACTCTGACATTCCATTTTACACCCGTCAGAATGGCCAAGATCAAAAACACTGATGACAACTTCTGCTGGAGAGGATGTGGGGTAAAGGGAACGCTCCTGCATTGCTTGTGAGAGTGCAATTGTAAGGCCACTTTGGAAATCAGTATGGTGATTTCTCAGGAAATTAGGAAACCATCTACCTCAAGACCCAGCGATTTCCTAGTACAGCCTTCCCTTTCAGTCTAAGCCTCTGTGGGGACAGGGATGTTCTCTTCTCAGGTACACAAACAGCTTAAAGAATAACACTTAGAGCAGCAACACTGTGGTGAACAGCATGTTCGACAAAATACCTGAGAGCAGCAACCTGTGCAGCCCACTCAGGGCTGGTTTGGAGAAATGTCAAGAGCTGCCCAGAATGTCAGGCTCACCAGAAAGCCTCCTTACAAACTTCCTCACACCATGAAAACAAAATAGCATTTTTATTGGCATGAGTGAATTTCAGAATTGAAGTGACTCACGTAAAATGAACATCCTAATAACACTTAAGGGTTTGCGCTAGAGCATGACGTCATTATGACTTATTGAAAGAGTTTTCTTCCTGAGTTCATACACACAGCCAGCCAGGCTCACTTTTCCTGGAAATAGTCATTGCTCAAAACATTCAAGATATCAGTACCACATATGAATCATGCCCACCTGCCTGCGCGGAACAGACATTTCTGAAATTGTTTTCTGTTTACATAAATCAAAGCTCCCAAATCTCACAGTATTTCATAATAGTTTCCTTTGGCCAGAGGTCCTATTCCTTCAAGGCAATGTTGGAGACAGCAGGAGCATCCTGCTCATTAGAAGAAGCAAAACGAAGCAACCACTGTGAGCTGCCCTAGTCATTTCACGTGGGAACAGTGTTCCGATACCCTGCAGCCAAGGATGGATGCTGTTCTTCATGAAGCCCACACCAGATCTTTTATCTTTATAATATGCAGCAAAACCTCTTGGGTTTTGAAATCTTTGAGGTATGAGTTTTAATCCTGATTCTGACATTGACTAAGTACATTATTTCCATGGACCTTAATTTCCTTGAGCCTCAATTCTCAGATCTATAAAAATACCCAGTGAAATAGCTTTAAAGAAATCATTAAATTAAACTGAAACAAAATAAATATTCAATGTTGTGCTAATTGTTACCTTTACTTGCTTACAACAGTTAAAAAGAATGTTTTGAGGTTTTCATGTGTCAGGGTCATCTGGTAAAGACAAGGGCTGGTTTCTTCAGCAAGTGCTTGTTAGATCATGAAGTTTCTACACTGCCTCTTGCCACCAGGTTGGGGACTGGGCAACATCCTATAGAAAAGGGAAGTGTCCATGGAGCTTGACATCAGTAAAAAGATCTTGCTGCCCTGGGACTTGAAACAGATGTTTTAGAATATCTGCAATAAATCTCATACTGTGGAGTTCATCATGATGGCCTTGTTCGTCGTCTTTCTTGTTTTCCATGTAGGGGCAACCTCTGTAGCCACTAAGACGTCTTAGAAGGGAATAAGATCAAAAACATTCTTAATAATGACTTTTCTTTATGAAAGCTCCAACTGCATCACTTCAAAACAAATTCACTAAATTCTGAAGATAATTCTTCTTTTCTCTAGGCTTTAGATTTAGTTTTTGAATTTTTTTCAGTTTGAATGTTTGTCTCCATCTTTAAGATCTAAAAGACAATCTCATCAATAAGCAAAACTGTGAGCTTAGAATTTTCAAACAATCGATATGAAATAATCTAAAATCACCTTAGAATATGAAATCATCTAAAATTATCTTAGCTAGACAGTATGTCTTTCACCCAGAACTACAGCTGGGAGAGGAAAACGCCTGAGGCCATCTGACATGGCCTCACACCTGCAGTTTCCTTGTTGGGCCATAAAGGTTCGGCCTGCTGACACTGCCATAACTAAGATTCTAACTCAGGTTTGGCATAGAAGGTGTTCAAAAAACAGCTACTGCTAATGCCAGTGC
Source organism: Chionomys nivalis (assembly GCF_950005125.1). Classification (NCBI taxonomy): domain Eukaryota; kingdom Metazoa; phylum Chordata; class Mammalia; order Rodentia; family Cricetidae; genus Chionomys; species Chionomys nivalis. The sequence goes on along the minus strand of NC_080091.1, from coordinate 15,275,116 downwards.
TTAACAAGGTTATTTTCAATCTGAGCATACTTGCCAGGCTCCCAACTAGAAGTATTTATGAGCCATTGACTTATTGTATGAAATAAGTGTGGAATGATAAAGCAATCATAATTCTCACTTTTCACCGTCTTAAACCTGTAATCTCAAATATCTCTGAGTTTGATATATATTTGTACATGTGGTTATTTAACACAAGCAGGCAGTTAAATATATTGGCAATTATTTCCAACCTGACTCAAAACTATTATTTAAGAAAATGTGATCTATTTGAAGTCTCAATAAAGTTGCAGAAAGAGGAAAAGTAGTCACAGCTTCCCTGCTGCGTCACCACTACAGGCACCTTGGCTCCTGGCAAGGCTCCCCCAGGATTCTGGGAGTGTGTACAGAGGCAAAGCGGATCATTTTCCAGAACAAATTGACAGTTGAAATAAGAAGAAATGTGTCAATCATCCAATCGTCATTTTTGGAATCTAATATCATTATCTAGGAAACAGGAAGACTTGATTATTAAATCAGCAATGCTGATTACATATGAGAAGTACTCTGAGCTGAATTAAATTCAGCAATTAATCACAGCCAATGCCCACTTGTAAATATCAATATTGAATTTTAAGCATATAAACCAGCCAATCAATTAAAACCAAGAGCATGGCTTTAATCAGTGAAAGCAGAAATACAATTTGCTGAATTATACATCTAATGAAACTTAAGTCATTGTTGAAACCTAATCTTGTTGCCTGTGAGGCAGATACACAAATTACAGAATCTTTTGGAAATGTCATTATCTCTGTGCTGTGCCCTTGCCTTCTGGGGAACTGGCAGATGCTGTGCTCCTAAAGCACCTTGTTGCCACCAAGCCCAGGAAGTTTAAATATGTGGAAGAGCACAGAGCTACAAATTATGTGAGTTCAAATTCCCACTTCCCAGCTATGTGTCTGTGCACAGCTCACTTTAAACTTCTGTCATTCTTATTGGACAATCAAATTAATGCTTGTGAAACATTTAAAATAGTACTTACTAAATGGTAACTGGTCAACGATTACTCATAAGTGTATGTATTAAACTCCATTGTTTAGTCATGCATCACAAGTATTGTATCCCCCAAATATCTAAGACCATCATTACACTATTTTTATTATCTAAACAATCTCAAGAATAAATGTCCTACATTTTTCTGTTGCATGGTTTAAAAGGAATATACTGAAGTCCGTCATTTTCCTATCTTCCACATTCCCTGTGGATTACAAGTACAGAGGAATACAAGGAAATCCTTTTTGAATATTTGCTACTTCAGCTTTTCTATTTTTATCTTTATTGCACTGTTGTGAGTTCTTCGAACGGTTTGAATTTCCTATTACACCACCATCAAAGTCATGAATAATCACAGAAAGTTCATTCACCTTGTAATTAAGCCGACTTGGCCTGGTGAACTCTCCTGGTCCTAAAGGAAACTATCAGAGCTGCAAAGCAAAAGTCACATTTCCATGCCTGTCGCTTTCCTCAGAGCTAAGATTATGCAAAACACCTCTTCAGTGCTATTGTTTAGCACAAGAACTTCTCAGATACATGATTTGTTGAAAATGCCAGTTTTATAAATTCTACATAATTCCAGAAAACCCCAATTATCGGTGCTCCATTCAATTAAAACTATAGAGTCAGGGGCCACCAAGATGGTCAGTTGATTCAGGTGTTTGCTGTCAAACCTGATAATCTCAGTTCAACCCCTGGACCCTATGCACTGGATGGGAAGAGTCGCACCTACAGGATGTCCTCTGATCTCCTCCACATGTACACGGTGGCAATTGCTTCCTTGCTACTAAGATGAATATGCAACCGCAATTAAAAGTAGAACTGCAGAATCAGTGGCGAAGCCTATTTCCAGTGGCACCGATCATGAAACGGGATAGGATTTCAGATACTGCCTCTGATTTCCTTAAAAAGAATATGATTAAGAAATTTCCTAATACAAATTACAAAATCTCAGGTGCTTCTGATCCAAGGAACAATCACAGTAGCCACCTAATTGAAATAGCGCAAGCAAGTGCTTCCATTTGATGAACATGAGGACAGGATGTGTAAAGTTACTCTCCTCTATTTTTCTTTTATACCCTATCTCTCCCACAGCTCCTTCCTGACACATTAGATAGAATCCACTTTCTCAGCTCTTAGCGCCTGTTTTCCAGCATGCCCTTGCAGACTCCTAGATAGTCTCCATTACAGGTATGCATGGGTACACACATTGCTCATCCATTAACGTTGTCAGAATGGAAGGTTTGAATCCACACCAAATAATTGATCCTTGAATTTGGTCAGGAGAGTTCACAGCTTTTATGAAGATAGGAATTTTCTTTTCTCAATCAAAAGTGGAAGTGCCTAGTGACTTCTCTGCGCTACAAACACAGCAAACATTCAGAGGAAAAATAGCCACATAGCTACTTAAAGACATACCCATTCTCTCTACTTTCCCTCACTGCGGGAACCATCTTTGTAATGTCTGTCCTGCTACTGCCCTGAAGGCAGAGCCCATATAGTTGACCAAGTTTCCAGTTGACATTAAGCTGTTGTTTACCAGTGACAGACTCCCCTCTGTTTCTTTATGCAATTATTACTGAATGAGCTTACAATGTGTCATGCATTGTGCCAAGAATGATAGTTCCAGATAGAAAAAAATAAAACAGTGTAGGTTTCTGGAATGTAGTGTTATTTCTTTTATATCTTGAAATATTTTTTTTTTATTTTGACCACGGAGTTAAGTATTTTCTTTGACTTGAGCTTATATAGATTACTACTTGTCATGACTATAAATACATGGCATAGGAGAGACTTGGCCCCAGACCACAGAAAGCCCATTCCAAACGCCATGTAGCTGACAGTAAATTATTGAAAGTTATAATGCAAGGAGACAGGTTTGTAATGGATTCTCCTCAGGAGAAAATGGTGTCTGAAACATCATCACGACCAACATCATCACCACTTTTATGAACAGTCATAGTTCATAAGAGAAAATAGTACCAGTCTGAGAAGATAAAACCCTGATTCACTCGTCTGCCACTCAGCCAGACCTGACACTCAGAATGTCACTGAACCTTTCCCCCAGTTAGTTTGTAGAGCTCAAATTCCTTTCTTCGCAGGGTCAGCAAGAACATCAAAGGAGAAGAAATTATGATCTGCTACGACCCTGCTCTCAAGGCTGGATTTGAGGCCATCAAAGCAAGGCTCACATGAGTGCCCTTACAGCACAATTAAACAAAATGCACTGTGTGTCCAACTTAGATATATGTGGAAATGATCTTTATTCTCAGGCTATAACAGAGGCCCTTGGTTAACAAGGTACCTTTGTGTTTAAAAGATGATATTTGGCCACTCTATGTTCAAAACTTTTGGTTCAAAACCATATAAACCATATACATTTCCCTTGAAGAGCATTTCTCCAGTCATCCAGAATTGGTTTTTCTGTTTCTCTAGCATCTCTGTGTATTGCAGTGTCTCGTGGTAAAACAGAAAAGAACCCCATGAACAGAGTATTAAGTGTTACTTTTTGGGGCATCACCAGTCTGAGACCTGCTCCCTTCCACCCCCATCCCACCCCATACCCAATTAAACCCTCCTCTGTCAAGCAAATTCTTCTCTCTGCTGAATTAGATCAAGTTCCTTTGTTTTCAATGCTACCTTTTACTTAGGTCTTTTTTTTTCTTTTCTTTCTTTTTTTTTTTTTGTCCTGCATGAAAAGTCTACCTCAATCTCTAGAAAAATCATATCCTGCATCATCTGATGTTTTTCTCCAGTACCACTGATGCCAACTCCAATAGCCTTTTCCTCTTCTCTCCCATCTACTTAGTGTTAGTCACATCTTAACCAGACCTTGGGTGACTCTCTCATAAGCAGCCAATAGATCATACCCCCAATAAAGTATTCCACAGCAAATACATCTTTTGGCAGTACTCTGCACATAGTCAACGTACAGGAGACAGACTATATATACACAAGACACCCACATATGTCTATGCAACATATATAAGTATCATTTAGTCATGTGTTCATAAAGGCCAGCATGCTGTTTATTTCACAAATGTGCTTGTTCAGCCTTTCATTGTTTCCACGAAAGCACCTGAAACCCAGAGGGTGACGTCTACAGTTTCAGTTGCAAACCTATTTATTTCCTCCAGGAACAGACTTCGGAAAAGCAGGGAGAGAAGCTGATGACTGTTCTGCCAGTGCCGCTGCTCACCGAATAAGAGCTGCACTTTTAAAACCAGGACTACTCAGGTGATCCCCAGAGCAAAGGTTTGTGCTTACAGAAAAAAGAAATGTGAATTAAATATGGCTTAAAATATAGACTGATGGAGCGAGATTCTCTACCTTCATAGAGGAAATGTTGCCACTGAATTTATGCTTAGAAAAATTATCATTTCCCAAAAGACAAATCATAGGAGCGGGCCAGCCATCCCACTGCCACACCAGATGCTGCCACCTGCTTTAGCACATCTGGTTGGACAGAATGTACTTTGAATACAGTTCCTAAATCCTCTAGAAGAAAAGAGAACACATTGATTTAAAGGAAATTGCTCCGTGAAGACGGGTAAGAGCATGCCCAAGCGTTTAACAACATAGCTGTGGCTTTGCAGCCATATTTCTCTTCTATCTTAGCAATACCATTTAGAAGAACTCAAGCCAACATCTCCAAAATCCAAGGTCAGCTTTGCTCCAAGGGGATCAAACATCTGCTTCGGGTGGAAATAGTGACAGAGCAGAGTGCTGGGTATATCTACCTTAGTTCACCAACAAATCAGCACCTCTACGGGTGTGAACAGACTATACTTGAGTTTATTCTCAGTGCCATGCAAGCCTGTCTAACTCTTCCCCTCTGTGAGTTCTCCCCTGCGAGGTGAAGCTAACTCTTCTATGCCCCACTAGGTCATCTGAATAACCTCCTCAGAGAACCTGAAGAATCGCCTTCATTGTACTTACACTGAACCCCCATAGGCCTCAAACTCACTCCTGTCCCTTTTCAATTCAGCTATAAGAAACATGTTGAGGGCAGAGAACAATGTACACAGGAATCATAGCTAATTTTACTTTGGAGAATTTATTTAGCCTCTTTGCTGGCTGAAAATGGCCTGCCCCTTATGTAGTTTCTTGACTACAGTCCTTGCTAATCTATGTAGCTAATCTGTGTAATATTGGCTTATGAATCAGAGAGAAACTAATTGACCATCGTCTATTCTGGGCACTTTTGATGGTCACGGCCCAACAAACTTGCTTAAAGATTTGTTTCCAATGGCAAAGCAAGGAAGAAGAGACATGTACCCCTGAACAGAGTATATACGGCCTCAGGATCTCAAGCAGAAGTTATGAATTTTAATTCTCTCATTCAGTACAGATGCATCCAAACAAGAGCATTAGGACAGACTAATCAAGAAAGAAATCAGCAGGGGGCATTCATGCAGAGGATCACTGACAGCACTCTAAACTTAACATAGCCACAGCTAATAGCCTCCTTACATCCTCTCCTCCCATTAAAGACGCCCTGGAAACGAGCTACCCAAGGATATTGCTGCCGTTATCACGGTGACTAAATTGGCAGGCAATATTCTCTAAGTGCACAGGGCCAGGAACTGAGGTTTCCTGTGCCCCCGCTCTTCTTCCAGACTGAGTGCAGTTATAAGAGGACCAGAAACGGAGGTACCGGGATAAATAATACATGAGAACTTCAGGTGCAGGAAGCTTTATTCAGGCCTGCCGCTAATGCACAGCTAAGCCTGGCATCTGTTGCCGTGTGACTGGATTTTCTGGTCTGTGTGTTCCAAATGGTAACGAGGATGGCAGAGCCGAGGAAGATATTGTGCTTTGATCTCACCCTTAGCCCCTGTCCAGCTATTCTGGCTGTTCTATATGGGCAAGCCCCAACAAGGCCTCTGCCCTCCAAAATTCTGAAATTTAACTAGGTAATAAAACCACAGCATTTCAAAGGGCACAGGTAAATAGAAGTGATATGCTTGGTTAAATACCCCAATAGTGACACCTAAATTTGCAGCTACCTCTCTCTGCCAGGTCTCTGATTTCCAACTGTTCTCTAGTTTTGGATTAGTGCTTCCCCCCACAAACCATTAGGTGATCTCCTAGACTCAACCTAGAAGGAAATAGAAAAACATTGAAAGTGAAAAAGAGCTAAAAGATCTCCTAAATCTGTTGTTTCCTCAGGGACTACAAAATATGCCATATATGTTTGTAAAGTTTACCTTTAGAATTTCTTAAAGTTCAGCAGAGTCCTGAAATAGAACTCAGGATCTAAAAAGTTATTCAAAGTATTCACTTTAACAACCAAATAACATGATTGTTTTAACCCAAAATGCAGTCAATAACATAGTTGAAATGAGGGCTCTCCTTCACTGATGCTCCTTTCTGATCTGAAATTCGGTGGTGTTTTCTAGCAATCAGCCCTATAGAGAATTTAATCACACAGCAGGGCCACACTTCAGCAATTACCCCACTATCCGGCTCAGAGTGCTGGATATCACATTAACCTTACATGTTCTTGACCCTTCTATCATTTTATCACCAGTACTACTCAGTCAACCCCCAGTTACCTGAAAACATCTGTGACAAGAGTTGCTATTCAACTGTTGCATTTGCCAATAGAAAACCATCATCTTTTGACCCAGCATCAACCTTAGGAAGCATCCACAGATACACAAACTGGCTAACATGCTTCAGGCCCCACCTTGTCATTCCTCCTTGCCGTCTGTGCAAGACACACAGCCAGGAGTCACAGCTGTAATCCTCCCAGAGATGAATACATTGCTGAAAGCATGAGCAGAGCAAAATGTCCCAAGTATGGAATAGGTTAGATGCTATTACCTTTTCAGAGGTTTTTTAAACAGCCAGTGGTTGGTGCCAAGCTATGGGTAACCATCTGTTAGTTGCCACTTACATTGGCAAAGGAGCTTAGAGAAAAAAGCTTAGGACATAGTCCCAAACACCAATATCCAAGACACCCACATCGTCTCAAGGAGCACGTTCTAACCTCAGTGGGACTCAGTATGCTAACATGTTTGCCCTCTGACCAAGGTGTGCTAACATATGTTTGCCCTCTGGCCTGTATTATTAGGCATTCCTGAGAGGAAGGTATTTTGCCCCTCAGGACCTCACAATTTCACACAGAAAGCATGCCAATGAGAAACCACAGTCGAAGGCCCTGCATTGTGATGCAGCCTGAAATGACCACCATTTCCTCGATGACATAATTATCCTGACTCTTGACCTTAATTCTTCAGCCTAGTGCTCTCAATAGAGTTATTCTGGCATTTAAACAATACAACAATGTGTGTACAACTCTTAAGAAATTATCTTTCTTATTTTGTGAGAGATCATTTTGCTTGTCACTTGCACTTGTGGTGGCCAGAGGTCATCTTGCAGGAGTCCATTCTCTCCTCCCACCATGTGAGTCCTGGGGATTAACCTTAGGTGATCAGGCTTGGTAGACAGAGCCCTTAGACTGAGCCATCCCTCTGACCTGGCCCTAATTGTTGAACCATTATATCTGTATACGTTGTGTCCAGAATACGAGTTATATTTCATGTAAGTTGTATTTCACATATGGAAAACATAGGCTAGTTCAAAGATGAAAGAGAGAGTAGAAAAGAGAAGGGAGGAGGGGGTGAAAGGGGAGGGAGGGGAAGAATAGAAAAGAAAAGGGAGGGGGAGTGAATGGAGAGGGAGCAGAAGAGGGAGAGGTGAATGGAGAGGGAAGGGAAGAGGAAGAGGTGATATTCTAAGCGCAGAGTTAGGAAACTGCCTCTCAATGGCTCTGCATAAGTTTCTCGATTCATCTGCAGTCCACTGAACAATACTAGTGAGGATCCTTGCCAGGGAAGCAACCCTGACTCGCTGCCTTGCCTCTCATTTCCTCTGATTCTTTTAGTGTCACTGTGGGAAGCATTTGTAATGTGCTTATAGACACATGCCCCTGCCTTTAGACAAGTAAGTATTGCCTCAGTAAATTCCACTGAGAACACACTCCAGAAAAAGCAGTGCTTGCAAAACATCTTCTGTTCATTTGTCAGAATTCAGAATGAAGTGACTAACCCCCAATCTACAATAAAAATGATTAAATGCCAACACTACTGAGGCTTTACAATAAATATTTTATATATTAATATCTTTTCAAAAGCCTTACTTCATTTTTATTGCTTTTCTATATGGCATTTTTCTATTTTAGCATTTACAATGAAATAATCTTCCATGGAAAGAATAGGTATTCGTGGCCCATTTTAAATAAACCAATGGATAATTGTTGCACTATTAATTTGCCATGTAAATTGTTTAAATTGCTAACTCTTTTGTCTCTCCATTATTATAGACAAGTCAGTAGTTCCAGGGCAAAATGGAAAGTCCCTTCCTACAGCCTATCCTTCCCTCATACCCAGAATCTGCAACTCAAGCCCTGCATCCTATGATTCCTTTATGAAGCAGGCCATAATCCCTAAAAAAGTGTTTTAGTAGAATGTCTTCTTCATGTCGAATCAACATGAAAGACCTTGAAAACTATCTTACCTATGCTATATGCTACCACCTTTTTTTCAACAGGAACCCCAGTGGTGACTGTGTGAACCCCTCATGTAACTAACAGCTAATGGCAAGGTGCCTTGGTGACAGACTAGATGCTTCCCCTTCTGTGGATATGGGGATATTCCACAGCTCCTCATTTTATTTGCTGTTTATGGGAAGGGGGATTAAGGAAACTACCACATTCCAGAGCTTTCTCAGTAAGTATGTCAAAGATAGTTTAAAATTTTTCCTGGCATTTTGGCACAGCTGGTAAGGAGAAGACCTTGCGAACGAGTAATGGCTCTTTGAGATGAGCATTTAACAAGGTGTTACTCTGGTAGCAGACATGGGCATGCATGCTGATATATATATATATATTTAGAAGCCCCTGCACACAGGGAGCACAGAGAAAGAGAATAAAACACAGCAGTGAACGCTACACTCAATGGCTCTTACTAGTGTGCCGAAGTTCTTGATGTCATTTTCACATCCTGAAAAAGGAAATTGCTACCTATAACACAAATGTTAAAAATTGACTTCCATTTCAAAGCTGCCTGCCTCCCCTCTCCTTTTCATCACATGTAAGATCTTTTTTTTATTTACTTTTTTTTTCTTTTTTCTTTTTTTTATTGAAAAAAATATTTTCCCACTTCCTCCTCGCCTCCCATTTCCTTCCCCCTCCTCCCGCCCCTCTCCCCCTCCCCCTCCCCCCACTTCTCTTCTCCTCCCTCTCCAGTCCCAAAAGCAGTCAGGGTTCCCTGCCCTGTGGAAAGTACAAGGTCCACCCCCTCCATCCAGGTCTAGAAAGGTGACCATCCAAACTGTCTAGGCTCCCACAAAGCCAGAACATGAAGTAGGATCAAAACCCTGTGCCATTCTCCTTGGCCTTTCGTCAGCTCTCATTGTCCGCCATGTTCACATGTAAGATGTTAACATGACCAGACTTAATTGGAAACTGGTAGAAAACCTGTCAGCTGCATCAGCAGAACCCTGACATTGACATCCACTGTCTGGGCAGTGATGCATGCAGTCTGCTTCTTTGCCGTCTTGTTTTCCTATGGGACATGGACTCCACCAGACATGACCTTCATCTTCTATGCTCAAAAAGAGTTCCTCGGTACTAGGTAAATATGTCAACACTCATGAGGAAAAATCTCTCTGTATACTCTGCCTTTTTGTTTGAACAGAAGTGAAGTAGAACTAAGGGAAGACGTTCACAGCTCAATAGATGGGGCCATACATGCCACTCAGGTCTCTTGCCAAAAATCTGGGTCCTGAAGTGCAGACTCAATGACACCTTTTCAGAAAGAGGTCAGCCTACTTTCCTTGAGCTGTATGTGACTTGAACTCCTGAACCACCTAAGTGAAAAGCTATCTACACATTAATTAATTGTCTTTATGCAATAGTAAAATACGACCATTTGGGAAGAAAGAAATCATAGAAAAACATGTCTCATAATTATAATGGAAATCTTATGTAGAACTTACAGCCCCAAAACAACAACAACAACAAAAATCTATTATAAAGCTCAGAAGTCAGTCATAAAAACAAGAATAAAAACTCAATTTAAATGCAAACACTGCACTGGTCAAACAACCTTTTTCTTTTATGCTAGAAGCCAGTGTCTTTCACAGACAGTTACTAAAGAATCTGTCTCATCTGTGCAATAAGAGGAAAACAGAAACAGTTACTTGAGTCAATGGAAACAAACCAAGCAAATAACACCCACCAAGCAAACTCTGGGTGACACAAACACTACCGCACTATACCTAGTATTCTTATACAATAATGTGTACACTTCAGTGACTCAGTAACATAACCTCAGCATTGCCAATGTCACTGCCATTGTCATTACTGTTAGGACTAATACCACAAACTCACCTTGGGTATTTGGGGAGAACCTTAGGACCTTAGGAACCACCATGCCCTCCCAAATAGACAACACTTGCTTCAATACTTGGAGTGGACTTGGTCTTCAATGTGAAAGTTTCCAGAAGGCTCCTCTCTGACTCTAAAATCCAGAAACATAATCCTCTTCTCATACACAACTCTCAAGTTTTAATGATGCTTGGGTAAACAGTTTATCTACAGTGGTCAGTTGGTTCCTATGTTATCAGAAAGCAAGCAACTCAACAGATGTGAATCAACTCTAAGCAGAGCTATCATCTGCTCTGAGTAGAGTCATCTCCTTGATGAGCAAGAAAATAAACTAAGATCAGACCAAAACTCCCCATGATCAGATAACACAGCCTTGTCCTTCATTCTGAAAAGAGCAATAACAAATGCCGTGATGTAGAAGACTGACATTAGAGGCTCATAGGTAATGAATGAATCATTATATGCAAACCTACTCCTCCATCAGAGATGTCACTCAGTACCCTAGGGCCTAAGACCCCTAGAGTGTCTGGCATATTTTGTCTCTTGCTGTAAAAACTGTTGTTTCATTGTATGTCCTAAGACAAAAGAAGGTTGGAGAGTTAATCTAATACCTCTTTCAGTCAGCTGTGTTCTTAAGATGAGCTACTGTTTGTAAGTATTTGGAGAAAGCAACACTTATATAGTTGTGAATACAACCCATCTCAACTTCTTTCTATAGATGGGATAATCAGTGTTGGCTCTGGTAGAATGGGATCATACTCAGCCAAAAACCAACCTCTATGATCAGAAATTATTTCCCAGTGTTTTGGTGGTTCCTGGAGGAAGATATACATACAATCGATATATCTAAAGGTTCCCAAACTCCATAGAGACCCTTAGGAACCCAGCATGAATCATTGGAGTGATGGGAGGGGCTGCTCCTATGTGAGAACCAGGTGCTACTAATCTACAACATAAAAACAGCCCAAGCTAAATCATCCTTCATGAGACCCTCCTCTTCCCAGAAGGCTAAGGCACAATTCTCAAGGGACAGAGACAAGAAAACAGGTCTTAGGAAAGCCAAAAAGGAAGGAAGACAGACCTGTGCAAACTTTTGAAATTGTGACACCAAATTATCTGCAAAGCTCATGTTTGAGGACCCCACAATCAAGTATTACACACCTACACACAACCGCAATCCCATAATGTTTAAAGTAAGTTTACAACTTTGTGTTGAGAATCATTCCCAGCTATCCTGGTGCACACGTGACTTACAAACCACAGGCTGGATACACTTTGATTGACCCAAGAGAAGTAATCAAAAATGTCCACCATCTGTCAAGCCATAAACATACTGTAACTAGACAAGTGATTTGCCGCAATAAATGTTTTGATTTATTGCATCTGTATTACTGAGACTCATAACACAAATTTACCTAATTTCTTCCATCTATACCCATAAAAATCACACGAGCACAGCCTAGACTTCACCATCTCTCACATGGGTTTGTACCTGGCCTATCTACTTTGACCCTCTTCTCACAGTTTTCCCTGTGGGGAAATCAGCGTAACATTCTAACCTGTAAATCAAATTATAGTGATCCATGTTATTTTGCTGTTTTCCTGGGACTCTTTATTGGGTTCTCATACTTCTCTGAATACAAGCTAAAAATGTAACCTCCCTTGTAGGGCTTTATACGTTACCTGTATTTATGATATCATTGCATTCTAGGCTTCTTTAACTTGCAAATCTTCAATCACATTGGTTCGGACTATTCTTTCCCACTTTAGAAAGGTTCTGCTACATTGGCCTCTTCCTCCCATTGCAAGAGACTGGCATGTCCCTATTCCTTACAGCTCAGCTGAAGCACCAGCTAGCTACCTAGAGGGGACCTCTCTAACCAGCCCTGTTACACTAGCTCCCATTCCTTTCACCCCTGATTTTCTTTGCAGCTGCTGTCACTCCACAGCATTCACTACTAGATTCTTTCATAGTCTAACAATTAATGCTGTTTAGAGATGGATCCCCAGTGCCTACCACACAACTCAGCTCTGGGTAGAGGACTTGATCAGTGCCTTTTGAATGTTGATAAATAAGACAGAATAGATCTAATTAGTTTCTGCCATCAAGCTTCAAGCTTCTAAAATTATAATAAATTTTTTTCTCTCAATGGTCTATTTCTACTCAATATTTGTCTCTAAATGAGAAAGCAATCCATTTAAATTTGAAGATGAAAGTTTCACAATCAGTCCAATTGTGCTCAGGGTAATTATTATACAACTCATAACATCAGTTCAGAACATTGTATCCTGAAAGAGATTAATGCTTACAAGAATTTAGGAAACAGTACACACTACCTTTTTCCTTATTTTCTTGCCTCAGAAGTTCAAAATACACACTAGCTATTTAAAAGCACCCAAAGGATTCGTGTGGGGAAGTCTGATGAACTGTGACCATTTAATCCAAGATTCTGGATATTTAATGCAGAATCATTGTTCTAGAAATAATAATCAGAATCAATAGTCTTCATACTTGAGATATAATTTTATTTGTGTGTGTATGTGAATTGCCAAATTCTTGAGAGACATTCTCTGTGTTCAAGACATAATGAGCATCTACATTTGAAACATATCTAAAAGTCAGTTTTCTGTAAATCGAAGATTTCAAGATTTTAGAGTTATTTATGCTATTTCTTTCTGTTTCTTTTTCCTGGAGGTCTGAGGAATCACCATAAGTGTGGTTATTAACTGTAAATTCCACCAAAGCTGGATAATTCTGAAACGAAGCAACAGCAAGATTTCACCATAGACGGAAACAAAAGTCATTGACTTTTTGGCTATAGTGAGGGGGCAGAGCTGGGCATATTTAACAAGCATGGAAACACAAGAAGTAACACATTTTCCCATCTCCTGTCTTCAAAAGGACCTGTCACCAAAACCGAGACTGGAGAAACACAGTGAAAGAAAGGAGGGCATCATGCTAGCACAGACAGAATCTGAAGGATTTATATGGACCATGGAGTTTCAAACAATCAATGATGTGGGAGTGATTTCTTTCTAATCTGTTGCTTTCATTGGTTAATTAATAAAGAAACTGCCTAGGCTCATTTGATAGGCCAACCCTTAGGTGGACGGAGTAAACAAAACAAAATGCTGGGAGAAAGAAGCCGAGTCAGTGAGTCGCCATGATTCTCCCACCGGACACAAACGCAGGTTAAGATCCTCCCTGGTAGATCGTGGTGCTACACAAAATATTAGAAATGGGTTAGATCAATATGTAAGAGCTAGCCAATAAGAGGCTGGAACTAATGGGCCAGGCAGTATTCAAAAGAATACAGTTTCCGTGTAATTATTCCGGGTAAAGCTAACTGGGTGCCCAGCCGCTCCACCTACAAATCAAGGTACCATGAATAACAGAAAAGTGATGGCTTTGACCTAAAGACTATGTCAAAGGATTACAAACAGGGAGAATTCCCTACAAGTGAGATAGCAGGAAATTAGGAACAGGTATGGTCAGAGTGTCAGAAAACAGAGCAGAAGACCAGAGAGTTCCTCAGAACCACATAAGAACAGGAAGAGAGGTCCTGGCTCTGAACCAGGACAGTCACCATTCACACCCTCTGGGATACATCTTAGCTCTTGTGCTTTACCTGTGGGAATAATATTTAAAGTATTTTCAAAATGAAAATGAGAACAAAGTTTGTTATCAGCTTATTCTTTTATAACTCCAAAGTCTTAATGAGTTGAACTGATGCCCTTTAAAAATAATAAAACCATCAATTTAAACTTGACTAGTTAAAATTCATGACAATTTAAACATTGGAGCTGATTTTCCTCTGTAAAAAGTATATAAATAAAAGAACATTGGAGAAAAGATTTCGGGTGACAGCTGAGGAGGATTCTCAAGAACTGGCTGATGTGCCCTTGTCCAGTCCTATCTCTCATCCATCACTGCCACCTACGCTATGACTGCTCTAGGCTCGGCATGCCATCTGCACTAGACTGCCTATCTTCCTACCTAAGGGCAACATGCTCTCACGTCACGCCCTGTCCCCACTCAAATCACACCACCCTGCATGGCTTTAAGGCTTACTCATCTTTCAAGACATGATTCAGATGCCTCACATGTGTTTCCTTCCATGCTATACCAAAACATTTGGATGATCTATTTATATAACAATTTACTTTCTAGATCATATTTGCAGTTTCTGTCATAGTAATTATTAAGAAGTGATTAATAAATACATGGAGAATAAAGAAATATGTGAAACAACCCAGTCAAACAGAGATGAAGAACTAAGAGCAAATTGTGCAGATAATCAAAAACCATAGGTCCTTTGCCTAGTGACTTGTGAATACTCAAACTTCCAATTGATTTGCTAACTGAAGTTTAGACAGGTCTACCTGGAAGTTGAAACTGGCCTTCCCATTGAATCCCTCTGGGGTATGAAGTCATGGCTGCTTACACTGCCAAAGCAAATGTAAGTAAAGGTCAGTTTATGACTGTACAATTGCTGCATTCCACATACGAAGCTCTCATACATAATTGGCGGCCATTTATTGTATGAGGGTCCCATAGCCCTTTCAACCATTTAAGCATTGAGCCCTACATTACTACAAGTTGGCACTAAATGTGATGCTCCGGTCTTAAAATTTTATCATTTCAGAACAACCAGATTCTTAAAAGATTAAAAACAAACAAACAACAACAACAAAAAAACCCATTGATTTGTCTTTGGTGGCGATGGGATGATGGGGAAAGCAGAATCAAGACTGGGAGACGACATGCTGGTCTCCATTGATGTATCTGAAAATATATCATATAACTTGGTTCTGGAAATGTAATATTCATGCCAAAGTAGAGGTAAACATAGTTATGTATAATACATCAAAAGTACACAATTAAACATTTTCTCTGAAGCTAAAATATGCTATGAGAATATAACTAATTTTAATGTAATTCATAATAACTTCATTATTTATTTATTGAAAAGTGTCCATCAAAACACTGAACTAGTTTTTAAATGTAAGAACTTTAAAACTGGTGATGGTTTTCCTTGTGATTCATCTCTATGTTTTGCTTTAGGTAATAAATATGCAGATGATTATCTTGATGTTACAAAGAAAGAAATACTGAACAAAAGGGAATTTTAAGTAAGGAGCTGTGAAGGATTGTGAAGCCTGCTGTATCCTGAAAATCGGGCCATAAATAACTAATCTGAAGACTTCCGTCCCCTCAGTTCACCCATCCCTCTTGAATGATCTTGCAACACTGCTGCTCTACTCAGCAGTAGAAAGTGAGCTGTCAACTGTGGGCTTCGGGCCTGAGACTGACAGCAGGCTCTGTATGGGGACCTCAGGAAGGGGAGATCACAGGCTTCCTCAGAGGGTTTCTGCTGCGACTTAGCCTGCCCAGTGACAGCTGTGCAGGGAAGACGGACACCCGGAAGAAAACAGGAGGGGAACTTGAGGCCTAAAGTCAGATTCCAAATTAGGAAAAACTGTTCACACTCCCAAAAGTAGTTCTCATTTATATGCACAGTACACTGTCTGTTGGGTGCTACCATGTCCCATTTCTTGCAGTGAGGCAAACTGTGAAAAGAGGAAGAATTCAGAAAGGGTAAAGATGAAAAACTGAAGGAGACTGATACAGGCGTGGGAGAAAAAGCACGTGGATGGCAGAACATCAGCCATATGACTCCGACACGCACTCCACAAGGAAGGTAAAAACAGCAACCCATGAAAGAGGAAGATACCACAAGCAGCCCGTGGAGGCCTGAACTTCCTGCCTTGTACACTCTGTAGACTCTCCACAGGGAAATGGAGCCTGGCAACACCAGGATCACAGTTGAGGAGCTGGAGCTTGGAGCTCACCATTGCTAAGGAAAACAGACTTTATGGGGGTTAAGTTCTGGGAGTGAGAGAGTACCCCAAAAGACTAAAGATCCAAAAGTATGCTTGGAGGTCATCCATGCGACCTTGCCTAAAGAGCTAAAACAGTGAGTCTGGCAGGACAAACAGAAAACAGACACCTCAATGCTCAGAAGCAGTGAGAATGCCTCAACGAATGGCTACTCTTACTGTGAGTTTACTTCCAGATAAATAAACCTTTGTTATGCTCCATTCTGGGCTATTGAGGAACTCTTTTGTTTGAAAACAAACTGACACCAATATGCTCAGAATCCACACCAATGCGGGGTTTTTGTCTCTAGTACCTTTCACTGAACATGTGTCTCTATTAATAATGTTTAAGTTTTCCACAATGAACAACACATTTTCCTGCAGTAATCTTTGATGTTTCCAGGAAGAAGATGGGCCCACAACAATGATTCCACCTGGTCGATAAGATGTCCTTATGCTGATAGCACCACTTTAAGATCAGTTTTGGGTTATAAGCTGCTCAAGATGATTCCAACTTGGCTAGCTGACATGGTGACCTTCTTTCAACATTCTGGGAAGAGCTTCAAATAAGACCTTTAGAAAAAACCCAATGACTACTCAAAGAATATTTGCAGTTACACCAGACAGTAATCTTAAAACATAACCATCATTTTAATTTTTACAGGATCCCATAGTAATAGCATTGCCCCCATGACAGCTGGAAGTAATTCTAGAAAATGTCATCCTCTCTCCCAACAAAGTTTGTCCTCAGGGGTAGGGACATCTATTAGGGGTTAGTTATAAGTGCTTTAGGGTTGGGGGGTGGAAATGAAGTAAGCTTAGGTATCTCTCCTGAAAAAAAGGGAAAAAAGGGTGGGGATTAATGTGATGGGGTAAAAGGTAGATTAGATTATTACTTGTAAGCTATTATTTATAGTCAATTTATATTGATATAGATTCTTGTATATAGTGACACAAATTCAAACTATATTTGTTATATTGAATATGCTCGCATTTCTGTTTACAATATTTGTACACCTATTCAAAGTTATTTTGTCATATTGTATGCATGTATGTTTCTACCTCTACTTAAGATATTTTGTATTTTGAGGCAAATTTATGATATACTTATCATATTGCACTATACATTACTACCTTTGATCACGATACTTATATATTCTTTACATTTTGAGGTAATTGTCCTCGTTTGTTGCACATTTGTTTAAAGTTTGTTTAATTTTTAATATGAAGCCTTTGTGTTTAATTTATATAGGTATTAAGAATTATAGGCCAATAGTGATCCATGTTTGTCATACTTACAGTTAGACTAGGCAGGTTCTTTAGATGCATAAAGATTGTATTCTGCATAGATAGGCAATTTTCAAATACTTCAAAGAACTGTAGAATATGGCATTTAAATAACTTAGGACTCTGTTGATGTGAGATACAATTGTTCATGGCAGCACTGATCTATTCCCAAGAGAATATTGAGCACAAAAGACACTCCACTTGGAGCTTGTTTTATTCTTGGCAAAACTGGCCTTTGGGCAAAGAACTGCCACTGCCTTGACCACTGACAAAATGCATGGTGTCCAGACTGAACAAGCAGAATACAAGCAAAGAGACTGCCAAACCTAGCCAAGACAGGATAAGATGGTTTTTCAAATTTTCCTGCCTCTGAAAATGGTCTGTCAGTTACTCTAGGCCTTAGCCAAAGTTGGTTGACCCAAACTTGCAAATGAGGTTTTGGGCAATTGCCCAGATAGTCAGTTGTTTTTGTCATTTCTTGCACTTTTTAGAAGTTCCTCGATTGTATTTCTTTTTTACTCATGTAATATTATTTCTCTTCTTAGGTCTTTGATGGGTTGAAGTCTAGATAGTCATAGTATAGTAACTTTCTTTTCATGACTTAGGCAATATAAGACTTAGACTCCTTAAGATAGGATAACTATTGAAATATTTAGCATATGTTTCTTGTTTGATGTTGTTCATGCTGGTTGTAATTCTAATTTTTATGTATGTTTTTGCATCTTTTTTCACTAAACAATACTTGATATTTGTTCTTATTGTATATAATTTGTATTAGGCTTAGAACTCTCTTATTTAGGCAAAAGGGAAGGTGCTGTAGGAACTCCTTCAGCCAATAGCCTTTAAGATATTGGCACACTTTGGCGTGATCTCATGTACTATAAATGCAGATGAAGAGCATGTCCAGACCTCTTGGCTGCTGGATTCGGTTCCAGTACCCAGCACTCACAGAGGACTGTAGAGTACTATTCTTTCTGTGAGTTTATCCCCAGATAAATAAATCTTTGTTATACTCCATTTTGGGCTATTGTGGAACTCTTTTGTATGCCAACACTCAGAGATTTACAAAGAGTCATCAGGTGCCACACCCTGCTGAGAGCCACCAATATCAGTGCTGCTGGAGGACAGGCTCACCAGATACCTGAGCCCTTCTTTAAGATGATAGAAAGGGCCCCAATTAGAATGTACCTCTAAAGTTCAGGCCAGGCCTTAAGGCCAATGACAAGCCTCAAAGAGAACCATCCTAACATAAAAGTACATTTGATGAGGACAAAAGACTAAAAGAAATTTAACTCACCACTGGCAGCAAATTCAATTTCCCTTTGAAGAAGGCAATATACTCCAGATTCCATATAGGGAATTAACTTTGATGCTGAATTTACAATAAAAATTTTAAGTAATATAAAGAAGCAGGAACACATGATATGATAGAGGAAAATAAGCAGCCAATGTAAAGTGACCAAGAGATCACCCAGATGTAAGAATTAGAAGAGAACTTTTTAAATAGGTATGATAAGTATGTTCAGGGGCACAGAGGAAATATGAACATATGAATGCACAGATGGTGAACTCTTAGTGAACCAATTCTAGAACTGAAAAGTAATATATTTAAAATTAAAAAATGCACCAAGCAGGTTAGTAGCAAATTAAAGACAATAGAATAGAGACTCTGAACTTAAAGACAGATTTGTTTTTATTACTGGATTTAAATAATACTGATGAAATATTTTTATAAAGTGTAAAAGTTTCAATGAAGATGTTCTCAAAAATCTCAGTTAGCCTAAGGTATGCAACTTTTGGGTGAAAATAAAAACAAAAGAATGGGGCAGTAAAATACTAAAAGGAATAATGGCTGATTTTTTTCCGGTTTGCTGGAAAATATCTACAGTTCCAAAAAGCTCAGTGAACCACTAGTACAAAGAAAATCACAAATAACTTCACACTGTCAAACTATTGAAAATTGAAGATACTGATAAAGATCATTAAAGTGACCATAAAAATAAATGAAAGAAACTCTACAGGAGCAGCCATTTGGACTACAGTGAACTTCCTTTCAGAGCAACCATGGGCAGAAATGCCATCTTTATCCCTAGAGTGAAGGAGAAGCAACCCAGCATTCCTTGCCCTGTAACCTCATCCCCAAGGGTGGCAAAACAAGGCTAGGTATAAATACAAATCTTAGACTTGTTTCCTTTATCTGCACTCAAAAGAGAAAGAGTCATGATGTACTAGCAGCTTGATTCTCGACAGGCATACTGACAGGGAGAGGGCCAAGGAAAGACTAGATAATAAGAATGGTGGATTTCCAAAATGACTGCCTTCTTTCTCACTCTCCAGACCTGAGACAAAAACCTGGTGGAGTTTTTCTCTGGCCAGTAGACTCCCTGCCTGTGTACCACCAAAGAAAGTCAGGGCCAAACCAGGATTTGTTCGAAACAAACTTCTGGCTCTATTAGCCTCTTTGTCTTGGTTCAAACTAACCAACCTTAAATTGGAGAAGAGAGAGAGAGTGTGTTAATGTGTGCGTGTATATGTATGTATATGTGTGTATGAAAGAGAGACTCTGTGTAAATTTATACTAGTATGGATGTATGTGTGAATAGCCTTTTTTACAGGACGGAGAGAGACAAAAAGTTATTTCTTCAAGTTGTAGGAAAATCATACCAATTTCAGAAGAGAAAAGGGAACATGAGGGACAGCTACTATGTAAATAACAAGAGACATCCTTTCCCTCTTCCCTCAAAGAAAACAGATTTCGTAGAAAGAATAATACTGCGTTCTTGGGTCTAGGATGAAAACAGAAGTAAAATATATGACATTACACACAAAAGACAGGGGGAATAAATGTAATTATTGAAAAATTTTAGATGAGCATGGTGATATATACCAACTGTCATTCAGCCACCAGGAGGTTAAGGCAAGGTTGTGAATTTCAGGCCTAAATTTAAAAAAACAAAAATTGTTTTTTTAACATCTCACATATCAACCATAAAGTATATAATATAAATTCCGAGAAATGTCAGTTTCTAAATGGATGCTGTAATTTTCAGAGCAATGATTTTGAAAAATAAAGTATTATAACTAAAATATATTATTAAGGAAACATTGGATCAAATTAAAATGAAACAAAGGTAAAGTAAGACAGGCCAAAGAGAAACAGGTTACTCAGAGTTAGAGCATCAACAATATTAGGAAGAATATTAAAGAGAAATATACTAAGTAACTGAAATACAATCAAAAACCATTCAAAGAATAAAAGAAAATCACAGAAAACATTCAGCATGCAAACTATGCACACATGAAAACTGGTGTGACTGAACCCATAAGAAACATGGAGATCAAGACAAAATTACTGCAGACAATGAAAGCTCTTTGAGGTGCAGCAGGCCAGTGTGTTCAGAAAGTATAATAACTACGAATACTTAACATATGCAGCTTATTCTAGTTCAAGTTTTATCTTTAAAAGGTAAGAAAGTAAGATTTATGATGGCTCCAATGACCTATGAATATTAATTTCCAACATGGAAGGAAGATCTGAAGTATAATCACTATAAAGCTACATAATCATTAGCATAACTCATTAGCATATAGTACTATCTTCTCAGTAAATGTTTCTGGGAGGGAGAGAGAGAGTGGGCTAGAAATAACTTCTCAGTGAGATGCAATTGCCAGCATCATTGCCTCCCACCCACATCTCATTTTTCTGTTCTACACTAAACACAGGAACAAGAGACTTTGTCAACTACTAAATCCTAATTGCCACCATTGTTGGCAAACAACTTCGATATTTAAGCATCACCCTTTCTTTGAATAAAATGTCACGCCCCAAAGTTATGAAGCATTCTTAAAACACTGTTAGCTGTATCTGAGGTATTTAAATAAGATCCATACTGCTCTCCCAAAGAATTAAAAAGCAAAGATCCAGCAAAAGGACTGGATCTAACTGGGCTGTATCATCTCACAACTAAGAAGAAATGGTTTGCCCAGTGAGACATGGGCTCAGGCCAGCGTATTGTACGAGCCATATCAACAGTGTTAGCAGTTTCACCAGTCAAGGAGGTGGTTCACACCTTTCCTTTTGCTCCCTGCTTGAACTTAACACACACCCTGGACAGGAAAGAGCCTAGAAGAAATAAAGATAAATTGAGGTACCCTGTAGTTCCTGTCCCAAGTCACTGTGAGTGTCGAGCACACTGAGAAAACAGGATAAGGGAAGTCCAAGCCATGTACCATCAGGCAGTATCTGGCTAGATCACACTAGTCTGCATTTTATTATGTACTTTAATGTAACCAGAAAGCCCTGCAATGTACCTAAAACACAAGCAAGAGTGATTCATCATAGCATACCATAAAGAAATTATTCTCTTGTTTGTTTCTCAAAGCAGAGGGTCAGGACCAGAAAAGATGTGCAAACTAACATGGAGGATCATGGTGGTTTGAATGAAAATGACCCCTATAGGCTCACAAGGAGTGGCACTATTGGGAGGTGTGGTCTTGGTACTATTGGAAGGTCCAGTCTTGTCGAATGCAGTGTGTCATGGTGGTTGAGCTTTGGGATTTTAGAAGCCCACACTGTTCTCTCTGCTCCTCCTATCTGCCAATCTAGATGTAGAACTCTTGGCACCATGTCTACCTATGTAAAAGCTCTAATTAAACCTGTGGTGGAGACTTGCTTTGTATTACTGTGTGGTTTAATAAGAAAGATGGCGAAGTTAACCCAAAACCGATAACTTCTCACCTACAAGGGAACTTGAAAACAAAAAGTGTCAAAAGGAAAGGACTGTGTGATTCAGAGAGTCCTAGGAACTCTAACTTAGAATAGCCAGCTCAGAGAACTTGAAGGCTGTGTCCTCTCCTCTTGAGGATAGTGCCAGTCATTCTAAGACCTGGTTCTAATGTATGAACTAAAAATTGTGAACAGAGTTTATTTCTGAGACAGGTAGTGTTTGGCATTTGAAATCCAAGTACACATCCACCTTCCAGTGAAAATAAGTTCCCAAAACCCCAAAACTGCCCCGGGCCCCTCCAGCAGGCCTCCATAGAATCTAGTGAACCGGCAAACAGAACATAAACACAGGAGCACTTATGTTAAACAGAAATCAAGTTTCTAGGTCTATAACATTACTAATAAATTGTGGTAGAATCCAGGGAATATTTGACACATTTTAAAGCTCTAGTAAGAAGACAAAGGGTTCCTGAGTTTCTAAATTTACCTAACAGGAAGGTAAGAGGATGGCCTCTTTCCACATTGTGAAATTCTCTCAAAGCCACCAATCATACATTTTAGGTGTAAAATTCCTTGTCTCCTGAACCAAATTTAAACTGTACACATGGATGCTGCCTTGACTGTGAACTTGACACTATCTAGATTCACCTGGAAAGAGGGAGATTCAACTGAAGAACTGCCTTGAGTGATGATTGACAGGAGAGGGAGCAGCCTACTGTGGGTAGTGCTATCCTGAGGCAGAGGTCCTGAGGTATATAAGAATGCCAGTTGGGCATGAACCAGTGAGTGAGCTGGCCATCACCATCTTGCCCCAATCTTCCACAATGATGGATTGTGACCTGGAATTATCAAAATAAACCCTTATGTTCCCCAAATTGCTTTCTGGCGAAAGTGTTTAGACCCTAGAATGGAAAAGAAAAGTAGACCCTGTTTAGGAACCTGTCCCAAATGATATATGGGCTCTGATTTATCTTTGCCCCTTCCTTCATTATTGTGTAGTTATTTTTTTCTGAATTGAAACAGCCCCCATTGGATGGAGGACGGAGGCTCAAGAGACTCAGAAAAATAAGAAACAAAGCTCAGGAAGCTGAGAAAGTTTCAAGATGCAAGAGGTTGCTGAGAGTGTAAAAGCAGTGTACAATTCCTGAGGACAGAGCTGAGGGAGCTGCTTCGGTCAAACATGGAGTTCTAGAGACATGAGTCCCCACACAGACGACTGACACGGAAGCCTTGGAGTCAGCCATGCTGTTGTGAGTGAACTATTTATCCTCCTGTACTGTAAGAAAGCTCAGCACAATGAATTGCCAAACTCAGCTTGGATGACGTGTTTCTCCAGCGTCCTCTCCCAAGGGCCTCTGGAATTGGAGAATGGAACAGATAGCCCTCTTTGGGGACTTTCTTTCTTCCTCTCTTTCTCTCTCTCTCTCTCTCTCTCTCTCTCTCTCTCTCTCTCTCTCTCTCTCTCCCTCTCCCTCCCTCCCTTCCTCTCCCTCCCTCCCTTCCTCTCCCTCTCCCTCCCTCCCCCTCCCTCCCTCCCTTCCTCTCTCCCTCTTTCTCTCTCTTTCTTTCTTCTTTTCCTCTTTCTCTTTCTGTTTTCTCTGCCCAGAAATGGACAGAAAATTTCCATTTCTTTCTACTTTTTGTCATGAAGAGTGAGTTTCTGTTCCTCCCATGAAGTGAATCTCTCTGTACCTGTTACACTATGGAGCACAGAGGTTTGGACATCCACTCATAGCCTCGCCAGTCAGCGGTTACAGAAACAAAGACCTAGTCCTTGCCACAGAAGGCGCTCACAGTCAGCTCTAGATCAATAGAGAAATGAAGGGAGAGGAAATCTAAGTAGGATGCTCTAAATCCAAATAAAACCCAAAACCCACAAGTCAGTGTTCTCCCCAGTTCTGGGCACCCCTTTGCTACCTAAGAATTCTGTAATACTTGCTAATGAGAAATTTCACTGTGTATTATGCCATGTTCCTGTCTTTTAATTCTGTGTCTAATTGAGGAAGAAGAACCTTCCTGCTAGACAGTATCAATAATATACACAAGCACCCATATGTGCTTATGCACGTGTGCGCGCGTGCACGCGCATGCACACACACATACATACACGCACACACCACATGTACACATGATGTAGAGCCCTGATACAGTTTAGGAAAAGCCAGCATATTCCAAACATAAGATAGATAATGATTGAGGTAGATAACAGATGGACAAATAAGGATAAAAGAAACTAAGCTTTTATAGATTACCAGCAAGGACGTACTGCACAGAGCCCACTGAAGTACAGATCATATTTTAGATTTATAAACTGACTTACACTTTCCTCCATCCCCAAATATAGTTTTAAAAGCTTTAATCTTATGTATGTGGTCCTGTTTTCTTCCTTAGCCACCTTTGATATTTCTTCGGTGACAATGACCAAGGCTTATCATCACAACCCATTTCACTTACTAGTCTTTAATACTTCGACATGCAGTTCTGTCCCCACAATAAAGCGGTAGCAGACATTCTATCATCTTCACTAAACATTACCTTGCACAGCCCTTCCACAACCTCAGCTTTGCACAACTGTCGCTCTAGGAGCTTTCGCTTGTCCTCTAGTGTGGTAACTGCCATACTCTCTGTAACCTACGCTCTCTTTCTTCACAGTTACCCATCATTTTGCCGAGCACACCTACTCATAGCTTTCTAAGAAAGGTTAATGAGAGGCAGATTTTAGATCTTTCTAAAGTATGATCATTTTGCTGCACACCTGGATCCTCATTCTCTGGGGAGTGAAAAACTAAGCTGAAAATCAGAGCTCCTAATTTTAAAGGTGCTATTACTATGCTTTCTGAAACCCAATGTTGTTATTCTAGATCTGTGATGCCAAGTCCTTTTTATGTATTTCTTTTCTTCTGCTTTATGGATTTCTACAGTCATTTCTATTGTTCAAGGTTCTCCAACCCTATACAAAGTTTCTTGGCATATTCTTTACAAACACACTTCCTTTCCTTTTGAGAATCTTTAAGTTACTTCTACATTAGTTTTCTATCCTCATTCTCTGATCCTTTTTCAGATATCACATCAGATAGGAACGTGGGCACCTTGCTTTCCCAATTTTTTATTGATTGATTTTATTTAGTTAGTAGGATAGTTGCTTTCCAAACTTTCCTTCAGTTTTTTGGACATACATATATATGATTCCTTTTCCATTATCATCCTTCATATTTCCATTCTGTTCTTGGTTTATATAATGGTGACTCCAATATAAAAATTCAAATTTCTTCAATACTATTTTGCACATGGATTCATCTTTTTTTACTAGTTTACTTTATTCTGACTTCACCATTGAATATTTCTCTCAAATGCCTTGTAATTTTTACCACCATATTCACATTCATGAACCTAATATTCAAGAGCATCGAACCTGTGAAAACGCCTTCTCACTTCTGGGAGATTCTCAGATATACAGGCAGAAATCTTTTATATTCAAATGTTAACCTGTTTCACAAAAATATCACTAATATCCTGCTTCCCTTCCTCAGAAGCACTTACTACATAGATTTACAAGATCTGTGATTGTTTTTTCAACCCTGTGGTTCACATTTTTTCTTTGCTACATGAAATATCCTCAGCCATATGCCTTCCCAATTATCTTTCCTAAGAATAAATCTTCATTCTTCTACATGAAAGGAATGGAATGCAATGGAGAGAATATCACCTGATCATGTTGGGTAGAGAAAGATCTAAGGCTCTCTAAATACTCCCCTTGTGTGTTATCTTGTTGAACTACAGGATGTGGGGAGTTGAAGAGTCACCCCATTGGCACTCTGTATGACTCAGAGGTTGTAGCATGACAAAGTTTCCTTGGAGATCAATCTACTTGCTTCCGGCTTCTGGTAGTTCCTCCTTCGACAGGATGGCAGGTGCTTTCTAGATAAATTTATTACTTCTCCTTTTTCTGCATTTCACTCCGCTAAACTTCATTAAAAACCCGCCACCCCTGGTGCCTCCTATCAAATTTTCTTTAGTCAGTGGATTTATGCTTAATATCATCATTTAATACTTTTAATATTACTTGATAACATCTCCAGGGAAGAGGGACAGCAGAACCCAGGAAAAGCTGTCATGTTAAACTATGTCTCTTTAAAATAAAGGCTATTAGCCTATCACACAAAGACAAATATTGAAAATGTCTATCTACCACACTATCTAGCCTCCTTAGCTTCTTCTATCCAGGGTTCCAACTCTTAGCAAAAATCATAAGACAAGAGGGAAGCTCTTCCAAATGGTCTGTCATAAAAGCCATCATTTTATAAAGACAGAAAACACCTGCCCAGGAATAGGAATACTCTAACCTGACTCATATCTACTCCTGAGTTTAATGTCCTTATATTACATCTGTTATATCACAACTGACTTAGCTAACCCAGCATTTCTCCCATGTCTAGACACTCAGGAAACTCTCACCTTGGTCCATGGCTGACCCTCCATTAGGCCTAGGCAGGTTTTCAGCAACAGGGGCCTCAAAATTGTTCAAATCTCTGTGATATAATAACAGTTATTGGGAGGAATTTGACAGGAAGAAGGAAAACCAGTATGGCCAATATTGATAGTCAGTGTCTTCACAAGGCACTCTCTAGCCTCTCTGCCCAGCTGCACCCTCAACATCAGCTATGTAGGACCTATGAACCCAAAGTAAGCTTCCAACATGGAACAGGGCTGGATGCCACTTCAACTCATAACTCCAATTAGTGCTTCGTCTTCCCAAAAGCCCGAGTCCTACCAAGCTTCTAGCCAAGGAGCTGGCAGGTGCCAGGTCCTCTCTTTGCCAGCTTTGCTGATCTGGTCCACTCTTTCACTTGCTTCACCCAAGACCTAGCAGTCTACCACGTACAGTACAATGACAGTTCATTACTCAAATGAATCTCTTCCTTGCTCTAGATAAGCCCCTGGGCAAAGTTTGCATCGCTTCATAACTGAGCAAGGTTTGACTCTTCCCATCACTGCTGTTTAGTAAATCCTAGAATGAAAATGATACAGATTATTTTTATAGGTTAGATGCTAGAGCTAGGTAGTCTTGAGCTTTATACCATTCCTACTACTTAGCTGTGGCAGCTTGAGCAAGTCATTGCAATTCCTTAAGGTTATTTCCCTATTTTAATTATAGTGAAAATAAATTCTAATTCAAAGGGTTGTGATGGTTTAACAAAGTCATACAGCAATGAGTATGTTCATAAGAGAGAACAAACAATTAGATTAAAGACTCAGAACCATGAAAAATTTAATATCTTTCTATGATGGACTGCAATAAAAGTCTGAGAAAGTTTGACTTATTTAACAGTTTTCTATTTCCAAATTAAATTGATTTTTAAAGATCTATTTTATTGTCTTCAGTTATATGTCTGTGGGATATGAGTACATATGAACATAAGTGCCCACAGAAGCTGGAGCATTGCATCCCTTGGAGTCAAAGCTGCAAATGATTCTGAGCAACCTGACTTGGGTGCTGGAAACAAAGCTTGTATTGTGAGATATTTGTAGACTATATAAATATGTATTGCTGTGGTTGGTGTAATAAAATGTTCAGTGTTCAATATCTAGGCAGGTGATATAGGCAGGACTTCTGGGCACAGAGAGAATTCTGGGAATAAGAAAGATGCATCGCCAGCCAGACTCGGAGGAAACAAGATAGGCAGTGTGGAAATGAGGTCATACCACGTGGCAGAACCTAGATGAATATAAATGGGTTCATTTAAGCAATTAGAGTTATTTGGAGACAAGCCTGAGCAAAGGCTGAGCTTTCATAATTAATAAGAAGTCCCTGTGTTGTTATTCGGGAGCTGGTGGGACAGAGAAAGACTCGTGCCCAGCTCGGGTCCTCTAGAAAAGCAGGATGCTCTTAACCACTCTTCAGTCCCAAATTTAAATTCAGAAGTTTTATCTGAAGTCTGGGTGTTCGAAGCACCTCAAATTTCGAATCTATGGGACAAAACAAATCTTTGAGACATTGCAACATCTAGTGTACATTAAAATACCAAAATAAAAAGGAGGAGCATTGAAATTCATTTGAGCCCATAAAAATAATACAAAACCATTCCTCAGGATTAAGCAGTTCTTGACATAAATGGAAAATGCTACTCCGGAGGTGCACAGCATTAACACAATTTAGATACCACCAAGCCATGTTCTGTTTTTACCCCCACATTTAAACACTGTTAGGATACTAGACTAACACAAAGCTTTTCTTTATTGTTTTACAATCACATTTTTTTAAAAAAAAAAAAAACTGAGTTGTAGATATATTGTGTTTGACTGCACAGGACTGTCCTAAAACATTAGCGTTAGTGAAATAATAGGGGAAGAAAATTAACTGATCCATTTTTAAGACATTGTTTTCAATACTAACATATAAAATTATATGAATCACACTTAGAAGAAAGATGCTAACTTCTCCATAATTTCTGAAACTTTGCCAGCTTTCATCCACTAAGTCATCACACCTTTCTGGAATCTATGAGTAATTAGTGAAAACGAAAGTACAAACATCTGATCTGGATCAACATAGTCACATGTATATATCCCATCTAAAATCAGAGAATCCCTGCCACATAATGAAAACACATGGCAGGCAAGTTCTCCACAAGATGAATGTGACACTCAGTCAGCCTGATGACACCACTACTGTGGGAAAAGACTCAGCAGACAGGATTATCCATGATCTAGCTGACAGATTTGCATGCTCTGTGTTAAGTATAAAATAAAAATCACTGGCAAAGCTTATGCATATGGGAAACCAAGTAATGCTGCACATAGGAATGGACTATTTGTGATGACAAGGGGATGGGCAAGTGTTAACTCCACTTTGTGCCAGAACCCGTGTAATAGCAACATAGTCCCAACCTAAAAGTGAGCATTTGAGGGAGGAGAATGGCGCCAGTTGGAGGAACAAGACAGTGTCGACTACATTCAGAAATTTCAGAGGACATGCATAAATTGAGATACCCAAGTGATCCTGAGGATCCACCTCTTGTAAAACTGGACTCAGGGAATCATCATTGCGTATTAGCAAAGACAACTTACTGTGCAGATAACGAAACACAATTTCAGGCCTCACGGGAGCCTCTTGGAAGCACCTGGGGGGAGCACTCAGTATATGATCTCACTGACTGGCATTTCTACACATTCTAAACAAGTGTGATCTATTGCTATCACTACAAGACTAATCCCTCCTGCTTCAGCCTGTCTCCCTTCCTATATATATATATATATATACCTCCCTGCTAAGAGATATGGTGGGAATACAGGGACTTAGAGATCCTAATACTGACTACTTAAATACTGAAAAGTATTTAAGAGTTCATTTAATTGGGACTTTTGGGTATGCTTATGTGACTTTGCATAAGAATGAAAGTCATTTCTCCAGGTGTGGATAAAGGCTTCTGGGAATTCTGGTATTGTCCATTGCTTGATGAACACTCTGTTCTTACTTAAAGATGTGAGACAAAAGACTGTAAAATAAATGTGCCTGCAATGTTCATCAGCAAGTAGAAATGATATTCAGAAAGATAGCCTTGAAATAAAGGTCCAGAGCCACAAACTAGTCTATGGAAAAGACTCCCAAATCTTTTAAAATGATGGTAAAATAAACTTTATTAATAAAGGTTTCCAAAGTTGACATCACTCAGAAAAATATAAATGGAATTTTGCTACTGAAAGCTGAATTTTTCCAAACTGCTAATAATTTGTAAAAGAAAATGAAAACATAGTTCAATAAATTTTGCTAGGAGGAAGGTTTGAATTACCTTCCGAGTTTCTCAATAGAATATACTAGAAAAAAAAAACTATTGTTGACTTTTTTTAACTACTACATGTTATAACAAACATTACCAATTCTTAAGACCAATTTAGTCTGTTGTTCTAATGATGCTCAAAGAGTTAATCCAGATGTTTTTAAATCCTAATTGATATTTGATCAATCATATTTTATCAAATACAGTTCTAATGGAAGTCCAAAATAATCTAGAATTCAGCTAAATACCACTTTAATGCTCTTAGCAAAACGTGTGTGTTTGGTTCTGTTCTAAGGTTCACTGTCTAAGACAGCCAGTTTCCTGCTCTGTAAAGTTGTAAGCAATTAGTAAAACCTTAACACCTCCGGGACTAGCACTATACGCCAGCATGCCTGAGCTTAGTTGTCATTCTACACTTGTCCAATCTGACCCAAATCGAGATGAACTTAGGGCTCTATGTACTATATTAAATACATCAATTACATTTTGGAGGAAGAATCAAAATGTACAATAATAAAAATAGAGTAAAAAGTATTTTAAGTGTGAATTATATGAAAAGGGCAAAGAGAACTTAAAAATACCTACTGCCAATAAACTTGTTCGATCTTTCCTCAGATATGTTATCAAAAATAAAATAAAAAAAAACAATATTGTTTGTTAGATTGGCCTAGGTTGCTGGCTTAAAATCCATTCTGTTGCCTTGGCTAGAGATGGTGAGACTCACAGAATTAACAAGACTGTAGGGCCGCGAGGTGAGGAGGAGGAGTTGATGACTATTTTTAGGACCTGTGAACAGTGTTCCATTTTAGAACGGGGTGGCTTCTCATTTGGAAATGTCACAGACCAAGCCCATAAACACATTTCATTGTCCATAATTACATATTCCACTATCATTTCATGACATCAGAAAAATAATAAATAAGCCTATCTCCGTGCATGCAAGCACACTTGAATACTCATAAATAGAATCCCCCAGTGTTTCCAATGGGACAGTAACTCAAATTTTCTTCTAAGCAAACTATGCCACCATCTCCAGTGTTCCTATGTTTTTAGCCTGTTTTTGCCTTACAACAGCAGAGCAGTGGGATTCACTGCTGCTGTATCCCCAGCACCATCACTTAACAACTTGTATCTTTAGTAGACAGAGTGTAATTAGGGGTATGGCTGCACAGACAACAGCAATGACTGATGGACAAAAGGAAGAACAATTTCCAATCAGAACAGGAAGCTGTTTCAACCTGGTAAGAGTTTTGGGAAAATGATACAAAGCTTGTTTCTTGTCTACAACTTGTCATCCCCCTTTAACATCTGTTTCCCCCCACCCATTCCAAAGTCTTGTTTCCTCCCTTTCCCTCTTTCTACTCCTTGCTAAGACTGAAACATCCACAAGCAGCATTAGAGACACTAGACATTTAGCCACAATGTGGAAGACACACTGCAGAAAAGAACAAAAGGCAGGGATGAAACTAAGGGTAAGGGAACTGTGAGTGTGTTATTTAGCAAGTGCAAGTATAGAAGACCTCTTAAAAGTGTGGCCTTTTAAGAAAGATCCAAACAGCATATGGATCAGAGTTGTGCAGACACACAATGGTGAGAATGAGGGAATGGCACAAACGATAGTCGTAAGATAGAAGAGTTCTTGGTATAACTAAAGAGAAAGAAAGCAATGGCTTGGAGCGAGATAAACAAGGTAGAGAGCGAAGAGAGGCAAGGGGCCATATCACAGAGTGCCTGAACTTAAGTTTGTAAGGATGCTTACTTTTAGACCCATGGGAGTTTATTGGGAGAACTGTGGATAGAGTGGGGCTTGTTGCATGGGACACAGGAAAACAGTTACATGCAAGGAGTTCAGCTAGGAGGGAAGGGCAATACAGGAGAGAAACCATGGAGACTGAAACCAGATGGTAGGCATACAGGGAAAAAGGTGAATTCTGGATATAGTCTGATTGTAGAGCTGCAAAGATTTTTCTGGTGTTTTGAGGATAAAAGACAAAATTAAGCTCCTCAAGAATTGATAGTGACTCCTGGGAAACAGACCTGGCTTCTTTAGCAGGCAGCCAGAGGGGCAGCATCTGGCAGGTTTGTGGGCAGGATTTTAGGAGTTCATGAGTTGTGATTCTTTAAAACCTACTGGACATTCTAGAAGAAATATCAAATGGGTTAGTAAATGCAGTCATTTGATGGAGGAAGGTCATTGGTTAATTAAAAAAGAAACTGCTTGGCCCTCATAGGTTAGAAAATAGGTGGGTGGAGTAAACAGAACAGAATGCTGGGAGGAAGAGGAAGTGAGCTCAGATGCAGGACAGCTCCTCTCAGAGCCAGACGCGATGAAGCAAGCCGCCAGGTCAGACATGCTGAATCTTTCCTAGTAAGACTGGTGCCACACAGATTATTAGAGATGGGTTGATTGGGATATGAGAATTAGCCTAGAAGAGGCTAGATATAATGGGCCAGGCAGTGTTTAAAAGAATACAGTTTGTGTGTCATTATTTCGGGGCATAAGCTAGCCAAGAGGCTGGGAGCTGGGGCGGCAGGAACACAGCCCACAGCTCCCACTACAGTCATTTGGAATTGTTGAAGGAGGTTCAGGTTGGAGACCGAGTTTGAGACTCGAGTACACAAAGATGACTTAAGGACTGGACTGAGGTTATGAGACTTCTCAGAATCAACTGAGGACTCAGTCATCACAGTAAAAGGAAGAGAAGCAATAGCTGAAGCCCCAGGTAGTCCAATGTGGCAATTTATAAGGTAGAAGAAATGAAAATAAATAGGCAAAGGAAGCTAGGAAGGGGCCTCACATAAACTTTTCTACCAGGGAAAATGATTCTGGACACACTTCCCAGGGCCCATGTTCTACACTGCAGAAAATAGGTGGCTCAACTGTCCACACTAACCCACTCCAGAACACAGACCTCCAGCGGACACAGGTATAACTCTAAAAATTAAATGTTTACATATATCCATAATTGCCTTGCCCATTCACAGGACATGCCTAATGTACAAGTGCAGCACACACTTGGGAGCACACTAAGGATAGGCTTGGAGCCTAGTGTTGGCTCTCTAGGAACAGCTAGCAGGTCAGCAGAGAGGAGGGGTAGAACAGAGAACTCATCTCAACCTTTTTGTTTTGTTTTGTTTGTTGTTGTTGCTGTTGTTTTGTTTTATTTTGTTTTTAAAGACGGGGTTTTTCAGTCTAGGCCTGGCTGTCCTGGAGCTTTCTCTATAGACCAGGCTGGTCTCAAACTCATAGAGATCCACCTCTCTCTGCCTCCCAGGTACTGGGTTTAATGGCAGGCAACATCAGTCAGCTCATCTCAGTTTTAAGGTAGTGTTCTAATTCAGCTACAGAGTGTTTCCCCCAAAAGGAGCAAGGGCTGACATGGCAGATTTATCTACTTTTCTCCTCACATTCATCCAGGTTTTGCAGGAACAAGTGCTAACTAGATGCTCTCCTTAACCATGTGTGAAGTGCCAGACAAAGGACACTATGATGCCCCCAGCTTAGGAAGCATCAGGACTATAGCAATCCTAGGGGTGCCAGGCTCTCCACAGGAGGACTCCTGTGCCTCTGGGCTCTGTTGTATTTCTATAGGATGTCATAGTGCTCCGGAAAGGTCAACTTTTATATGTTCTAATTATGTATTTTCACTTGCTTTATGCTATTGTGTATTTCTAGTGCTATTCTGAACTAAGTATTCATTTAGTCCCCATTGGCCTCTTTGTTAATCAAGGCTCTAAGTGGTCTCGATAAAAAAGAATGTTCTCTGATGCATGCACTATTTTCCAAGCAATAGAATTAGAAACCGTAGCTATACATTGACTATATAATTGAGTGAACTACTGGGCTTAGGAGTTGGAAAACTCTGCTCTGGTAGAGACAAGTGATTAATTACTTATATTTCCTATTTGTTAACTATTATTCTGTTGGTTTTCCAAGGATAATCTTTGCACTGAGAACCAACCTAGGATGGCTCTATCATGAAGCATAACAAAAATGAAAGAAACTCATGTTCTGCCTCAACTTTACTTTGAACATGAGTCCCTACCCTGCTGTGGTCTCTCACAAACACGATTGCCACTTGCTTTGGGCACCACTGAGAATTTAATGAAACCTGAGCAATGTGTAGATGGCTTATTGATGGTCACCATAGGGAAGGACTATCTCCCAGGGAGGTGAAGACAACTCTCAATTACCTACAGGCTCTTGATTCACACCAGTTTATCCAGTAGCCTCTAGATCCCCAGTCCAGACCTTCTCATGCAGAAAAAGAAAACTCTTTGGAGGCAAGGAAATCTGGGAAAAAAGACTAATTTGTATCAGACAGGAGGAAAAAAGTAATTACTTACAAAACAGAGTGAAATAAGTATATATGAACAAATGTGATTATTCTGTTTGCAGTCAGTTCCCATAGCATCTGATATATTCATATTCACATCAAAATAGCAGGAAGTTTGAAAATAGTGCTTTCAGCATAGCCTACTCTTACTAACCATACTTTAACCAAGTCTTAAATAGAAGAGTCGGGATAACATAGCCAGTAATTGCACAGCTACACAAGGCTCCCCAATGACCTACTGATGTAGGAGGGTCTTCTGTTTTGTGTTGATTTCATTGGTTAAATAAAAATTGCCTTGGCCTTTTGATAGGACAGCAGCTTAAATAGGTGGAGTAGATGGAACAGAATGCTGGGAGGAAGAGGGCAGTGTGGCCGACACCATGGCTCTCCTCTCTAAGACCAACACCGATTAGACTCATCCCGGTAAGCCACAGTCAAGTGGCGATACAGATTACTAGAAATGGGTTGAATCAATATGTAAGAGCTAGCCAATAAGAACTAATGGGCCAGACAGTGTTTAAATAAAAACAGTTTTTGGATACCAAAAGGGTATTGATGAAGAAGAGCCAGAACAAGGCATGAGCTGACCATCTTCTGTCTGTCTCCCTGCCCACTCTTCCCTATCTTTTTGGTTTCACACAGAACAGGGGGCATTCACTGACTTTCACATATGTATGGCTCTAAAGTCCATCAGTCTCCTTGCACTTTGGCTTCCGGTTCCCTCCTTTCACAGTCTACTTCTGTTTCCTGTCCTAAACCCTACTTTGGTTGCCAGATATTATTTTCAGCAAATCCCCCAATTCATTATGACAACACAGTGGATTTGCAATCCCATTCATAAGGAGCCAGGCCTTCCTGTGTTTAATGGAGATAATTCCACTGTCGGAATAGGATGAGTAAATACAAATCTGACATTTCTTAAGATTCCAAATAAACAGAGTAAAACTGAGAATGTGTGTCATTGTCACTCTCAGGTCTTATAGGACAAAACAGTGGCATTATTTTCAGCACACAAAAGCTGGATTTCTCTTCAAGGATGAGTAGCCATGCCTTGGGAAACAGCGTAAGACACATCTAGGGAAGTAGCAATTCCAACCAAGCAGGGCCTAGAGTGATCCTGGACTCAAGCAGAAGTCTAGGCATTTGCCCATGCCCTGCAAGTGCTGAGAGAATTACCTGAAGGTTAGAACTCCATTGACACCCAAGAACCGGAAGAGAACAGGAGAATTAATGACTTCCACATTTGCATATCAGTGGTTTGGAAGCTCTCCTTGGACACATTGCTTGTCCTACACTCAGTGTGGCCACAGACTGAACAGACCTGTGTGCCAAGAAGAGGGTGCAAAACCCACTCTCCTCCTCCCTGCCTGTTTCTCCTCCAATGGTCACAGCCACACTTGGTAGCACCTTTACCACCTCCTATCCCAAGGTGACCTGCTGGACTCTGTACTCTAGCGACTACATTCTCCTACTCCCTCATTGGAGACTGACTCATTCTTCGAATGGTGTGTTGATGGTGCATGGATATACTCCAAGGAAGATCTTTGATGAGTCAGTCCTACTATGGCTAAGACAAGTCCACATGCAAACCTGTTAGATTCATTAAACAAAACAGTCCTTGCTTCTGATGCCACTATTTCTGTTGATAAAAATAAAACTAACATCATCTTGCTACCTCCAATCCTTTTCCCTTCTCTTCCCAGTGATGAGGCATCTACAGCCCCTTTGATAACTTCTCTTCATCGTAGTGCAGAGGGAAACTCTCATGGTTCTGATATTTGTGATTTCTCATTTGTACCATTATGTCTCCTGTCTCCAATACCCCCTTTCTCTAATGTTTACCCAATTATACACTTGGTTAAACATTTTAAATGTCTTATTATCAACTCCCTCAATTTAAAAGAGTACCACATCATCAGTCCCCATAATGTGTATTCTATGGGTCCCCATAATGTTCATAATATCACGTTCTTTCCAGATACTTCTCCGGGGACTTTCTTCCCCATCCCTTGTTTCTGCCACATAAAATGACATTCACCTCTGCTCTTCTTACCTGTGTTCCACCTACACCTTTACTCTTTATGGCACTCTTACTACTCAATATCTGTCCCCCCCTTCTACTATTACACCATAATGTGGGCTGGCCTCACATAAATAATTCCTTCTTAAGAATTAATCCCTACAGCAACCTTACCACCATTGCCCCTCTGGATATGCCAAAGACTGAGTCTCATGTTTTCACTTTCCAAAGCCCATACCATAGCACCTGGAATAGTATACGACCTGCACTTGCTCTCAGAGTGAGCCGCATGCCGCTTAGTTCAACAATGATGAGATGGCATGGCACTGCCACAGAAGGCTTCAGATGAGTTCACCTCCATAAACAAGATTTTCTCTATTCCCACCAAACATGTTCGACAAGTTGATTTTGTTTGTGATTATTTCTAGTTATTTTTAAAACCTTCAAGCATAAAATGAAATATAAATGACATTCATCCAGCAATGCTTTTGAAGTGGTGGCTGATTATATTCTTCTTTAGTCTTCTGATGAGTGTGTAGTCTTTTTCACAAATTCTAAAGTTACAGTGAATTTATTTAAGTAACAGTCCTTCCGACAGGATATGCATTGAGCCAGGAAGGTGCTCTTTATCTGGATGAAATCAAATCCAGCAAAATAATACCCAAGTCAACTATATATACCATACTCAAGAAGTGAAAAGGCCTGCTACTTTGAATTTCACATCAACAACAAAGAACAAATCTCCTAAAATAAAACTGACTTAATACCACAAATGAATTCTGATAGGTACAATTCATTCTCTCCTTATGCATGAACTATTTTATTTTAGTCAGCCACTTTGTAATTGAATTTTCTTCAGGCAATTCACAGCTAGGGTGACTGACAAGTTCTAAGCTGATAACGCTGATCAATAGGCCACCAAGGACACATTGTGCTCGTTTAATAAACAGTAATAATAAGCAGGATTCTGACATCTGAAAGATATTCTCATTAATTAATACTCACGCACAGTCCTACAAAATACCCTTGACAGCTTACAAAGATTACACAGCCATTTTCACCCAGCAGGTTGAACCTGAGTTCCCATAAAAATAAGCATAACACAAAATGCAAAGTTAACTCAATATAAAGCCTTCACTACTATAGGTTATCTGCCTATTTTAGGCTGTAATCATGGTATAGTTGAATTCTCACCTTTTTGAATCTACTTGAGTTAATAAAAAGCTTATTATACATGTCAGGATTGTATAAAGGCAATCCTTAAGGATTCTGAATTATAAGACCCACAAGTTTTAATTATTCCTAAAACATGTTCACTGCTTCAAATAACTTCCTAACTTTTAATTTTCTAGTTTGTATTTATATATTTGTGTTTGTATGTGTGCATGTTTCTGTATATGGGTTCATGAGTATCTGAATGTAGAGGCCAGAAGATAGCCTTATTTGTGTCCCTCAGGAGCTCTCTACTCCTCATTGGGACAGACTCTCTCCTTGGTCTGGTGCTCACCAAATAGGCTCCACCAGCTGACCATGTGAGCCAAGACCTGACTATCTGCATTTCTCCAGCACTGGAACACAAGCACACACCCCAGTGTCCAGTATTTTCATATGGGCTCCCATAACTGACCTCGGGTCCTCATGCTACATGGGTTTATGGCCCTTGAAATTTCTGCATGGCTTTTCTATTCTAAGAATAAAATGTTCCTTCTTGTTACTGCAGATAACCTCTCTTGAGTTTTCTAAATCCTATCTTACCATTTTTGTATCCTCTTTTTCCCCACACTCTATACCTATCATCATGTCTGATATTATGCCTTCCCCTTAAATAAGGTCCTGAGCAACGACTTTAATAATCTCACACCATTCCACTATGTTTTCCTCCTACCTAGCCTAACAACCACCTCATTCCCAGTCCCTCAAATGACCCCAAAATATGGTCTTATTCTCCATCATCTTCAATTTCTACAGCATTTGACAGTCACCACTCTTTCTAACATGTCCTTATCCATATGCCAACTATCCAGGTACCATCATTTGACTAATTTCTGTCTCTTTTGAGGCCACTATTGTTTCTGGTGATATATATATATATATATATATATATATATATATATATATATATATATGGAATTGTTTCCAAATACAAAGTTTGATCATCTCTTCTTTTTTCACATTTACCCCAAATGCATTCTACAGCCCTACTCCTCTGGAAAGATCCCGTCCTAAACTTCCAATGGCCTCTTCTTCCAACACTGTTAACAAATTGGAACTAAAACTTCGTTCCTTTCTTCCTTCCCGAGAGCCTTTATTATCTGGGACCAAAAGCTACCTCTCTCTTCTAAAACTCCTTATACACATTTTTTTTTGAACCACTAAATGATCATAAGACAAATCTTCATAGTTATTGACATAGTT
Source organism: Chionomys nivalis (assembly GCF_950005125.1). Classification (NCBI taxonomy): domain Eukaryota; kingdom Metazoa; phylum Chordata; class Mammalia; order Rodentia; family Cricetidae; genus Chionomys; species Chionomys nivalis. The sequence goes on along the minus strand of NC_080091.1, from coordinate 15,236,247 downwards.
ACTTCTACATATCCATAACTATATCTTTAATTAATGTTATTATAAACACACACAGAAAACACTACCCAGTACACTGCATGTAGGTAGTCATGTGATCAGCATGGCCAAGGAAATGGGTCATGAACCAACATGATAAGTTACTTCTGAACAGCAATAGAGAAAAACATGGGAGTGAGAACTCTATGTTCCCTTCTCACATTGCAGTGAACACAACACTTTGGAAACGGATACATTCATAAATTAATGTTCACTAAGTTCCTTTGAAAACAGAATGTCCATACCAAGGTAAAAGATAAGCCATTTTGCTGCCCCTAGAACTTAGGGCTTGTTCTTCTCATATATCCTAATCCACGTTTCCTCTCACTTCTTCCAAATACTCTATCAGATAAGATGCTCCTATCCATGGTCTCCATCCAACAATATTCCTCTCCAGTCATTGTATCAGTTCTCCAGAGAAGTCTCCACAAATGCTCCTAACTGGATCCAATGCTCTATTTGTGTGCTCTCATTAGCACTATACACTTGTTTTTAGAGATATAAAAAATATTAAATGCTTTTTCTATTCAGTTTTTTTTCATTGCATAGTACACTTATCCTTAATACCACTGCTAACTTCTCATTCCCAATTATAATGAGACAGCACTAATAAAATCTACACAAGAGAATCACAGAGAAAACTGCAGAGAACCCTCTAAGATAGCAGTTCTCAATCTGTTGGGGTCATGACCCCTTCGGGTGCCAAATGACCCTTTCATAGGGGTTACATATCAGATATCCTACATAATAGATACTTACTTTTCAATTTATAGCTGTAGCAAAAATTACAGTTATGAAGTACCAGAGAAATAACTTTATGATCAGGGGTCACCACATGAGAAAATGTACTAAAGGTTGCAGCGTTAGGAAAGTTAAGGACCACTACTATAAGACCTCATAAGAAGGTTTGGGAGAGAAAACAGACTGAGATATTAATCCTCTCATATCTATCAAATTTGATAACTTCTGCCTACAAAAAGGGAAAGTATATATACACTATGCATTGAGCTACACGTATGCGTATATATGTATACAACCATTCGTGGCCCATTGGCCGGGTTGATCACATGACTACATCTACAAGCAAAGTACTGAATAATACTATTTTCTGCAAAGCTATCATAACATTCATTGAAATGATTGTTATCGATTTGTACACATACCCACATACAATGCACACACATATATTCATGTTCTTCTCAGGTGATACATAGCTAAATGACCATTTAGTTAATAACTAAATCTGCTAATCTAGACTGACTTGCCTCATTGAAAAAATACAACCAACTTGTCCTTTGATGAGCGTTAAGAACTCAAGGGAAACATGAGAGACATTCTGGGTACTGGTGAGGTTCTATTTCATAATGTTGTGTTAACCATGAGAATTAATGAGCAGATACATAGAGCTATTCATCTATAAAACATTTGCTTCTGTCCTATATATCTTGCTTTAATAAGTACATTTTAAAAATAGTACACAATGGTCATATGTATTCCCCTCTTATATATTACATACTTCACAGCTGAAATTTTTATCTCATTTGATTAATGCATACTATGAACCCACTCAACTGTAAATGCCACAGGCGTAAACTGTGAAGCCAAGTACTTAATATTCAATAGCTGAACCAGAGAGACTATAGTAGGATGACTTCACTGAAAAGTATAAGACAAGCCACAGTCACCTTCTGTCCTGCTTAGGACCTTCTGCTTGTTCAGGGCCCCTTTCACTTTCTAAGGTTTATTCTGGTACAATACACCAGAATATTTTTTACACTGAAAAGGTAATCCTGTGCTGGCCAGGAAGGCTGAGAGAGAAAAGAAAAGAGACAAAGCTCCTCAACACAAGACTGAAGACATAAGAGGAGACAGCAGTAGTTGAGGTGGCAACGCACACAAGAGCTGGCAGACTCCAGGCAGCAGCACTGAGCAAGGGCAGCAAGGCAGAGAACACTGTGAAATCTTAGCAAATAGGAGTAGTAGAAAAAGGGAAACTTCTTAGGGTAATATTGATGGGTTTTCCTCTGGATATGGTGTGTTTACCATTTCACTGCTATTGAGTTCTGACTTTTTTTTCTTCTTTCTTTTTGTTTTCTCTGTTAATTATGTTTATATTGGCTTTTCATGATAATTTGTGGTTCCATATGAATTTTAGGATAGTTTTTCTTAGATCTGTAGAGAATATAATTTGAAAGTTGATGGGGATTGCATTGACGGTAATAAGACTGTATTGAATATGTAGATTACTTCCAATAATAGAGTCATTTTGTAATATTAATTCTGACAATCCACAAGTATGAAAGATCTTCTAATCTAGTGTTTTTTTTTCAATTTGTTCCTTTGGTGTCTTCACGTTTTCATTATAAGATAGTTTACCTCTTTGTTAGGTTTATTTTTGGGGTATTTTGTATATGTGTCCACATGAATGCAAAGGCCACCTTGGGTGTCATACCACTGGAACTATTTACCTTATTTCTCAAGCAGTGTCAGGTCTCTCAATAAGACCCGAGGCTCGCCAAAGAGGCCAGGTCTCCTGGCCAACAAGCCCTAAGAATTCTCACTACTAGGATTACAAGAGCACTTCACAGAGGCCAGGATTTCTGAGGGTAGAGCATGAAAGTGAAGTCCTTGCGATGCATACATAACAAGCATTTGTGATTGAGCATCTCCTGGGCCCCACTTCCTCCAGGTCTTTTCACTTTTACTGTCTCTATTCTTTGGTCACTGAAGAAACTTTTGTACAGTTGCTTCCCTACTGCCTTTTCTCTGCTTCATGACACCAAATGAAATAATGGCATCTCCTGAGAAAAAGGGACTCTCTCCCAGCACCAGCAAATTCTAAGTAACACTCTCATCTCTCATCTCTTTCCTGGCTGCTGTCTTCCCAAGATCATCAGGCTGCCTTGTGCATGTTGTTGGGGGCAGGGAAACACCTCTTTCTCACTCCTTTCTTGTCCCTTATTAGGTCTTTATCATCTCATTCTTGATATATCTCCGACTTTCTCTATGATGTCTAAATAGAAGGTTCACTCTGTTTTCTGACTCCTGAGATTATTTTTCATGGGCTTACGCTTCGTTTTAAAACACCACTGCTGTTTCTAGGCCACTTAAAGAAGAGAGTACAGAAATATTTCCACTGCTCATTACAAGAGCATTCTAGCTTTTAAAATGCAATGCATCGAGTGAACCTCCCAGATTCTTGAAGAAGTACCAAGCTCTTAAACACTTTTTCCAAGCAATTCCTTGGTCCCAGTAGACCCATCCCACCATCTCACTTGCAGGCTTTGCAGAGAAGCAAAACCAATGACCAGACAAACCTCACCTCCACAGCCCACCTGCCCTTCATGGTTGCTGGCACAAGTGAAGGCATTTACTGCTTCCGAGTCCTCAGAAGGAACAATGCAAAGTATGATACAAAGCCATTTAAATATAGCCACAGCAGGAGCTGGTGATGTTACAGCAAATTAAACTTTAATGAGACAAAGAAAATGCTGAACCTTCAGTAAGTTTATCAGAAAAAGGAGCAGCCAAAGGACACAATGCCCCAGGACCCAGGTGTGGACGTAGAAACAACTACAGGTTATGCCCTTTCATAGTCAAGGTTTCCAAAACACACATGATGTCCAGATGTGGGAAGACCTTTCCTCTATGAAAAAAAAAAAAAAAAAAAAACTAGTGTTTGCTTAAAAGTCAAAGTAAACAGATGCAAGATTCTTCTTGAAGCCTGGAGTCGCATAATGTGTAAAAAGGTCATGTTTCTCTATCAAGGAAAGATGCTGTGCACACAAAGCCAACTGGCCTAAATATAGTTGTCAACCAAGACACACTGACCTCAGAGCCACCACAATGTATCTTCGGAGGTTTGGATTCATAAACAGGCTTTCTAAGACTTTTTCCACACACTTTTCCAGGTTCACTCTGGTGCCAGCCCTGGGCCCCAGAAGACTTTGTCAATCTGTCTCACCACCCCTACAGCTTTTCACTGGACCCAGGCAATAGTATTCCATGGAAAGAAATGGAAGAAAAGAAAGAAAAAAGTAGGCTCGCTTCCCAGGAAGCTGTGGGTTGACCTTGGGTAACTACCAGCCTTCTACCCCAAAGCAAAGCCCATGCTCCTTAGGCAAGGACGATTTCCTCTCCCATGTCTCTGGGCAGGAGCAATAAAGCCTTTCAGCCTCTGGATCCCCTCTAGGATTGATAACCAAGAAGTGGCTTAAGGAACGTGATTGAGAAGAGGGTAAGGTCATGGTACTTAGCAACCAACCTACTACCAGTTGTCATCTTGGGCTGGTTGTGTTCAGTATAACTAAAGGTCACAAACACAGCCTTCCTCTTTGCTAAGGATCCAATCAGCATTACCCTAGTCTATCCAGGCCCATGTCCATAGGCTCTTCAAAGCAATTATAATAGCTCAGCATATGGGTTACAGAATCAGACTACCGGATCAGCATTCTGACTTTGCCAGTCAATATCCTTGTGAGTTGGGGGCTGGAGAGATGGCTCAGTGGTTAAGAGCACTACCTGTTCTTCCAGAGGTCCTGAGTTCAATTCCCAGCAACCACATGGTGACTCACAACCATCTACAGTGAAATCTGGTTCCCTCTTCTGATCTGCCAGCATACATGCAGGCAGAGCACTGTGTACATAATAAATAAATAAATCTTAAAAACAACAACAAAAAAGAAACCTTGTTTGAAATGCTAACCTGTGTCTCATTAAAAAATTTTAAAAAAATATATCCTTGTGACTTTAAATGAATGTATGTAATGAGCTGCCTTCTTCCAGCTTCTGCAACACAAGAGTGCTTAGACCCAGATCAGAGTATTTTCATGACAATGGAATCATGAATACAACAGTTGACTCAGTCCCTCCTGTATAAAAGTGCTCAGGAGCAGGAGAAACGGCCCAGACGAAGACAAGCTGGTTCGGTGCTTAAGTCCTCACGCACTGTGATATCCTGGCACCTAGTGAGAACAAGAGCACGGTCACAAACCAGATGTCATCAGGATAGAGACCCAAGCAAGGGCTTGCCAAGACTGGACAGGGCCAGCCAAGCTAACACGGCTTTCCCTTTAAGTCTGTCATGTTTCTGTGCCGGCTGGAAAAACGTCCTCCCCCCACAGCCAATGTTGCTGCAGAATACTTAGATGCAGAGGCATTTATCCTGATGACATACGCTGACATGCAGAAATTGAGACATCTAGAAACAGCCATCTGAGTAATGTCACTTATATGCCTTGTCACTTTCTGAAATGATCCACTAAGAGAGGAAAATGAAGTTGTTGAGGTTTTCTGCATAGCAGGTGACGCGTGCATCTCCCTGTGCCCTGGCAGACAGGAGCATGTTGGCAGCAACCTTTCTCTTCCTCCTGTGAACAGCTTAGCTGAGGAGCAGCAGACAGGACTGCCCAGACTAACACCCCATTCCCTGCTTGTTTGTCCCACAATGCCTCCCTTTTTAAAGGCAATCTAAGAAAAAAAAAAAAAGCATAGCTGAATTTTACAGAATAATATTAGGAAAATGTATCTCCTACCATCTACCATGAGGTCCTCCATGTTCCCTATGATGTCTTTATCTATGTTTACATCTTTTAATGGTCTTTATATATGTTCTGTTATGGTTAGTAATCAATGAGCTAATGAATATTCATAAAATGTTCTTCAATGTTATAATAATACAGCTCTTATACTTGGATTATAAAGAGGACTGGAAAAGAACTGGCTTCTCTCCGAATAAATATATTTTCCCAGCATGAAGTCAGAAACAAAGGATTTTTAGACCATCAGCCTTTCACGTAACAAAACAAAATCATACCAACAAGTAGATTTCTACCTAAACTTTCTTTCAGCAGAAGTTTCAACTACCCAGTGACAGCTCAGGTCAAGCATAAGCCAATCATTCATTCTCTCATATTCTACGTTTTGACTCTACTGAGCTGTATATTTTTGTTTGCAAAAATACTGTATTAATATATAGCAACCAATTACATGTGTGCATATTATCAGTACTGAAATTGAGAAAAAAAAAAGCTCATAAAAAGATAAAATCCACAGGAATCAACTCAAGAACAGAATGTAAAATTTATTTGCCGAAAATTTCAAGACATTATTCAAATTATAAAAGCCTAAAATAAATTAGCATTAACCACAAAATTTAACATTGTTAATATGGCAACTAAAGATCAAAATGACCAATAGATTTGGCAAAATGTATCAAAGTCATAAAAATCTTCTTTGCAAATATTAATTTTTCCTAAGGTGGAAACGAAAAACCAAGGGACCCAGAATAACTAAAAGAGTCATCAGAAAGAGCAGACCTGAAAATGTCATAAATCTAATGAAGTCTTATTAGAAATTGCTATGGCAAACAAGACAGTGTGAAAATGGATTCACGGAGCTATGTAGGACAAATGAAAGTTAGCATGCATCTATATGTAGGGTCAGTTGAGTTCTGACAAGGTAAAAATGTCATTCACTGCAGAAAGAACAATATTCCCAACCAATATTACTGGAACAACTGAACACACGTGTGCATGCACATACACACACACACACACAAATTGAAGTCAGAATTTACTTCATATCATATACCAACAAGTTAATCAAAAATTTTAAAGTTATCATTAAAACTATAAAACTCTTATAAGAAAACATATACTTTAATCAAGACTTTAGAAGAGGTTTCAATTTACAAAAGCAAAGTCTAGTAATACAAAGGGGACTTTATTATCTACATTAATGTCAAGTTATACAAAAGGGACTTGATTATCAACATTAAGAATTTTGTGCTTCAAAGGACACAGACAGGAAAATGCAATGACAGGATGAAAAAAGGCACTTGCAGATTATATTTAATAAACTGTTTGTGCTTGGGTTATATAATGAACTTGGCCTGGAGTTCAGTCACAGAGTCTTTGCCTAGATTATATATAAAGAACTGGTATGTCTGCTCTCAATTGCTACAGTAGAATACCTGAAACTGAGTAATTTATGAATAATGAAATCTATTTTTCACAGTTCTGGAGGATGTGCAGTCTAAGACAAAAGATGCTGGTGTGAGCTTTCTTGTTACGGCACACAGAACAAGAAACAAAGAGGTGAGCTAGCCACACACAGAATGAAGCTTTTTTACAGGGCTCTTAATCCTATCAGAGAGGAATACTCATGCTTACATCATCTCAAAAAACTCTATTTTTTAATATTATCACATTCCAAATGTTTAATTTTAAAATCATAGCATTACCCAATTCAAAACTATCAAGGGATTTGAATAGGCATTTCTCCAGATAACATATTTGGCACTAAAAATATGCTTTTTAGTTATTAAAAAGATGCACATCAAAACCATAATGAACTAATGCCCCATACCTAAGATAGTTGTAATCCAAATCCAGACAATAGCAAATAATGGCAAAGATGTGAAGAAACTGAAATATTCACATGTACTTGTAAGTATGTAAAATGGTGTATCCACTTTGGAATTCAGTTCGGTAGCTCAACAAAATATTAAGCAGAGAATAACCAAAAACAATACAATTCAAAGCCTATGCCCATGCATAAACTTTAATGTAGCATTATTCAAAACAGTAAAAATTGTGAGAATAACCTAATGTTAATATGTAGGCGAATGGGTAAATAAAATGATAAAATGTGATATATATGCATATCATATGCAGAGATCTATATCTAGATATCTCGATAGATAAGTAGATGATAGATAGATAGATAGATAGATAGATAGATAGATAGATAGATAGTCAGTCAGACAGACAGACAGATAGATAGATATCCACACAATGAACCTAGCCTGGGAAAGCATAAATTACTGATACAGAGCAATGAACCTTTAAAAACTTTATATGAAGTAAATGATACAAACACAAAAGGTTACATGATGTTAAACAAGTCTGTCTGCATAAAATGTCCACAACAGGAGAGTCCAGAGAGACATAAGATGGATCAGTGGTTGCCAGTCACTGAAGGAAAAGGAAATATGCTAATTGCTAACAGGTGTGCTATTCCTTCTTGGTGTGACAAACAGTAATTAAAACGAGATAAGGTTGATTGCTATATAGTTTCCTGAATATTTAAGACCATGGTAATACCAATGAATAAATCATAGCATATACAACTTATCTCCAAAATTTTCAGAGAAAAGGCTTTATACTTGAGTCTTGAACAGATTTTAAAAGTATGTCAAGTTTTGGTAAGGCTCGAGTAACCGCACTAAAAACATGCCACACAACATACATACATACATACATACATACATACATACATACATACATACACACACACAGAAACAAAATGGGAAAAGGAGTCTCAAGCTATGATAATTTTCCAAAGTGTGCTTGGTGGTCTCTCAACAGAATCAGTCAGCTACTGAGCCATCATGTTTCCAGTGACTGCCACTCTTGCTCAGAAATATTTACTTAAATAAGGCCCCACCCTGCTCTTTCTCAGGCTTAAATTCAGCTTTGTCCCGAAGAACCAAAATTAATGAGGGCTGAGACACCTAAAACGACATAAACCACAGTTCAGAAACATTGCTTAATGAATCTTCCATCCTAAAATCAGTGCTAATTACACCCCATCACATAGAGTGCGTAGTAAACATCAGAGCTGTATTGCAGGCCTTCAGACAGACCCCTAGTCTACGTAAGAGGCATTTGGCCCTCTCCAGGCATCTTGTAGTTTCCTGTAAGTTATTTGGAAGAGGAAATAGAAGCATGGCGGATAAACCATACAAAGAAATCTGTCAGGAAAGACAAGGCAGAAGGTGGGGCCTGCACAAGCAGGTCACTTCAGGCCTTTCCCCCTGGGACCTTCACCACCCCAGAGGTGTCTCTCCTGCTTAGCGTGTTTAAACCAAAGAAGTGCTCGGATACCTACACTGAGGATGAGAACATATAACTATCCTTCTTTCTGAGCCATGAGGGGTGGTTCTACAGTCTTACAGTGACCTTGACATCTGTCTGCAAACAAAATGTCTGCTCTAAGAACAACGGAATGCAGAGTCATTCTGCTTCAGCATTTAAAACTTTGGAGAGCAACCATGTCTACCCCTTCTGAAACTCTTGTATTCATATTCCTCTAATAAAAGAGTGCTTAATTATAAGAGTCCTTCACTCTTGTGGGTAACAAGGAAGTGCTTCAGTATGCTACTCCAATTCATTAGGAAATAAAATGAAAGAATAATTAGAATCGTTAAAGAACCGTCACAAAAGCCACAGCAGAGCCTAGCAACTGAGGCAACACAGGACACCACTGAGGTGGGTCACCCTTCCATAAAAAGGACCAGTTTGTGCTGAAGCCATGTTTCAAAAGCAGTATGATACTTTTTCATTCTTGCAAAGTACTTCTGAATAAAGAAAACTATCAATTTTTGTAAAAAAAATTGATGTTGTGTCTATGAACAAATCTCACAATTTAGTCCCTCTGACTAAACTAGTATCCACATGAAGACAAGCCCTTGAAATAACTTCCAAAACTCCCTTTTTCATCGTCTAAATTCTTGACATGTATCGTGTTCAAGAGATGAGAATATGGATGACAGAGACTATGCTAGGAAGGTCACAAGTGATAAACGCTATTTCTAGTAAAAGTACATACTGCCTGTTATGCTTGCTTATTTTTAGTGAGGGAATAAGTAGTTGGCACAGTGGTGAGTGCAGAGGGGGGCAGTGCACTTTAACTTACCTTCATGTTAAGTTCAGCATTTTCTCAGCCTGACTGGGTGCACTCAAAGATGGCAAACACCTTCTCAGACCTCATCAGCCTTTTCTGTCATGTGGGGTAAGAGCCACCCCTCCACGGCACCATTTTGTTAAGCAGTTGACCAGAACATTTGCTTCGGACCCATCAAGAACACACTGAAGGTTGGTTTTTCCCACATTTGGAAAAATCAACAGCATATGTGTGCTGCCCCACAGTGCCAGACTCTAGGGCGGGAGGCCTGAAATGAGGGGGTGATATTCTTCTCTTATTTTACTAGGGAAACAGCACTTCAAACAGGTTAAATTTTTGAGAAAAAAAATAAAAGAAAAATTTTCTCACTGTGAATGCCAGCTCAGTCACTTCTGTTCTACTTAATAATGCAGTGAGCACCGTCATCTCGGGGAGATGAAAAAGGAAGACACAGCCAGTTCCGCTGCAAACCAGTTAGTGGACTTCAGTCAAACTTCACCATCTCCCAGACTCAGTCTGGTCATCTCTTAAGCAGGCATAAAGAGGTGCTTTTTTCAATGGATTGTGTGGGGTTTAAAGGAAATGTTCTAATAAGTTGCCTAACAAACTGTTTAACACATTAGCAATCACTACTCTTACTTAGCACATTCTCCTGTGACTTTCCCCGTTGAACTGCTTTAGAGATCAATTTTCCAAATCTCAGTCGTGACACATCAAAGCAACATCAAGACTTGCAGACACTTGCTGTCTGGTTCTGGAGCCTAACCTTCCCAGCCAAGGAAGCTTGCCTGCCTGTAATTTTGATTAACACCACAGTAAGGTACACCTGACAGGTTCCTTTGACTCTCTAACTCACGCCAGCAACCTGAAAGGACCAGCTGACTTTGTTGAAGCTGTGCAAGACACAGCTAAGTGATGGACTCAGCACACTGGGTAAATGGTGCAGCTAGCATCTCAGTGAGGCTGTCAGAACACAGCTGATCTCCAACATCACACCAGGAGGAAATGGCCTTTTGTGGCAAATCAGCATTTTTCAAAATTAGTAACCAACCAAACACATCCCAGAGCCAAGTAAGTAAGGAGTTCATAGGAAAGCTAGGCATGACTGAAAAGGACAGCCCCCTGCCATGCTACTTCCTCAGAAGACACTATCAGTATCACTTAGGCACTTGGGAATGGGATCCAAAATGAGAGCAATGGACATTTAAGAGAGCCAACAAATTTGCATAAGTATGAAGCTAAAATGCAAGGCCTCCATTTAAAGAGAAGGAAAAGCTCATTTAGGAGCTTAGCTATACGCCTCTGCCAGCTAAGACTGGTGTTTATGTCATCCTGTCTACCTGGACACTCCTTAGTCAGACCATCTGCAGGTCACGTTTAGGTTCTGAACTGGGACGTGTGAAGCATGAGTGGAGACTTGTAGTAAGAGCAGTGGGCTGCATTCCTGCCCGGATCCCAGCTAGCTTAACCCCGAAATAACAACACACAAAATGTATTCATTTAAACACTGCCTGGTCCATTAGTTCCAGCCTCTTCTTGGATAACTCTCACATCTTGACTAACCCATTTCTAATAATCTGTGTAGCACCACGAGGTGGTGGCTTACCGGGAAAGATTCAGCATATCTGACCTGGTGGCTAGCTCCATAGCGTCTGACCCAGAGAGGAGAGGCATGGCGATTGTCTCACTTCCCTCTTCCTCCAGCATTCTGTTCTCTCTACTCCATCCACCTAAGGGCTGCCTATCAAATGGCCAAGGCAGTTTCTTTATTAACCAATGAAATCAGCACAAAACAGAAGACCCTCCCACATCAGAGACTGACAAGAAATAAACCTAAGTAAACACCTATGGTCAAGAGCATGAGGTCCCCTGCGTCATCCAGTCTTTATTTTTGCTCTGCTACCCATCTCTCTCATCACTGTCAATACATGACTTCTAACTTAGGAGGGAGGAGAGGTGAAAACTGGACCATAGAATTCAGGCACATATTACACTGTAACTCTTTCTGGTCTCTCTTCAATCCCTCAGGCACGCATGTCTCCCAGCTTCCCAGTGCCATGATTGTGGCATTTGTCTGTTGGGACCAGAATAGCTCCTTGAACGCACCACACTTGATGGGGGAGTTACTTTCATTGGTTAATAAAAAAACTGCCTTGGCCCTGATAGGACAGAAAATTAGGTAGGCAGAGTAGACAAAACAGAATGCTGGGAGAAAGAAGCCAAGTCAGGCAGACACCATGATTCTCCCACTCCAGACAGACGCAGGTTAAGATCTTTCCTGGTAAGCCAGCTCGTGGTGCTACACAAAATATGAGAAATTGGTTAGATCAATATGTAAGAGCTAGCCAACAAGAGGTTAAAACTAATAGGCCAAGCAGTGTTCAAAAGAATATAGTTTCCGTGTAATTATTTCGGGTATAAAGCTAGCTCTGTGGGAGCTGGGGGGGAACGCAGCCCACTGCTTGCCCTTATCACTACAGAGTGGTGCTCCAACATGATGGGCTAAATCCACTTAAAAACTTGAGAGGTTTTTTTAAAAAAGGGAGAGAGAGAGTTTAACGCAGCTTTTTGCTGTTTGTGGGTGGTTTGCCGCAAAGAAATTTTCCTGACTCAACAGCAGAAAAAAACTGGCTGTTTTAAAATGCCGGCTTTCTGGACTGTGCCACCAATGCGATCTCTGTCTGGCTCCTGCGGGAGACAGAGCTTTTGAATGGAGCATTTGGAGTAAAGTGCTATGATTTGTTTGATGGCAACTAGACTCGCTGTGTGCCTAAAGAGGAGCACTGAGTGGCTCCAAGGCACATGTGATTCAGAGGCACAGGCAGCTCCGCCATGTTAGCTGTGCAGTACACATGGCTATGAGGCAAGAGCAGAAAGGCTCTGCCCTGCTGAACTGTGCTGACCTCAGCACAGTTCAACAACAGCGCAGTTAAGGTCTAGACTGGCAGTAAACAGGCGGTACCGTATTACTTGGACCTGGTGCAACTTAAGTTTTTAAGAAGTGCTTAACATTTTAAGAAATGCTCCTGGATAGTAAAAAAAAATTACAGATTCACAATAGAACAGATTTCAGACATAGAAGACCACTAAATGTATCACAATGTTGAATGTGTGTACGTAGGCTTGAGAGAGAGAAAAAAAATATAGAGAGAGAATAAAGTTAATGCCCTTAAAAAAGGGGGGGTAAAGTCTTTAAAGAGACAGAGTACAGACAGTTATAGATTAAAAGAAATAAAGAAAAATAAGCCACGTAAAAATGGAAAATTCACAGAGAGTCTGGATTATGTACGTTGTGTTTTCTTTAGAATTTTTGACTGTGAAGGAGCTAAGTACAGAGAGACATTTCATTATATGGGCTGCCAAGTGGAACCAGAATGGATATCATGAGGGTATGACTTCAGAATTTGGGTCTAAGGATATGATGCTTTGGAAAGAGTCTTCTTTTGTTTTCACAGAGGATGAGACCCTATGGACTGCTTCTATCCCATTATGGTATGATAGACCACGCCCTTCTGAAAGGTTTCTGTGAACACCCTCAGAAAATTACTTCGCTCAACTGCCAACTGAGATGAAACTAACACACAGGTTACACCACGAAAGATCTGAATACAGCGCCCCCATGCAGCAGGAAGCAGTTTGGAGAGAAAAAACTGCGCCCATATTCCCAAATATTGTTTATAAATGTTCTCTTACATTTAAAGGGGGATATGATATAGATATGAATAATTTGTGTTGGTATGGATTTTAAGGTCAATTTTGTTATATGCATATGCATATTTCTAATCTTGATTAAGGTATTGTGATTGTGTAGTTCATTTAAAAATGTAATGTATAATTAGGAAATACAGGTTGCTAATGGATAATCATCAATAATAGTCAAGTTTATAGTCATGTTAGTTAGATTTTCTAGATATATATAGAGATATTTCAGTTGGATAGGCATTCTTCATATCTCTCAAAGACTACAGAATATGGCATTTAAAATATTTTAATAACTTAGGACTTTTCATGGCAATGAGACACATCTGCTCCTGGCAGCACCAGCTACTTCAAGAGAAAGATGGGCACTGAAGAGGCTCCTTATGGAGCTTGATAGCCATTTGGGCAAGAAACTGCTTGCCTGGACTGTCACATAAACTGGACACAAAGAACCCTCAGAAAGAGGACTGCTGAACTTGCCTAAAGGTGTGATGGTCTTTCAGGGTTCCTGATTCATGAAAGAGTCTGCAAGACATTCTGCAGGACACAGCAGAAAGTGACTGAACTGTCTCTGAAATTTCCTGCTTCATGGAAATGTCTGCTGGATACTATGGGCCTGAAGGCTGAAGATGGATGCCCCAACGGTACAAAAGAACTTTGGGTGACTGTCCAGGCAGCGAGATGTCTCTGTCATTTCTAGAGCTTGAAGTTTCTTATTTCTTGTTTACTTAGGTAGTATTATATCCTTCTGGAGTTTTTGATGGAGTTGAAGAATGGATAGATAATTATAGTTCTCCTGAGTTATGATAAAAGATAAAATAGATATAAATATTGTAACTGTAATTCTTGCTTTATAACTGTTTTGTTATATGTAATCTTACTATGCTAAAGTGAAAGCCTTTCTTTTTGTTTAAACAGAAAAGGGGAAATGATGGGGGAGTTACTTTCATTGGTTAATAAAGAAACTGCCTTGGCCCTGATAGGACAGAAAATTAGGTAGGCGGAGTAGACAGAACAGAATGCTGGGAGAAAGAAGCCGAGTCAGGCAGTTGCCATGATTCTCCAACTCCAGGCAGACACAGGTTAAGATCTTTCCTGGTAAGCCAGCTCATGGTGCTACACAAAATATTAGAAATGGGTTAGATCAATATGTAAGAGCTATCCAATAAGAGCTTAAAACTAATGGGCCAAGCAGTGTTCAAAAGAATACAGTTTCCATGTAATTATTTCAGGTATAAAGCTAGCTCTGTGGGAGCTGGGCGGGAACGCAGCCCGCCACTTGCCTTTATCACTACACACTAGTCAAAACAACAATCACACTGCACGTTGGGTACCAGCACTGCAGAAGACCTTTCCTTCTTGATTTCCAATGCTTACAACGACCCAAAGAAAGTTGCTATGGTTCTGTTGTTACTGTTGTTGGGCTATTGTGACTATCCCCAGTGTTGTTAAATAATACTATACTTGGTCAATATGAATTTTCAACCTCTTTCCCAGAATCCTCCTGTCTTGTAGTAGACTGCTTGTTTGTTCCCAGCTGCTCAGCCCTGAAATAACCACACAGAAACTGTATTAGTTAAATCACTGCTTGGCCTATTAGCTCTAGCTTCTTATTGGTTAGCTCTTACATATTGATTTAACCCATTTCTATTAATCTGTATATCACCATGTGGCTGTGGCTTACCGGCAAGCTTCCGTCCAGCATCTGTCTCTGGCTGGGCTATATGGCTTCTCCTGACTCTGCCATATTCAGTTTGGTTCTCCATGTGTACCTCTATTCTTCCCTGTGCAGGCCTAAGATAGTTTATTAACCAATGGTATTCATAGCATACAGAGGGGAATCCCACATCACTCCTGGGCCCCTAAATAGGGATTGTTGTTTTCTACTCCTGCTTTGCATGCTTCACCTTTGAACTTGCTGGCTAGTGGCTTCCCTACTAGCAGGTACACTCTACTTAAAAGGTACCTCTTTTCAAAGCTGGTCTCAAACATACCTCTTCTGAGTATCTCTTGAACCTATCAGCTAGAATAAATAAATCGTATTCCCTATTTTTTTTACCAACTTTATGGGACTTGCCTTAGAATTTTTGGGTCTCTCTCTCCTCTAGGACACTGCCATCCTTCAGGAGTGTGACAGCAGCAGCATTGACATCTGCTCAGCATCAATACACCATATGTGTATGCTGAAGGAAAGCCTTGAAGACAAGCATCAGCTTAGAACAAAAGAAAACCTAATGTCTCCTTTTAGTTTCTAATATATTCTCTTCTTTTCAATTGGCAATCTAGTTTTCCCTTACACTTTTTTATTTACAAATTTAGAAAACAACACTAAGGCTATATTTATAATATAAATAGAATATTTATTGTTATTTTATATTTATATATTATTATAGGATAGTGGTTATATTTTAATTATTATAAAATAGATATAATATTATAATAATAATAAACAATATATTTTTTCTCAAAATAGATCTGAGATGTCTATTGAATCAAAGCTCCAGTTGATACCACAGTAAATGGACTTTACAGAGAGATAATAGTCTGTACAACAAGCCACCCATGTCTAAGTTAACAGCTATATCAATGTAATAAGCTATCCTATCCACACTGCCATTAGAAAGATTGCAGCCTGGGACTAAGCATTCACCTTCAGGTTCTTCCCCATCACACTACATAACATTGAAGAAGCTACTACAAATAACTCTCTGAAGATATTTTCAGCTCAATCCTAACTCTCCGTGGAAATTAATGGCCCACAAATCTCACATCTGTTTTGATTTGTTTCTGGCTTTACTAAATTGTTTTTTACAACCTGACATGAACTCATTTATGCCAGGCTTACAGGTAGATGCGAATATCTTCTATCAGAAGAGAAGACAAAAACTGTTCAACCTTTCTTAATGTGCTAATTATTTTTCAACAAATAATTAAAACATAGTGTCTTCCCTAAAGTCAGAAACAGGCAAGACAAGAAAAGAATGTGTAAATAGTCAGGCGAGTGAAAATGAATACATAATAAAGACGTTAAAAAGAAGAGCTTACTTCTGTAGATTTTTAGGAAAACTCTAAGTGGGCTGTGAAGAAGGTGCACGATTGAAGAAAAATGAAATTCAGGCAACAAAAAGTACATGAGGGACTGAAAGGAAATGGCAAATCTGAGGGGGAAAAGTCTGAGGGTCTTCAAGAGGAACCAAGCTATGACTGAGAAGGAAACATAGCAAAAAATTCCCTTGAAGTTTTAGGATTTTCAATATTTTCATTATTCTTTAAAATGTCTATAATGTATTTTGATCATATCTCCCTATCAAAATTCCCTTTTTAGTGCTTGACATAATCAGGATTCTAACTCTGTGATAAAACAGCATGGTCAACACAACTTGGGAGGAAAGGGCTTAGTTCAATTTACAGTTCCACAGCCTAGTCCATCACAGAGGGAAGACAGCACAGGCACTCAAGCAAGGCATGAACATGGTGAAACTAGAAATGAAGCAGAAGTCATGAAGGGACACTCCTCATGGCTTGCTCAGCCTCCTTCTTTATACACTCAAGAGCAACCTGCTCAGGGGTGGCCCCACCCACCAAAGGGCTGGGCCCTCCCATATCAATAACTAATTAAGAAAATATATAATAGACTTAACTACAAGCCAATCTTATAGAGACATTTTCTCAGTTGAGAGTCCCTCTTTCCAAATGTCTCTAGCATGTGTCAAGTTAACATAAAACTAACCAACACAGTGCCTCACTCCATCCAAGTTTATCTTCCTTCCTTCCTCCCTCCCTCCCTCCCTCCCTCCCTCCCTCCCTCCTTCCTTCTTTCCTTGCTTGCTTCCTTCCTTCCATCATTCATTCATTCATTCCAGTTGGGGTGGAAATGTCACCCATACCCTCTCATCTATATATCCAAAAGTCTGGAATGTTTGGATGGAAGCTTTACCCTACGCCCCCTACCACATATGTCTCTCCAAACCCTGCTACATCTCAGAAAGCCTGCCAAATGATGACCCCTTCCCTAGAGATTCTCAAGACCACTCCTACAAGGTATTTAAACTATTGCCCCCAGAAAACAAACACGTGGTTTTCTAGTCTTCCTTTCCTGTCTCCTCTCTGGGGGACTGGAAAGCTATCCTGGATCATTGTATCTATTAAACCTGGGTTTTTTCTAAATTGGTGTGATTTGATCTGATTTGGATTATTGTGTTGGCAGAAAGGCTTATTGGGGTGCAGAAACTTTTCTCCTTCCTTCCTTTCTTCCATCCATCCTTCTTTCTTTCTTTCTTTCTTTCTTTCTGTCTGTCTGTCTGTCTGTCTGTCTTTCCTGTAGTTAATAGCCCCAGGTTCAATTAGTGCTTCCCATTCATGCAAAGGTGTGGAATCATCTACTGTGTACCAGTGCCTACACCCCCAATGGAGAGCAAATCTTCCTTCACTGGCAGCCATTAACCCTCAACATCTCCTAAGTAGGCATGCACCGGGGACTCAGGGGCCCCTTCCTGACCCATGCTGAAACTTTGACAAGTTTGATCCAATGTAGGTCTTGAGCAGATAACCCTGGCCTGTTGTGAGTTGGTGTGCAACAGTCCTTCCCAGAAAGCAGCTGGTACCTAGACCTTTATGCTTACTCTCTCATGATGGTCTCCTAGCCTTGCTTTTTAATATAGGACCCAGCCATGACAAGCTCAATAGAGGCCTGAGTCTGTCAGTTTAGTAGCAACAGGTATCCAGATCCACACATCTATAGCCAGCTTATTTGCTCAGTGTGTATGTGTACATATACAAGCTGTAATGCTCTGTCTCTTACAGAGACAAGCCATGCCCAAATAAAATGGATTTTCTGTGAGTCCCCAGCAGTGGGCAGTGGGAGCAGCCAGTCCTAAGCAGGGACCCATCAGCTTATCTATGCCAGGAGTAGTCAAGATAACTCTGTTTTGCTGCCTTCTTTCAGGCTTATTTTGATAGAAAAGGCTATGCAAGGACTGGTCTCTTGAGAGACCATCTGTATTTAGAAGCTTTAAGAGCTCATCCTGTTAACTGATGTGCTCTTCCTGCCATCTCAGGTTGGGGAGAATATTATTGGCCTAAGGATATCCACCAACAAGGAAGTTAAAATACTTTGATTCTTTAAAACTTTTCAGGAGAGACTCTGGTCTCACACGGATTGACTAAGCAGCCATAATTATCTAAACAATCAGACCCTACAGAGTCAGAATCTGATAAAAAACACTAAATAGTATCCAAGGACCAAATTGTGTGTGTGTGTGTGTGTGTGTGTGTATATATATATATATATATATATATATATATATATATATATATATGATTTGCTTCTAAATTGCAACCCTTTCCAATGCCTCTGGATCATTGTAGAAGAGATGTTAGAAAGTGTGTAAGAGCCTAAAGAAATTACTACAAGAAAACATGATCTTCTGGACACATCAGGAAGCTGAACATGTGAACACATCAACATTTAAGAACACTGTATGAATACAAGCCATATCAAATGCCAGCATAGAGGCAGGGAGCATACAACCAACCCCAATCCATGAAGCTATGGGCAATTATTAGCTGCTGGGAGAGGAGCCCCTGATAAGTAATCCACTTTCCAGTAGAAGACCATATACCCATGAGTATTTGAGCAGCACAAATTAGTCTTAAAATCTGAAAAAAAGAAATGAAGACTAAGCTGGGTGAATATAAGAGGGAGTTGAATTGTGAAAGAGTAGCAAGAAGGGAGTGGATGTAATCAAATCACGGTATACAAACCTATCAAAGAACTAAAAAAATACCTTTAAGGTGGGGAGAGCCTAAAACTTAAACAGTTGTTTGTTTGTTTTTTTTTAATTGCCTACAAAACTGACTGATAAGTTTTGAATCCCCAGGAAAAGGCTATTCATTGTCTGCAATATAACAAGCCAATCAAACTGAGTTACTAAATCCAGGTTTAATGAACAGAGCAAAGTAACTCCCCGTGATCCTAAGGAGGACAGGAGTGGTGTGGGAGGTCCGTCTGTCTCTGTGTTGCTTTTATTGGTTAATGAATAAAGAACTGCTTTGAGCCTATGGCAGTGAAGAACAGAACTAGGCAGAGAAAGGTAGGCTGCATGCTGGGAGAAAGAAGGGCAAAGTCGAAGAGATGCCATAAAGCTGCCAGTGTCAGACATGCTGAAACTTTGCCGGTAAGCCATTGCCATGTGGTAATACACAGATTAAAAGAAATGGGTTAAATTAAGATGTAAGAGTTAGCCAATAAGAAGCTAGAACTAATGGGCAAAGCAGTGTTTTAATTAATTGATGGAGGAGGGTCATCTTTCTATCTGTTGCTTTCATTGGTTAATTAATAAAGAAACTGCTTGGCCTATGATAGGGTAGAATTAAGATAGGCGGAGTAAACAGAACAGAATGCTGGGAGAAAGAAGCTGAGTCAGGCAGTTGCCATGATTCTCCCACTCCAGACAGACGCAGGTTAAGATCTTTCTTGGTAAGCTAGCTCGTGGTGCTACACAGAATATTAGAAATGGGTTAGCTCAATATATAAGAGCTAGCCAATAAGAGGCTGGAACTAATGGGCCAGGCAGTGTTCAAAAGAATACAGTTTCCATGTAATTATTTCAGGTAAAGCCATGTGAGCAGGCAGGCGGGTGCCGGAGACGCAGCCCCGCCGCTCCCACTTCAACAATTAATACAGTTTTCTGTGTCATTATTTCAGGTTTTACTAGCCAGGCAATCAGGAAGAACAAGTGGCCACCTCCATGCAACACATGAGAGGAAACATGTGGCAAATATGGCTACCAGGTCTTAAGTCTTGAGCAACCCCAAGGAGGGCTGATTTTTGGCAGGCTTTCTCAGGGTTGGAGTTTAAAGAGGGCAGCTCCAGGGAAGGGGCCCATGTTTGTTGCACTGAGTGTGGGGTTTGGAATGGGAAGAGTGAGACCTGAGTGTAGAATGGGGCCCCAAGAAGGACATCCAAAACACTGACCTACTGGGATCTTTCAAAAGGCCAGCAGCAAAGCCAAGACCAAGGGCCCCAAATCACAACTAGGCTAGGAAGCTCTTATTTTTAGCAGGTGGTAGAACACAGAGAACAAACAAAGGCAGAGATTTTCGATTGAGGACTATTTCTCTGAAAAGAGAATTTAAAAGGCGTCTGAACCTGAAAGCTTTTCTCAAACAGTACGTTCAGAGATTTCATTCAGAAAGAAAACATTGCCAAGGCAAGTAACCTTTGGAAGATCTGAGGAAGGGTCTGTAATTCTTGCCATAAAAAAATCTAATTTCTGCTTTACAGGACAAGGAAGTAGCCAAGCTCTGCAGCAGAGCAAAAGGATAAACATGCTCACTAGGAAAGCATCATTACAGAGTCGCTGTTTTCAAGGTCAAATTGGAAAGTGGGAAACACTGAAACTGCTGTATTTTCCTATCATGTCTGGGAATTACAACTCTGCCCAAAGTATCTGTCCCTACAGTAAGTCTTTGTCCTACAATATCACCATGGGTTGTTAATGCCTTAAACAAAGGATAGTTTGGTTCAATTAATCTAAGTAGTTGTGCAAACTCTAGGCAGCCTCAAGAAAATGTCCAAAATACAGAAAACAAATGAAAACAAATGAGATCCAGAGTCAAATACTGGATGTTCTGGTCCTTGTGTGCTCAGGTACTTGCTGAATTTGACTGGCTGATTCTGACTCCCGAAGGGCTTTTTTTTAAAGCCATTTCAGAAGTACTTACTCCAGCAGAATTCTACCAACCTCATTAATATCTATATCAACCCCACCAATATTCTCTGTTGTGTATGTTGCCGTGTGTATGAGTATGTGTGTGGTATATGTGTCTGTGTGTGTGTGGTGTGTGTGTATTTGTGAGAGTGTATGTGTGTGTGTGGTGTGTGAATGTATGTGTGTGGTGTGTGTGGTATGTATGTGTGAGAGTGTGTGTGGTATATGTGTGTGTGTGTGGTGTGTGTTTATACATGTCTTCCCAATGAACTACCAGAGGCAAAATTTAAATATACTTTGCTTACGCTAGTGCAAGTTAGTTCAAGGTGAAGCTATATTGATTCCTTGGCAAAAACACATCTGTTGAGGACTAATTCATCTTGCCCTCAGATTTTAAAAAAAAGTAATACAGAGTCCTTAATCTCGATTTGTAGCATGCATTATTTTGAAAAATCATGCTTCATTTAGAATCTAGGCTTCAGACTTGGCCATTTGTAATTGTGCTTTGGAATGTTTTCTCTGCCTTAAATAAACTAGCAGACC
The DNA here is from genome assembly GCF_950005125.1 of Chionomys nivalis. NCBI lineage: Eukaryota > Metazoa > Chordata > Mammalia > Rodentia > Cricetidae > Chionomys > Chionomys nivalis. The sequence continues at coordinate 15,214,570 of NC_080091.1, read as the reverse complement.
TAGATAAATCTGTCTGGTCTCCAGCAGAAGTCAGATATCCATCAGTCATGCCGTCAAATGGGGCTCTCCTGACCTCCTCTTCCTCTCTCTCCTCATACTTCAATCTTATCCTTTCTCTATAAACTAGGTATCCCACCAAAACTCACAAAGCAAACCCCATGCAGCAAATTACAAAGCTGCATATAAGTGAGATCTGAAATATTTGTCAGTCATTGATGTTGTCAATCACTGATGTCATAAATGTTATCATTATCACTAGTGGCAATGTTAGTATCAATCATGCTTTTAAAAATAAGCAAAATGCATATTTTTAAACACCAAATGAAAATTTAAGGAAGGAATAAAGGTAAAAATGGAGAGGGAAAGATAGAGGAAGGAAAGCAGGGAGGGAAGAAAGGAGGGAGGGAGGGAGGGAGGGAGGGAGGGAGGGAGGGAGGGAGGGAGGGAGGGAGGGAAGGAGGAAGGGAGGAAGGGACAGATATTCAGAGCAGGAGCTGAAGACACAGTCAGGATAACACATTGTCCAAAGGACAAAATCCAATCCCTGCTCACATTAACTGCACAGCTGTAAGAATGGATGCCATGGCTCTTCCTCCACAATGTTTTCCCACAAATAATGAAATAATTTTAGCAAAATGAGTAATAAAACCTTGAATTATTTTAAAACATGAAACATTTTATCTTTTTCTCAGTTGCTAAGCAACACACTTTTGTTCTGATAAGATCTAGACCTTGATCAACACCCGTAACTGAATAGACGGGATATAGAAAGAGAATCTTTGGATTACAGGATGAAGTCTTAAAAATAAACACACAGATAGGAGAGAAGAAAAAAAGTGCAGTACTCATACCAAACTGTTGGATTTTCATCCTGCAGATAGGAAACCATAAATTCTTGAACTGTAGGAGCCTCCTGTGTGGAGCTAAAAACAAAGGGGTACCATACACAGCTCCTCAATCTACAATAACAGCTGCAGATGTACAATAACAGGACATCACTCAACACAGCAGCAGCAATTACCCACTTTCAGACACTGGAAGAATTTCACTGGCTTTTATTCCCTCTGGAGTAAAATGTGGTAAAGTTTGCACACTGAGATTACTCAGGATGCATCCCCTGTGTTGAGTACTCAGGATGCATCCCCTGTGTTGAGTGCAGTCAGACCTCTGCTTTAATAGGTTGCATTTACAGGTTCAAAATATTCAGGAAACACATCTGTATTGAACACACATGGACTTTTGGGGCAGCTATGCACTGAACTATATATACAGTGTAACAACTATTTCCACAGCATTTATATTACATTAGGTATTTGAAGTAACCTGATCGTAGATTAAGGTATAAGACAGAGAGATATATTGTCTTATTTAGATTTTCTAGCACTGTGAAGAAACTCAATGACCACAGCAACTCTAATAAAGGAAAACATTTAACTGGGGCTGCCTCACAGTTTCAGTGGTTTAGCCCATTATTGTCATGGCAGGACATGGTTGTGTACAGGCAGACATGGTGCTGGAGAAGGAGCTGAGCATTCTGCATCTTTATTCGCAGACAGCAGAAGGAAGACTGAGACACACTGGCCAGACATCAGCTTCTGAGATCCCAAAGCCCACCCCCAGTGATTTTCTTCTTCCAACAAGGTCACACCTACTCCAATAAGGCCATAACTTCTAATAGGGCCACTCCCTATGAACAAGCATTCAAATAATGAGTCTATGGGATGGGGAAGGGCATTACTATCCAAATGACCATATGCGTATATGTCATAGTCAGGAGACTGAATTTGTTATGAGCATGAAGGACTCTGAAATCAATCACCAACAGATACTGAAAGATTACTATATGCATATAACCATGAAAATGCTACCAGTATGTCTGTAAACTCCAGCGTTTGGTGCCTCAGTCTGTCTTCATAGCCTCTACGGGTATCAGAAAGCCAAATGTCCAAACTATAACAAAAATGTTAGAGGAAAATCAGAGATGTGGCTACTCTGGCGACTGGATTGGGCCTGCCCAAATGATCCTGGTGTGGAGTTTCTGAGTACAGAACTGAAGGCAATGGCTCTCTCTCTCTCTCTCTCTCTCTCTCTCTCTCTCTCCCTCCCTCCCTCCCTCCCTCCCTCCCTCCCTCTCTCTCTCTCTCTCTCTCTCCTTTCTCCCCCTAAATCTGTAGTAAGGTAGGGACTGGGACCTCCATGTCTGGCTGTTGCTAAGTCCATTCTTGTGCAGATCCAGAGCAGCTATCCACATTTGCTATGAGTTCCTGATCACAATGACCTTGTCATGCCCAGGTGTCATTCCACAGCCCAGTCTGGCTCCCTTGCCTGTAGATCTCGTATTACAAAAGGAAAAAAGGAAAGAGAAAAAGAAAGGGAGGGAAGACAAAAAAGAACCTTCCATACCCATAAAATCAGAAAACTTCATTTACTGCTGGTGGAAAGATAAATGTGTGGTCTCTGTGAAAACAGAGGGAAGCTCTTCACAATGTTAAACACAGGCTACACAGATGAAAAATTGTATGGTTTGAGTAGGAAAAGAATCTGTGTCCCCCTGACTCATGTACTTAGACACTTGGTCTCCAGTTGGTGGCACTGTATATGGTGGTTATAGCACACTTAAGAACTCTTAAGGAAGTGAAGCGCTAATCACTATGTGGGCTTTGAATGTTTATAGCCTGACACAGTTTCCTGCTCGTGTGTGTGTGTGTGTGTGTAACATCAGTGCGTCACTGGAATGACCTTTGAGTGTTTATAGCTGACCCCATTTCCTGCTCATTTGTGTGTGCATGTGTGTGTGTGTGTGTGTGTGTGTCTGTCTGTCTGTCTGTCTGTAACCTGTGACAAACTAGATTCTTGCTCTTGGCACAAGCCTTCTCTACTGTGCTCGTTTATTTTTATTAACCTGGCACAACTCTAGACAAATCTCAGAAAAATGTTTTTTGAGAAAATGCCACCAAAAGATTGGCGCATAGGGAAGTCTATGGGGTGGTGTATTGTTTAGTGATTGATGTGGAAGGGCCCAGGTCACTAGGAATGCTGCCATGCCTGGGCAGGAGGTTTGAGATTATATAAGAAAGCAGACTAGCAAGCCATGAGGAGCAAGCCAGTAAGCAGCACCCGTCAGTGGCTTCTGCTTCAGTTTCTGCCTCCAGATTTCTGCCTTGATCCCTGCTTTGACTTCCCTCAGTGATGGACTCTGACCTGGAAGTCTAGGCTGATATGTATGAAATGTTTATAGTAAAAAGAAAAAAAAATCTTCAAAACAAAAAGCAAGTTAGTAGTTTCATCCAGATGATGGAAATTGAAGTAACTATTTTAATGGATATATTGTTAAACACAAACTATATTTTAAGGAGACAAAGATGTTCTAAAATCATTTGCGGCCACGTTTTTACATTTCTGGAAATATAAGCACTGAACTCTTGTTTCTGAGACAGGCTCTTGCTATATAACAGACTAACCTTAAAGTCACCATGCTCCTTGTTGACCATGCAGTGAGATTACAGGCCTTAGCCACAAAGCCCAACTTAAAGCATACATTTTAGGGGGCTAGATATTATAACACATGATAGAGATGCTAAATGACTAGAAAGGACTGAAGAACAGAAGTAGAGGGAGCCAGCAGCCTAACTATATCACTAACAGTTAAAGGGCATCATAGTGAGAATTATTTGGAGGAGAAAGACCTGTTGTCTTACCTCTTCCATACAATGTAACCACTCCACATGTGCGTATACCTACAAAAGAGCAACTGGAGCAGTGGTGGTCAGAATACAATGATGGAGGCCTCTTTAATTCATTAAATACAAATGTGAATTTCCCTGTAGTTTGTCTGCATACTAAAAATATTGGGTTATAATTATACCTTGGCCCATTTTTCTTTGATACAATTGGCTGTTCTATCAAGTAGTAATCACCGTATCAAAGACAGAAGTAATAAATTCAATGACTATTTTCAGCAGATGAAATTCAGATATTACAATCAATTTGATTCTCAGGAATAAACAGCACCATGATTTTCATATTGCAAATTAGGGCCAATATACAGTCTGCTGACTGTTTCCAAATAGCCATGTGTGTTCATTTAAATATTATGTCTCTCTTTTGTATAGCATGAAATGGGGGTAATGAAGCTATACAGACTGCAAAATCTAAAATATTTATATTCTGCTGAGGCTTAATAACCAGTACATACATCCAAACGCACACCCTTCACAGCATTCACTTGACTGTAGTTCACATCTTAGTGGTGCTTATCATTGTCCAACCTGCCATGCCTGATATTTACCTCAGAGCTCAGAGGAGTGCACACATGTGAACATCATGCCTATGGAAAACTTTGGTACCCAAGGGTGGATAGGTTGTTATTAAGAACCAAAATGACAAATCACAGTATGTAAAACTGCCACTGGTTTAAAATCAGGTATGTCTCTGAAGCATTTCAGCTATGATCCCAGAAAACACATAAACCATCTTAAAAAACAATTTCAAATGAGTTCTAAAAATGACTTTGAATAAAGACAGTGTCTTTCAAATAATTGCTTAGCTTCCTACTGACACTATTTTGAAAAAGTAAACACATTTGGAAGTCTAAATTCTAGAGTATTGGTTAAATCTGAATCTTCACTTGCTAGTCACATCTCAAATTGGAAACTTTGGATACATATGTTATCAATGGGTGGGAAAATGTGGCTGATGTGTCCCTGAATATTATGTACCAAGAGAACAGATTAACAACAGCATTGACTCTCCATGGTTCAGTTATCCATGATGGGTCCCCTAATAACTGAAGGGCCTGCACTTTGCCTTTCCAGACTAGGTCCACAAATAGATTTTTTTATTAAAAAAGAAAAAAGAAAAGGTGAAGTGTTCCAGCTCAGCACCCTCCCAGGGAATTCTCTCTGCAAAGCTGTGCACAAAGACAAGAGTTCCTGTACTTCAGCATTTTGCTAAAACAGTGTCTGACTCAGGTATATTAGTGATCTTTAAAGTTAGGAATCATTTTATGAGTTATAAAGCACTGTGTTTGTACTTTAAATTTGTAGTCTCAATTAAAAACCTGAATTTGATAATTAACATTAATATAATAAATATAAGCAGACATTTCTCTAAAGGCTGAACTGTGGCCAGGGTTGGGGGGGTGACACAATTAAAAAGAACCAACATTTTCTAGTTTTTCTCTCTAATACAGTTGGCTGGGCATGGGGAAATGTGCTTTAATTACACATAGAGGGCGAAAGCTAATGTTCTAGGCTAGCGAGGGCTTCATGGCAGGACCATTCTCACAAAGCAAAAGTGAGACAGAAACACCATTTAAAAGCCTCACAATGGAATGAGAAATTTATAGCATTGAAAATTCTATATCTTTATAATTGTGTTTTCAAATATTTATCATTTTTGTTCATTTTTAACCACATGGCATTTCTCATTAAGCTATTTAACTTTATGGAAACTCTTGAGAATATTTCATTTATTTTTCATAAAAATTAATTCTTATAATCTTAGTTCATCATCTACATATTGTTTTACTAAGTTCTAAAATTACCTGTTTAATAATTTGCAAGCAACGTTAAGGAGGTCTGTAAATATGCAAGACAAATTCTAGTAAGCAAATGACTAGTGGGACACATTCCCAATGCCCTTCTATCTTCAATTCGGCAAAATTAGCATCCATCAATGTTTGACAGAAAAAAATGGGATAGTAAAGCAAAAGCTCGATAAATGTGCATTCTAGTTGGTTTTTGTCACTGTGATTAAACATGGACAAAATTACCTTGGCGGAAAAAAGGGTTTATTTGGTCTGCAGGTCACAGTTCATCATGGAAAGAAGCCAAAGCAGGGACAAAAGCAAAGGTCATGGGAGATTGTGGCCAACTGCTTTGTTCCATGTGGTTGGCTCAACTCCCTGTTTTAATACAGTCCTAGCCCACCTGCCTAGGGATGGCACCACCCACAGTAGACTCCTTTATCAACTAGTGATTAGGAAAATGCCCTACAGAAACGCCTGACAGGAGCAATTCCACAACTGACATGCCCTCCTCCCAGATGTATCTTGGTTAGATCCCATTGCTGGAGTTCACATGGGGCCCACAAACACTCAATGCATTGGCAGCTGATGATTTTAAATGACAAGATAAACCGTGCATACAGACAGAGTCTATTCCTGAGTCCAGCCTACCTGTAAGCCCAGACTAACTCAGACTTTTCTATGTGGTTCATCTCTTATTCATAAGCTAGTGCTTGCTATGTGCACACCAGGAAAGAAAGTCAGGAAAGCAAAGAACCACAGAAAATATCAAGAGAATTAGAACTTTAAAAGGGATGTTCTCACAAATGAAATTTTACTTTGAAAAGAGAATGGATATAGACCAATCCAGTACACCAACTTGGCTGAATGAAGACCTTTAGTGGCAGTGGAGAAGTCATTTAAGAGTCAAATCAAGAGTCCCATATCCTTGACCACCTAACATATATTTCCTTTTCCTCCAGATTTGTGGGAATTTTTCATTTTATGCTATTTTGGAAAATGATAAAGCAATAACAATGTGATTAACTACCATTGCTACTTTGATAGGTAAAGCCAGTCACAGAGAGCTTTTAGACAATCCATTTGTGGTTTGTACTATCATTAAGAATACTGACATTTCTGATGTGCAATCTTCCGGAATGCCATTTAGTTATTGAGAAAAAATAATCAAGTACAAACTGCCTTCTCAGAAATGTTTGACCTACTAAGCTGCTTGCAATGAAAAGAATATTAAGTGATAAGGTTTCTGAAAAACAATGAGCCACTCCCTCTGTGTTTTTCTCTGTCCCAGTTCTTGAAGGTACATCTTTATTTCATCAGAATATTACTCTACACATAAGTCATTTTAAATTGATAATCGCTTACTGAATTGCTATAAATAATTGTACCTTTTTTTCTGATGTTGCCATTACTTTGGAATTTTGTCCTTATAGTATTCAACTTTAACTTGAAAATAAAAAAAAAAATCCCATTTTTTAAAAAGATTTTATTTTATTTTTAGTTAATGCACTTGAGTGTTTGCCTGGGTAAATGTATATAGACTATGGACTTCAAATGAAAATAAGAAGGAAAAAAAGAAAATATTACTAAAATAAAAAGCACTAAATGCAATCATATGAATACATTTGAGCTCAAAATCAGAAACAAGCAGGTAGGAGCTAGAAGAATGGCTCAAAAGGTAAGAGCAACAGCTGTTCTTCCAGAGGACCAGAGTTCCATTCCTTGTACCTGCATGGTGACTCAGAACCATTTGTAACTTCTGTCCCAGAGGATCCTAACCCCTTCTGATATCCTTGTCACTACATGCACATGGGGCACTGACAAAAATGCAAGCAAAATGACCATACACATTTCAATAAAAATACAGGAGGTAGGGAGGAGATGGGCAGGATTAGGTAAATCAGCAAAAGCAAGCTTCAAGTTGAAGAAAGAAAACAACACAGAGTGCAATAGTGTGTTGAAAGGGGAATATAACACGAAAAAATATTCAAAAATGAAACAGCCTTCATTATTCTTCAAGGAAGGAAAACGTACACGAAATACTAGATTACTGTATTCGCAAATGTATTGGCTGGTTTTATACGTCAATGTGACACAAGCTAGAGACGTCAAAAAGGAAGGAAACTCAGTTGAGGAACTGTCTCCATGAGATCAGTTGTAAGGAATTTTCTCAATTAGTGATCAGTGGTGGAGGACCCAGACCATTGTGGATGGTGCTAGACACAGTCTTGTGTTCTATAAGAAGGTGGACTGAGCGAGCCAGGGTAAGCAAGCCTGTAAGCAGCTCCTCTGAATTGCCTTTGCATCAGCTCCTGCCTCCAAGATTCTGCCCTGTGTGAATTCCTGTCCTGACTTCCTTTAGTGATGAACAGCAATGTGGAAGTGCAAGTCCAACTAAACCCTTTCTTCCCCAACTTGCTCTTTGGTTATGGTGTTTCATCACAGCAATCGAAGTCCTAACTTAGATAGCAAACAACACTAAGCTATACAACACCAGTTGCTGGTGAGCATCTAGAGGAATCAAGAGTTCATCCACTGACAGTGCAAAGGAGGCTGGAATACCAATGCACTCTGAAAAAATGTGGCCTTGGCAACAATGTCAAGCACAGACATATTGCATGGCTCAGAAATGATACTCCAAAGTTTGTATGCTCAGATACACAAATATGTACACATAAATATGTTCATGACAGCTTTTTACATAATTGACAGGAACTAGCAAAACAAGCTCCTCAGTAGTAGAATGTGTAGATAGCTTGAGGGTTGTTCACGTAGTAGAATATTATACAATAACAAACATTTCCTATACAAAGAGTCAAATGCTAGGTATCTCAGACTTGGGGAGCATCTGAACTCTCTGACTAAGAGCGATTGTGTTTCAGCTATCTGTGGGTGATGAAATTTGAACAGCATCATTCTTACACTACAATTTTTTAAATCTTTCTCAAACATTTTATAATATTAAAAAATCACCACATTTCAAGTCAAATAAAAACAAGCTCAGGGGTGGCTGTAGTCCATAGTCTACAGTTTACTAACCCCTGCTATATAGCAATTTTTTTAATGTAAAAAGTACAACTACCTCCATATTAACATATACAAACATAGGCACACACATGTACACACACACAAATACACACACATACACACAAAGTGGTTCTCAACCTTCCTAATGCTGTGACCCTGTAATACAGTACCTCATGTTGTGGTGATCCCCCCAACCAAAAATTATTTTCTTTGCTACTTCATAACTACAATTTTGTTACTGTTATGAATTGTATTACAAATATTTTGGACATAGAGTTTTGTCAAAGGGGTCACAATCTACAGGCTTACAACCATTGATCTAGCCCCTAACTCTTTAGTTAATTTCATATTTAATAGTAAGAAGCTAGAGAGTCTAGATCCTGAATAAGGTAAAATATTGTCTCTCCATTCCTGTTCAACATTGTCCTAGAAGTCTCAGGTAACATAATAAGACAAGACAAGAAAATGTATACTATAAAATCTGGAAAGAGAACTACCACTACATTTATGCTGGAAAATGGCATAATTATCTAAAAAGGAAATCCCCATAATTGATAAAAAATGTGAAGATAGCAAGGTCAAGGAAGATGAGGCTATAAAACCATTACTAAGAACTATAGCAAGGAAGAACTGGAATTCAGAATTTTAAAAACAACTCATTTAAAATGGCAGCTAAAAAGATATAATACCTAATAGTCTAATAAAATGTGTTTATATGCAGAAAACTACAAAACTGATGAAAGAAATGAGAGATCTAAACAGAGAGGCAATCTATGCCCATGGATCGAAAGACTAAATATAATGAAGATGCCATTTCTTTCAAGGTTGATCTATAAGTTTACTGGAACTTAAATAAAATTTTCAAGAAAACATTTCTGTATATCTATGCATTGATTTTAATGTTTAGGTAGGAAAACAAAAGACCAATATTGGCCAACACAATTCAGAAGAACAATAGACTTGTTGGAGTCATCTAAAACAAATTTTCTAATTACTCCAAAGAACCATTATTTAACTATTAGCACAGTGTGAAATAGCCAAAAGAATAGACACAAACATCAATGAAACAGAAGCGAGGACTCAGAAATGGATCTACACAATTATGTTTCATTGATCTTTAACAAAGAAATAGGCGGTTCAATAGATACAAAACATCTTTTCAGAAGACACAGAAGACAGTGCTGAGACAGCTGTTGGCCTATATAGACCCAAAAAATATAGACGCTGACTATACAACTTCATAAATATTAACTCACAATGAACTATATACCTAAGTATGAGCCACTGTCTTAGTGAGTGTTCTATTGCTGTGAAGAGACACATGACCCTGGCAGCTGTTATAAAGAAAAGCATTTAACTGGAAGCTGGCTTACAGTTTCAGAGGTTTAGTTCATTGCCATCATGGCAGGGAGCATAGCAGCAGGTAGACTGACGTGGTCTGAAGAAATTGAGAGTTCCACATCCAGATCCATAGGCAGCATGCAGAGTGACACTGGGCCTGGCTTAGGACTTTGAGGACCCAAATCCCATTTCCAATGACTTACATCCTCCAACAAGGTCACAGCTACTCCACCACCTCCTAATCCCTCAGGTAGTGCATTCCCCAATGAGTAAGCATTCAAATATGAGAGCCTATCAGGGTCATTCTTAATCAAACCACCACGGCCAGGAAACTCACTGACCCTATGCACGTCTCTAAGTTCCTTACCACTGATTCTCACCTATAGTTTGCAAACAGCTTGGTGGTCATTGGGGAATCCTCATAATTCATATTAGATATTTATGTAGCACTTATTGCATATGGTATCATTGATTTACCTACATGATTCTCTTAATTCAACATTCTACACAGTGGGAATTATTACAAGATTCTTCTTTAAAATGAGAGCTCTTGGACTGAAAGGATGGTGGTTTAGAGCATTAACAGCTCTTCCAGAGGGACCTAGGATCAATTCTAGCACCCACATGGCAGCTCACTACCCTCTGTAACTCCAGTTCCAGGATACTCTCTTTCTACCCATCATGGGTACTACACACATGTAGTATACAGACATGCATGAAGGCAAAATGCAAGTATACTTAAAATATTTTTAATGAGAAATATAAATCCCAAGATTATATAACTTGTCTGAGGTCATTCAAGTAGCAATTGAATGTATGTTCCAGAGCCTACACTCTAATTACACAGTATACTTATAGAGACTTTTCCCCCAGAAAGTTGTTCGTATCTATTTAGCCATATCTTAAAAGTATTCAGAATCACCATCTTCCATCAGCCCATCCCGGTCCACATGTCTACACAGCCTTATTGACGTGTCCAGAACTGTGTCATGCTTCTCTCGTTGCTTGCTCCTGACTGACCTTCCTCAAAGTTTCAGTTCACTACTCAAGCTTCCTTACCAACTGGTAGCTTCTGTGATCAGGGGACATTTATGAAAAGAGGCTCTTTGCATTGTTCTATTTCCAGTTACCAAGATTTGCTCTGTCTGTGCCTGAATTGAGACAAGGCAGAAAAGAAAAGTACTTCAACAGCAACTTTTATACTTGAAATAAATAGTCTTTAAAATCCAGTCATTAAATGTGCATTAGTCTCTTTTTCAAGTGGTTCCTCGAGTGCAGAATAATAAAAATTTTAAGAGGCAGTTTAATCCCTGTTTGGCCTAGTTCCTAGAGTGTAGGAACCCAAGCAGATGTCATCTGTCTCCCCCTTCCTCCAGCACCCTCCATAAAAAGGCAATTCCTAGAAGAACTTCTTTTTTTTTCTCCAACAGGTAAATTTTAGCTTCTTAGCTTTGTATCTTGGCCACACAAACCGTGATCCTAAATTCGATGCAGATCTTTGTCAGACAAGTATTCTAGTACTTCTTTGCCATAGAGCCACTCCTAGCCTGTCTACAAGGGGAGAAATAGCAGGTAAACATGAAATGTTGGCTTAATCCCAGAACTAAGTGGGTCTAAAGTTCTGAAATCCTAAAGACAGCTAGAGCCTAGCTCAGGACTTACTTCTTTGATAGACTGCAGTGGCCAAAGTGATCCCCTTCAAGGTTATTAGAATTGATATAAGTGAACTGGGCATGGAGGCTATCACTGCCATCCTTGTTCCAGGAAGACAGAGGCATGACCAGGACTTCAGGGTCATCCTCAGTATATATCAAGTTCAAGACTAACCTGAGCTACATGAGACCCTGTCTCAACACATAATAATAAAAAACAAACAAAAAGGCTTGGATCCCTGACTAGGTCTCTATTGCACCAAGAGCTCTTCCCCTTGAGTTTTCTTGACTCTGTGAGGTTATGTACTTTTTGTGCATGCCTAATAATAAGTACATTAGCTTCCTGGCTACTGAGGTTGAAATGACACAATCAGCAACTAAGAGTTAAATGTAGTCAAAGACTGCTCTTTCATTTCCCTGCCCCCCTGACCCAAATAATCACACAGAAACTATATTAATTACACACTGGTCTGCCAATGACTCCGGCATATTTCTAGTTAGCTCTTATATCTTGAATTAACCCATTTCTATTAATCTATATATCGCCACAAGGTTGTGGCCTACCGGTAAGGTTCTAGCATGTCCTTCTCCTTCAGCAGCTACATGGCTTCTCTCTGACTCTGCCTACTCTCTCTCTCTCTCTCTCTCTCTCTCTCTCTCTCTCTCTCTCTCTCTCTCTCTGTTTGGATTTCCCTCATGTCTTTATTCTGTCCTGCCTTAGGCTGAAACAGCTTCTTTATTAACCAAAGGTAATAAAACATCCTCACAGCATACAGAGGGGAGTCCCATAGTTAAAGGAGATAACTAGTCTGTTGTCAAACAAACAAACAAAAAAAAACAGAAGTATGCTGTTATGTTCTCTCTGGAACAAAAAAGAGAAAAATGCTAGCATTTGTCAGCATGTTACAGAACTGCTGCCCACATTTTCTGAGTGTACACTGTCCCCACTGACCTGAAGCTTATGAAAACATCCAAGCCAGAATCTGTGCAGAGGGCACCTGACTCCAAAGAACATGTTCTTCTCTGTCAGACAGCTTCTAATAGAATTTCTGTGGAAATACAGGCTGTTCCCTGGGGGACCCAGGATAAGGGTCACAAGTTCAGTTACATACAAAGGAAACTTTGTCTTGACAATCATCAGAGAACTTTCTACTTGGGTGATACACAGAAAGACATGATCAAGAGATGTCGTTTGTGGAGAAAAAACATCCTTATTTATCTTCCCAAATAAATATGTTTTCTCTTACAATGTGAACAACACAGGAAGTGGCACATTCTTCATATTAAATACAAACCGAAAATCTCTTCTCTCCCACAGTAAGTCCACAAAGAACATTGCTCCTCAAAGAGAGAAATCTGGCATGAGATCCCCGCTGGGCTTCAGTCAGCCTTTTCACAGACACTTACCAAGAGCCCTATTTTTCCAAGTATTGATGGATGGAAACAAAGGATTTGCTTCCCTTAAGATATCTAAATTAGAATTGGGAAGGCAGACAGTAAACAAACTATTATGTTCAAATAAGTGCTATGGGATGCTACAGAAACACAGCAATGAAACATTTGGCAAGGAAATGGAACACCAGTGAAGGCTTGCTGTGTAAAATTTGGCGAAATATACTGTGGTGATTTGAATAAAAATGATTTGGAGGTGTGGTCTTGTTGGAGTTGGTGTGGCCTCGTGGCCTTATCACTGGGGGGTGGGCTTTGAGGCTTCAGATGATGTAGCCTGCCTGGTCCGGTTTCTCTCCTTCCTGCTTCCTACGGATCCAGACATAAAACTCAGCTAGCTCTCCAAGCATCACGTTTGCCTGCAAGCTATCACACTTCCCACCATGATGATAATGGACTAAACCTTTGAACTGAAAGTAAGCCCATTTAAATGTTTCCCTTTATAGGAGTTGCTGAGGTCATGGCATCTATCCACAGCAATAGAACCCTAACTAAGACATTAACCTAGCAAATACCTAGCAGCAAGCAGCCAACTACAACTAGAGCAGCTCGAAGTGTGATATGTTAGAGCAGCGGTTCTCAACCTTCCAAAGGCTGCAACCCTTTAATTCAGTTCCTCATGTTGTGGTGACCACCAACCACAAATTATTTTTATTACTACTCCCTAACAGTAATTTTACTGCTGTTATGAATCACAATGTAAACAGCTGCATTTTCTGATGGTCTTAGAAGACCCCTGAAAAAGAGTCATTCAACCATTGCCAAAGGGGTTTCGACCCACAGATTGAGAACCACTCTATAAGAAGGCTGAAACAACCTAAATCTGTGATGGAAGAGCTAAACTGTGCAAGAGATTTTTCTGTACAACATCCAATAAGAGAGAACGGCTTTATGTCGGGGTAATGAAGCTCTACTGTTGCCTTATTACCAGAGAATCGGGTTATCTGATAGATTCTAGTAACAATCATTCCAAAACTGAGGACTCTGAAATGCGAAGGTCTTAGAGAGGCTGGGTGAGGTAAAGGTGAGGAAGGGGCCCACTACCGTTGCCCCCAGGGAAAAGCAGTGGAGATCTGAGCCAAGGAAATAGCAGCAGAGATGGAGACAGATAAAAGGAGTGCTTGGGAGGAGAGATTGCCCATGTCTGTAAATGGTCTGAAAAGTTAGACCATCAAGAGTGAGATGTAACATCCAGTGTCACAAGAGCAGTTACTTCCTTCCACAGTACACTGAAGGAGGAACTTTGGTGACAATAAAAACAATTGCAATGCTAGTTTCACATATTTTAATTTTATGGAAACTCTGCTTTCTTATTTCTAAAGTGTCCAGGAATTGCTAGAAAGGCCAAATATGATTTTTGTTGTCTACAATAGTGACAATAGCCTTAGAACATTTTAAAAATAATAATCAAGCAAATGAAGGACACACGCCTCCCAGGAGGAGGTGAGAGAGGGAGACGTGCACATACCCAGTGTTAAGGAATGGAAAGTGGGGATAAGAGCCCATTCGTGCAAGTGAAAACATAGAACATGCCCAAAGGATTGTGACCCGCTGCACAGTGTCTCTCTCTAGCCTCCAGTCATGCTAACTCAGCTTCACAAAGGGGCTTTCTTACGCTTTCTCCCAAACTGAACATTCAGATCAAAACTGGAGCACATGGAGATTCTGGAATCTCCCCAACACCACTTCTCCCACCCCAGGCATTTACACCACTACAGAATTCCAACCCCAGAACCGAAGTCCTCTAGACTATGACCTGACACATGGGGAGAAGAAGCAAACTGTTCTACCCCAACAGGGAGCCCTTTCCAAAGAGGACAGAGCTAGAACAGCGGGGTGTCATCATGACTGCTTTTCGGCATCTGGTGCTGCCTTTCCTTACACAGCAGGTGAGCGTTGCCTCAACTGAGGCCTGCAGTCTCCCCAATACTCCATGATCCACTTTACATCCAAATGTTCCCTGCATTTTTATGGTTCACAATCTAGTTACTGAAAGCCATGGTAGTATCAACCAAGGCTAGGGACTAGTACGTTCATAGGTAAATATATAAGCTCAGGTAGCCAGGAACCATGACCATAATACAGCAACTCAGAGTCTAACACATAACAGTAGCTCAATTTAAGAAATAAATAAATAAATAGCCATTGTCAAATGAGGACTGATCTAGCTTTATCTTATCCTGTATTTTAACACCTCCATAAAGACAAAATTTTTTAACTCATCAGAACCAGTTGTCCTGGACTATGTCATTGTTAGATCTCAAAAGCAGCAACGTCAAGTTCTCCGGACTTTCTATAACAAGTGGAGGCCTACCAATAGAGCTAGTTCATCGTGGTCCACTACACAATAAAAATCTTTGCTTAGCATGAGTATATCAAACAACTGAAATGGCCATTTCCATTTAAACTACTCAATAAAGAGTATTGTACAGTGAATTATGAGAGAGAAAACAGATGTGCGTCTTTGTAATTTTTCCCAAATATCATTCAGGCTTAAATTAATCTTCTTGTAAGTGACTGGGGTTTTATTTCTTTGTCTGTTTACTTAATGTTCTTTCTAGGGAGCATAGAAAAAAAGTCACATGAGATTTAATAAGAATGTTTATTTTAAGTGGGTTGAACAAATGAGCATTCTATTTACTTTCCGTGAAAATGCCACAACCACCTAACCAGGAGCTGAAATATCAAAATTCAATTGTAGTTCAGCCAACCAGCTTGCATTTGCCGCTATCCTCAGACCTCCTTGTCCCTTGGTCCCTTAGGGATGAAGGCTCAGAATGGCCAAATATTGCCGCCAGACCCACAGTTCCTTTTTAACTTTCTAGTTCCTGCTACATTGGACTGACCATCTGTTTGCACAAGGGAATCTTGAGAATGTTGGACATTTTTGCCTCTTCTCATCTAATTTATAAGTGGGCAGGTTTTGAGGTTACTAAGTAGTACCGGGGAAATTCGGGGTTCTTTGGAATTTATAATAGAACGGCGAAGACTATGAAGTACACAATCCAGTATTAGATAAAAGGAAGCATTCTGAGATTCTCCTATTAGTGTCCCTTTGTCCTCACCTCCTTTTCATCTACCACATGTGCTGGATGTGGTTGGGAGGGGTGAGAGAGGCCAACTGGGAATGGGGGACCCCATCACTTTTACCATTTTGAAGCCTATCTATCCATCACTATGAAAGTTGAAAGACCCTTTGAGTGGAACTACACTCAGGACATGCCTCGAACCCCAGGACAGTAAATACCACGTGCCTAGTAAATTCTTGACAACTCCTCCTGGTGTTCATTAACGTACCATTCTGGCTGCTGGGGCTGCGTGGAATGAAGACTCCTGTGCTTCTTATAATGTGTACTTCTCTTTCCAGAGACTGCTGCCACGGAAGCGACTTGCAGTATTGCCAGCATCTAGCTTATGCATGTATTAGCGTGTATGCATCAGGGGCAGCAGAGGGAGACTGCTCTCAGATTTCATTTATAGATAGAGTTAGCTGTAAGTAGTCATTTAGCTGGGTTGCTTGTAAGCTGATAAAATTTAGCATTCCGAATACTATAAAAGGAAACTGTCTGTAAAAGAGTTCGTGCTCTTGTAAGACTCCAGAATTAAAGGCAGAGTAAGAAACTAAAACTGGAACTCAAAAAGAATTGTAATGGTGACTCACTGATGTTACAGAAAGATCACATTGATCTAATCAAACCATTAAAACATTCTGCATACATAGCAACTAAGGAAGCAAAGGTTAGCACAGGAAAAGGGGCAAGGGTTCCTGGTTCAACTAGAAATGCTGAGTTATGTTTCTTAGGAAAAGTTCATTACCTCCTAAGAATCATCATCTCAGTAGCTCTAGGCAGACACCAGAAAGCTTGCTTTCTTTGGAGGATTTACACTGCCTCCGCTCCAACTCCAGAGGGCAGCTACTGCTGTGATGAAACACCATGTCCCAGAGCAAGCTGGGGAAAAAAGCATTTCTTTGACTTACACATCCATATCTTAGCCCATCACTGAAGAAAGTCAGGGCAGGAACTCGTGTGACAGGGTAACCTCAAGGCCAGAGCTGAAGCAGAGGCTGTGGAGAGTGCTGCTCACTGACTTGCTCCCCATGGCTTACTCAGTCCACTTTCTTAGAGAACTCAGGACCACCAGCCCAGGAGTGGTCTCACCCACAATGGGCTAGGCCCTCCCACATCATTGCTAGTTAATAATATGCCTGAAGGTTTGTCTGCAGCCTGTGTCCTCCATGCCTTGGCGACCACAATAACCATATCTCCTCAAACCATAAGCCACTATCAAGCTTTCCCTTGCGTTGCTTTCTGCAAGTGTCTGATCAAAGAAAACAGCAAATATGAGAACATTTTCCTTGACTCCTCATGCGATAAACTCATGGCTGTTAGAAAGCATCCAGAGCTGACATCTAATGACTGTGTCATCTGGCCTCATGGTCTAAAACTACCTTTCACAATCAACAACAGCTGAGCACTGGCCTGCTCATCTCCTCTCTGATCCTTAAACACCACTGTTTTCACCTCCACAGCCTCTCAGACAGCTCACGCATGCCTGTCAACCAAACCCAAACACCGTTCAGGTACCAACCACACAGCAGTCCTCTGTTGAGCAGCCAACCCCAATATGGCATGTCATCTGTGAGCCATGTCTCAAACCATGAAATCCCATAGCACCATCCACACACCCTGTCCCTTGGGCTTTTAGTTATATAGCCCTCTTCACTGCTCCCCTTATCCTGTGGGTGTGTCATATCCCAAACTTCTGACCTCACATTATGCTGTTCTACCTGACAGTGTCAATCACTCTACTGCACCCATGTGGAACACAAAAATAGACATTTGTGGAATAAATGAGTGTACGTGTGTTTTCATTTTCTCTTCTGTATATAGAACAGTGCAGAAATGGATGCAAGAGAAACTGAACAGACTCTGTCTTCCTTCTGCCACCTACACACCACTACAGCTTGCCTTTCCTTTATTGTCATGTCTGTTTGTTTTACTTCGTTGTTTATCTCAGGACACACTCTGATTAGCCTTTAATTTGCTGTAATAAATCTCCATTATCCCTGACGTTACTTAGAAAGCGTGGCTGCCTGATTCGTCAAGGCAATGATTTATAGTGAAACGGCTATGCAGTAACCCTTCCCTGCAGTCATTATGACCCTCCCAGTTTCGCTGAAGGCTTCATTCCAAACAAGTTCAAGCTCTAGCTGTAAAATAACTGCACTCAAATGCTAAAGGGGGATAATACGCATCTTTAACCAAAGATTCCTGGCAAGGACAAACAAAATCTGGTGGTCCAGGGTGAATAGGTTCAACCAATTCAAAACTCATCCTGAGGCTTCTTACTCAGTGTGAAGTGATGGGGCTGAGCACTTGAGGGGTCTTTAATAGGGACTGATTTGTCCTGAGATCAGATTATTTCTTGTATGAGTGGATTAGTTACCCACACAGTAGGTGAGTCTGGCGTCTTTCCTTGCTCACTTGCACTCCCATTCTTCCTGCCATGGGTTGGAGCAGAACATGGCCCTCTCCAGAAGTCAATCACTCACCAGAACGACATTCTTAGACTTGCAAAGTCATGAGTCAAATACACCTCTGTACTTAACAAAGTACCCACAATGTACCTCTTTACTTTACAAAATACCCATTTTTAGGAATTTTGTTACTGTGCCCAAAACAGACAATAACTTCTGCTAATGGAGAAGATGACAACGTACAAAGAAAGCCAGGGGCCATGGCCTCACCAAGACCTTGCCAGTGGCATACTCACCCCTGCACATGAATTCGTAAGTTATGCATTCTGCCATCTGATGAGGCAGACACAGCAGAATGTTGAGATAACCCAGTCTATGATAGAAGAGAAAGTGATGTTCTCACTCTAATCTTCCAGCTTACTAGCACACTAGGTAACATGAAGGAGGGAGAAAGATGAGAGTCTCAACAGAATGCACACTTCACAAAGGCTAGCCCACAAATGCATGCAGTCTGAGACCTGCCCAGGCAGAAGGAACAGCATCAGCAGACTTTAGATCTTCCCAAGCCCCCACATCCCCACCCTACAGTCTCAGTTCTGTGTTCACCTGTAGTGTTCAGACTCATGGCTGTGGGGCTCCTTCTAGAAAAGCTTTCATTCACCATACTAGATGAACTGCTGGAGCCCTCACAGTTTCCTACTATGCACAAAAGTACAGACAGAACATGAAGCAATGGATTTAGCTCATGCCATGCATGGTGAAATGTTCACACTTGCACATAATTCTTTTTAGAAACTGTCCTCATTCTCCATACTGAGTCTAAGCTCAGCTTCATAACTTTTGAAAATCGGCTGGGCCAACAGATTAGAAAGGAGGCTCAGTTCAAGCTGATAAACTCCTGGGCTATGAGTCTTCATCCTTTCTGCACCAATGAGAGGAAATGAAAGAAGCCATAGGAATTGCATGGGCTGTGTCTCTTACTTTCTCTCCTCAACTCTGCCTAGGTCTATAGACACAAAACTACATTTTTACAACTGGGATGGAAATAAATTTCCAAAGCATATTCTATACTAGAAATGCACCTTGGATTGCATTGATGAATCAGAACTCATAACTACATTTTAGTCAAAAACAAACAAAAATTTAAGGTACATATCAGTAAAATGTCACCAGCTATTTCTCTGGGAACAACAGGGTCTTCTTTACTGATTGCATGTGTTTTATTTTTGAATGTTCAAAGGTTCTTCTTTGAAGAAATCATGCCATTGGATTATTATTTTATTGTTGATATTCAATGATGCAAAAGATGCCATTTCCACGCTTATCCCCAAATTTTATGTGTGAAGCCCAAATTCTGAGACTGCTGATGTAAGGCTTCTCACTCCCAGCTTTTTAGTGTAGTAAACAGATGATTTTTCCAAGTGTGCCACACTGTATGAAAGATTACACAGAGAGAAGGGGGCAGAGCCAACTCTGTGTCTAAACTTCAACAGAGCACAACTGACACCATCCCTCCCTGAGTAAGTCAGCATGTCACACTTTCTAACCTCTGCTCAACATTTCACCGTTTTAAGGAATTTAGATGAAGGACAAGATGAAGAGGGTTTATTGAATTGTTTTTCATTGCTTTAAATCTATAGAAATACATCTTAGATATGCCTATTAAAGATGGGTGTCTACGTGTTACTTTACCACATGGGTTACATTCCAGAGACACTCACATAGGTAAAAAATAGTGAGTTGTACATTGCCAACAGCATAGTAAGGCCATCTAGGATCTTTTCTATGTCAGTATCTCTGATTTCTTTTTAAATAGTATAAATCTTTTGCCTTTTACTAAGTCAGTGTCAACTGTATACACAACTGCATATACACTAGGTAGATGTTTTCAAAGACGTATTTGTGTTCAAGACCAATAATTCCTAGAGTATGCCCACTCTTCTTTGAAACTACAACAAAAAACCAAAGATGTTAAACATGAAACTTACATTGTACAGAGTGATAGAAGAGACTAAATAACTGATATCTGTATAAATGTTGAGGAAACACTGCAGAATGAACAAGTTTAAGTCTGCCCCCGACAGACTTGGAGAAGCCCAGGGCTTCTGATGATTCTCATGAAAGTCTCTGAGCTAGGGAGACTATTCTTGACAAACTGCCTGGTTACATTTATTCCAAGCTCTCAAATTCATTGAAATTTTAACTTTGCTTTCAGCATTAAAATCCTCAAATGGAAACAATACACTGTTAGTTCAATTACTTTTCCCCAAAGCCTCACAGGAAGAGCAATTCTGGGTGCCTTCAGTAGGTAACACTAAATGTGCCTGTTCTGCCAATCAACCTAAGCCCATGAGCAGTAGGCATCACCCAACAAACAGTTCTTGCCAACCCTTTGTAGATGTCCCTTCACAAACTAGTGTCTCTGGACTGCTTCTGTCTGCTGTTTTCATTCTCCCCTTGGTCATAAGTGGACTCTTATCTTTCTCTCCCATTAAATCATAACAAATGCATCACCTCCAGGTATGACTAATGACTCTCCTTTAAGGATCTTCTATTCTGTCTAAGTGGAAGGGTGAATTGGCACTTACTGTCTAGGAAAATCAGAAAGATGCTGAACTAATGAATACAGTTAATTTGAATTCTCAAGTGTAGCCTAACAGACCAAGAGCTGTGAGAAAAAAAATCAGATATCCTGACCTTTTAAATGCCATCTAAAGTGGAATGTGAGTGTATGTTTTACTTCTGCCTATAATATCATAATCAGAATAACTGGTTTAATTAGTTTTGTTTGCAGTAAGCTGGGTTATTAAAAGCACAGCTTCTTGAGAGCAGTTGGTGTTGCCATCTGGCTGGTCCCCTCGCTCCTGATCCCATTCCCTTCTGCTGCTTGCTGTCCAGAAGTCGACACTTCTCCAGACACATAGCGTGTTGGCAGTTAGTATAAGTGGGTGTGTAAGGACTGGATGAAGGTCAGTCCATCTTGCCAAAAAATGCATCTCAGGGAAGAATGCGGCCTAGGGGCAAGCAGAGTCCATTTGAGCAGCAAGGTTGCTGGACTCCAGGCTAAGAATGAGAAAATTCCCCTCATAAAAATGAATTTGGGGGGCTGGAAAGATGGTTCAGAGGTTAAGGGCACTGGCTGCTCTTCCAAAGGTCCTGAGTTCAATTCCCAGCAACCACATGGTGGCTCACAACCATCTGTAATGAGATCTGGTGCCCTCTTCTGGCCTGTAGGGATACATTCAAGCAGAACACTGTATACATAATAAATAAATAAACCTTTAAAAATTGACCAGAAAGCCAGGCAGTGGTGGGGCACGCCTTTAATCCCTGCACTCAATAGGGAGGCAGAGATAGGTAGAGGTGAGTTTGAGGTCAGCCTAGTCTACAGAGTTAGTTCCAGAAGAGGCTCCAAAGCTACAGAGAAATCCTGTCTCAAAAGAGAGAGAGAGAGAGAGAGAGGGAGGGAGGGAGGGAGGGAGGGAGGGAGGGAGGGAGGGAGGAAGGAAGGAAGGAAGGAAGGAAGGAAGGAAGGAAGGAAGGAAGGAAGGAAGGAAGGAAGGAAGAAAATGACCAGAGAATCCTGGAAAATATACTGAACTCAAACTTCTCAAGGTCCTGGTCTCCTTTAGAGCATTTGCTAAGCTAGGGTCTATTATCTGTCTCACAGTCTCATTCCATGTCTCTCAGTTTCCAAATTTTTCAACAGAAATGAGACTAAAATGGTTCCATTTCTATTAAGCAACCCTACATCAAGTGGCCTTGAAAGTCAGAACAAATCGTGCCCTCTTCATAAAACTGCTCTGTGCTCTAGAAGTAACTAGTTCTCTAGTTCTTTACCAACTTGAAACCAGTCTTGAGCAATTAATTCATCTCGTTTTCTTCTTCAAAAGACTGAAGGCTTGAATACTTTGATATCTCTAGTGCAGAGAGTTCTATAACTAGGTCTTATGATTATGAGTTTCTAAACTGAACTTAACTACACTGTCCTAATTTCTATTTATAACATTGAAATAAATATCTAGCCACAACTGAATTTATAATAAAAACAAGTAACTACATGTGTGTTTGTGCATCTGCACACATACACTGGGGGAAGGAATATTTTCCAACCTGGGCCAGTTCACCACCACTTGGGCAACCTGGTAGTCCCCCACTCATGGAAGGCCACTATAATGATGCTGAGCTTAGTGAGGACATTCTATCATCATAGCACACTATTGCCAAGAACTCCTAGATTCAAATGATTCACCTGCCTAAGCCTCATTAGTAGCTGAGACTATAGGCATGTACCACTGCACCCAGTAGAGATACTTTCTAAGACACAAAAAAGTGATTTTGTCATTAAGCAAACATCTGCATGTTCTTAAGTAAACCTAGATAATAACACCAGCTAAACACATAGGCTACATGGTATATTCCATGGCTCCTACACTGCAAGTTACCATCCTAAACATTTAGGTAGCTATAATACAATGCATCTGAGTATGCTGATTACTGACTTGTTCCTCATGACTTGATTGGCCTGCTTTCTTATACAACCCAGAACCACCATCTCAGGGATGATACCACCCACAGTGGGCTGAACCCTTCCACATCAATCATTAATAAAGAAAAGTACCCCCACAGACTTGACTACAGACAATCTGATGAAGGCATTTTCTCCATTGAAGTTCCTCTTACCACATAATTCTAGCTTATGTCAAGTTGACAAAAAAAATGGGACAAACATGCAGTTATCTGAATAAGAATGGCCCCCACAGTCTCATTTGCTTGAATGCTTGGTTCCCAGTTGGTAGAACTATTGGATAAGGATTAGGAGATATGATCTTTGAAAAAGTTGTGTTACTGGGGGTGGGTATTGAGGTTCCCAAAGCCCATGCTAGGCCCAGTATCTGTTTCTCTATCTCTTTGTGTGTATGCTCTATATCTCTCTGTCTGTCTTTCTCTCTCTCTCATTTTTTGTCTCTGTCTCTCTCATGTGTGTGTGTCTCTCTCTGCCTGCAAGTCTCTCTGTATGCCTCTCTCCATTTTTATCCCCCCTCACCCCTTTCACTTGAACTTGCCTATCAGATGTCACCTCTAAACTACTGCTTCAACACCTTGCCTGCCTGCCTGCTGCCACATCTCTTGCGATGATAATCATGGATTAACCCTCTGAAAGTTAAGCAAGTCCCCAGTTAAATGCTTTCTTAAAAGTTGTTTAGATCATGGTATCTTCTCTCAGCAATAGAACAGTAATGAAGATACACATCTTTCAATAATAAGTTTTAATATTTATAGCCTCAATTCTCCAATAAAAATACACAACAAACAGACTGAATAGCTCAATAAACAAAATCCATATATCTTTTGATACACAAAGAAAACATCTTAGCTTTAGATGGTTGTTGTGTAACAGCTTCCCCCAAAATAAAACATTCTATGTTATAGGAAAACGGTAAGGTAAACAACTCCAAAATAGCTTCAGGAAATCCCTAAAACTGACTGGATGCACCAACCCCCTCCCTGCCAGAGGAAAGAATAAAAGAATCTCTCTCAGACAAACCAAGTCAAGCTAAAAAAGACTATGAGACCAAACCAGGTGTCTAGAAGAAGCAGAAATCAGCAGAGCTACCTAGATGAGGTTTAGACCGGAGTCACACGAAAAGAACACCTCCAGCCTGCTGAGCTGCCTGCAAGTTGTGCAGTGTGCTACAGGTTCCCAGATGCTGTCACCCATGCTGGGGTGGACCTTGGTGAAACATCTGTCTTTGAGTCATTTCTGCTCTTGTAAGAAGTCCTTCACCAATATTCCTGTAAAAAAGAACTCTCAATAGACTTCATTGGTACACCAAGTTGGACTTTATCCATGCGATGGTCTGTCATTAGTTCTCAATCTGGGGTGAGTAGATGTGTGTCTTATACCTCCCCAGGAAAAGTTCTGTCACAAAATCTTGAGCACCTCCTTACAGTGAAGGCATGGACAAAAGTGCTCCAGTCAAACAGGCCGAAAACAAGAGGTTTTTCTATCATATCTGGCATAGCAGGTCTCAAACTAAAACTAACCAGAAGATATCAAGAAGGACACTTCAACCTAACTAAAGAAACAATTAGCCAAGACGATATATTATCCTAAGCATATGTACACCAAACTTGAGTGCACCCAATTTCATATCACTTACTGGAATTACAGACATATATTTACATAAATCCAGTAACAGTAGGTTATTTCATCTCAATATACCCCATTAAAAAAATAAAACCCTAAGCAGAGATACCCGAGAAATAACTGACAATACATGGAATGAACTTAACTGTTATCTACACAATATTCTATCTAAATACACAGCAGAATGTGAAATGTTCTCTACAACAGACCAAAAAACAGGCATCTTCATAAATAAAACAAATCTTACAGTTTCAGAGAAACTGAAATAACTTCATGTATCTTCTAAATCATGATGCAATCAAGTTAAAAACTGACAGAAGACAAATCTAAGAGCTGATTCCCTGAGAAAATGAACAAGACTGACAGACCATTGGCCAAACTAGACAAAAGAATATATTGGGGATGAATAAGAAAGGAAAGGTTTTGGCTAAAAAGTGATATGTTCGTGTCAAGTTAACAAGGGGTCCATTGTGCTGACTAATTTTATGCTAATTTGACACAAGCTAGACAGAACCTCAATTGAGAAATCGCCTCAATAAGATAAGGCTAAAGGCAGGCCTGTATTCAAAATAGCTAGGAAGCAGAAACAACTTAATTGTCCTTCTATTGACAAATGGATAATGAAATATGATACATATCACTATGGAATACAATTCAGATGTAGAAAAAAGTGAAATCATGAATTTACAGTTAAATGGATAGAATTAGAAAAGATCATATTGAGTGATAACTTTGATTCAAAAAGACAAACATCGTGTTCTCTTATCTGTTGTTCCTCGCTCTAAATCTTCAAATGTAAATATATAACCTGGAATAACTTCAGAAACCAGGAAAATAAAATGGAACCATATGAGGGGAAGGGTCATAGCAGGGTATAAGTGATCTGAAAGAGGAAATAAGGGAAACCACGAGAAATCTTTAGTTATGGCGGATAGAAGGTGATAACTACAAGAGGAGGGAAGAAAAAAACTAACAGCAGGGATGTCTAAAAAAGTTCGAAGGAATCATAGTATCTTCAATCTATGTCTTAGTTAGGGTTTCTACTACTGCGATTCAACACCATGATGAAAAAGCAAGTTGGGGAGGAAAGTGTTTATTTGGCTTTTGCTTTCATATCTGTTCATCATAAACGGAAGTTAGAACAGGAACTCAAACAGCTCATGAACCTGGAGGCAATAGCTAATGCAGAGGCCATTGAAGGATGATACTTATTGGCTGGCTGTTCATGTTTTGCTCAGCCTGCTTTCTTATGGAACACAGAGTCACCTGCTCAGGGTGGCCCCAGCTACAATGGCTTGGGCCCTCCCATATCAATCACTATTTAAGAAAATACCCTATAGGTCTACCTATAGCCATATTATTGAGATACTTTCTAAATCAAGGCTCCCTCCTCTCTAGTAAATCTAGCTTGTGTCAAGATGACATAAAACTAGACAGCCCAATCTACCTAAAATTATATATACCATATATAGGTCTATGTATACATATACATATATAGTTTAAACAAAGTGATCCTATCTGAGCTAACAATAGTGCCCAAAGAACCATCTAACAAAAATCCCAAGACCAAGCATGAGAAGTTCCCATTTTGAGTTGTTGGTCAGAGATATCCGAGTGACACTTAAAACATTATAGGATATTGGTGTTGCCCTTGGTTGCCTTCCAGAGGTTGTGGGCCAATCCCTATTGACTAAAGACATGCACTTGGAATATGTGCACAAGCCCTGGAGGACTGAACTGGACTCTGACCTGAAAGCTTCCTCCCTGAGAACTGAAGGCACCAGATAAGCTTCCAAAAGAGCAAAGCAACGAACAGTCCTACCCAGTTATAATTCGATAAACTAAGTCAATGACCAGTATAACATGATATCTCTAAGAGTGCAATAGTGGCAAGCACACTTTGTCACTAACCAACAACACTCTAACTGGATTAAAGTTCAATCAGTAACAGGGAAACCATGCCATAACTGGAAACCTAGCCAACTATTCTCAGGGCTAGTGAAGTTGTAGATCTTGGAGGAAAACCTAAATTGCCACTTACTAAGCCAGCATAATTCCTGATCTACATTTGAATGTTTGACTATTTATCCTTATACACACAAGTATAGCTTTCACCCTTCAGCAAAAAAAAAAAAAAAAAAATGAAATGAAATAAAATTTAAAAGTATTCTTGCAATAGACAGAGACCATTACAGATAATCACAATTGATCAAAACGCTTAGAACAAGTGGGTGGTGCACAGCCCCAACTGATATATCTACAACACAACTCCCATACCTAAGGCTCAGGGATCATAGGGGAAGAAAGAGTAGAAAATGTGGGAGTCAGAGGAACAGGAAGCTTGCCGGGAGATTTCATCTCCCAGCAATGCCAGAGATGCTACAACTATGAAGTCTCATCAACTGTCATAACAAGACCTGAGCAACAATGACAATAGATGCATTCACATGGAAGAGGAACTGTCATGAGGCCTCAATCCTAGGTAAAGAACTATAAACACCTAAGGAATTCTGAAAGCAGGAGAAAGAGTCTTTCCCAGGAAAGAGCCCCAAAATTGGTTATCCAATACCTAGTGGTCAGACCTGAAATTATATACATACAAGTAACATTATTCATACTTAGCAGTTTGTATTTATGTATTTAGGTACATGTATACACATGTAACAAAGACACAGAGGGAATGAATTTGATAGAGATAGATGCATGGGAAGGGCTGAAGATAAGAAAAGGAAGGGGAACATGATTTATTTCAATTTTATAAAGGAAAGCACATATTTTTAAAGATGACAGTTAAGGAATTCTATAGCTCAACCATACCACATAGAAGGAAATGGGAAAGGGAGGAAATAGGAAAGTCAGAGAAACCATAAAAATTATTTGAGTATAGCCTTTGCATAACTACAAAATCCATCATTTTTTGTCCCAGAGAAAATCAAGGAGACCTGAAGTTTTGAAGGTTCTGTTCCTGAAGTTTCTTCCCTACTAGTCTTAGCAGCAATGGCTCCTGAATACACAGGACTGGGAGTATTGATGTGAACACTGGAAGTAAACAGCCACATTACACAGCCCAATTATCACCTTTCATCTTAAAGAGGAGAGGCAGCCTTGACTGAGGGGATAAAAAAGCAGCCTGCTGTGCCCTCCACCTCCCTCCTGCCTCTCTGCCACCCAGGGAATGCTGCTGAAGAAAGAGCATCTTCTTCCTCCTGGAAAGCCTTACATGGGCTTTCAAGAATGCAGTTTTTATCAGGCAGTGCAGGAACTTTAACCTCAGGGATGAGAAACCCCCATAAATTTGTGCCGAGATCTCATGCATCTGTTTTCAACGTTTTTATGGTCCACTACTGTCAATTTCTTAAAATCAGCCCATTTCAGAACATGAAACGATCCTTAACACATATGGGATTTAAGTTCAAAATTAATTTAAAAATATATACAATGCTGATTATACATATGATGTGTTAAAATATCTTGAAGTGTAAGGCATGCTTATGTCAAAGTATCTTAAATATAACTATTTGAGTTCTTCTATTACAGAAACATTCAATTACCCGAAATATAGTCTAGACCTGGGAAATAAAGAATAAATATTGAAAAGGCAAAATGGGTGCATGGGAGATGGTTGAGTTG
The DNA here is from genome assembly GCF_950005125.1 of Chionomys nivalis. Classification (NCBI taxonomy): domain Eukaryota; kingdom Metazoa; phylum Chordata; class Mammalia; order Rodentia; family Cricetidae; genus Chionomys; species Chionomys nivalis. The sequence goes on along the minus strand of NC_080091.1, from coordinate 15,186,314 downwards.
GCAAATATAAGGGCCTGTATTCAGATCATACACATCTGTAATTCTAGCAGGCAAAGACCGGCAAATCTCCAGAGCTTGCTGACCACCAGTTTAACTAATAAGTAGGATTAGTTAAACCTGGTGTCTCTGGATTCAAGAAAAACAACATCTTCAACAATATAGTGGGTGAGGTAGAAGACAACAGAGGTCAATGACTGCTTCCACATGAATGCTCTCCCACACATAAATACACACCAAAGAGAGAGGAAAATCAAGGGAAAGTACACAGAGACATCGCTTTCCTCACAGAAGGACAACTCAACATCATTTTCTTTCTTAGACACACAGTTATAAACAGTGTGGCTATCTACTTTCCCAAACTACAGTAGATGATCAGAAATGACGGTACGACTTAGGCCTGCCTAAGATGGAAGGGAGTACCACTGAGAGCATGATAACATAGTATCACATCCCAGCCAGGAACAGGAATGCAGTGTGAGAAACGCTAAAACCTACTGTCAGAAACTTCAGTCTGGAAAATGTGTCCCCATCAAGCACACACTGGCCCTGTGGCGCTACACAAGACAAACGCTATGGCTGTTTCTCATAACTTCAGAAAAACTTGGGTTCACATTTTTGTTTCTGACCAGTGAAGCTTAACTAAGATTCCTACAGCAATGCTTCAGAATGTTACTGAGTTATTGTTACTGAGTAGGCAGCTCTGTATATGTTGTGTTCCACAGTATTTACTTGTTCATATGGTGATGGGCATCCACCCATGCATCTATAGCCCTGGGTCACTTTTTAAAGGCATTTACTTGATGACCCTTAACAGCTTAAAGACTTGTATTTCCCAGACTTTGCTCTAAATTCTAATTCAATGATCCTGTTATTTCTATTACATCTTCTAAAAGTTGCAATTGCCAGAATATAAAAATATGGAAGTGATTTAAATTGGGTGTAAACAAATAGATTCCTCATAAATGGAAAGAGATTCTTGATTGAATTCACAGCAACAATGCATGTGGCTGGGTGCCAGAAATGCCAATGTGGCATTTCAATATTTGCTTGACTACAGTTGAGTGTTTGGCATTGCTCAGATATAATATTTGAGTTATGTAAATGTACATAAATACATACACATAGCAAATATGAACAATCTTTCTACTGAAAAGACTGGCCACCTAGATTAAAAGAACATACACACTTTGTGGAATCGACTCCAGTGGAGGGGAAGAGTAGTGTCGCAGCACCAGCTGGTACCTTTCTTTCCGATGGCTTCTCAGGGACTCTGGGATTTTCATACACAAAAAGCATACTATTTGGAATAGTTTTTGTCATTTAATCAAACATATTTCATGATTAATGCAACATGCTTTGCACATAAAGCATGGTACAATAAATCCTACTTTTCAATGCATCTTAAAGTGAGCTAAACCATCTAAGTTTTCCAATTGCTTGCCTCTTAGATGTTTGTGATTTTAATGTCATTCAATCAAATGGCTTTTACAATTAACGCAAAATGCTTTACATATACAAGTATGATTCTGCTTTTCAAAACTTCTTCAATTGATTTCCTATCAGAGTACATATAAGGTTACCAAATCATGCTAAGATGGTAAGAAAAAGGGCTATCCATTCCATTAACTATCTAACACAACATAGATGAGATGAACTCAGTTCTAACATTGCATAACTGAATATCTCTCAAGAATCCTTCGATTTCTTCTGTCTGGATGCATGAATATGTAATGCTGTGGCTTTTATTTTTAAAGCAAAATAACAGATTTGTAAGAGTCATTATTTCTGCTATCAAACTCCACTGTATAATCCAGACAGCCTTGCCCCGGAGAATCCTGCAGAGTTCCTTCTACACAAATTATCTCACACTCAAAAATAAAGCTACGTTCACATGGTCTTCGTTATTTATTAATGACCTTGGTATAAAACTAGGAACAGTATAAAACTCTGGGTAAAACCCAATGAACTGGGAAGTTGAAATACTGCCTTGTCTTGCGGAAAACATTCAGCATTGCAGGACTTGTGTGATGTATATACACCACCAATAGCCACTTGTGAATGAGACAGAAGGCTATATTCATTTTCCAGCTGGACATGAAGCCTTTAAGTGGTAAAGCACTCCTCCACTGCTCACATGTCAGCTTTTCCCTCTAAATAGCCAGACAACCATCAACCAAAACCACCAGCTTTTTCTACCTCAAACCAGTTGAACGTCCAGACAGCCCTGACCTAGACATGAGAGAAGGGGAGACTCACAATACCTGCCCTATTCGGTCCTTCTACTCATGGGGTCAGTCAAAGGAAAGGAGAAATAAACTTTCTTCTTCCCAGAATGCTTTAGTGGTGGTTTTTATGCCAACCCACGGCTCCTTACACATGGAGTGGTTTTCTCCTGGCCTGGTCACTCACACCACTATCAGTGCTTTCTGCAGCTCCCAGTCGATATCATCTACAAAACCTCAACAGCTGATGTTTTCAATGCCACAGTAAATTTAATCTGCACCCAGGTTGGAAACCAGCACAATGAAGAATAGTTTATAAATCTGGGGTATCCAGAATTACAGCACTGAGGAGGTATACCAGGAAACAGGAATATCACTAAGCACAGGCTAGCCTGGGCCATGAAGAAAAGCTTACTTTAATTTTGTCCCTCCCCCAAACTGGAAGGACTGGTAGTATCCAGATGCATTTTTTCCTGTGTAGGAAGAAGGGACATGATCTCTCTTTTTGTCACTAAAAAATCTCTAAACCACCAACACAAGCAGGAGCAAGAAACTCTCAAGAGTTGGGCATGTAACTCTGCCATCCCTACCGATGAGGCCAAAGTTTCTCTAAAGCAACCTGACTTATTCCAAGTGCAGGATTCTTTGTGTGTCCTGGTGGGTAAGGTGATGTAGGAGAATACAGTTATTAACCATTGAGATGTACTCAAAAGCAACGGAGCAGAGAACCCCTGCTTGGTCAGACAACACGCAGGCCTCCAGAAGTTCAGGTAAGTCACCTGCCAGTGGGCTTCCTCAACTCTCTCCATGTCCCACTCAACCCTATCCCCAATCTGTCCACCGTTCCTCTTGCTATGGACCAGCCCCTAACTTGGGCAGAGACCCCTTGCTTAACCAGAGGCCACACTTGCTAGAAGACAAAAGAGGAAACAGAAATCAAGGAACAAAACACCAATGCAACAAAGACAAACTCAGAAATCCGCACCAAGACTTATAATCACCACAAACCCAGATGACTACATAATAGTGTAAGGGACACAACCAACAATAGCTAAGGCAATAGGTCACTACCAGAGGCCAACCATTCTACTACAGCAAGCCCTGAATCTTCTAACACCATTGAGACACAGAAAAGGACCTTAAAACTAATTTTATGAAAATGATAGAGGTCCTTAAAATGGGAATGAATAAATCCCTTAAAGAAATTGACAAAAAGACAATTTAGAAAGCCAGGGAAACACACACACATGTACACACACATACACACACACATAATGGAAGAAATGAATAAATTTCTTTTAAAAAGCCAAGAAAGAAGAAGGGTTCTGGATGCAAGCTGGGTGGGACAAGAGAGAGGCAGTATGCAGGGTGTAGAGCCCCTGCAGGGAGCCCAGGGAGTATAGGGTGGGGGATGAGGAACTTCAGAGTTCCCTGTCCAGGGCTGCTTCCGCCGCCGCCGCCGGTCACAAACTCACCCTGCTGCTGTCTGGAGCTATCCAAGGCCAGCTGGACTGGGACTGAATAAGCATGGGTTGAAACTGGACTCTCTGAACAAGGCGGACAATGAAGGCTCATGAGAAGCCAAGGACAATGGCACTAGGTTTCGATCCTAATACATGAACTGGCTTTGTGGGAGCGTAGCCTGTTTGGATGCTCACCTTCCTGGACCTAGATAGAAGTGGGAGGACCTTGGTCTTCCTGTAGAGCAGGGAATTTGTACTGCTCTTCAGTATCGAGAGGGAGGGGGAGTGGACTAGGGGGAGGAGAAGTGGAGTGGGGATAGGGGGAGGGGAGCGGGGGGAGGGGGCAATATGTGGGAGGAGGGGGAGGGAAATGGGAAACGGGGAGCAGTTGGAAATTTTAATTAAAAAAGAAAAAAAATAAAAAATAAAAAGCCAAGAAAGTCAAGAAAACAAATTAACAGTTGAAGGAAACTAATAAAACTGTTTAAGACCTAAAAATGGAAATAGAAGCAATAAAGAAAATGCAAACTGAGGGAATCCTAGAAATGAATCTAGGTAACTGAACAAAAACTACAGAGGCAAACTTCACAAACAGAATACAAGAAATAAAGAGAAAATCTCAGGCATTGAAGACACAATAAACAAATCAATATATCAGTCAAATAACACATTAAGTCTAGAAAATTCCTGACACATAACATTGAGGAAATCTAGGATACTATGAAAAGACCAAATGTAAGAATACTAGAAATAGAAGAAGGAGAAAAATACCAGTTCAAAGGCCCAGAAAACCTTTTCAACAATTCACGGACGAAAAAATGTTTAACCTAAAATGAACATGCCAACAAAGGTAAAAGAAACATACAAAACACCAATATATCAGACAAGAAAAAAAAAGTGTTCATGCCAAATAGTAATCAAAATGCTAAACATACAGAAAAAAGAAAGAGGTAGGTTGAACCCGACTTTCCTGAGAAACCGCCACACTGCACACACACTGAGGCAATGGGGATGTTCTATCGGGAACTCACCAAGGCCAGCTGGCCGGGGACTGAAAAAGCATGGGACAAAACCGGTCTCGCTGAACATAATGGACAATGAGGACTACTGAGATCTGAAGAACAATGGCAATGGGTCCTTGATCCTATTGCACGTAATGGCTTTGTGGGAGCCCAGGTAGTTTGGATGCTCACCTTAATAGACCTGGATGGAGGTGGGTGGTCCTTGGACCTCCCACAGGGCAGAGAAACCTGCTTGCTCTTTGGGCTGAGGAGGAAGGAAGACTTGATTGGGGGAGGGGGAGGGAATGGGAGGTGGTGGCGGGGAAGAGGCAGAAATCTTTAATAATTAAATAAATTAATTAATAAAAAAAATAAAAATAAATAACAAAAAAGAAAGAATATTAAAAACTGCAAGGGAAAATGACCAAGTAACATATAAAAGCAGACCTATTAAAATTATACCTGACTTCTCAATAGAGATTCTAAAAGTCAGAAGGGTATCAATAAATGTACTGCAGTCTCTAAGAAACTACAGATGCCAGCCCAGACTACTATACCCATCCAAATGTTTAATCACCATAGAAGGAAAAAAACAAGATAGTCTATGAAAAAGTCAAATTTAAATAATATTTACAAATCCAGCTCTACAGAAGGTACTAAAGAAAAATCTCCAATCTAAGGAAGTTAGTAACACTGCTGAAAATTAAGGAAATAAATAATCTTCAGCAAAACCAAAAGGAAAACACACACAGAGACACACCATAACCAGAATAAATATCATCAACAATAAAATAACAAGAATTACATTTATAGATCAATGATATCTCTCAATATCAATGGACTCAATTCCCCACTAGAAAGACACAGATAAACAGAATGGATGCAAAAAGAAGATCCATCCTTCTTCTGTATCCAAGAAACATACCTCAACATCAAAGATAAACATTATCTCAGAGTAAAGGGTTAGAAGAAGGTTTTCCTGAGCAAATTGACCTAAGAAACAAGCTGGTATAGCCATTATAATAGCTTACAAAATAGACTTCAAACCTAAACTAATCAAAAAAGACATGGAAGGATTCCTCATACTCATCAAAGGAAAAAATCCTCCCAAATGATCTTTCAATTCTTGATATCTGTGACCCCAGTGAAAGGGAACCACCCACTTTTGTAAAATATTACTAAATCTTAAGTCACACACTGGTCCTCACACATTGATAGTGGTAGACTCAATATCCAACTGTCACCAATGGAAAGGACATCCAGGCATAAACTAAAAGACATTATAAATCAGATGGACCTAATAGATATCTACAGAACATTTTGCCCAAACTCACTTTCTTCAAAGTTGACCACATACTCAGTCAAAATGAAACTCTCAACAAACACAAGAAAATTGAGTTTCCCACATCCTATCAGACCATCACAGATTAAAGGTGGATTTCACCAACAACAGAAAGCCTACAAACTCATGGAAACTGAATATCTACTGAATGAAAAGTGGGTCAAGATAAAAATAAAGAAAGAAACTAAGGACTTTCTAGAATTCAATAAAAATGAATATACAAAATACCCAAATATAAGTCACAATGAAGCAATGCCAAGAGGAAGGTTCATAGCACTAAGTGACTACATAAAAAACTTGGAGAGACTTCATACTAGCAACCTAATAGCACACCTAAAAGCTCTAAAACAAAAAGAAGTAAGCACATACAAGAGGAATAAATGGTAGAAAATAATCAAACAGAGAGATGCTAATATCAATAAATTAGAAACAAAGAACAAACCAAAGAATTAATAAAATGAAGAGTTGGTTCTTTGATAAAAATCAACAAGATAGACAAAATATTTTCAAAGTACCTAAGAGACAACGAGAGAATATCCGAATTAACAAAATCAGAAACAAGAAAGAGGACATAAAAACAGACACCAAGGAAATCAGAAGAATCATATGGGCATACGTTAGAAACCTGTTCTGATCAAATAAACAATATAAATAGACCTGTAACCCCTAAGGAAATAGAAATGGTCATTAATAGTCTCCTTAAAGAAGAACTAACGCCAATATTTCTCAAATTATCCCACAAAATATAACAGAAGGAACATTGCACAATTCATTTGGCCAGAGTTACCCTAATACTCCAAACTGCACAAAATTTTAACTAAGAGAATTTCAGACCAGTTTCCCTTATGAACATAGATTCAAAATACTCAATAAAATACTAGAAAACTAAATTCAAGACACATCAAAAAATCATCCACCATGATCAACTAGGCTTCAATCCAGAAATGCAAGGATGGTCCAACATATGAAAATTAGTTAATGTAATCATGTTAAGAAATTGGCAGACAAAAACTACATAATAATCTCATTACATGCCAAAAAACGCCTTTGACAAAATTCAACATTCCTTCATGATAAAAGTTTGGAGAGATCAGGGATACAAGGGATATATCTAACCAAAAAAAAAAAAAAAAAAAAAAGCAATATATGGCAAGTTGATAGCCAACATCAAACTAAATGAAGAGAAGTTCTAGCTAGGGCAATAACACAACTGTAGGAGATAATGGGGATATAATTTAGAAAGGAAGGAGTCAGAGTATTGATATTTGCAGATAATATAATAGTATACGGAAGTGTCTCCAAAAAATCTACCAGAGAACTCCTAAAACTGATTAAGTTTCACCAAAGTGGCTGGATACAAGATTAACTTGATACAAGATTAATTCAATAGAAGTTATGTGTTTTCCAAAAATCTAACTTCCATGCAAAACATTTACTTTTGTAATTTTACATCATTCGTTGCTTTTCTTGGATGGTTTTGAACATTTATTGCTTACTTGGTGATAATTCTTTCAATAAATACAGTGTTCCAAGACAACTGCTACTAGGTTAGCGTGAAGCTCATTCAATCAGAATAGGACTATTTTTTTAACCAGGAAATTATTGTACTGAAGAAATATCTTTAAATCCACACGAATTACTTTACCACATAAAATATTTTTTTTTCTGTGTTAGGAGAGTTAATCCATCAATTTCCATGCAACCTTAATGCTGCAGTGCAGTGAACTGAAAATTACGAAAGAACTCAATGTGTATGGTCACATAGTCATGATCAAACAGATTACTCAAACTGACAAAAAAAATAACATTATGTCAGTGAGAGGTTTAAATTTCACATTAGAACTTGCCTTTCAGTAGTATTTACTTCTTAAGAAGCCACTATTGTTGGAGCTTTAATACAAAAAAAAAGACTATAAAAATATTACTGATTTTTTGCAACTATAAAAAAAAAGATTAACTCAAAACAATCAGTAGCTTTCTTATATGTAAATGGCAAACAGATTGAGAAAGAAATCAGGAAACAACACCCTTCATAATAGAAGCAAATAATATAAAATATCTTTGGGTTACTCTAACCAAACAAGTGAAAGATCTGTATTAAAAAAAAAAAAACAAAAAAAAAAACTTCAAGAATTTGAAGAAGATATCAGAAGATGAAAAGATCTCCCATGCTCGTGGATTGGTAAGATTAATTGATGAAAAGGGTCATCCTACCAAAAACAATCTATAGAGTCAACATAATCACCATCAAAATCCCAAAACAATCCTTAACAGACTTTAAAATGACGATACTCAACTTCATATCAAAAACAAAAAACCCAGGACAGTTAACCAATCCTGAACAATAAATGAGCTTCAGAAGGCATCACCATTCCTGATTTCAAGTTGGACTACAGATCTGTAGCAATAAAAAAAAAAACACAAATTATTGGCATAAAAATAGTCATGTCAATCAATGGAATCAAATTAAAGACTCAGACATAAATCTACACCCCTATGGACACCTATTTTTGGTGGGATCAACTAAGCAGGACTCATGGGAGTGACCAGAGACTGATGTGGCAATTGCAGAACCTTTGTGTATCTACTCTAAGTTCTCTGTATATATATTATGGTAACAACCATAATGTTGGCTTGGTATTTTGGGGGGACTCCTAACAATGGGTGTGGGGGTGTCTCTGGGACTTTTTCTATGCGAGATTGCCTTGCTCAGCCTTGATGTGAGAGTTTGTGCCTAGTGTTGTTGTATCTGTTGTGCTGTGTTCAGCTGATGCCTGCTCTTTTCTCAGGAGAAATGCTGCGGGTGGGGGGTGGGTAGAAGGGAACTGGGAGAGAACTGAAAGGAGTGGATGAGGTAGGGGAAGCTTTGGTCAGGATGTATTGTATGTGAGAAGATGAAAAAAAAGAAAGCAGGAAGAAAAGAAGAAGTAAGAGAGAGAGAAAAAGGAAAGGAGGGAGGGAATGAGGAAGGGATGGAAGGAGAAAAAGAAATGAGTTCAAAAGAAAGAACGTGATCATTTATGTGATCCTATTGCTTTTAGAAAAAAGAACACAATACAAAAGGGCTACTATTTGTTTTATATTTTTCTACTCTTTTTATAATAACCAACAATGTGTGCATCTGGAATTAAAATCAAAACTTTTAATTAACTATTTGTTTACTGATAATGGTGAGTGGGCAAACTGCCTCTATCTGAGATCAACAGAAAAGAGATGTTGCTTTAAAAAAGCCTGAGTCATCCAAGGTATCCATGACCTGAGCTAGAGTCCTGTCGAAAAGCAAAGTTCATCCAGCTTCATCTTCAAGCAGGAGTTGTGAAAGGAGACACCTAAACCTCCTAAGAAACAGGTCAGATTTCAACAAAATCAGGTAATAAAACCCACCTTCTCGATGCTTGGTGTCTAGTTTGTAAAGGTTTCTAGGTATAAATAGCTATTCATGGTTTCTTTAATTTCAAACCTCAAGTACAAAAAGCAACTTTAACAAATTAGCAAATGCCTTCATATTGAAATACAGTAAATGTTGAATCTACTTTAGTTTCAGAACTGGAACTCTCAGCCCTCTATAAATTAAAACAAAAATGAAACTTATAAGGAAGTACATCCACATGCAAAGATTTAGGTTAGTTTTGAAGATAGGTGCCTTTGTGTGCTGATTTTGCTTTTTGCAAACAGCTGTAAGAAATGATTCTAAGAAGGTTAAAGTTTCAAGAGAGAAAATATATCTAAAATTTACTTGAGCATTCTACTTGGGGATTATATCAACTGTGTCATCTACTAGGAAACCAGTAGATGAGAAGTTCAATAACTCCAAAGTTTGTAACTGAAAGCATGAGAGGGTTTAAAGATGTTGGAGACACAGTCAGCTGAGATGCTCCCAGGGAGAGCTCATCTGTGCACATGGGTGTGGCTATGGAAATGCAGAAAGTGGGCCCATCCTCCTTCTGGAGGACAATGCCCTGCAGGCACACAGTTTACCTGTCAGCTGCCACAGTCCAAACCACTTGCTTTCTCCCACTTCTTGTTCATGCAAAAATATGCGAGAGCTTAATCCACAGCACTCATATTTCACGCCATCCCCAAACAGAGTGGCTCTGGAAACGATTCAGTCAATCTGCAATTCAGGATTAACTTTTTGGCTGGTTCTTATCTGTTCATACACCAATGATCGTAACAAATTATGTGTGGATTTAAAAGCAGAGGAAAGTATGTTTTACCATCCATATCAAAAATTAATTTGTAATGGCAAAATAAATACAAGCTACCAATGCCCAAGTTTACAGGTTGATGACCTGGAAATATCTCATTGTGCCACTTTATTTTCCAATTAATTACTGAAATAAAAATGCAATGCAAATGTGCTTGAATCCCACTGTGGTGAGGATATCAACTCTTAGCAGAAGAGCCATTACTTAAGAATGAAAATACTTAGACACAAGAATTGAACTGGATATGAAATTCTTCAGTAATGTACTCACTGCAATAGATATATACTTAAATTATTATACTGTTATATTTTTAAAATCATTTGTTTGGCCCTGTAAGTTTATCTTAAGCAGGATAATGATGAGTCTTGCATAATATTATCTTTATCAGCATTTGACAAAATTCAACAACTTTTCACAAAAAGGAAGTCAAGGGATTAGAGAAGAAATGCACCTCAGCACAGTAAAGGCCAACAGTACAGCCCGCTGGCTCACACCATCCTCAGCAGCAGAAGCATAAACGTTTTTCTCTAAGATGCCCACTCTCATGGCTGTATTTATCACAGGATCAAATGTCTTGCTAAGGCATAAATAAGAGACATCCTAATTGGAAAAGAAGAAGTGAGGCTTCCTGTATTTGCTGATAACATGGATTTTTATATAGAAATTTTTATATAAAATCTAAGTTTCTATATAGAATCTGAGTTTTTAAAAACTCAGTAATCATATTAGGTGGTCTTGAAGGACATAAACCCAGTGTCCCCAAATAAGTAACATTTCTATTAACTACTAGCAGCTATTCAACAAAGAAATTAAGGGAGAGGGAAAATTGCACTTATACTAGAAAAAACAATAACAAATAGTGAAAAGATCTATATGGATTTAAAGAAAGAGGGTCTGGTAAGATGGCTAGCACTTGCAGTGCAGGCTTAAGGACCTTAGTTCTAATTCTCAGTCACCACGGAAACAGCCAAGCATAGTCAGCCAGCCCAGCTCTAGGGAGCAAAAGGTGGAGGACAGAAACAGATGGTCACCAGCCTGGCTCCAGGTTCAAGAAGAGACCCTTCTCAGTGGAATAAGGAGAGAGATACTTTTCATGTCCTTCCTCCAAATTCCATATATGAACACCTACATGCATACATCACAAACATACCTCACACATACATACAACTAAGGACACAAAGGGGTGAACCAGAGGTCATTCTATCATCAGGAATTGGAAGAATTAATACTGTAAAACCACTATGAGTTACCGAAAGAGTCAACACAATTGTTAGCATATCCCAACATCATTTTTCAAAGACATGGTCAAAAATTATTAAATTAAAATAAATATATTAATGACTCTGAATACCTGAAACAATATTAAACAAAAAGAACAAATTTTAAAACATGTTATAAAGAGATTATGACAGAAAACCACATAGCAGTATAAAAACTTTTATATGACACACTGACCAATGGAACAAGATAGGAAACTCCAAGAATAGACACACATATTTGATCAGCTGATTTCTTCTTTCAGAACTGAGGGCCAAACTCGGAACCTTGTACTTGCCACACAAACATTCTGCCACAGAGTCAGAAGAGACAAAGGAGTAAGCATAGCAGGTTGACTACAGGAACCAACAAGGTATTATGTATCTCAAAATAACTAAAACGGCAAACTTCACACATCCCAACATAATCATGATTGGCAAGCTGGGTAACGGACATGCTAATTAGATTGATTTAACCATGCCACATTGTATATACATGATCAACCCACCACATTTTACCCAATAAATATGTACAATGTTATTTGCAAATGAAAATGATAGTTATGTCTTAAGCATAACAAAACCAAACTGTCGTTCTTTAAAGAACCATTTTGTAAGCCAATCACTTGTCCCTCAGTGTTTTCTTAAGAAAGGTTTCCTTAAAATAGTGCATGTCCCTCGGTTTTAATTTTTTTAAAGAAAAATTTCCTTAAAATAGTGCACAGTTACGTCTCAGCTCATTAAAAAGTCATCAAGGAATGGAAAAGCCATTGTTGACCTTCCCTTTAACCCATTGTGGCCCCTGAAGAAAAAAGGATCATGACCAGTGACCCAACTCATAACAGCAGCAACCAAACTGCCTTTCTAAATGACTCTCACTCTTATGGAGAACTGTGGGGCCAAATGGCCAGTGTCCATCCTGGCACCATGACAGGGCCCAGCGTCCCCCAGTCTCCTCTCAATGTGAACAAGGAAGCAATCTGCAGCTTTGCACTTTGCCCCGCTCTCCCTTTTCACTCAGAAGAGCACAGCACACACTGGAAGGCAAGCTTCCGGCCTTGGAGAGAAGGATTGAGATGAAATGGAATCCAACAAACAAATCCCTAAGTACAATATTGAAAATTTACCCTTTTGGGTCATTGCTAACACCAGTTGCCGCCTCCACTCCTGCTTGGAGCCGGCTGCCCACAGACTCTAGAGCCATTTTCAAATAAAATGATAAATCTCAGATATCTTAAGTTAGAAAATGGACAGTTGATAAAATTCAATCATGTTCACTCCAACCCAACCATAGATAACACAAAAGAACTGTGGGAGGAACCGGACTTTTTTTATATTCTTTAAGAAATGATTTCTTTTTCAAGTTCAAAGTGATTTCAGAACCAAGATGCAGAAAATTAAGCCTCTTCCAAAGGTTTAAAAGCTCCAGTATAATGTCGCCTCAGCAAATACAGTGGGTGTTCCGCTTTCGAGCCTCTAGACAGTACACATCTTAAACAGGCACATTTAAATGACCCAGAAAGATGTCTCCTGCAGCGCAAGTACATCTTGTTCAGAATATGGCTGAGACTTTGGGGAAGACGGTGATAGGTCCTGAGTAGGGAAGGAATCATTTGTTGTATTTTAAATGCAAATAAAGGCCACAGATGGATGCCACCACTTCCAACCCAATGGGAAAAATTTTTTTTAAAAAAAATTAAGACAAAGGCACATGTTTAGCAAAACCCCTAGAGACTGTTTGGGAACATGAAATTTCTTTGTTGTTTTTAAATATTCATTTCTTCCTATATATAACTATTCACTGGATTTCAAAATCATCTGGAAGCCATGCCACAAGCGATCCCTGGTAGGAAATGGCAAACAGCTAGGAAAGCGTTCAAGGACAGAGTCGCTGAATCTATTTCTATCGAACACAGAATGCATTTCAACCTGGCAACTCAGCAGCCCCCAAGATCATCATTTCACTTCTCCTCCCTAATCCTCACACCCAAGCCCCTTCATATTATATATATATATATATATATATATATATATATATATATATATATATATATATGAGTGGTGAAGGGAACACATGATTGATTATTATCCCAGGAAATAATTATTATCCCAGGTCTCCTCTCTACGCACCCTTAGCCAGTACTCCCCTTCCCAATGGAGAGCACCTCTGAATTCCTAAGGTCTACTGAGTTACCAAGGAAAGCAGCTCCCCAGCGTGTACTGACCCACCGTTCATGCCACTGTAGACATTCCGGTGATGGGATGCTGAGTCCTCTTGAGTTGGCCGTCGGAGAGTGCCCTCCCTGCTGCCCCCGCCGCTGCCTCCGCTGCCACCTACATGTTTGTGATCAGGACTGCCCCCATAATGTTGTTTGAGATGCTCTGGGCTTGTTCCTCTGGCTCTGGGAAGGTGCTCCAGGCTCCCTCCAAGGGCATGTTTCTGGAGATGCTCGGGGCTCCCTCCACTGTGCCTGGCATGTTCGGGGCTGCCTCCTGGTCTGTGCTTCTGGAAATGTTCAGGGCTTCCGCTCAGCACATGCTTGGGCAGCATTTCCGGGCTGCTCCCTGGATGTGGGTGCCTCTGTTGCTCTGGGCTGCCTTTGCACAAGGGCTTGTGGTGCTCAGGGCTAGGTCCTTTCAGTGCTTTGGGGTGATCTGGGGTCCCGGAAGCCCTGGGTTTTTGTAGATGTTCAGGGCTAGTGCTCCTGTGCTTGGTGTGCTCTGGGCTGCCCTCGCTCCGGGGCTTCTGTAGATGCTCAGGGCTGCCCCCACTGGCATGGTGTTTGTGGTGGTCAGGACTGTCTGTGCTGCCAGTGCTGGAGGTGCTGCTGCCATCACCCACATCCCGTACATAGGGTGCAGCAGAGGCCACCAGTTGGCACAGGCTGGCCTGGCTGTCAATGGAGCAGCGGCTGCCCGCACATCCCGTGCCCTTCTCCTCGTCCAGCAGCACACAGAGCTCTTTAAGTTCCATGTTCTCCTTCACCACCTCCTCCTGCTTCACCTCGAGCTCCTTCAGCTTCTGCAGGTATAACGCCACTTCCTTGTGCATCACTCCAGCTGTGTAGCGACCCAGTCTCTGCCACTCCCGGGACACCCTTTTGCCTTTCTGCCGGTCATCATCCAGGAAGCAGCACAGGTCCCTCAGTTCCTGGTTGTCCTCCTGGAGTTTCTGGTTAATATCCTGAAAAGAGAGACGGGAGCTCAATGCAGACAGACGGAAGAGGTGGCATCGAGCCTAAACCGCCACTAGGAAGTCCCAGACCTGGAGAATCCTTACATAGATTCTCAACCTGTGGGTCACAACTCCTTTGGCGAACGTCTAGCTCTAAAAATATTTGCATCATGACTCAAAAAAGTAGCAAGATCACAGTTATGAACTAGCAATTAAAATAATTTTTTGGTTAGGTTCACCACAACTTAAGGAACTGTATTAAACAATCACAGCATTAGGAGGGTTGAGAACCACTGCATATCAGGTGAGAGACCCCCAGAAAGGTGGAAGATTGTAGATATCCACCAAGTTAAACTATAGGTACTGGTTATGGTCCCTAGGAGATACTCTGTTATTCGGTATTTTTTATCTCAGCGTTTAGGGGATAATTAATAATTATGACCCTTTTACAGAAGAACCTGGGCCTCAGGAGGCTTCATTACACCATCATAACTGTTAATCAACAGGAAATTAGTGCGCTGCACCCCAGAGACAAAGAAGGTGACATGGTAGCTCACACAGGTAATCCTGTAACCTGGGAGGCGGAAGCAGGAGCCTCCATAGGACTTCAAGGCTAATCTAGGCAACACAGTTGAGTTTCAGGCCAGTGAGAGAGAAACGAAAGAAACGAATGTTGCTCTTGTCTTGTGGCTGTGGAGAGGCTCTGGGGCAGCATTACTTTTAAAAGCTGGTTTGAAGTTTTAAGACTCAACAGGGGTTAGAGCTGTCCCATTCCCTCAGACCCCAGGGAGAAGCACAGTGCCCCCTAGTGGCAACTCACGTCCATTGTATCCACCCTTACTGGCCATACCCAATGGGAATTCACCTTCACTCAACCAGAGCTGCTGCTGTTCTAGCACTCCTTCCTCCCCAGACTGCCCCCTCAGCAAATGCCACCTCCACCTATCCCCGTATCTTCCCCCTCACCTCCACTTCTGAGGCAAACAAATACTTGGAATTTGGACCTTCAAAACTTAAACGTATTTATTCCCATTGCCGTTAGGATACAGGGTCCCTCAAATCTCACAGAGCTTCAAATGTTCTGTTTCTGTGCACTTCTCCAGCACGAATAGCGAGTCATTCATTTATTCACAAAGAGTTAGTAGTCACAGTTGATGTGCTAGGAACTAGTGCAAACGTTAGGAATGTGTTCATGAACACTCAAGAGGCCCTAGACCTAAAACCCTAAAGCTTTCTCTCTGGTAAAAGGGGTATCAAACACTGGCAGTAACATGTATAAAAATTGCTGTGGGGTAAGCCCCTCCCCCTGCCTTCATCCTCTGCCTTCCTCTCCATCCTCTGGCTTCCCTCACTAACCCCAATACGGGCATTCCTTACCAGACTGTCTTCAAATACTCTTTCTGCATGTTGAGCCCCTCCGGAAACACCTCAGGTACCTCCCTTTGTCAGGAAGAATTAATAAATCCTTTTTCTACATGGTTATGTGCATGCATTCTAAACAGAAGATATCTCCTTGTTCACAATATGAGCTTACACAAGATGAAAGGTTTCTCTGAGAAGTATCCCCAGCACCATACCATCACCCATGATGGAATGCTGCTCCTACCCAGTGCTTCAAGGGTTTAGCATATTTGAGCATTCACTACAGCACCTTCGTCTCCTTTCTCATGTACAGTTCTGGCAATGTGAAACCCAGCTGTCTGATGTCAATGTCTATGAAACACACTTATCATGCTTTGCTGCATGGACACACGGACATGGGGGGGGTAGGAAGCACAGTGATTTGGATGAGAACACCCGCTCCCCCAGGTCCAGCTATCTGAACAAGTCTCCAGTTGGTGCTGTTTTCTCAGAGGTGTTTAGGAGGTATGACTTGCTGAAGGAAGTCTGTCACAGGAAGTCAAAAGGCCTTTCTCCACTGCCTCTTGTCTCTATTATCTGCTTTGTGTTAGCAGTTGCGGATGAGAGCTCTCAGCTTCCTGTTTCTGACATCATGCCATTTGCTGTCATGATGGACTTTTATCTCCTCGGAATCATCAGCCCAAATAAACCCTTTCTTCTATAAATTGCCTTGACCAGGGTGTTTCATCACAGCAACCAAGCAAGTGATGAAATTAATATAATAAGGGCAGCAAAGCTGCAGCTACTCAATTCCTCCAGAGCATCTGGACCTGGACCAGGTTTGGCAGTACAAACAGATGGGTTTTAGTTCCTCAAAACATCAGCACTCTAACCAGACTGCCTTTCACCATGTCTTCTGTGTCCACACACTAGACACCGAGAACATCCACCAAGCCTTTCCTGAACATTACACTCTGGTTGACCTTGAGAAAGCATTCACAACCCACTGGCCTCCGTGTGTGTGTGTGTGTGTGTGTGTGTGTGTGTGTGTGTGTGTGTGTGTAATATTTAACCTTTATAAAACCTCATATGGCATCACAATCCCCATTGAACAGATTGGAAGAGTAAGGCTGAGAGGCCAACAGTTTCCCAAGGTGACCAAACTGTACAATGACGCTGCCCCCTAGTCACTTCGAAATATTTAGATTTGATTTGTAAAGTCAGGTCCCGGGGTTGTCATCCCAATCACCCAACGTTCACAGTTTTCAAGAGTGCCAGGCTCTTAGAGGATCCCCAAATGGAATGACTTTCTTACAGTTAAGACAAAAAATAAGAAAATATATCTATCATTCGTTTGATCAAGCACATTCATGGCTACCTATGGAATCCAAGGAGGCTCTAATCCCAGGTGATGAACAGAAGGGACAACACTGGCCTCAAGGAAACTTCAGCCCACTGTGCACTCAGGGTGGACCAAAGACCTGGGATCTATCATGTTTACCACAAGAAGAGAGAAGAATCTGCAACAGAAAGTCAGTGGTCTCCTGAGTGAGTGCATGCTGTTAACATGTCCGTGGCCATGTCAAGGATCCCAATACCACAGGCCCATGGGAGGGGCAAAGCCTTTCTCAGGTGAGGCTCAAAAGGAAGGCCTTCTTCATGTTCAAATATGGATGGTGACAGTGTGCACATAAATATTGACTGTAGTTTTCTTCCTTCACCAGGGGTTCACAGCCTGAAGTCAGCTATTATATAGAGTCTACTCCTACAAAGATTAGCCAAAACTTCCTCCTGGTTCAGCTATATACAATAACCTCACCTCCTTCTTTACCTATATGCAATAGCTCTGCCTCCTTGTTCAGCTGTATATAATAAGCACCCTGAGTCGGAAGAGTACCATGGTACCACAACTCTATCAGCATGAGTACCTCCCACCGAATCCAGATTTTCTGTGTGTTGTCATTTCTTCATTCCCTCCCACCCCTAGTCAGGGTTCTGGAATCAAAGTCACAAAAGAACATCACGGTGACCAACCGCAGTTGCGTCAAAATTGATAAGGAGGTAGCCTACAAAACCTTGTAATGTTGGGTCATGAATCCAGACCTTGAAGTTTTCTATTTGGGGCAAAATTGCTTTATCTGACCCAATAGCTATTTCTCTAAATGAGGCTACTGGAGGGATTGACCAGTTAGTCTGGGTTCGTACTACTCCTCCCCTCTCTCCTAAATCTGCATACAGAGTACACAACCTAAAAGAACTTCCAAAGATTTCTTCAGTTATTAACATTAGTTCTTCATTGAGTGAAACCTTAGGAAGTTAGTGAAAAACTCTTCCAATTCACATTGTGTTTCAAACCATGAAAAAAGACTAAACGGCAGCACAGCAAACAAATTCTATTGCCCAGCCTTGCCTAGGAACCCCTAATCCTAGAGACACACAGTTCTACATGTACACTTTCTCCTGATGACAGTAACTACCATATTTTGCAGTCAGTTTCAGCATCAAACCTCCCCCTACAGTGTTGTGTCTTATTTTCACAACACCCCTAGGAAGTAGATCTTATCATTCATATTTTATTAATCAACAAAACAAGGATCTGAGAAATTAATTATGCAAGGTTGCCTCCCTGGTAGATGAGGGTCCTTAATTCAAACTTACTTCCAAGACTATATTCCTTCTATTCTATCCTTCTTCTCATTTCCCCTTGGAATCTCTATTAGTAATGCATTAAATGGAGAAAAAAATGACTATGGGAATACTCCTATATGCACCATTCTGTAGTGTGACACTGGGTTTGGACCTGAGGGAATCATCTCCACTGGGGCTCATACATAGGTGAGCCTGAAGCATCTGACCCTTCCCATTCCTCAGTATCTCAGAATCCCAGAGCTGGACCGCTGGGGCAATTAAGGAACGAGTGGGAGAGGAGAGAGACTGGAACAGTTTGTGCCTGGAGGGAATTTGGTCCCTGGGGTTCCTACATTGATTTCGTTTGTGTCTGGCTTCCTATAAACAAAAGCAGAACAATGAGAGGAAGGAATACCAGGAGGCACCAGGCAAGCTGTGAGCAGAGGAAGTTTGCAGTGCACAGCGGCAGGGCGGTTCCCCGCAGGTCTGCGGCAGCCTGGCTGACACATAAGAGCTCTCCAAAGAGAAAAAAAAAAGTTCGTGGGTTTGGGGTAGACCTGGCTCAAAAACAAAGCATCACTTACCAGTGTCTTCTACAGTGGCCCCCACCCACGCTTAATAAATTCAATGTGAAATCCGGAGTGACTAGTGCAGGGAAGTGAAGCAACTCCAGGTGACGCCAACCTTAGCAGGCGAAGGAAATTACCGGATCTAGCTAAGACTTGAAGGCAGAAATGACTCTCAACTACACCAGCACCGGGTTACGTTCACATGGGCTCCTCGGGTAGAACCCGACGCTTCTCTCCTGTTCCCAGCAATGATGCCCTTTCTTTGCCCTCTGTTCACCAGAAAGCTAGTGGCGCCAGAGCTGCTACACTCGACCCCTAAAGACGCCCTGAGGTGGCAAGCTCGCTAGACATCTCCCGCGGGAGACTGTAACCTAATTCCTGAAGCATCGACTTTCTAGGCTCCCCGTGCTCACCATGTCCCTCGCTGATTTCTGGCATCCTTGGTTCTTGCTTCCCTAGTCTCAGGAGAGTCAAAGAGAAAGCCCGATGCCGGTAAGTGTAAGGGAGAAGGGAAGTCAAAGCCCCCAAAGTTTGAAAAACTTTCTTAAGGGCTGGAGATGGGGACACGGGGTGCTACAGGGAGAAAGAGGAAGCTCACCTGTTGACCGAGGGACGAAACTTTGACTGCCACCCCCCCCCCCCCAGCCCGTCCCACTCCCAGATCCATGTCCCGCCCAGCCCGGCCTTCTCCCCAAGCCCATTGCTCACCTTGAGCCCTCGGATTTCGCCGAGATGGAGCTGCAGGCGGCGGTTGACCTCACGAATGAGGTTGCTGTGGTCCAGCATCGCGCTCACCTTCTCGGCCTCGGCGCGCCGTAGGCTGCGGATCAGCTCCTCCTTGCTCCACTGCAGCAGCTCTTCATCTGTCACTTTGGACAGATCCTCCACGCCTGGGGATGCCGACACACCGGCTGGAACCGAGGGACAACTTTCCGCCGCCGGCGCCGCGCCTCCAGCCGCCTTCGACATGGTATCCGCGCGGCGGCAGGTGCGAGTGGGTGGAAGAGGCGAAGCGACTGGCGAAGGCGCGGGCGCGGCTGAGAGGCCTCCGCCCACACCCCTGTGCGCTCCGAGAGTCAGCGGCACCGCCCGGGGACCGCTGCGTGGGGACCGCGGGGATCGCGCTGTGCAGCCATCCTACCTCGCCATCCGCGCGCACACACCTGCCGAGTCCCGGGGCCCGACAGCCAGCCGCGGGTGGCTGCAGTGGTCCATCCCAACTCCCCTCAAGTCCATGGCGAAGGGCGCTCGGGAACCGAAGCGGGCGGGGACATCCAGAGGGCACTGCCTCAATCCCCTGGCCTCTCTGCCCAGATAGAGACAGTCGCCGCCCCCTCCTCCCCCCAAGATCTGTCAAACACACGCACACGCCCTTCTCTTCCCCTGACTCTGCCCGAGGCTCTGCTGCTCTCCTAACAGCCCAGGAGAGCGTCACTGCCCTTTCCCGAAGGCTCGGCGCCGCCGACTGGCTGTAGTCTGCCAGCTGCTGATCCTAAACTGTTCTGAGAAGCCTTGGGATTTCAGAACCTAGTGGAAGAGGAGGGAGGGTTGAGGAGCGGCTAAGGGAGGAGGCTGGCGCCCCGGGCGCCCGCATCCCACTGCGCCTCCTGCTAAGGCTAGACGCGGCTGACACTTAAACTGCTTCAAGGGACCCTAAGCACTCGGTGCTCTGGACCAGGGACGGCTGGGGGCGCGGCTCCCAGAGCGCAGGGGTGAGGGTGGGGCTGGAGTCTAAAGCAGGTGCGAAGCAGGAGTCGCCAGTGTCTTTCGAGGCTCGAGCGCGCCACCAAGTGACTGAAGGATGTCCCCTCCCCTCCATCTCTGCAAGCTAGACTTGTTACCAGGCAGGGGAGACAGCCTGCTGACCAAAATGAGAGACAGTACTTGGAAGAACTGGAGATGCAGAAAACGCAAGAGCAAGACCTTTGAAATAACTAGCTAGATATAGTTCGGAGGTCTGGAGAAGAGGGAAAAAGCCTGTACCGGAGGTCACAAAACCCTGAAGCTCAGAAAAGGAATGTTGAACCCAGCTCTTTGGGAACATCCACCCCACCCCCAGCCCTTTGTTTTCTCTAAAAACTCACCACGTCATGAAGAAGGGGAAAGTACTGGGCCTTTTAAATTTTCATTTGAGAAACATCCAGGCTTTTAGAAAATAAAATAACTTCTACTTCTTCTGCGGCCTAGATTTTAAGGTATGCACACTCCCTGCCCTCCGCTAAACAAGGTTCTCCCATAGACAAGCTGAAATACCAGCCAATAGCCATGGAGCTTTGCACTTGTCTGTACTGCAGGCCGCCACAGACTGGGCTGGCCTCCGATGGTCCTATCCAGAAGGAGACTCTTTCGATTCTATGCGTGGGCTAGCCTCTGGTTAAGTAGATTGCGATCCTCTTTGAGCTGAAACGCCCTATTTTCCTAAGCCCTGCACAAGGCCCTGAGAATGTCATTTCTGGGAAGCCGACAGACCTGGAACATTACAAAATCATACATACACCCTGGACTTCCGTCACCATGAGGATCTCAATCGCTGTCCCACCAGTGAGGCAGTGTGTGCCCTCTTACCACCTTTTTTACTAAAAAGATGAGTTAGAGACTGAGACCTCTGCTTTCTAGATAGCAAGGGATGTCCGTATTCCTGCCCGCTGACCAAGATACCTACCCACCATGTAACTGACTCTCCACAGTCTTCTGTGTCTGAGCCCTCGACCTCTCTTCTCATTGCACGTACCACCTCCAACTTCCTCTCTGATACACCGGGATCTAACTCACCTCCCAATCAACCTTTGCTTAGATTTGCAACCCAGAAATCTTTCTTGGGACATGGAGACACAGTAATCATCAGAGAATGTGATTCCTCTCTCTCTGGGCTGGGGGAGTGCGGGGGGGGAGGGGGCAGCAGCTGAAAGTCATTCGTTCAGCATTCTCAGAGACCTCCAGCACTTCCCACTACTTACCTCAGTACAACCATACCACCCTTTCATTTCAGATAACTTCACCAATGTCTCCCCTGTTGTGATGGTCTTAACTACATCCCGTGCGACTTTCTTCAATAGTTCCCTCTTTCTCAAATAAATGCACAGAAGGTTTTCAAGACAGCAACATCTCAGACCAGTTCGGGGATGGAGAGAGAAACTGCAAGATGGAGAGTTAGGAGTCTTGCTACTTGTTCTTAAATGAATCCTATCTACAGTTGCTGGTGCTTAGGCCACCATGGGAATGGAGCTCTTAAGTGCTGAATTCAATTGATCCCAGTGCACAGGGGCAGCTTCTTGGCTGACCCTTGGAACCACCATGGTAACCCCAGACAGCAGCTCACTCCTCGGGACTCACAGCAGGCTCATCTTTTGTCCTTCTGCTCCTTCCCTATGTGGTTATCCTTTGCAGTCCCCTTGAGAGTTTCACTTTCAGCAGAACCCACTTCTACTACTGACCCCTAATCTTAGACTACAAAGACTCCATAACTGTGGGAAAGAAATATCTAATGTCTTTAAGTCACTCAGTAATAGGCCAGCTAAGAAAGTGTGTTTTCCCTCTGTGAGCCCCTGGCTCCTGAAGACAAGATTCACTTCCTAACTAGAATAAACACTGAATTTTAAAACCTGAAAAGAAAGAGGATGAAGGGAACAAGCAGTCCAGGGACCTTTGTTTGTCCAGGTCTCTTTGTTTGGATTGCCTTACAACCCACAACATATACCCAAGCCCTCTTAATTTTGAAAATATTAATTACTATTGAGTAATTAATTATTCATGCTCTTTAGTAAGTAATTAATTAATTGTTCTATAGGGGAAGTTGGAGAGTACAGAGTTGGAATTTTTCAAAATTGTTTAAAATTAGGATAAATGTGGCTAAAATGATTTAGCCTCAAATTTTTGCAAAATGCATTCAGTTGACAGGGTTTCTGTTGGTGATGCCAGACAAAGGCAATCTGCATTGTAAGACAGGATAGACCTCACTTTATCTTGTGTCGAGCCCAATAACATAGGCTGCTATAGAAACAGTCTGTCTTGTTTCACCAAGAGCCGATTTCCTAGGAAACATGCAAAACGCAGCATAAATGCATTACCGTTCACCTTTGACACCCAATTCTGAGACCAGAATTATGCCCTCCATGCCCAATGAACTAACTGTACCAGCTAAGCCTGTGAGCCAAAACATCCCCATCTTCCAATGTTTCTTCCTGCTAGATATGGCCATAACAATGCATCATTAGTCCCAACCAGTATGGGAAGAGAGATTGTCTGAGATGTTATGAAGGTCTCTCAGAGGAGGAGGAGGAGCAGTGGGACCATCTTACTTTCCCCTCTAAGGCTGCCATTAAAGGCATGCAATGCCCAGTTTCTGTGGCAAACTAGTGTGGCTACTGGGATTAAAGGTGTGTATCATCACTGCCTGGTCTGTAAGGCTGGCCAGTGCAGCTGTTTCACGTTTCTAATCCTCAGGCAAGCTTTATTTATTAAAATGCAAATGAAATTCCCCTACAAGTAAGTTTGTAGCCTCTACAGGAAGCCAAGAGAAAGCCACTTAAAACAAGGCATGGCTGTGCTTTAGTTGTTACTGTTTCCCTGTCTTTATTAGCTAGTGAATACCTACTGATCCCTACCCAGCCCTTCCTTTTCAGAGGGCAAGGATCTCATTCAACAGTAAATGCTCTACCACAACTGTTATAGAAGCTCAGCAGAGGCTGTTCAAATGCATCTGAAGCTCAGTTCCTGGGGTGCCCAGCTCTGATGTGTACACAAGAGGAGCACAAAAAGAGGGCGACTTCCTGAAGGGATGTCCGTGTGGGCAAACAACAGATCACTCACAAGGCCACTGCTGCAGCCATGCCTGCAGGCCCCATCTCTCTGAGAATTTCTGAGAATCCATAACCTTGGGAACAGAGAAAAGAGAGTTCTGAAGGCAGGGCCTACCTATCGGGTCTGACCTGCAAAGCGAAATCCCTGCAGAACTCGCCCACTGCTGCTTGTCCTCAAAGAACCCTCAGTCATCACTTCTGGAAGAGTGTGGTTCTTCTGTTCACAGCTCACAGGTGAAAACACCACACCTCGCCACACCTTTGTGTGACATTTGCTTTGTTTGTCTTGTGTACGGATGTAAACTGCTCCGAGTATTCACAGGGGATCAGGGCGATTAGGAAGGAAGTCTGTTTTCTATTCCTCCAACTGGCTCTGTCAGCTGGGGGGCAAGGTCCCCCCGTATAATTCAATGTTGTAAATAGGAGACTAACAGGGAGTTCTACTCAGTGCCTTTCAGAACAGACTTGGCCCTACCCCAAGGTGTCACGGTCACACTGCGAATGAAGAAGTGCTTTCTCAAAAATGAATGCAAGATCACCGATAGGATACGTGTGACATTTTCAGAGAAGGAGGTGGAGGCTCAGGCCAAACTCTCACAGCTGGTAAGGGAGTTACTTCTGATACCCACATTTGCTAGAAAATAGAGGAGAGGCTTGAGAGCCGCCAAGTGGATAGCCTGGGTCCTTCTGTGATAAGCTCAATGAGACAGAGTTTGGGCATTAGCGAAACAACAATTGAAAACTAAACTAAAATACGTAAAATTTTAAAAAGCAATAAAAAGTAAAACTTTGGTGCATTAGTGGAAGAGCAAATAAAAAATGAGAAGTAGCTTTGAGGGTAGCAGAAAGAAAATCTCCAGTCTTCACCACCTGGCAGAGTCCCAGCTGCAGAATAGTTCACCAGGACAGGAGTAGGGGCTGGTCTCTTTGGGTCTCATTGGAGCACTGGAAATTTCTAGCCCTAGTGCTCTGCCCCTCAGAGATGCTCACACATGAGGCTCACTGCTTCTGTACTGCCATGCCTCTGCTGAGTCCTTTGTCTTGAAGCTCAACTTCCAAGCACCAAAACAGACATCATCACTGACCAGCACCTTTGGTGCCTTCATCTTGACTCCACCACCTTATTTCTTCATTTCTTTCAGTCAATCACTATTTTCTTTTTTTTGGACAGGATCTCACTATGTAACCAGAAATTGCTATCTAGACCATGCTGGTCCCAAATTCACAAATATCCACCTCTTTTTTCCTCCTGAGTACTGGGATTAAAGATGGCTGCCTGCAGGATATGCTGAGGGGACAGAGGCAGGAGGAGAGACAGGTGTACAACTCATAAGTGCTGAGTTCGGCAAATGTGTATTAAAAGGCAATTTATTTTATTTTTCTTTTAACATTTATTTTATTTTTAAGATTTTTTTCAGGCAGTGGTGGTGTGCCTTTAATCCCAGCACTCAGGAGGCAGAGGCAGGTGGATCTCTGAGTATGAAGCCATGGTCTAGAGTGAGTTCCAGGACAGTGAGAACTACTCAGAGAAACCCATCTCATGCAACAAAAATCAAAAAAAAAAAATCAAACAAACAAAAACAAAAAAGAACATTTATTTATTTTCATTTTATGGTTACTGGTGTTTTCCTTCGTATATGTATGTTCATCTTGGGTGTGCCTGGTACCTGTGGAAACCAGAAAAGAGCCTCAGATTCCCTGAAACTGAAGTTACAGATAAGCCTCCATGTGGCTGCTGTAAACCAACCTGGGCTCTCTGCAAGAATGTTCTTAAATGCTGAGCCATCTCTTTGGCCCACCTCCCCAACCTGATTTATTTTTGTTTTGTTTTGCTTTGTTTTGTTGTTGTTCCATGGACAACTAGGTTATGATAGCTGCTTTTTCTTTTTTTGGTCAAAGACTCTTTTCTGAGCCTTTGGGATGCTTGAGAAAGTCCTGTGAGTTCTGTTTCCAACTATCTGTGCCATGTGTCTACCCTCTAGAGCCATAAGCAAGATTCTAGATTCTAGGCCTAATACTGCCGTCTAAATACTGTGAGTTATCATTGTTAAACAGAAAGGTGAGAGAGAGGACATTATAGTCTTTAGAGAATTATTAGGACAGCTAAAAATTCAGTACTCTGGAAATTTTACTGTAATTTCTTTGGGACTAGAGACAACACACATCTGGGAATGTGAAGAACTGTAAATCTGGAGACACTAGACTTACTGAAGATGGCCAAATGAGTGAGCAAAAACCCTCAAACACTCTCAGCAATAGATGAAGAATGATACTGGAAATGACAGCAATAGAGAGTAAAGGCTCTAGGCACCCAGAGATCACAACAATGGGAGAGCAGAAAGGGACTAGAGGGCCAGAGAAGGAATCTCCTCTTTACTAGATCTCCTAAGTCCCAGAGGGCTGGGCCAGCAGCACAGGACAGTCAGTCGCTCCATCTGCATCTCAGAATTACTGAAGAGGCATCTGCCTTTTAGCATGGTTTTCGGGTGATTTGTGAGCACAGCGGAGTGTGAGAGGCACAGACACAAATCAGAATCAAATAGAAGCCAATGGTGAACTAGAGGTTTAAAACCTTTTACAGTCTAAGGTGTTCCTCTTTTGGAGGGAATCTTTTCTTAGAGTGCTCAAGCCTCCATCACATCAAAGAGTATATGAGGTCTAAGAATATCCATTGGATTTCTTCTTGTCCCTAATAGACCACAGCCTTGCAAACTAGAAATGAACCTTTGGGTAAGTAGTAATATGTCAGGGAAATAATTCCGAAGCAGTTTTGAGATTTGTTTCTATCGTTTTCTTTTAAGCGTTCTTGTTTAGAATGTACTTAGAGTCTTGCCTTCATAGGCCTCCACTCCTTCTGTGTACCTTCATTTCTGTTAGTTTCTGGACTGATCCTTGCTTTGGATAAATGACATCTGATATCCCAGTAAAGAGCAGACCATTTTATAAGCTGCTGGGATGAAGCATAGTTTTAATGTTTTATTGTTGTTGTTGTTTGTTTGTTTCCAACATAGGATCTTTCCAGAAAAACATCTGAGTTAAGTGAAGCACACACACAGGGAAAAGGTCCAAGGCAGAACTTTCCTCTTCAGTAAACACACACACACACACACACACTACACAAACACACATACCACATACACACACACTGCAAATAACACACAAACATATGCACCACACAAACACACACACCGCATATACACACTACAATACCACACAAATACATACACCACATACACACACATTGCACATACACACCACACAAACACACACACACTGCACATACCCCCCACACACACACATTTCTCTAACTGGCAAGTCTGTGAAAAATGTTCGCCTGAGCTGGAAATAAGAGAACCGAGAGAAAAAATAAATAAAAAAGAAAATCAGGAAAGGAAAAATGAGAGACCAACAGGCCAGGAATGGTATTAACGAAAAGCAAAATAAACAGAAATAAAGACTGACTGAGAAAGCATTCTGTGAGCTGCGGGTCTCAGAAATGGCACTGGGGTAATAGCACAACAGAAAGAATGAGTCACTGTTTACCAGGCACAGAAAGGGTGCTGTCAGCTCAACACACGTGTGACAACTAGCAGTGGAATGTCCCAAGCCTAAGAGCACTGTGCAGCTGGCATCAGAAAACAGGTGATCAACGTGATTTTTGTCTCTTCTACGATGGAGAAGGGGGAGGGGTGTGCATGAAGTCTCCATGTGATTTCACATGTGCAGTCACAAATGTTTAACAAAGCAAGGGAGGGAGTAGGCAGCAGAGCTATGAGAGTGAGAAGAGAAATGACTCAGACGTTGGCTAAGAAATATAAACAATGCAGCCAGGGAGAGCTGGGGAGAGAGAGCTCTTGCTATGGTAACAGGCTTAAAAACTAAATGCGACTCTGCGGTGGAAATGTAATATTTTACTCTGAAAAGATAAACACATCAACCTAACAGAGGAGAGGGGAGAGAGAACAATGCAGAAGGGGGGGGGACTGATCAATAATACTAAGGATGTTTGAAAATGCCATAAGGAAACCTGGATTCTACAAGATTATGTAAAATACACATATAATATGTGCGTATGTATACAGATATAGTTTAAATGGAGCTACCCCACATGAAGGACAATGCTCTCTCAAGAGCCATAGACTATATGAGAGAAATCCCAGTTACTAAGAATTGATACTTCCCTTTGAGTTGTTAGTCAGGTGGCCCAAGTGACCCCCTCCCAACAATATAGACTATTGTTCTTGGTTGCCACCCAGAGCTTGAAGGTAGGACCCTGTTGCTGAAGACACCATACACGTCCATCATAGAGCTGGTGAGAGCGTGAGACCATGCTGGTGCTGACCTGGAAGCTTCCTTCCTGAGCACCAGCTCTCCTAGCATCAGGAGGTGTTATGCAAGCTGCCAAGGAAGAAGTTATCAACAGTCCTTCCAAGTTATAAACTGAACACAACAATGACCAGTGTGGCAAGATAACCCCAAGGTCCAATGGCAGCACTGATATGTGGGAAATAAACAACAAAAATATCTATTGTACTTAAGGACAAATTAATAGAAAAGAACTCATTCCTGTACTGTAAACCTAGCCAAGAACTCATGGCTGGAAAGGTCATAAACCAGGGAAGAAAAGCTATTCCTGCCATTTTCTTACGTTAATATTGTATCCAACTGCTCTAAATATTGTCCTCAAGCACGAAGTACAGCTATCACCTCTTATCAAAAAAGTTTTTGTTTACCATCAAATCAAGGCCATTACAGACACTCACAACTGGATAAAATGCAGAGACTAAGTAACTGTGGAGGGCTGAGCCCCCACAGGATCATCTACAACTCCTGCACTTAGGGTTCAGGGACCACCTGAAGAGGGGGAAGACAGATTGTAAGAGCCAGAGGACCAGGATGACTGCTGGCCCTGGTGGAAATGACAGGGGAGCTGTCAGCCATGATTTCTCAATGATACTAATTAAGCTTTGTAAGAAGTATATGAGCATATATGTATAGATAATAATTATTATTATCCCTATAATAATTGCAGAAGAGGTCATATATTCAAGAGAGAGTAATGGGGGCTTGGGAAGAGTTGCAGGAGGAAGAACTCAAATTTTAAATACAGTGTACTTATGAATTCTCAACATTGGAAAAATTTTAAAGGCTAAACAGAAATTGCCTTTTTAAAAATAAACTTCTGTGTTTTTCCCTAACATCCAAAAGCCTGGAAATGAGTTCTAGACACAAGGAGGCAGGCTCTTTGAGACACGTTGCTATTAGCCCTTTATTTCACACAGAATGTCAAACTCTGACCATTGATGGCTTAATAGAGCTCTCATGTACCAGTGTAGTTGCTGAAAAATCAATACTAATTTCTGTAGAAACTCAACTTAATCTCAGTGGCTGGGAAAATAAGACGCAAACTAGCCTGTTCACACGACTCAAGAGCTGAGCTCCCAAGTACCTCTGGTATTTAAGACTCCACTTAGCAGAACTGGACTGCTCAGGATCTCCTACCACAACAAAAGAAAAGAAAGCACGTGTATTATACAAGGGGATTTATTGGGCTGGCTTACCCAGCATGGGTGAATGGGTGCAGTGGTGGCAGACACCACGGCTCAGCAAAGAAAATAGTTCTCTACCCAGGCCTGATGTCTACCTAGACTTCTCTTCATCGGGACCTACAGGCCAAGGGAAGTTGCTGCTTGCACTGAGGATAGATCCTTCCTCATCAATCACTGTCCTACCTGTCCATCCTTTCTGGAAACATGCCCACAGACCGAAAGGGTGTGTTTCTTCAGTCTCAGATATCTGTGAATGTGTTAATGTTGACCACCAGAATCGACCATCACACACGGCTTCTCATCAGTCCCCTTGTAAAGGGCCCTATTCTGATATCCCTGCATAGCACAGCATGCATGTCCGATGGGCTTCTCAAAGTTAACCCATCCAACTCTGAGTTCCCTCTCGTCTCTTTAATCTGTTACTCCATGACCTGAGCCGCTGCAGCATGTCACAGTCATTTTTAGCACCGTCTCTCATGCTCCACATTCACTTTAAACCACTCAACTCAGCCTTACCCTCGGGTCTTGGTCTTTTCTCTTGTCACCTTCTGCTTCTGCTTTGAATGCTAATTTGCCTCAGATGCTTCCCTTAGGTTTTGAGGGTTAAACTTGAACATTGCAATAAGATTTTTTAATGATCTTGAACCTCTCTCAGTGCATATTAGAAGAGAAGGAGAGGAGTGTTTTCAAAATACACAGGCTGTCTGGCATTCTATATACTGAAGCCGTGCAATCTGGAATGAGAAACCTCCTTGCCAGAAAAGAAGTGGTGGTAGTTTGGGCATGAAACACTGACTGAAATTCCGGGACTGCAAGTAGCATGGGTCATCACTTGTATATTCCATTGGCACAACCTAGTCAGCTTCATCAAGCTGAAAAGAGCTGAGATGTATGGTCCTGTTCATGCCAGTCAAAAAAAAAAAAAAATAGGAGAGTTAGTCATGGATGAATCTTAGACCATTACCTACTACTGCAAGCTGTTTCCTTGGATACTCTCACCATGTGGGCAATTGAAATCCCCATTGCACTATTTTGTTGCTCTGGGGTTAATATTAGACTGATACTTTTCTCTTCACTTATTCAATGTTTCTAAGAGACAGAATTCCATCACATGAGCCAGACTGGTCCAAATTCCTCAGTTCAAGCGATTCTCTTGCTTTGACCTCCCGAGCATCTGAGACTTGAGGCATGTGCCATTGTTCCTGACTGACAGATAGTTTTGGAGTGTTTCTTCCTATGAGGCAGATATTGAGTAAGGTTGAGGATGTTGTAGCCTTTCACACACTTAGCTGTGATTTTGCATATAGTCAATGACAGTCTGGAAATATTAAGTAGGAAATTCTAGAAAGAAACAATTTGTAAGTCTTCAACTGTGATGGAAACAGTGGATACATGGTCACTCTTTCATTTGGCTCACTCTTGCTGTATATGATATGTACTCACAAATACCAACTGTTGTGGTAACAAAGCAATCCCTGATCCAAGTAAGCCTTTACCTAATGACACATCCAAAGGTCAAGAATAGTGATGACATTTCATGATGACTATTTCATGATGACAGCTATAACTATTCTATTTGATTATTAGTTATTTTCTTTTAATCTCTTACTGTGCCTAACTTCTAAGTCAAACTTTATCATAGGTACATGTAGGAAAGATGGAGTCCACATAGAGTTCAGACAACCACTAGCAGTCTAGAAACATCCAGCACATACAGTATGTGTTATGTAAAGAGTTGTTTCACAGATCAGGGAAGGATACTGTAAGATACCAGGAGTAGCAATCTGTTGCTTGCATAGCACCCCATAGTGCGGTGGGAGAGGTATGGTGCAATGGTGACACCCACACACTCAATGGTATGCTACATCAGCTGATGATGCAGTGTACACTGGGCAGTGCTCATTCCCTAAGACTGTGCTGTCCTGGAGGAGTGCTGCTCGCTGAATGTTCCCTGGAAGTTCCTGCTGCTCTCTCAGAAGCTTGTCTATCCATAGTAGGTGTAGATAGCTGTAAGACTCCAAGGCATTTTTAATTCACAAGTAGCAACATGTAAACATTCATTTGATTATTTAACAATATTAATTAGGCACAGATATTTCTCTTTTTTGGACCTCATAGGAAGGAACACAATGAAATTTTTCAGAACATTTGGAAGGAAAAGTGGAACATGCTTAATTTTCTAATGTAGTGTTTAGTGATAGAAAATGCAAACTAAAATATGATTTTGAATATCATACACAAGGTACAAAATACACAGATGTTCACAACAAAACACAGTATACTCCCATATATGCTAAACAAAATAAAACAGCTGCTTATGGAAAAGGAAGGAAAAGGCTGGTGATTAGAATACAAGGAGGGAAAATAACAAGAGTATCTTTGCATGGAGCAACTAAAGAAGATTATACATTCAACGAGCACAAAATTCTAAAAATTCTTTCCTTTGTGGAAGATCACTTAAAACTTTTGTTAAATGGACTAATGAGAAGACATCAACATACAATCAGACTTTAAAGCAAGAAGCCAGGCTAATAAGGCTTCCTTCTATGCTCTACACAGCTTCAATTGGGGTCAGGGATCTAGCATCATCCTTACCTGACATGATTTAAAAAAAAAAAAAACGTGCATAGTCACTTTTCTTAAGTAAAATACAAGCCACACACACCATCTTGTGTAATTTAGATTACTCTGTTATTTATATACCCCAGTACCCAGTACAGTGTATGTGTTGTGTAAGGAGTTGTACTATATATTATTTAGAAAATAAAGACAAGAACCATTAGTTCACTCCAACCCAACTTTTTCCAAGTATTGTTCACTGGATGCTGAGCAAATCTACTGATGCAGATCCCATGGCGCAAAGGGCTGATTACTGTGCTCTCATCCGGGCCATCATAATCTCTTCTCTATCAAACTGACAAACAAACCAATTCCAGTACTGTGATATCAAAGGAGTGAAAGTAGAAAGGACACTTTCAAATTACACAGAGAAATATAAAATGCTGCATCTTCAAAGTCACCAAAATATCACAGCCTGAAAACCAAGACTTATGAATCACCATAATAAAATAATTTATACACAATTATATTTATTCTACATTGTATTTAAGACAATATTACTTGAAATAGAAAGTTGAAAGAAGCACAGGACACACCTGCCAGAAGACCAAGCAGGCTGCCTGAGGGACTTCTGCACTTACTTGGTTATCCCACACCCAGTTTTCCTGGTTACCCCTAGTGCTAAAACAGAACACCAGCTGCAGCTTACCCTCTCTTCCCTGACCACGTCTCCTGTGGATCCCTAGCACTATCCCTCCCTAGTCTTCCCTTCCCTCAACTTCTTACACCAACAATATTCCCCACCAACACACCAACTGAGAAATCCAGTAAAATAGGCAACAATCAGCAAACACACTCTCTGAAAATCCATAAATGAAATATAAATGAAGAAAATGAACATAAACAAAACACCTACCCAATAAAGACAAAGCCAGCCATCAGAACCAAAACTTACAATCACCCCAAATTTAGATGTCTACATACTAGTGTAAAAACACAATCAATAACATCCAGAGCAATATGTTACCACTAGAGACGAGCCATCTTCCTAAAGCAAGCCCTGAATATCCAAACATACCTGAATTACAAGAAAAAGATTTTAGAACCAGCTATATGAAGATGATAGAGGTCCTTAACGGGGAAATGAAGAAATCTCTTAAAGAAAGCAAGGAAACCACAAACAGTTGAAGGAAACAAATAAAACTGTTCGATATTGAAAATGGAAATAGAAACAAAATTGAGGGAATCCTAGAAATGAAAAATTAGGAAAGCAAACAAGAACTCCAGAAGCAAACTTACAAATAGAATGCAAGAGATAGAAGAGAAAATCATAGGCACTAAAGAAACAGTAAAAGATGGACACATCAATCAAAAGAAAAGGTCAAATATAAAACTTTTCTGACACAAAACATACAGGAAATCTGAGACACCATAAAAAGACCAAACCTATAAATAATAAGAATAAAGGAAGAAGAAGAATACCAATTCAAAGGCCCAGAACATATTTTCAACAAAATCATGGAAGAAGTTTTCCTAAAGAAGGAGATGTCTATCAAGATACAATAAGCGTACAAAAAGTCAAATAAGTGGGACCAGAAAAGAAAATCCCCTCATTCATATAATAATCAAAGCATTAAACATATGAAGAAAGAATGTAAAGAGTTGCAAAGGAAAAAGATCAAGTAGCATATAAAAATTAATCAGAGTTATACATAACTTCACAATGGAAATATTAAAAGCCAGACAGGCTTGGACAGTTATGCTGCAAACTCTAAGACACCACAGATGTCAGCTCAGACTGTTATACTCAGAAGAATTTTCAATTGCCATAAATGCATAAAATAAAACACATCATGATAAAGTCAAATTTAAACAATATTTACAAATACAGCTCTACAGAAGGTGCTAGAATGAAAAATCCAATACAAGGAGGCTAAATAAAACATTAAAAACACAGGAAATAAATAGTATCTCATAAGCAAACCCAAAGAAGACACATACACACACTCACATACACACCACCACCACAACCAAGAGCAACAACAAAATAACAAGAATTAGCAACCTTTGGTCACTGATATCACTCATTATCGGTGGACTCAATTCCTCCAATAAAAGACTACATCTACAGAACAGATACAAAAATGGGGACCATTCATCTGCTGCATACAATGAACACACCTCAACATCAAGTATATATAAAACCTCAGCAAAGGGTTGAAAAACATAGTCCACACAAATGGACCTGAAGTAAAATTTGTGATCAGCTACAATAGAAACAACAGCAAGCTTAGAAATTTCTGAAAACTGATCAACTCTCTATTGAATGAAAAATGACAAGACAGAAATAAAGAGAGAAACTAAAGTCCTTCTAGAATTCAATGAAAATGAGGACACAACACATCAAACTTATGGACCCAGTGAAAGTGGTGCTAAGTGGAAAGTTCACACCATTAACTGTTTACACAAAACAACTGGAGAGATATCATACTAGCAACAATAGATAACAGCACACCTGAAATCTCTGGAACAAAAAGAAGTACATCCAAGGGGAATAGACAGTAAGTGATAAACAAAATGAGGTATGAAATCAACAAAATAAAAGAGTCAATGAAATGAAAAGTTGGTTAATTTAGAAAATCAACAAAATAGACAAGCCCTTATCTCAACCAACTGAAAGACAGATAGTGAATGCCCAAATTAATGAAATCAGAAAAAAGTTTGCATAATAACAGACATGAAGGAAATCCAGAAAATCATGAGGACATACTTTAAAAATCTGTACCACACAAATTAGAAAATCCAAAAGAAATGTAAA
This sequence comes from Chionomys nivalis, assembly GCF_950005125.1. Classification (NCBI taxonomy): domain Eukaryota; kingdom Metazoa; phylum Chordata; class Mammalia; order Rodentia; family Cricetidae; genus Chionomys; species Chionomys nivalis. Next base: position 15,151,384 of record NC_080091.1, on the reverse strand, counting down.
ATTTTCTCAATAAGTACCACTTAACGAAAGTTAAATCAAGATCATATAAACAATTTAAATAGACCTATATCATCTAGCAAAATAGAAGTAGTCTTAAAAGTCTCATAAGCAAAAGAAAAAAAAATCCAGGGCCAGATGGTTTTAGTGCAGAATTCTATAAGATTTTCAAAGAAGAGATAATGTTGATACTTCTCAAATTATTCTACAAAATAGAAACAGAAGGAACAAATTCTATGAAGCCACAGTTATCCTAATAATCAAACCACATAAAGACACAGCAGAGAAAGAGAATTACAGACCAATTTCCCTTATGAACTTTGATGTAAAAATATTCAATCAAGTACTTGTAAACTGAATCCAAAAACACATTTTAAAATAGATCATACTCTATGATCAAGTAGGCTTTATCCAAGAAATGTAGGGATGATTCAGCATACGGATTTCAATATATGTAACCCACCATATAAATAAACTTTTTAAAATAATGATCATTTCTTTATCATCCAAAAAGCCTTTGACAAAATCCAACACCCTTTCATGACAAAAAGTTTTAGAGTGATTAGGGATACAGAACCTAATTAAGGCAATTTACATAAAATTAAGTGAAGAGAAACTTAAAACAATGCACTAAAATCAAGAACATGAAAAAGGATTGCCCACTTTCCACATATATTTAATATTGTACTTGAAGTTTTTTTAACAATTCTTTTTTTAATATTTATTTATGCATACAATATTCTATCTGTGTGTATGTCTGCAGGCCAGAAGAGGGCACCAGACCTCATTACAGATTGTTGTGAACCACCATGTGGTTGCTGGGAATTGAACTCAAGACCTTTGGAAGAGCAGGCAATGCTCTTAACCCCTGAGCCATCTCTCCAGCCCCTGTACTTAAAGTTTTAACTAAAGCCATAGACAGCTGAAGGAGATCAAGGGGATACAAATTAAAAAAGGAAGAAGTCAACATATTGCTGTTTGCACATAGTATGACAGTAAAAATAAATGACCCTAAAAATTCTACCAGGAAGTTCCTACAATTGATAAACACTTGCCACAAAGTGTCTGGATGCAAAATTAACTCAAAAAATAAAAAACAGTAGCCCTCATATATACAAATGACAGACAGATTGAGAACAAAATTAGAGAAACACCATCATTCACAGTATCCTAAGATAATATAAAATATCTTGGTATATCTCTAACTAAGCAAGAGAAAGACTTATACAACAAAAACTTCAAGGATTGGAAGAAAGAAATCAAAGAAATTGTGATGGAGGAAGGTCATTGGTTAATTAATAAAGAAACTGCTTGGCCTGATAGGCTAGAACATAGGTGGGTGGAGTAAACAGAATAGAATGCTGGGAGAAAGAAGCCAAGTCAGGTAGTTGCCATGATTCTCCCACCAGACACAGACGCAGGTTAAGATCCTACCTGGTAAGCCACCAGCTCATGGTACTACACAGATTATTAGAAATGGGTTAATCAAAGATGTGAGAATTAGCCAATAAGAGGCTAGAACTAATGGGCCAAGCAGTGTTTAAAAGAATACAGTTTCTGTATAATTATTTCGGGTATAAAGCTAGCAGTGAGGGTGGCTGGGTGCCAGGAACATAGCCTACCGCTCCCTTCTACAAAATTGAAGAAGATATGAGAAGATGGAAAGATCTCCCATGCTCATGGATTGGTAGAATTGGCACAGTAAAATTGGCCATCCTAACCAAACAATCTACAGATTCAATACAATCCCCATCAAAATTCCAACACAATCCTTCACAGAACATGAAAGAACAATTTTCACCTTCATATGGAAAAACAAAATAGCTAAAACAATCCTGTACAATAAAAGGACTGCTGGAGGTGTCACCATCCCTGATTTGAAGTTGTACTACAGAGCTATAGCAATAAAAGCCACATGGTATTACAGAATTACTAATTAATTTAGAATTTTTGATGATGAATAATCTTCTGTTAATATTTTTGCCCTCCCTTTTCTTCTGTGTACACATGTGCATGTGCACATGCCACATGCCAGAAGAATGAGTTGGACCCTGCGAGTGACCCAACATGGGCTCTAGGAACCAAACTTGGGTCCTTTGGAAAAGTAGCAAGAACTCTTAACCAATGGGTCATTTCTACAGCCTGTAAATAATCTTTAATACAAATACATCCCCCCAAAAAACAAACAGGTTGATCAATGAAATCAAATTGAAGATAAAGACATAAATCTACATACCTATGGATGCCTGATTTTTTTATAAAGAAATCATAAATACAAGCTAAAAAACGTATCTTCAACAAATGGTGCTCAACTAACTAGAAGTTTTCATGTAGAAAATTCCAAATACATCCATATTTATTTATCATACCCTGTACAAAACTCAAGTCCAAGTGGATTAAAGACTTCAGCGTACAACCAGACACACACAAATCAGAAAAGAAGAAGTCAAACTCTCACTGTTTGCTGATGATAACATAGTTTACATACGTGATCCCAAAAATTCTACAAAGGAACTTCTACAACTCATAAACACTTTCAGTAATGTAGCAGGATACAAGATTAACGCAAAAAATCAGTAGCCCTCCTGTACACAGATGATAAAATTGCTGGGGGAAGAAATCAGAGAATCAACACCCTTCATAATAGCCACAAATAACATAAAATATCTCGGAGTAACTCTAACCAAACAAGTGGAAGACTTGTATGACAAGAACTTTAAATCTTTGAAAAAAGAAATTGAAGAAGACACCAGAAAGTGGAAAGATTTCCCATGCTCTTGGGTAGTCAGAATTAACATAGTGAAAATGGCAATCTTACCAAAAGAAATCTACAGATTCAATGCAATGCCCTTCATATATCCCAGCATAATTCTTCACAGACCTCAAAAGAATGGTACTCAAGTTCATATTGGAAAAGCAAAAGACCCAGAATAGCCAAAACAATCCTGTACAATAAAAAACTTCTGGAGGCATCACAATCCCTAACTTCAAACTCTACTACAGAGCTACAGTACTGAAAACAGTCTGGTACTGGCATAAGAACGGACAGATGGACCAATGGAACTGAATAGAAGATCCAGGTATTAATCCATACACCTTCGAACACCTGACTTTTGACAAAGAAGCAAAAAAATGTAAAATGGTAAAAAGAAAGCATATTTAACAAGTGGTGCTGGCATAACTGGATATCAACATGTAGAAGAAAGAAAATAGACCCTTATCTATCACCTTGCACAAAATTCAAGTCCAAATGGATCAATGACCTCAACATAAAGCCAGCCACACTGAACCTTATAGAAGAGAAAGTGGGAAGTACACTTGAATGCATTGTCACAGGAGACCACTTCCTAAATATAACCCCAGCAGCACAGACACTGAAAGAAACAATTAATAAATGGAACCTCCTGAAACTGAAAAGCTTTTGTAAAGCAAAAGACACAGTCAACAAGACAAAATGACAACCTACAGAATGGGAAAAGATCTTCACTAACCCCACATCAGACAGAGGTCTGATCTCCAAAATATACAAAGAACTCAAGAAATTGGTCATCAAAACAACAAATAATCCAATAAAAAATGTAGAACAGACCTAAACAGAGAATTCTCAACAGAGGAATCTAAAATGGCTGAAAGACACTTAAGGAGATGTTCAACATCTTTAGCCATCAGAGAAATGCAAACCAAAACAACTCTGAGATTCCATCTTACACCTGTAAGAATGGCCAAGATAAAAAGCACTGATGACAACTTATGCTGGAGAGGTTTTGGGGAAAAGGGAACAATCCTGCATTGCTGGTGGGAATGCAAGCTTGTACTGCCCCTTTGGATGTCAGTGTGGTGATTTCTCAGAAAAATAGGAGACAACCTTCCTCAAGACCCAGGAATACCACTTGTGGGTATGTATCCAAAGGATGCTCAATCTTGCCAAAAGGACATGTGCTCAACTATGTTCATAGCAGCATTATTTGTAATAGCCAGAACCTGGAAACAACCTAAATGCCCCTCGATGGAAGAATGGATAATGAAAATGTACATTTACATAATGGAGTATTACACAGCAGAAAAAATAACAACATCTTGAATTTTACAGGAAAATGGATGGAGCTTGAAAACATTATTTTGAGTGAGGTACCCCAGATACAGAAAGACAATTATCACATGTACTCACCCATAGGTGGTTTTTTAAACATAAAGCAAAGAAAAACAGCCTACAAACCACAATCTCAGAGAATTTAGACAACAATGAGGACACTAAGAGAGACTTATATAGATCTAATCTACATGGGAAGTACAAAAAGACAAGATCTACTGAGTAAATTTGGAGCATGGGGACCTTGGAGGAGGGTTGAAGGGGGAGGGATAGAAACAGGCAGGGGAGCAGAGCAAAATGTAGAGCTCAATAAAAATCAATTAAAAAAGGAAAAACCAGACACACTGAACCTAATAGAAGAGAAAGTAGGGAATAGCCTTGAATTCACTGGCACAGTAGACAACTTTTCAAACAAAAACCAAGATCTACCTCAAGACCCAGCTATACCATTCTTGGGTATATACCCAAAGGATGTTCCTTCCTACCACTAGGACACTTCCTCAACTATGTTCATTCATAATAGGCAGAAACTGGAAACAACCTAGTTGTCTCTCAACTGAAGAACTGAAAAAGAAAACTTGGTATGATTACACAATGGACTATTATTCACTATTTAAAAAATGACATCATGAAATTTGTAGGCAAATGGATAAAACTAGAACAAATCACCCAGAGTAAGATAACCCAGACTCAGAAAAACAAATACATTATGTATTCACTTATAAGTGAATATTAGCTGTTAAGTATAAGTGGATATTAGCTGTTAAGTAAGTTATAACCAAGCTAAAATCCACAGAACCAGAGAGATTAGGTAAAGAAGAGGGCTCTAGAGTGTGTGTGTGTGTGTGTGTGTGTGTGTGTGTGTGTGTGTGTGTGTAAAGGGGGATGCATAGATGTCCCTGGAGGGGAATAGAATAAATTTTGCGTGTGGACTGGAGATGGGTGGGAACAGAAATAGGAGGGAACACATTGTGAGGCAGGGCAGGGATGAAGGAAGAAAATGCAGGAAGAGCTAGCTGGTATGGGGGTCTTTGAGGAGGTTGTTGCGAAAACCTAGTGCAGTGGACACTTCCTGGATAGATGACCATGATGCTAGTGAGGACACTTAGTAACATCAGATACAGAATCTGAACTGGCCGTCTTCTGTAGCCAGGCAGGGCTTCCAATGGAGGGACTGGGATATATTCAGTTGAGCTGTTGGCTGAGGGGATCCTGTGGGGATTTCTAAAGGACCCAGGCTGATGCTAGGACAGAAGAACACTCTCTGAAATTGGCAACGGGGCCCCATTGCCAAGGATAGCAACAATGCAACTCATTTAATGTTAATTTGAGATCGAGTTGCTGCCTGCATGGAGCCTTTACACCTATTTCTAAATTTTTTCGCTGAAAAGGTACTCTGCAGGCCCAGAAAGAGAAGAGGGACACTAACACAATCACAAAACACTCAGCCTACAGTCTGTCTTGCCTGCAAGATGTGCTGGAGCAATGGTGACACAGAACTTGTGGAATAACCAATTAATGTTTGGTTTAACTTGAAGCCTGGGCCATAAGAGGGAGCCTCTGCCTAACACTCCTCAGGTGCTCAAGAACTTGAGACTGGATAGCCCAGAGACCTAGAGTAGAACCACACACAAAATAAAAGAAAGAAAAGAAAAGAAAAAATCAATGAAATATTTCCTAATGATATTTTGCTTTACTCATAAACTGACACCTGATCCAGTTATCATAGAGGCTTTCTCTGGCAGCAGATCAGAGCAGGTAAGGAGACCCACAATCAGACATGTAAAAAGAGAGTCTAAATTAGAGGACTCCATTGGGTCCCTCCCCTCAGAGCTCCTGTAGTTCCAGAGAAGAGAAGGAGGAAATTCTGTAGAAGTCAAAAGGGATAGAGGATACCAAGAGAACATGACTCATTAAATCAACTAAGCAGGGCTCCCATGGGCTCACAGAGACTGAAGAGACAAACTCGGGACTGCATGCATCTGTACTAGGTCCTGTGCATTTATGTTATGACTGTAAACTTAGTGTTTTTGTGGTGTTCCTAACTGTGGGGAAGGAGTGTGTGTCTCTGACTCTTTTGCCTGCTCTTAGGACTCTTTTCCTTCTATTGGGTTGCCTTGTCCAGCCTAGATATAAGAGTTTTTTCTTTGCCTTATTATATCTTGTTTTGTCCTGTTTGGTGGCAGTCTCTTGGAGACCTGCTCTTTTCTGAAGAGGAAATGGAAGGAAAGTGTATCTGGTGGAGAGGAAGGGTGGGGCAGGGATCTTAAGGGGGTAGAGTGGGGGAAACTATGGTCAGTATGTATTATATGAAAAAAGAATCTATTTCCAAAAAAATAAAAATAAAAGAGAATTGAAAATAACTGTTTAACAAGGGGGGACTAATATATTTTGCTACATGATAGAGTTATATGTGTATAATGATAAATAAAGTGCTTTTGATATATTTTAACCAACTATGTATTCTAAAATATGCTTTATAATCTCAGCTTTGCAAACAGGAGATAAATACATTAAAAGAATATTAATTCAGTTAATGTATTAATTCAGATAAAATTTATGAGTATTCTAGACTATAGCTGATCCAATACTTTATTGTTATAATAAAACATTAATGACTAATCCACATCCTAATTATACCTATTAAACTGAATTATGACTGAAAGCCATGAAAAGATTATATCCATGCTGTATTCTTAAAATGCTATGCTCTCCTATTAACAGAAGTCTTTTGAAATTGTACATTCAACCATTCTTCTGTCACACTTTATGGTGTTACCTTGAGACCCACTTTACTGTGTCATCATTAAGCCATGTTTAATAATCAAAGAGAATTTATTCTGCATAAAATGTAGATAAACAAGTGAACCTCATAATTTTCTAGATCTTAACTAAAGAGTGAATTAAACATCTTGAGAATATCTTGCTTCTTATTAAAATCAAACAGTTCATTTTGCTGTTTTGAGGGCTCTAGCATTCATTCATGTCAGCATGAAAGAGAAATGACAAGCACATCATGTTCCATTTAAAGCTGAGCATTCCCTCAAAACTTGGGTTAGCTTTTACCTCAAAAATAAAGATGAAAATTATTTATTTATTATCTTTCTCTGAATTAAAAATTCCTTGAGGGTTGGATAGATATGTAAATACAAGATGAGGTCAAAACTTTTGCAGTGATCCAGTTTCTATTTTTCCTTTGTATGACAGTTATTCTAGGATATAAGCACATTAATAAATAGATCGTCTCAAGAAAAAAAAATAAAACCCTAACACAAACACACACAGACACATAGACACACACACACACACACACACACATGTACAAGCTCATAGAATTTATATATTTGTTTGACACTTCCTTTGTACCCAACAGAACTAATTAAATTGTTAACTAGAGTCTACTAAATAAAATGTCTTCCACTCTCTAGAGACTGACTACATCCACAATCTTTGGGTTACAAATACATGACACCTGTGCTGCCATTTTCCATTTCTAAATACTGGCAGACATTATTAATTGATCACAAGACTCTTTCCTCCTGAGTCTAGACCAGACCTCATGTCACAATCCTTCTCACCACACCATGCAGTCACTAGCAATTGATACAAGATGACATTCAGAGTCTATTCCCTACTCCTATGTTAAACTGAAAGCTTAAGAAATGATTGAATACTATTTTTAATAGCCCATAACCATAACCTTTCTCACAATAGAACCCTAGTATCTACTTAGTGCATTAAAGAAACTGCATTGTGAACATAAAAATCATGAATATAGATGAATTTGACTTTATTTTTTAAAAAGCATAGAAACAGAAGCATTATATACATTTTTAACTAACTGAATGCTCATCAAGCATGAATAATGCAGTTAAATGATTAAATTAATAATTCATAAAAAATACAAGTCACAACAATGTGTGGCATATTATGCATTAAGTTCAAAGCTAGATGACTCAAGGACACAAAGAAACAGGACACCCAGTCTCTTATCCCAAATGTCTAGTTGAGACATTTCTTTTTGGGACACAATCTGAGAGAAAAGTGTTACCCCCATTAAGGTAGTTTTGGTGACAGGAGATTCAGATGTTTGGGGGACAGAGGAGAATATTTGTCTTTGAGGCTCAAAGGAAATTTTCCTAAGTAGGTAAATTAGTAGGCAAATTTAGTAGAAATTTAGTAGGTAAACAAATTCTTCTAACTATTACTCCTCTGCTTGGGCTTGTCTACCAGATTATCAGGAATGTTATCCTCATTTATTTTTCCATTTGAAGTTGAGTTTTACTCTTTCCAGGTCTGTGATACAATAAAGGAATTTCTGGAGATATCACCATCTTTGACTTCAAGTTCTACTACAGAGCTACAGTAATGAAAGAAACTTGATATTAGCACATAAACAGACAGGTTGACCAATAGAATTGAATTGAATATTAATCCATTTATTTATGAACACCTGATTTTTGACAAAGAAGCTAAAATTATACAATGGTAAAAAGAAAGCATCTCCAACAAATGGTACTGGTATAACTGAATATCAACATATAAAAAAATCTAAATAGATCCATATCTATCCCCATCTACAAAACTCAAATCTGATGGATCAAAGGCTTCATCATAAATCCAGCCTCATAGGAGAGAGAGAAAGTGGGAAGTAACCTTCAATGCATTGGCACAGGTGACCACTTCCTAAATATAACCCCAGCAGCACAGACACTGAGAACAATAACTAAAACTGAGAAGCTTCTGTATGGCAAACAATATAGTCAACAGAGCTCTTGGGATAGGTTTTGTGATGGAAAAAGAATTAATGTTTTGTAGCCTTAACAATATCTATGCAAGGAAGAATAAATAGGAAAATACTCTGTTTCCTGAGAAGCAGGCTTTAAATCTGGCCATGCATAGACTTAGCAGAGCTGACCACTGTTTTCAAAGTATGGATTCAGAAGAAAGGTGGTCTGTGAGGCACTCAGTCTCCAATCTCACTTCTAACAATAGGTTTTTATCAAATAGCAATTGAAAGAACCCAAACTCCAAATAGCTAAAAGCAAAAAGGTGAGCTTGTGGTGGGTTTCAGCAGTGGCTCATGGGATCAATGAACAAGTCTATCAGCAAGAGTAGGCAAAGGGCAGGGCTGTCTTCAGGAGGACATCCCTGACTCTTCCTGCCTCTACTGCTGCTTGCCACAGGGTGCCCACTGCTTCCTCAGACAGTTAGCACTCTATCCACACAGTCACATATGAAAAGCAATTCCCACCCAAGAACTCCCAAGGAAGAGCATGGATTGTCTCTGACCCCATTGCTATGACCCAGAAATCAGAGACATGCAAAGGGGCCATAGCCATCATTTGTACACATAGAGTTGAAAGGAAATTGGGAGTTTCCCCTAAAAAGAGAAGTAAGGGAAAAGAAGGGCCCTACTTATTAAGGACGAGTTGAGGTTGTTATAGTCTACCATCATTAGAACTAAGATTCACGGAGCACCAAGAACAGTCTGTTAAAGAAACAGGAGGAAACACTCTTAAAGTGGCACCAAATGTTAGATCTAGAACATTCCCCCTTAAGGTTCATGTGTTTAAGATGTGGTCTTCAACTGGATGTGCTACTGTAAAAGTTGTGGAAACTTTAGATGCCTGGCCTTGGAGGAAGCAGGTTCTTCAGATCCTGCTCTTGACATCTGGATTAGTTTCTCATGTCTTTACTCCTCTAGCTCCCTGACCACTATGAGGTAAGCAGTTTTCTTCTACCACATACATCCCCTGTGATGTGCAGCATCTGCAAAGGCCCAAAGAATCAGAGACAACAGTAATGGACTAAGTCAATGAGCCATAAAATCTTTCCTGTGTTTACATTGCTTATCTCAGGTAAATCTTTGTCACAGCAATGAAAAGCTAATACACAATGCCAAGAAACACGACACTAGACAACCTTTTCAAGGCGCATAGACACTTGATGTTAATCAAACCATGTCTTTCTCCACTCAATTCCAGTCACTTAACTGAATGTCTGCATGAAGAGCGCACAACAATTGCTTCTAATTTGCCAAAACCATCAATCAAATCTTCTAACCCATCTTAAATAATCTTGAGGAAATTTTCAAGCGTATTTTGCATCTTTCATAAAACTAATCAAATGCATCTCTGCACATGAAATACAGTTTACAATCCCTGCAGAGAATAGACTCCTTCATCTGACCTTGAAACATTATCCAACAATAAAGAAACACTGATCTAACAGTCACCTGTAGAATAAGTCAGATCAACCCCACTCCTGCCTTCAAGAAGAAACAGAGTTCTATATACAGAATCCCCACAGCCTATATCAGTCTTGAATGTCACTGCTAACTGCCAGCATTATAGATGCTTCAACACTGGCCCAATGAAACTAGAAATGTAAGATGAAGTATGTAGAAACTAAAATGTATTATTTGTTCTAAAATTTAGCTTGTTTTCTTGCTTTTTAAGCAATTCTCAAAGAAACAGAATCTTTTCTTCCTCAAAAACCTTCAACCCTGTCTGCTAATGTGGTTCACCCCGTCTGCTAATGTCTCCTCATTCACCATATACCAGCTTCACTGAATATTGTTATTGCTCTTGGGCACCAAAACCTTCAGTAATTGTTATCTTTAATAAAATATTCTCTGACCCATCATTTAAGAAGTTATGATGGTTCAACTGCGTCTAGACACCTGTTGAACCTCACATCTTTGCTCCAGTGTCACCTTCTCAGAGCTGTTTCCATTTTTATGAAGAACTAATTCATTCTGTTGTTTTCACAACACTCTGTTCTTTTACAGAGAGAACTTTATTAGATGTTGTCTTTTATTATAATAGTCATATGAGGTAAAAAAAAATATTTGCCGTCATCATTTGTCCTTCTATCCCCTGTCAGAGGGTAAAGACTCAGAATATCTTCATGAATGGAGACTTGTTGTCACTAAATATTTGTGGTTTGAAAGGTCCTTCTGTCTATGTGTTGCTTTTATTGGTTAATAAATAAAGAAACTGCCTTGGCCTGTTGATAGAGCAGAACTTAGGTAGGCAGGGAAAACTAAATGGCAGGCTGTGAGAAGGAAAGCGAAGAGAGGGATGCCGTGGAACCTCTGGAGACAGATGCTGGGAATTTTAGCCAGTAAGCAATTGCCACATGGTGATACACAGATTAATGGAGATGGGCTAAATTAATATAAGAGTTAGCCAGTAAGAAGCTACAGATAATGGGCCAAGCAGTGATTTAATGAATACAGTTTCTGTGTGATTATTTTGGGTGTAAGCTAGCTGGGCAGCCAGAATAAAAAAGCGGGCCCTCCCCCTACAGATTGGTGCATACGTGGCCAACTAAATTCACATAAAACCTGAGAAGGCTTACAAAGTAATTCTAGACAAAAAAAATACAGAGTTTAACACAGCTTCTTGCTGTTTGCTGGCAGCATGATGCAGAGCCTTTAAGAGAGATTTTCCTGACTCAGCCATGTTTTAAAATGCCAGCTTTCTGAGTTGTGCTGCCAGCCCTTTGACTCTTTCAGGCAGGAAGTCAGCTACAGAGCATTTGGGAGGGGTTTGTGAGCAGCATCGTGCTACAAATTGCTTGATGGCAATGTGGACCAGCTTTTTGCCTAGAACTGGGGTGGTATGCATGGCTCAGAGGCACAAGTAGCCCTCCTCCTACACATTTGTTCTCATGCATGGCACAGTCTAGCTCTGTCCTGTTTTCCAAATCTGGTTTTATGTTTCTTTAGGCAAACTGAGATAACCATCATTTCCCAGATACACAGCAAACCTTCTTACTTTTCTGCTTTCCAGGTCTCTCACCATAACCACCTTCTATATAAACTTGCAAAGGAAAATCGTTGCCTTCTGGGAAGTGGTATTATGATAAATAGGGTGCAGAATATAATGGTACCAATGCTTGCAATTCTGATATAGGAGGATAAACAGTTTGAGGACATCTTGGGCTACATAGCTCATTGTGATGCATTCTGAGTTCAGCTCTGCAGTAGAAGGATGGTGTTAATGACTTCCTCTGAAATCTGAGGAACCCAACTAGGATTCAGGCTCACAAAAGGTCTAACTGATTTCCTATCAGTGATAAGAGAATGTATTTTTACATCAATCATGATGAGGCATGTTCTTATATAGAACAATTTATCTACTGTAGTATCATTAGTTCAAAAAATAAACCTTATCATTTGCATAACTCAAATGTTTCAACGTCTATTGAGGATCTACATCTAAATTCTTAGAAAGCATAGCAACATTTTAAGAGGTTAGAAAGAAGAAGGTCACAACATACCTTTATGGTGTGTGTGCTTATCCTCTCCCTTGACTGTTACATATCAAAGGTTTTAGAACATAATTGCTTTTGGACTGTTTACTCACAAGAAGTTTATTATTGACATACACTTATTGAAACAAACCTTTTTTTTTGAAACAGTGCCCTCTGCCTAGCCTAGACTGGCTTCAAACTTAGGATTTTCCTGCCCCAGCCTTCTAAGTGCTGGAAGTCCAGTTTTGTGATATCAAGCCCATATCTCTCATTATTTACTGATGCAGCCATTATTCTAAGTCCCAAGTATAGAATACTGTGCATGCAAATATGTACATACAGAGTTCTGAATTTCCCAAAAACTTTATTTCAAGGGTGAATTTCATAGGTGTGGGTTCTTTGATTTAATATAAGCCATTTACAATTACATACTAATGAAAGACTAGCAAAAATAATATAGCAAAGAAATAATTCTTAGAACTCATTAATAAAAGACAAGTGACTTAATTTAAAAATAAGCAAATAATTTGGGTAGCCAACTCTCAAAAAGAAATTAAAATGACCAAGTAGAATATCAATAATATTTAACATGATCATCTACTAGGAAAATGCAAATGAAACCACAGTGAGATAGCACTTACACACACTAGGATGCTCATGTATAGAAGGCATATCACAGCAAATGCTAGGAAAGATGCTGAACATTGAAACTCTCATTTGCTGTTAACAAGAATATACAGCAGTGCAGTCACTTTGAGAAATAGTACAGGAGTTCTTCAAAAAAGTACATATAAACCTGTCCAGTGATTCAGTCATAAGAGATGAAAGTTTATGTCTACAAACAAAATGTACACAAATGTTTATGACAATGTTACAAAAATAGCTTAACAGTAGAAAGAACGCAGCCACCTGACAACAGGTGAATGGGCTAATCGTATTATTAAGATTGAATATGATTGGTGAATGAAAATGAAAAAAAATGGTACACTGTACAACAAAGATGAAATCTCACTGCTTCTTAGTCAATGAAAGAAACCAGTTATAAAAATGACATATGACATGATTTCATTTATACAAAATGCTTAGGTTAGGAAAATCTACACACATAAAAGTAGATCAGCAGTTGGCTAAAACTAGAGAAATCAGACAGATTATTAATGGGTATGAATTTGTTTGGGAGTTAATAAAATGTTCTAAAGTTAGTTGTGGTGATTATTGCATAATAACATACCATGAACACTTGAGGGTCTGAAGAGATGACCCTTCTACAAGCACTTGCTACTCTTCTATAAAACTAGAGTTCATTTCAGATCACCCTTATTGGCAGATCCAGGGGAGCCTATACCCTCTTCTGGCCTCTGTGTGCTCAGCACACAAGTGTCATGCACACACATACAGACAGATAAAAATAAATTTAAATAAAATTAGTTTCTGTACTTCAGGAAATTAGGGTTATCAACTACTCCTAAAGACAAACATACAAATAGAAAAGGAGAAAAAAGCATTGCTTTAGATTTTATACAGAAGGAGTTAATAAATAACTTAGTTAATAAATAAGTCCATAAATTCATGGACTTAGTCTGTGCAATTCATTCCCTTATCCTAAATCCCTCTTCAGCTTAAAGTTGGTGGTTTCTTTTATAAAGAATCGGTGATTCTTATTCGGAACCTATATTTTAGAGTCTGGAATTCAAGGTCCAGATGAAGAAATGGTGAGATGGGCAGTGAAAAATCAAGGGATTTAAATTAAAGCTCATAAATTGAAGACCAAAGTATAAGAAGTCAGAAAGGAAATAAAAAAGACAAGAAAATTATACAGATGGAAAATCTAATCTGGAGTTTCCCTAGTGTTCTATATTCAGGACAAAGCAGAGTCTAGGGAAGGAGAGAAGCAAAAACAAGACCATGGAGAGTCATAAATGATTTAATAAGTGATGTCATAAATGATACATTATGTGAGTGTTCCTGGTATCTTGAAGAATGTATTTATAATAGTGATCCTGAAATGCCTTGTGACATGCTGGGATTCTGGAGGACATTTATTTAGTATTCTCAGGGAAATCCTATCAAACATAGAATTCTATACTTAACAAAATCACTAGTCAATGTCGCTATAGAACACCAAGCAAAAGCAGAGAATCCATACAATTGAGGATTCTGTAAACAAAGACTATTTGTTCATTTCCCATCTGCCCAGATCCAAATAATCACACAGAAACTATATTAATTACAACACTGTTTGGTCTATTATCTCAAGCTTCTTATTAACTAACCCTGGCATCTTAAACTAACCCATTTCTATTATTCTGTGTATCACCACAAGAATGTGACCTATGGGTAAGATTTCTCCCAGGCATCGTTCAGCTTGGTAGCTACATGGCGTCTCTTTGACTCTGGCTACTCTCTCTATCTGTGTTCTGGTTTCCTGCATGGCTTTACTCTGAGAGACTGCTTGCTCATTTCCCGACTGCTCAGACCCAAATAATCATACAGAAATTATATTAATTGCAGCACTCTTTGACCAATAGCTTAGGCATATTCCTATCTATCTCTTATATCTTAAATTAATCCATTTCTATTATTCTGTATATCACCATGAGATTGTGGCCTACCTGTAAGATGCCCAGGCATCTTTCTGCTTGGACAGCTACATGGATCTTTTGACTCCACCTACTCTCTCTGTCTATCTATCTATCTATCTATCTATCTATCTATCTATCATCTGTCTGTCTTTTCCCATCTGGCTATATTCTGCCCTGCTTATAGGCCAAAGCAGTTTCTCTATTAATCAATGCTAATAAAACATATTTATAGCATATAGAGGGGAATCCCACATTACCTCCCCTTTTCTGTCTAAATAAAAAGAAGTTCTAACTTTAACATAGTAAAATTACATAAACAAAGCAGTTATCAAGCAAGAATTATAGTTACAATATTTAATCCATTCATATTTGGCAAATTAAGGAAAATAATATCCTATCTTTGTGCTTCTAAAGTTTTATATCTAATTTATCTTTTATCATAAATAAAGAAGACTATAACTATAACTATTTGTCTTCAACTCCATCAAAGACTTTAAAATTATATACTATTATGTAAATAAACAGGAATAGCATTCTAAGCCACTTCCAAAACTCTGGAATTGATAGAGACATCTTGCTGCCTGTACAGTCACCCAGTTATTCTATAACATCGGGGCATCCATCTTTAGCCTACAGGCCTGTCTTCAGTGAAGCAGGAAATTTGAAGATATGTTCTGCCTTGTACTGGCAAAGTTCATCAGTTGTGTTTTTCTGTATCCTCCAAACTGTCTGGCAGTTTCTTCTGTGAAACAGGAACACTAAAGGATCATTCTGACTTTTGGAAAGTTTAGCAACCACTTTTCTGTGTGTCCTGCATGTCCAGGTCATACAGCATACCATCAAGCCATCTAGGCAAGAACAGTTTCTTGTCACATTGAAGGCAAATTCCATAATGAGTATCTTCAATGCCTATTAACCTCACTGAAGTAATTGGTGCTTCCAGTAACAGACATGTCTCACTGTCAAGAAAAGTCTAAATTCTTAAAACATTTTAAATGCCATATTCTGTAGATCCTTGAAAGGGTTGAAGAATACCTATCCATTTGAAATATATCTCTGTATATCTAGAAAACCTAACTAACATGGCTACAATTTTGACTATTATAAATGAATATCTATTAACTTTTAATTATACATTACATTTTTAAATGAGCAGTATAAATGTAATAGCTTAAACAAAAGTAAATATAATATATATATATATACCATATAACAAAATTGTCTTTAAGTATGTATCAATAGATCAAACAATGCAAAGTATTCATCTCAGTATCATATCCCATTATTATTATTGTATTATTAGTATGTTACTGACTGTGGCCATTAATCACTTATAATCAATCACTTTAAATGAAAACAAACATTTATAAACAATCATTTTGGGAATTTGGACATAGTTTTCTCCAAACTGTTTTCTATGTTTGTTGGGAAAAGCATTTTTAGGGTTCACAGAGACCTTTTAGGGGGTCTTGTTCCATCAAACCACAGTAGCCTGGAAGGAATCCACAGGTTCTCGTCCTCTGTGGAAACAAAAAGCAGAACCTCCTTTTCAAAGCAATATATTCCTTAGACCCAAATTCTGAAATCAAGATATCTTTATGTTACTTTAACTTGGCAATCCCCAGAATCAAATGTCTCTCTGCAGTCAAAAAAAAATCAAAGAAAATACAATAATATGCATAGTCCAGACTTCTGTGTATTTTCCATCTTTCCAAGGTTTATTTTTCTTTACCCCTTTAATCTATGACTGTCTGTGCACTCTTATATTACTTTTAATGTCTCTTTAAAAACTTCTTTTTATAACCATCTATACTCTTTTCTTCTTTCTCCCAAGTCTATGTACATTTTTAAACACACTGTGTCTCACTCACAGTTCTTTTATATCTGAATCTGTCCTATTGTGGATCTGAAATTCTTTTCCGACAAGGACCATTTTACAATGGTAAGCAGTGTGGTTGCAGCTCCACTTTTCTTGGCCTTTCAATATGGTGGAGGCATGTTTACCACCAGCTCTGGGACTGTATGGTGGAGGCATGTTTACCACCTCAACTCTGGAAAACACCTTGCAGCACATAAATCCTTTTTGTCTGATTAAAAGCTAAATCTGCCATGCAGCAGCACTGTGTGGCCTGAACATGTCTCTGTGTATGGAAGTGGAATCTACCATGCTCTCTGCCTGTGCACGCCTAGCAGACCCATTCTGGTCAGTTCCCCAGTCAGAGTGCTGAGATGTTGGTGTGCTCTCAGCTACTTTCCTCCTAACCCTAAAAGGTGTACAAGAACCTGGACCCAAAGTGGGTTGCAGGCCATGCGTGTTAGCCTCAATCCTTTGAGCATCATTTGTAAGCAGAGACTGCTCATTCATTTCCTAACTGTTCAGACCTGAATAATCACACAAAACTATTTTAATTACAACACTGTTTGGTCAATAGCTTAGCTGTATTCCTATCTATCTCTTAGATCTTAAATTAACCCATTTCTATTATTCTGTGTATCATCAAAAGGCTGTGGCCTGCTGGTAAGATTCTGGGGCATCTTTCTGCTTCAGCAGCTACATGGCATCTCTTTGACTCCACCTACTTTCTCTATATATCTCTTCCAGCCTGGATATATCCTGCCCTGCTATAGACCGAAGCAGCTTCCTTAGCAAGCAATGGTAATAAAACATATTTATAGCATACAGAGGGGACTCCCATATCATGATTCAGCACAAGAAAGAAAGCAAACAAAGTCTCAGCATGTTGATTAAGATCCTCAGAGGAGACTGACTACCTGAGAACAGAAGACTGGGTGGGACAGAGCTAGGAAACTGCACCCATGCTGGGGAGGACATGAAGGGAAAGCACATCCCTTGAAGTGAGGAGCTTGTAGATGGAAATTTCATTCTCAGGAATTTAGTCACTAGCTTAGCCAACAAAGAGTTTTAGCTGAAGGAAACACATGGCTGTCACTGAACTCTCTAGGGACCTTATGGACCGCTTTGTTCTACCCACATTTGATCAATGTGGCGAATAAAACTAAGGAATTCTGATTAAGGACAAAATAGTACCAAACACACACATACACAGATACACACACACACACACACACACACACACACACACACTTTCTCAGTGATACAACCATATGGCTAATGACCACCATGTAAAATTAAAATGAAAGAGTAGCTGTAAGGAAGAAAACCTCCTTAGATGTCAAAATCTACTGGTCTCATTGATCTGTAGTTCCCAAAGCCCAGAACTGAGAGAAAGAGATTGGTTATTTATAAGGCCAAACAAATGAAAATATTTCTTTGGCTAATACAGTTTGAGTATGAATGCCAAATGGGATTTCAGTACTAGAAATGGGTAGATTTTCCCTCTCAACAGTGTGAAGCAATCCTGGATGTGGAAGAAAAGCTGGCTACCTATTTTCAGAGAACTTCCAGAAGAGCAGACAGGGAAAGAGTTCCACCCACAATGCCAACCAGATTAAGCCATTCTGACCCTAGAGAAAATCAAGTGAATACATGAACCAAGATGTAGAGAAGGCACTGTAGTGTTTAGCTGAGTGCTTTTCTCACAGAAGGGAGAGTTAGGAGTTCCTTCCTGACATCAATGAGTCAAACATGAAGAGAGAATCCCCAGAAATCATAACAATCCCAGAAATTAGAGGCACACCGTACATAAGACGGTGCTGGTGAAGAAAGCCAAGTCCCCATCCTCACATAACATTTTACCAGATATCATTAAGATGGAATATCAAGAAATTATAATACACATTTGCCTGGAGGGGGTCTAGTGGAAGGGATGGGAGCAAGCACCTTCTGCCACTGTGATAGTAAGATTTAAATATCGTGCTTTAAAACTTTACATGAGGTTGGGTCCTGCTAAGCTGATGAGGCCTGGCCATCGATGACACTCAGAAATGACAGCATACCACATATACCTCAACCTCAGTTTTAATAGAAAGTTAATTTTAGACACTTATTTAAAGAATGGGAAAAACAATTTATATTTGAGGTACCTCCTCTCCCATTCTTTCTAATCTGATTTATGTGCATCCTGGGGCTCTTATCTGTGCTCATGCACCTGGCTTATCTGAGGCTTCTGTAGCTTTGTCATCACCTGTGGCTAGCTTCCCTGCCAATTCTCCGCCTTTGAAGGAAGGGCTCTGCTAAGCTTTCTAGAGGTCACCATGGCAGCAGTCATTGACTGATCCTCAATATTTCCAAAGCTAATGAATGTCATTGAGCATCCTGACTGGGTACTTGTTTCCGCTTCAAGGTTTAGGGTTATTTTCATCCTATCCTAGAACCCACCATCTCCATCAAGCTTACCATTTTTCAATACACAGAATCTAATCTCTTCTTATTCCTCCCATTTTCTCCCCTCCCTCTCCCCTTTCATCCCCTCCATCCATTCCTCTCTTTCCCTTCCTTCCTTTCTTATACATGGAATTTCATCTCTGTTTGTGGCTGCGCTAATCATTTACAGGCTCTCTCAGGATTGTAACAGGACACGTGACCTCCTTTGGAGAACTGGAATCTAAGCAGTTTAGGATCTCTGTGATGAGACTCTCTACAGGACAGTCTTATTACAATTATCCTGTTCTTCCTCCTTATTCCGTGAAATTTAAACAAATAGTTTTATCTTCTTCTCTTGGACATCTGGAGTCTCACAGAGGTCAAGTGTACACCAGGAATCCTGACATTCAGTGAAGTCATAGTCACTTCTTATTGCCCCTCTTTTTCTTAGAATTAGACCCAAAGCAGCAAATATGCAAGCTGCCTTTTATTTTTTATTGATTTTTATTGAGATCTACATTTTTTTTCCTGCTCACCTCCCTGCCTCTCCCCTCCCCTTCAACCCTCTCCCAAGGTCCCCAAGCTCCGAATTTACTCAGGAGATCTTGTCTTTTTCTAATTTCCATGTAGATTAGATCTATGTATGTCTCTCTTAGGGTCCTCATTGTTGTTTAGGTTCTCTGGGATTGTGTTTTGTGGGCTGGTTTTCTTTTCTTTATGTTTAAAAAACCACTATGAGTGACTACATGAGATAATTGCCTTTCTGGGTCTGGGTTACCTCACTCAAAATAATGTTTTCTTTGCTCCATCCATTTGCCTGCAAAATTCAAGATGTCATTATTTTTTCTGCTGTGTAGTACTCCATTTTGTAAATGTTCCACATCCTTAGTAATCAGAAAAATGCAAATCAAAACAATTCCATCTTACACCTTTAAGAATGGCCAAGATAAAAAACACTGATGACAACTTAAACTGGAGAGGTTGTGGGGTAAAGGGAACACTTCTGCATTGCTGGTGGGAATGCAAGCTGGTATAGCCCCTTTGGATGTCAGTGTGTCAATTTCTCAGAAAATTAGGAAACAACCTTCCTCAAGATCCAGTAATACCACTTTTAGGTATATATCCAAAGGATGCTCAGTCTTGCCACAAGGACATGTGCTCAGCTATGTTCATGGTAGCATTGTTTGTGATAGCCAGAGCCTGGAAACAACCTAAATGCCCTTTGACCGAAGAATGGATAAGGAAAATATGTGGTACATTTACACAATGGAGAACTACATAGCAAGCTGTCTTTTAGCCTGTTAGGGTCACAAAACTATTCAGAAGAGCCTGCCTTTGTGAAGGTGTCTATGGGGCCCCACAGCACAAACGAGGAAGGAAACACAAGAGCCAAACAAAAGTGCAGCACCAATCACACAACTCTGTAAGGCCATCCAGCCAAGAGCAGAGGTGCCCACCCTGGTCCTAAGCCACTTCCCAGCAGCCCTCACGCCTTCAGCCAAATAGCCACAGATCTAAATGAGGGCCATCCTCGTGAGAGAAGTACCAAGGGCTCAGCCAGAGCTCAGCTAGAGAGCATGGGTGAGTCCCTTCTCACTGAGCCCTCACTTCTCATCTGCAGCACAAAAATGCAAAGCTTAGCCATTTGAAAGTTTCAGAATTTTAAGTAAATGCTGGTTTCTCTAGTCTAATATCTTACCAAATGTTAAAGCAAAATACCACGTAAATATTGCATACTATAGTTGAAATAAAAATTTCAGCATTAAGTGAAATATAAACATTACATCTTTTCTCTTGTGTTCACCTACTTCACATTCAAGTTCTTTTTTAATTTATTTTATTTTTTTATTTATTTTATTCTTTTTTAATTAAAATTTCCGCCTCCTCTCCATTTCCCATTTCCCTCCCCCTCCTCCCACACATTGCCCCTCCCCCCACTCCCCTCACCCTATCCCCATTCCTCTCCCCCTCCCCCCACTCTATTCCCCCTCCATCTCCATACTGAAGAGCAGTCCAAATTCTTTGCCCTGCGGGAAGACCAAGGACCTCCCACTTCTATCTAGGTCCAGAAAGGTGAGCATCCAAACAGGCTAGGCTCCCACAAAGCCAGTTCATGTATTAGGATCAAAACCTAGTGCCATTGTCCTTGGCTTCTCATCAGCCTTCATTGTCCACCATGTTCAGAGAGTCCGGTTTCAACCCATGCTTATTCAGTCCCAGTCCAGCTGGCCTTGGTGGGCTCCCAATAGATCAGTTCCACTGTCATAGTGGGGGTGCACTCCTCGTGGTCCTGACTTCCTTGCTCATGTTCTCCCTCCTTCTGCTCCTCATTTGGACCTTAAGAGCTCAGTCCGTTGCTCCAAATTGAGTCTCTGTCTCTATCTCGATCCATCGCCAGATGAAGGTTCTAAGGTGATATTCAAGATATTCATCAGTATAGGATAGGGTTATTTCAGGTTCCCTCTCCTCAGTTGCCCAAGGTACCAGCTGGGGACATCTCCCTGGACACCTGCGAGCCCCTCTAGAGTCAAGTCTCTTGCCAACCCTAAGATGACTCCCTTAATTAGGATATATATTTCTCTGCTCCCGTATCCACCCTTCCTATATCCCAACCATCCCATTCCCCCAAGCTCCCCCCATCCTCCCCTTCTCACGTTTCTCACCCCATTTCCCCTTAGCCCCATGCCACCTCACCCCCAAGTTCCCAGTTTTTGCCCAGCAATCTTGTCTATTTCTGCTATCCAGGTGGACGACTATACGATTTTCTTTGGGTTCACTTTCTTATTTAGCTTCTCTAGGATCACAAATTATATGCTCAATGTTCTTTATTTATGGCTAGAAACCAATTATGAGTGAGTACATCCCATGTTCCTCTTTTTGGGTCTGGGATACCTCACTCAGGATAGTGTTTTCTATTTCCATCCATTTGCATGCAAAATTCGAGAAGTCATTGTTTTTTACCACTGAGTAGTACTATAATATGTACATATTCCACACTTTCTTCATCCATTCCTCCACTGAAGGGCATCTAGGTTGTTTCCAGGTTCTGGCTACTACAAACAATGCTGCTATGAACATAGTTGAACAAATGCTTTTGTCATATGATAGGGCATCTCTTGGGTATATTCCCAAGAGTGGTATTACTGGATCTTGGCATAGGTTGATCCCAAATTTCCTGAGAAATCGCCACACTGATTTCCAAAGTGGTTGCACAAGTTTGCATTCCCACCAGCAATGGATGAGTGTGCCCCTTACTCCACAACCTCTCCAGCAAAGGCTATCATTGGTGTTTTTTATTTTAGACATTCTGACATGTGTAAGATGGTATCTCAAAGTTGTTTTAATTTGCATTTCCCTAATCACTAAGGATGTTGAGCATGACCTTAAGTGTCTTTTGGCCATTTGAATTTCTTCTGTTGAGAATTCTCTGTTCAGTTCAGTGACCCATTTTTTAATTGGGTTAATTAGCATTTTAAAGTCTAGTTTCTTGAGTTCTTTATATATTTTGGAGATCAGACCTTTGTCTGTTGCAGGGTTGGTGAAGATCTTCTCCCAGTCAGTGGGTTGCCTTTTTGTCTTAGTGACAGTGTCCTTTTCTTTACAGAAGCTTCTCAGTTTCAGGAGGTCCCATTTGTTCAATGATGCCCTTAGTGTCTGTGCTGCTGGGGATATACGTAGGAAGTGATCTCCTGTGCCCATATGTTTTAGAGTACTTCCCACTTTTTCTTCTATCAGGTTCAGTGTGTTCAGACTGATATTGAGGTCTTTAATACATTTGGACTTGAGTTTTGTGCATGGCGATAGATATGGATCTATTTTCATTCTTCTATAGGTTGATAACCAGTTCTGCCAGCACCAAAGTTCTTTCCCTATGCAATGAAACTCTTTATTCTTTTTAAAAAAAAATTATTGTTCTGCTTCTCCAGTAGATGGCACCCCATTACAACTTTCAATTACTTTTTGCCTAAATGCTCATTTCAATCTGCCAAATAACTAGCCAGAAAAATAAATGCAAAGTTAAGAGAATTGGGTACTACATACAGTAAACCATTAAGTAATTCAAATGTTTTAATATATAGTGTTTTTATTTAGATCTTTGTATAAACACTATACAAAGTGTACATTATTCACACCATGCCCTCCTCCCTCTCCAATTGCTCTCAGGTCCCTCTCCTAAATTTATGATTTCTTCTTTGATTACTACTACTATATCTATATGTACATACAGTAATAATAATGCACATATAGTTCACAGAGTCCATTTAGTGTTATATGTATTTTTGGTTTGGTCATTCTATGCAGGAATTTGTCCCTTTCTCAGCAAACATGGACCAGCAAACATGGCTTTTCATCTAGGGGTGGGATTTCCATGTGGAATTTCCCTGCCCAGGCTGGCATGTCAACTGTTTTTGCAGTTATACTGGTCTTGTTCAGGCAATCGTATTATTGAGATTTCAGGATTTTTCCTATCATGCCTAGGGGGCACTCTCTAACAACAAGAATCAGAGATTTTTTTAAATTTATTTTTATTTATGTGGTGTGTTTGTGTGAATGTATATCATATGGCACAGGTACCTAAAGATGCCACAAGACAGTCTGAAGGATGCACTGTGGCAAAAGCAATAAGAACAATAGCCCCTAAACAAATTGGTAGAAGAGACCCAGCTCTCCAAAGTTGTCTTTTGATCTGCATAAATATACTCTCTCTCTCTCTCTCTCTCTCTCTCTCTCTCTCTCTCTCTCTCTCTCTCTCACACACACACACACACACACACACAAACACACACAGAGGGAGAAAGTAATTTTTAATTTTAAAAATAAGAGAATTTCTCTTCCTTCCTTATCTTGAAAAGGTAGGTTTTTTTTCAAATACTCCAAATGATTAAAAAAAAATCTAGCCAACCACTTTTAAATACTTTGGGGAGCAAATATGAGTTTTCCTTTATAGGACACTAAGAAAGTAAACAAGCAACTTACCAGTCTCAGGTCATGCAGAATCAAATACTGCTTGGCCTCAAAGAGTTGGCCCTGCTTCCCACAGCTCCTGAGACAAATGAGCTACTGAAGACCCTTGAAAGAAGACCAAACTGCACCCACTGGTGATCTTTACCTGGACGTATTCTTATCCCCCATCTAGAAAGGAAAACCTAGCCTGAAGCGACTCTGGGGATCTACTGCTGGCTTTCCAAGCATCACCATCACACAGCTTCTGTGGACTTGGGAATATGTAGTGTTGCTACCAGCCAATCAGCAGCCTGCACTACAGGGGTGACAGGACTGTCCAGCTACTCACTGGGTTCTAAGGCCTTTCTATTCCTGTATTTCTTAAGATCTGCATTAAGCCCCAATTTCCCTTCTGCATAGATGTTAGATTCTTTAAACATAAAGATTTAGGTAGGTGGCCTGATTTGCTAAATAAGATGTGGACTACCACAACCTCTGCCCATTCCTCTCAGTGGCATTTTAGGAGAATGGAATACATCAATGGCCTTTCTAAAGCTGCTGGGTTGAGTTAATCCCGATGGTTAATGCTACGGTCTTCTTCGACAAGTATCCAATCTTTTTTTTTTACATAGTCTTTCTCTTTTTATTTTTTCCTAAAAATGGGTATTTTAAATTGTTTTTAATAGCCTTTTACTCTCCTCATTTGTTTACATTTGTTTCCTGATATTTTACTATGAAGTTATACTATTTGTTGTTTAGTATACTTTATAGTTTACTAATTGAGTTTTCTTAGGAGTGTGTGTGTCTGTGTTAAGTATTAAGTTGATTAAGAAATTGAATTACACAAATATTGATGTATTGGGGTTCTCTATAGTGTCACTCATAGAATGAATCTCTAGTTATATATAGAATGGAATTTATTAGAATGACTTACAGACTGCAGCCTAACTAATCCAACAATGGTGCCTAAGAACAGAAAATCCAAGAATCCGGTAGTTTCACAGTCTGCAAGGCTGGATGTCTCAGCTGGTTTTCAGTATACACTGGAATTCTGAAGAAATAGTATCCAATCTCAAAAACAAGTTTCACTAGCTTTATCTACTCAGAGATGGGTTTCGGGGACCTTTCTTACCGCCCTCTGGTGGTGGAAGCCTCTCACGTAAAAGCTGAACTGAAGATCTGTGGATTTAGACACAGCTCGGCCCTCTATAAGGATAGGAGAAGTCTTGTGGTTGAGTTGATGAGGCAAGTCTCCCTTACTCCCGGGATAGATTTCCTTGGGCAGATCTTCACTGATTCTGACTGATGGAATTAGCCTTCAAATGTGTTTTCCCGCAGTCTGAAGATCCTCCTCAGTGTTGAACCTGCAGACTAAGACGAGACTGACAGTGAGCATTAACTCCGTGCTAGTCCCTGTTTATCGTTCCGTCCTTATGAACTTATTTACTCTCTAAAGCAACCCTATGGGATTGCCATGATTATTGCCCTCATTTCTCAAAAGGTTGTCTCACCTTTTCGCATGTGCTACAAAGCAGAAAAGCAAATACTTATCTCTCCGATTTATCCACACTGCTTTGTTAATCATCTGAGCCTGTAGGGACCTTAAAGAGGCCTCAGACTCGCTGCAGCAGCTCAGGCAGGTCCTTGGGAGGAAAGGAAGTTTTTAGCCTCTGTAGGACAAAAAAAATTCACTCAGAAATTCCAAGCCTGTGCCTTTGGAAGCTTAACAGTAGCAGAGGGACCAGCTTCTAAATAGGATCACACACGAGAAAGAATCAGACTGATACCATGCCTGTAGGGACTACGAAAGAGGAACTGCCTGTGTGAGCTTGCCAAGAACTAGGGAGCTTGTGAACATGGAGGGCCAGGAAGGGATGGGGAAAGTGAGACGAGCTCAGCTACCCTACAAAGGCACAGGGTTTTACAACGAATGACCAGGGAATCGAGGAATCTCTTACCCACACCAGACTGCTGGTTCACTGTTGCTGCTCTCCCCTACAACACTGAACTGGGCGGATGTAACTAACAGGGTCTGCGGCCTTCTAAAGGGTTTCCCACTTGGGTTTTTTACAAAGGAGGAAAAGTCCTACTTCACATCAATAACAATAAAGTTATGGAATTTATCATCATCAAAAGTATTACTTGACTACAAGTGGCAGCTCATACCTATAACCTTCCTTTTTTGTTTAAACAGAAAGGGGGAAACAGTGTGTGAGGTCCGTCTGTCTGTGTGTTGCTTTTCTTGGTTAATAAATAAAGAAACTGCCTTGGCCTATTGATAGGGAAGAACTTATTTAGGCTGGGAGATGGAACTGAATGCTGGGAGAAAGAAGGGCGGAGTCAGAAAGACACCAGGGATCCTCTGCCTGAGACAGTTGCAAGATAGAATCTTTGACAGTAAGCCACTGCCATGTGGCAATATACAGATTAATAGAAATGGGTTAAATTAATGTAAGAGTTAGCCAATAAGAACTTAGAGCTAATGGGCCAAGCAGTGTTTTAATTAATACAATTTCTGTGTGGTTATTTTGGAGCAAAGCTGGAAACTAACAAGCAGGCTCTCCTGTTGCAGAAAAGTCCTACTTCACATCAATAACAAAGAAGTGATGGAATTTATCATCATCAAAAGTAGAACTTGACTGCAAGTGGCAGCTCATACCTATAATCCAGCTATTAGAAGCTGAGGCAGGAGGATACTGGAGAATGTGAGACATCATGGGCTATATAATGAGTTCCTTACCAACCTTGGCTACATAACAAGATTTTGTCTCACAGAACAAGAAAGAAATAAAAAACGAACTAGAAAATAGAAAGTATAGTAGTTTAGGACTTCATTCCAGAAGTCCTAAAAGATGTCTGAACTACAGAGAGTATCAAACCCTACATATACTATGCTTTTTTTACACACATAACTATAATTATGCTTATTTATAAATTAAGTGAAATAAGAGGTTCACAGTAAGAACTAATAATAATAAAAACAATAGCACCAATACATAGTTATACAATCATCAGCATCATTACTCTTATACTCTGGAATCATTATTAGAAAAAAAATCAGGTTATATGAACACAATCACTAGCACACCATCACAATCAGTCTGAAGTTATTAAAATACTCTGGTGTCTACTAAGTGGTTGACAAGGCAAGGAGTACATTCACTGAAGATATGCTGACCAAATATGGTTCACATCTCAGGAAATATGATGTGGGTTGACTCCATTTCTAGTTTTTACATACTTGAATCTATTTTCTCCAAAATCTCCTAAAATTTTGTTTGTAGTGGTGCATTCAATACCCACTTTCAGCTCCTACAGATATGGGACTTAGACATGCTTTTACAATAAAATTTTAGCTATAGACTCTGAGATTGTCCTGTGAGTTCCTAAGGTCACCTATCAGCACTGAAAGGAAGTGGACTTGACCCTATAAAAACTCATGACACTCATTTGTATCCAGTACCCAGACCTGAGATTTAGGAGACTTAGAACTTAGTACTAACTCTTCAACCACTTGGATACCACTTCTTCTAGATTAACCAGGAGTGACCCTTGCTCTTGCCCACTCCTCTAAGAACAACTTAAAAATACACAATGAAGGGTATAGTGATGTGAAGAACCCCCTTTTATGCACTTTGCCCTTGACTGTGTTCAAGTTAGGTCCCATAATTTCAAACACACCAACAAAAATAGATGGTGACAGGACTGGGGCTGAAGCTCAGTGATAAAGCATGTCCTTAGCACGTACTCAGGCACTGGTTCAATCTCCAGTATCAGAAGGCAAAACAAAACTGTCTGATATAGACCTGAGCAAGTAAAATAATAAGAAAATTTTAGGTGAACATACTGAGCTAATTTTTTTAAGGGAGAGGACTGACTCCAGCCAGGCAAGAAGATAGGCTAACTGAAGATCTTCAACCCTCCTCTCCTCCAAAGCCAATCCCCCATCTCTCTAGCAGACCACTGGCAGTGGTCCTTCCTCCCTCTCTGACCCTTATTTAATGGAACTCCTAGACCTTCTCCTCCAACCTTCCCTGACCCACTCTTCACACTATCCCAGCCCCCAACTCCAGCAGGCATTCCCTGGGAACATGCTTGTCTAGCGGAGTAGGGAAACAGGCAGCCTAATTGCAGATCCTCAGCTCTCCCTCCTCTCCTACAAATCTAATCACCAGGTCTCATGCCGTCTTTGTAGCAGAACACATGCTGCAGCCTCCCTCTCCTCTCCTCTCTGCCTCATCTCTACCAGTTTAAGCAGATCTTCCCCAACATTCCTCCCCATTCATCTTGTTAGCACAGTCCCCAACTCTAGCAGGAAGACCCTGGGAACCTACCAGTCAACCCTGTCAGTAAAGCAGGTAGGTAGGCCAGCTTCACATGTTCACTTTCACATCCCCTCTCACATATGCAATTCCCCACTCACATCCCCAGCTATATATTAAAATACCTCTTGTGGCCTCCTCACTGTCCACCCCTCTTCCTAGGTTATTAAGCAGATTCCAATGGAATATCCTGCTTTTCTTCCTCTTGTGGATCCCCACATTCCCACCTTCCTGGCCAGTCCACATTACTAAGTGACAGCTCCCAATACCTGGAAGCATATTTTACACACAACTCCCAGGAGCCTCAACTATCAGGATCCCAGAGTTCCCTGCTAGGCCAGGCATAGCCACCACACTCTCCAAAGAAAAGGAGAGAAAACAGAAGCAAAGGAATAAAACATCCACCCAATAAAAAGACCACATATCAGCATCTAGAATTAAAATCTTCTGAAATCTAGATGCCTAGACTCTGGTGTAAAATCACACCAGCAGCGAGGACAATATGCCCCCACTAGGTCCAGCAACAGTATGACAGTTGAAATAGCCTAAACCCAAGACAAAGACCTTAAGATGGCCTTTATGAATACAATAGAGGCCTTTAAAGGAAAAAAAAATAAACGAATAAGTCCCTTAAAGAAGTCTATGAAAACACAAACAGGGGAAAGAAGTTAATAGAATACTTCAAGACCTGAAAGTGGAAATAGAATCAGTAAAGAAAGTAGAAACTGAGGGAAATCTAGAAATAAAAATTTTAGGGACTCAAAGAGGAACCTCAGAGGTAAGTCTCACCAACAGAACCAAGAGATGGAAGAAAGAACCTTAGGAGTCCAAAACACAAAAGAAAAAATGAATACCTTGGTCAAATAAAATGTTAGAGCTAAAAAAATTCTGGCACAAACACCCAAGAATTCAGGGACACTATGAAAAGACCAAACCAAAGAATAATAGGAATAGAGGAAGGAGAAGAAACCCATGTCAAAGGCATAGAAAATATTTTTAATAATATCTAGAAGAAAATTTCTCTAGCCTAATAAAAGAAGATGCCTATCAAGACACTAGAAACATACATAACACCAAATAGGCTGAACCAGAAAATAAAGTCCTCTGAGTGCATAATAATCAAAACACTAAATGTAGGGAACAAAGAAAGTATATTAAAAATTGTAAAGGAAAAAGACCAAGTAACATATAAAGGCAGACCTATTAGAATTACACCTGACTTCTCAATGGAGACTCTAAAAGCCAAAAGTAACTGGACAGATGTTCTATATACTCTAAAAGACCACGGTGACAGCCCAGACTACTTTATTCAGCAAAGCTTTCAATTGACAGAGAGAGAAAATAAGTCATTCCATGGTAAAAAAAAAAAAAAAAAAAAATTAAGCAGTATTTGTCTACAAATCCAGACCTACAGAAGGCACCAGAAAGAAAACTCCATCCTGAAGAGTTTAGCCACACACAAGAAAGTCCAAGGAATAAATAACCCCAGGGTAGCAAATCAAAAGAGGAAGAGGGGAAACACACACGCACGCACACACGAGCCACAAAAGCAAAATAACAGGAATAAACAAACACTGCACAGCCTAACCAAATATATGTAAAAACAGGATCCATCCTTCTACTGTATCCAAGAAACACACCTTAACATCAAGGGTAGACATCAGCTGAAGGGTAAAAGGATGGAAAAAGATATTCCAAGCAAATGACATAAGAAGCAAGCTAATGTGGGCATTTTAATATCTGAAAAAAAAAACAAAGTTGGAATTTCCTTGTCTTGTAATGTCATTTATGGGCTCTTTCTTTTTAAACTCTTATTATTTTATATTATATAATATAAAATTAATATAATTACATAAAATTATAATGTAATTTATATATTTTATAATGGGCAAACTCCTAAAGACTGCTGTTCAACTAGTCTAGGTAGATTCAATGAGAGACTGTCTCCAAAAAATAAAGTAGGCAGAAATTTAAAAAGAGACCTGGTGTTGACTTATGGCCTCTGTATACATGTGCATATGCATATAAGAACACAAGGCACCTGTTCAAATATCACACACATGCATATACAAATGATGTGGGATTCCCCTCTGTATGCTGTGAATACCATTGGTTAATAAAGAATCTGTCTTGCATCTGGCAGGGTGGCATAGAGGTAGGCGGGGAAAACTAAGCTGAATGCTGGGAGAAAGACGGCCAAGTCAGAGACTCCACATGGCCCTGCCAGAGACAGATGCTATATGGAATCTTGCCGGTAAGCCACAGCCATGTGGTGATACACAGATTAATAGAAATGGGTGAAATTAAGATGTAAGAGCTAACCAATAAGAAGCTAGAGCTAATAGGGCAAGCAGTGATTTAATTAATACAGTTTCTGTGTGGTTATTTTGGAGCTGAGCAGTTGGGAACAAACAAGCAGTCTCCCTACTACACACAAACAGGTAACTGTTTAAAATTGCTTCCCAGACTAGAATTCTATTCAAGTCTTTTTATTAGAGCCTGTCAGTGGTACAGCCTTGGAAAACTATAAATAAACCCAATTTGGTATAAAATTTATTAAGTATACCTTTAATATCCTCAACAGAAGCCTGATGTAGAGGAGACGTCACCATCTAGAAATCCTCTAACCTGGATTAATAGAAGTGATCCTATACATTTACTGCCTATTCACAATAGAGCATTGTCTTTGTTTAGCATCTTCCCCAGAAGCCCTGAATCAACGCTGGCTCCCTCAAGGTCTGGATCTGTTCTATGCTCACACTCTAAGGTTCAGAAACAGGCTTCTCAAAAGGAAAGGCCTTTGTCCAGGTACTGAGAGCAGCTTTCTGAGGGAATTTCTTCTTGTCCTCTGCTGCCTATTTCATTTTCTCTGCCTCCCAAATCTTATTTGTATACAACTTTGATAAAATTAATTCAGTCTTTTAAAAGAGAAAGCCTATCTGCTTAAACCAGCTCAAAAGGCACTTGATTGCCCTACTTACTTTAATAGCCATGATATCTACTGAACCCTGAGCTGCAGAGACGGAGCTAAGGAGAGTGCTCTCCCCATCATGTTTATCCATTAAACACGTGCGAATCTGGGATGATGTTGGCTTTCCTTGTGCCTGATGGCTAATTAAGTTGAGACAGTGGCTGTCAGATGCTGGAAGAGGCATGATTTATGTGAGGGATATTTCTGGACTCTGATATACCTACTTTCACAGGGAAGGAGTCATTACTGGATCAGGATCGGGACTATAGGCAGTTTCTCACCTAGAAAATACCTTCGAGTTACTAGCCAGATCGAGAACCGATTATAATCTTTTCACTCACCTACTGCTTCTGGGCAGGTGAGTGGTTTTCATTTGTGCTTATTCCACCGACAACTTTCATTTCATTCCTAGTTGTCCTGCTCTGGTCTTACTGACATTGCCACTGGAAACCGTGGAAATAAACAATAACCTCAATGAGGAGCCAGCTGCCCAGGACTGGCTCACTAATCACGTGATGTCCTTTCTAGCTTGTTCCCCTCAACAACAGTGAATCAGTAACACGGAGGAAACACATCTCCAATCAAAACCCAACTTTCACTGCCCTCGCCAGGGACTACAAAATGGTCATAAGTAAATGGAAATTGCAGGTTGATGTGTGACCTAAGTTTGTAATACTGTCCCTTCAAGGAATATAAAGAGTGCAGTAGCAGAGAGTGGAAAGGATTTGTGATTGTTATAACAGAGAGTGCATGTGTCAGAACTCAAACTGTATCAACCTGTATACCTCAGCCACAGCTACAACTTCAGTGTGGGATTCGGAATTGCCTGGCTATTTAGCATGAAGGCACTTGAATAAATTAACTAGTACTGAAACTCCAGCATGGATCTCAATGCAAAGTCATCTTAATTCTTTGAAACATCTGCTTTCTCGAGAAGCTGTCCTACAGAGATGCAGAAATATTATATTTCTAATTTGTAATCGCCTCCAACTCCCATCTTCTGCCCTCCGTGCTGTCCTGGTATTACCCACTGGCAGCAATCCCCTTCTGTGCCGCCCTGGTGGCACTGGCAGCACTCCTTCTAAGATCTCCTCTGCACTCTAGCTAATGCTTAGTTCAGAATATTGTTTCCTAAAAGGCACTTCTGGTGGCATTCTGCTGAAAGGATTTTCATGTATATAAACACAGAGAGAAAACCCCTCCAAGGGCTCAGACCCATAGATGTGGTATTCAAAGGATTGGAATTGACTGCTCTAGAAACTTTAATAATTTTCAACTCACTTCCCTTTGTCTCCTCTTCTTATCATATGACCAATATCTCCAAATTACATCCACAAATGAAGTCTTTATCAATAGTGTTTGCTACACTGTGAAATGGCCCTTTGTATTCTCTTTACTAACAGCTCCTCAAGACCACTTTCTCCAACTCCAAGAGAGACAATGTACATAGATGGTAAGTTCACTCCATGAAAAAACAGACGAAGGGGCTGATAAACATCTTCAGAAATCTGTCTTGATTTCTCAGCTCTGCACAGTGGCCTGCAGCTGTAACCCCTCAGTAGAGAGTTGAAACGTGGAGGAAACTCAAGGCCTGGCCTGAATAGAAAGACCCTTGGTGTTCGAAGTCCGTCTGTCTATGTGTTGTTTTTATTGGTTAATGAATAAAGAAACTGCTTTGAGCCTAAAAACAGGAAAGAGCAGAGCTAGGTGGAGAAAAATAAACTGAATGCTGGGAGAAAGAAGGCAGAGTGAAGGAGATGCTGTGTAGCCTGGCCAGAGACAAACCCTGGATGAAACCTTGCTGGTAAGCCACAGTCACTTTGTGATATACAGATTAATAGAAATGGGTTAAATTAAGATGTAAGAGCTAAGCAATAAGAAGCTAGAGCTAAGCCGGGCGGTGGTGGCGCACACCTTTAATCCCAGCACTCGGGAGGCAGAGGCAGGCGGATCTCTGTGAGTTCGAGACCAGCCTGGTCTGGTCTACAAGAGCTAGTTCCAGGACAGGCTCCAAAACCACAGAGAAACCCTGTCTCGGAAAACCAAAAAAAAAAAAAAAAAAAAAAAAGAAGCTAGAGCTAATAGGCCAAGCCAAGGTTTAATTAATACAGTTTCTGTGTGGTTACTTCAGAAGTCTGGGCAGCTGCGAAACAAACAAGTGGCCTTGTACAACAACAGACCCTGTTCCATAAGAAAGAAACATCCATGAGCAGATAGTCCATCACATATGAAACACAGTGGGTATTTATATGCTCTTGTACAGAAGGTCTGGAAAGATGGTAAAGTGTTACATTGCTCTAGCTCAGGTTAACCGGAATATCTTTTCTATGTGCAGCTACAAAGAAAAAAATCAAAACCACAAGAGCCAATACAACCTTGGGTTTATAAAACTAGGGTTAACACAGACCCCACCAGGCCTTGCAGAGAGTAGATGCTGGTTATTGTTGTCACAGAAGGAGTTACAATAATGTTTGCCAATGGGGATAGACAGGAAAAATATTACAGGCTCAAGCTGCTCATGGAACCACAGGTTAATCTTATAGGTTCATTCCTGCCATCCAACCCAGAAACTGAATCTTAGAGGAAGTCCTTCTACTTGTGCTCAACTTCATGTATACTGTTTCAGACACACTACATACTACAGGTGAGTTTATTGTTGCTCATTTGCATGAGCTTGGTCATACTTCCTGTTGAGAATACTATAAATAGGCTTTGGAGAACAGACCCCTGTTCTTGAGGTTGATTTTGCCCTGCCCAGGTCTTGTGATAAATGAGAACCATTCCAGTTGTGGTGTGAGTCACTGTCATAGCTGCCACCTTAGAGAACTAACTGGACACTCGGAAAATGAGCTAACATTGATCCAGCCCTGCTCTCTAGCAGCTGTGTCCTGTGACTCTTGTGTGTATGGCAGATGTGTGATGAAATGGGAACTATGTCAAGTAAGGAAAGGAGTGAATCAACGTGCTAGCTTTCAAACACTTTTGGAAACCCAGGCAAGCCACTTTGGGTGTATATTCTCTTCATCAGTACAAGAATTAGCTATTATGTCTTACTCAATCCTCCTACCCCCTATAATCTGTATTAGGATTCCCTAGAGAAACAGAAGGGACAGAGTGAATATATATATTAAACTGGAGTTTACAGATTGCCTCACAAGCTGTATTCTGAGTAGTGCAGTGATGGCTGTATCACACTTAAAGCCAATAATGTGATAGTTAATCGGTCCACCAGATTGGCTACCACAGCAGTCCGAGTCTGGTGCTGAAAGCCTGAAGGAGTTGTAGAGAGTCACTAATGTTCAGTCTAGGGAAACCTAAAGAAGCTCTAATTCCAAGGAAGTAAGCGGCAGAAGCAGCAGCACCACCACCACCACCACTACCACTGCTAGCATGACCATCATCATCATCATTATCGTCATCATCATCATTATCAGTAGCAGTAGCAGCTGCAGCAGCAGTGACAGCATCAGCGTAGATGCACTCACCAGTGATAATAAAGGCCAAACAAGCAAAAGTACTCTTCTTTTCATAGCTTAAGCATTGTTGTTGCTGTGCATTGCCTGTAGTGTAGGAGTTGAATTAGCTTCCCAGCCTAGATTCCATATTCACCACTTTTGCAGTCTCTCTGCAACATCTAGCCTGCTGTAACTCTTACCTGCCTTCTGTATTTGTCATTCTTTTGTAGCCATTTCCCTAAAGATCTAAAAATTTCCTTCTCTTTATACCTAGGCAAGATAATTCTTATTCTGTCTTCTCATTTCCTTAGCAAACAATCTTCTGAAGACCTTTAGTGATGGAGAAGTTACTTTTATTTAATAAAGAAACTGCCTTGGCCCATTTATAGGCCAGCCCTTAGGTGGGTGGAGTAAACAGAGAGAATGTTGGGAGAAAGAAGCCGAGTCAGGGGTCGCCATGATTCGCCCACCAGACACAGACGCAGGTTAAGATCTCCCTGGTAAGCCACCAGATCGTGGTGATACACAGAATATTAAAAATGGGTTAATCTAGATATGAGAGCTAGCCAGTAAGAGGCTGGAGCTAATGGGCCAAGCAGTGATTAAATGAATACAGTTTCCATGTAACTATTTTGGGTAAACCTAGCCGGGTGGCGGTGGGAAGCAGCCCTGTCGCTCGTTTTGTTCTCAATATTGTTTGTTATATTTATTATTTGTTATTATTGTATATAGTTGTATTTGGTTTGGTTCTATCTTATTTAGACAAAAGGGGGAGATGTAGGGACATAGCCCCACCCATTGGGGGCGTGTTCGCCTCGGGCTAATGTTTACGGATAAATCTGCCGGGCGTGAGCCCAGCAGCCCTTTTCTTTTGCTCCGCTTTTCCAGTGCTCCGCAGGAACCTGTGGTCCTGTAAGTCTATTTCCTTATTAAAGCTGTATATATCTATATAATCTGTCTGCATTCATTTGCGACGCCACACTTTAGCAGTTATTACCAGTAACCATACATGCACTTAAAACACTCCTGTGGTAGACATCCCATCATGAATCAGTTTTCTATTCATTTTGTGAGAACAGTAAGCAGCAGAATGTATGATCACTCATGGATTTTCACTCAAAAAAAAAAAAAGGAAGTTGCAGCACAAAGAAGCATTTTCTGAGAGAGATAAATATCCTGATGGTATCCTCTTCCTTTGTTTTGTTTAGTTCACACGAATTTAATTATTAGAAACACAAATATTCACAATTTTCTTTTTCTGTTATCTTAATTCATTAGTTCCTAAACTATATAAAATCACTATATTATTGTATCTGATCTCATTGCAAATTAGAATCATTTCACAAGCATTTATTGAAAACTGAGCCCAGTGAACGGTCCACCATTATATCCAAAAATTGATGATGATGATGATGATGATGATGATGATGATGACCTAAAGAGAAGTTGAAGCAGAAAACTGACTTTGAATGAATGGATTCAGGGGTTTAGACTATTTGGAACTCTGACTTCCTTTTTCAGCTCTTTCTATGTGGTACCTAAGAAGGTCATTTCCTGTTCTAAGTTTACCTCATCCTAATAGCTACTGAACCCAGTGAGAGGAGGGCGTCCACTTTCTTAATTCTAAGGAGAAACCCAGGGTGTGCTCCAATTGGCCAACTTAATCATCCTTGAACAATTTTACTATGATCAGTCATTCAATCAGTAGGTATCCAGGTTGTGTCTGCTATTTTGGTTTTGTAGATGGGGTTTTGACTTTGTTTTGAGACAAAGTCAAAGACAAGCTGTAGCACAAATTCTCCTTCTTCTTAGTAATGAGAAATTGGAGTCAGACTTCAAGGGTGAAAGCTGAAAGAAAGACCAGAGAAGCAGAGCATCCAGCCACTAGAGAGACTTCTTCTCTCTACTGAATCTTCAAACTGAATGGGGGAGATCCTGTCTCTAGGAATTCTCAGGCTGTCTGCCTTGAGCTCTCGTCTCTTTCTGCCTTATGTTCCTCTTTCTGCCCAGCCATATCTCTTCATGGCTCCACATCCCTAGTGCTGAGATTAAATGCATGTGACTCCCAAGTACTTGGATTAAAGATGTAAACCTCCACTGCCTGCCTCTGTTTGTCTTTTAAACTGGATCAATCTCACATAGCCCAGGGTGGCCTTGAACTCACAGACATCTATCTGCCTCTGTCTCCAGAGTGCTGGAATTAAAGATGTGTACCTCCATTGCCTGGCTTCTATAGTTAACTAATGGCTTAGTTCTACACTCTGATGAAAAACAAAATATTACCAAAATTGACCTTGTTTCTTAGGATGATTTTGAACTTCTAACCCTACTGTCTCTGCCTCTAGAGATAGGATAATAGGCATGCACCACTATGCCCAGTTTATTTAATGTTAGGAATCAGACTCAGGGCTTCATGCATGCTAGGAAAGCAATCTATCAGTTGAGCTACATTACCAGCCCATGATTTCATGGGATTTTTGTCTTTGTTTTTGTTTTACAATTATAAACAATGCAGCA
The DNA here is from genome assembly GCF_950005125.1 of Chionomys nivalis. Classification (NCBI taxonomy): domain Eukaryota; kingdom Metazoa; phylum Chordata; class Mammalia; order Rodentia; family Cricetidae; genus Chionomys; species Chionomys nivalis. The sequence continues at coordinate 15,113,959 of NC_080091.1, read as the reverse complement.
ACAAAAGATAACTAATAACTTAGACAATGTATGATATAGCTGTTCAATGAATGATAAGGAAAAATTACAGACAATAGTTGTTGAAATATTTCAGAACACACTCTAGTGGAATAATAAAGATATGAATTCCAATCAGCCCTAAAACACTTACAAGGGACTTCTCACTTGGAACTAATGACTGTATCACCAAATGCAGTTAGGTCAAGGAGCTCAGTAGGGGTATGATTATGACACCCAGCCACACAGATTTAAATGGCCAGCCTAAATAACTGTGTCTATAATGGGGAAATTTCCAATATTAGCTAGGTAATAGGACAGGACCTTTGAGAACCATTATAATTATATTCCCTATATGTAGCCATTTATGGCAACCATTCTTAACTCTTTCAAAAGATAATTATAACTATATTTTGGAGTAATTTGTATTAAAGTGGTCTCTGTCCAGGCATCACTCTCAAAAGTTAAAGTATTCAAATAGAGTTTTCAAGTGCCAAGACTTTACTTCAAACAAAATTGTATAAAAATTACAGTACATAATATAAGTAAGGTTCTATAAAGATGGTCCAATGGTTAAGAGCATGGACTACTGTCCCAGGGGATCTGTGTTCAGTTCCTAGCACCTACATCAGTTGGCTCACAGCTACGTGTAGCTCTAGCTCTGAGGTCCAACACCCTTTTCTGGCACCTGCAGACATTAGTTTCATGCACTCATACCTACATATAACACAGATAGAGACCTACACATATGTATACACGTGCACTCACGCACACACACTGTGATAATTAAAGGTAAACCCTTGATAAACTAAGTACAAGTGGGGTAAAAGATCAGCTGCTGAAGTGGAAGACTAATCTAGAGCAGAAGGATACAGACATGGGAATACCGTCCTTTCCCACTTAGTGGTCCCACATAGTGCAGATGAACCCTGGAAGAACAGTTTGAATGTAAAAGATCTGATGCCTCTCAGCACCACGATTTTGACTATGATTGTAAGTTGGATTATCTGATACAATTTATTGCCCTACACAAAGGTGAAGGAATTCATTTAAAAGAATAAGTGTACAAAGACTACTCAAATAGGAGTAACCCAAGACTTCCCATATTATGATTGGAAGGAAGCATAGTTAGCATTTTGATTTGTGTGTATTAGCCACTTATGGCAATGTCTATGTGCATATTAATTTTTAAATATTTACGATAATATTTTGTTTTAAACTTTGCATTGAATTATGGTGTTTTCTTTCATTAGTTTCTCTCCCGTCTTCTACCTTTAAGTATCCACTGTAATAGTTTGTTATCTATCATTCTATACCTTTATGTTCAACCAAAATTACATAGATGTATTATAAATCTACAAGAAATGACCATTTTGTTGTTAATACATGTGAAACTGTTGCATAGTAGACAGTTCTTGACATCCTGTCTTTCTCACTGAACAATCCTCTGTGAATATCCCTCCTGTTAGACTAGGATAGCATGAGTCTATTCTTCAGTATAACTATACAATAGTCCATGATACAGACCTGCCACAATGTAGTCAATAATTTCCTGTCAACAATTTATTTCCATTTTGATGGATTTGTTGTCTGTAATTTGTTTTTTGTTTTGTTTCACTATTACAAGGAACATGACAACAATAATTTTTGTGCATGAGTCCTTAGCTACAGCTGAATTTATTTCCAAATATGAGATGACTAAATGAAAGAATATGCAAAATTTAAAATTTGACAGCATCGAGTTGTCTTTTTGAAAATAGAATTTATAGAGACCTGGCAGAAGCCTCCCCACACCCTCTACCATCCCCCACTGCATCAGTGACCCTCAGAGTCTTCACCCCACCTGCATCCAGAGGAGGTGAGTATCTGGGCTCCTAGCTGGATGGCCCTGCTCTCCAAGCTGTAGCCCCAGTGGCACATCCCAAGCCCCAACCATATCCACCAAAAACCCAGAGACCTGGCAGCAGCCACCCCATTCCCCTAACCATTTCCCACCATATCAGCAACCACCAGAACCATGACCCTGCCTGTACCTGGAAGAACCACCACCAGAAATCTTGCCTGTACCCAGAGGAGCAATCACTAGAGCCACAGTCTCCAGCTGCACCAATTAGATGAAGAGACTGGTAGACGTCAGTGTAAAAATACATTCAACAACATAAAGAACAATATGGCACCACCAGAAACTAGAAGTTCTACAACAGCAAGACCTGAACATTTCAACACAGATGAATCAGAAGAAAATGACCTTAAAATATCTTTATGAAGATGATAAAGGCTCTTAAAAAGAAAATGAAAAATTCCCTTAAAGAAATAAAAAAAAAAGACAAACAAAAATTGGAAGAAATCAACAAATCTCTAAAGCAAAGAAGACAAAGAAAAAAACAATCGGACAGGTGAAGGAAACGGTTCAAGACTTGAAAATTAAAATAGAGGAAAAAAGAACATGCAAACTGAAGAAATTCTGGAAATGGAAAATCTGAGTAAATGTCAGAAACTATAGATGCAAGCATAACCAACAGAATGAAAGAGATGGAAGAAAGAATCTGGGCATTGAAGATATGATAGAAGAAATAGATTCACCAGTCAAAGAAAATGCTAAACCCAATAAAGTCTAACACAAAATATCCTGGAAGTCTGGGACACCATGAAAATACCAAACCTAAGAATAATAAGGATAGAAGAAGAAGAACTCAGCTCAAAGGCACAGAAAAGTTTTTTCTATAGATTTTTCAAATAGACTGGACCACAAAAGTCCCCTCACCACATAATAGTCAAAACATTAAACATACAGAATTAAGAAAAAATATTAAGAAAAAGAAAAAGGCCAAGTAACATATAAAGACAGACTTATCAGAATTACAAGTGACTTCTCAGTGGAAACTCTGAAAGCCAGAAGGTCCTGGACAGATATACTACAGACACTATGAGACCATGGATGCCAACTAACACCAGAAAAGAGTTTGAATAGACCTATAACCTCTAAGGAATAGAAAGAGTCATTAAAAGTCTCCCAACCAAAAAGATCCCAGAACCAGATGGTTTCAGCACAGAATTCTACCAGAATTTCCAAGAACACATCAGAAACATCATCCACCATGATCAAATAGGCTTCATCCCAGAGATGCAGAGAAGGTTCAGCACACAAGTATCTGTCAATGAAATCCAACATAAAAACAAACAAAGAAAAAAAAAAACATGATAATCTCATGAGATGCTGAAAAAGCATTCGACAAAATGGGGAAAACACAGAAAGGGAGAGGACAGAGATATCTTGATAGAGGGAGCCATTATGGAGTTAACAAGAATCCTGACACTAGAAAAATTCCCAGGAATCCAAAAGAATGACCCCAGCTAAGACTCTAGCAACAGTGTTTAGGGTGCCTGAACTGACCTTCTCCTGTAATCAGATTGATGACTATCTTAATTGTTATCATAGACCCTTCATCCAGCAACTGATGGAAGCAGATGCACAGATACAGGGAGTCTAAATAAACCAAAACCCCTCCATGGATTTTAACCTTTGATGGCTAGAACATCTCTTGGGTCTGTTTCATTGAAGCTATAGTGTCTATACAATCCCCTAAGAACTTTCTTACAACTATGTATCTTCTGAGAAGCTAATATGTTACAAAGTGGCATAGATGGGGGTATCTAGTACTAAAGAAGTTTGAAAACCTCTCCCATCATCTCTCTTATTGGAGATCCACAATTCACATTAGGGTATCCAGGAGTCTAGGAACACTGTAGTAAAACCTTACTTACCTGGATTTCATTCAGTGAGTCTCAAACATACAAGATCAACTCCTTCTGCCTCAGAACACCTATGGACTTCACATCACACACCAGTGTTCACACACCTGTTTGGAGAATGTTAGCTTCCAAAGGCTGGGCAAACCAAAGTAACCATGCAACTTACACATCTCCCCAGAGACATAAAGTCACTTCATCAACCCAAGCCTCAATTTCTTCCTCTGTGATGGGGCAGTTAGATTAAGACCATTTTTATTTATTGCTTTATTTTATTTGATCTTTTAAGATAGTGTTTCTATGTGTAGCCCTGGCTATCCTGGAACTCACTCTAGAGACCAGGTTAGTCTCATACTCAGAGATCCACCTGCTTCTGCCTCATGAGTGCTGGGATTAAAGGCACACACCCCTATGCCCAGCACTAAGACTATTTTTAAACAACTCCTAAAGGAACTCCTAAAGTGTCTATGGCTCAGCCTTGGGAGCTTTTCCCGAAGGACAAAGACAGGCTCTGCTTCAAGTCCACCAAACCAGCTGACTCCCAGTCACTGAGGAGAGCTTTTCTAAGAGAGCTTTCCTTTGAAGAAATTCTCTGGGAACAAAATAAATGAGAAGAACATGAAGCACAGATTTCTTGCTCTTCCTCCTAATTGGACCCTGTCAGCGATGTCAGTTTCTTCAAGAGTAAAGTCTAGCTCAGTCACTCTTCATTCAGTGTCCTCTGCCACTGAAAGCTGAATATCACAATGTCAGCTACCAGGACACCACGACTCGTCTAGAATTTCACACTGAAGACACATGGATGACCTGGGCTTTATAGGACGTAGATCGTTTGACTCAACCTCACACCGATGGAATTAGAATTGGGAGAGAGTGGGACTCAAGAGTGTTTTAACAGAGCTCCTAGGTGATTGTTAGGTTTTTCAAAGACTGAATTCCACTGCCTGATACTTGATGCCTTCCCTCCTCTGACGAGGATAGTTTCTCTGCTTTGGTGGCAAATGACAGAAACTTCTACCACATTGTACCAGAGGCAAATCAAATAGAGTTTCCCAATAGACACTGAAAATGAGGTCTAAAGATAGGTCTGACTGGTCATTAGGAGAAATAAGTCTGAAATAAAAGTCACTGTTTTACTAACAAAAAAGCAAGGATTCCTTTGATTGGACTGCAGTGAAGGAGGTAGAGATGGAGAGAGAAAAGTCCTGGGAGTACTAATGACCAAGAACAGGGCATGTCTGGCTGAATTCCAAGGCACAGGTCAAGGCATGGCTGGTATTTGTATTGTCTTGTGGAACATGCTCTGTCCAAACTAGCTATGTTTTCAGGAAGAGGGCAAATCTATTAGAGGTAAGAAAGGCACCATCAACCTGGTATTGCTGAGCTGCTGTCTGCTTTTACTTTCCCTGTAAAATCTAGAGCACAGCTTAGATCACTTGAAAAATACAAACTGTCTTTGGAGACGGCCTCGTCCTCATCTCCAAAGCTGCAATACAGAACTCATAGAGTGGACAGTCCTGCAAAGACCCTGAGACTTCTCATCAGCGTGGGACTGCTCTTTTTGGTCCCTGGGAACTAAAGCCTATGCTCCCCCATCCCGCCCCACACCCCGCACTTGTGAGGTCTTGGAATCTCAGAACTGAAAACTCTTTGTCCCTTGGAAAGTTAGACAAGAATCAGATAGAGTCCAGTCACAGCAGCAACTGTTGAGAGCTCCATAGCTCCCCCTTGTTCCTGACAGACTAGAGGGCAAACCAGGACAAAATCATCAAAGAGAGCTCTAAAGCTAGCTCTCCATTTCCCTGAGAAGCTGGCCTGGCTTCTCCACCTTAGTGAGATTGTTTGACCTTCTGCTTCACATTCTTTCCCCTTCTCTATGACCTACAGCATGTGATACAGAGAGGAATCCATAAAGTCAGAGAGACGGGTATTGTACCCTGCCCTGTAGTTAGCACACTGGGCAGATTAGATTGCTTTTAAAGTGGACGGCTGATAAACAAAGCAAGGGTTGCTATGGTTGTAATAGATGTGGGGTGTGCCTTGGGAGATGAGCACAAGGCTTCAATGAGTGCTGACTAAGCAGCTCTTAGCCCTGGGCTTTGTATACATGAAGACACCAAGTGTGCTTTTACATACCACAGAATTCTAAGGGTGCACTTCCAGATTCAAATCCTTCCTACATGTCCAGAACCTATTAGGTTGACTAGAAGGGCTAGGAGAAAACAGGGAGCCTGCAAGAGAACAAAGGTGGGCATTCCACTCACTTCTGCAACTTGAATTAAGAAGGGTGGGTATTTGAAAAGAGGTCGGAGTGTCCTTTGCACCAGTTGGTATCTAATGCAGACAAGAAGGGAATTTTATTTATTCAGCTGAAATATGTAGCTCCAGGTGAAAAAGTACAAACAAAAAATTTTCAATCATTTAGAGAAAAAACACATTCAGAATTCAAGATGTACTAGAAGAAAACATGGAAAGGAATCACAGAGAAAGGACACGATGGTTTCTGAAAGGGCATGCCTACTCCTATGGTAGAAGAAACATGGGATGGCCTCTCCACTTGGTTACAGATCCCTAAGCATCCTCTTGTCCTGCCAACATCCCTTGCCTTCTGGCTTCTGGTTCTGAAGTTAAATGAATCACCTGGAGGTTAAATTGACATCTAAGCCCTAGCCACAGGGTTTCCTGCCTGGCTGTCAGAGCAGAGCTTCAGAATTTTCTCTTTCAGCAAACAGCCACTGCAGCCAGCAGCATGAGACATCATTTTAAAGAACTCTCTCTCGTGCTCACTCTCTCTGACCCTTAAATATATATTTAGTCATTTATATTTATATTAAAAATATAAAACTGGGTTAAAACATGGGAGAAGCCAGATATTTTCTACAGGTACATAATTTTAAACCTTCATAACTCAGTGATGTGCAAACATAAGATTTACTATGACTTTTAGAAGTCGAAGTTGACACAGAAATGTGAATGAACAAAATATAAAACTACAAATCTGAATTATCCCATCCCAATGTACTGCTGGTTCCAATATAATTTTAAAGAATACCATCATAGCTCCAGTCCTCCTTGGATCTTGCAATCCCCGTATATGTCAAGGATAAGGGTTTCGACCTGCTAACATTCTCAGGAAGGTTAAATGAATAAGCCTTCAAAGTGTTTACACTTGGTTTCTGTTATGCATTAAGACATTTGTGCATAGTAACTATAAATATCATAATCCCAAAGAGGACTGGAATAAGGCTGTGCTCTGCTGTGACACCCCTACATTGGCTTCATTCAATTCACGTAGTCCCTCAATGTTGGTTGGTTCCTCTTCCACACAGAGTTAGTCCTCATTAGTATTAAAAACAACAATTTGGATCATTCACAGATGTGTCTCGGATGCAGTGATGTTTCGAGTATTCTCTGTGTGCTGGGAAATTAAACAATTCATAAACGATCTTTCTGTCACCCTTACAACATCCCTGCAAGGCCTGACTGTCATCTGGAAAGTGGGTTGACAGGAGTCCCCAAACATCTTTCATACCTTGCTTTGTGTTCTACAGCTTTCCAGGTGTTAGAGCTTGGATTTGAGCCTCCTAAGCCATCTAATTGGAAAACTCAAGCTCTTCAGCACCCAAGTCCTAGGGAAGAGACTGCATCCTCCAGTCACTCAGTCTGCCAGCAGGTGCTGGTAGTACAGCGTTCTGAGGTGTAAGTACTCTCAGGCAAGGGAAGAATTGCTGGAATTGCTGGCCATTGTAGCCAGGGACAACACGTGGAACCAGATGTTTGCAGCCCCTGCATTTTGCTATAGCAACCCAGATGGTCCAAAGGTCTTCTAAATTCATCAAAGATTATGTTTGAATACACACAAGTCTGGTAACTAATGACTTCAGGTCTGGGTATAGCTTCTCCACGCACTGCCACTTAATATGTCTGGAGGTGAAGGCAGACCATTATGTGCCTAAGCCACACCTGGAGATGATCCAAAGCCATTTCTCTCTGATTCTAGAGTTCCAGGTAGACTACAGTTCTTTAAAGGTGTCTCTAATCTGCCTGGCATGAGTGACAACGTGAGGAGACATGGATTTTTAAAAGGAAAAAGAATTCATTTTAGGTGAAACAACCTTAGGTGCTGACCCTCTGTTTCCTAGATGCTTTATCTAGGTCTCTAGCTACAATGCATAGGAAAGCTGACATCGGGGATTTGTTAAAAAGCAGGTTTCCAGATCTCCACCCGAAAGATTCTAATCCTCAGAGCCAGAGATGGATCTGAGCAGAATATACTCAAACTTTGCTAATATTTAAGAACAAATAGTATCGGTCAGAGGTTGAGTGGCCAGTTGCTGGGAGAGATCTTTGTGAAGAAGATTTTTCACACGGTTATAGTGACCTTCTGGCAAGGTCGTGATACTGGTGGGTTGTGAAAACGCACGTTGACAAGTCCATTTTGCTTCTGACAACTCCTGCATCTTTTTCACAAGTTGGTAGTAGTTGAAAACCGAAAATTTAAAAGACTGGTGTTAATTTCATAATAAATATGTGGCTTAGTTATTTATCTTAGTAGTATGTAGAGGTGTTTGGGAGAAAGTAGGCCCTCTGCATAACAGAGAACTTACTCTGGACAAGCGGTTCTGTGTACACAAATGGCTTCAAATGCTTTCAGGTCATTCTGCAAACCCTTCCTCTGTACTTCACTGATGAGAAGAGGGAAAGGCAGGGCACATAGTGGGACGCTTGCTGTGCGGTGGCGGTGGAGTCACGATTCTGCTTATATCCTTATTGCCATTTGAAAGCAAGAATTGAATCCTGTCTTCTGTCACTTACACCAATAAAACAGAAACTCGGATTTTTTTTAAAACTGTCATTTTACGAAAAATAGATGAAAAAGATGAACACTGTTTTGAGTAGTGATAGGTTTTCTCTCTGCACTCCCATTTTTTATGCTTTCTGTGTTTGAAATTCACATTTGTAAATAGAATTGAATCAACAAAGGCTTTGATCATCGCCTATGAACAAACCCTTGTATTGTGGAGACCTCATCATAGTTAGCTTACATGAACACAGGGATTTCTACTATTAAACAGGTACTGGACACCGTTGATAGATACCTAATCTTTTTCCTAAACTCAAAGCTTCCCAACCTGGAACACTGAAAGGAGGAAAATATAGAGTCCTTTGCCATCCTCCCTCCTTCCCTCCTCCCCTCTCTCCTTCCCCATTCAATCTATCTATCCATCTATCTGTCTGTCTCTCTGTCTCTCTCACTTTACCACTCTCCTTCTTCCTTCCTACCCTCTCTTCCTCCCTCCCCCCCTTTCTTTTCTTCACACAGGGCCTCACTATTTTAAAAAGGCTGACCTCGAGCCCTCACTCCTGCCTTAACAGGAGTAGTGGTAATTAGAATGATAAGCACATGCCTTTACATCCAGTTTAGGGCTGCTCTTCTTTAATAAAAGGCTAGTGGGTTCATCTGGGTATGGTAGCCCACACCTGTCCTTCCAGCACATTGGGTATGAGACAGAAGGATTGCCAGGCAAGGCATCTGAAGTCAGTCTGGTCTACAGGCCTGGTATTAGTTCAACCAGTGCTAATAACAAAATCTTGTCTCAAAAATTAGTAACCGACAGATGTGACTTAATATGATTAAAGTTCCAATGGTTTTTGCTTAAACTCCTATTTGAGCACATTGAAGCTCCCTGGAATTTCTGAGTAGACGGTAGGAGAGTGTGTGTGGAATAACGAATGTGTGTGAAAGACAGAAACAACACCAGCACAGTTATTAACAAGCGGGAAGCATTTGTGCCACGTCAGTTCTGCCTTTAGCTGAAGGGGGGCCTTGGCTTTACTGTGGATTTGTTTGATATTTTCATAAGTAGTCACAGTGAAGATTTGGACTGTAGAAACAGAAAGGAAATGTGCTAACATGGGACACGAGCACGCTGTAATATTGCTTCAGTGACTCAGCTCTCGCTCTACTGAAGATGGAGCTGTAGTTCATTAACGAATGTTTGAAGGGAAAGGAAGGGAAAGCCAGAGCTGCTGCTGCACTGGAGAATTAGGTAATGCCATTTGTCTTTGTGACACCAAGGAGAAGCCCAAGGAGAATCAGCAGCTACATTTAGTTTGTAGTGACCTTTCACCTCTGCTGACCTCTGACCTGGCTGTTTTAATCACACAGACACAGGCACCAGACAGGGCAACGTTTCTGGAGGTGATTTCCCTTTGTAGTGCAGTTGGAGGAAGAAAGATTGGAATGAAAATCTTTCCACCAAGATGAATGGCTGCTGCGCTGCAGCTGACAAAGGGTTAACTAGAGCTCCTACCCTGCTTCCCTTAGCTGTGTAATTGCTGTGAGCCAGGGAAGCATTTGGAAGAGAGGCTTTGCTAGCAAGACCTCATTTGTCACAGAGGTGTCAGAAAGCTCCTCTAACTGAATGGGTTTATACAGAACCCAGGAAAGGGGTTGTTTCCTAAATGCAAACGATCTGAACCCTCTTGACTTGTCCCTCAGAAGAACTTCTATAGAAGATCCCCTTTTATTTATTAATACATTGTCCTCCCACTACCAAAATAAACACACCACAGACAAGGAATGGGTGGCCTGTGAAAAGTGTGTGTGTGTGTAAAATTTTTAAGCAAAAATTTTAAATTTGAGCACTTGATACAATCACCAGGGAAACCTATTCAATGCCACTTTGTCCTCTTGAAGTAGATCTGGGTAGGTTCCAGGTATTAGAGCTCTGACAGTTTCTAGGTTATACTGAAAATTTTATACTGAACTGTTTGAGGGTCCCAGTGCCCTCGTCTGTAATCTTCACTGTGTACTGCCTTCCTTCTGTATTGATAGTTTACACACATGCACACACACAACAACAACAGCAACAATGAAAACAAACCTTCCAAAGCACAGAATATTATTAACAGAGATTTTGAATACTCACCTAGTACCTGGGCTATAAATCCTCCCAAACAGGCATCATTGTCCCAGTTAAATGCCCATCCAGCACAAACTGAACTCTTCAGCCCATGTTCTTAAATATTTTTCTACCTGCTTGAGTCGAAATTAACTGGGCTCACACTGATGATGTCTGTAATGACCCATCAGGTAAAGGTTCTTGTTGTATCAGCAACCTGAGTGTGAGCTCCACAGTCCATGTAAGGGTGAGCAGAGAGAACCAACTCCAGAGGGTCATCCTCTCATCTCTACCTTCCAACGCAGTGCCAGTCAGGTCCACTCATACATCACATATTCATGCACCTGGGCATGCATACAATAATAACAGAGTTTCTAAAACTGACTGGCCTGCAAGTATCTGGACTCAATGTCTTTTCTACGTATATTTTGTATATATAACTGCATTTAAATACGTGTTTATGCTAATTCTAAACAGAAGAACATAACTTTTCTTTCTCCCTATGTCACTTTGAACAACAACAATGACAAAGTGCTACTCAAATATTGCTGAATCAACCTGCCCAAAACAGTATTCTGGCTCTGGTTCTTCCTACATACCCAGGGACTACAGAATAAGACAGGTCCCTGAACTACTGATCCCGGGAACAATCTTGAGCAAACCAAGGTCCATGTGAATGTCCAATATGAGCACCACAGATAGTTTTGGTTGTTGGTGGTGATAGCAGTGATGGTAGTGGTGATAGCAGTGCTGCTGGTGGTGCTGGTGTTGATGGTAGTATTGATGGTATTGATGGTAGTGGTGATGGTGGCGATGGTGGTGGTGGCGGTGGTGTTAATAGTGGTGGTGGTAGTTGAGGCTGTGATCATTGTTGTAGCAATGGTAGTGATGGTGGTGATAACGGTGCTAGTGGGAATTGTGGGCTTTGGTGATTTGCCTGTTTTGGTCATTGTCAACGGAAATAGGAGCAAGCGATAACATACAACAACAGTGCCTAAGCCTTAGCTAGGACCAGAATTGACCGGAGGGAATGGGCAATAACATGCACTGCTGCTCTCTAGTTTCTGACCTAGCAGAACTCCTACGAGGGTCAAGGCTCTGAGTTACTAACAAGTTCTCAAGTGAAATTACAAATGTTGGCTCATTACTATACTTTAAGGACTATCCTTTTAGAATAAACCTGCCCGTGATTACAGCAGCCTTTTTGGTCCATCCTTTATCCCCAGACTCGGCAGATACTGCTTGAAAGCTTACTGAATATGCTGCATCTTTATTGATTGGAGGATAAGGCAGTAACCTGACCAGGTAACATGTAGGTCCTCACAGAGCTTCCTGCATGGGATGGTCAAGAGACAGAAACCATGAACATATAATGTAACAAGTGCACAGTGGGTGAGGTGGAGGATGAAATTTTAGATAATTCTCTAAGGAAATAATATCTATGAGAGAAGAGGCCTAACTAGGGCAAAGGAGCAAGCCAGAGCAGGAAAGTTACAAAGACAACGGCAGGTGCAAAGTCTCTGAGGTAGAAAAATATCCATTGTATTAGGAAGGGCAAGAAGGTTGGTTGCTGGGGAGAGAACAGGAGGCTGAGTGCTAGGAGAAGAGACTGTGATAGGAGCAATCTGCATTCTAAGGTCTCCAGGGAATCAAGTGAGCATAGGCGTGAGAAGGACTTGTGACACCTTCCCTTGCTCGGTAACCATGTAACACAGAATGCAGCTTTGCAGACTGAGGTTTCTCAGGCATTTCCAGAGACTGGATTTTATACAGTTTTTATTCAAAGAAATTGTTCTTCCCACAAGCAAGAATCTAAGTCAAGCTGCTAGCAAATGTGGTATCAGATGAAAAGAGACAACACCTCCTGGTGCGGATGGACAGAGTTGTTATGTCTGGTCACAAAGGTGGATTTGAAGCAAGAGTGGAAATTGCATGAATACAACAGTGAATTCATTCTTACACATAGTCTATGTGCATCAAATAGAATTTTGTGTATGAGAGCGAGAAGGTGACAGAGAGACAATGAGTGAGACTGGGCAGGAATGTTACTGGATAGAGGCAAAAAGCTGAAAAATTAAATAAGTTCCCTCAAAAAGTAAAGGTGCAGAGTGGAAAATGAAGAACAAGAACCAAACCTTAGTAGGGAGAGATGATGATGGCAGAAGAGATAATAGAGTCAATAACAAAGGACCAGAAAAGCCACAACACCCATCAGCTTTTGGTCTAAACTGTGCTTCAGAGCTGAGACAAACACAAAACAGGCAAAGGTTAGTTCTCCTTCCTTCAAAAGCAAGGGTATGTAACCAGCTGGCTTTATAAAAGGAATCCCCCATCAGGGAGAGCACTTTCTCCTTTAAAGAAGTCAGATTCAATTATTTAATATCAAACAATGTCTTCGCTTTTAACTAGCACAACTGCCAATAGCCAGAACTGCACATAATGAATCACTCTTTGCTTCTTCCTCCACTTTCTAATTTCCTGCTAAGGAGACAGGGCTGAATGGGGTCATTAATCTGAATTAGAAATATTGTGACCTGCCCTGCACTTCCCTTGCTAACACTGTGTGGCAGAGCAGGAGCTGTGGGGGTTTTGCTTTCTACACTGCTCTGAGGAAGAGGTGGCATGGGGGATTGCTAGCTAGTTTTATTTTGAGGCTTCTGTCTCTCCTCAGCTGGACACTGTATTTCCCCTTTACTGTCCCAATTGTTGTTTGGGCATCTCACATTGGGTTTCTAAATTATCCGTTCTTTAATGTTGCCAAAGCTTTGTTTATTCCTTTCCCAGAACACTGAAAGTTCCTCTATGAAACCTAAAATAGCATGCCTCCCCTACCAGAGAAATATCTTAGCTATCATCGACATAACAAAGTAGCTGAGATATTTAAACTATAAAGGGGAAAATTTGGGACATTCCAGTCAAAATACGGGCTTTCAATCTCTAGTAAATGGGTTGAGCAGTGAGAATGCACAATGGAGTCCATTGCAGAACAAGTCATTCATCTTGGCCAGGAAGCAAATGAAAAAGAGGAGAGGTCAAGGTTTCCAGAACGAGGAAGACACCAATGTCTCATAATCCCTTTAGAAAGCACATTGCCAGTAACTCATTGACTGCTTACTGGGCTGCGCCTCCTACATTGTACTTTGTACTGCCTTCCTCTAGCAGCATCATGAATACTAATTTTGTGACACTGGAAACTTTAGGGACATTTAGCCATACCATTATGAGATGTGTACTTTTTCTTGCTGAACTGATATCATTTAATGGGTGTGAGTTGTCTCCATCATGAATGGGTGTAGTAGTCTGCATATCAATGGGTGTGATGGTTCATCTGCATCATCAATAGGTGTGAAGGTTAGTCTGCATCATCAATGGATATGATGGTTAGTCTGTATCATCAGTGGATATGATGGTTAGTCTGCATCATCAATGGGTGGGAAGGTTAGTCCGCATCATTAATGGGTGGGAAGGTTAGTCCGCATCATCAATGGATATGATGGTTAGTCTGCATCATCAGTGGACATGATGGTTAGTCTCCATCATCAATGGATATGTAGTTAATCTCCATCATCAATGGATAGGATGGTTAGTCTGCATCATCAATGGATGGGAAGGTTAGTCTCCATCATCAATAGGTTTAAGTGTTGTCTCTATCATCAATGGCTGTGATGGTTAGTCTGCATCATCAATGGATGTGATGATTAGTCTCTATCATCAACTAAACTGAACTTAGAATCATTTAGGAAGCATATCTCTGAACATGACTTCAAGGGCATCTTCAGAGCTATTTAACTGTGGAAGGAAAATCTATCCTGATTGTAGGTGGCACCATCCTCTGGGTTGGGGTTACAGACTGAATAAAAAGAACCAAGTGACTCAAGCACCAGTATCATCTCTGTCTGCTTTTTGACTACAAAAACAATGAGATCAGGTGCCTCATCCTCCTGCTTCCATGAATCCCAACCATTATGGACTGTACCCCCTTAAACTGTGATATAGAATAAATTGTTCCTCCCTTAGGTTGTTTTCATTAGGCATTTAGTCACAGTCATGAAAAGTAACTAACGGAATGGTTATTTTACCTGTGCTGCCATGGAGGGAAGACACTGAACCGAGGAGGTCCATCTGCAGTAAGTCTCCGACATCACTGACATAGATCAGCAGGGATACAGACAAAGGCCCTTAGTGGTCTAGGTGCAAAGACAGCACTTTACAACTGTGCAATATTCCTTTCACAAACATTGCATAGTATGACCTTCAAAATAAGTAAAACTTTAAGTTTATTCATTTGTTTCCATGTATAAATATCTAATCAAACTATGATGGGATCACTGAAGCTAGCGGAAAGGGAGTGTTATCTCCAGAGTCTACCTGAAGTGCTGCCCTTGTTCCAGGAACAGTCACACATTACACTACAGAGCCAAGGAGAGTTTCACACAGATTCCTCTGTCTAAAGAAAGTTTCACACAGTCACTTCCATTCAAAGATGGCTGCTTTGCCTTGCTTCACCTCCTTCTGACTCCTGATTGATCCCCTTACTGTTACCCATTGATTAGCAGAAACAGGCCAGAATAAAAAGTGGATTTGAAAGACCAGTAGGCTGGTCTAGTAAGTGCTGAATGGGAGGCTGCTTCAACCTTCCAAGGTCATCATCAAAGACAACAGCTACATGCCATCAGAAGGTTCTGGATTTATTTTCTAGGATCTGAATACAGAGCTGATAGATGTGGGTCTGGCTATCACACCCACTGGCCACTGTCTAGCCATTCTGGAACTCTCAATTTTTCTCAGACTTGTTTATGAAATCTTTCTTCTTCTAACCAATCCACTTACCTACTCCTTCTTGCATATCCTAAGTGGTACAGTCCCCAAAAGTGCTCCATCTGTAGCTTATTTCTCAGAGCATCCTAAGACACCCAACATCCCCTTCTCTTTCCAATTGCCCCACCACCTCATGAGTGAGCCAGAAGTGACTACAGACAACTTGTTTTGGAGCCTCAGGCCTTGGAGTTTTGTTGCTGCTCTAGGGCTATGGATAACTCAAATAATTTTCTGCACTCATGGGCCCCAGGGTCTCTAGACAGCATAATTATAAGACAATCAGCTCCTTCTAACTCCTTCCCCTTGGGCTGACAAAACCATTACCGTGGCTTCCCCCTCTCCTCAGCTGCACTTTGTACAGCCCATTTACCTCAATTCTCATGAATCTTTTCAACTCAATGTCATTCAGGGCAAGAGATTTGTATATATTTAGCCCAGAGCTGTGGAAGTTTTGTCATTGATTGGCCACCTTCTGTTTTTGAAAAGTGCCAGCATAGGAGGAGATGATCCCCTGAGAGCAGTCTTCTAAAGGCACAGCCTCCCAAGTGCCTACCATGCAGCAAAAGAACCCCACGAGCTGCTTGAAGATACTTAACGACTATAACAAGGTCAGAGGCAGCAGTCATCTCTCTTGTAAGGCACCAGGCAGAGAACCAGGAGAAAATACCTTACATGAATCAGAAAGTGTGAGGCACCACGTTCAAACACATCTACTCTCACAACTCAGCTAGAAAAGAAAAGTGGACATGGCTTTCTGGGTCCAGTGGAATGCTTCCACATACAGGCTGATTCTTTTTGCAAGTCAGTATTGTTGAGTTGGAATCAAGGTGGCTATGAGATTCTCCAAAATACAGCTTGTAATTTTCTTCTTCTTCCTGGGCCTCAGTGGTCCACCCTGGATGCCCAACAGGAACTGCTCATCATAAGACTGTTGATGGGGCAGAAACAGTTCTGCCCCAGCTGAAATCCCAGCCCATAGCTCAGGCTAGCCATAGACAGCACTTCTAACTCTCATACTCTCAGGTTCTAGGAGTGGTGTGCATGTGACTCTCCTTAACCCAAGAGCACACAGTTCACATCTAAGTTGGACCCAAATTCACAGCCTATTTCTCCCTGATGGCACACACTTGCAAAGTCATCTATCTGCATTTGCAATTATGTAAATGGGCTGTGGTCATCATAATTTCTCCCATTCCTTCTGTCAGCACATTATAGTGTAACAGCATCTGCCTGAAGAGGACATCATCACAATAGCATAATGCCAGGAATCACAGGCAGAATCATTGGGACCCAGGGAACACAGGCAGGGTCACTGGGACCCAGGAAACACAGGCAGGGTCACTGGGACCAGGAAACACAGGCAGGGTCACTGGGACCTAGGGAACACAAGCAGGGTCATTGGGACCCAGGGAACACAAGCAGGGTCACTGGGACCTAGGGAACACAAGCAGGGTCACTGGAACCCGGGGAACACAAGCAGGGTCACTGTGACTCCGGGAACACAGGCAGGGTCACTGAGTCCAGGGAACACAGGCAGGGTCGCTGAGTCCAGGGAACACAGGCAGGTCACTGGGTTCAGGGAACACAGGCGGGTCACTGGGTCCAGGGAACACAGGCAGAGTCACATGTACAAATGTTGGGCATCCATGGGTGACGAAAGCATAAAAGATGGAAGGTGTTAATTAAAGGAAGTTTCTTCTGTGTAGGTGCCATGGACCCCAGTCTTCATGGTTAATATCAGGATACTTACTTTGCTCATTTCTCTGACAAGATTTCTGACATAGGCAGTTTAGGGGAGTTTGGCTCATTGAGGGCAAAGTGATCATGCCAGAAAAATATGGAACCAGGTGGAATCTGGTACCATTTCCTATTAAGATGCAAAGAGGAATAGATGCTTCTTGTCGTAGATGGTGCTACCCATGCTCACGGTGGTCCCCTTTCAGTTAGATCTCTCTGGAAAACATCCCCATAGACATGTCCAGGGGTGTATTTCCTGGGTGATCCTAAATCCAATCTAGTTGACAATGGGAATCAGCCATGGCAGGTATTTACAAAGCAAACTCTGAGATCACAGAGCCCTAGAGCTAAGAGCCTGATTGGGGGCTCTCTATAGCGTGCTCTTTCTGCAATGGGATAGCTAACAATATGATGATCAGCTACCTGTTCAAAAGTGGCTCTACTTCCCTGATCTGAGCAAAACTGACAGATTCTGCCCCCACCCTGAGTTGCAGGGGTATCTCTTGTCAGACACTTAATTACTTATTACCACCCAATATGCAAATCCATCAACCTCTTCTTGAATGTTCCTAGTGATGGGCAGCTCACTGTATGCCTAATACAATCATTCCTCCTTTATTGAGATCCACTGTGTCCCTGCCTTCTGCTCTGTAGCAATAATTGTGGTATCTGACGAGATATGGAACAAGCCAAAGCCTGTCTTGTGAGACAGCCCTGCCGTTGCATTCGATAGCTCTGAAGTGCTCTGGTTACCCCCATAACTGCTCATGTGGTAGTGAGAGCCCCAGGTCCAGTAAGTCCTGGTGAGAACTGAAGATAGGGTTCCAATGAGGGCCTTAAGACAAATGGTCCTGGTGTAAGGTGGCTACACCTTAATGCCACTTTCACCATAGCCATATAAGCGGAATGTGTCAGATATGGGGAATGTGAATCAAATAATACTACACTAGATCTGAATAAGGGTATACTAAGGTTTTTCTTTATAGAAAAAGGACACTCATGGATCACGTTGAGGGAACAGGAATGGAGTCCAACATCCAAGTATGGCAAGAGGAAAGATGCTAAGCGGGCACTCCCATGGGCTTTTTGGTGTCCAAAAGCCATGCTTAACCTAGTCCAGCCTCTCAAAGGTCATTGGCTGAAGGAAGTTCCCCATTGCCATCCCCTTTTGTCTAAATAAGAGAGTTCCAAGCCCAATACAAAACTATATACAATAAGAACAGATATCAAGTATAAATATTAGAATCACAACCAGTATACACACTATTAAGCAAGGAACATATGCTAAATGTTTTATTAATTATTTTATCCTAAGGAGTCTAAGTCTTGTATCAGAAATGGCTTGACAAGATCATTAGAGGATGGTAACTATGACTATCTAATCTTCAACCCCATCAAAGGCCTGAGAAGGGAAATAATATTACTTAAGTACGCAGGAAGTGCAGTCAAGCAGCTTCCAAAATGTGCAGTAGATGATGGAGACAACTAGACCTCAGGGCAATCACCCAAAGTGTCCTTTGCAATCTTGGAGCAACCAATTTTAGCTAAGGCCTAAAATAACTGACAGACCCTTTTCAGAGGCAGGAAAATTTTCAAAACTGCCTTGTCCTGTGTTGGCAAAGTTTGGCAGTCTTTTTTTGTATCCTGCTTGTCTAGTCCAGACGCCATGCATTTTGTCAGTGGTTGAGGCATGGGCAGTTCCTTACCCAAAGGCCACTACTGCCAAGAAAAAAAAGAAACAAGCTCTAGCTCCCAGTGGAGTGTCTTTGGTGCTCAGCTCAACATTTTCTTGGGAATAGACCAGTGCAGCCAGGAGCAATCATGTCTCACAACAACAGAACCCTAAGTTATTTAAATGCCATGTTGAAGTAGTTGAAGATTATCTATGCAGTGAAAACTCTATTACTCACTATTATTATTATTAGTGTGAGTAAGCTTACTCTAATCTACCTATTATCCCATGTTTTTTCCTGTTGTTTTGAAATTTTTGCTTCTTCTTGCAAAAAGCATTCCATAGCATCTGGAGTTCGTCTTCTAGGACCGCTGAGACTAATTGAATCTAATTGTGCAGGGTAGCCTTATTACTTGAAGCCCATGTTTTCATTATTTCCCTAACAAATGGTGAGTGCAAGTCATAAGATATTATTGCTTGCTTAAATTCTTTTAGATCACTCATACCTATAGGTTGCTGTTCATGTTTGTTGACTTCTCAGAGATGATTATGGAATAAGCAGTTAAAACTCTGGGTAAGCCATTCCTGTCTTTGACCCGTACTGGTGAGGCTAAATTCTGTTATGCCTTCTCTCCCTGCTAATCAGTTCCAATAATTTTCTCTGTTGTTTTAAATCTTTTACCACTGCCTTTTTTAAAGTCTGAATCTCCACTCCTGTGTGCTGTGCTAGTGCCCTCATTGATTCATTCAGCTTCTGGTCCTTATTCTGCACATATGATTCCCAGGTATGAAAATTGTCCAGTAAAGATAATGTCTCATCCTTGGATATTATTTGGATGGCATGCGTATTGCCTTCCTGAAGAGATACCTTATCTGTTAACCTATCATAACTTTTCAACAGATTCTGATTATTAAATTTAACAGTATGGATTTTTTTTAGGTAATTTCTCAGCACCCTCCAACGTGGATTTAATTTCATCTGTCAGATTAATATTACCTTTTAATAGTATTATTAGATAGCTGTTCAGTATTAGTCTGTAAAGACTGTATCATTCTTAAAAGTGCCTCATTCTTGGCTCTGTTATCAAACCATTATTTTTAGATATAATATGAAAAACAAAGCTAATTCCCAAAATCAAATAAATATATGTATGAAGAAAATCATATAAGCCTTACAGAATACCATCCATAGCATAAGTAAATGGTTGTTAAATTATATGGTTATTTTTATGTTTTTATGTTATCATCATATAACTTTTAAATTTTACGATTGACTTACTTGTAATTTCAACAAATTGAGTAGATGTAATAATCTTTATTCCCTAGCAGTTATAATGGTTGCAGCCACGTTGTGGATGGAACTCAAAGGGCATGATCTGTGGTGTTACCTTACTGGTTCTGCACATGCTGTTGCCTACTTAGATACTGATAAGTATGCTTTGTTTAACAAAATAAGAGCAGTTATTAAGGACAATTAAAGTGATTCTATACACAGAGAGAGTTGGTGGCCAGAACAAGAAGGACACCCAAAGTTTTCCCTCAGTCACAAGTCCCCTCAATGTCGGGCCGAGGTGGGGAAAATCAGTTTCCTAAGCAGCAGCAGGTGGGCCATGGATGGGTAAGAAACATGCTGGGCTGGCATGGACTCAGCCCTACGTTGGGCACCATATGAAGTGGAACACATCAGATGGGGGAAATGTTAATCAAATAATCCCACACTAGATCTGAATAAGGGTATACTAAGATTTTTCTTTATTAAAAGAGAAATTTATAGATCACATTGAGGAAACAGAAATGGAGTCCAACAACCAGGTGTGGCAAGTGGGAAGATCCTGAGCAGGCGCATCCAAGGGCTTTTTGGTATCCAAAAGCCACACCCAACCAGGGTCAGCCTCTCAAAGGCCATTGACTGAGGAGGTTCCCCATCAGTAGTAGACCTCCGTCCTTGATGGCATGTAGCTCTCAGTCGAGATGGAGTCTGCATGCTGTGGTGTGGTTGGGAAGCTAGCCTCCAGCTGGAATCTGAGCCTGTTGTCTCCTCTGCCTGTCTTCTGGGTGCCTCTGAAACCTCACAGTTCCAGGACAGCTCCACATAGATAGGCAAGGTGCTGGGTAAGAACATAAGGTCCCTTCTCCCTACACCCTTCCATCAGTGGGAAAGCCTTTGGTCACTTTTCCCTTGGTCTGACATAGATACTCCTACCTCACCAACTGTAGATTTGTTCCCTCTTCCCTAGGGCTTCAAGATGTTTCTCTGTCAACTGGTTAACTTCAAATCAAACCCTCTCCAAAGCCTGGTTCAAAGGAGTGGAGTGGGTGATGTGTGGGGATGTGAGGCCAAGCCAAACAGGCTTCTCTAGAGACAGTGAGGAACGGAGCAGCTGCAAGGAAAGATTAAGCCTAGCTTTGCTCCCGTAGATCAATACGTCAGTCAATCCTATTGAGCTCTCTGCCCATATACGCTCATTATCTGGAAGGACACAGGAGGGGAATCGGGGAATTCTGGGATGTGGGGGGAGGGGAAGGCCTCTGGCCAAAAAAAAAAAATCATCTCACAGAGGTCAGAGGTTTTCCTGTAGGGTTATTAGATAATTCATGCTAAGGTGTTAATGACTTATCAGCTTTCTTTAGTCTAAAAGGAATCTACCCAGCTGGGAGTTCTAGGAATCCACCATGGAGCCTGGGTATGGGCTACCTAACAGCGTAAAAGAATGAGAAGTAAATGCTAAATGCAACTTTCTCTATTTTGACATTCTCCTTAGGGTTTTGAATGTTGAATATTAATCTGGGTTGGTGACATTTGCTATGGTGACATTTGCACATCTTTCTGCCTCAACAAACATAAGTTACAGAGTCACTTAACCTATGAACATTCTGTTTTCTCCCCAGTAAAATAAGAGTGACCATCAGATAGAGTTGGGAGACAAAACATTGAGTAAGAGCTCTTGGTTTTAAAATAGGTTTTGTGTTTGCTTTGACTCATCCTACATTAAAATCCAGAGACTAAGAAGGAAAACGGAACCAGAGCAGGTCCCTATCCTTCCTCTGTAAGGATTTTTTGTTTGTTTGTTTGTTTACTTGCTTGCTTGCTTGTTTTAATCATCTAAGCTTTATTTGACTGCCAGAATTTGGAACCTTCTCCCTCCCCTCCCCCAAGACCCAGAATTCCCCTAGTCTCCTCCTGTGCCCTTTCAGATAATGAATGTATATTCCAGAACCTTCTGCCATGTCCCCTTGTTCATTCACAGCTTCCCTAGGTTATGATTTGGGTTATTGAGTATCATAATTTCAGCTTAGCCACTGAAATCACTTCTCTGGGTTCTCAAAGGCAGCCCTGGCCTAGCACTGTCATGTGCAACAGGCAAACCTCACATCTCTTTTCTCTTTTACTCAGAGTCTCACAGTTTCTGTCATATCTTCTTCCCTGCAGAGCATATAAGCTATCTTTATTTCATACGCTTCCCACCATCTGCATTCTTTCTTTTATTTATTCCTTCCATAAATATTTGCTATGTTCCCTCTATGTACTGGTGATAAGAGCACAGCCACAGAGACGGTCCCTTTCCATTGCATATCAGGAAGAAGGGACTTCAGGATGAAAAGGGATAACTTGATAGCCCCACCCCTAAAGCTCTATGTTTGACAACTAGGAACCATTTCTAAAAGGTTCCACAATGTACCCAAACAACTCCACACAAGCATGTAGGGAATGTCCCAGTCCAGCATGGTAACATTGGGTGTTTTAACCATGGGAGCAACACAACCCTGTACGTCTTTTTATGAGATTATGATGTGGGATTTCCCTCTGTATTCTTGAATACCATTAATGAATAAAGAAACTGCTTTGGACCTATAGTAGGGCAGAGCTTAGATAGGTGGGGAAGACAGAAGTAAATGCTGGGAGAAAGAAGGGTAGAGAGAGAGACGCCATGGAGCCACCAGAGTCAGACATGCTAGGTCTTTGCTGGTAAGCCACTGCCATGTGGCAATATACAAATTAATAGAAATGGGTTAAATTAATGTAAGAGTTAGCCAATAAGAAGCTAGAGTTAATGGGCCAAGGAGTGTTTTAATTAATACAGGTTCTATGTGATTATTTTGGGGCTAAGCTAGCTGGGCAGCCAGGAAGAACAAGTGGTGCCCCTCCAACAAGATTATTCTTACCATCAAAAAAATGTTTTGGCGTTTATGAAGGAGACAATATGAAAAGACTGATGTTTTAACAGAAATAAGAGATGATGGTCACCTAAGCTGGTAGGGAGGAACTAGATTCCAGAAGCTATGAATTAGAGTAGGATTAACAGGACATGTGGAGTTGGGTGAGGGAAAGGTGACTGGTGGGGTCATCGCATCAACACATACAGATGTCATGATTAAGTCAGAGAAGGCCCAGCAAGCAGGTACTAGAGAACAACTTCGTCATTTCAAACACATGCGTTCTCCCATGTCTGTGAGGTGGGATGTGTCAAGTGTGGATGGGTCTGTGAGCCTAGAACCCAATCCTGACAAGAGAGATGCTTTGTCATAACACAAAACTTTAATTGCTTCGATTCTGCCGCTTCCTTCCATGCCGCCTTGCATTCTAGCTCCTCTCCTGTAGGCAGCCAGGTGCTCCTGTATTTGTGGGGCAGCCACTATGGCTGGGCACATAAAGTTCTAAGTCTCAACATGGAGCAAAGGTCACCTGAGAGAAGTTGTTCCAATGGAGCCTCACCCTCTGACTCTGTGCTAGTACCCTTGCCCCACGTGGTTCTGGGAGGGATGTTTTCTTCCATGACTTTTACCCTCTGGCTATAACATAGGCACAATTACATATGGCTCTTGTGATGAATTGGAGGGTTCTGTGAAAATGACTCATAGGACTACTCATTTTTATATTTCTCCAATTTTAACAACAAAAGAACACATGAGCTGTTCTCTTGTATACATACGATTACTTCCTAAGTAAAGTTTTGTTGGGGGAGGCCAATTGTTTGTTTCCTGGTGGCCCAGACTCCTGAAATAATTATACAAAACTGTATTAATTAAAGCACTGCTTGGTTAATCACTTAAGCGTATTGCTAGCTAGCTCTTATATCTTTAGTTAACCCATTTCTATTAACTTTTTATTTTACCACAAGGCTCATGGCCTACCAGCAAAGTTTTGGTGGGCTCCAGTGGAAGATTCTGTCCTCAGCAGCTGCATGGCATCTCAGACTCTGCCTTCCTTCTCCAGCATTCAGTTTAGTTTTCCCTACATAGCTCTACTCTGCCCTATCACAGGCCAAGGTAGCTTCTTTATTCATTAACCAATGAAAGCAACACATATAAAGAAGGACCTCCTATACGAAAGTTTAATAAAATTTAGGTTCTATACTCTTAGTTTTTCCATAGTTAGAAATGTATACAAAGGAGATTCTGATGACCATATACATTAGAACGAAAATGGCGGTGTTATTAATTATTCATGTTGTTGCAATGTTATAGAGCTGCAAGTTATTAATTTGTTTATCTGCTGCCAGCATGAGAAGATCCCAGCATGTACCACACTAGGGACTTTTCTTTTGGTTTAAACTACACGAAAGAGCTCCAACTTACAGTTAAACTCAGTGAAACAACTTGACTGTATCTGCTGAAATAACCATCACTATCATTTGAGAAGACAGAACTCAGCACACATAACCAAGACAGACTGCCTGCACTCCAAAACATTAAGGAGAGAGTATGGAAGTACTACATGTGATGAACTGAACACTAACAAAGCTGGTTAGTTTTCTTGATATTACTTGTGGAGGTTTGAAAGAAAACAGCTTCCAAAGAGATGCCACTATTAGGAGGTGTGGCCTTGTTGGAGGACGTGTGGCACTATGGGTGTGGGCACTCTCAGCTACTCCAGCACCATAGCTGCCTGCGTGCCACCATGCTCCCCAATATGATGATAACTGACTCTGAAACTGTAAGTTAGCCACCCAATTAAATGTTTTTCTTTATAAGAGTTGCTATGGCCATGGTATCTCTTCACAGCAATAGGAACCCTAACTATTACCTGAATACATTTTAGGTGCCATGTAACTTTAAGTCTCTGAAGCCTCCCCTTGGACAGAGTGCTCTTTACATTCCTGTCTTTTTACCCCTGTCTTTTGGATTTTGTTTCCTTCTGTAGCCTCCAGAGCCATAAGCATCATTATTGGATACACTTAGTTTCTTACTCTCTAGAGAAGACTCCTTGCATATAAATTTAGAAGCTTTTTATGTATTTATTTTGTATTTATCACACAAAGATATATCGACTAAAGAGGAAATTATTTTACTCTCCTCAGTGAAATACCTACTCTTACAGGACGACTGAACTGAAAATTTTACATATCTGACCATAAACAAACAAACAAACAAAAACTAGAATTTGCTGGAGGCTGAGGTATTGGAACAGAG
The DNA here is from genome assembly GCF_950005125.1 of Chionomys nivalis. Lineage (NCBI taxonomy): Eukaryota > Metazoa > Chordata > Mammalia > Rodentia > Cricetidae > Chionomys > Chionomys nivalis. The sequence goes on along the minus strand of NC_080091.1, from coordinate 15,088,669 downwards.
AAGCAATAGAAAACTTAGGAATCAAGATGTGGAAATATGACTAAATGGTATCCATAAATATATTAATTAAAAATAAGACATGGTGGCACATGCCAAAACCCCACAGGTACAAGACAGAAGTAGGAAGATCCTAGAATCAGAGTCAGGATGTCCAAGAAAGGTCTCTTGTGTTTGGATGCCCATTTCTTTCTCCAGATTTGGAGAAAACTCTACTGTAGTTTCATTGAATGGGTCCTCTGTATGTTTAGTTATTATTTCAGATCCTTCTAGCATGTAGATTCTTAAATTCACTTCTTTGATTGTACCCAGAGTTTGTAGACACAATTTTTCTTATATTGATGTTTCAAGGTAGTATTTCCTTAACCATGGCATCAACTCATGATGTTCTTTCTTTGGGACGTGGAGTCCATTAGTATTCATTCTATTGTGTAATTTATTAATGTTTTAATTTCCAAAATTTCTTCCTTAGTAGGTTTCTCTTCCATGCTGATGGCTTCATGAATATTGCTGATTTTTTTTCATTCCTTTGCTGTGTTTTCTTCCCTCTGTGCTTCTGGCTTTCCTCCCAATATTATGGGTTGAATTCATCCACCTGTTTGTTTCCTATTTGAAGTTAGTGGTGGTTTTAATATCAAGCTTTCTAGAATCTTATGAATGTCAGTATCTTTGACTTCAGTAGAGGTTACGTCCTCTGGAGGATTCACAGGGCCTTGCTTTCTTGAGTTTGAATTGCAATTTGCTTCTCTCTTGGTAAGAAGGAATGAGACATTTCAGCTCTATTTGAAGATCCTGTTGAACAGCCTGATTTTGAAGGATCCACCTTCAGTGCCACTCAGAGAGAAAAAATTTAACCATTGTAACAGCAATAACATCAAACCATACACAATTTCTATACAATCACATATATTCATTAGTAGCTACTCCATTTTTCATATCTATTCCTGTTGGTTCCTAATCCTCTTTATAGATCTCACTTAGTGTTTCCATTGTTCAGTGGACTAGAGAAAGCACAGCATTGAGACGTGAACAGTCACCTCGTGTTGATGACTTTTCAACACTGACAGAGGTGAGAGAGCAGCACAAGCTTGCTAATTGTTTAAGTAACCCTCAAATTTGTTGTCTTTTTTTCACAGTTCTTGATTGGGAAATTCAGAGAAAATAGTAAACGGATTGAGAAAGAGAGTACCTAAGTTTGCTGGGGTGCAAAGAAACAGTTCTGATATGGGAACAAAGGTTCAAAGCAGCTTGGTAACCGAGGGCACTTTTAGTAAAATATTTGCACGCCTCAGTAATTCATACTGCCACCTTCCTGGACTCTCATGACAACCCTGAAAGTTATAGAGAAGTAGATGCACTGCTCCCCATTTTACAGACACTCAGTCCAGTCCAGGATTTCACCAATGTTACTGTGGTAACTGGTAGCCTCAATCTAGTGATGACACTCTTTCTAGTATTACAGCTATTTAAATGTAGAGTAGAGCCCTAATTACACACAGACATAAACTCATTTAGCAAACGAACAAAAATAGCACCTGAACACACACATTGGAAGGTTTAGGAATAAAAAATGAGGCTGGTGCTGGCACTTCAGGAAAAAGACTTGTAGCCAAGCCCTCAGGATCCATGCAGTGGAAGGAAAGAACCAGTTTTGGAAGGCTGTCTTCTGACTCTCAGGAGTACACTGGATCATGCCTCCATTCCCCACAGACAAAAAAATAAATATGATACATTTTTTTAAATAAATAAATAAAATTAAAATTCTACAAATTTTTTAATGCCCTACAAAGTAGTAAAACCTCTGTGACTCCTGACTTGGTGTATACCTCCTCCTTCCTATACAGGATTTAGTTCTAATGCTCAGGATTTCCAAGAGTTCTCTGTACAGATAGAATTCTGCATAGATGATGAAAACTAGTGCATAGGAGCAGGGTGTGATTTCCCATAAACTAAGAACTTCATTTCTTAACCCTTTCACCTCTTTATTGGTCTCCTTGTAGCATTGTGGGGCCAGCTAGTAGGTACCATTTGCACAACTAATTCGATAATGTATAAATATTGATGTATTGTATATTCATAGGCCCTGAGAAGACTGCAGTGTACAGAACTCCAATGGCTGATTTCATAATCTCTGGTAGTGTTAAGCAGAATAATTATTATGCTACTAATGACTCTTGTTTTATGAATACAGATATTCTGCTAAGTGTCTTTTTTATCATTGTTTCATTTATCAGAACTAATCTAATAATTTAGATGACAGAACTGAGGATTAAGAAGGTTGAGAAATTTACTCAATGCCTGGCCTAACTGGTTCTAGATTCTCAATAACTAGCCTCTATCCACCTCCTTTACCAAGTAAAGGCACTGCTACCAAGAATTTGTCAATTTTTAAACTACTGACTGAAAGAGATTCATTGCATTTAGTACAATATTTTTAGACATATATTTTAATATCTACCCTAAAATGCTATTCCAGGGAAAGCTAATTGCGAGGGTGGTGATAGAGCTATGTCTAGTAGGCAAATTGACCAATATAATATTTAAAAGGCATTTTGAAACACAGAAACAAATATATAATTTACCCACACCTCAAAGACTTTTCAGACCTTGTAATGTAAAAACTGAATAATACATAACAACAGAAAGTTACAGGACAAAAATAAATATAAATAAACCAATACAGTACAACTTGAAAGCAATAAAAGATAACTCTCACTTATAGGAGTAGAAATGTCACTCTTTGTTCAAAGTGAGGGGCTTGTATGCCAGAGAATATGTAAAGGGGTGAGAATTTGAGAAAAGGGCAAAAACACTGAAAAAGAAAATGAGGGTACTTGATGGTATAGCCAAAGAAGGGAGGAGAAGGGATGGGAAGGCAATGTGTGGGTGAGTGGGGGACAGTGTGTGGGTGAGTGGTGCTATGGGGGGCAGTGTGCAGGTGAGTGCATGGGGGCAGTGTACAGGTGAATGGCAACATAGGGGGCAGTGTGCAGATAAGGGGTGAGAAGGACACATTTGTGGGGGGGATATGCTATACAGATGGATACAGATGGATCTTGGTTTATTGATATGGATCACTTTGGTTTGTTTCCAAGGCATTTCAAAAAATTATACTAGATGTGTTTAGTTCAGCCCTAACTAAATTTTCTTTAAGTGCTTTAGAATAAAAAAGCCCAAAGTGTAGATTTGAGATGACCTGTGGATATCTAGACACACAATTGTGTGTTCTGGTTCTGGGTGATATCTGAGAACAGTTTTCTCTGAAGCCAAAAATGGCTTTTTTTACCTTCACTGAAGGTTATTTTCAAATGTTCAGTCACGCCTTAGATAGCCAACAATGGGGGTTAATGGTACTTTATTCTCTGGCAAAGAGGTAGAATACTCATAATAAAAATTGTATTTCTAGCCAGGCGGTGGTGGCGCACGCCTTTAATCCCAGCACTAGGGAGGCAGAGGCAGGCGGATCTCTGTGAGTTCGAGACCAGCCTGGTCCACAAGAACTAGTTCCAGGACAGGCTCCAAAACCACAGAGAAACCCTGTCTCAAAAAACCAAAAAAAAAAAAAAAAAAAAAAAAAAAAAACAAAAAAACAAAAACAAAAATTGTATTTTTAAGTGTCAGTTACTAATGCTGTGTCATACAAAACAGAATTAAGGAAAATGTAATGCCTCAAAGCTTCTTTTTCTAATGGTCCAATCTAAAGCTCCAGCCCTGCCTGCTTTCTCATCCTTGGAGTCCTAAAGTAGTCCCAGTGTCTGCCTAGCCATGCCTGTGTCATCAACACCCGGCCTAAATATTAGAAGGGCTTCTGTCATCCTTAACTTCTTTAGAATGTTCGTTTGGGTGCCCAGTTGTTCCGTGTATATCTGAGAAAAGGCAAGCAATGAAGCAAGACCTCTCTTAGTGCAGGCTCCCAGTGCACATCAAGGCACTCTAGCATCTTCATTTCCTCTCCTATTTAACAAGTAAGCATTTTGCGAAGGCAAAGGCTATTACTTTGCAGGATGCCATTGGCAGCTGATACGCAGAGAGATGCATTTGTTTAATATGTGGTTAGAAGTTAATCGATATTTCATTTCTACTTCTGAACAACCAGATACTCACATGGGTTGTTTGGCTGCTCTTTGGCATCATACTAGTTTTCTTTTAAAAAAAATCAACAATTACCTGCAACAGCAATTATTAAATGCAGATACTTGTAGCTGTTGATTAGCATGCCTCAAGAACTTGCCATGGGCAGACGCGGTGCTGTTTCTTGGCCAAAATAGTTCACAGGCAGAGATGGGTGGTTTGGGGTTGTTTGGTTGTTGTGGTTGTTTTGTTTTGTTTTTCTTCCCTTTAAGAGACCTGACTCTGACTCTGAAGCCCTTTGTGAACCCAGTGTACCCCCACCTGGCCACTTCTTCCTCTACCCCCACCTTTCTCGCTGCCACTGTAGAAAGGAGACTCTTAAAGCTTGAGCAGTTTGCCTGGAAGTTCACCTATCTAGGTCCCTCTCCTCTGAGCCCACTATGGGAAAATATACATCACCCAAAACCCTAACTTTCCCCTGCCACAGCTGGATCCTGGTCACTGGATGTCATGGTCTCCTCTGCAGCAGCACCAGACATTCTTGCCATGTCTGTTGCTGACAAGAACAAAGCTGGGGCCCAAATGACTCTTGTACCAATGAGGAACTTGACATTAAAATAATCCTAGCACCCCACAGGCATCCCTCACCTGGGATCCTCAGCAGAGATACCTCTGTTCTTATACTTGCTCTTGGAAAACTCTCAATAGCACAACTTACCACCTTCTATTTTATCCATGCCCCTGTCTGGGTTTCCCAAGAGTAGGCAAGCCACCCACTGCTCTATTCCTTTTCCTCTCCAGAGACATTAACAGGAGCAAAGGCCTTATGACAAACCTTGGCAAGGTATGAAAGGAACAGGTACGGAAATACACAGGACATGCTGTTAGATGTAGTTAAAGACCCTCGAGGATGAGTAGAGTCAAGGTGGGCTGCCTTTGGTCAAATCTTTGGCAGTGAATGAACTACAGGCTAGATCTTTAAAGCTACTGTGATTTGAATCTATGTCCCAGATGGGTCTGAAATGTTCATTACTTAAAAGATAGATGATAGATAGATAGATAGATAGATAGATAGATAGATAGATAGATAGATAGATAGATAGATAGATAGATGATAGAGGAAGACAACATTTCCTGAAGCACTCATCAAAAAAGTGCTTCATTAATTTCAACTGTCCATCAAGCAGGTGTCAAATGTATCCATGAACTGAATTGAATTCTGAGCCTATAACAATGGGTGAAACAAAATTCTTAAGCTCAGGGTCTTCAATGTTGTGAGAAATAACTACAAGTAACTCTATACTGCCTGGAACACAATTCCTTCACTCACACACACATACATAGACACACACTCACAGACACAATCCTTCTCTCTCTCTCTCTCTCTCTCTCTCTCTCTCTCTCTCTCTCACACACACACACACACACACATACACACACACACACATTCTCTCTCACACACACATTCTTTCTCTCTAACACACTTTCTTTCTCACACACATGCTTTCTGTCTCACACACTCACATACACACACACTCACACACAATTACACACTTTCACACATACACACACAATTACACACTCTCACACTTACACATACTTGCACATTCACACACTCATACACACACACTGACACAGTCCTGTCACTCGCAGGACTGGCCACTCAGTGCTCACATACCACTACTATAGTAAACCACAAACTTTCATTTTTATGATAAACAGCATTTAGGAACCTGCATATCTCTTTCCAGTGCTCCCCAAATTAAAGGCAGCTGTTTCAAAATGCTAGGAAGGCTTGTGGATTATGCTGCCCCACAAAGGATGGGCACAGCGTCAGAGCTGAGGAGTATTTAAGCCACAAAGATTTCAGCAAGAGAAACGACCGTTTAAGTCCCTCCTGTAGACAGCAGGTCTGTGACAGAATCTCACATAACTCAAAATTATTGCCTACCTTCAATTGCCAATGCAAGATTTTGGAAGTGCTCACAAATCAGAACTGTATTCACAGCAGCTGCAGACAGAGGCTGGAGAAGATTTCACGATGCTGTGCAATACACATTATTCAAGTTTATCTTTATGTTCCTCTAAATAGGATGTGTGGGGAATAATAAAAACAGTTTGCATTGGCAACCAGATGGTGGGTGTTCGGTGTTAGAAGCAGGATTAGCTTTAAATTTATAAAAATAGCAAAAATTTAAAAATTATATTAAATGTCACCTTTTAAGAAATTGCCATATTTGTCAATTACAGTTTTTACTTTACCTTATTTTTAATAATTGTTGGTTATCTAAGAACAAATGTTACTTTTAATGAACACAGAATAAATGACTGAAACTTTTATATTTATGCTTATTTCATTTTTAGCAGAATAACTAAATTACATAGATTGTTCACAAATACATCTTATTCTTAATCATTTACCCATTTTTAAAATAGTTCTTAAATTGTGAAAAATATTAAGTATAATAACATAGCTAGTGGTTTCACTAAAATTGTGTTGATCAGTTTTGTGTTAACTTGATATAAACAAGATTCATTGGGAAAAGGGACTCTTAGTTTAGAAAATGCCTTCATAAAAAGTCTCTATAGACAAGTTTCTCAAGCATGTCTTTGAATAATGATTGATGTGGGACAGCCCAGCCCACTCTGGGCAGTGCTACCCCTAGGCTGGTGGTCCTGAGACATTTAAGAAAGCAGGCTAAAACAAGCCACAAACAACAAGCCAGTAGACAGTACTCATGCATGGCCTCTGTGTTCTTGCCTTGAGTTTCAGTCCTGACTTCTCTCTATGATAAAGTATGATCTGAGGGTTGTGAGGTGAAATACACCTTTCCTCTCCACTCTCCAGGTCACTTTTGATCATGGTGTTTCATCCCAACAACAACAACCCTATTTGAGACAAAAAAAAAGAAAAATGTGTCTTCCAGAAATATATATATCTGAAACTTTTAAAAATGTTTAGTCCATTCTTAGAAGAATAATATTAAATCATATAATTTGTTGATGAGTACATTATATTCTTACTAACCCATATCTAAACAAAGTTATTAAATTATAAAAAATGTTTAGTATAATAATATAACTAATGGTTGTGGTATTCTCTTCTGTATCCTGTGAATATGTTTTATTTTCATTGGTTAATAAAGAAGCAGCTGCCGGGCAGTGGTGGCACACGCCTTTAATCCCAGCACTTGGGAGGCAGAGGCATGTGGATCTCTGTGAGTTCGAGACCAGCCTGGTCTACAGAGCTAGTTCCAGGACAGGCTCCAAAACCACAGAGAAACCCTGTCTCGAAAAACAAAAAATAAATAAATAAATAAATAAGCACCTTTGGCCTATGACAGGGCAGAATAGAGCTAGGTGGGTAAACTAAACTGAATGCAGAGAGAAAGAAGGCAGAGTCAGGGAGACACTGTGTAGACCCCCAAGAAGTAGTGAGGTAACAAATCATAAGCCTCATGGTAAAACATAAAATAATAGAAATGAGTTAATTTGAGAGGTAGAAGCTAGCTAGAAATACACCTGAGCCATTGGCCAAACAGTGTCATAATTAATATAGTTCCTTTGTGATTGTTCGGGTCAGGGCAGCTGGGATATGAAAGCACAGGCTCCCTTTACATGATGGCTCTCAATGTTCAGCAATATACGTCCCCATAAAGCCTAAGAAAGCTTAAAAAAGGGATTCTAGACCTACAAAAATGGGATCAATTGGAACTTCTTAGTAGCTGCATTTTCTCAGATAGTCTCTGTTTGCTGGCCCCAAGCAGAAGCATGGTTTCTTTAAGAGATGGCTTCATGGTTTGTACTGGCAGTACAAATGACTCTGGATCTTTCGGGTGGTCCTGCTACAGAGGTTTGTGAGCAGAGTACTACAAGTTGCTTAATGGAGACACAAACCCACTTCATTCCTGGATCTGGGGCAGTGAGTATGGCTAACAGAGGCAGTGAATATACCTCTACCATTTAGGACATGGCAGAGCCAACAGACAAAGCCACAGCATTAGTACTAGCCATGCCTGCTGAGAAAAAAAAATAAAGACTCTCCTGGTCAGAAAATGACTACAGATATGCAATAAGACAGATTCAGGGGAAAAAAATATCTCTGAATGGGTCACAGTGTTGGATAAATGTACATGGGCTTAGGAGAGAGAGAGAGAGAGAGAGAGAGAGAGAGAGAGAGAGAGAGAGAGAGAGAGAGAGAGAGAGAGAGAGAGAGAGAGAAGAGTGTAGATCTAGTCATGGATTAAAGGAGTAAAGATAATAAAATAAATAATGAAAAGTAATAGAGAAAAATATAAGCCACGTAAAGATGGAATATACACAGAAAGTCTGGATTATGTGTATTTTTGTGCTTTCTCTTGATTTTTTAAACTGTTAATTAGTTAACTACAGAAAAACATTTGACTTTAGTGACTGCTAAACTAAACCAACATATATATTTTAAAGCCAACATATATATTTTAAAGATATTTTGACTTCAAATTTTGAGTCAGCCTGGTCTACAAGAGCTAGTTCCAGGACAGGCTCCAAAACCACAGAGAAACCCTGTCTCAAAAAAAAAGAGTCTTAGAATATGTTACTTTGGAAAAGAGGCTCTGCTTTTGTTTCCATCTGTGGTTTCCTTCTAGGCTGATGTGGCTTGATGGAACAAGACCCCCTGAAAGGTCTATATGAACTCTAAAAATACTTTGCCCAACAAATACCAGGAAGCAGTTTGGAGAAAACAATACCCAAATTCCATAAACAATTGTTTATAAATGTGCATTTTCATTTAAAAGGGTATAAATGGTTAATGGTCATAATCAATATTTTTCTTTAAAAAAGTGAGAATATGATATAGAAATGAAAACTTTACATCAGTATGGACTTTGGTTTATTGATACAAACTTGATGTCAATTTTGTTATATGTGTATTTCTACTCTTATTTAAGGTATTATGTTTGTGCAGCACATTTTAAAATATAATATATAATTAAAAATTATATATTAATAGATAGTCATTTTAATAGTCAAACTTGTAGTCATGTTAGTTAGGATTTCTAGATATACAGAGATATATTTTAGTTAGGTAGATAATCTTCAACTCTTCAAAGACCTACAGGATATGGAACTTAAAAGGTTTTGAGATCTTAGACTTTTCTCTATAGTAAGACATATCTTGCTTCTGGCAGCACCAATTACTTCAGAGATATTGATGGACATTTAAGAAACTCATTATGGAAGTTGCCTTCAAGGTTAGCAATTTGGGCAAGAAACTGCTCTTGCCTGGGTTGCTTGACAGCATACTATATAAACTGGATATGCAAGCCCCATAGAAAAAGGACTGCTGAACTTGCCAAAAGAAGATGAGACAGTCCTTCAGGGTTACTGCTTCATGAAAGAGTCTGCCAGACATTCTGCAGGACACAGAAGAAGTGAATGACAAACTGCCAATATAGGTGAGACAGTTTTTCAAATTTCCTACTTCATGGAAAAGTCTGTCAGACAGAATGACTCTGTAGACTAAAGATGAATGCTCCAGTGTTACAGAAGAACTGCATGACTGCCCAGGCAGTGAGGGTCTCTGTCAACTCTAGACTTTCAGAAGTTGTTTACAAAGCCATATTTCTTGGTCATTCTTACTCTCAGATACAGCCATGGGAGCTCGTGGTCTGTGTGAACCTGAGTATTAACCTCCATGGAATAACCACTGGAAAGGACAGGTTCTGTTTTGTCAAATGTCTCTGAGAAGACTAGCCTCTGGAGTGAGGCAGTTTGCGTCCTCACTCAAGATCAAAGACTGCAAAATAGCACTGTAGAGCCAAGGACCTGCCAGAGCTTTCTGTACTCTGATTGGAAGGAGGACCTATGTGTGATACAAACTCCTTCCTGGCCATGGCAGATGGTTGGCACAGATCCATGGTACAATATTTATGATGGCAAAAGCCAAAAAAAAAGCAAACTTGTTTATTCTGTTTGTGTTTTTATTTGGGGATTTTTTTTTAAGAGAAATGAATTATTCTTTCATTCAGACATGTGTTTCACTTTATATATACTTTTTGTGAACCTTGGTCCATGTTTATATTTGTCTAGTTACTTTCTCAAAGCATCTTCAATTTTCCTCACAAATAGATATGGCTAAAGTCTAGTACATTTGTTCCCCATTATTTTCACTGTCATTTGAAAGTGGTTAAAGTTTTCCTCAATTTGGAAAGAAACTTACAGCCCTGAAATAATTCTAAGGTGCATGGAGGCTGGGAACCACGCTTCAGACTTTACTTTTACCATGCTAGCCCAGATTCATTCTGTGATGTCAGCTATAATCAGCACAGAAACAACTAAGGGAGAGGATCAAGAAAAACAAGACAACAAATGTCAGAGTCAATGGGAAAGAAAAACTCTGGGAAAAGCTCTTCACAGCATGGGCTTTCAAAGGCAGTCAACATCAAAGTCTGGTAACTGACTCTGACCAGGCCTGGAAGAGAGTGACAGTCAATGGAATCTCCATCGAGACTGTGTATGATCCATAAATAATTTAAGTTGAATAAATGTTCTTATTCCTTGGATTGACCCATGACACACCTCATTGGAATAAGAAGATAAAGGAATCCCTTGGGTTTTTTATTTATTTAATTTATTTATTTTTACATCCTGACTGCAGTTTCCCCTGCGTCCTCTTCTTCCAGTCCCTCCCTACTTCCCCCCTGTGCCTCCCACCTCCCATTCAATCCATTCCTCCTCCATTTCTGTTCAGAAAAGGACAGGCCTCCCATGAGTATCAACAAAGTATGGGCATATAAAGTTGCAGTAAGACTTAACACCTCCCCTTGTATTAAGGCTGGACAATGCAATCCAGTATGAGGAGTAGGGTCCCAAAAGCCAGCCAATGCATTAGGGACAGCCTCTGCTCCTGTTTTTAGGAGCCCCACAGTACACCAAGCTACACAACTATAGCATATATAATAAAACTAAATGTTCATTCCCTGAAAGAAACAATCTATTTTTGCTTATGCTTGATGTGGGAGTCCCCTCTGTATGCTGTCATTGCCATTTATGAATAAAGAAACTGCCTTGGCCTGTTGATAGAGCAGAACTTAGATAGGTGGGGAGGACAGAACTGAATGCTGGGAGAAGGAAGGGTGGAGCCAGAGAGATGCCATGGAGCCGCCAGAAGCAAATGCGGGGAATTTTACCCGGTAAGCAACTGGCATGTGACGATACACAGATTAATAGAAATGGGCTAAATTAATATAAGAGTTAGCCAATAAGAAGTTGGAGATAATGGACCAAGCAGTAATTTAATTAATACAGTTTCTGTGTGGTTATTGGGGCTAAGCTAGTGGGGTGGCCAGGACAAGCAAGTGGGCCTCCTCTTACATATGCTACTCATATAAAACTATATCTAATGTCTTTCATAAGCTTCCTAATAACTATAGGAAAAATATTATTGTCCCACATTCAAGACAGTAAAACTGCATGGAACAAGCTAGGCGGTGGTGGCACATGCCTTTAATCCCAGCACTTGGGAGGCAAACACAGGCAGATCTCTGTGAGCTTGAGGCCAGCCTCATCTACAATAGCTGGCTCCAAGACAGTCAGAGCTGTTATACAAAGAAATCCTGTCTCAAAAAACAAAACCAAAACAAACAATAAATAAAAACTGCATATAGCAACTAAATGTTCTGTCCAGAGCTACATACCAAGAGCCAAAACACCACCTAGAACTTCTGACTCACATCCAATATTCCTTACCCAATTAAAGGTCACTAACAAAAGTTTCCCCTAAAAAAAAGGACAAAGAAATTCTGATTATGCAGTAAAATCTCACCTCCTGGCATCTCCCATCTGCTTATATTTTATAACTGATTGCGCAACTGCCTCCAACCTACTGTTCTATACAAAGAGGGATGGTATGCTTCTGATTCACTTTTTTATCCTCATAATGCTCTTTCCTGAAAAATGATAGGCAATCAATAAATGCTTCTTGGATAAAATGAAAATAAATATAGTGTTTTTTTTAAATTTCAAATTATGAAACTTCAACATCAAAGAAAATATAGTCTTGCTGATCCCAGATTGACATCCTCGCTTCTTGAATACCATGCCTCTATATTTCCATATTAATAGTATTAATTATCTTGAATACCATGCCTCTATATTTCCATATTAATAATATTAATTATTAAGTATTAGTTAATCAGCTAAGATTCCCATAGGCTACTCAGTATCACAAGGTCAGCCCTAAACACATAAATATGTGAGCAACACTAAATGGACGATATAATACTAATGAAGAAGTCATGAATGTAAGATTGGGTTGACATGGGGGAAGTTGAAAGTGGGAGAGAGGAGGGGTAGAAATGCTGTAAATATGGTGCTCAAATGCCAATTTATCAAAAATTTAAAATTTTAAATAAAAAAAATGACTAGTCTTGTCAACCCAAATTTTTTTTTTTTTTTTTTTTTTTTTTTGGTTTTTCGAGACAGGGTTTCTCTGTTGCTTTGGAGCCTGTCCTGTAACTAGCTCTTGTAGACCAGGCTGGTCTCGAACTCACAGAGATTCACCTGCCTCTGCCTCCCAAGTGCTGGGATTAAAGGCGTGCGCCACCACCGCCCGGCTAAACCCAAATTTTAAGCACAAATGAAATGATATCTTAACAAATTAGTATTTGGTGGGGTTGGAGAGGTTATGTAACACTAAGAATATTTGAAAAATGTATATTGAAACCTACTATTTTATAAGGTTCCGTGTGTGTGTGTGTGTGTGTGTGTGTGTGTGTGTGTGTGTGTGTGTTCATAAGAGTCTAATTGGAGTTGTCCCATATAGGAAATGATGCTCCTCCTGGAAGCCATAGGTTGCCAAAAAAAGGTCCAGTTCCAGGTATGAGATTCCTCAAGTTGTTAGTCAGGGGTGTCCCAAAGACCTGCCAAAACAATACAGGTTATTGCCATTGCATTTTATCACCCACAAGAACTTGATGATAAGATGTAAGTATCAGAGTCACTCAGGTGGTCCTGATTTTGAAGGCAGTAAGTGGTCACGGGAAACAGCTAAGGCTTGATGCTGTGAGAGGCCAGAAGAGGCCTTTAAGGATGGTGCAGCATCAGTAGCAATTGAAGTTTCAGGAATTAAAGGTAATACAGAGAAGTTAAGGGCTGGCACCAATAAGAGAGCCTGTGAGAGACTATTGGGAAAGTGCATCCCAGTTGCTGCAGAGGATGCCGTGGAATGATGGAACGATGACCGTGGGACAACCACCAAGGACAACAGTCGCAGTGGAGTGCAACCAGTCCAAGAGAAAGAAGTGTGTTGCAGTCAACAAAGCTGAAAAGAGTTGGAGATCTGAAGAGTGTTTTGACATCAGACATAGTGAAGCAGAATTTGGAATTTGCCTAGCTGGCTTTTGGTCTTGCTTTGGTTCAGTATTCCTCACTATGTTCCCTTCCCTACCTTTCAGAACAGTAATGTATATCCTGTGTCATTGTGTGCTGGAAATATGTGATCTGATTTTTCATTTTGATTTTAAGGTGGATTACAGTTAAGAAATTGCTGAGTCTCACAAAAGACTTTGAACTTTGGATTTTAAAACAAGCTTGTGACTGTGATAGACTATGGGGACTTTTGAAGTTGGGTTGGTTGCATTTCTGCATTATGATATGGCTACAAGTCTATGGGGGCCAGGGAGTGGAACATTGTAGTTTGAAAGAAAATGAACCACATAGGCTTCTAGGGAATGACACTATCAAGAGGTGTGGACTTGTTGGAGTAAATGAGGTTTTCTTGGAGGAAGTGCATTACTGGGGGAAGGCTTTGAGGTCTCATATGCTGGAACCAGGTCTAGTGTTGATGTAGGATTATCCTCTGTATGCTGTGAACATGTTTTATTACCATTGGTTAATAATCTTCTTTGTGCCTATAGCAGGGCACAGTATAACGAGGCAGGCAATCTGATACAGAGAGGGAGTAGGTGGATTCAGAAAGACTCCATGTAGCCACCTAAGGAGACAGACATCCAGGAACTTTACTGGTAACCACAAGCCTCATGGTAAAATATAAAATAATAAGAATGTGTTAATTTAAGATGTAAGAGCTAGCTAGAAATATGCTGAAGCTATTGGCCAAATAGTGTTACAATTGATGTAGTTTCTGTGTGATTATTTTGGGTCTGGATAGCCAGGAACAAACAAGCAGCCTCTGCCTAAGTAGTGTGACCTTAACTTCCTGCTGCCTGCTGATCCAGATGTAGAACTTTCAGCTCCTTCTCCAGGGCCATGTCTATCTGCATGCTGCTCTGATAATAATGGACTAAACCTCTGTAACTGTAAGCCACTTCCAATTAAATGTTCCTTTGTAAGAGTTGCTGTGATCATGGTGTCTCTTTACAGCAATAAAACCCTAACCATGACACCCTATGAAATCTAACTTAAAGTAATGCTTACTACACTGTCTCTTTAAAATAGCACTTGTACCCTTGAAGTTAGAGAATACAGTCTGGTCTCTTGAAACCCCCTCTAGAACCATTGAACAGCAGCACATTCTTTTCCAAATCAGACCACCATTTGACAAAAGCCAAACTTCTCTGTTTGGGTTATATCTTGTGGTTCTTTGAATTTAGGAAAGTTGTGTGTGATATATAAGTTCCTCTCAGGAACTGAATTGTGTCTGAATGACTGAGAGGCTGTGGACATTATCCTCCTTGACAATAAGCCAAGGTCGTTCTCAGTGATAATGGCAAAGATGACAGTGCCACTTCTGGGGTCTTTACAGTGTTGTCAGTTTCAGCTGGGGTCTTAATTCCAAGTCTATTAGAGATCAAAGGCAAGGAAAGGACACTCGAAACTCAAAACAGAATTTTAATATACATAAAAATACATGCTTTTTCTGTGAGTTAAGATCTTGTAGACAGTCTGTAAATTTTAGATGTATAATCCTTTCTGGTATCAGTATCTACCCAAGATATTTGTTTCAACATATTGAACCTATTTAAAGCGGCTACCTCTCCAGAGTCCTAATCAAACAACAGTCAAGAGACCTGAAAGGACAGGCCATGTGTGACAAAGGAATGAGACCATTTTCCTGAAGGTGGGTGGTATATGAGACTGTATACCAGGTCAGGGACAAAGAACGACTTGGGACATGAGAAAAGGACCAAATGAAGGGAGCTGTTGTTCTATTAAGAGACCTGGAATTGAAAAGGCAGAAAAGATCAGACACTAATTCAGATGGACAAACAGTGTGGGCTTAGATATGATGTATCCTGAGGATGGCTCACATCTCTGCAACCAGTGGGAAAAAAATTAAAGAAAACTATAAATGTCAAGAAGAAATAAAATGTTGCTTAAAAATTTAAGACAAATATATGAAGGTTGATGGTAAGGAGTTTCTGAAACCTTAGAAAAGAGAATTTTGACTTAGACCTTGAACTAGTCTTCAGGCAGACCCGAATTAGCATCTTTACATAATAGCATGTCCTGGCATCACTTGATACCAAAGCTTCACACACATGATCTAATTCTTGGAGAAGAATGGAATGGAAGCTTCAGATGAAGTGACCAAAAATGCTCAAAGATAAATATGCCTGTGATTTGCAGAGGAAAGAAAGAGGAGGGGAGAAGGAAGTGGCTTTCTTCTGAGGTGGTAGGAAATTGCCCTGTGGTTGGTGAGGCCACAGGCTTGCGAATGTGTGTTTCCTTAACTAAATAATCATAATCCTCGAAGCTTTAAATCTACCATACATTTAAAGAATATTGTATGAATATTGTTTGGCCTGAGAGTTGATGATGTTGCAGGTGTGTGTGTGTGTGTGTGTATTGGCAAATTTCTACTGAGGGGGTACTTAAGTTCAGGGGAATAAAAATGAGGACTTTTGTCTTCACATAAATCACAGAGCTTGGGACAAAAGCCATTCCACCCAATTATATAAATCATTTAAAGCATTACAACACAAATTCTTTAGTTCTGAACAGTTAGAATTACTTTAAAGTGAATATATATTAATTCTAACATTGAAGAATTGAGATAAATATCTTCTTTGCAAAAATGTATCAATATGCTGTTCAATTATCCTTTTATCTTAAAATTAAACGTGAAATGTAAAGTGTATTATTATGAGATTTAGTCAAAAGTTTTAAAATACTCCCCTAAATAAGCACTAAATGTTTCTTTTAATATAGCTCCATTATTTTATCTTTGACCTTGAAAATTATATTACCTGCTGGAATTAATCTGTAAACATATGATCTGATTTTTTATTTTGATTTTAAGGGAGATTACAGTTAAGAAATTGCTGAGTCTCATAAGAGACTTTGGACTTTGAACTTTAAAACAAGCTTGAGACTGTGATAGACTATGGGGACTTTTGAAGATGGCTTGGATGCATTTCTGCATTATGATATGACTACAAGTCTATGGGCTACAGGTAGATTTTGCCTAGTAATATCAACTGCAATGGTAGCTACTTGGAACCTTGCATTAAGGAAGATCCCAATATTGCAGTCAAACTGGATGACAGGAAAGGCCACAGTCAGAGGGTATAGGCTCCCTCCCAGGCTCTCAAATCTAGTATATTTTAAAATGCTGCAGTTTCATAGTAAAAACACATTGTTGGTTAAAGTTCAATTTTGTAAAACTTAGACTAAGACCTGGGAAATTACCTAAAGGAACACAGTGAAGGGTGATGTTTCTTTGATTTTTTTCAGCCCATTTATTATTGTATAATGGAGAGCTACTGATTTTTTTGAGTTAATCTTCTATCCTGCTACATTACTGAAAGTGATTATGAGCTGTAGGAGCTCCTTGGTAGAATTTTTGGGTGTCGCTTATGTAAACTATCATACCATCAGCAAATAGAGTTTGATGTCTTCTTTTCTGATGTGAATACCCTTGATCTACTTTTGTTATCATATTGCTTTAGCTAGAACCTCAAGAACTATATTGAGTAGATATGGAGAGAGTGGACAACCTTGTCTTGTTCCTGTTTTCAGTGGGATCGCTGTGAGTTTCTCTCCATTTAGTTTGATATTGGCCATTGGCTTGCTGTATATTGCCTTTATTATGGTTAGGTATGTTCCTTGTATCCCTGCTCTCTCCTAGGCCTTTATCATGAAGGGATGTTGTATTATGCCGAAGGCTTTTTCAGCATCTAGTGAGATGATCATGCGGTTTTTATTTTTCAGTTTGTTTATATGGTGGATTACATTGACAGATTTTCATGTGTTGAACCATTCCTGCATCTGGGATAAAACTGACTTGATCATGGTGGATGATTTTTCTGATGTGTTCTTGGATTTGGTTTGCCAGTATTTTATTGAGTATTTTTGCAGCCATGTTCATGAGTGAGATTGTTCTGTAATTCTATTTCTTAGTAATGTCTTTATGTGGTTTGGGTATCAGGGTAATTGTAACCTCATAAAAAGAGTTTGGCAATGTTCTTTCTGTTTCTGTGATGTGGAACGATTTGAGGAGCATTGGTGTTAGTTCTTCTTTGAAAATCACCCTTCACAATAGCCACAAACAGCATAAATTACCTCAGATTAACTCTAACTAAACATGTGGAATACTGTATGGCAAGAACTTTAAATTTTTGAAGAAAGAAATTGAAGAAGACAACAGAAAATGGAAAGATTTCCCATGATCTTGGGTAGGTAGAATTAACATGGTAAAAATGGTAGTCTTACCAAAAGTAATATACAGATTCAATGCAATGTCCATCAAAATTCCAGAAAAATTCTTCACAGACCTCGAAAGAACAATACTCGACTTCATCTGGAAAGCAAAAGCCCGGATAGCAAAAACAACCTTGTACAATAAAAGAACTTCTGGAGGCATCACAATCCCTGACTTCAAACTCTACTACAGAACTACAGCACTGAAAACAGCATGATATTGACCTTAAAACAGACAGAAGGACCAATGGAATCGAATTGAAGACCCAGATATTAATTCACACACCTATGAACACCTGATTTTTGACAAAGAAGCAAAAAATATAAAATGGAAAAAAGAAAGCCTATTCAAAAATTTATACTGGCATAACTGAATATCAATATGTAGAAGAATGAAAATAGACCCATATCTACCACCATGCACAAAACTCAAGTCCAAATGAATCAAAGACCTCAAAATAAAGCTAACCAGGCTGAACCTCATAGAAGAGAAAGTTGGAAGTACACTTGAACATATTGGCACAGGAGATCACTTCCTAAATATAACCCTAGTAGCACAGACACTGGGAAAATCAATTTAAAATGGGATCTCCTGAAACTGAAAACCTTCTGTAAAGCAAAGGACATGGTCAACAAAATAAAACAGCAGCCTATATAATAGGAAAAGATCTTCACCAACCCCACATCAGACAGAGGGCTGATCTCCAAAATATACAAAGAACTCAAGAAATTGGTCATCAAAAGAACAAATAACCCAATTAAAAAAATGGAATACAGACCTAAACAGACAACTCTCAACAGAGGAATCTAAAATGGCTGAAAGACACTTAAGGAAATGCTTAACATCCTTAACCATCAGAGAAATGCAAATGAAAACAAAGCAAAATCTTAGTTTCTATCTTAAACTTGTAAGAATGGGCAAGATCAAAAAACAGTGATGACAATTTATGCTGGAGAGGATGTGAGGTAAAGATAACATTTCTGCATTGCTGGTGGGAGTGCAAACTGGTACAGCCCCTTTGGATGTCAGTGTGGCGATTCCTCAGAAAATTAGGAAACAAGCCTGGTGGTGGTGACACTTGGGAGGCAGAGGCAGGAGGAAAGAGAGAGAGAGAGAGAGAGAGAGAGAGAGAGAGAGAGAGAGAGAGAGAGAGAGAGAAAATTAGGAAACAACCTTCCTCAAGACTCAGCAATGCCACTACTTTTGCGTATATACACAAAGGATGCTCAATCATCATGCCACAAAGGCATGTGCTCAACTATGCTCATAATAGCATTGTTTGTCTCATAGCCAGAACCTGGAATCAACCTAAATGCCTTTCGACTGAAGAATGGATAAGGAAAATGTGGTACATCTACACAATGGAGTACTACACAGCAGAAAAAAATAATGACATCTTGAAATTTGAGGGCAAACAGATGGATCTAGAAAACATCATTTTGAGTGAGGTAACCCAGATCTAGAAATACAAATATCATATGTACTCACTCATAGGTGACTTTTAAACATAAGGCAAAAAAAAAAAAAAAAACAGCCTACAAATCACAATCTCAGAGAACCTAGACAACAATGAGGACCCTAAGAGAGACATACATAGATCTAATCTACATGGGAAGTAGAAAAAGACAAGATCTCCTGAGTAAATTGGAAGCGTGAGGACCATGGAAGAGGGTAGTAGGGGAGGGGGGAGGAAGGGCAGGGAAGCAGACAAAAATGTATGGTTTAAGAGGAGTGGGGATAGGGAAAGGAGAGTGGGGGGAGGGGCAATATTTGGGAGGAGGGGAAGGGAAATGGGAAACAGGGACAGGTGGAAATTTTAATTAAAAAAGAATAAAAAAATAAAAAAATAAAATCAATAAAAAATAATTTAAAAATTTGAAAATACAAAAATACTTAAAAAAAAAAAAAAAAACTCTTCTGAATGGTCCAGTGAGCCATGGAGCGACTCACCTGCACGCTCTCTATCTATGGAAAGTGTGTAAGCCTACAAGTTGAAGTACTGGCTTCAGAGGTAGGGTCAAAGATACAGAAAAAAGTATTTGAAGATGTAAGTCTTCTAAGAATGAGTATAAATAATACACGCAAACAGAAGTATCTTTGATTTTTGTTACCCCATGTCTAGAAAAACTTACATAGTTTTTACATATCCTGCCTTAGCATGGGGTTATATAGAATAAGTATATCTAATTCTAATCCGCTTGGATTCAGTTAGTATGAAATACTGCTTTGTATCTCTTATCTAACCATTTCCAATCTCTTACAGCAAGCTAGCTCGTTGTCAGCATCCTAATCAGTACCTGTCTGAAGAAAATGCAGAGTAGCACATTTCAATTTGTCTTCTTTACCTCTAGATCTTCATACACAAGAAGACTCTGCACTTTGTGTTCAAAGGGACTCTTTTGCCCCTACAGCATCACAGGACAGCCTTCTTCTAGGACCTGCTGTGGATTCCCAATGTTTTCCAGCGGAGCAGACACTGGCACGTGAAACATCCGCATTAAAACATCGAACCCTGAGTGGCCACAGAAGTGTGCAGCTGTGGCTTCTGACGCTTCCTAAATAAAACATTAAGTGTGTGGCTATTGTCTGTGAGCTGTCTGTGGTCCATTGTTTAGCTGGCTGGGGTCAAACGGCATGAAGATTAGCAAGCCAGCTGTTGATAATTGTCCCAGCCAGTTACTTAGTAACACACATGAGTAACACACCTCGTAGTTGCTAAACAATAGATTCAGGTGAACCATTCTGTCATTCTCACCAGTTCTAGAAAAAAAAAAATGTTCCTAAGGATATCTTGCTCCACCTTTAACCTACTTGGGGCACAAAATGAATGCAGATCACTTCTCGGACAGTGACTTGCTTGCTAGGACTTGCACTGATCTTACTGGCTGCAGAGCTGTTCTTATTCTTTCTGGTGGCCACTGTCATTGTGATCCTTCTGGAGCTCAGCTTGGGAGTTGCTCTTTAAGAAAGGCCAAAAGGGAGAAACCCTGTCTCGAAAAACCAAAAAAAAAAATAAAAAGGCCAAAAGGTGATCAATCACAAGAGGGAATCATAGGATCATAGGAATAAAGGTAAGTGTGTGCCCAATGTTTTATCAGCTTACTCTTTGCATCATCATTTGCTACTTTCTTGAATGCCCCTCTCAGTATTTGCATGCAAGCTTTTAAAAGAAATCACTCTGCCAGAGACCACAGCCCTGGAAAGACGGGCTTGAATAGAAACACCTCATCTGAGTCCTGTCAAAACAGGTTTGCATTTTCTTCCTGTGCTAAGAGGCTGGCTGCAAGCTAGACAACCAAGTTCATAACTCTAGGTTTCTACTTTGGAGTTTTTTTGTTTTTGTTTTTTTTGAGTATCTCCGGAAATGATATCAAAAACGATTCTCTGGAAAATTTCACTATCTTTGCTATCTTACCTGGCAATGCTCATGCAGAAGAAAAATAAAGTAAGAATGGAATTCTAGTTTTACTGAAAACCTAACATTTTAGCTGAGTATTCTCTCTACTTACAGTAGTAAAAGCACTTGCCCACAGAGACAGTGTCTGGATCCCATCTGAGATTCCATGGGCTAGGGCCTACCACCCTGGGGTTGTCCATAGATGAGCCTCAGGTAAGGTAAATGTCACAGGTAATTTAACATGCAGACATTTATTTTCTTTCCAAATATGAAATTTATTTCAAAAGATTTCCCAAAGAATTTTTGCAGGGGAAATCTTTCGTACAAAGTGCAAGAGAAATTATTTTTATAGGGAGTCATTTTATTAATAGGTAGACAGTGACAACACAGAGGCATGTCCCGTGTTGTTCTCATTGCAATTGCAAAGCTTCTGATATGTTAGCTCTGCATGGCTGCACTGAGGGGGTCTGCCTCTGCTGAGTTGCACTGAGGGGTTCTGCCTCTGCTGAGATGCACTGAGGGGTTCTGCCTCTGCTGAGATGCACTGAGGGGTTCTGCCTCTGCTGAGATGCACTGAGGGGGTCTGCCTCTGCTGAGATGCACTGAGGGGTCTGCCTCTGCTGAGATGCACTGAGGGGGTCTGCCTCTGCTGAGATGCACTGAGGGGGTCTGCCTCTGCTGAGATGCACTGAGGGGGTCTGTGTCTGCTGAGTTGCACTGAGGGGGTCTACCTCTGCATGGATGCACTGAGGGGGTCTGCCTCTGCTGAGATGCACTGAGGGGTCTGCCTCTGCTGAGATGCACTGAGGGGGTCTGTGTCTGCTGAGATGCACTGAGGGGGTCTGTGTCTGCTGAGTTGCACTGAGGGGTTCTGCCTCTGCTGAGATGCACTGAGGGGTCTGCCTCTGCATGGCTGCACTGAGGGGGTCTGCCTCTGCTGAGATGCACTGAGGGGTCTGCCTCTGCATGGCTGCACTGAGGGGGTCTGCCTCTGCATGGCTGCACTGAGGGGTCTGCCTCTGCATGGCTGCCCTGAGGGGGTCTGCCTCTGCTGAGTTGCACTGAGGGGTTCTGCCTCTGCATGGCTGCACTGAGGGGGTCTGTGTCTGCTGAGATGCACTGAGGGGGTCTGTGTCTGCTGAGATGCACTGAGGGGGTCTGTGTCTGCTGAGTTGCACTGAGGGGTTCTGCCTCTGCTGAGATGCACTGAGGGGTCTGCCTCTGCATGGCTGCACTGAGGGGGTCTGCCTCTGCATGGCTGCACTGAGGGGGTCTGCCTCTGCATGGCTGCACTGAGGGGTCTGCCTCTGCATGGCTGCCCTGAGGGGGTCTGCCTCTGCTGAGTTGCACTGAGGGGTTCTGCCTCTGCATGGCTGCACTGAGGGGGTCTGTGTCTGCTGAGATGCACTGAGGGGGTCTGTGTCTGCTGAGTTGCACTGAGGGGGTCTGCCTCTGCTGAGATGCACTGAGGGGTCTGCCTCTGCTGAGATGCACTGAGGGGTCCGCCTCTGCATGGCTGCACTGAGGGGTCCGCCTCTGCATGGCTGCCCTGAGGGGTCCGCCTGACGCTCAGGTGTACCACAGAGAAACTAAACGTTCTCTGACAACAGGTGTCACCTAGCTCAGCCTCAATTTCTCCATCCTTAAAGTGAACTTAAAATACGGTTATTTAACAGCAGTTGTGTGACTATGCAAACAACAGCCCTGGTGCACAGAAACTGATAGCGTTGTGTACAGTTTTCTCTTCTTTGAGGCCTTCGTTGCATCAAACATAAACTAATGAATGTCTATAGAGAGTATGCTGTAAGCAAGGCTCTGTGCTAGTCACTTAAAGTCTTTGCTGAAACAATTCTTATACTGAGGCAAAACATTAAAATAAAGGCCACTTGCGATATTCAGTACTTAATTTAATTGCTATTTCTCTAGAGAAGAAGGTCTAGAGAGTTCTGAAGCACCCAGTCTGAGGAGTGATACTCGTCTCTGTCCGGGCAGTAGCTTCCCCACGCTGGATGTTTGCTCAGAGATGCCATTGTAATGGGAGAAGGCAATGGGCACACATGCAGCATGCCTTTAGCCCAGCAGATCACTGATACAAAGTGGCCAGGAGACATTTTCTCAAGTTGTTAAAACAATGGAAACAAGGAAGAAAAGAGAAAGGTCACCTTCAGGAAGTTCATGCGTGGTGCTGTTTTCTTCTTTGTTTCCTTTTTACCCTAAAGTGTTCCTGGTCCTTTATGAAGTCTTCCGCTATCTAGAGGTGGATGAGAAAGCAACCTTCATTATGTCTGAATATGTGTATGAGATCACAGCAAAAATAAACAATCAGGAAGGAACCCAAAACGAGAATGAACAAACAACAAAGTATTCATTTTTGACAAAAATCTATGCAGGCCTTCCGATCCCTCTTTCAGCATTTTCATTCATGGGGCATCCCTTGAAATATCAGTTTACAGAAGCTACCAGTGTCCCATACATAGAGACGTCCTACATCCTTCAAGAAGAGGAATGGATAATAAGAGGAGATGTAAGGTACTTCAAATGTCTGGGCAGCGCATCGCATTCAACAAGCCCTCCTTCAGCCTTTCACAGGCTCTTCTGTTTGGCAGACCTTATCAGAGACTTGGATTCAGGGCCAAGGACCATCATGTAAACAGACCAGTAGACATAAGAAATCCACTAGCAGAGCTTTCCTGAGTCGAGTTCTGAGGGAGTGACTAATTTAGTGCAGGGAAGCAGATTAAACACCCAGTGCTCTCACCTGCCTTGTATGCACTGCTAACTTGTTCGCTGGTGGCCCTAGCAGAACCCCAAAGAAAGTATCCGGTTACCTCTACAGCGTGCCAAATTAATTTTCTTCCCAAATTTCACCCTTTGCTGAATTACTAGCAAACTCTAATAGACACACATTATTACTTAAACAAATTAAAAGTGAGCTTATACAGTTCTTAAATTCACACTGTGGTCTTACAATAACCTTGTATCTTGGGTGGCTGTTTCGAAAGCATTACTTCACAAGGAAGTCAGTTTGAGATTTTAGAAGTAAAAACTCTCTTGGCTAGGTCTGAGAGCCACTGTCATTTTGAAACGAATTGCTGATTGTGACAAAAAATATATTGATTCCTGTGTGTTTCGACTCCGGTTCCAAGGAGGATTTTTCTCCAGTTTTAAGCATCAGAATTCTACACTCACAGGCTCACGCTTAGCTATTTCCTGAGCATTATGAGATAAGTTTGACAGTGTTTTACTGTGTATTTAACAGAATAAGACAAAATCGCACACTCCACTGCCACACGGAGTATCTATGTAAATGCCTTTTATTTTTCCTATCACATATGTGGTATTACCCAGATGGTGTCATTTTCACTTCCTGATTCCTGGATTTTAACAAAACTTCCTTCTATTCCCAGAGTTAGTAATGACCAACCAGAGCCTCCCGGTTAAGCAGTTAGAACCATCACCCTCTTTATATGACATCCTACTTCCGGAACCCAAGCCCTTTTCAAGTGGATTTTTTTTTTCTAATTTAGAGACAATATCTACTGAAAACATTCATATAGAGGGTAAAAGACCCCAGAAAATGTGCCTTTTGGGAGCATGCTTATCATTAACATAGCACAAAAATACCTGATTATTATTTGATTTAGATAAAACTATGGTGAGGGTATTTTTTGTTTGGTTTGGTTTTTTTTTTCTTTTTTTCTGTCTCACAAAAAAACCAAGTGTTCTCCAGCAATGAGGCAGCAGAGAAAATCAATACTTGCCATGTACCATGTAACCAATAGAATAAGGGGAATGATTTATGTATGGATGGATGCAGCCTGAATCAGCTGGGGCCTCGTACAGAGAGCAAGAAAAAGAGAGGAGAAGAAACGGAAAGAGAGAGAAAGAGAGAGGAAGGTTAGGCAAGCTCAGCTGCAGAGATTATTTTTAAATTGTGGCCAGATTTTTTTTATTTTTTTCTTTCTCTCCTCCTGAAGCAATAATCTCCAGCTCTGCAGGGCATAGGAAAGCCTGCAATTTGTGGACTATATGATGGCTCAGCTTTCCCTTCCTCTCCTGAGTCCTGATGCCATGTTCATATTAAAGTGCACTGAGAAAGAGAAAATGATGCATGGCCTGCAGCCCTTCAGCCTTCCAGTCATCTCCACCCCATGCAAGGCTAGTGATGGGTTGACAAGCACTAGTTGACAGAGAGTCAGGTCATCAACAGGATTTTACACACACACACACACACACACACACACACACACACACACAGCACCGGTTCCTGAGGAGACGAACGGCAAGGGCTTGCACAAGGAACTACTCTATACCTCATGAGGTCCTGCTGGAAATATAGTTTGGTTAACTGGAAATCCAGGGAGCTGCGCATTTAAAGGTATTTAATCCTCAAGGTAACTTTTAGAGGGGCTCATACTCTGGCTGAAAGCTGAACTATGAAGTGTAGTTATGAGCTTGCAGTGGGAGGGCCCCACTTCGCATCTGGGTATGTGTCCTATTGTATACTGAATTGTAGTTGTGACTTTACACCAGCTTAATTTTTTTCCTTTAAGATACTGCTACAAATGTGTCTTTAAATGAAAAATAATTTTTTCAATACTCCTATTTTATGCCTCAAACTCAGAATGAACCTTGTAAAATTTTGTGAGAGGCAGATTTGATCATTTCTTTGGAATAGATTTATTCTAATTATATCAATGTAAATTCGTTTCTGTGAATTATCCTCTTTCTCCAGTGTTTGTGAAAATGTGGGGAACTTGACAGTACTTTGTTTTCATCAGTCTATTGAAAAGCTGACTTGTGTCCTTTTTTCAGGGAAACTGATGCTAAATAAACATGGCCATGTTTTTATGTCCTTTGACTCAGAACAGTGTTAATGTCAAAGTTGGGTAGTCCCGTAGAATATGCTGCATTCTGTATGTGATCCACTGCTCCACACATGATAAACAGGAAGCTGTTTTAAACATCAGATGGGTCAAGAATAGAATCATCTTCTTAAGATTTGCTTAATTTAGAGTCGGTACTACTAACTTAATCACTGTAAAGATAACTCCCATCTTCAGTTGACAAATATATTAATATAAACTCTCTTGATAAAATGACACAAATGTAAAAATAAGCATACTTATGTGATACAAATTAGCTTGACCTCTAATATCAAAATATTATGCTACTTTAAAGATATATTCACAGTCTATTACATGACAATTTTACCCATATTTTACATGTACTTTTGTTAACTAGTTTATTTCATTCATATAATAATTACAGATACATATGTATATATATATATCCATATCCGTGTCATGTATACGCTCAGAGCTGGACATTTATTTGTTAGTTGCGTTTGTATGCATAGGACTAAAAGATTGGAAATAAAGTGAAGACACTTAGAGAGATATAAGAACTGTTTTCATTGGCAAGACAGGCCCTAGTCTTTTAAGTGACTTTTAATATTTAATGCCATTTTGTGGATTCCATTAGAAAATAGTTAAGATTATTGTTTATTATTATTTATTATTATGTGATCTATTCTACTTATAAAATTATTTGGGGACTATTTCTATGCAAACTAAGCAAGCACAGCTAGTTTCTCTCCTCAACATAAACTTAGGAACAGCAACAGAAAGCGCAGTCCAGAAGTAGAGCATAAATAATAAATTATCTCTCAGTAGTTCCAGTCACAGCTGCTTCCCCAAACCAGCAGAATGAACCCACTCTCTTCTCCTGGTGCAAGAAAAGACTGAAACATTTTACACTGAACTTGGTCATCACTCCACTCCCCCACACTTCTGTTGCCCCAACCTTGTACAACAACAGGACCCGTCACTGTCTTTATTTTTGATTCTGTTGCCTCAGCCAAGCCGCCTCGGTGACAGCTGAAAATGAGAAAACCTGGAGATGGTCCAAATGGAGTGGAGATTATGAAGCTCAAGGCAGTCGGAGCCTCGGCCAGAAGGAGTGTTTGTAACACCCTGCAAGCAGGTATGTAGGTACCAGAAAACTAACTGCAAATTCAGGAGCACACTCACCAACCAGGTGATGCCAAAATATAAATAAGGTAAGCATGTTCAGAACCTGGCTGCGGGTTTAGCAGAGATGTGTTACCGTCACTTAAGGAAGGCTGTTATCTGTAGCAGAGAAAGACAGAGAGCCTGCCAGTGGTTACAGAGTGTTTAATGATTCCAGCCAGGTCTAGAATATTATTTGAGGTTGTCTACAACAACCTTTTCTTCCATTGTTAAATTGCATTACTTATTTTTGTTGTTGATTGTTTGTTTGGTTTGGTTTTTCAAGACAGGGTTTCTCTGTAGCTTTGGAGCCTGTCCTGGAACTAGCTCTTGTAGACCAGGCTGGCCTCGAACTCACAGAGATCCACCTGCCTCTAGAATATTATTTGAAATGGGCCTTGCAAACACAGCAACCTGAGGTGTTAGCAGACAGAATCCTGGCCTCCCAATAGGGAGAACACACAGAATGAGAGACTGACTATAGGCAAGACACAGATCTATCAGCAGCTCAAGAACTGGATTTCATCACTGGTAACAGAGTCTCAATGAGTCTTTTTGTTTAAAAAGTTTATTTGTATTAGACACAGCCTTTTCTGTATTTTAATGAAAGCCAATATTCCTTTTGCCCCAACATAACATCAATTTCTTATAAACATCTGGAGT
Source organism: Chionomys nivalis (assembly GCF_950005125.1). Taxonomy (NCBI): domain Eukaryota; kingdom Metazoa; phylum Chordata; class Mammalia; order Rodentia; family Cricetidae; genus Chionomys; species Chionomys nivalis. The sequence goes on along the minus strand of NC_080091.1, from coordinate 15,060,885 downwards.
TAAGATTCACAAATGAAACTCACTTCAGCACCTTATACTGTGACATAAAACCAAATCTCCTGATAAATACGGGTCTTCAATAAACAACTAGTATGGTTCGCTTGCCTTTATCGGTGGTTAAAATTTCACTGATGAAATATCCATTAAAGAGAAAAATCAATATCTGAGTTTAGTCTCCTGCTTTGTTTTGATGCCACAAATTATTTTGAAACCAATTAGCATAAATAACCATTTAAAAAGTACAAGAAATGAGGTTTGCTTTGTTATTCCAGCACCCAATAAAACAAACATAAGCTCGTATTTGGTCCCTTTTCCTAAATTCTCAATTAATCCACCTAGTAAGAATTAACGAAGACAATGATTTTAAAAGGCATATGTTCAAGTATAATTTCTTTGTTGCATCAGAAATAAGACCGAAGGCATTTTAATGTTAAAAACAAAAATAGAATTAGCTCCGATGAAGAGCCCAGTGCTCCGACCTGAGAGATGACTAGCCAGAGTCCCAGAAAAGAACTGTTACTTGCTCATTCCATTTCTCTTTTCTCTTTTTTTTTCCTCCAGTTAGCTGGGAGCAGTCAGAATTATGCCAGTTCAATCTGAAAATTCTATTTTCAGATCTAAACTGGTTCTCCAAAACCATATTGAGCCTGGACTCCATTTGGCAGAAAAGCTAACAAAGGCATGTGGCAACCCCTATCTGCTCACTGTTACACTGTTACACAGGCGCCTGGATACTCTGGAGCTTGCCCAGATGCTCAAAGCAACACCTCAGCTGGTGTGCCCAGTGGGATGAGCTTCTTTGGCCCTTGTCCTGGCTTTTTGCATTTGCATCTTTATAGATGATGGGAAGCTATAGATCCTTCCGTCTCTCACAAAGCTGTCCAATTCCAGCCACAACCTCAAATGGTTTTACTGTATGGGCTGTCTCATTTACTCAAGCAGATTTTTTTTCTTTAAGATCTAAATGAGAATGCATCCTCCCTTCGCAGCCTCAGGGAATAATCCAAAAGATAGGAGGCTCCTAATAAAACAATTAATTGTGATAAATTTCTGGGTTTTACTCCTTCATCCAGGGCTATTTCCATGGCAACACCCTCTGCTCCTATTGTTGGGTTATTCCTCATTCACACAGCAGGTTAAGCCCAGGGCAGCCAGGGCAGGCTGATGGTCAGCTTTTATTTTCTCTGGCCCTTCAACAAAGGTTAGTTGAGGTCACCAGAAGCCAAAGGGTAATTACTTTTCCTCCTCCGGGTTAAAGGTACACAGATTGCTATTGGGACAACCGTACAGATGACCTTCAGTTTTTAATGTTCAATCCTCCTTTTTCATCAGATACATAAGTATGACACAGCAAGCATGATGCTTCCTCCATTCCTAAAATTCAGAGTAGAAAGTCAAATGTCTCTTGTGAACCTAACAGACATTAGCATAAAATGCCCTTATTTTCAATTTGGTAAATCCAATGCATGAAAGTTTCCTATTTCTTGAATAAAGAATAGGAAAAAAAATCATGGCAGAAAGTTGCAGCAGGGTGCTTTGCTCCTCTGTTAGTCTGGTGTAAATCTCCCAGGGCTTCCTAATTCTCTGGGGCCTGTGAAGGCTGAGAAAAGCAAGCTTTCCTCCTCCACCAGGACTGCTCTTCTTCCCCTTGAAATGTTCATCTTACCCCATAGCAGATTAAGAATAAGTCAGATTTAATGAGTGAGTTTTCTCTAGTCCCTTTCAGTTCTTCAAGAAACCAGTCTCAAAAATAATTTGGAGAGGGGTGTCTTCCCAAACTCAATTCTTAAAACATATTGTCCCTCTCATTTGAAGAGTCACTTTCAGATGAGAGTCTTATATTTTTAATCTGAAATTTCAGACAAATGATTTCCATAGATTCCAAAGACGAAGAAAGCCACCAGATGCAATATGTGTGTCATTTTTCAATCACCTAGAAGAATATTTCCAGGTCCCTGGCCATGATAAGTTTACTGCTGACTTATGTCAAAAGGGATATACAGAGGGAAGCCAGTGTCCCCTCTAGGAGAAAGGCTCAGGTCACCTAGAAAGGACTTTTTCCCAAATTCTTAATGAAAAGGAACCACCTAAGAAGTGCCCAGACACATGAAAGCAGGCCCTCCCTTCATCTAGAGGAAAAACATTGCTTGGCCCTTTTCCTCAGATTCATCTGAGTGTGGCCTGATTTTTCTCCAGCAATCAGGCTTGACCTAGTTCTCACCATATCTTCATACGAAGTTACCTCTCTGCTCAGAAATCTGCTAAACAACCTCTGGATGTGCCTCCCAAGACTGCCAGACTAGACTGCTCCAACAGCCTCTGCCTGTCTTCCATATGTGTCCCAGACTCCCTGTCTTGGCTACTGTGCCCTGCCAAACAGATTCCAAGAGCTCTCTGTGTGGCATTTCCCTCTCTTAGCTGACGCTAACCCCAATAAATAGCAATTCTTCCTTACAGTTCCTCCTTCACTTAGACTTAAAATTTAGTTCATTCAGGAATTTCTCCATGTTTTATTCTGTGCTGTTCTAGTTCTGAACCAACGTGATGAATGCCTTATACTGGTACATATATTATCATGTATATGTGCATATATTATCATGTATATGTGCATATATTATCATGTATATGTGCATATATTATCATGCACCTAATGGTATATCAGTGCAATTGATTTATTTAAAATCTATAAAATAGAAACTTTTAAGAGACAGTACTTTCAACTACTCTCATTTGCAAATTCGTTGACCTCTTACAAGAATGTTTTATATTAGAACTTCTTGCATAGTTGTCTTTTGCAGGAATCTTAGAAATCTCTCTCTCCTCATTTTATTGTCTCTTGTCCCTCGAACATTCCTATAAAATCTTTGTAGCTATCACTCTTGAAAGAAAAATATTTGACATCATCATACCCTAAGCTCCCAAACTTCTCTTCTTCCTGCTGTCAGTGACCAACAATGACTAGGGCTGTCAGTGGTACACAGAAAAGGAGATAACAAAAAGCTGATTACGGTCATAGCCAAAGATATCTTTTCAGAAGCTAGTCTTGAGTCTTCCAGACCAGTAGAGTACAGTAAAGGATGTCGATGTGGGGTTGGTGGCAGTAGTTTTTAAAAAGGGAGGTAAGATCTAAGGAGGCAAATGTCTCCACCAAGTATGTGATCTGGTTAAAAATTACTCAGTGAGGGAGGAAAAAGAAAGACCTAGCACCACACATGGCTAGTTGGCAGCAGTGGCTGATTTGGAAAAGAAACGGCTCTTTACTCAATTACAGACTAAAGCCACAAGGAGCAGTGTGTTCTCTGCCCAGGTGCCCTGAGCAGAGGTATTTGATGAAGGCACAGCTGTCCACTCTGTTGCTGATGTAGGTAGTTATTTGGGGCGTCAAAAGGGAGATGGGTTCAAGGAAAGTAAACTTTAAGAAAGGAATCTTCTCTTCTCTGCATACTTTCTAGTCTCTCTGAAGCCCTCCAACCTCCACTCCATCACCCCCACCTTGCTCTGCAGAGTTGCACCTCATATTGAGGTTTTAAAGTCAACAGGCCAAATCTGAATGAAGATGCCTGGCTGATATATTTACCCCAAAGCTACACATCTCCAACAATAGCATCTCAGGCATTTTGTGAGGGAGGTACTTAGGAGCATCGCTTCCTTGGACTCTGTGAGATTGCCATTTCAACACACTCCAAAGCAGCAACAAATTATTTAAAAATCCATGGTATGTTTTAAGTTAAAACTTTAGACCACGCAACAGGTCACATTTTCATATTTCACTCATTTCAAAGCAGAATGAGCATTTTTGCTTTAGGCAAGAAATGCAGACACTTGCCCCGAGCTGATTCTTGCTAGTTCTGAGAGTTCTGTTTTCTCTTACATGACTAAGACGCTGGGTCTCCTTCTACAGTCAACCTTCCCCATGCTACATTTTCCCCTATAGTTGAGCTTCCTCTTTTCCATTTTATAGAAAACGTGTTCCCAAAAGGTCTGACGCAGAGGGATTTTGCATAGTTGGTTTTCTTTTTCTGGGCCAGAAATAGCTGCGACCTGTCATTGCTCAGATTGCCATGGACACACATGGAATGTGAAGTTGTTGCCTCCTGTGTGCTGTCCTCGAAATTCTCCAGGAGCTGTTGCATGCTTTCAGAAACTGATAGGGAAGTGGCCTGGTTAGGGCACCAGGTTCTGGTGCCAAATGAGTGTTGGGTGTTCAGTGCCTAGTGTCTCAGGCTAAGGTGATGTCCTCAGGTCTGGAGCACTACCAGGGTTAAACTGAGCCAGACCTGGGAAGAAAGTCAGTGGCCAGCACGTGGAGCTTTTAACAAATGTACCAGATAGAGACTTCCAACTTCAACTCAGAGATGCTGGTTCAGTAGCTCCCTGAATCTGTTTCTCACAGTTGCTTAGGTTGTTGGCGCTGTGCCTTGGCTACACAACACACTTACAGTATCGGGGCAGTGAGTTTCAGAGATGAGGATTTTATTTGAACCTCCAAAATGTCCCTTTGCTAAAAATTTTCTTACCTTTTCAGAAACTTCCGTGCTTTCTGGACAACAGTCTGTCTCCCTTCTGGTATTTTACCTCATATTGACATAGAACTTTGATTTGGTTGAGTCATGTGGATTTCAGTCACAGAACCTTCTTCCTGTTTACTCAGCCATGAGGTGACTCCGCTTCCCTGAACTTGTCTTGCACATCACCAGTCCTTCATAGTCAAAGAAGCAGTTTTCACAATTTCCAAGGCCATTTCTCCACCAATCATTACCTGACCTTCTGTCTTCTTTGACCTTAAATAAGCTAAGAGATTGCTAAAACACCATATAAGGAGACATCATTTCTTTCATGGAAATCTTGTGCTCTTAGAAGACAATGCATTTAGTACAATGGTGAAGTACACAGGACCCAGGGACAGACAGACAGAAGGACTAGACTCAGGTGTCAACTTTACCTTTTAATAGTTATGACTCCATCAGGTTCCCTTGCTGCCAAGTGGGAATAATAAGAAAACAATAATACATAGACACACACATACACAGGGTTATACATACACTCACACATATACACAGAGACAGACACACATACACATAGAGTTCACACACACACACACGCACGCTTTCACTGGGCTGTTAGACAATCTAGTAGATACAGCACACATGAAGAGTACATCACAGTGCCCAGACCAGAGTGAGATAAACAGTGGCTGTTAATTGTATGGAACCCACACTGTGGACAGTCAGCACAGGCTGGAACTCAAGCCTGACAGCTTCGTTTTGAGCCACTTTCCTACCATTATGCCTGAAGACATTGCTGTTTAGTTTTGTCTTTTCTGGCTGTGATCTAGATACACTATATTTGTTCCAACCTAGAATTTTGCAAGGGACATTTGGGAGATGTTGTTAGAGAAATACCAAGTATTATCTCCTCTCTGGCTGACAACCATGTCAAAGGAGGACAAGCATCAGTTTGAAATTTCTCTGAGGAAAGCAACATGGATTGGTTATAATTACATGCCTTAGCTCATGAAGACATTGCTATGTATGAGTCAGTAGAGTAAGATTTCCTATCAGCATATCATGCAGTAATTAAAATGGGACTTTGTACTCAGTCATGTGCAAGGACTCTGTCCTGGGATGGGAAGAGTAGCAGGTGAGCCCACATTTTATTCACAGATTGGAAATGCATCATCTTTCTGTCAGGTCAGCAGACTTGAAAAGCTTCGATTTGTGGCTGTCACTGTATTTCCTGCTTCTGTGCATGTAGCTCTGGCCCTGCTTGGACAGAAGTCCTGACCTAGTACAAACCCAGCACCCCTCAAAAGATGCTCTCCCACCTTCCCCCAGATGGGCCAGGGCAAAAGTCCTGCCTTTTACTTGGAACTCCAGACTCAGAAGTTTCTTAAAGACCCTCTTACAGATTTGAGCCTCTGGGCAAAGTGGTACATTCTACAGCTGTGGCGGAGCAAATGAATGTAGACAGATTATATAGATATATACAGCTTTAATAAGGAAATAGACTTACAGGACCACAGGTTCCCGCGGCGGAGCAAAAGACAAAAAAGGGCTGCTGGGCTCACGCCCGGTAGATTTATCCGTAAACATTAGCCCGAGGCGAACACGCCCCCAATGGGTGGGGCTATGTCCCTACATACAGCTCCACTTCTTACTCAGGGATGTCCAAACAAGCCACTTCCGCAGATGCTTCCTTGGCTTTGGGGATCACAGACTGATCATGTGTTAGGACAACAGCTTGTTTTCCCCTGTAAAGAAATTTGGGTTTTAGAGATTTAAGTGTTGTTCTTTTTCAAACTGTTATTTCCTAGCAGTCACTTCACTCATGAAAAGACATTTGATAATTTTGATCGTTAAGATATGGAAACACAAATCAGAGGGGGGAAAGCTTCCAGTGTCCTCATATGTGGATGCGTCGTTCCAGTACACTTATGAGTGAATGCACACAAGTATATACTGATGGGATCACATGCATGAACATACACATACCACATACACACACACACACACACACAGAGAGAGAGAGACGAGAGAGAGAGAGAGAGAGAGAGAGAGAGAGAGAGAGAGAGAGAGAGAGAGAGAGAGAGAGAGAATAATCTCATGTTACCATTAAAGGGCAAGATGATACCATGGGAAGCCAAGTACCCACAAAGGTGTCTGTTGGCCCCCATTCTCCTTCAGCTGGTGTCTCTGCACCTTCAAGCACCTCCGTTCCATCATCGATATAGCTGAGCAAGCCTCTTTCAGGTCTTAAATCCCCTGGCTACTTGCTTTCCTTAGCCTCTTCCAGGTTAGAAGGCAAAAGCCCTCACTGGACTCTCTTGCCAGGGTGTTCAGTGTTCGCACATCCTGTCTGAGGCTGACTTCCTGTCCCTTCCAGGATCCTGGATACAGGCTGCTTCATGGTGCCCCTTGCTGTTACATGGATTCCCAACTCCCCACCTCCCTTGTATCAGCTCACTTCAGCTGACTAAAATTGGCAGGTAGATACTCATGCAACCAACAAGGCTGCATCAACAGAATTTTCTTCAGCATTACAAGCTGAACTCTCTTTGTTCTGTCAACCAGTGACCCTTACTGAGTTGCTCTGCATTGTTGTGGTGGATGCACGGAATACAAGCACATAAAGTCTATTCTTGAGGAAGTTGTCTACAATTTATTTCTTCCTGGAGGCCTGGAGAACCTCCTGTAATTTTCACAGTGTGCCAGAGACCCAAACCTGTAGGTGAGATAGATGTAAGTGCCGCGGGCAGATGCTAAAAAGCAACCACAAAATATGGAGCTAGTGCAGGGTGAAGGGCTCCCAGGGATCCATGCAAATTGTAGTCTGCATGCAAAGGCATGTTTTACACAGGTCCTCCTGAGGCTTTTCCATCTTCCTGCATAAATGTGACTTTTCCTCCCTTGAAGATGCTTGGCAAAAAAATGTGTGTATCATCTTTCAATTAAAACTTTTCAACAACAGTAAAAATCAACAGAAAGCAAAGAGGTGTGGGAAGATAGCTACCAGAGAGGGCCAGCAGACAAGTTCCTGCCTGACCATGCCACTAAGCGAATAATTCCTGGAGGAAATTAGCTCACCCCTGTAGTGCATGTGGTACCCAACGCGCTTGTTCTTGGTGTTTGCATCAATTTTCTTAATCGTCACCACCCTACGAAATATCAAGCATTTTAGCCCATTTTATAGAAAACAGAGACATGAGACAGTAAAACAGATTTGTTCCAAGTTCTGTAACAAGCAAACAGCAGAGAATTAAAATCCACCCTTCCATTCTCTTCCCAGTAACCCCCCCGTCTCGGTCATTAAGATTGGCCGTCTTCCAGGAGCAGAGATTTAGATGGTTCTAAAGACCTTCTTGATGTTTGTTTTATTCAGATCTGGAAGCGTAAAACAACTGCTAAGGGCTCATATCACATAGACTTTAGACCAACTAAGCAATCAAGACTGCATCATCCTGAGACTGCAAACAAGCATTCTCAGAGTCCTCACAGGTACTTCAGATACCAGCTGCACCACAGCAATAGAAGGAAACAGCAGCATCCACTAGATAGCAGCATCGGGAGGGGGCAGGACCTGGCAGTGTCCCAATAAATGCAGAAGATATGTGTTATTCTCCAAGACCAAGGCCATAGGATCTGTTCTCTTCTACCCAAACCTATTCTCATGTCCTCTAGGATGTTTCCTTATATTCAGCAGGAGCCAGCAAATCATTAGCAACAACAGAGTAGATCCCCTTGACACTCTTCCTTCAAGACCCTCTTGATGATGTCTGGCTGCTGTCAAAGGGGTGGACTTGCACAGCCCTTCAAGCAGGGTGCACTGAGCCCCAACTCAAGCCAACTAAAGAGCAGTCTCATCTCAGAGCCTAAGCGAGCATCTTCTCCCCATTTTCCTGCCCTAACAAAGAGCAGAACTAGTGCCTCAAATACTACCTGCCATGCCCTAGTCTAAGAAGCAGCTGCTCCTTCCCATGAGATACCTGGTCCATTCCCAACGCATGCCCCACACCCACCCTTCCCTCCTTCTGGAAAAAGCCCTTCTATCCCTGCCGCCATCTCCTCCAGGATGGTGTTCCTGCTTCTTCTAATCAGACATGATCTGCTTTTGGTTGGTGCTCCACAGGGCTTTCCTGTGCCTTCCTCGTAACTTCTGCTCTTAGTGCTGCTTCTTCCCTCAATCAGTAGAAGGACACAGCCCTTCAAAGTACATAACGAAAGAAGGGATCCATGGACTTTTTATTCTCTTTCTCAGATTGTTTGGTTGTGGAAGAATGTTTTTGGTTTTGTTATTGTTGGCTTGTTTTGTTTTTATTGTAACACTGTTTGGCCAATGACTCAGGCATATTCCTAGCTAATTCTTATATCTTAAATTAACCCATTTATATTAATCTATGTATCTCCACGGGGTTGTGGCTTACTAGTAATATTCTGGTATCTTTCTCCTTTGGCAGCTACATGGTGTCTGCCTGACTCTGCCTTCTCTCTCCCTGCATTCAGTTTAGGTTTCCTGCCTAACTATATTCTGCCCTGCCATAGGCCAAAGCAGCTTCTTTATTAACCAATGGTAACAAAACATTTGCAGCATACTGAGGGGAATTCCACATCAAGTAGAGATACAAAAACAAGGTCCAGATGTCAGGGTGGTTTCAAGGTCAAAGAGGCTGGTTAACTGTGATCAGGTCACCTTGACCCCATCCCATGTCTGACTCCATTCATTCTCTGTTCCTATTCTAACACCGTTAACCCTTTCCTGTGTTGCAAGCTCTGTCCATCACACCTTTTCTTGATACCTCAGTGGCTCCTACCGCTCTCATCAGTTCTCTCAGCCGTCTCTAACGTCTTCTGCTTTTCTGAATCTAACATGTATCATAAAAAACAAGTATGGGGTTCAAAAGATTCCCTAAAAGAGGTTTCATCAACCCCGGGAGATTTCTCTCAGTCATCATCTGCCCTTCAGTCCTGGACTCCTCTCAGGATCTGAGTTGGCTACACTCACTTCTAGACTTCCCTGGTGCTGAGCAGTGTGACATGAGTTACTTAGCCTCTCTGTGACTCCGAGGGTGCCTGGACAATTAAATGTGATCAACGCTCTCTAAAGTATTGCTTTGATTGTTCTCGCCACCAGAGAGTGTTAGTACAATCACTGGAGTTTGTTGGTATAACATCACTGCTGCAGGCCCTGAGGAAGCCCTGCTGCACCCATGCTCCTGACGCTGCTGAATCTCTCTCAGTAAGAACAGCTATTCTGATCTCCAGCATCCTGCATCCTGCAGTCTTTTTTCGCTCTGCTCTCAATTCTAGAAGACTGGTTTGGTGGGGACAAGGCTCTAGGTGAGAGGGCATAGGTGGGAGAAGAAAAGAACAAGGAGGGATTTGCTGGGGGGGGGGGCAGTACAAGTTAGTGACATGTGACCTAACTCAAAGGAGCAGCCTGTGAATGAGTGCCAAAAAGGAGACTGTCAGAACCCTCACTCACCACCACCCTGAGCACAGCTTCTCTCACTGCTCTGATATTTTAGTGCTACCACACAGTGCCAGCCTGAGCATACCCACGTGTGTGCACGTACACACACACACACTGAGCTACCCACATACACATATACACACACACTTTGAGCATACTCACATGAACACACACATACACAAGCACACACAGAGACAGAGCATACCGACATGCACACATGTGCACACCATACACACACACACACACATACACATGTATGTGCTCCAATTGCCTCCATTGCAACTAATTGAGAGCAAATCATGATAGACTTTGTAATCAGTGGCAGGTGAAGCAAATCGAATTCCTCATTCTAAAAATAACAGTGCAATATGCCTGCATGGCTTGTCACTCAGATGACATCGTCTTGGACTACAGGGCCACATAAAGTGGAATACAAAGTCTGGAGTTCCCAGTTCAAGTGGGACTCTCCAGCTCAACAGGTGGGGGTAGGGGCGGGCACTGTTAGCATTCACCAAAAGAGATAATGGATGTTGTCTGGTTGAGGCTGGGGGGTTGCCCAAAGCTCTTACTTACTTTTGGTCCATTTTCCATGTAAAGAGAGGTCAGGTATCCTTGTTGATCCAGTCCTGTGGTTGAGCCACAGCACCAGGCCTGATCCCTTGCTGGCCGAAAGAGTTGGGTCTGTGCACAGTGAAGGAGGGAAGGCAACATCCATCGATGTTCAAGGTCACTTCGTTTTTCTCCCCCTCCCCCATACTCATCAGAGTGACCTGAAGTGCTCCTGAGCCACCATCTTCTGAGTCCTGAGAAACATACCACTGGAGCTAAGGGTCTTGACATGCCTTGCCAGGCTTTCATCTCTACCATCCTGGAGGTACAAATTGCCACACAGAGGAACCCCAAGGATGTCTTTCCAAACCTCCACTCTGTAGACAGAGAAGGTCAAGCTTTTTGTGGGTGGAGCACTCAACACTGACAACCCCAACAGCACTACCAAACAGGTGCCAGCCCTACCCTGTGGAGTTAAATGCTTTCTAGGGATGTGTTGGCTCTGGAGCCCACCTGGCTGGGTCCCAAAGACCAACTTAGCAAGCAGAACAGGCCACAGCCATGCCAACTGGCCAGCTCTGAATGGGAGCTGGCACCACAGAGCAACAAACTATAGAGAAAACCAAGTCCCCAGTCCAAAGTCCTGCTTCTGCTCCCTGCCATCTGGTCATCAAGGAAATAGGAACTTTGGCACAGTACCATAGGACAACTTTGTTGTATCATAGCTAGGCAGAGATTTTCCTTCCTTTTTAATTGATTTTTATTGAGCTCTACATTTTTTTCTCTGTTCCCCTCCCTGCCTCTCCCATCCCTTTCTACCCTCTCCCACGGTCCCCATGCTCCCAATTTCCTCAGGATATCTTGTCTTTTTCTAATTCCCATGTATACTAGGTCTATGTGTGTCTCTTTTAGGGTTCTCATTGTTGTCTAGGTTCTCTGGAATTGTGATTTGAGAGCTGGTTTTTTTTTTTGCTTTATGTTTTAAAACCACTTATGAGCGAGTGCATGTGATAATTGTCTTTCTGGGTCTGGGTTATCTCACTCAAAATAATGTTTTCTAACTCCATCCATTTGCCTGGAAAATTCAAGATGTTGTTATTTTTATCTGCTGTGTACTACTCCATTGTGTAAATATACCACATTTTCCTTATCTGTTCTTTGGTCGAGGGGGATTTAGATTGCTTCAAGGTTCTGGCTATGACTAACAATGCTGCCATGAACATAGTTGAACACATGCCCTTGTGGCATGATTGAGCATCCTTTGGATACATACCCACAAGTGGTATTTCTGGGTCTTGAGGAAGGTCGATTCCTAATTTTCTAAAAATTCACTACACTAACATCCAAAGGGGTTGTAGCAGCTTGCATTCCCACCAGCAATATAGGAGTGTTCCCTTTACCCCACAACCTCTCCAGAATAAGTTGTCATCAGCGCTTTTTATCTTGGCCATTCTTACAGGTGTAAGATGGAATCTCAGAGTTGTTTTGATTTGCATTTCTCTGATGACTAAGAATGTTGAACATTTCCTTAAGTGTCTTTCAGCCATTTTAGATTCCTCTGTTGAGAGTTCTCTGTTTAGTTCTGTACTCCATTTTTATTGGATTATTTGTGGTTTTGATGACCAATTTCTAGAGTTCTTTGTATATTTGGAGATCAGACCTCTATCTGATGTGGGTTTAGTGAAGATCTTTTTCCCATTCTGTAGGCTGCTGTTTTTGCTGTTTTGTCTTGTTGACCATGTCCTTTGCTTTACAGAAGCTTTTCAGTTTTAGGAGATACCATTTATTAATTGTTTCTCTCAGTGTCTGTGCTGCTGGGGTTATATTTGGGAAGTGGTCTCCTGTGCCAATGCATTCATGTGTACTTCCCACTTTCTCTTCTATAAGGTTCAGTGTGGCTGACTTTATTTTGAGGTCTTTGATCCATTTGGACTTGAGTTTTGTGCGTGGTGATAGATATGGATCTATTTTCATTCTTCTACATGTTGATATCCAGTTATGCCAACACCATTTGTTAAATATGCTTTCTTTTTTCCATTTGATGCTTTTTGCTTATTTGTCAAAAATGAGGTTTTCAAGGTGTGTGGATTAAAATCTGGGTCTTCTATTCGGTTCCATTGGTTCTCCTGTCTGTTTTTATGCCTATACCAGGCTGTTTTCAGTATTGTAGCTCTGTAGTAGAGTTTAAAGTCAGGGATCGTGATGCCACCAGAAGTTCTTTTATTGTACAGGACTGTTTTGGCTATACTGGGTTTTTTGCTTTTCCATATGAAGTTGAGTGTCATTATTTAGAGGTCTGTGAAGAATTTTGCTGGGATTTTGATGGGCATTGCATTGAATCCGTAGATTGCTTTTGGTACAATTGCCACTTTTACTATGTTAATTCTACCTACCCAAGAGCATAGGAGATCTTTCCAGTTTCTGGTGCCTTCTTCAATTTCTTTCTTCAAAGATTTAAAATTCTTGACATACAAGTCTTCCACTTCTTTGGTTAGAGTTACTCTGAGATATTTCATGCTATTTGTGGCTATTGTGAAGGGTACTGTTTCTCTAATTTCTTTCTCAGCCCATTAGAAGAATGTTTTTTTTTTAAATGGATTTCTGAGTAACAGAGATGATCCCTGAGGTTAGAGCAGGCTTGCTCTAACCATCACAGCACACGGATTATCTCCAAAGTGAGTGCAAACATCACCTACTCGTTGGACCTTCAGCAAATCAAGGTCCGTGCTGCAGCTGCTGTTTTACCCGAGCTCCAGAGTGTCTGGAAGGATGGGAGCAAAGCTGCCAGCAGTAGGGCTCATCAGTGCTCTACCAGGCATTTGTGCACCCTTGCCAAGACAGAAATGCAGCCCAGGTAAGAGCAGCTGGTGTTTGTCACCCACCCCTCCACTTTAACTTCCTTAGAGAACCAAGGGTGGTAGTCGAAATTTTGATATTTATGATGACAGAAGAGGAAAACTTTTCCTCAAAAGACAGCCAAGTTGGTAAATGTGTAAATGCTCCCAGGATTTTCAAGACTCAGAACTTCTTTTACAAATACCCTGTGTGCTGGTCTGTGAGGTGGCTGAAAACATGGCTGGTAGTGTTAACAGTGCTTTGGCCAGTCAAATGGATAGTTCTGGGGAGCAGGAGCCAGGGAATAGTGTGAGGCTTGGCTTTGAAGATTAAGTCCTGTGAGGATCAAGTCTGAGAACACTCATGCTATAAACACACAGGCAAACACAGGTCACCTTTGGGCTTAGGAATGACCCGTCAGCACAAGATACCCACTGTTCACTTGATCAAGTCAGGTGTCATTGAATAGCAAAGGGGCCTCCTTCTTCTCCACAGAGCACTGCCTGAGAACTTCAGCAAGTAAACCTTCTAACAAGAGCATAGACATCTGCCCTAATTGCTCCTCCTCGGCTTTTTAATGTAGGTCTGTTTATGTAGCATGCTCCTTTGGTTGGTCAGTAGTCTTGGATTTGGGGGATTGGATGGAGCTCACTCCCTGAGACTTGGTTAAGGAGGAAAGCTGCAGACCTTCCTGGCGCACCAAATTTCTTTCTCACACTCTTCCTCACCCAATAGGAGCTAGTGCCTTGCAGGCTTCAGAGAGAGAAGGTCCGCCATGAGAGTGACACTCTGTGCACATTATGGTTCTGTGAAAGCACAAAGGCAGAGAACAGAAGGACAACCACAGAGAAAGAGTTTCATTCCATAATATGTCAGAATGTGCAAGAGTAATGTGTAGCAATTATAATTAGAAGTTGTGGATATGGATAGGACTTCATCTGAGCCCCTTTTTGAAGCAGACCACTGGAAGGGGTACTCCATTGCTTCTTTATGTTCAACAGACTAATCAGGAAGCAAAACTATGTATTCCTTCCATTGAGTTCATTTTCCCAGCATTATATCTACTTGACACTAGTCCTCAATTTCTACACCTTCCTTTTTGTATAAATATTTCATAGGCATGACATAATGATTTTAGTTAGGAACTTACTTTAGAATGGGTATAAGAGGGCTAACAGTACATTAACATGCCCACTATCAATCAGAAAATTGCAAGTCAGCTCCTTGAATGATATGTTGCCCTGCACATTAAATCCTTGAATTCAGCAAAAATAAACACTTTTACTCCTGAAGTTATGGTTTAGGACAGTGGAGTAAATGGACAATAAGGAGGGCAATCAATTTAGAATGGTTTAAGTGGAACAATAATGGATTGCTACGTTTTCCTTTCAGCTGGTTTAGAAACTTAGTGCCTATGCTATCGTTTTAGTGTGAGAGAAGTGGCAGGGAGTAACCAATCAAAAATAACTTCCTCGGCCTGTGCTTATGTGCTGCTACTTAAGCACCTGCTATGCACACATTGCCTTGACAGAGAGCCAATAGGTATTTACCAACTGATATCACTAGGGCAGGGTGAAGAACAAATTACTCTCCTTTCCTTGGGTAACCGGGGACTCGGTTTTCCACTTAAGCTGGTGCCAACTCTGTGCACTAGTCTCTATAGATTTTAAAGTTTATTATTAATCTTCCTTTGCTACTGCCAACATTGTAACACCCATGTCATGCCCCTGGGTGTCTCTCCTCCATGATAGTGTCCTCCAGATTCCAAAGTTTATTATTAATCTTTTCGTTTGCTACTGCCAACAGTCTAACACCCATTAGTGACCCTGGGTGACTCTTTTCAATGACAGTGCCCTCCACCACAAAATAGAGCCCATGTTCCTCAAGACTATAGGGTGTCTGTTAGTGGATAGTAAGGAACCCTGGAGAACTGTAGACTAATTAAGCTGTATCTTTTCTACTCCACGTTATCTGGCCCCCTACAAGGGCTGCACTGAGTAGTTACAAGAGAAAGCAACTGTTCAGTCTAAAGCCTGTGTTTTAGAAAAATTTGCCTGGTCCTCTTTTTGTCAATAGGGACTTTTTATTAAAAAAAAAAAATTAAAAAGAGCCAGTTGGGGCTGGAGAGATGGCTCAGTGGTTAAGAGCACTGGCTGCTCTTTCAGAGGTTCTCAGTTCAATTCCCAGCAACCACATGGTGGCTCACAACC
This sequence comes from Chionomys nivalis, assembly GCF_950005125.1. NCBI lineage: Eukaryota > Metazoa > Chordata > Mammalia > Rodentia > Cricetidae > Chionomys > Chionomys nivalis. Next base: position 15,045,325 of record NC_080091.1, on the reverse strand, counting down.
ATCTGTAATGAGATCTGGCGCCCTCTTCTGGCGTGCGGGCATACATGGAGGCAGAATGTTGTATACATAAGAAATAAATAAATCTTTAAAAAAAAATGAGCCAGTTTGTAGTGGCGCATTCTGGTAGGATTTGCTGAAGGAGGCAGAGGCAGAAGAATAACAATTTCAAGGCCAGCCTGGGCTATACATTTTAAAAATAAATAAAATAAAAATGAAAAACCAAACATGAGCTCCCTTTCTTTATAACTCAGAATTTTAAAGCTTAGGTTTATGTTTGGAGCTAATGATAATTATACTTTTATACTCTTACAAATGAAATTTAAACACATAAACCCATAAGTTTAGTACACATTATTGTGAGTAATTGTGTGGATAGTTTATAGCCCTCGTGTTGTTGCAGTTGAAAAAGGAGTAGCAACATTTCTTTCTGAAGATTTTAGTACAGGCTTGTGTTCCTCTACAGCACACAGCATCTTCTCAAACATGAAATGCTGTATCAGAAATGGATAAAGAGTGAACTTTTCATCCACATGTTTACAACATATGTTTAATATTGACATGCCTCTTAAAAGACACGGTTGTCAAATGTGACGTTAGTTAACATGCATCATCAATCTGAGACCATGAGTGCAACAACAGTGTTTTTGTGTTTTCTTTTCTTGTACAATTACATGTTTTGGAATCTGCCAAAATGCTAGTTAGCTATATTATTCTTAACTGAATAAATATTATTCAGATATTAAATTTATTTGGTGTAAGTACACAAAATACTGTGGAGTATTGACATATAAAGACATAGTCCCTGCTTTTAGAGACCTTAAAATCCAGTGAGGATGGAAGATTTGCAAACAGTTTCTCAATGCTCTCTATTTTATATAGATTTTAAAATTTAATATGATGATTATCCAGAGGTAACAAGGTTTTATGCTTGATTTAGGTAAATTTTATGAATATTATTTCCCAAACAGTGTGAAAAGCCTGCACCCCTTAAACAATCCTCCAGCTTTCTGGGGTGTCACAATAACTGAAATTCTACTATACTCTGCAAATTCATCTCTTTAACTTAAGAGAAGCCACTTTCCTCCTGTGTCAGTGGCCATATTTAATCATAGGCATTTCAAATATTAGAGTTGTTTAAATACATTTATGGTAGGTTGTCTTTTGGGGGCAATCTGGTTTAAGAATTAGCCATAAATGAGTTAAGGTATTGTCATGATATCTATCAAGTCACTTTCCCCCGTGAAGGGTCACTGAAGGGAACGATGCACAGATAGGAGGGGGAAATTACAGAAACAAGCCCAATCTCTCACAAGTGTGGAAACTGAGTGTATTAGTCAAATCGATGGTACCAAGAAAAAACAGGAGTCAAAAGCAGTGAAAGGGTTGTCTCCTCAGTTGCCCCCCTCCTCAAAGTCAATCAGTCGATAGTCTTACAGAAATAGATGGCGACAAAGGCCAATAGAAAAATGGAGATTTCCCATAAGTTCTGTGTTATTGATGACTAACCAGACAGCGGCTAATGTTTACGACAGGAACAAGCCTTTATAAACTGTGCATTAAAGCTCTGAATATGAAAAAAGAAATACTAACCCTTCATTAACTCAATATTTTTACCCCTTGGATGCAGGCAGAGCTACACTGCATTTATTGACTACACGCAAAGCAAAATGCACAGTACTGAAATGATGAGACTTGTGGAGGACTCAAATGCATTGTCGTTCACTGATAGACACTGCACAAAACAGCAGGCTTTGGTGAAGCTGTTTCCACTACCTCAACAGCTGGGAACATGACTTGATTGAAGGACTGTTCATTTACTCCTCTAGCCACGGCTAAGGAGTCTACTCGGGAGCTCAACACACCTTCTTTACTTTCTATTTTATTTCATGTACAATATTTTGTATACTGAGCTGATATCAGCAATGGCATATAAGCACCTTGCTCATTTTTCCTTCCCTTTTTGCATGCATTTGATTCTGTGCAGTTTTGTCACATGGAGAAGTCCTGTAAGCATGCCAAATCAAATCAGAGTGAGTCATCACCCCCAAGGATTGCTTTCATAGTCAATTCTTATCCCTGGTACCTGGAAACCACTTACATTGCCTCCCTTTCACAAATGCTGCCGGTTTGAGGATGTTCATTGGAATCAAGCGTTACATAAATCCTGCTTCTAATGACACCGCTATGGTTCACATACATACCCATGCAAGTACATGCCTGTGTTGACTTTTTATAATCTTAACTCCATTTCTATAAAAAAAATGGTTTTAATATAACTTTACTCAGTGTCCAAGATTAGAGAGAGCCTGGGGATGACCTTTCCAAGTGTGCACTCACGCCCCTTTCCTGATGCCTGCAGAGCTCCGGGCATCTTCAGGGGTTCGGTGACTCGTGGTACTGAATTCTGCTAAAAAGTGCAGAAGTCACCGCTTCTGCAGGGTTTGGAGGAAGCCTCTGTAGCATGGAGCTCTGACTTTGGGGGACAATTCTCATAGGGAGGGAAGAGATAACACACTTTGTGGGTGCTGTATCCATCCTGCCATTATGCCCTCCTCTCTGGCTTCTAGCAAGAGTCCCAGGAGGGAATCTACTGGGCAAGCATGAGATAAAGAGTTAATTGCTTCTAACCAGGCCATAAATTTACCTGGGCTTTTTTTGATATCTGAAGGAAGAGGTGCTCCAAAGGACTAATGAACACACACATCTAAAAATATCTCGTTTAATTAACAACACACACACACACAGGCACTCTAATTAAAACTGTCAGCTAGACTAAGACTATTGGTTCCACATTTTTCACAGCCATTTTAAAAGTCCAATGAAATCACTTGAACATTACCAGGAAATAGCATCAGTGACCGTGGAGAAGGGTGTTGGAGGGAAATTAACTCTGTGCTAAGCAAGGAAGCCACTGTGCCACAGAAGTCAAGCTGGGCACAAGATCAGCATGAGAGGCAGAACTAGTTCCAGGCAGTCTCCAGTCAGAGCAGGGACACTCCATCTCTGCCTTTCAGAGGCTGAACCTAGCTAGCCCTACGTAGGAAAGCCCAAGCATCTATTCAACACAGAGGGGTTGAGTATCCTACTCTAAATAGCAACAGTCAAAACTTATTGAGTGCTTATTTTGTGCCAGGAATTATAACGCCATGTAACACAACATACGTAACCTTACATATGATAAAATCCAAGTTTAGAAAAGTGAAGCCACTGGTCCAGGGTCTCAAGGCAAGAGATGGATGCAGGAAGAGAAGGAGCCATGCCTGCTTAACGTGTTCTCTAAATTTCCACATGAAGTCCTGATGGCTACAGAATGAGACTAACTAGCATGGCACTGAGAAACTGCAAGCTTTATAATACTGGCATAAACCTTTCCATGTGTCCAGCTGATTTTATTCCATTGTTAAACAGGAAAGGTCAAACGTAAACGCAGGTTTCTATATTGCCAGATACGGAGAGTAAAGACAGTGACACCCTCAAGTGGCAGATAGACTCTTTCACATCCTCTTGAGTATTTTCACCTTGGTTCAGGTTAAAGGGCATTCATGTACATTTATGCTTGACATAGGAAGGTCATGCATCACATTAAAGTCAGTCCTCCAGTTAGTGCATGTTGGGATTCAAATGTTTTAATTTACGAAATTAAATGAAGGCTTTAAGGACAGATGGGTACTGAGATGCCACACAACCTTGCTACTCAGCTGGAAACTGCTATCAGGAAAGGTGGCACCGCAATGGAAATCGTTTCCTCATGTTAATGGTGAGATTTCCTTTTAAAACACAAAACAAAACCTGATTTTTATTACTTCACACAATGCTTGCCAAAGAGAATATTTCTGAGGTTAGATCTAATGCACAGGATAGGAATCTACTCATTGTAGATAAAAGGCATTCAAAGGAAAAGTCCACAGAATTGGAGCCTAATAGGTGGAGGAGTGGGACCTGGGAGAGAAGGTGAGGCCCTTCCATTCGTCTACAGGTGGCAAGAATGTGGAAGAAGCAGGCAGGAAGACAATGGCGAGAAGCCTGCCCTTTTCACATTGAGAATATTGTCTGTAACTTCTACGGATATAGGAAAGGAAGAGAGAGAAGTAGCAGCAAAGGCCTGAGCTGTCTGTGCACTTGTTCAGTACTCTGGAGCGCAGGGCAGAGGATGTGGTTAAGCCCTTCACTTCATGACTCCCAGGTGTAAACTGACAGCAACCCAACCAGATGTTTTGGGCACAGATGTGCCTGACCCTATGTTGTCAGGGTTTGCACATTTACCCAACCTACAGATAAGAAAACTGAAGGCTACAGAAATGATCTAATCCAAGTTCACAAAACTGGTAGGCATCAACATGCAGGCTGTGTGTGGTAGGTATCATCAGCATGCAGGCTGTGTGTGGTAGGTATCATCAGCATGCAAGGCTGTGTGTGGTAGGTATCAGCATGCAGGACTGCGTGTGTGTGTGGTATCATCAGCATGCAAGGCTGTGTGTGGTAGGTATCAGCATGCAGGACTGCGTGTGTGTGTGGTACCATCAGCATGCAGGGCTATGTGTGTGGTAGGCATCAGCATGCAAGGCTGTGTGTGTGGTAGGTATCATCAGCATGCAATGCTGTGTGTGGCAGGTATCAGCATGCAGGATTGCGTGTGTTCGGGAGCTAGGTTCCTAGCCAGTGTCTGTGGCTGTTTCTCTTGCTGGTCTTTGAAATGGGACCAGGAGAATAAAAAGGTGAAGTCTTTGTGAAATGTTGATTGCTCAATAGCCCAGAAGCTTCCAAGTCTAGAGAGAGCAAAGGAAACTCATAGTCTCCTTTTCCTGACACTGCTATTCCTTTGGGAGCAAAGTGGGAGTTGGCGAGAGCAGGGCACCCATCTGTGTCCCCTGCCATCCACTGCTAAGTCCATACCGGTGACATGGCAAAGCACAGATGCTCTTTGAGGCTCTCCAAGAGTCAGTTTTTCATCTAGTCTAGGAAAACAATATTAATGCAACTGTCAAAGAAAACAGGCTCCTGCAGTTCCATATATCTATCCCTGATTGTTTTGTGAGAATGCTTTCATTTTTTTTTCTTTTTTTTTTTACTGAAAAAAATTTCCGTCTCCTCCCCGCCTCCCATTTCCTTCTCCCTCTCCCCACTCCTCTCCCCCTCCTCCCACTCCTTTTCTCCTCCCCCTCCAGTCCTAAGAGCAGTCGGGGTTCCCTGCACTGTGGGAAGTCCAAGGTCCTCCCCCCTCCATCCAGGTCTAGGAAGGTGAGCATCCAAACAGACTAGACTCCCACAAAGCCAGTTCATGCAGTAGGATCAAAACCCAGTGCCATTGTCCCTGGCTTCTCAACAGTCCTCATTGTCTGCCATGTTCAGAGAGTCCGGTTTTATCCCATGCTTTTTCAGGCCCAGTCCAGCTGGCCTTGGTGAACTCCTAATAGATCAACCCCACTGTCTCAGTGGGTGGGTGCACCCCTCGCGGTCCTGACTTCCTTGCTCATGTGGGAGCAGGGAAGTACATATCCTAATTAAAGGAGCCATTTTAGGGTTGGCAAGAGACTTGACTCTAGAGGGGCTCCCAGGTGTCCAGGAAGATGTCCCCAGTTAGTTCTTTGGGCAGATGAGGAGAGGGAACCTGAAATGACTCTATCCTATAGCCATACTGATGAATATCTTGCATATCACCATAGAACCTTCATCTGGCGATGGATGGAGATAGAGACAGAGACCCACATTGGAGCACTGGACTGAGCTCCCAAGGTCCAAATGAGGAGCAAAAGGAGGGAGAACATGAGTAAGGAATGCTTTCATTTTTAAGGCTTACTTGTTGTTTGTGTGTGTGTGTGTGGTGTAAACTGCATCTGTACTTCTATCTAGCCCCAGAAACCACTGTGCAAATGCCAACTCTAAATTCTTTCCTCATCCCAAAGTCATAAGAGAAGCCCATGGCTATGCCTGAAGCTCAGGTTCCCAACAGACCCTAGTTACAGGTTAAGAATTCTAACCCAGTCAGTTTCCATCAGTTGCTGGATGAAGGTTCTATGATGATATTTAAGGTAATTATCAGTCTGACTACAGGGCAAGTCAAGATAAGGCCCTCTCTCCTCTATTTCTTAGGGTCTCAGGTGGGGTCATTCTTGTGAATTCCTGGGAATTTCTCTAGAACCAGTTTTCTGCTAACTCTATAATGGCTCCCTCAATCAAGATAACTCTTTCCTTGCTCTCATCTCTGCCCTTCCTCCATCTCAACTATCCCATTCTCTCAAGTACTCCTCAGCCCTTCTCTCCTCCTCTTCTGCTTTTCTCCTCCTTTCTCCCCCTGCCCCCATGCTCCCAATTTTGTCAGGCAATCTTGTCTGTTTCCAATTTCCAGGTGGGTCTCTATATATTTTTCTTTGGGTTCACCTTATTACTTAGCTTCTCTAGGATTATGAACTATAGATTCAATGTCCTTTATTTATGGCTAGTATTACAAATAATGCTGCTATGAACAGAGTTGAACATAAGCTTTTGTAGTATGATTGAGCATCTTTTGGGTATATACCCAAGAGTAGTATTAATGCAATGATCTTTAAAGTTTCATTTTATAAATGTATTTTTGACTTCTGTTTTAAAAATATTAAAAATATTTAGGTTTTAAGGCATTTTAAAAATATTTAGGTTGGTGTGTTTTATTAGTCTCTCTTTTGATTCCATGTCTCCTAGCAGCTTCCGCTTGCCCATAAGCCACCAAAAAATTCAAAATCAACACAATGACATATAGGATCCAGTTTCCCTGTGTATTTCCCATCTTTACATGAATTTTTTCTCTTATATTATTTTTACTGTCTCTATAAAGGCTTTGTTGTATTTTTTAAACTATTTATTTATTTCTATAACTACCCTTGCCCATTTTCTTTTCTTCTTAAGCCTATGTACGTTGTAAAACCCATTGGAACCTGTTTAGAAGCTTTTCTATCTGGACCTCTTTTACTGTGTATTGTTTAGGTTTTTTTGTCTATATGATCAAAAGCTAAATCCACCATGTAGCATGCTGCATGGTTTTGAGACACCTCTATATACCAGGGCTGGAATCTTCCATGCTGTGCTCAAGCCCACAAGCCAGATGAGAGACACAACTAGGAAGCTGTTTTTGCCTCCATTTATGTGTTCTAGGACCCTTTTTAAAAACTTTCTCTGGCCCTGTGGAAATTTGAGAGCCTTGTGTTGGTATGTCATTTGTAAATGGAGGCAGGCTCTGCCTCTTGCTGGGTCACACAGCCGCTTTTATAATAACTTCTCAGAGGCTTAACATTAACTATAAATATTTGGCCAATAGCTCAAGCTTATTATTAGCTAGCTCTTACATTTAAACTAACCCATTTCTATTAATCTATTACCATGTGACTGTGGCATTACCTCATTTTCTACATGTCTTACTCCATAGGCAGCTGCTGGCATCTCCAAGACTCCACCCTTCTCTTGTATTTTTGAGTGGATATCCTACCTGGCGCTATCTTGTCTTGCTATAGGCCAAAGTAGTTTTATCAACCAATGAGAGCAACACATAGTTACAGCATATAGAAAGACATCTCACATCAACTCCCTTTTAATATTTTTGTTAAAACCCCAAATTCCAGTCAAATAATCACAGTTACCTGTTTTTGAAGTTGGGGGATTACATTTTATGGCAAGTCTCTTAACGTTCGCAATTAAAGACTTCAGTGGTAACCCATCACAACAACAAACTGAGTACCTTGAAGCTAGAAGTTGTGCAGTAGACTTACGCTGATAGAGACAGTCTAACATACCCCACTATTTAATGACTATCAAACAATTGTGTATGTTCTTGTAAGTGAAAACTTTTGGAAGGAGTTCCATAAACTGCTGCTGTCTTAAGTGCACTTGTTTTGAGAAACCTCCACTCACGGCTGTAACATACACTTACAATGCTGAATTTAGGAATATCTTCCTTGACTCAAATGTTTCTAAACTCTAAACAGCACCAGCAGTCGAATAAGAGCCTATCTCACTCTGAAATTGTAAGCATTCTTCTAAAACTCAAACTTCTTAAACAGCAAGCCTGACACCTGGGGACACCAAAAGCAGCTTAGCATCAGCCCCTTCATTTGTACATTTCCACCTGAAAGATAATATGAAAGCAAAGCCAGCTCACCTCCAAATTAAACTCATTTTCCCATTCAAACCTACATCTCCTTTCATATCTTGGGTGCTCCCAGCTCCAGCCATTTAGTACCCGAATCTATAAACCTAATAGTTGTTTCTGATTTCCCTCTCCCTTATCTTCACATCTACCCACTTGATGACAAGAAAGCCAAGTCCTATTATGGTAGCCAATGAAATGGTCTAGAAATTTACAGATGAAACCCCTCATTTTTTTTATTTTAGTACTATTTTTCATTGTTTTTATTGAGCTATATATTTTTGTCTGCTCCCCTCCCTTCCTCTCCCATGACCTCCATGTGCCCAATTTACTCAGGAGATCTTGTCTTTTCCTCCTTCTTATGTGGATCCATGTATCTCTTTTAAGGTCCTTTTGTTGTCTAGGTTCTCTGGAGTTGTGGACTGTAGGTTGATTTTTCTTTGCTTTATGCTTAAAAGGCACTTATGAGGGAGTAGATATTATATTTGTCCTTATGTGTCTGGGTTACCTCACTCAATATGTTTTGTCCTAGATCGATCCATTTGCCTGAAAATTTCAAGATGCCATTATTTTTTACTACTGAGTAGTACTCCATTGTGTATATGTATCACATTTTTCTTATCCATTCTTTGATCTAGGGGAATCGAAGTTGTTTATAGATTCTGGCAGTACGAATAATGCTGCTATGAACATAGTTGAGCACATGTCCTTGTGGTACATTTGAGCATCCTTTGTGTATATACCCAAAAGTGGTATTTCTGGGTCTTGAGGAAGGTTGTTTCCTAATTTTCTAAGAAATCGCCAAACTGATATCCAAAGGGGCTGTACCAGCTTGCATTCCCACCAGCAATGGAGGAGTGCTCCCTTTATCCTACAACCTCTCCGGCATAAGTTGTCAGCAGTGTTTTTGATCTTGGTCATTCTGACAGGTGTAAGATGGAATCTCAGAGTTGTTTTTATTTGCATTTCTCTGATGGCCAAGGATGTTGAGCATTTCCTTAAGTGTCTTTTAGTCATTTCAGATTCTTCTAATGAGAATTCTCTGCTTGGGTCTGTACCTCATTTTTTATTGGATTATTTGTTCTTTTGATGTCAAGGAAAACCCTCATTTTGAAATCTTAAAATGTTGCCAAGTCCCAGGACAAACACCATGCATCATGAGACCATCTCTTCCTTACAAATGAGCAAATTTTAAGAAAAGGAGGCAAAACCCTTGCTGATCATCTGGTCACATCCCATCAGCCCCACTCAACATACTCAGGGAAAGGACTCAGATACAGAGGCATGGGTAGCAACAAAAGCCTGACACTTTGAGGAAAGATCTCTTGCTTGCCTCCCTAGTCCTGCCTCCATAATCCTCCCCTCCATCCACCAGACAATAGGGGCAAGTCACAGCCTGTAGGATACCAAAATAGAAGATGGAGATGTGTTGAGTTGAGCTGTCCTACTGGCAGAAGGAGGCATCTACAAAACACAAAAAGGAGAAGAACATTTAATTCCTGTCCACAAACAGCTTCAACTCTGATGTGAAGCTGCCCGTGCATGATCCCACTCCACAACTCACACCTGGGGGACAAATGGTAAGGGAAAATATTGACATCTGGTAGTAAGATGCTTGCAGTACACTTAATTTTACATCAAGAATGTATATTTTCCAAGGATTTGACCTAAAGTGCTAAGCCAGCCCTTACATTGTTCTAATAATTAGCCCTATCTGCATAGACACTTCAGCCTTGCAAACAACTAATATCACCATGTTCTCTAATTGGTATGTAAAAGATTATACAGACTGGTTCTTTTCAATTATTATTATTAGTATTATTATTATATTTCTAGTTGGAAAACTTTTAAAACAGAATTGAGGATCTCCGCAACCAAGAATGATAAGCTGGCATCAAAGTATACTCATTTGTAAGGAAGGAACAGTCAAATGCTACTAGAGTTTGTTGTAGGCTTGTCACCATTTAAAAATTTTAAAACGAGGATTTTTCAAATGTAAGAAATGTCATTTCAAGTTGTTCCAGTTAAAGAGTGGCGCCTTCCACATGACTGCCATGTTGAAGCCATAGATTTCGCAAAGTTACCAAAGTGCAAAGAGCAATGAACTATTAAAAGAACACTTTCTAGATACCCAACACTGTGCACAGCTCTTCATCACACTTGGTAATGACACAACCACAGAAACTGTCACTGTTTCTAACCCTGATGCACAGCCTGGAATACTGGGGTCATCACTTCACATTCATTAATCAGTAGATTCAAAATATTAGGCTGACCAAATAAGAGCTTCATCACAAGATCTCCAATAACTTAATCCTCCATTTGAACAAAATAATGAATTTTGAGTTTTCATTTCTTGGTCTCAGAAAACATCCCCATATAAATAAAAGTTTAGGTGAACATATTTTCCCAAGAAATGTCAACTGCACCATTCTGTGATATGTCAGCATTTCAACCACTGCTCATCACATCCCCAGAATACAAGGAAATCATTTTGAGAAATGTTTTAAGGGTATACTGTATAACACATAGGTCTATTACTTCATGAATTAACTTATATTTTACAATACAGCAGAGATGGTTAATATCTTTCATATATCAAGCAAAGACAGATAAGTATCATGTCTGGGATTTAGAGGTAGGTCTAATTTTCCTAAGAGAGCAAGAGATATAGTTAATTAGCTCCCAACAGTGGGAAAAATATTTTTGTAACAAAAACATATTAAAACTGAGAAGCAGGTGTTATAATTCATTGAGAGTTCTGTGTATTCACAGTTCCTGGTTTTGGGTAACAGTTTGTAGGATATATTACATTCCCAAGTGTCTTTTAGAAATTTTCACTTCAAGACAAAAAGTGGCACACAAGCACCACAGCTCACAAGCGTCACAGCTCACAAGAGGCTGCTCAGCGTTTCTGCTTTGGGCAATATGGAGTCATTAACTCCTCTTGTTTCTGTCCAGAGCTGTAGTAGGGAAAAACGAGAGTTGGGCCTGCATTTAGAGCAAAGACAAAGAACTGGGAAATTACAGTTTTATTGATTAGTAATCTGTGGGTGTGTTTTACTGTATTATCACAAGCCTCTAATTAAACAATAAATTAATAATTGGTATCCTAGATTTCTGATATTTGTGGCCATGGTTTCAGCATTCTGTGATTTTAACAACAGTAGCAGCAAATACTCAGAAATGTTCACCCGTATGTACTCATTCTGAATCCCTGGAATTGATCTCCCAGTTTTAAAAAAAGTGTCTCTAAATCCCAAATACGGGGGAAGCCTACGCTGCAGATCAATAGATTTGTCAAGAGCAATAATTGTTTCTCTCTGGGAGATTCCCATTACTCCCAGGAGAAAGAAAACTTTGATTGCCCTCAAAGAACACAGCAGATGTGGAAAAGCCATGTGTGCTGCTGACCTTATCAGGCTAAAGGCAGGCAGGCCTTGAAAACGACAGGAAAACACCCTGGGCACGTGCACATCAGCCATGGGAACCGAACAGCTGGACAAGTATGTGTTCTTCCAAATCTGCCAAATACAAAACTGCAGCTCGTGGAGGGGAAAGGAGGAAAGCAAATCTGTGAACTAACAATCTCTGTACACATAAAACATCCTCAGAGAATATATAAAAGAGAAATATATTTTTGATACCTGGGAATTTTAGACACATTGAGGAAAAATATTTTCTACCTAAAACCTCTAGGATCCAATGGCTTAAGCTCACTGTTGAGGCTGTATTTCTTGGGTTCTGTAGCCAAGGAGACAGCTAGGTGGGGAAAGAGTATGCTTTATTTGTCATAGACAGTTCCAACCCAATGGAGCCGTTTAAACTTGAAGATTAAGGGGAGCAGGAAGGAAGTCTCTATACTTTGAAATGGGCCAAGTTTTTAGTTCCACCATAATCTCTTCCCAGCATTAATCGGGCATCAGGGACAATCCTTTGTCTCCCACTATCAGTTGGACCAAGAACTTGAACACATCTTTAGTACTGAAGAATCCCAGGCCCCTGAACTGGGCATTTCTGAGGAAGCAGCATATGTTCTTAGGCAAAGTGCAATGAAGCTCTTGAAAAGACAAGGATTTGGTTTGCTTGGCTTTTAATTTTTAATTATTCTTTATGTTAGCATATAAATTATTGAGTTTCACCACGGTGTCTTCATACTCGTGTCATTATACTTTCTTCTCTATCGGGCCTTCCTGCCACCTCCTTTCCTGTCCCCTTCCTCACGTCTTTCCCGTTCGCTTTGTTCTCCCAGCCAATGAGTTATCTCCAGTTTTCACAAGGCAAGATTTTACAGCCTCAGGTTTAAATTGTTTCTATTTATTTGCAGTGAAACTAGTATAACATTGAACAAATGAAACAGATGTGGCGACAGAAAAACAAGCCCTGGGTTACATGATAGGAGGGAGATGTAGAAGAAAAGGAAACTCAAGGATAAGGAGTCTAAGCAGGCATGGCCTGAGGGAAACAAGTTCTCACTTGTGTGCACAGGGTAGGCCACTCCAGCTGTGACAGGTTCTCACTTGTGTACACAGGGTAGGCCACTCCAGCTGTGACATGTTCTCACTTGTACACACAGGGTAGGCCACTCCAGCTGTGACAGTCTCTCACTTGTGTGCACAGGGTAGGCCACTCCAGTTGTGACAGTCTCTCGCTTGTGTGCACAGGGTAGGCCACTCCAGCTGTGACATGTTCTCACTTGTACACACAGGGTAGGCCACTCCAGCTGTGACAGTCCCTCACTTGTGTGCACAGGGTAGACCACTCCAGCTGTGACAGGTTCTCACTTGAGTGCACAGGGTAGGCCACTCCAGCTGTGACAGGTTCTCAGTTAGCATTTGTGTTGGTGACTTGAGCCAGGTCAGCAAGTTCTTCTCAAGGCCCCTGTCCCCAAATTCCTGTCACAGCACTCCTGAGGCTCACAGTAAGTTGCTGCCTGCTACTAAGTTTGTACCCTAAGTGTTCGTTGCTGCCTGGTTTATGATGCTGTTCTACTTAAGTCATTAACCTTTGTAGATTTGTAACAAGAGAATACACCAAGATTCCCAAAAAGACTATTTGTACTTCATCCTGAGAGGTAACACATTTTGACTTACCTGGAAAAGGGGTAATAAAACGAATGTCTTTATCAGAATTTTTTTTTATAAAAATGTTCCTTCCATGACAATTTCATCCTAATCCTTAATCAGAGAAACTGGAGGAAGAGATAATGAAACTCCATTTAAGGTTTTAATGTAAATTCTCTGGAATCATCTGGTGATGAACAGCTGTTCTTTATTTCTATGGTCTCTCTTGAGATATAAAGTCCAGGAAGAAATTATACGTTAGTTGTGAAGCGCTCAGCAACTTAGATAAACAGCTAAGAAAGTCAAAAGGTGAAGCGCTGGTATTTTACAGGCCTCTGTCTTTACATACAGTGAGATAAGAGAAGGTCCCCACACCCCATTAATGATCCTGGGGCAAACATCTGGAGGTATATGTAGTGTGAGGATCGACAACAATTCTGTGAGCAAAACCTCACTTCAGTTTTAAGTAGATAAAATAAACAGAAGAAGGGTCTAGGGCGGGTCTGCACAACCAGTAAGTAACATTAAGGAGCATGCCGAAAATGCAAGGGAGGGAGTTTCCCAGTAGCTTTGCCGATGGAAGCAGAACCACAATACTACACTTAGCCCCTCCTTTCCTTGCTGTCAGCCTTCTTAGAATGAGTCTACTCTCACCTGTACAGCTCCTGTGCTAGGGAGATTCCATCACCTCATTATCAACTTCAGAGCTAACCTCAGGCCTACAGTCTCTTCGGCTTACATTGTCCTTATTATCAACTACAGAACTAAACTCAGGCCTACAGTCCCTTCCGCTCACATTGTCCTCATTATCAACTACATTTTTTCAGTTATTCATTCATGCAGTGTTTATTGGAAAACCACTCTGTGCACAAGGATTTCAGGACTGAGCAAAAATGGCAGCATACGGAGTCATTGCACAGAGAAAATACACAGGGCATTAGTCTGCCCTGTGATGAGGAGGGCCTAAGCAACAAAGGAGCCATGGCCAGGAACACCCTGTGGTCATATATTGATTAGCTCTGCCACCACATTTAGCTCTGGAACTTGTGCCACTTCCTAACGATGTGATTTTCTTGGTTATAAAGTGGAAATGACACTATATGTCTCAAAGTATTTTATGAAGTGACTTGATTTTATTAGGTACATGAGACACTAACATTGATAAAGAGATTCCTCGCAACTGCTGATATAATCATGTAATCTTTAAGATCCTTTCCAGGCAGCCAGTACACATTTCTCCTGAAGATATAGGGAAAAAAATAGATTTAGATCAATGGAGCTATGTCTTCTGTTTCCTTGTCCCATGAATGGGACTGCTAATTGCACTATAGTAATAGTCTCAAGGTGTATTGCTATATAAAAGGAAAATAACCTAAACTTGCCTTACATCAATTTTGCAAGAAACTCCTAGCTTCTAGTAAATTTAAGATCCCAATGGGAGACTACAGTAATGAACAACCAACACAGAATCATACATGTGAAAAGTCAGACATGGCGATAATAGTGCTGAGGAGATAAACAGTCAAATAAAACACAGCCTTGGTAATTCCCAAGTTAAAAAAAAAATCATAACTCTAATAGGCAACTGAACACACAGAGTGATGTAGGGCAAGGGGCGGGCCATATTCGAAGTAGTAAAACTTTACCTTGGTCATTTTACCCCTAATCCAAGATCTTGTGGTACAGCAGCTACTGGAGTCATTAATGGGAACCTTATACTTACAATACTATAAAAAATGATCTTCCATATGGAACAAAAATTGCTTTGGGTTTAAGAAATAAATAAGAAGAAGGGGTTTTTCAGAAGTCAAGGTAAGGACCTTTTTCCTCTTGTCATAAATCAGTACTGAATTTAAATTTTGAATCATTCACGCTTATTATTTTTTGCTTTCTCCTGATGCAAACCTCAAGTTTCAAAGCTCATTAGCTTTCTGAAATGTTTACGTTTATATCGTGAACGTGCTCGGGAGCATGTTTTATTTACAAGTTGCTGTGCACTGCTGTGGTCTGTAAGAGGAATTTTAACCTTTTGTTCAGTGAAGAGGTGACTTCCTTCCTCGAGTATCATTCTGAAGTTTACTCACTTAAATGAAAGTGGTAGTAGTTTTCTTAGGGGAGCTTAGATTCCTCAAAAAAGGCATTTTATCACTTAAACGCATTACTTATTGATTATATATTATCTGCTTATATTAAAAAGCTACTGCAAGCAGTTAATGTTTACTAAACAATCAATAAAATCTAAGTGCAACAAAAATAAGCTCAAACAAGTAGATTGGACTTCAGGAAACACTGAGACAACGCGAATGATGGCCTCTGAGAACCCATTTCAGCTCAAAAGATCTAATTTATCTTTTTAATGTCATCAGACTTAATAATCAATGACATGTCTTGTAGCTTCCGTGATGTAGCAATTTGACAATAACTCAGAGAGTTTAGAAATTAATTCACAATTTTAACTGGACTGTGTGTGGTTACTTTTAAGTGATGAAACTCTCCAATAATGAATGTAAAGAGAAAGTTAACACAGATGTAAATAGGTACCTTCATGTTATAATTCAGTTTCAGTTCCATCCCAATAACAGGCAGGCACTTTCTACCATGGGCCCCAGTGGGTGGGGTAGACATCAGGCATATGTAATGCACAAGAGTGAGATGGAGGCATGGGAAGAGTGGGGTCATGTACAGTAGCATGTATGCATGCACTTGCACATATACATATACTTCACAATTTCCCTCATATACCTACAAGTCCAATGCACTTTAAACAAATAGGAAGAAATACAGATTTTTTTTTTTATTTCATTATTTGGATGAGGGAGTAACTAAAGAGTGTTGTTGCAGCTCAGGTCTGCACCTACTTAGAAGGTTTACTACTGCACATTGAAATCGCATTATTAATTGAATGTCCAAGCTCATCAAGATCTATGATTGGTCTACTTCACCCCCTAAAGATTTGGGTACCCAGAGGTTTGGGGCCATTAGGAGACGCGTCTGCAGTTACACACAGAGTTAGAGACAGACACTGCCACTCTTCCAGTGCCCAACCCAGCAATCATTCCGCTCCAGTACACTTCTCTGATCTTTCTTGCCCACGCACACATTTTCTGACACTCAACAATGGGAAAATTAATGAGTCTGTGAGTTAACGATTGGCTTTAAACAAATCGGTTCATTAATATTTAATGGAGGAGGCTTTGGAGCAATAAAAGCCTTGCTTATGAAAACTAGATAAGCAGCTCATGAAGCATCGAGTTCAAGAAATGCAAAACCTGTCAGCAGTCACTACGTGCTGTCTTTATGGTTGATAAACACCACCCAATAGCTACAGAAGGGTCGGAGTTAACGATGTCCCAGCACTTCAGAGGTACACGTCAATGTGATCAGAAGCATAAAATATAAACAATCATGTACATATTGATTGTTCTGGACACTTGAAGTCTAACAAATATTTGAAAGGTCAGTCATTTAACTTGCATTGAAGTTCAGATAAGTCATTTGCTTGAAGCTGGCGGCATGGTTCTCCATGTGAATTTATCTCTTGACCTATGAACATAATCATACCATAGCTTCCTTCGGCATGAAAAATGTATCAGAAGCACTCAAAGATATAATGCATGTACCAATAAACAATTTATACATTTCCAGGAAAGGTATTGTGTGGAAGAAACTGCTTCTCTTTGCTAAATAAATACCATGAAACAGAACTTTTGCTCTGGCAAAACGTGTTTCAAGCTTTCTGTAAGTCAGTTACTATATGAGTCTACAAATAGTGTATTCTTCCAGGATTTTAAAACATAATAATGTCCAATTTCAATACTGACTTCTATTTTTATCTTTTAAACAAACTAAATTTGAACTGATTAATAAAGTAGAGTTTATCTTCAATTACTTTTTACAGTAAAAGATTTATCTAAGATTGTTCCCTGTATGGAAACCCTATTTTTGGCACTTTCTTGGAGGTATAGACTTTCACCTACCAGTCTGCCTGGTGCTCCAGCTGGTTAGGAAGTGGTAGCGCACAATCCCAGTTTCTTCTCTGACACGAT
The DNA here is from genome assembly GCF_950005125.1 of Chionomys nivalis. Classification (NCBI taxonomy): domain Eukaryota; kingdom Metazoa; phylum Chordata; class Mammalia; order Rodentia; family Cricetidae; genus Chionomys; species Chionomys nivalis. Next base: position 15,028,100 of record NC_080091.1, on the reverse strand, counting down.
AGGCATTTCTCTGGAGTCCATATCCTTCTGCTGGCTTCCAGCAGTACAAGAAGGGTTTTGGACTTGGACTTGCTGTTCATAAGCTCTTCATGAGAACAGCAGTTTTACCTTTCTGACGATGCCTCCCATTATTCTAAGCTACCAAGGATATCCCACAACCTCACGCCTCCAACCATGAGAAAACTTCCTTGGTAAAAACTTTTACAAACTCAGAATGTCTTCTGAGACATTACTTTACTTACAGGTTAACAACAACATCAACAAAGCCTGACTTTAGGTAAACATCAAGGATAATAATACTTAATTCCTTCTTTTGAGCTAAGGTGCCCAATCTTTAGCACTTTCTCACTAACTCATCTAAGGCCGTGCAACAGCTAAAACAAGTCTTAATATACATTTCTTTTTCTCGTGAGTTGATCCATTTGGAAAACACTCTTTAAACTCATATCCCGTTAATCAGCAGTCAATAGGCATAGTACAGATATCTAATTTACACCAAAAGTCCATAAGTCTAATAAGTAAAACAGAAGAATTGCAAAACCCAAAAGTAAATACTGGTAATATCTAAGTGGCTTGATTTCAGTGTGCAAGAGTTTTTACAGTTGCTGGTGTGTATGGTGAAACAGGCCCCACACAGCCCAGACTAGCCTCAGAGTTACCCTTAAACACTCGATCCTATTGCCTCTAATGTTTTGAGTTCTGGGGTTACAGGCATTCGCTACCATACCAAGTTGATCAGGTACAGGAGACTGAATGCAGAACTTTCTATGAGCTACACAAGCACTCTACCAGCTATGCTATAGCCATCACTCCTCTTACAGCTTTTTAAAACAGTTATCTATAGAAGACAGTAGTTTTCTGGGCAATGCTGGTGTATGCCTTTAATACCAGCAGTTGGGAAGTCAAGGCAGATGGATCCAGGCTAACCTGGTTTACAGAGCAAGTTCCAGGACAGCCATGCTATAGAGAGAAACCCTGTCCCAAAAAACCCAAAATAAGTAGATGATGATAGATAGATAGATGATAGATAGATAGATAGATAGATAGATAGATAGATAGATAGATAGATAGATGATAGATAAATAGTATTTTATTTTAAAATAGACCTGAAATGCTAAATGAACCAAAGAAACTAATAACTAACAGTTTAAATATAACCCAATTAACAATTAGTCAAAAGAGGAAGAACATTCTAAAAACTAAATCTTGCCGGGCGATGGTGGCACACGCCTTTAATCCCAGCACTTGGGAGGCAGAGGCAGGCGGATCTCTGTGAGTTCGAGACCAGCCCGGTCTACAGAGCTAGTTCCAAGACAGGCTCCAAAGCCACAGAGAAACCCTGTCTCGAAAAACCAAAAAATAAAATAAAAATAAAAAATAAATCTTTCAATTTCATCTTAAACTGATTGCTATTGTCTTAGGTTTCTACTGCTCTGAAGATATAAGGAAACAATTTAATTGGGTGTCTTACAGTTCAGAGGTTCAGTCCATTATCACTGTGCTGGGAAATGGCAGCATGCAGGCAGACATGGTGCTGGAGAAGTTCTGCATCTTGTAGGCAACAGAAAGTAAACTGTCTCGCTGGGCGTGGTTTGAGCCTATAGGAAACCTCAAAGCCCACCTTCAGAGTGACACACTTCCTCCAACAAGACCACACCTACTCTAACAAGGCCACACCTCCTAATGGTGCCACCCCTTTCAGGGGGCCATTTTCTTTCAGATCAACACAGCTATGAATGTGACTCCTAATGTAACTATCTTCTGTTAATCAAAACAAAAGAAATTTGCATGATTTTTCTGCTGTTTAGATTTTCAAAGTCTTCAAAAGCCTGTGTGTCCCATTTTTAATAATAATAAAAAGTCTGTAATATGATTTTTTTCTTTACTTTTAAAAAATTTATTAGACTTTTTAAAAAAAAATACCAGTTCAAGTTCCTACTCCCTGCCCTCCCTCCCATTCCCTTCACACACACCCCCACCCTGCCCCTATCTAATCTTCAGAGAGGATAAGGCACAGTGCTCTGTGGAAGGACCTCCCTACTATATCTAGGCTGAGCAAGGTATCCATCCAAAGAGAATAGGATCCCAAAAAACTAGTACAAGCAGTAGAAATAAATCCTGGTGCCACTGTCAGTGGTTCCTCAGTCTGCCCCAGCCATGCAACTGTCAACCACATTCAGAGGGACTAGTTCAGTCCTATGCATGTTTCTTCCCAGTCCAGCTGGAGTTGGTGGGTCCCATTAGCTCAGGCAAACTGTTTCAGTGGGTGAACCCATCATAGTCCTGACCTCTTTGCTCATATTCTCATTCCTCCCACTCTTCAACTGGACTTTGGGAGCTCAGTCCAGTGTTCCTATGTGGGTCTTTGCCTCTGCTTCCATCAGTTGCTGGATAAAGGCTCTACGGTGATATTTAAGATAATCATCAGTCTGACTACAGGGCAAGTCAAGATCAGGTCCCCTCTCCTCTATTGCTTAGGGTCTTAGGCCGGGTCATCCTTGTGGATTCCTGAGAATTTCTCTAGAGCCAAGTTTCTGCTAACCCTATAATGGCTCCCTCAATCAAGATATCTCTTTCCTTGCTCTCATCTCTGTTCTTCCTCCATCTCGACTATCCCATTCCCTTAAGTTCTCCTCAACCCTCCCCTTCTCCTCCCCTCTTCCCCTCCTCTTCTTCATCTACCTTCCCTTCTTCTTCCACCCCATGCTCCCAATTTTGTCAGTGATTCTTTTCTGTTTCCAATTTCCAGGTGAGTCTATATATATATATATTTCTTTTGGGGTTCACCTTATTATTTAGCTTCTCTAGGATCATGAACTATAGGTTCAATGTCCTTTGTTTATAGCTAGCATTCACTTATGAGTGAGTTCATATTCAGCTTTTTGGGTCTGGGTTACCTCACTAAGGATAGTGTTTTCTAATTCCATACATTTGCATGCAAAATTCAAGATGCCATTGTTTTTTACTGCTGAGTAGTACTCTAATGTGTAAATGTGCCCATTTTCTTTTTCCATTCTCTGGTTAAGGGGCATCTGGGTTGTTTCCAGGTTCTGGCTATTACAAATAATGCTGCTATGAACATAGTTGAACAAATGCTTTCATAGTATGATTGAGCATCTTTTGGGTATATGGCAAAGAGTAGTATTGCTGGGTCCTGAGGTAGGCTGATTCACAATTTTCTAAGATACCACTTTACTGATTCCCAAAGTGGTTATACAAGTTTGCATTCCCACCAGCAATGGATGAGTGTTCTCCTTACTCCATATCCTCTCTAGCATAAGCTATCATTAGTGGTTTTGATCTTAGCCATTCTTATAGGTATCTCAGAGTTGTTTTGATTTGCATTTCCCTAGTAGTTAGGGATGTTGAACATTTCCTTAAGTATCTTTTGGCCAGTTCAGATTGTTCTGTTGAGAATTCTCTGTTTAGTTCAGTACCCCATTTTTAATTGAGTTATTTAGAATTTTAATGTCTAATTTCTTGAGTTCTTTATATATTTTGGAGATCAGTCCTTTGTCTAATGTAGGGTTGGTGAAGATCTTTTCCCATTCCTTAGGTTGACTTTTTGTCTTATTGACTGTGTCCTTTGCTTTACAGAAGCTTCTCAGTTTCAGGAGGTTCCATTTATTTATTGTTGTTCTTGTTGTCTGTGGTACTGGGGTTATATTTAGGAAGTAGTCTCCTGTGCCCATGCATTGAACACTACTTCCCACTTTCTCTTCTACCAGGTTCAGTGTGGTCAGAATTATATTGAGATATTTAATCCATTTGGATTTGAGTTTTGTGCATTGTGATAGATATGGATCTGTTTTCATTCTTCTACATCTTGATATTCAGTTTTGCCAAAATCATCTGCTGAAGATAATTTCTTTTTTCCATTTTATAATTTTAGTTTCTTTGTCAAAAATCAGGCAGGTTTTCAAAGGTGTGTGGATTAATATCCAGGTCTTTGATTTGATTGCATTGATCAACGTCTCTGTTTTTATGCCAATACCAAGCTGTTTTCATTGCTGCCGCTCTGTAATAGATATTGATGTCAGGGATGGTGATGCCTCCAGAAGTTCCTTTATTGAACAGGATTGTTTTGGCTATCCTGGGTTTTTTGTTTTTCCTTATGAAGTTGATTATTGTTCTTTCAAGATTTGTGAAGAATTGTGTTGGGATTTTGATGGGGATTGCATTGAATCTATAGATTGTTTTTGGTAGGATTGCCATTTTTACTGTATTGATCCTACCTATCCAAGAGCATGGGAGATCTTTCCATTTTCTGGTATCTTCTTTAATTTCTTTCTTCAAAGACTTAAAGTTTTTGTAAAATAGGTATTTCACTTCTTTGGTTAGTGTTACCCTAAGATATTTCATGTTATTTGTGGCTATTGAGAATGGTGAAGTTTCTCTGATTTCTTTCTCAGCTTCTTTATCATTTTTGTATCAGAGGGCTACAGATATTTTGGAGTTGATCTTGTATCCTGCCACATCACTGAAGGTATTTATCAGCTGTAGAAGTTTCTGTTAGAGTTTTTGGGGTCTCATATACACTATCATGTCATTTGCAAATAACGAAAGTTTGTCTTCTTTCTTTCCAGTTTGAATCTCCTTTATCTCCTTTTCTTGTTTTATTGCTATTGCTAAAACTTCAAGAACTATATTGAAGAGATATGGAGAGAGTGGATAGCCTTGTCCTGTTCCTGATTGTAGTGGAAGCATTTTGAGTTTCTCTCTATCTAATTTGATGTTGGCTGTCGGCTTGCTGTATATTGCTTTTATTATATTTAGATATGCTTCTTGTATACCTGACCTCTCTAAGACCTTTATCATAAAAGGGTGTTGGATTTTGTCAAATGCTTTTTCAGCATCTAATGAAATGATCATATTGTTTTTTTTCTTTCGGTCTATTTATTTGATGGATTACAGTGATAGATTTTCATATGTTGAACCAGCCCTGAATGTCTGGAATGAAGCTGACTTGATCATGGTGGATGATTTTTTTCATGTGTTCTCAGATTTTGTTTACCAGTATTTTATTGAGTATTTTTACATCCATATTCATGAGTGAGATTCGTCTATAATTTTCTTTCTTGGTTGAATCTTTATGTGATTTGGTGTCAGGGTAACTGTAGCCTCATAAAAAGAGTTTGGCAATGTCCCTTTTGTTTCTATTATGTGGAACACTTTGAGGAGTATAGGTATTAGCTCTTCTTGAAAATTCTGGTAGAATTCTGTACTAAAACCATCTGGCCCTGGACTTTTGATGACAGCTTCTATTTTCTTGCAGTTTATAGGTCTGTTTAAATTGCTCACCTGATTTTGATTTAATTTTGGTATATGGTATCTATATAAAAAATTGTCCATTTCTTTTACATTTTCCAATTTTGTGGAGTACAGGTTTTTGTAGTATTACCTAATGATTCTCTGAATTTTCTCAGTGTCTGTTGTTATGTCTTTTTTATTTTCTGATTTTGTTAATTTGGATGTTCTCTCTCTACCTTTTGATTAGTTTGGATAAAGGTTTGTCTATCTTGTTAATTTTCTCAAAGAAATGACTCTTTGTTTCATTGATTCTTTGTATTGTTTTCTGTGTTTCTATTTTGTTGATTTCAGACCTCAATTTGATTATTTCCTGTCTTCTACTCCTCCTGGGTGAGTCTGCTTCTTTTTGTTCTAGAGCTTTCAGGGTTGTTAAGTCACTAATGTGAGCTTTCTCCCTTTTCTTAATGTGGGCACTTAGTGCTATGAACTTTCCTCTTAGCACTACTTTCATAGTGTCCAGTAGGTTTGGACATGTTGTGTCTTCATTTTCATTGAATTCAGAGAAATCTTTAATTTCTTTATTTCTTCCTTGAACCAGAGGTGGTTCAGTTCCATGAGTTTGTAGGCTTTCTGAGAGTAGTATTTTTCTTAAATTCTAACTTTAATCCAAATAATTGGATTAATAATTAATGTCAAATAAGACACAGGGGGTTACTTGAATTTTTTTGTATCTGTGGATGTTTGCTTTGTTACCAAGTATGTGATCAATTTTAGAGAAGGTTCCATGAGGTACTGAGAAAAAGGTATATTCTTTTCTGTTTGGGTGGAATGTTCTATAGATGTCTGTTAAGTCCATTTGATTCATGACATCTGTTATTTTTCTGTTAAGTTTCTGCCCTCTCCATTGAAGAGAGTGGAGTGTTGAAGTCTCCTACTATTTAGTGTGTAGGGTTTGATGTGCAATTTATATATCCAGGATTTCTTCAGTTTGTGTTTTCTTTATGTAATATGATTTTAAGCACAAAAATTCAGGATCTCTGACTTGGTGATTGTGTTTTGGATTATTTTGTTCTGAAATCCAGTCCTTAACTTCATTGTTTTCCAAGACTGTTAAGATAAAGAGACAATTTGAGCTGAAGAAAGATAGTCAATTTAATTGCAGATATTGTAAGTTTAGATTTTTTTGAAAATGCATACTTCACTATCTCTCTTTTAATCATATAAGATCTTCTGATTACTGGCTAAACACCTTCTGAAAAGCAGTTCTCTACATTTTGGAAAGCTATCTTCTGAGTTAGAAATTATAAAGCAATGCTTTGACAATTGAGGGACTAGGCTAAAAACTTTTAAGTACAGACAAAAGAGTCTCATTATCCGCTGCTTATGATAAAAACAAAATTTTAAAGAAAGCTATCTCTTTCTCCTATCAAAATTTGTTCGCATGTCCTAAGTTGTAAGTTGGAGTCACAGGGACAGGGCCCCTGGCATTAAGTTGGGGTAGAAGAACACAGGAATACATTATGGAGGTCTGCAGAGAAAAGGTAAAAATGTGCTTGTTACACTTTCCCCTCTGCTCCTGCCTCAAGAGCCAGTCTAGAGTGGAAGGAGAGATCATATAAGCAAAGGCATCAAGACCGTGATGGGGATACCCACAGAAACAGCTGACCTGAGCTAGTGGGAGCTCACCGACTCCAGACTGACAGCTACCTACAGAGGACTGAACCAGACCCTCTGAATGTGGGTGACAATTATGTGGCTTGGGCAGTTTGTGGGGCCACTGGCAGTGAACCAGTATTTGTCTCTAGTGCATGAACTGGGTTTTTGAAACCCATTCTCTTTGAAGGGATACCTTGCTCAGCCTAGATATAGGGGGAGGGCCTTGATCCTATCTCAGGTGATGTAACAGATTCTGTTGACTCCCCATGGAAAGCCCCACCCTCTCTGAGAAGTAGAAGGGGATGAGTGGATGGGGGTCGTGTGGGAGGAAAATTGGGGAGCAGGAGGAAGGGAGGGAAAGGGAATTGGGATTGTTATGTAAAATAAAAAGGATTCCTTTAAAAAATAAAATAAAGGAAAAAATTACATATTTTTGTAAAAGGACATTTTCAAGGTTTTCAAGGAAGGCATGCTTCTCCCCAATTGCTTCTTCTCTATTCCCCACCTCCAAGTCTATTTAAATATGTGCCACTTGCTTCTCTAGATAACAAACACCACAGATGAAGATGGATGCCTGTGTACCTACCTACCCCCCCCCCATCCAGCTCATGGAACTTCAGTAAAAATATAAAATTAAAGCAAAACTAGACTGTGTCACCTGAGCTTCTAAAGACTGCTCTCTGCCACCGTGCCTAAAGTCGAAGGATCTCCTGTGACATGAGTTTGCCTTTGCTGTGACAGGAAAATGAGAGTCTCCACACAACCGCCACAAACCCAGCTTTTCTTGTTCCTTGACAAGGCCCATCCCAGTCCTCTCCTGGGAGGCTTTGACAGCAACTGAAAACAGCAAAAGCTAGCAGGAATGTGTAAGGACAGGTGCGGGAGCATCCTGGCTGCCTGCCTGCCGGGGAAGGGCCTCTGCAGAGTCATGTCTGGACATCCGATTCCACACCGCCCTCCTGCCCTCAGACACTGCAGACTCTTGTTTCCCTTCATGGAACAGATGTTTGGAAAGATGTGCGATGATGCGCTGTGGCTTTGAAGGTGCTGCTGGCAAATTTCTTAGCTTTTAGGGGGCTGGGGCTGAATCATCAATAAAACAAGAATGGAAATGGTCATTCATGTTTGTGCTCAGATAGGGGAAATGACCATACAGAAGCTAGGGGTCTTCTAGGCTACCCCATCATTCCATCTTTCTGCTTTCCAGTCCTACTACATCTTGTGAAGAGAGACATTCCCAGGTTCATGAGATTTCTATAATCGAGGAGGAAGAGGGTAAGCTAATGCTTCCCGCACAAACAAGTCAGAGCAATCACATACTCTAGCATGGCAGGCAGTGCCATCTGGCTGCCTACTTATCCTTGCCCCTTATCCATAGTTAGAACCGCTCTACCATTCTGATGCTCTCTGCAGCACTGGTTCCACTTATGCGGATGAGTGACCTCTGCTCCTCAGAGTGACTCCTTCTCAAGTGGATTCGCAATATAATCATCTGTGCTATCTGAGAGTTAGAGCTGCAACGTCCAAGTCACCGAAGCTCTGAGAAGACTTCAACAGATGGCTCGGTTAATTCCTAGGTCGCCAAGCCTGAGAAACACTACACCGCAGTGTCTTAGTGAACTCGGTGCTTTGGGTCAGAGAGTAAACTGCTCTGCTCTGTGGCTGAGAGTCATGTGCCACCAGGAGTACTGAGTGATTATCTAGGCCACCAGTTCCCCAACATGGGCAAGCACCATCAGATCAGTACTATGGTGGAGAAAACCAAGGTCCACGAGCACATAGCTAGTGATAGCAGGACTTTCAGGAGGAACCCCCTGATTCCAAGATTCCCACCCTTGCTGCTGACTCAGCCTGTGGATGGCTCCTCCATACCTGGATCGTGAGAATTGCTGCTGACTCGGCCTGAGGCTGCAGAAGGCACTGGCTCCTCCACACTTGGATTGTGAGAATTGCTGCCCATTGCCATCACTCGCAAAGGAAAAAACTTTGATCTTGGCTCTGCCATCACTTATTCCCAAAACTCTGACCAAATCACACTTTAGCAACAACAGACTAGAAGTTTCATACTATGGCCACTATAAAAATAATCTTCATGAAATAGAAAAGAAAAGCGATGATTTAGTATCAAGCAGCAAATACTAAAATTATACAAGTTTTAAACTAATCTATTACCAAGCATCAGAAAATATAAGAAAATCTGTTCACAAAAAATGTTGTATGTAATAAAACAGTTATTATTATTCATTTTACAAGGCCAATTAAATTATGGAACAGTTATTCTCTTCAAATTACAATCTCCTAGATTTACCAGTCATCTTAAAAATTCTGGTATAATGCTAAACATAAAAGAAAGTTATAAAATGTAATTGCAACTTCATAAAATTATATAAATCTCTTCAAGAGGTAGAAACTATGACTAAACCTATCATGTTCTATATTCAGATAAATGAGTACAGGTGACTGTTGTAGGGGAGGCTGTTTGTTCGTTCCCGGCTGCCCAGACCAGAAATAATCACTCAGAAACTGTATTATTTAAATCACTGCTTGGCCAATCACTTAAGCGTGAACCCTCACTCTGTGCTAAAGAAATAAGTTGGACACTACTGAACTCTCACTTTGTGCTAAAGGAATAGGTTGGACACCTACTGAATCCTCACTCAGTGCTAAATAAAGGAATAGGTTGAACACCTACTGAACCCTCACTCAGTGCTAAAGGAATAGGTTGGGCACCTACTGAACCCTCACTCAGTGCTAAAGGAATAGGTTGGGCAGCTACTGAACCCTCACTCAGTGCTAAAGGAATAGGTTGGGCACCTACTGAACCCTCATTCAGTGCTAAAGGAATCTTAACTCAATGCTAAAGGAATAGGCTGGACACCTACTGAACCCTCACTCAATGCTAAAACTTTTATAGCATTGCTCATTAAATTCTCCGAGGTCAGTAATAAACTAGAGACTGCAACATTCATCCTTCTTGAAATAATGTGCATTTATTGTTGGGTGTCATGTGTGTGTATAGATGGATCTATTAAGTGCATATATATACTGAATGCATGTATATACATACATACATACATTCAATATACAAAGAAAGATAGAATTTACCCAAAAGGGTTAGGACAGGGAATCTCTCCACTTCTTCATCAAGGTGGGGAAAGAAACAGTACCCCACAAAGCTGCTTGTCTTGAAGAAGGGCACGTGAGTGGTGATGAGTAACTGTCAGAATGAGTCACTGAAGTCCATGTGCCTTTTTTTCCCACGGCATTTGCCTTTGAATCCCTCCCCCGCCCCTCTGTGGTGGAAGTTGTGTCCTGACCCCAAGAGAAAGACTGCAGGCATTGGCTGGCTGTGGGGGGAGGTGGTACGCACAGAGCAAGGGCGCTGTCTACCAGCAGCAGCAGCAGCAGCAGCTTCCTGAGTGAGGTGAGCCTGTGTAGTCGGAAGAACAAGTGAGGAAAGCCCCAGCTCAAATGTTACCTACTCAGAGTTCTTCCAACTGCCTTTGTGTGCGTGTATACAGCTAGTCTCTTACAAAATGGATACACAAAGCCTATCTCATAAGAGTAGAAACTAACTGGTGAGCCAGGATTGTCACTTCAAATTTCATCATAAACAACAAAATCAGTGCTTTTGATATGTAATTTATTAAAAAATAGTTTGCATGCACATTTTCAAGTACTTTATATATAAGAATTTTGTAAAACAATCACATTCAGAAAAATATAAAACAGATTTGAGTAAACTTAGTTGTATTAATTTAAAAATTCTTCACAATGTCTTCTTGACAATGAGGTTAACCATGAAATATTACTTGCTATAATGTAGTATACTACATAATATGGATAATTTATTTCTCACAGCATTCAGTATCTTAAATATGCTTTCAGCATTTGAGACAATTGTCAAATTGATGAAAATATCTATTACTATTTCAATAATAATTGAGAATTAAACTTTGACATAAGTCTACAAAATAGACTTCAATTTCTTAACTTTTAAATTCTAAATTTCTGTTATCTTATAGTTGTATTTATAGAAATGTTTTCTAAAGTTCTGAAAGAATTAGTTGTACTAAAATGGTACTTTACATTAAGAATTTTTAAAACATCAAGAATTCTTCATTGCAGACACAAAATCTTGTAAGGCCATCCAGAATAAAACTGCCCTTCAATGAATAGGTACATTTGTGGCACCTTGTCCCTCTCCTTCAGATTCTATAGCATCTCCACACAGGGGCAGCATGAGCAGTGCCACACTTGATTTCGTTGGTTTTATTATGATTCAGTCTGCTAGGATTTTAGAATTGGCTTTTCTAATGGGAGGGAGGCTGTGCCTCTGAGTGAGATTTCTTCCATGAATCATTTAGCTCATTAGAATCTTCTCTACCTTTTGCAAAGAAGGGATTTTGTTTGGGCACACATTGAAAACAAAACTTTTCAAATCCCTCATTTTAGCTGCGAGTTGACAAAGGATTGTGATTATGAGATTCTTCAACCCACACTGTTTTCTGTCTGTAATCATAGAGAAAGATTGATCAGTTCAGTTTGTTCAAATTTAGCAGATTCCAGGAGTGAAATCTTTACAGCCACATCCACGAGACAGTGCTCACAAGTTTAGTTGCAGTTAGTGACTGTGTTCGGTGAGCTCGTTAGCATCTTATGGTAAAGTGGACAAGGAGGGGGAGTAAAGCTTTGACAGATGGTACTCAGCGTTTGACCCCTGCTGAGCTCAGCAGGGCCTGTGGTTTCCAAGGTTAGGGCTGTCAACATGGCTGTCTATCAATTGAATAACCAAACATAGACTGCCTGTCTGTTTCCTAGACGAAACTTAGACTCCATGTGCCATTATTGTCGGTCTTTCCCGCTGATCTAGTAACTTCCGAAGCAGAAGCAGTTGAGAGTTCTGAGGTAGCGTCGCTATTTAAGAAACCCTTGGAAAGGGAATTCTCAGGGGCCGAAAGAGGTAGGCTGCGATCTGGTCTTTCTGTCTTAAGTTTCTCCCTAAGATTTCATGGCCTTGAATAGGATTCAAGAGCCACCAGAGGTTCACTCTCCGTGACTGGTTAAATGTAAAGCTGATAAAAGTGCACTTGATAATGTCTGCCTCTCAAAGGGGTAAAACATTCTGCTTAAGAATCTTTAAGGTGTTGGATGCTGACCCTGCTAGAAATATTAATGATAAAAAGGGAGATGCTTCTGTGAAGGAGTACACTGTTATGTTTAGATATGTTGTTAGGGCCTCTTTTCACGTTTCATAGCGCTAAACATTAATGCACACACCCTTTTCTGTTCTATGCCTAAGAACCTGATGCTGAAAAACAGAAAGCCGGACACTGTCACCAAAATGTGCTTTTATCATACACTCTTAGCAACTGTATTCTTTGGTAAGTCCACTATTTTCTTTTATCTGTGATTTGCGGTTTCAAGGTTGTTGTTGGTCTTCTGAGATTACATTTTTAAAAGCGTGTTGGTGGATGTATAAGCTCAGGGTTTTTTATGCAGAAATTAAAGGTGAGGTGACACTCTTGCATCAGATGATAATTATATGTCAATGCTTGTTTCAGTTTACGCTTGTAACAATTAAAGCAAAACCCATGACTACTACTTCAAAAGGACAAACAAAATTAAAGGTAAAAATATTGAAGCCAACTCTCAAGATGACCAGGCGGAATTGCACCTCCCATCATTACTAGGAATCCTAGTTGCTGTCTGTGGTAGGGTGACAGGAGGGTGGCTTTGCCTCTCTTTCGATGCTGGCCTGAAGAGTTCCATCTCCCACGTTGGCATTGTCTCCAGGTAGCATGTCTGAAAAGATGGCATTTTCCAAACGGTAGAACTGGAGGGTTTTCTCCACAAATATTTAGCCCATGATTTAAACACGTTATTTGGGAAAATGATTAGGTATTGTGATTCTCAGTGTACTTAATTACTTTGAGCACAAAACAGAAAGCTTCTCATCTGTAAATGCATTTCTGAAGTGGATGCTAGAAAATGTAATTGAAATAGAAAGGAAGAACGTTTTAAAGCCTAATTCACTGTTTCCCTCTTTGACATGGGATCTTCACCAGATAGCAGGTACTCAGTAAATGTTATTGTCCTGAAATAAAGGGATATTCAGTATGAAGTAAAAGATAAATTGAATTCCTGAATCGAAATAAAGCAGCCTTTAACTGGGTCAATTATGATCAGCTCTCAGCTTATAGTTTAGAATGAGCCGTTCCCCACTGCTCTTAAGCTTTGACCCTTGACTGGCTCGTACACACCGTCTTGAAGACTGTGGTATGAAGGAGCTATAATTAAGCAGAAATTGGAATGAAAAACATTCAACTCCCTGTGGTGTTCATCCCTCTCCTTCCTTGACTCTGCCACTTTAGTCTCTTTAACAGCCCCTTGCTAAGCTTCTTTGTAAGCACCACCTCCCCTGCCTCCTCCACCTCCCCCACCTCCCCTGCCTCCTCCACCTCCACCACCTCCCCTGCCTTCTTCCCATTCCCAGTGCCACCTCCATTTCCGGAGGATTTTTCAGTGGTAAACTTGTTCAAGCCGTTTTGTATTCCACACACTTGGCCTGTTGAGGGTTTCTTCATTGTGACTATGCAGGAAATGTACTTCTGAAATTCCATCCAAGTCCATAAACTCTACAGCCCTGAGAATAAAGTTCACACCTGGCAGGAAGGCAGCGGCCCTGGTGGGAAGAACAGGTACAATAGTTGAGCAGTATAACTGTGTACTTAGCCACACACTGGAACATTCTTGATTCTCACCTAGAACTCTGGGGCAAGTGAGTCAAAATGTTCAAGGCTAGTTAATATAACATATAGGATCTAATTTCATGGAGCCCTTCAGTTTCAAGGGAGTGTTGCTGCTGCTGCTGCTGCTGTTAGCTTGAGGAACACACATGTCGAATTTATCATCACCACCCTTGACCCCTTGTTGTGCATTCAACCTCCGGAACTGTTCTTCATCTTGCATAGCTGAAACTCTATATCACTTAAACAGCTCCTGCTTCCTAGATCCTTCCAGCCCCTAGAAAGCAGCGTCCTTTCTGTCTTTGCTAAGCTCGGTACTCACCCACAGAGTGTTAGCACTTTCCTGCTTGTCTGTCATCTGTTAGTGCACACTATGGAGGCTTCGACCTTTTAGCTGTAACAAGTAATGTCGCTATGAAGATGAATGCAAAACCTCTAGTTGTTTAGGTTGTGACCCTTGCATGTTGCACAGTAAATTGGGAACCCAGTATATAGTGAGGGAAGAAAAGCAAAAGATTACAGCAATGAAACAGCTCAGGTTTAATAATTGCTTACTTCCTGCTGGGCTCTGTACCAAACACATCAGTGGTTTAAACTCTTAGAGATGAACACTCCCATCCCTGTCTCTCTGTATAAGTGAAAAATGGCTAGGCTTGGTAGTGCAGGCCTCTAATCCCAGTCACTCCAGAGGCTGGGACCAAAGCCTGTCTAGGTGCAGAGGAAGTTCAGAGCCACCCTGAATAACTTGTTGAAATGGGGAGAGGGTGACTTGTGCTAAGTCACTGTTAGAGTCCTTGCCTGCCATACGTGCTAAGCTGGATTTGATCACACACACACACACACTACAAAATTGTTGGTTAATTGGTCCAAGGTCATTAAGCTAATAAGTCCCAGGGATGTCACTCTGAAAAGTGGGGCCAAAACTTGCATTTAGAGAAAGAAAAAAAAATCCACCTGTGTATTGATAACACCACAGCCAAGGGCCTTAGGGAAGAATTCCTTGACTGTGTGTGAGGTAAAATATGGTTTCTTCTTCAGAAGGTTCCGAGGAGGAGGACAGGGACAACAGACAAGCATGCACGATGTTCCTCTAACAATTCCTATCAGAGTTACAGTATCCACTCTTCCCCTATTGAGGGAACAAGGAAGGTATGTCTGCGCTATCTGCCATTTCCTCTTTGAAGTCAAAGTGTTTTGCTTTTCTGGGCTTCTAGAAATAGAAGCTTGAAATATCCTCACTATAAAAAAACCTTAACTAGTCATTAGGCCCAGCTCTTTGTGGTTAACTGTAAATCATCTTGCATACAAACGTAACCCTAACTCTTGATATAAGAAATAAATTGTACCCAATAAAACAAACAATAAACAACATTAAAATCAGAAGCTGTGACGAAGACTGCTCGCAGGTGGTGTCTGCAAGTGCATGCTTTCACACCCATGGGAGACTTGGGCAGAGTCCTGACAAGTCAGGCTTCAGAGTTGACAAACTGCAGGGTCACTTGACCGCCATACAGATCACATGGCAACGATTGCCCAGCGCAAGCCCAGGTGCTTCAAACAGCGCCCAGACAAGTGACTCATCAGGTCTGCACATCTTTTTCCCACACAGGTCTGCAGATGAGGTCAGTATTAAACTAACGTCTTAATTCTATTTGCCACCATTTTGGCAGGAGAGTGATTTAATTTTAAATGAAATTATTACATGGAAATATCCTTGCTTCCTTGATGTTCCTTACAAATTTGCTGTTCTGCAAAAAGCAATTCAGCTTCACCCAAGACAGAATATATTCAGTAACAAATGAAACACCAGCCAATGTGTTTTCAAAAGACCCAAATTCTGCAAGCCAAACAGAAGAGGGAGCTATCTATCTGGAAATCAAGGAGTCCTTCAAAAAAACAAGTCAAATAAATGTTGGGGGAAATTCTTGTAATTGGGTCTTATTTAGTATTTATTCATAGCAACATTTATAAATTTTCTAGAGCATTTTAAATGAACACAGAAACTAGCAATAAAGAAAAAAGTCACTAGAGGCAAAACCTTTATAAGCCCTACTGAAAAATACATGCACATTTTATGGTTTATCTCACATTTCATGCCAAAGCATGAGTATTCCCTCCCTAAAATAATTATTAATAAAAATAATTAATAATAGTAATAATAATGTAATATTCTCAGACCATGAAGTCCACTCATATTACCTTCCTAGAGGTTATGATCTTTAAATGAAAGCCTGGCTTTAAAATTGAGAACATCTGGAAAATATGGCAAAAAAAAAAAGAAAGAAGAAAAACTGCTGTACTGCATTTATCTTGAAAATGCAATGTTATAAAATTTACTTATTATATTTGAAAAGGAAAAAACCCTTTTGTTCCGTAATTTGTTGCAACATCTGAAAGTTCATGAGGTTATGACCCCCCTTTAAGAAAGCATCTCCCACCACCTGCAAATACCCTAGGAAAAGCAGTTGGAAACAATAAAACACGTGCTAGTGCTAGTTAAGGGTTACCAGGGAAACGGTTCTGGTTCACCAATCAGAAAGCCTGCTCTTCCCAGTGGCTTTGTCCGAGAAAGACGCGCGCCAGCTGTTACTGAATACCCATTGTTATAGGTCATCAGGAAATCGCAGTCAGCAGGCAACCCAGCCCCGCTGGAAGTTTATTTCTCATATTTGTTCATCACCAGGGCAATTCTCCACCTTTAAAACATCCCCTTAGGCCGGGTTAACAAAATACACCCTGCCCGTGCAGAATCATTTAAAGGAGACAAGAAAAAAAGAAAAAAGAAAAAAAAAAAAAAAAACTTTTTTCCTCAGCAAACAGGTTTCTCCCTGATTTCAGTTGCATAACCCTGCCCGATGTCAACTGCAGGGCAAATCTCTGAAGCCCCTGTTGGACTGGGAGCTGTTCTCCTTCCCTTGATTGGCCGCTGAGAGACGTGCCCTGCACTCTTCAGACGCCAAGAGGTTTTTTAGACCACCCCTAAAAGGATGTTAAAATCACTGGTGACCGCCAAAGGAGGACAGATCAGTGTAGTTGGCAAATGAGTGGGCTCTACTGCTTTTGGCTGGGGTCACCAGTAAGGAGAGGAAGTGAGAGGCCAAAGCCCTAGGTCCTCTCCTCATCTAGACACACCAGAATAGTTCCACTTATCAGATTTATATCTTTATAGATTTAATAATATAGATATGTGTGTGTTTAAATAAATGAAATGAAGAAAGCAATAATATAAGTGGTATACTAGAGGAATTGAGGATATTTAGCACTTGCAAAACTCAAGAAGCAGTATCTTGTGATGTGAACGTGGATCATTTATAATCATATCTGTACAATGCAAGTCTAGGCCACTAACAAACAGCATTTATTAAAAAGAAGTAAGGTTGGCATGCTAAGAAAGAAGAAAAAACTGAGCCAAATAAAATGTTGAATTCAAAATATAAAATAAAAATAACGGAAGCACTGGGCCAGCAACAGGAAAAAGGAACTGTGATAGCCCAATCCACCTGTAACAGTAACCGCTCTAACTACCAATGGTCTACACACATCAATTAAATGACAAGATTTGTTGAGAGTAGATAGCTACAGCCCAACTATTTTTGTCTATAAGTACCTTCTTTAAATATCAAAAGGAACAGATAAAAAGTGAAGTTGTGGAGAAGGATATGTCATCCTAACACCAATCAAAAGAGAATGCAAATGATTAAAAAAAAAAGAAAAGAAAAAGAAACAGTGTTCATAGCAGTAGAAGTCACAGCTTGAGAAAAGGTATGACGTAATACCTACTGAAAGGACACACGGTATAAATACTGTGTGTATGTGACCAGCAACAGAGGACCAGCCATGCACGGGAAAAGCTGATAAGCTGCAAGGGTAGCTGGATTCAGCTGGAGACCTTCACAGTCCTTTGTCAGAAATGAACAGAACCAATGTTCAAAAAATCATAAGGAGAGTTGAACTTGACAATATCATCAACAGTGGACAGCAATAGACACTTCATTCAAAAGCCACAGACTGAACATCCTTCTCAGGCTCACATGCACCTTCTGGGCCCTAAAACACACCTTGAAATTTGTAAAAGTATATATTATATGATTTTGCCATAGAGAATCCAACTAAAATTTCCTAACAGCTATAAAAATTAAACTTTGGTATTAATGCAATTCTCACTAACCCATGGCTCAATAAAATAAATGCCACAAGAAGTTTTTAAAAATCTAAAATAAAAATAAAAAATGAATATATACGAATAAAAATATGACTCATGAAAAAAGTTTCAGGATAATTGAAAGCAGTACATAGAGGGAGATTTTAGGAAATTTAGCTGAGGGAAACTACAAATAGAAAAATTAGATCTAAGGTGAGAATAAAATAATTTTAAAAATAGAGCAGAAATCAATGAAATTGAAAAATGAAAATCAGTACAGAAATTTGATAAAAACAAAAGCTGGTTCCTCAAAAGGATCAAGAAAAATGATCAATCTCTCTGCATATTAAGAAAAGAAGTAGAAATATAAGATATAAAAGATGAGACATTACTACAAACAGCATAGACTAATAAATAGAGTAATAAATAGATAGGATTCACTATGTCCCCACAAACTTGATAATCTAGATCAGTGGTTCTCAATCTGTCGGTCACAACCCCTTTGGCAAACCTCTACCTCCAAAACTATTTACATTATGATTCAAAACAGTAGCAAAAATATGAAGTAGCAACAAAATAATTTTATGGCTGGGGGTCACCACAACATGAGGAATTGTATTAAATGGTCATAGCATTAGGAAGGCTGGGAACCACTGCTCTAGATGAAAACAGAGCAAATTCCTTGAAAGATACAAACTGCTAAAGCTCACACAAGATGAAGCAGCCCATCAGAATATCCTACGCCAATCACTGAAACTGGAGCAAGAAGTCATAGCCTAACAAACAGAAAACACATGTACCAGACAGGTTTTCTGGTGACATCTACCAAATCCTTAAAAAGACATTGTATCCATTCTTTGAAATATCTTGCAGAAAATAAAGGTAAAGAGAATATCGTCTCACTCCATAAAGCTAACAGTATACTAAAACCAAAACTACCCAGGGGTTGCCAAAAATAAAAACAATGGAAGAGTGCTTCAGATAAGCAGATGTGAAAAAAATTAACAAAATATTATCAGATTATATAACCATGCATGTAAAGAATTGTACTCCTTGATCAACTGCAATTTATCACATTTATGTGAGACTCCTTCAACATCTAAAAAATTATTAGCATGACAAGCTAAAGAGTAAAAAAATCATGATTATATCAGGAGATATAGAAATAGTATTTAACAATATTCAACATTTCATTCCGGGTAAACTATCTAGACTAGAAGAAGTAGAATTTTCTTAACTTTATAAGGAACATCTATCTACAAAACACTTGAAATTAACATCACTCTTGGTGAGGAAAAGTTTGAAGTATGACTACTGAAATCAAGAAATAAGACAAGATCATCTTGTCAGTGTTGCCTTTTGACATTGTAGTATATGATTTAGTAAAAATCATAGCAATGTAATAGAACAAGAAAATGAGAGGGAAGGTTTACACATTTTCAAGAAAGAAGTAAAATGGTTTTATTCCGTGGATAATAGGAGCATCTAAGCATAACCTGTAAGAGCCATAGAGACTTCTGCTGCTAATAAGCAACCGTTGAAAAGGTACAGGAAATAATCAGCAGGTTTATCAGTGCAATTGACAGTGGAATTTGTAATTTAAAACATATTACCATAGCCAGAGGAACTCTTCCAATGAAATGTTGAGCTATAAATTTAACAAAACGTTGCAAGATCTATATGAGAAGAGTACAAAATTCTGATGAGTGATAACTAACGAAATGGAATGAAGTTTCATGTTCATGAATACAAAGATTTCATATTTTCAAGGTGTTAGCTCTTGTTTTTCTTTGACCTGCATAGTCAAAACTTCAGGTTTCTAAAAGTCAAAAGATCCACAATAACAATTCAGTGTTAAAAGAAAACCAAACCTGATGACCGGTACTGGACAAATTCAATGCAGCAGCACTAAATAAGACAAAGCTATACTGGTGGAAGAATAGACAGGTCATTAGAACAGAAATGCACACAAACACAGCAAATTCAACTTTGACAAATCAATAAATGTTACACGGCGGAGAAAAAATAGTCTTTTCAAAAACGGTGCTGAAAAAAAATGGACATCTATGTGGAAAAATGAAAGTCTAGACACAGATCTTTCAATCTTCATGAGAATTACAATGGCACTAGGTTTCGATCCTAATACATGAACTGGCTTTGTGGGAGCTTAGCCTGTTTGGATGCTCACCTTCCTGGGCCTGGATGGAAGTGGGAGGACCTTGGTCTTCCTGTAGGGCAGGGAATTTGGACTGCTCTTCAGTATCGAGAGGGAGGGGGAATGGACTGGGGGGAGGAGAAGAGGAGTGGGGATGGGGGAGGGGAGTGGGGGGAGGGGGCAATGTGTGGGAGGAGGGGGAGGGGAATGGGAAACGGGGAGCAGTTGGAAATTTTAATTAAAAAAGAATAAAAAAATAAATTAAAAAAAAGAATTAACTCAAAATAATTTGTAGACAAAATATATAATGCAAAACTGTAAAATTTCTAGGAATAACAGCATAAAACAGCTGTACATGGGCAGAAGAAGCACACAGAAACTCTTTGTACTTTCTGTTCAATGTTGCTCTTAACATAAAACTGTTCTAGACGATAATTTTAAGAGAATTTTCAAATCCACATCTTAGAAACTTGGGTTCAGGATATCTTGATTGGAGCTTTAAACCCTATTTCATAGTCCAACATATTTCTGCTTCCTAGACAGACTTGAGAATTACCAGGTAAGTCTTGTTGTGAGAGTTCAAAATGCACATTAAAGCATTAGGCTCCTCAAGCTGTCAATCTGTGCTTGGGACAGTCTTGTGAATGCCTCTGTACTGATATGCTAATGGCAGATAATGCTTATACAGCAAAAATGTGCATTTATAGAGGGGAAGTTCTAACTAGTCTAGGAATATAGGCTACTAAAATTATTAGATACCCCAAAACTTTGCCTCAGCCATGCCTTCACATGAATTCATAAAAACCAAATTGTTACAGGAAAACAAAAGCCAGGAACATAATAGCAAGCAAGAGAGCACAGCCAGAAACAAGACAGTGAGGATTCTAAACTCAGTTCTCCTTCAAGAGGGCAAATGCGTGTCAAACCATGCCCCACAAGCACATGGAGGACAAAAGGCAGCGCTGAGTGCAAATGATTGCAGAAGTCTCATCTTTCTTCCATAACTGAGGTGTCCTGTTCCCCACCTTTAGAGGTTAGAGGAACAAACTGTTCATGAGCCCCTGCCACTCCTTATTTTTTTTCTACATAGCCCAAAACGATGTAATGCTTACATACGCTCTCTCCCTCCTTCCCCCACTCTGATAGCGTGGGTCTCCCTTAGAGCCCAGATGTTTTCTATCTTTCCAGGCTGCAGTTATTTCAACACATGACTTCAGCTGCACTCACATCAGATCAGGCCACCTGCTACATCCTCTGAACACTTAAGAGAGATTTGATGTTAAGTCTGTATTTACGGTTTGTTTGGAAAAGCCAGAATACAATTAAGAGGGGGCTTTTAAAATCATCCCGAGGTCCAAGGATGTGTACAGGGCAGATTGGTAGACAATCAAGATACTGTGTTATGTAAACACAATCAAATCCAATTTTGTGAATCATTATTGCAGAAATTTGGATAGAACCCAGTAGTTAAAAAATTCTAAAATACAATTATATGCTTGGAAGGCATAATATCATTGGACTTTTAAAAGATTATTAATTTTCCCTCTAAACCAAAAATTACTCAAATTTCCCATTAAAACATACCTTAATATGTGACTAAATATATAAAACATTTATTTTCTGAATTTCAAGTTTCTTTTATATTACCTTGTCTGAAATCAAATATGTTCACTCTGATATCAATAAATGCATATATATATATATATACACCCATATATGTGCCCCTTTTACATAGTAGATATTTGAAATTAAACACTTCAGTGAATCAATGAACAGTCAGTAGTAAATGCTTATTAACATGCTCTATAGGACTGGAGCTAAACTATGTGCTGAGATACAGCAGGAATGAAATGCTCCATATTTCTATTCTGATAAAATAACGAAACAACTACATAGTTAACAGAGAGAAAATGATTCCATGAGCAAAAGCTGCCAGCACTGCAGAGTTAATATTGTGATATTCCCAAGTTAGGCTGTACTCTGAGTAAATACTGCATATCGGGCGTTGTTTCAATTCTTTAACAATTAGACACAGGCAGTGTGATTTATAAGGTGTTACTAAGTAAAATTAGAGAGGGAAAATGAAGGTGACAAGCGTCTCCTGTTGCACTCTTCCTGTGGTTTCCTAGGTATATCTATAAATGAAGAAAGATGTGAAGAAACCCAACTGCAAGTTCTAACATACAGGCTGCCTGAAACTTGAAGACACTGCAGGGCTGCGAGGCGTGCGGTGCATCATTACAGGTAAGACTGGATGCACTTGCTTCTCACTTTAGGCTTCTCTGCAGAGATATAGGCAGGAGCAGATAATGGCTTCTGTCCTGCTCTTCTGGTTAAACCCCATCTGTAACCCTTACTTCCTATCTAACGTCAATTATTCACAAATATATTTTAGGATCTGGCATAACTAGAAGGGCCACTGTAGACCGAATAACTGTTTTAAACCTCAGTGGAGGACTGAGAAATCTCTGCAGGCAAATGTGATGTCACTGAAGAAATCACACACTTACCTGTAGAGATTCTTCAGTCTGCCAACATCAAGCATCAGACCACTTTATCAAACTGTGATTTTTCTATCTCCAGTGCTTTGGCTTGCTACAAGTCTGTTAAAGAGCCAAATGATAGCTAGTTTGCTGAACTTTGACTTTATCTTAGAGGACTACGTGGTTCATGCTAGTTCAGACTCACCAAATTAAACTGTAAAATGAAGTCTGCAACCTGACTTAGAGCAGTGGTAATCAAGGTGTGATTGCCTACTGCTCACATCATCTGGGAATCAGACAGAAACGTGAGCTCTCACTCTAATGCCGAAAAATCCTCTGTCAGGACCTCCAAATGCGCCCAGCAATTGGCAGCCAAGTAATGCTGCCTGCTAGTCAGTTTGTGACCACTGACTAGAAGAGGGAAAAAAAGTCATAGCCAGAAAACTGAACTCAAAAACATCTTCTCACACTAAATAAGATGTGAAAAACGTCCCAGTTAGGTTTCCTCTGCTGTGATAACGCACCAGCCAGAAGCAGCTTGTGGAAGCAGAGGGGTGTTTGGCTTCCATATCCTTCTCTCTGTCCATCAATGAGGAACTCATAAAAGGAGATGCAGGGCCCATAGAGAAAACTGCTTACTGACTTGTTCCCAGTCTTACATTGGCTCCCTTCCTTATACTCCTATGACTACCTGCCCAAGGGAGAGACTTCCACAAGGAGCTGAGCCTCCCCACATCAATCAAAAAAAAATGCCCATGGACATGCCCAAAGGCCAATCATATGAGGATAATTCCTCAATTGAGATTCCCTCTTCCTAGATATGTCAACGTGTGTGTCAAATGGACAAAAACTAACCAGACCAAAAAGGCTGACAAACTAATATACAGTCATAAAAATACTGTCTCAAATGCATAGTCTTTAAAATAGTCATCTTAATAATATGCACAAGCTTTAATGAGGGAAAGTTTTACCTTACATTAGCTCTTACTTAGTCAATGAGATTACAAAACTCTCCTATCTTAGAAATAAAGAGTTAAGAAATCTATTAGAAAGAGAAAATATTGTAGTCTGGGAGGTTTAAAAGAATACTGACATCATTCAAGTTGTGAGCCACGATTCTTATTAGATTGTATTGCTACATTCTTCACACAGCTTTGGAAAGTTATTCCTAAGGTCACAAAATATGCACTTAGCCTGCACATAGAGAAGGAAAATGCTTTTACAATGAAATTATTTCAGCCTGGCCCAATAATATTTGAAAGACTCAAGACTTATTTTCTATGTAATGTATCTTGGCAAAATAAATGATGGCTTTCTCTGACTGCCTTTTTCAACATTCTCTGTAGTCTGCCCCATAAACAGTTAAAATTTGGCAATAGGTAATACAGTAAAGAAACTTGATATATTAAGAAAACTTCCTTTGTGTTTTGATACTATAAAATTGCATGTCTGAAGGGTAAGTTATAATTGAACTTGGTCTCTGACAACAGTGGCTAAATTTTGCCATAATTTGTGTAATACACATCAGAATGTGGTTTCTAAATGATTGGTATGCCCATTAACCAGTAACCTCTGGTAGTTTGTTAATAATTCATCTTCCATTTCATTCTTCACCAATTTATTTTTGATTATTTGTGGACCACACCAATTTCCCATGATGTGATGGAAAAAATGTAACAAGCAAGAATTGAATGAGATCACACACAAAACAACTTACTCAGATCACGATAATGAGATTTGACTCATTCACTAAAAAGGGAGCGTTCAGTTATTCCCAGAGTCCACAGACAATGCTGGACGTCAGCAAGGTGTTTTAGAGGACACTGGGTCAGCTCAGGGAGTGCCTTAGCATTGACGAAAATCGAGTGGTTCCCTAAACACTAGACTTCTTGACTTTCAATGAATCCAAACCAACTCAACCTTTCTGCTGTTGCTGTGGTTCCAGACGGCATTTGATAATGTAAGAAAGCAAAGGCTAACCATTGTATGCAATTGATATGCAAAAATCTTTCAAAACATGGGATTCTTCTAGAGACAGCAACAATGTCAGAGCAATGCTAGAAATCTAGCACAGTACTATAACTACTGACATGAACATCCAAGAGATACTACAGCATGGATCATGCCGTACATTAAATCTGCCTTTGTTTTCCCACAAACACAATAAAGATATTATAAAGAGTCATACTTTAGGGATTCAAGAGGTGGTCAGCAGTTAAAAACACTGGCTATTTTTTCAGATGACCCAAGTTTAGTTCCTAGCACCCACATAATCGCTCACAACCAACAGTAACTCCTATCCTAGGCTTTCCAACACCCTTCTCCAGCACCCAAATATGCATTTGGTGCACAGACATATATACAAACCAAACACTCGATACATAGAAATAAATAATTTTTAAAAGAGTACTACTTTATTAAGAAATTAAGGTTTAAAATGGGAAGGAAGAGATTATGTAAGTTTATATGACTCAGTACTTTAGACAAAATACTATAGAAGAACAAGGAAGAAACTATGGGCCAGAAAATCTGGTTAAGTATCAGATACCCCTACTTAATTTCTCTGGACTAAATGTCTTAATATTTGAAACAAGCAAGATATTCTCTATTCTGTTTATGTCCCATTTCTGGATAAAACTCTGATCAAAAAATGTAGAACGTTTTGAGTTTGGGGTGAACTCACAGGCTTTGGGGATGGCCTAGATTCAGGCTGTGTCCCGTTACTGTAGATTACATTCAGACAAATGAAACTGCAAGAGAAAGGATGCCAATGGGAGGGTTAATCGGTCTCCCTCAGTGCCTCCTAAATATGCCTTTGTCTTTCCTCATCACCCTTCCAGGTCCTGCGCCTTGTCTCTGTCCGGATGATCCCAAGATCCTGGCTTCTCTTGAAGAACTGTGCCAGGTGAGTACACAAGGGATGTCCTCTTCTTCCTCCAAGGGATGCCAGGGTTTTAACAAGCATGTAATTGAAGTATGTCTCAGAACCACAACATTCAGAGCTGTAAAGGTCTACTGTGGCTTTCATAGAATTAATTGTCAAGCACTGATCATGCTGGGCCTCACATGTCCTTGATCCTTGCAATAACCTAATCTGAAGCTTGACTCTTAAAGGTCCTATTTTAAGATTAGGAAACTGATGATCCTAGATGTTAAAGAAATTCCCATGCATTGCTGGGCGGTGGTGGTGCACCCATTTAATCCCAGCACTTGAGATGCAGAGGCAGGAGGATCTCTGTGAGTTTGAGGCCAACCTGGTCTACAAGAGCTAGTTCCAGGATAGGTGACAAAGCTGTAGAGAAATACTGTCTCGAAAACCAAAAATAAATAATTAGGTGGATGGATGGATAGATTGACAGATTGATTGATTGATTGATTGATTCCTCTATATTTTCACTAAGACTTGACTATAAAACCTAAAGGTAAAGTAGATCTAGGTAATGCAACTACTTACCCAAAACTATACATCATTTTTTGTACCATTAGACACATTCCTATTACTTGAAATCGCCTATATCTGTTTGAAAAATGTAATAAATAGCTATTCAATTTGTCTTAGCTAAATAGTTCATTGAAAGGCAAAGCTATTAAGTTATAACCCACTGGCTGATGTGGACAACCCTAAGGTCTAAAAAATTCTCGATCTATGAATACTTTAACCCAAATATCAAAATGATAAAATCAACTGTCTGCTACAAAAAAAAAGGTAAAGCATAAAATTTACATCTTATGAAGGAAATTCCTTCTCCATTCCTAATGTTACTGACAATTTAAAATCAAGTTTAAACAAATTGTTAATATCTTCAAAACATTGTGGGAATCATTTGGAGTGTTCATAAAACAAGACTGCTTTAACATTCATAAGCAAATAATGTGCCACAATCACTACTAATCATCAAATTTACATAGCAATGCACTCTGTATTCTGTAGAATTTTTGGCGAATGACTTTGTTTCCTGTGTTAGTGGTCATCCACCACTGATGGCAGCCATAGAGGAGCTCACAGACTATGACTTACCAGAATATAATTA
The DNA here is from genome assembly GCF_950005125.1 of Chionomys nivalis. NCBI lineage: Eukaryota > Metazoa > Chordata > Mammalia > Rodentia > Cricetidae > Chionomys > Chionomys nivalis. The sequence continues at coordinate 15,001,635 of NC_080091.1, read as the reverse complement.
CACACAGAGTGAAATCTACTCTATTAATATGCACCATTCATCACCAGACTTAGATTTTAGTAGTAACATTCTCAGAGCAAAAGAAGACACGGCTCTTTTTTACTTTTATCGAAGGCACAGTCTTTTTTTTAACTTTCTTTAATTCGGTCATTTGTTTCCCTTCTTATTTCTGTTTTTCATCATTTTTCTCTTACTCCTCCCGTCTTCGACATCTGCAAAACCCAGGGCTGTGTGGCTGGGGACAACGGAGGGGAAGAGCGAAATAATTTCAGTGATGCATAAAACGTTATCACTAACACCCATCAAATGTTCTCTCAGGAGGTTCCAGCCACAAACTTCAGAAGAACCAGAGATTGTATTTCTTGTAGAAGTTATTGCTTTTAGGGATCATGATAAATAATATTAAAAGGCAACATATCAGCATTATCATTATTGACAAATCCTTGCTGAGTACAGGATGTACTTACAGCAGTGCCAAGAGTAAGACATACGCTTAAAAGCTTTAGGAAACATGCTCCTTTGTGAAAACAGAACTCTCTGGACCTTAATATTCTGCTCTAGTGGATTTGGGATGTATATGAAATTATCTCTTATTGTATGTTAATTATGCATAGATTGGGTAGAATTTTATGAGTTTAAAGTGTTTACTCACTCTGACTCATTTTTTTAAAACAAACCATCTCTCATTTTATGATTAAACTGTCTTAACTGGTAAAATTTATGTTTAGTTGTCTATATGAAAAGGACATAAACTCATTTAAGGAACCCAGCATGTGAGAACTATGAGTGGTAAATATGGATGAAGACAGTAATGTCCTCTTCCTTGATCTGGGTAGTAGTTACAGGGTGTGCTCATGTTATGATCATTCGTCAAACTATGTACTAACAATTTCTGTGTTTTAGTTTGTCTTTACTGCAACTGGATAACTTAAAAATATGTTTCTGAAGAATCTTGGCATCCTTTCCTCTAAACACACAATCAAAAAAGCCTGAGAGTTTACTATCTGTCTCCTAGGAGCCTCGTTGATTTTTCTACTGCTGTGAATTTTTCAAGTCCCAGCCTAAGAGATTGTTTTCCAGCATTAACATTCAGGCACCAGGCCTGGCGGTGGTGGCGCACGCCTTTAATCCCAGCACTCGGGAGGCAGAGGCAGGCGGATCTCTGTGAGTTCGAGACCAGCCTGGTCTACAAGAGCTAGTTCCAGGACAGGCTCCAAAACCACAGAGAAACCCTGTCTCGAAAAACCCAAAAAAAAAAAAAAAAAAAAAAAAAAACATTCAGGCACCAGATCTTCTTCTGTCAGCTCCCAGCTCTACCCTTGCATAGAAACTTTCTCCCCTAGATGCCCCCTATCTTCTCTGTGAAGTCCTGGACACTCCTTAATATCTTCACAGTGATGTAGAATGATGCTTCTTACTCACAGAACCATTTCTAATCTCCCTTTGCTACTGCCCACAAAGGCCCTAATGTCCTTTCACAGTGCTGGGCTGGGAGGCTTTCTCCAGATCTTCTTTACGAAGGACTTTATAATTACAAAAATAGCTATGCCTTCTAATTTTTATACAAAACTACCCCCACACACACACACACTGGTGCTTCTGTAAACAAGTTCCATGTGGTTTTGTAACTCCATAGAAATATACTACCATTAAACATTCCCCCACTTTCATTTGATTTCTTCAAAAATGCGATTTCTTCAAGAATCTTCATGGAGTTGTTGAAAAGATTGAATAAGATAATCTACATAAATTTAATGCAAAGTTAGGTTCACCGTGTTCACTCATTGAAGTATCTTTGAGTGCAAATGTAGTGTTGTTCAATATCAGACATTGTTAGACACTTCATGTAAATGGTCATATTTAAACTTCTAGCGATTCTATTGGACATATTTTTGAAGCCCTGTCTTTAAGTGAGAAAGTTGAGCATTTGTAGGTAGCCAAGCCCCTTTTTCTGGGACATTAACCAGTTAAATAGATTGGTGGGAAAACATTTGCTTCTAAATAGCCACATTCCTACAAGTTCTGAATCTTCCCAGACTAAACACTGACACTTACACCCTCAATGAGATATACATGGAGTCCCAATTGGCTATTGTGAAAATTCCCAAGAAAACTCAAACCTGGCATTTGCTCCAAGGGGCTGACAATGGGTAAGTCATCTTCTCTGAGCAGTGTCCAACCATGTTGTTTTTAAGACATATTTGTTTGCTACTTTCAAGTACCTAACCACCTTCCATTCCTGGTGTTTGTTGATTTAGAATCTCTTCCATCTTTCCAAACTAAGTATACTCTTAGAAAACTGAGACTACAGTTCCTCTTCTATTGCAACAGTCTAAACAAGATTGAATTCTAAATACTCTGCTAAAAATTCCCAGGGTTTACTTCTTTTTTTTGTTACTATGGGTAGAGTCTACCAAAGAAGGTAGGTCCAGCCTGATTGAGCCACTGTAACTATAATCCCCTAAGACAGCAGACGAGTTCTTCTCGCTGCAGTTACTTGTTGCTATGTCTCTGGTCTCCAAAAGCCTTCAAAATATTCTTTCTTTTATTAAGAAAGAGATGCCCATCATAAGAGCCCAGTTTACACAGGCAACCCATAATGACAAACCTAATAACAATTTTCTCTCTCTAATCACGTGTGCCATTTTCATTATCCAACTTCATCATGCCTGTTCTTTAAAAAGTTCTGTATTCAACTGCTTATCTTCCAGTTGAGAGAAAGCAACCGATCCCTTGAATTAGAAGTGGCCATTTGGGGGGCTTTGTAGAAGCTTAAACTTGATGAAGGTAAAGCTTATCTATGAGGACCGTCCCTTGTACCAGCAACTCTTCTCTGCTGTTAATTGTGACTACCTACCCAAAAATGTCTTCATCATTTAGAATGTGGAAAGCATGCCAATAGGAAGCTCAGCTCAAAGGCAGTTCCGGCTTTGGCCTTGGGCTGTACACCCACCCACTCATGCACACAATGACTCAAACTCACTTCTCATAATGTCTTATCTCTCCACACCACGCTCCAGGAATCCCTTCCTCTATTCATAATCACTGCATCCTCATGCTCCTCCATCTGACCTTCTCTTCCCCAAAAATCCAGAAGGTATGCGCTGGATAAACAAACAAATTCATAGACCAAGATAGATGTATTTAGGGCAGCTTTACCGAAATTCAGCTTCAAGCTCGTGTTTAACAAAATTCCAGCCAAAATGTTCATTTGCCACTGCAGCTAAATATTTTCCTAAAATCTGTCTGAAGCCAAACATTTTCTGAATGCCTGCAAGGCTACAAAAATAATAAATAGTATCTGCCTCTCTCTCTCTCTCTCTTCCTCTCTCTCTCTCTCTCTCTCTCTCTCTCCCTCTCAAGCCTTGGAGAATCCAGGGTTTCAATCACAGAAAAAACAAGAAGACCAGGTAAGAAGAAGTCAGGCTTGGGAATGGCTGCTGCTTGCACAGTCTCTCCAACTGGGAGTGCATGAGGGAGACGGCAGGTCACCACGATGCCGAGAAACATAGGCAGAGTCCACAGGGAAGCTGAGGATGTGCTGTGAGCCTCTTACTTAGCTGCTCTTCTTACATAGCTTCTTCTAGGTTTTCTCTCTTTGTTTTAATTTCCAAAAGAGTTTGCAACAAACAACTAAATATGCCAAAATGAGCACAACCCTAACACTCACATGGGTTAAATATCCAACCGCCTGAGATATTCAGAACTTAGATCTGAGGCTTAAGGACAGACTGGATCTCTAAACACATCTCAGATGATAAGGGTTCAAATCTAAAAAAAGAGTGAAAATAAATTGTAAATATAGTTTGGAGCAGCTCTAGGTGCCTGGTAGTTGTGAGAAATGATGAGAATCAAGCAAACCCAGAGTCTCAAAATGCAGAAACAGAGACACTTCTTGCCCAACATGGTACTTCACCCCGATGCCCCAGGAAGAGCCTGGCATCTCTAGCAAGGCACACAAGTGGTTCTGAAAGTTTTCTACAGAAGGGAAAGAATAAAGAAGACAGATGCACACACATGCAAATGGAACATAACTATGTTCTCTGAAATTTAGATGTTGAAAACTTGACACAATAGCAAAAGTAATTTAATTAACCAGCACACAGTAACAAAATTAAAGCCAAATTAAATTTAATGTTTACTGAGGGTATATGTATGATATTACCTTCTAGTTAACACTTTTTCACACATATTAATTTAGTTTTTACAATCTCATACACAAGTATTAACACAGAACCTGAGGTGTCAATAAATAAAATAATATCCCTTAAAGCCCAAGTCAATAAGCATATGCATTAAATCTAAGAATAACAACCATGGTCTACCTTAGTCCAAAACTTGTGTGTTTCTCAGCACTCTGAGCTCAAATCCATAGCCAAACAGCAGGGAGAGTTCCTTCTAAGTTTTTAGAAGGTATTCAGATAATTCTAACTTTGAAAGAAAATGGCGGTGCCTTCAGGAAAACTGTCATCTTTTTTTTTTTTTTTTTTTTTTTTTTTTTTTTTTTTTGGTTTTTTGAGACAGGGTTTCTCTGTGGTTTTGGAGCCTATCCTAGAACTAGCTCTTGTAGACCAGGTTGGTCTCGAACTCACAGAGATCCGCCTGCCTCTGCCTCCCGAGTGCTGGGATTAAAGGCGTGCGCCACCACCGCCCGGCAAACTGTCATCATTTGACAGACTCAATAACTGAATAGAAATTCTGTATTACACTGAGGTGCAAATCTATAGAAACTCAAATAGAATTAACATCATAAAAGTACACATTGAGGTACCGCCAAGACATCTGTAGAAATGGCTTCCTATAATGGGTAACTTTTCAGAATACTTGAGCGGAGTATGAACAATGGTGCACCAGTCAGCTCCTTGGTCATCCTCTTTGTTCCTGTTTGCCATTGTCTGTCTGGCCTATGGTTTGTCTGTCCACATTAGTACAGCTTTGATAGCTAAGCTTTGTATCAGTCTTTGTCTTTTTAAGTACCCATAGCAACAATCCAATCAGGTGGGCAAGGCGGCAGAGCGTGTGTGTGTGTGTGTGTGTGTGTGTGTGTGCTTCACCTCAGACACTTGCTCTCCTCAAGTGGAAGCAGGAGCCTGACCTAGGCTTCGATTGACCTCTAGCCCTTTCTCCTCCCCCATCAGCAGACAATGTAGTATTTCTGTCTATCATTTTTTTTCTTGTGATGATTTCTAGCACCAGAAGGCACATCTTAATCATGCAGCTATTTCACAGTCATTCTTCAATGTCTCTGACATTTAATCCAAGATTAAGAGAAACCCTGAACTATTATTCATGTTGATTTGAACTTGTTTCTGATTCAGTTTACTTCTCTTGAGAGAATAAAGCATGAGAAATGAAAGGGGGGAAGTTGTTTTAGTTTTGGGGTTTTTTTTCTTACTGAATAGGGCATAATCTGCTTATATTTGAGTCTAATTTCATTACTAAAAGTAAATTTAAAAATACATTTTATTTATGAACTTAAAAATTTGTTCTTAGGGTATAAAAACAAATCTGCGGCTGAGTTTCAATACTTCACAGTGGTCTTTGTATGCTAGTTGTGGGAATTCATATGAAGAACTTCTCGAGGAGAGGGATGCCCACAGAGTCCAGAAGATGCCTTGGAACTGGAGTTACTTATGGTTGTGAGTCTCCAAATGTGGATTCTGGGACCCAAAGCACAGTCGTCTGCAAGAACAGCAATTGCTGAAAAATCCCCCAGTCTCTTCACATTATTTTAGACAAGGTTTCTCACTGGACTTGCATCCTGCTTACTGACTAGACTAGGGAGGTAGTTAATAAGCCTCAAAGAGGCACCTGTGCCCGCCTCCTCAGGGCCATTTTTCCAGCTCAGCAATTTTATCAATTATTCAGTTATTCAATGACAAATTATAAACTGGAATTCTACAGGACTTTACAGAATTATAGGATTCAGTAATTCTGTGGTTCAACACCATTTTATTTAATTCAACAAATTTTTTGATTTAATGCTCATTAAAAGTCAGGTGTATCAATGCTGAGAGTTTGAACATATAAAGGGGATGAACACAGCCTCCTTATGTAGAAGTCCACAGTCTAGTGAAAGAGGTAATTTATTTTACTTTCTTTTTATTTATTCAGTGTGTCTTTCACATCATGCATCTTGATCCCATTCATTTCTCTGTCCCTTCATAGCTGCCCTCTGCCTCTGTAACCCAGCTCCCCAAATAAAATAAAGTTGAAGGGGAGAGAAAGGAAAAACTTAAAATCTTATCACTGAAGCTGCAGTGCAACACAGTGAATCATGCAGTAAACCCCTTTGTTCATACATCTTTACCTGCAAGTGTTCGTTGCAAAGGTCTGGTTCAAGGCCTCCAGTTTCTACTACTCCATCGATGCTAGACCCTCACTGAGACTTCTTGGATATCCTGTTGTTGCCTCTGTTCCGGAGATCATGGGTGTCTGACCCACAAACCCAAAGCTGCAGGAAAGAGATAATTTTTAAGTCAGTAAACATCATTGTGTATAAGAGCAGAAACAGAAATCACAAATTCAGGGGACTGCCAGCAAATGAGACCCGAGAGATAATTCAGTGTCTGGTATTTTTTCTCTGTATGTCTTCCACACAGGTGTACACATGTAGGCTAAAGCAAGAAGAGAGGAAGAGAAAAATATTACAAATATGGTTATGGCATGTGGACCAATGCAGAACACAGACCATCAGATTCTTGGCACTTCCAGGAGTTTGTTTTAACTGAATTTGATTATGTGGGGGAAAAAAAAAAAAAAAAGGTCTAGTTTGAAACCATTTGAAAGCAAACTAGTGGGCAAGGCAGGGGATTCAAACACAAATCTTAGACCCAACCAGAAGCACTGAATTGAAATCTCTAAGTGGGTTTGATTTGTCTTGTTCTCTTGTGCTACTGACCCAATGGTGGTGAATCCCTGAAGCTGTACCCACGCCCCTCCTTTGTTGATCATTATTTCTACTGTTGATCAGCCTCCTCCGCTGGGCTGAAGCAGCCACACCTAATCGCCCAAACTCATTGAGCCATATTAACATAGCATAGGCAAACCAGGAAGACACAGAAACACCATCCACAAAGCTGATGCCCCTTGTCACACTATCCATCTGATGAATATATGATCATTCTTTGTTTTGACTTTCATAATTGCTAGCTCCCTTGTTTGAGGAAGTATTCTTAGAGGAGTTGGTTTGGTCATTTCTAAATACTTTATAGATCTTGTTTTAAAATATCTCTTGGGTGGTTGCTTTTAGATCCATCGGCATCTGCTCACGCTTGGTAGTGTTTATATAAGGATTAAATCATGGAGATCCTTTCTTAATACATAGATGCCTTTATTATATAACATGCAAGAATGCCTGTATCTGTGAAAATAAATTTTAGTTCAGCAAGAGTTTGTTCACTCTCATCAAGAAAAGTTAAGGGAGCCGGGCAGTGGTGGCGCATGCCTTTAATCCCAGCACTTGGGAGGCAGAGGCAGGCGGATCTCTGTGAGTTCGAGACCAGCCTGGTCTACAAGAGCTAGTTCCAGGACAGGCTCCAAAACCACAGAGAAACCCTGTCTCGAAAAACCAAAAAAAAAAAAAAAAAGTTAAGGGAAGTACAAATGATTTCAGTGCCAGGTTTTTACCTGGTACATTTGGAGGCAGACACACAGTTTTACCTAGGCAGTCCAGTTCCTCTATTCACAAGATCTTTCTTGCAGGTCTAACCAGAATGGCTATGAGTTGGCTTAATCTCAGCTGGCAACTGTGAGATGTTCCTATCATCCCTCACGGTGGTCTCTGGGATTATGCTAAACAGAGCAATTTCCTTGACCTCCTCGACCCAAGGACGATTGATTGTGGCAAGCTGAGTCAGAACATTTTGTACCGACCTGTGGTAGTTACGGTGCACTCAACCACTTCCCAATCTTCCTAAAGCCTTTCTAAGACTGTGACTGGAAAAGAAGCTGGCTGGGATTCATTTCTACTTAGGATTCCCTTCCAATGCCACTTGTCTGTTTTCTATGTTGCTTTAAAAGTCAGCAACAGGATTAGGGTTTCAGAAGCTGAACCCAAAGGGTTTGCTCATGAAACTTTCCTCCCTGCTTTGTGGATAATAGTCCATCAAATTCTAGGGAATCAGTGTAAACACTGCATGTCCTCAGACTGAGCTCCCCAGGTTGCCACCTTTAACCACCCTTCCTCATCCCCCTGTATATGTCTTAGTGAAGATTAAAATTCAGGACTAACTGCAGAGCAGACTAAGGTGGCCATAAGATGCTTGAGCCTCTATCCAATCCTAATCCTTGTTGGGCGTCAAATCATATGAACCCTTTACTGAAATGAGGGAGATAACTCAGTCTGGGCAGGCATGGACAAAAGCTCTGGGCTTGTCGGCCAACCAGTTTAGCTGAATTTGTGATCTGCAGGTCAGTGAAACAGCCTAAAAAAGAAGACCTAAGGTGAATGCGGAGACATCTAGTTGTGATCTCTACAAACAAAACCACACATGTATTAATAACCACATATGCATGCTCATACATGCAAACATGTACATGCATATCTACACAAACAATTATAATTTAATAACAAAAGAGTGAAAAGTCTAATTTCTCAAGGGAAAGACTCAAAGTCAGTTCTCTTCCTTATTCATTCAGTAACATCAAACAAATCATATAAAACAAGTTTATACTTAAGTGTATGATCAACACACTTAAAATTTCATTGCAAAAAAATGATTAAGGATGGTGTTTCAAAAGTTTTGGATGACATGTTTTCCTTGAATCCTCTCAGAAAAACAGGTCTGATTAAGTTACATTATGTATCAAGACAAGTTAACATGACCTGTGATTATCACTAAGAACAATACAGTATCTCATTCCTCTCCTAAAAGTACCAATAAGGCTTCCAAGAACACTTGGCCTCAGTGCTGTGGCTCGGCTAGCTCAGGTAGTGGCCTAACCCGTCAGTTGTCACAGGAGCCCCTATACAATGAGAAGGTTGTATACTGACAAAAATTCCTCTCTGTTCTTGGGAACTAGCTAACTGATCCCTGCTTTCTCCTTATGCATCAGAATGGGTATGTTAAATAATGTGGGCAGCCTTAAATCAGATCAATTAGGGTTCCATGTGATACCAATAAAGCTTTGAAGTCCTGGACAGAGGCTAAGCAGCCAGAGGCATCCTAAAGCAACCCTCATAAGGGTTACACAGTAGCCCAATGCCAACTTTGGCATTGTTTCTGTGGAAATGTAGACTGGAGAAGGCATGGCCCTCTCTCGTGATAACTACTGGAGAATGAGCAACTACTGAGCTCATAGAAAATATCCTCTTTATCTTGTTCAATATTCTCACCAATAAACCAATAGGTATGCCTTCAGCAGTCATCAAAAGGTCCCACTTTAACCAACTGGAACTGTTTATCATTGAGGTAGAGATGGAGAATGTTTTCCTGCTTATAGACTCAATCCTTTCAGTTTAGAGTTCACTCCAGTCAGCCTGCCAGGTATCCAACTTGGGCTAATCTAGCCTATTTTTCCAGTAGTCCTTGAATCCGAGACCTCTATGTGACTATCTGTAATTATATACAGTTACCTGCCATGAGCCAAGGATAAAAAAGATCACCTAGACAGTAAAATAAACATTTAGAATTTGGAAGAAAGGGAGGACAGACTTTGATAGAGTCTACGAATGGACCAGCTTTCCTACAGTTACCTAACACGTTGTATTGTAACATTGGACATGCCAAGACGATCTTTCTAGAGAATCTCAAAGAATAATTTGAAAACGATATCCCTATTCTTTTTCAGTTCTGTCTTCATGAAACCCCTCAGCTTAGAGCAAAACAATCAAGCCTTTACAAGGATGTCTGGGGCCTGGAATTTAGAATTCTGTTTTCCTAGGAGTGTTAGCTTAGTCGTCTTCCTTTACCTTCATTTTGCAACATTTATAAGCACATTTGCTCTGTTTACAAGCTCAATAATTGCTACTAGTCTACTAAAAAAAAAAAAAAACAGCAAAGTTTCCTTTCTGCTTTTGAATATGGAGGTGAGGCCATATTCCCACAGGACCCATAATAGCATACACACAGTCCAACACGCAACTTCCTGAGCTGTGCTAATTACTAAGACTTGAACTACTGTGGCTATTCTTCCTACTAGATCATCACATTCAGTTATGAACAATTATCTGTAAGATCACTTGGTCCCACAAGCCAGATTGTCTCTCCCTAAGTTAAGGTAGGTTTTTTTTTCCAATGAGAAATGCCCAAAACTAACTTATAATATCACTAATAAAGTAGCAAATCAGTCGCATCTTGGGTTTGTATGACTGCTGTTCTTCTTGATGTCATATTCCAGCTGCATCTACCAACCTCATCTCTTCAGTAAGCTACAATCTAGAATGGCGTGAAAGACAGGACCACCTCTGAAAATGATGGTGATGTGTATCACCTGCATTTAGTTGATTGTAGCAGCATGCATAAATATGTTCAAACACATCAACTTGTATACTTTAATTATTTACTAGTTTTATATACAAATTATCTTCAGTAAATTTGGGGGAGAAAAAAAGCACCATAATTATATATCAACATGCATTTTATCCTAATTAATGAGCATGGTTTAATAATTAATTAGAATTGTCTTTTTCAAATCCATTTTAAGATTTTAATGTTTTTTAATTACCATGACAAAACAGGAATTAGTGGTCTGGGGGAAAATGTTTCTTGATATCCTTTCTAAAAACAACTTATTTACCTATTTTGCCATTAATTTTTATGTTTCTCTTAATCTGTTAGGGACTTGTCCATTAGTATGACTTTGGATTGCTGTATTATATGCCTGTAGAAAGACTCTCCTAGCCACAAATGAAAGACTAAAAGAGAAGGAGTTGCTGTGTTGGGAAATAGGAAGTATTCAAAAGACTCATCACAGTGTTTGATGTCGCAGATACTGCATCAGGAACTGATTGGATAAGACTCAGTCACCATCAGTCCCTAATGCATTGCCTTCAGCATCTAAACAACCACCAGTTGTTAGGCTTGCTGTGATGTGTTTATGGTCATCCGACAGATCTTAATTGTACCCTAAAAAAAAAAAATGTTTCTTTAGGAGAAGTAGTCCCAGAACGCTAAGCCATCTACCTTTAGCACTCTTGTGGATTTATTACTGCAAACAAAGACATTAATCTAGTTCCTTGTGTGTCCCTATAATGTACTGTACCTTTCTGACAGAATATAGCACTAAATAAAATAATTTAAATTTAGCTCATCACTTTCATTTCCTGAGAGAAAATCAAGTACTTTTGTTTCTTTGTTTAGTATAAACTTCTGGGTTTACATGGTTTTAAATATGATAGAGTTGTTTGGCTGGGGATTCTTTCCTAATGAGTACCACGAAAATAAACATCATTATTTTAAAACAAGCAACTGTAGCAGAAATAATAAAAACCCAAAGACAAAATTGGGTTTCAACCTGAAGGTCAGAAAAGCAAAACAGGCACCGGCTCTTGCATCTAAATGGCTCTTACATCAAAATGGCGATCCTGCCTCCAGAAATCTTCAAAATGAGCCTGTGTGTGAGAGTTGTCTCCTCCTGTTTTATATTCCTCTCTAGTGCTGGGATTAAAGGCGTGCACCAATACACCCCAGTTCCTAAGGAAAACTAGTGTGGCTACTGGGATTAAACTACTAGCGTCACCACTGCCTGGTCTGTAAGACTGACCAGTGGGACTGTTTTACTCTCTGATCTCCAGGAAAGCTTTATTTGTTAAAGTACAAATGAAATATCACTACATGCTACCAAGTGGTCACTATAGCTAAAATCTGCTTACAACTACTTTAAAATCATTTGTATTTCCAGCATTTTTCAATTGGAGGGTCGAGGTGGTTTGATCAAATCCTTTATCTCCACTTAATAAGGAATTTAGGAAGTTTCATTGAATGCATGTTAGTTTCAGGTACTAGTCTAGAAACTTCTGATGCTGTAGTGAACAAAAAGTCACTTTCAAATGGAGCCCATCTAGTTGTAAAGGGAACAGACTAAAATCCTTCTCTTCCCTATTGAATGACTACTTTTCAGAGGAGAAACAATCTTGAAAAAAAAGTGTTCTTTATTTAGTGGGACACTATCATAAACAAGGAAGTACGCAGCTTGTTGCATAACTACACACAGGTCATACACATGTTAGATACATTGTGATGACTCGACAGGTGAATCTTGCAGGATGACAGTGGGCTATAAACTTGACCAGATGATAACTATAATTGCAATTGCTATATCAGATGTGGTTTCAATGTTTGAGCAAATTAAAACATTTCCTGCCAGGTATGCAGTTACTGGCTTTCAAATTCTTTTCTCCACATACTTGTTAGTAAAGTCTGCCAGGAGCAGTTGCTTTTAGGTGACAAGGTTATCAATCTACTTTCATCATCTTTTCTCAGAGGTATATCAGCTCTTCAACCCTTTGTTATAATCTAGAGGGTAAGAACTTTAGTCACATATCCAGTCCACAAGATAGGATACTCAACCATGAAACTGGTAATATGGTGATCGTTGGACCTAGTGAGTGATAAGTAACAACTACTGCATGCTCGTTGCTAAGACATTTGCATTTCAGAAGGTAGAAAGTAAATGCAAAAAAAAAATGCACATGGTTTCCATTTCAAAGAAATTTGTAGGAGTCCCGTGTCATTGAGGCATATTAAGACCATCTAAGATGAATCCTGTCTAAGATGAAATTTAAGCCAAAACATCTGGTCCATCCTACAATCAAGAAAGAGATACAATGCCCAGTGAGTCTCTTTGTGTTTGGGAGTGGAAATATATTCCTCACTCAGGAATGTTACTCCTGCCCTTTTTCAGCGTGCCTTGTGGAACATCTTTGTGCCAATAGTGAAAGACGATCTTCCCAATGGGCAGAACTTTGAGTGATATACTCACTTGCTAAGCACTTTGCTTAGATGGAGAAATGACCAGGTGTGTGATTGTATGCCAATTATTGATTGTGGCTAATTATTTGGCTAATGGACAGGACTGAAAAATTGTTGAAAACTGGAAAAATGGCTCCAAGGTTAAGAGAATTTTCTGCTTTTCCAGTGGATCCAATTTCATTGCTCAGCACCCGCATGGAGTGGCTCACTGTTGTCTATACCTTCAACTCCAGGGAATACATTGTCCTCCTCTGGTTTCCACAGGCATGTGCCATGCACACACAATAGGAAAACATAAACTTAAAAGTAACAATTTTGATAAGGAATTTCGAAAAAAATCATGAAGAGAGCATAGCACAATGTCTAAGAGGATAAAAATATTAGGCACAAAAACATGACAACCTAAATTTAACCCCCAGATCACATGGTGGAAAGATAGAATACCAAAATTTGTCCTCTGACTTCTATATCTGTGCGGTAGCACAACTGCTCTAAACACACACAGAGAGAGAGAGAGAGAGAGAGAGAGAGAGAGAGAGAGAGAGAGAGAGAGAGAGAGATGATTTAAAATGTTTTAATAAATTAAAAAAAAAACGAGGATATACCTCTTCAGACAAAACAAAGAATAGCAAAAATATCTCTAAAAGGAGACCACACTCTCTTTTCCCAGCCTCCCAGAACCAAATAATCACACAAAAATTTTATTACTTACAACACTGTTTGGCCAATGGCTCAGGCATATTTTTAACTAGCTCTTACATATTGAATTAACCCATTTCTATTTTATATTTTACCAGGAGGTTTATGGTTTGTTACTTCATGTCTGCTTCTTGGGTGGCTACATGACATCTATATAACTCCACCCTCTTTCTCCCTGCATTCAATTTAGTTTTTCTGCCTAGCTATATTCTGCCTTGCTATAGGCCAAAAAAACTTTTTTATTAACCAATGATAATAAAACATATTCATAGCAGACAGATGGGAATATCTGCACCTTTGTGAATATACACAAAAGGGTGACAAGAAAGCATGGTTTATTATTAAGACTGGCTTATGAATACAAATTAGTCTCCTCCCCCAGCCACCCCTCTTATTGCCTGAATTTTGTGCTCATATGCAGAAAGCCCACAGTAAAGGTAACGGTGACTATTCTTGACATAACATAGATTTACGCCCAGCAAGACCAATATAATGGTGACCATTGCTGAGTTTCCAGTCATCCAGCAGCAGAGACAAGACCTGTACTGAGTCCCCAAAGTGACACCATTCCTTCAATTGACTCTTTGGTAATTTCACATCAGCACTTCAATTCCATTTCTTTTCCAGTACTTCCAAGTCCACCCTCTACCCTTGTAGCCTCCCCCTCACCATGCTAAAAGAAAATTTAAAAGTTATTTAAAATAATTCACTCCTCCATCTTCCCCACATTTCCATCACATTTTCATCTATCACAGTAGCCTTGGGAGCTGCAGTGTCTCTTTCAACATACCATCTTGCCCAAACAGCTTTACTTGCAAGTGCTCATTGTGTAATGTGTTATTGGTCTGGTTCAAGGCCTCTGGCTTCTGGTATACCATCAATACTGGACCCCGACCAAAACTCCTCTCAGATCTCCTGCTGTTGCTTAGAGACCCTGCAGATACAGGTCCACAGGACCAGTCCCTGTACACACTCCAGCAGGTCATTGATGGGGTAGATGTTGGGGTGGACCCACTCAAAGCTGTGGATGTGGGTGCGCCTAGACAGTAGCTGAGATGATGAGGGTGGTTCTCCACTGAGACTGCACCCCCTCAGGTGAGGGTCAGGACCAGCTCTCCTATGCCCATGTCATCAGGGGCAGCTCTCCCATTGAAGTGACCAGAGAGCAAGGAGGGCAGTTTTCACAGTGCCATCAAGGATCTTTGAGCCAGCTCTCCCGTGCTCAGAACACTGTGGCCATTTTAGATACTAGAGCTAGGGCTGTTCTCTGCTGAGTTGACCAGTAAGGGAGCAGGATCAGCTCTCCAGTGTACAGGCCAGCATGGGCAGCTCTCCAATGGCCTGGGTAGTAATACAGCCTATGGACATCATCACATACCCTGGCTGCAGTAGCGCCAGGGACACAGACATGGTCCTCAGCTGCAGTTTGGGCCTGGATATTGCCATGGCCTTGGTTGGCAGTGCAGATCTCTCAGAGCAGCATGGCCCTCAGACATGAACATGGTCTCAGGTGGTGACCTGTAACAGGAAGGGTCCCCTTGTTCATCCTGCTGCCCAGTTCCCCGTTGCCCTGCTAGCTTAGACCTGAAATAACCCCAGAGAAATTGTGTTAATTAAATCACTGCTTGGCCCATTAGCTCTAGCCTCTTATTGGCTAACTCTCACATCTTGATTTAACCCATTTCTATTAATCTGTATATCACCACGTGGCAGTGGCCTACTGGATAAAATTCAGCACATCTATCTCCGGAGGCAGATCCATGGTGGTCCCCTCACTCTGCTCTGATGGAGGAGTTAATTTCATTGGTTAAATAAAGAAACTGCCTAGCCCATTTGATAGGCCAACCCTTAGGTGGGAGGAGTAAACAGAACAGATTGCTGGGAGAAAGAAGCCGAGTCAGGGAGTCGCCATGATTCTCCCACTCCAGACAGACGCAGGTTAAGATCTTTCCTGGTAAGCCAGCTCATGGTACTACACAGAATATTAGAAATGGGTTAGATCAATATGTAAGAGCTAGCCAATAAGAGGCTGGAACTAATAGGCCAGGCAGTGATTAAAAGAATACAGTTTCCGTGTAATTATTTCGGGGCATAAGCTAGCCATGGGAGTGGCTGGGTGCCGGGGGACGCAGCCCCGTCACTCTTATTACAACACTGCTCACTTCCTCCCAGAATTCAGTTCTGTCTTCTCCACCTACCTAAGTTCTGCCCTATCAGGCCAAGGCAGTTTCTTTATTCATTAACCAATACAAGCAACACAGGGGATTCCCGCATCAATGACCCAGACAATGGGCATCCATATGACCCTCAGTGATAATACGGGTCACAGACATCATCACGGACCCCAGCTGCAGCTCTCACCAACATCATCATGCCCCATCATGGCAGCACAGGTCACCCACATCAATCTGTTTGTCACTGTGGTTGGGTCTTCAGTTCCACCTCCATCCATAGTACACAAACCACTCTGCCTCTCTTCTCCCATCTCTCCACCACATTCTCTTCATCACAGCGGCACCCACCCACCAGGGTTGCTTGAGGCCAGGTGGACCACAATAATCTACTTACAAGAAGATTTAGGATTATGATATTTTCCTGGTTAGTATCCTAAAAGTCCCTATAAATTTTAATAAAATAAAGTCTGTTTACCATCTATACCATCACACGTTTTAAAGAATATCTACCCTGGTATCAATTTATGTGATACTGTTTCTTGCCTGTACTAACCAAGGGTCCATAAGGGACCTGAAAACCCATTCTAAAAGGTTACTAAAGATGCTTTGCAGAAATGAAGGCAGGGTTAAGGGACCAGGAAATTTTTTTTTTATTTTTGTGCTTCCCTGCTCACTTATCCAACCTTCCTTTATCTCCAATCATCCCGTTTCCCCAAGTTTCCCTCATCCTCTCCTTCACACTTTTCTCTCCCCATCTCCCCTTACCCCATCCCACCCCACCCCCAAGATTCCAATTTTTTGCCCAGGAATCTTGTCTACTTCCCATAGCCAGGAGGATAACTATATGTTTTTCCTTGGGCTCACCCTCTTATTTAGCTTCTTTAGGATCACAAATTACAGACTCAGTGGCCCCTATCCACGGCTAGAAAACAATTATGAGTGAGTACATCCCATGATCTTATTTTTGGGTCTGGGTTACCTCACTCAGGATAGTATTTTCTATTTCCATCCATTTGCATGCAAAATTCGAGAAGTCATTGTTTTTTACCGCAGAGTAGTACTCTAATGTATATATATTCCACACTTTCTTCATCCATTCTTCCATTGAAGGACATATAGGTTGCTTCCAGGATCTGGCTATTACAAATAATGCTGCTATGAACATAGTTGAACAAATTCTTTTGTCATATGATAGGGCATCTCTTGGGTATATTCCCAAGGGTGGTATTGCTGGGTCCAGGGATAGGTTGATCCCAAATTTCCTGAGAAACCGCCACATTGATTTCCAAAGTGGTTGCACAAGTTTGCATTCCCACCAGCAATGGATGAGGGTACCCCTTTCTCCACAACCTCTCCAGCAAAGGCTATCCTTGGTGTTTTTGATTTTAGCCATTCTGACAGGTGTAAGATGATATCTCAAAGTTGTTTTGATTTGCATTTCTCTGATTGCTAAGGAGGTTGAGCATGACCTTAAGTATCTTTTGGCCATTTGAACTTCTTCTGATGAGAATTCTCTGCTCAGTTCAGTGCCCCATTTTTTAATTGGGTTAATTATCCTTTTAACGTCCAGTTTCTTGAGTTCTTTATATATTTTGGAGATCAGACCTTTGTCTGTTGTGGGGTTGGTGAAGATCTTCTCCCAGTCAGTAGGCTGTCTTTTTGTCTTAGTGACAGTGTCCTTTGCTTTACAGAAGCTTCTCAGTTTCAGGAGGTCCCATTTATTCAATGTTGCCCTTAATGTCTGTGCTGTTGGGGTTATACATAAGAAGCGATCTCCTGTGCCCATGTGTTGTAGGGTACTTCCCATTTTCTCTTCTATCAGGTTCAGTGTGTTCAGATTGATATTAAGGTCTTTGATCCATTTGGACTTGATTTTTGTGCATGGTGATAGATATGGGTCTATTTTCCTTCTTCTACAGGTTGACATCCAGTTGTGGCAGCACCATTTGTTGAAGATGCTTTCTTTCTTCCATTGTACACTTTTAGCTCCTTTATCAAAAATGAGGTGTTCATAGGTTTGTGGGTTAAAATCTAGGTCTTCTATACGATTCCATTGGTTGACTGCTCTGTTTTTATGCCAGTACTACGCTGTTTTCATTACTGTAGCTCTGTAATAGAGTTTGAAGTCAGGGATGGTAATGCCTCCAGAAGTTCCTTTATTGTGTAAGATTGTTTTGGCTATCCTGGGTTTTTTGTTTTTCCATATAAAGTTGATTATTGTCCTCTCAAGATCTGTGAAGAATTTTGATGCATTGAATCTATAAATTGTCTTTGGTAGAATTGTGATTTTTACTATGTTGATCCTCCCATCCAAGAGCAGGGGAGATTCCTCCATTTTCTGGTATCCTCTTCAATTTCTTTCTTCAATGCCTTAAAGTTCTTGTCAAATATTTCTTTCACTTCCTTGGTTAGAGTTACCCCAAGATATTTTATGCTGTTTGTGGCTATCGTGAAAGGTGATGATTCTCTTATTTCCCTCTCTGCTTCCATATCCTTTGTGTATAAGAGGGCGACTGATTTTTTGGAGTTGATCTTGTATCCTGCCACATTGCTAAAGGTATTTATCAGCTGTAGGAGTTCTTTGGTGGAGTTTTGGGGGTCACTTATGTACACTATCATATCATCTGCAAATAATGCAAGTTTAACTTCTTCCTTTCCAATTCGAATCCCCTTGATCCCCTTATGTTGTCTTATTGCTATTGCTAAAACTTCAAGGACTATATTGAAGAGGTATGGAGAGAGTGGACAGCCTTGGCGTGTTCCTGATTTTAGTGGGATGGCTTTAAGTTTCTCTCCATTTAATTTGATGTTAGCTGTTGACTTGCTGTAAATAGCTTTAATTATATTTAGGTATGACCCTTGTATCCCTAATCTCTCCAAGACTTTTATCATAAAGGGATGTTGAATTTTGTCAAATGCTTTTTCAGCATCTAATGAAACGATCATATGTTTTTTTTTCTTTCAGTTTATTTATATGATGGATTACATTGATAGATATGCGTATGTTGAACCAGCCCTGCATCTCTGGGATGAAGCCTACTTGATCGTAATGGATAATTTTTCTAATGTGTTCTTGGATTCTGTTTGCCAGTATTTTGTTGAGGATTTTTGCGTCGATGTTCATGAGTGAGATTGGCCTGTAATTCTCTTTCGTGGTTGAATCTTTGTGTGGTTTTGGTATCAGAGTTACTGTAGCTTCATAAAAGGAATTTGGCAATGACTCCTCTATGTCTATATTGTGAAATACATTAAGGTGTATAGGTATTAGGTCTTCTTGGAAGTTCTGGTAGAATTCCGCATTGAAACCATCTGGTCCGGTACTTTTTTTGGAAGGGAGGTTTTTGATAACAGCTTCTAATTCTTCACGACTAACAGGTCTATTTAGGTTGTTTACCTGGTCCTGGTTTAACTTTGGTATATGGTATTTATCTAAAAAAGTGTCCATTTCTTTTACATTTTCCAGTTTTGTCACATATAGGCTTTTGTAGTAAGATCTAATGATTCTCTGAATTTCCTCTGTGTCTGTGGTTATGTCCCTCTTTTCATTTCTGATCTTATTAATTTGCAAATTCTCTCTCTGCCGTTTGATTAATTTGGATAGCGGTTTATCAATCTTGTTGATTTTCTCCAGGAACCAGCTTTTTGTTTCATTGATTCTTTCAATTGTTTTCTGTGTTTCTATTTTGTTGATTTCAGCCCTCAGTTTGATTATTTCCAGTCTTCTACTCCTCCTAGGTGAGTCTGCTTCTTTTTTTTTCTAGAGCTTTCAGGTGGGCTGTTAAATCTCCAATGTGTGCTTTCTCTGTTTTCTTTAAGTGGGCACTTAGTGCTATGAACTTTCCTCTTAGGACTGCTTTCATAGTGTCCCATAAGTTTGAGTATGTTGTTTCTTTATTTTCATTGAATTCAAGGAAGACTTTAATTTCTTTCTTTATTTCTTCCTTAATCCAGGTATGGTTCAGTAGTTGACTGTTCAGTTTCCATGAGTTTGTAGGCTTTCTGGGGGTAGCATTGTTATTGAATTCTAGCTTTAATCCATGGTGATCTGATAAGATACAGGTGGTTACTAATATTTTTTTGTAACTCTGGATGTTTGCTTTGTTACCGAGTATGTGGTCAATTTTCGAGAAGGTTCCATGAGCTGCAGAGAAGAAGGTATATTCTCTCCTATTTGGGTGGAATATTCTATAGATGTCTGTTAAGTCCATTTGATTCATTACCTCCATTAATTCTCTTATTTCTCTGTTAGGTTTCTGTCTAATTGACCTCTCCATTGGTGAGAGAGGAGTGTTGAAGTCTCCTACTGTTAGTGTGTGCGGTTTGATGTCTGGCTTGAGTTTTAGCAATGTTTCTTTTATGTACGTGAGTGCTTTTATATTAGTGGCATAGATATTCAGGATTGAGACTTCATTCTGATGAACTGTTCCTGTTATGAGTAGAAAATGTCCCTCTCCATCTCTTCTGATTGATTTAAGCTTGAAGTCAACTTTGTTAGAAATTAGTATGGCCACACCTGCTTGTTTCTTAGGTCCATTTGCTTGATAAGCCTTATCCCAGCCCTTTCCTCTGAGTAGGTGCCTGTCTTTGTGGTTGAGGTGTGTTTCTTGTAAACAGCAGAATGTTGGATCCTGTTTTCGTATCCAATCTCTTAGCCTGTGCCTTTTTATAGGTGAGTTGAGTCCATTGACATTAAGTGATATTAATGACCAGTGGTTATTAACTCCGGTCACTTTTTTAGTAGTAGAGTTTGTGTGTTTTTCTTCTTTGAGTTGCACTGGTGAAGGGTCTCTAGATGTCTGAGTTATTGTAGTCATTGTTGGACTCCATGGTTAGTGATTTTCCTTCTATTACTTTCTGTAAGGCTGGATTTGTGGCTACATATTGTTTAAATTTGTTTTTATCCAGGAAAATTTTGTTTTCTCCATTTATAGTGAATGAAAGCTTGGCTGGGTATAATAGTCTGGGCTTGCATCCACAGTCTCTTAGTTTCTGGAATACATCTATCCAGGACCTTCTGGCTTTCATGGTTTCCATAGAGAAGTCAGGTGTAAGTCTGATAGGTTTACCTTTATAAGTAACTTGGCCTTTTTCCTTTGCAGCTCTTAATATTCTTCTTTTATTCTGCATGCTTTGCGTTTTGATTATTATATGGCGAGGGGATGTTTTTTTTTTGATCCAGCCTATTTGGTGTTCTGTATGCTTCTTGAACCTTCATAGGTATATCTTTCTTTAGGTTGGGAAAGTTTTCTTCTATAATTTTATTAAATATATTTTCTGGACCATTGAGCTGCCCTTCTTCTACTCCTATTATTCTTAGGTTTGGTCTTTTTATTGTGTCCCATATTTCCTGAATGTTTTGTGATGAGAGATTGTTGGCCTTGCTGTTTTCTTTGATCAGCGTGTTTATTTTCTCTATGGTATCTTCAGAATCTGAGATTCTTTCTTCTATCTCTTGTACTCTGTTGGTTATGCTTGTTTCTGTAGTCTCTATTCATTTACCTAGATTTTCCATGTCCAGCCGGCTCTCTGTGTTTTCTTCTTTGCCTCCATTTCAGTTTTCAAGTCTTGAACTGTTTCCATTATCTGTTTGATTGTTTTTCCTTGGTTTCCTAGGGTATCATTCACTGATTTACTAAATTCTTCAAACTTTCTGTTATACTTCTCATCCATTTCTATAAGGGCATTTTTTACATGCTGTTTAAGGGTGTCAATCACTTTCATAAAGTCAATTTTTTCTACTTCTTCTTGATTAAGGTGTTCATGACCTCCTGTTGTGAGGTTACTGGGTTCTGGTGGTTTCATATTGTTTTTCAGATTGTTGGTTGAATTCTTGCATTGGCGCCTGCCCGTCTCTTCCTCTGAGTGCTCCCCTATGGATCTTCTTTTATAGGATCAGATCTCCTTGCCTACTGATATACCTTCCCAGTGATGGCACTCCCCAGTGATGGCTCTCCTGGTGCTCCAGTGATGGCTCTCCTGGTGCCGAGATCAGATCTCCATGCTGGTTGGGTAGTTTGTAAACAAAGCGCCTACCTTGCTTGGTGCAGGCAGGTTATTGACACACAGGAACTCCCGTCTGCCCGTTTGCCCTGAGGGTTCAACCCCAGCGCCCAGGCAGGCTGAGCTGGGTGGCGTTATGTGCCCAAAGAGGGAAGGTGGGCAGAGAGGAGGAGGGTTCTGGATGCAAGCTGGGTGGGATAGGAAGAGAGAGGCAGTATGCGGGGAGTAGAGTCCCTTCAGGGAGCCCAGGAAGTACGGGGCGAGGGGGATGAGGAACTTCTGAGTTCCCTGTCCCGGGCTGCTGCCACGGGTCAGAAACTCACCCCAAAGATGGTTCTCCTGGCGCCGAGAACCAGGACCATAAAAATTTAAAGGTCCCAGGCCTTCTAATTAAGGAACAGCAGAAAGCTATTACTGCCTTAGTCCCTGGGGCAGGGGAGAGAGCAAGGGAGTGGTCACCACAATTAGAACAATGAGGCCTTTAGGTAAAAAAGAAGCCACTATGGAACCTCAGCCTGTAGGTGGTGGAAGCAGAAGGACTACTCTGGCCCTTTCTCCTGGCCCTTTCAATTCCAGTCAGTGCCTGAAACAGAAGAAGAGGCAAAGTTACCCCAGTTTCACAGAATGTGATGTCAGCAGAAGCAGATCTCTCTTTAGGAACACAGACTCACTTTTCCAAGGCTTTAAGAAGAAAAATGGTGAGCGAGGTAATTCCTATTTCTATTCTTCCAAATGGAAACTGCTCATAATGCCTAATGGATAAATGGCCATGGTTTTCTCTGTTCAATCTTTGTGAGTTTCTGGCTTCTATTTCAGTTCCAGTCACTTCTTCCGTATTCCTCCAATGACTGTCTGCTATCTAAACTAATGCTCTCTCTCCAACGCCATATCACTGTTTCATTGCATGTTGTATTTTCCTCCCAACATAACATGTCCTGAAATAATTTTCTGTTTTATTTTTGTTCTCTTCCCTGCCCCCATCCCGACTCCACAAATTCCCAGATTTTGCCTCACTTTTTCAGTACCTAGAACAGTGCTCCATACCTAGAAAATGTTCTGAAAATATGTCTGAATAAAGTGAAATCTGACAGACTCCAAGAATGTAACATAAGAGAAAACTGTGTGCCATCACGAGAAAATGCCCACAGCAAAGAAAACCTTTTCACAATGGGGAGAAACGCAAAAGATAATTCTAGAACCCGTCAGCATTCTAAAATGTCCTAGATAATTTATACTGTCTATCTTAAAGGGATCGTGGTGCTTGAGGTTTCAGGAGGAAAATCTCTAATTCCACAGCTTTGATTTAGTTATGAAGACAAAGTTAAAATGTGGAGTTGGGCAAGAAAGAGACCTAGAAGCTTCTTGGGATATCTCTGTCATGGCCCCTCTCCATCAAAAGCAAAATGCAAGCTGGAATATGTGGTTTGGGGACTGTCTTAAAGACTTCAGGGAAGTTTGAGAAGTGTCTGGAGAAGGCTGTCCTATTCCTTTATGTCATGAGTCACCTACGAGGCTCCAGGCAGCAGCTGTATGGCAGAAAGGTTTGAGGAACTGTTCAGCATCCACAGAGCAGAACTGCAGTTGGGCCACACCCTGTAAGTAACTGTCACTGTGGAAAGCGTGCCATATGAGGTGCTGTTCATTTCTGGGCAAGTGATGAACCACAATGTTGTAACGTGTCACACATTTGACCAAACAATCCCTAATCCTCCTATACTTCTCCGAGCCAGAGACAGAGGGGGCATGTCTGTTCCCCATTACCGGCTCATTGATCTGCCTTAAGAGCAATTTGGGAACGCGATACACGGACCACGCCACATCAGTCACAGATAACAAACCACCACACGAATATCCTAATTCACAAATAATAGCGCTTCTGAGGATCCACATGTCACCCCACGTGCGGGAGGGCATCTGAAAGTGCTGAGTGCTGAAATCACATGCAGCCAGGCAAGTCCCTGCTGAATTCACATCTGAGGAGCTTTGCATGTATTGTTTATTCCAGCAACTTTATGGAGTAAATTACATACAACAAATTGGTTTCAGATGGTGGATAGGAAGTGCTGATGTGCAGTGTAGGGAAGGTGCACACCCGCTTTGACCCAATCGCTTCCCCTCCTAGCCATCTCAGTCTCGCAGTCCAGATGCAGCTTAACTTGAAATGTAGTAGAGATTAAAAACTAATAAATGGTGAGGACTAGAGACATGAAAAAAAATGAGAGGTATTGGTTGTTAACTCGTCTGTCTTGTGATTTGGGGTTGTTGTAAATGAAAACATAAGGAAGTCTAAACTTGCTTGCTCCATCCCTGCCTACAGCACAGTGAGCAGAGTCAAATGCCTTCCTGACATTTTGTGCCTGTCCAGACATTCAGCTCATCCCACACACAGAACCTCACTGCTTACCCCCACACTGACCAGCATTCATACTCACCTGAAATCCCAGCACTTTAGAGGGGAGGCAGGAGGAGCAAGAGTTCAAGACCAGCATAGGCTACACAAGAAATTCTGATTAAAAAAAGAAAGAAAAGAGAAGGAGAAGAAAATGGCTCTATATTCCTGGGACACTTGTCTTTTCCTATCCTTCTGAAGCTAAATTCTTTTTGAAGAATTATGTTTAAATTAGCAGCAAAATGTAAATGTATTACTGATATACAGCTCTCTGAATTTTACTGAATGTATAAACTCAGGCAACCATAACTAGAGGCACCTGACTTTGCCTTTTCCTTATACTTGTAAATTTGGGGCTAATATTGATATATTTTAATATGATTTTTAATGTAATAAGACACTTAATAATTAGAGATACATAAAGCCCTGGGTAACCTACTTATAAATCAGGACACTTTATTTGGAGAGGGAATCCAGGAGGAATTTTTGACTGTAGTCAGTTTAAGCAACTTAACCCAGTGTCACATGTCCAGTCTAATTTTCAGTTCATAAATAAGTGCTGTGGGACAACGGTTTTGTGCCCTGTAAAGGTTTGTCACTTGTATTGGTTTAATAAAATTCTGGTTGGCCAGTTGCCAGGCAAGAAGTATCAGTGGGACAAGAGGAACAGGGGAGTTCTGGGAGGAGGAAATTCTCAGTCTGCAGTCATCACCCAGCTGCAGAGAAAACTGGATGAGAATGCCTCACTGATAAAAAGGTACCAAGCCACATGGCTGACACAGACAAGAATTATGGATTAATTTAAGATGTAAGAGTTAATAAGAAGCCTGAGCTAACCAGTTTATACTTAATGTAAACGTGTGTGTGTGTGTGTGTGTGTGTGTGTGTGTGTGTGTGTGTGTGTGTGTGTGTGTGTTGAAACTAAACATCTGCGGGGCCAGGTGGGACAGAAACTTCTGTCAACAAATGGTGTCAATGTGGACAAATAAATCCACTTAAAACCTGAGAGAGTCCGAGAAGTAATTCTAGACACAAAAGAAAAGAGTTAAGCTTGGCTTCTTGGTAGCATCATTTTCTTGGGTGGACTCTGTTTGCTAGAGGCAAATACATGTCATTTAAGAGAGGCTTCCTAGAAAACATCATTTTGAGTGAGGTAACCCAGATATAGAAAGACAATTATCACATGTACTGACTCATAAGTGCTTTTTAAACATAAAGCAAAGAAAACCAGCTCACAAATCACAGTCCCAGAGAACCTAGACAACAATGAGGACCCTAAGAGAGACATACATAGATCTAATCTGCATGGGTATCAGAAGAAGACAAGATCTCCTGAGTAAGTTGGAAGCATGGGGACCTTGGGAAGGGTTGAAGAGGAGGGGAGAAGCAGGAAGGGGAGGAGGGGAGCAGAGAAAAATGTAGAGCTCAATAAAAAAAAATCAATAAAAGAGAGGCTTCCTGACTCAGCTTTAGCTGCAAAAGCTTTGCAACTCTTTTAAGAGGCCACACCACCAAACACTTAAATGGTCTTGATGAATAGCCAACAACATGCTTCTTGGTGGTGGCAGGAACCTTGAAACTCCATAGAATTATGATAATAAGCATGGCTTCCACTAGTACCTCTGCCATGAAGCTAGACTCTCAAAAAGCTAAGGAACTGGGTGGATCCAGCCATCAAAGCCATTGCATTAATCCTAGTCACATCGCTTAGAAAATTAAAGACTCATGTGGTCAGAAAAATAGAGATATACAATAAAGACATATTCAGACCAAAACAACAACACTAAACAGTTTACAGTGTGTTTAAAAATATATGTAAGCTTGGGAGAGAAAGGAAAAGAATAAAGTCCAAGAAAGAAAGAAAGAAAGAAAGAAAGAAAGAAAGGAAGGAAGGAAGGAAGGAAGGAAGGAAGGAAGGAAGGAAGAAAGAAAGAAAGAAAGAAAGAAAGAAAGAAAGAAAGAAAGAAAGAGAGAGAGAGAGAGAAAGAAGTTAGTTGGGTGTGGTGGCACACACCTTTAATCCCAGTACTTGGGAGGCAGAGTCAGGCAGATCTCTGTGAGTTCAAGGACAACCTGGTCTACAGAGTAAGTTCCAGGACAGCCAAAGATACACAGAGAAACTCTGTCTCAATAAATAAATAAATAAAATAGAGTTTAAAATAAAGCCATGTAAAGATGAAAAATACAGAAGGAATCTGGATACTGTATGTTATTGTGCTGTCTTTGAATTGTTTGATGGCTGAAGAAGGAGCTAATTTGATTATAAATGTTGCTGGATTAATCCCAGCACTACTTGTTGAAGAGATTATCTTTTCTCCAAGTCATATTTTTGGCATCTTTGTCAAAAATCAGCTGGCCAGCCATCTGGTTTATAGCTGGGTTCTGAGTTCTACTATACAAATGATTTACATGTCAGCATCAACTTGTTTTTGATATTATGGCTCTGTAGTGTAATTTGAAATCAGGTATTGTGATATCTCAAGCATTATTCACAGAGTCACTTCTTAAAGCATTATTTTCATGAAAATGTGGTTATCTGCTCTTTTTTGCAATAACAAATAGATTTAATCTGAGAATAAACCATATAAATGTTTAAAAAGTGGTAGCAATATTTACATGAGATTTGAAGACAAAGAAACTGAAAAGAAATTTAAAATCTTGCTTATTAAAAGATAAAACATCTGGCAATCAAGTAGCATGAATAATTAAAAGCAAAAGGTAGAATATAGTAAGAGATTTGAAATTTCATCTTAAAAATAAGACAAAGATTATCTAAAATACATCCATATCTAGTAACATGAAACATTCCAAATGTGACAGAAGTAACAAACACATTTGATTTTTCAGAAAGAATGGTGAACCATTCTCACTTTTACAAACCTGATGTTATTTCTCTGTTGTGGATTCAGTTCATTTTTATTATATTTTTATTATTAAAACAATTTTTAAAATTTAAATATTTTGATCATATTCTTCCTCTCTCCCAAGTCCTTCAAGATCCTCTCCCCTTCTCTACCCACCCAACTTTAAGTTCTTTCTCAAAAGAAAAACAAAACCCCAATAAGATCCCCAAAACACAAGAAAACAAACTAAAACCATGACCAAAAAGAAAACAAACACTAACCTGTAACCAAAAGAAGCACACACATACACATAACAAATCTCACTTAATCATCCCCCCCAATGTATATTAGGTTTTAAGATCATTCTCATTGCACAGATAAGAAAATTGAAAACCAGAGTAGTACTATGCTGTAGTTCCTCAGCTGTCCATGTTGTGAGTGCTAAACTCAAACAACTGAAGCTCACTTGCTATGCATTCTTTCATTCAGATGCTCAACCCTAGCTCCAAAGAAATCAGGTCAGTCCCACTCTGCATCTGGACTAGTCCCATAGAGTCACCGTGAGCCAGCCTGGGCCAGTGCAAGTCGCAAAGCTCCCGTCTGAAAAAGAAGAGGAACATGAAATTGAGCAAACAGAGAGATAGGGGTGTGTCTGGGAAGACATAGGGAACCGGGGAGTAAATATGATCAAAATATATTGTATCAAATTCTCAAAGAATTAAAAAAATGTATTGGGTGTGATTGCATGCCTTTATAATCCTGGTGCTGGAAAAGCAGGAGACAGGCAGATCGCTGGGGGGAACTACTCAGCCAGCCCAGCTTATTGGGTGAACTCCAGACCAGCAAGAGGCCTTGTCTAAATAAACACGAGGCGACGTGGCGGATGGTGTTTGAGGGACAATACCTAAGATTATCCACTGGATTCTGTACACTCTTCACACAACATGAGCACGCGCGCGCATACACACACACATATCCTAAGGCTGTCCTACCCATTTTTCTGTTTTCAAGTTATAGATGGGTGTGACATAAACTCCAACTGGAAAGCTTAGGTGTACTTTATCTCAGCAAATTTTCTTTGATGTAAACTTTCCATATCTGAGATAAAGTATACCTAAGCTTTCCTGTTTTCAGGAGGACCTGATGAGCAAAGGGACTTTCCAGAGGAATGGTTGGTTTGGTTTGGTTTGGTTTGGGTTGGGTTGGGTTAGGTTGGGTTGGGTTTTCTACCCTTGTTTGGGAACATCCTTTTGCCCAAAGGTCACCTTGTGAATCTGATAGAGGTTTCTCCTGGCTTTTGTCTTTCCTATCTCTGTTCTCTTGACCTCTGCAGACCACGCCCACTGCCATTCCCTTCTTCCTCCTATCTGCTTCTCTGCAGACCTGTGCTCACTGCCATTCCCTTCTTCCCCTTATCTGCTTACCTCCATACTCACCCCAATCCATGCTAATTATATTCCTTAAGAAACTTTTGAAGCAGAGGGAAAGGTTTGTAACATCTTGGCATCAAAAGTGGTAATCAAAGCAGATTCTTGGCAAATCTATCATCACAGGCCCTGTCCGGATATTCCCAAATTGACAGCTTCTCATCTGCTCTCCTCATTCCACTGAAAGCAACTGAGCTGGTGGAGTGTGTGTGTGCATTGAAACCTTCAGGTATAGGCAACATCCCCTATCAAGAAACCTGGGCCTTCCTGGTAGGGGTAATGGGCTCCTGACAGCACAGTTCTCCCTAGTAATCGGGACCCACATGGATTAATTTAAAAGTTAACTACCAGTCAATGACCTTATGGAAGAGTTCTTAGCAGACATCAAATAAAAACAAATAAACAAAAACAAAGCAAGCAAAGAAACAAACAAAAAACCTTCCCTGTTTCAAGAAAGGCTAGTTTTCTGACAAAAGGATGCATCTGGAATAAGATCCATCTCAATTTAAATCCCAACAGATATAGGATTTAAACAACAAAGCCTGGCACATTAAGTTGGGGCAGAACCAAGCTCCTCCCTCCTGCATTGAGGCTGAGCAGTGCATCCCAAGTAGGGAATAAGCTCTAGCAAACTATCTCATGCACTAGGGATCCTAGGGATCGATCCTGGTCCCTTGGGAGGAGTAGATGGGGGGGTGGATTGGGGGAGTGGAGGCTTGGGGGGGGTGAAGAGGCATGGGAGAGAGAACTGTGGCTGGAATGTAAAATGAAATTTAAAATATAAATTAATTAAAATAAATAAAATTTATTGTAAAAAAAATAAAATAAATATAAATGCCAACTCTACCATGAACCAATTCCTATAGGTCTATTATGCATAAGTAAGGTGTACCTGAACTGTCCCTGGGGAGTCTGCATGCGAATTAATGAGGAAGTGGTACCTGGGATTCTGGGCATGCAGTCAGTACTTCAATAAACCAATAAAGCTTTCTCTTTCTTCTCTCTTCCCAGACCTCACAGGAAGAGGGGTGTGGTCGCTTAGTGAGAGAACATGAGGAGATTGTGATGATATTAAACATTCCAACTGTAACTTCTCTGGTTAGCCTTCCAAACCCTGTAACTGCTTCGTGAGCTCTGCTTTATAGATAAGAAGCTAAGTTCTTGTCAAGGGCACTCTGCTAATAAGTGATACAACTGTGATTAACTAACTCCAGACGAGAGATGCCAGGCAAGAGAGAGAAGAGAAGGGGTTGCATTAATGATAAGCCTTAGATGCTAGGCTCCATTTGGTTTGCATGCTAGTTAAAATCAGGTGAGGGCTGGCAGAGAGCTCAGTCAGTAAAGCACTTGCTTTGGAAGCATGAGGACATGAGGACAGCTCCCAAACCCACATAAATAAATACCTAGGGAAAGTATGTGCTGTGAACTGGAGCAATGAGGACACAAGCAGACCCTGGGACCAGCCAGCCCCCGTCATAGGTGAGTCCTAGACCAGTGAGAAACCCTGTCTCCCTTGTAGAAGGTACCTGATGAACAACAGTGGGGTTGGGCTCTGGCCTCCACACAAATGTATAAACCTGGGCAAATGTACACAGAGACAGGGAGAGAGAGACTGCATTTGGATCTCTGTTTCTGACACACAAAACGTGGGGGATGCTAATGGGGCCGCACGTGTTAATTAACAGCTACTCTCTGGACTCAGTTCTCAAGCTCACCAGTCTCCATGCCATGGTCCCGTTTGCTAGCGCCTGCTTCACTTGCCATCTGAATGCTCACTTGAGCTTGTGTTATAGACAATGCACCAAACCCTGTCTTAGCCACAAAGACGCAAGAACTATGCCCATTACTATGCACTCCATGACTGAAATATTTGCATGGCATTAAAGAACAAGGAACCTAAGAAAGAGTCTGTGTAAAACATAATTGACAATCACCTTCAAACCACGACCAGCACAGAGGACACTTGGGAAATCTTCTAGCCAGATGTGTAAGAATTATAAATCTGAACTTCCTAACACCTAAATCCTAGAATGGAAGTTTTTGTGTTGGCACTGGGGCAAATATTCAAGTGCTTTCATTGTTAAATGCATCCTTTACCTGGTGTAACTAGAATAAGCAGTCTCGGTTTTCACATACTTCTTAACTTGAAGGATAACATTCAAACAATTTTTTCTCTTCTTTTAGGTATTTAGGCCTTGAAGAGTAGTCATGTATCTTGTAAAATTCTCTGGGCAAGAACAGCATAAGGAAGGTCTAGAACTTTCTCTGGTCATGCCTATTAAGAAGGGCTTGATTTACAAGTGAGAAAACAACTCTAGAGATAACCGGGGTAGCGAGAGAATGAAGAAAAGACAGACACAGGTAAAATGCTGGGATCAGGGCCTTTGTCCTCTTGGCTGGAGGAACTTCAAGCAGCTCAGAAGCTCAGTGTGTTTATGACGTAGAGTGAACACACATACAGTTAGAGAGGCAAGGCTGTGGCATACAGAAGAACAGGGAGGCAGGATTTAAGGTATCAAGCTGGATCAAGGAGGCAGGTTTGGCTTGTCTGGGTGGGAGCAGATTCAGTGGGGGAACAGCTCAGGCCATAAATATCTGTGGAGGAGCTATGATGGACATTTTCTGCACAGTGCCAACACTTGCACTCAGTCCCCCATAAAGGGCTTTGCCATTTCTCCATGGAACCACAAGTATCTGGGACTTTTGATATGACCTGGCTCAGGTCAACACATACATCACTCAGGATTTCACTTACTCAGGGCTTTCTCTGCTCCCTACAGAAAGAGAATCAAGAATGTACCTAAAACCACAGAGTCCAGGAAGTACTGCCTGCCGTGCTCTGCCCTCGGATCCATGTCCTACCTAAGTATTCGCACTGCCTCCTTCAGTTCTTCTCTACATGAGCCACTCAAGAAAGCCATCTTTGTTGTCACCATTTGCACAAAAATATTACCTATTTTACATCTAGAGGTTTCCCGGACAGATAGATCTTTAACCAGGCATTACTCCCCAGTAAGCCCTCTCTTTATAACATACATCCAAAGGGAATTTCAGTACCCCTCCTCAGCAACCCTTTACAGTATACATTTTGTTTCACCTTCATGGTTCCATTCAACTCATTTTTATTAACTAGGAACAGAAAAAAAAATCACCAGCTTTTATTTTTATCATTCCACTTTATTATAAACCTGCAGTGGTGCCGATTGTGTTTTCAGATCTCTAAGTGGAATTTAACAAGCGTTTTCCTCCTCTAATCTCTCTCCTCAAGCATTCCCAGAAGCACACAAGCCATCTCAACCACTCCCCAGTTCCCCTTGGAATGCCCTGAATGATTCTGAAAGACTGTGTCATTCCCCAAACACCACCCTAAAACTAATCATTGGACTCCAGGCTGCTCTTCTTGCCAAGTTGAAGGGAGTTCAAATGCTCTCTCTAACCCAAGTCTAATGGTTACCAAGCCGTGTATCGTAGACGACATGTGTGTTGTTCTGAATAACCAGGCAAGGGGGTGGGGGCTCTGTGACAACCAGGAGTATCCAAAAAACTGACTGTGACCACGATGTGTACATGTCTGTTCTTTTACCTAAAAGTCAGCTTTTGTCTCAGTAACGTACAGTTAGAGTTTTCTCACATCCAAAACAATTAATGCTGCCTAATTTAAGAGTGTTTCTCTACTTTATACAATCCAAGCAGATATAAGAAACTGAGAAAACAAACCAGGGAAAATAATGGTGATCTGGCCAAAAAAATTAATAAAATATTTTGAATGAAACATTCGACGACTTGAACAGAGAATGTAGAAAAGACATTTCTAACAAGATACAGTACTAACTGGGATTTCCATAGACGTGACTGCGGAAACTGCTCTTTTCGCAAGGACCACACACATATCCACAGGGTCCTTCAACAAGGGGCACAGTTCCCTCAACTCCAGACTCCGTCCCTAGTTCCAGCTTATTCCCTGGCAGTTCTGCTAAGCTTCAAAATGGCCCTTGGGGACATTCATGCTAATTCAAGTTTTCATTCATATTTTAAGAACTATGTGAACATATAACTGAATTCCACGAATCACCTAAAGCGTGAGTGTACTCCCACCCCAGATACTGTATTGCTGGCACCTGGAATAGTGCCCAGCACATAGAAACGGCTTAATAAATTTAGTATTTTATGAAAAAAAATTAAAAAGTCTCACAATATCAATAGGACAGTGTGTTGGTTTGAAGGAAAATGATCCTCAAAGAGAGAGGCACTATCAGGAGGTGTGACTTTGTTGGAGTAGGTGCGGTCTTGTTGGAGGAAGTGTGTCCTGTTTTCCTGCATGCTGCGCTGCGTCCCATCATAATGATAATGGAGTGAACCGTTAAAACTGTAAGGGATCAACCTCAATTAAATGTTCTTTCTATAAGAGTTGTCATGGTCACGATGTCTCTTAATGGCAATACAAACCCGAAGACAGGCAGTCCTACAAATCTCTCTCTAGCCCTGCAATTTAACCTTTTCATTGCATGAGATCTTCAATGGGTCTTTAGTTCACTAAATACAAAGTCACATGGCCAGAAAGAAAAAACAAATCCCAGAGACCAAAAAGCAGCTTAGCTGTTCAGTCAGCTCCAATCTACAATTCTGGAGGAAGATTACTTTGGAGCTATGTGTTTTATACACGCATAAACTAAAACCTGGGCTCTTAGGGAGATCCTGTGGCTTAGTTTTAGATGGGAGGTGTTGAAGTTCCACCTGTCATTTTCTATACCTGCATCTTCAGTAGAGAGTCCTTACTCTCTCCAAAATGAGTACTTGTTAAACTTGAGGATTTCTTCTTTAATCCTCCCCAGCCTCAGTAATGGGGGTGATAGAAAGAGCTATGATTTGAACTTACCTATCAAGAATCAGAGGTTTGCATGGCTGAGAAGTGTATTTTGGCCAAAAGAAAGAAAGATCTTACCGGCCCATCTGAAAATGTGAACTGTTTTGTTCTTAAGTTCATGAATAGCCTCGGTGGAAAAGTGTATGGTTTCCTAAAACTATGAAGACAAAAAAAGCAAATCCTTCGATTTGGCCACAAGGGGGCAGCTGGAACATTTCCTCCTAAATCTTCAAGTTCTAAACCACCATGAAGAAAGGGGCACTGGGGCCTCTCTGCTCACCAGGCAGCTTAGCATCACCTTTCAGCTGAGTTCTCAGCATGTCACAGCCTTTTCTCACGGTGTTTCTTGGAGTGTATATTGTTTTGTTTTAAAACAAATTATTTTCCAATTTCTTTTCAAGATCTAGAGAGCCCTCTGGTTTAGAACTCTGTGCCAAGATTACCATCTACAAAGATCTTTGGAGACCAATAAATTGTTAGGCTAATTTGGAAAGCTGCAGAAAAATGTTTTATTTTAATTATGTTTGACCCCAGATAAAAATGAACGGTAATGATCATCTGATTCCGCCACACTTAATAAAGCTTACTCTAAGTGCTTTGAGATTCGCCAAATACTTGCCTCATCACCTAGGCTCCATTCGTCATTCCCATTTTTTGTGATAGCCCAAAAACTTTCAAATCAAAATTTATTGTGGAATTTTATCACTGAGCTAAACAGTGGGAGGTCTGCAAACATAAAAACAAGCAGAGATTAGTAATAGCTAAATTCCACATCTCTGCAGTTCTGCAAAAACATAAATTCACTTCGTCTTTTAGGTACATAAAGAGTTGGGAGTTAATCTGAAAAACAAATGCTAGGTTCCCTATGTGTGTGCACTGCCGGGGTTGGGGTGCATTTCACTTACAGTGACGGGTACTTTAAGGATGGAGTTTTGTCACTTTTAAAAATAGACACAAACTTGTGTTCCAAGGTTCTGTGATTCCTTCCCCTAAACATCCTATTTAGAATTCTACTAAGCCCCCTGCACTCACACATACACACACACACACACCCTCCCTACTCTGGTTTCCTGATTCAATGAGCAACATCTGACTTGTTTTACTTGGCCTCTCACTATCACCCCTTCCTCAACTACAACCAAATGCCTTATGCTCAAACCCAAATCTTGCCTGTTCCATTTAGTGCTGTGTTCACAGTTTATACTTGCGCCTGCCACCCTATGGGGACTCAGCAATTCAGCCAAATGGTGCAATTGCCAAAGGAGAAAAAATAAAGTCTTCCTATTATACTTTTGAAAATGGCTATTTTATTTCCAATTTTCCTAAAAATCCTTTATAATAGATAATCTTCTCTGCCAGAATTGAAGTATGCTTTTAAAGCAGGCATCTTAAACCACCCTTGGACTCTTGGTCGTTGCTGAGAGCATCCTCTGGAATGCCCAGACACAGATGGAGCTGGACCATGGTATCAGCAAAGGTGATCCTCCTGAGTTGCCATGGCATTAAACAGGCAGAGATGTACCACACTGCGGATGACACTGGCCTGGAAGGGAGAGCCCATAGTCCTCCTTTCGCCTCTGTCTCTGGCAAGCCAGGAGTTAGATCATCCAGTTCAGTTCCTACTGTCTCAATGTCCTCATCCGAAAAAGAACAAAGGGTATAAAACTTAACTACCAATTCAAAAGACTTTTGAATTCATGAAATGTAGAAGTGTTTAGAAAGAACAAAGTATTTTTCAAATATGAGGTAGGTTGAAAACCAGTGTTTCCTAGCCACTATTAAATAAATACACCTCTACTTCACATGGCCACCCCCACCCTTTTTTTGTCAGTGTCTCACTAGAAACCTCTGGCTGGAGTTGACTATGTAAACCAGAGCAGTCTCTTAGACACCTGTGGCCTCCATTTCCCAAGTGTTTATCTCTTCTTGATGGCTTAACTAACAGCCCTGGGGTGGATGCATTACCCAATCCCTAGACTTTCCCTTTGCCATAGCTGATTCAAATGACACTGGAAGTTCCTGCTGCTCCTGTCTCCAGGGTAAACCTTAACAGGAAACAACATCTCCTAAAGAAACTCCATCCTTGCAAGGAGGAATGTGTACCAAGTCACAGTCACAGCAGCCCTGACAGTGTGTTCCATGCTCGAAGATGAGCTTCTCTCACTCCACAGACAAATAGACAAGCTCTTTTCTCAAGATGGTAAGGTCACACACTGCTTCCTGGAAGCATTTTCACAGTGGGTCCTCCATAAACACTTGAGGGAGAGGATGAACGAATGATAAAGGGCTTTATGGCAATAGTCCCTTAGGTGTGGAAGAACTCTACACGCCAGGATTCCAATTTCTTGCCTCCTGCTAAGCCTCATTTATTCATTCAGACTGTAAAGCCCATTGCTTTCCCTACTTGAGCTTGCTTGCCACCCCCCAGGGATATTGCTTTCTACTGTCATTCTGCACTCTCTTGGTACACATCTCCAGTGATTCTATATCCTGGGGGACTGCTTCGCTTTGCTTCTGTTTCAGCTCAAGGGTTGCCCAGACCACAAGACCCTCACTGTGGCTAAGTGAAAGCGTGTAATTTAGCCATGCCTAGATTAGACAAAGCTCTGAGCATGCACAGGAAAGTGTAAGGAAGCCTAAAACTTTAAAAATAAATGGCATGTTTCACAAGTTTCTTTGTAACATGGATTCTCTAGTGCTTGCAAATGCATTTGTCTGTGGGAACAACCCACCTATTCTGGGAAGCGATTCCTTCAGAAATAGGTGAAGAGGATCTTCCTATTTTGTGCTGGCTTTAGCACAGTAGGAACACAGAGAGATGAGAGTCAGCTTCTTTCTTCCTGAAGAACATGGGGAATAGTGGTAGAAACAAATAGTACCTATACAGAGTCGCATGTCTGAAGATCAGATGGTCCACACAGTACACTGAGAACAAGGAATCCAAGGTGGACCCTCTGCCTGGGTGGATCTGGAAGGTTCTACAAAGAAACAATCAATCCTGCTGAGGCAGAAGAATGAGGAAGCAGACAGCAGGCAGATGAGTGGAGAAGGGTGTTCCTGGTATGTGGGTGTCAGATTGCCAAACCAACACCCAAGCATCCATTTAACCCCTTCTTTAGCTAAGCCATTGGAGAGCACTTCATCAAGGGCAGACATGGAGTAGGATTTTGTAAGTTAGCCTAGGAAATCTTGTGTTGGGGGGATCAGTCTAAGACCCACAGTAAGATAGCCCTGGTCCTTGGTTCATTCACCATGGTAACCCACCATCATTTACATCACAAGTATCAGGACAACATCTAGGGCAAAGAAGGAAAGCAGCCCCTTCTCTGAGACTGGGTGTGCTGCTCTTGCGCTTTCGCTTTTAAGTTTTAATGTGAATTTGAGGTCACGAGTCAGGCTTATTAGAGACTACACCTCAAGACAGGTCCACACCCCAAGGAGCTTAAAAGCTAGCTCTGTAGGTAAGGCTTCTGCATATAAAATAACTAAGAGCCTAAGAAAGTAGCTGCCAAAACAATGAGACATGCTGTAAGCACTATACTCTAAGTTTCACTGCTTTCTCCTGAACATAGCTCCGCATAGTTCAGCAAGTGTTTTTCATTAAATGCCCACCACAGGTCTGTTGATGACGCAAGGTGGCATTCAGCAGCAAGAGGCAGTGTCCCCAAAATTTTGCAAATGTAAATCCATGTACCTCCCAGAGATTAAGTCAACCCTGGAAAGGCTCTGGGGAATCTAATCAATAGGAATTCTGTTTTACTCCATATGGGGATAGGTATCCCTGAATATGTATGAGAATTTCCCACCAATCAGAGCTGTCTTAACAACAATGAACCTCCCTAGGAGATAACATGTTTCTAGCAAAGCTGGAAATTTACTTGGCAGGGCTCCTGTAGGGGTGATGCAAACACTCAATGATCAGTGGTCCCTCTGCCAGTCCTGTGATTGTGAGAACTTCCACACATACAACACACATGGTGGGGGGGGGAGAGAAAGAGAGAGAGAGAGAGAGCAATATCTGGGCAACCACACTGCAGCATGTCACCATACTGAGCATCAGCAATTGATAGGCTCATTTGAAGTACCAGAGCCCGAATAAATGGTGGCAAAGAACCACAGGATGGGAAGATACACTTTCCACTTAGAGCCTGAATGGACAGAGTGTAGCTGGGATAGCTGAGAGTCTCAGAATGTCAGAACTCAAAAGGGTTCAAGATCATCAGACAAAGACCTAGCAAAACACAACACCTGTGAAGAAAAGAGCAGTAATATTCTAGAGGACCTTGAGAGACTCTTCTAACACCTCTGGAAAGTCCAATTCAAGTGGCCATCATGGTTGTTGAAAGGGGACTCTGGGTAGCCTTCCAGCAAATATGTCACCAAAGATGTATTCAGGAAGACTTCCTCCAGAAGAAAGCCAGGGATGTATAGATCTCCTGAGGGCTTTACACAGCCTCAAAGGTGGACTGTAAAAAAGGAATGTTGTCTGAGGGTTCATCCCAAAAAGCAAGTTGGTTGAAAACCTGGCATGGCGTCAAAACAGCTGGCAAAAGATGTAATTTTCTGATCTTGAAACAAAGTCACCACATTGGTGCTGGTGTATCTGCTGTAACTCTTCAAGAAAGAAAAAGAGCCGCATTTGAATCTAGACCCAACCAGTTCTGAGATGAGACTCCTATGAGCTTCAGAAAACAGCATACTGGGTCAGCAACTTTGTGCAAGGACCCTTCCTGCTCTGAACTCCACTGTGCCAATGTACAAAGGAGAAGCTCTTATAGGAGAAGAAAAGGCAGCTCATCTCATATCATGTTAGAAGAAACAAAATAAAATAACCTTGATTCCTAAATTTCCATCGTGACTTCTCCCATCTTCTTCCTCCTCCCCTCACTGAATTTGGTTTAATCAGTTAAGACAAATGAATGGAAATGAAATCAATACACCACATACTAACATTTTAGGAGAAAGTAAGCAAATACATGATGTTTGATCATAGTGAATGTAATTCTACAGGCAAATCCCATAATTCTAAGACAGGTTCTGCCCAGGACCCAGAGAAATCCATCAAGAGAAGGCAAATTGTTTCTTTTCAAAAAAGCTATCAACTTAACATTGCAAATCATTTGCTATTCTCAAGGGTCTCGCCTAGTATTGCAAAACTTGATAATTACTGGTTCATGACTGATTTAGGAAAAACATGGACTTAAGTAATCAGGCCAGAGCAGGGCTGCTGACCGCAAGGCTGGCAGGCAGCTTGCCTTGCTTAACGTTACTCCTTTCATGACTGCTTAACATTTTACAAAATCGGGCTCTTAGTGGTTTGAATTTTCATAAATCCCAGAGTATGGAAAGCCCAGTTAAGACTCTCCAGCCACTGGTACCTTCTCTTTCCTTCTGACCTGAAATCCAGGAAGCTAGAGAAAGCTATTCCAGAAATTAGAATTGATTGTTTTCTATAAAGTGTCAGCGCTCAGACTCTGGACAAACTCACAGAGAAAGGTCTCCTCTGCAAATGGACAAGACTTCTGTGGAAATTAGGAGGAAGAATTTAATTACAGCTCGGAGCCAACCCTGTGCACCACAGGGAGCTCACTCCCTTCACCAACAGGGCTACAAAATTGTTTCATTTGGCCAATGGACAGCAACAGTGAGGGAGAAGGGAGATGCTCCTCTGCACTTGCCCCTGAGAAAACTTGTTGTATATTTGTTTGTTTGAAGGGTATGTAAATCTCCATCTGCAAAGGAAGCTGTTCCCTCTCAGCTGGAATAGTTTTCTTACTGAAGATCAAGAAATTAAGAATATTTTCTTATTCTGCTGAGAAATTATAGAGAAATGCATACAAAAATAGTGTAACAGATTCAAGCAGACAGCCCCTGGCCTCGAAGACTGTATCAAGTTTTCAGATCTTTACTGTTCAGCTTTCTGCTTCCAAATAAATATGCTTTTGTTAGTTAAAAAGCAGGCCCTTGTCACCAACTTGGTTCCTACTAACAGTTCTTAATAAGCATATATTTTATATAATGCAAATATTATAGATCTATTTACACACCATCAAAATTCTTGTAGAATTAAAAAGCAAGTAATTAGGGAGTGAAATTTTAAATAAGCATTTTAGCAGGAGGAAGATAAAGTCTAGTTGCACAGAATACTAATGTGCAAATTAGTAGAACCCTGTTATAACTTGACTATACATATATGTATCTATGTCTCACACACACATACACACACACACACATATATGCCTTTGAGCCAAAGATCCACTTTGAGGAATTTATCATTCAAATGATTAAAAACTCAGATAAAATCTTTGTGTTCAAAGATACTACTGTATACTATTTATGATTAAAAAAAGAGCAGAGAAACAACATTGCAGAAAGTAAAACTACATAACTAATAAGAGAATACTATGCAGCATGGCAAATATCTATCAACATTAGTGATAACATGAAAATGTTTATATAATATTAACCTAGAAGGCAATAAACGTGCATCACATATCTGTCTTCAACATTTGGTTATAACTCTGCTTGTAAAACTAAAATTTCTCAACATTACAAAATATTAAAATGAAATTTTGGTAGTTGTTTTTTCACCTTTTCTCCACATTTTCTGAATTTTCTTCAATGTGCTCCTAAAGGAAACATTTCCAATTTAATGGACCAGTAAGATAGTCTAGTAGATAAAGGCACTTGTCTCCAAACCCAAGGACCCTAAGTTTAATTCTCGGAATCTTCACAGTGAGGAAGAGACCAGGCTCCCAGGCCATTGGATACACACACACATGCACCCACAGAAACACTAAAGAAATAAATGCAAAACTCAACATAGAATAAGGAATTCTAAACAGATACATATTAAAATTAAGGTTCACTATTTCACACCAAAATTAGATTAGGATAAAGGGACTTCACATGTAAAAGCATATCTTAGTGGGATAGGTATGTATTAGATTATCATGGTGATTCATTTATTTTATGACTTCATAAAGGGTCTGAAGGATACTGGAAGTCACAGTTGAAACAAGAGCATCACCTAGTCCACAATACACGGTGTAGGATGAATGGACCCTGGGAGAATGAGACCAGCAGAGAACCCAAAGGAGGAGGAACTTCTAATAAGACAGAGAAGGTCAGGAATATAAGTAGAGACTGGATCTGGTGATGGGCAGCCAGAAAGGACAGAGGGAAAATGTAGAAGAGAAATCTGAACTCAGAGGGTGACAGAAAAGTGGAGGCATCAGACACACGCAGAGAACGTGAGACTGCCGATTAGGCCCAGACCCAATTTGTCCTGTTGGAAATATAAGAGAGAGTTGGCACAGCACTTCAAATGTTGCTAGGTACTCGTGAGACTATCTCTAGCCTGCTGTCATCTTGAGGCATCTCCTCTAGTACAACCACATCTGTGCAATTCCATGCCCGTGCCACCTCTGCCCTTCCCTCTGGGCTGTTCACCCTGGCCTATCTCTTGAATCCTCTCCCGAGCGCCCCCTCACTGTCAGATTCCAACATTTCTGAGGACTGCCACAGGCCATGTGATTGACAGCAGCACCCACACACCATCTCATCACCCCAATGCCTGCCTCTGTATTCTCATGGCCTTCTCTCTCTCTCTCTCTCTCTCTCTCTCTCTCTCTCTCTCTCTGTGTGTGTGTGTGTGTGTGTGTGTGTGTGTGTGTGTGTGCGTGTGCATGTGTGTGTGTGTGTTCTCTTGTTAAGACAGGAACCACTCAGTTAGGACCTACTCTAAGCCAATATTATTTCATTTTAACTAGACAAAGGACAACTGCAAATATGTCCTCCTGAATAAGGTACTCTGCTTGGGTTTTGAGTGTGTATGAAGGGAGGCACTGCTCACCTCTGCATCCCCTCCTCTCTCCTCCTCAGCGGAGCCATCTGTTCTAGCATGTCCTAACCTACCTTTTACCTAGCTCCTCTGTGCAGGACTCTGAGCTTGCATCTGCAGCCTTGATCTAAAGCCTCCTCTCCAGATCCATGTTTCCACCAGCCACCGGCCATGGTTGATTGGTATAGGCCCTTTAAACAAACCAGTGACTTTGAAAAGACTGCCCAAGTCCCACGGTACTTCCTGTACTTTATGTTTTAATTGAAGTAAATGCATCTGGTCTCTTAAGTCTGAAGCACCAGCTTTTCCCTCTTCCTCATCAGCTCCACAACATCCATACTACAAAGGGCTCCATGAATTCTTCCTCACAACCCTCACTCAGCGGGACTTTCTCACCACCTCCATTATTAAAGCCCTAGTGTGAGCTCCTGCCCTGCCCTTAGACTATTTGGGCAAGGAGAGTTTTGATTTGGCAAATGTCTATACAGCAGCTCTTCTGTGCCTGTCTTCAGGCACACCGATCAGAATTCCACTCAGTCTTGTGGTTTCCAGTCCCTTACCTGTCCTCCCTGCCACCATACCAAAAGACATTTTCTCACCAGAAAACAGACCTGAAGAGGTGCTGCTGCTTCTTTTGACTCCTCTTTCATTACAACATAAAATATACATCGTCTCCTGGCATGAA
The DNA here is from genome assembly GCF_950005125.1 of Chionomys nivalis. Classification (NCBI taxonomy): domain Eukaryota; kingdom Metazoa; phylum Chordata; class Mammalia; order Rodentia; family Cricetidae; genus Chionomys; species Chionomys nivalis. The sequence continues at coordinate 14,959,797 of NC_080091.1, read as the reverse complement.
AGACTGTGCACAGTCTTCCTCCATGCACACGCCTACCCTTCATCCGCCCTGGTCCCTGCTGTGGTGGGCTTCTTACACTTTCCAAGGCCATGGCTGGGAGGAATGCTGTGTTTGATCTAAAATGACTTTCATTCTATACCCAAAAGACCCTTATCTTTCTTTAATGAGCCACTTAAAAGATCCCTCATCCTTCTCAAATCAGAATTCACTAGGATCCCACCATGCTCTGTGCCCCACACCCGACTTTGTTTAAACCTCTGTCAAAACCCTTACCCAAATTATTTTTCTGCACTATCTTTTTACTCACCCATCACCATCCCACACAGTCTATATAGGGCCAGTACCAGGAAGGATGAATTGATCTCTGTCTGTGTGTCAAATTCTACTTCTATATCTGAGTCCTACCTATCCTTTACAGCCCAGGGCAATCCCAGCCTCCTCCTTGACCCTTCTTTGGCCACTACCTCCAGACCAGCATGCCTTCTTGTCTGAATAGTCATAACACTACCCTCTGTCTACCAGCTTAGTTGTCAGTTAACAACACGGCACCTTGAGCTATCAAATGTTCTTGTCTTCCCTTCTACTGCTCTGCAAAGTCTCTTCTCTAAACCTCAGTCTCTCACTGTGCATCATACTCTGCGCTCTACAATTTTTTGCTCACCTGTAACTTTCTCTTCCAGAAAGAATGAGAATGATGACTCCAGGACAGAACAGAACAAGTGTAGGGTGTCTTTCCTTAGAAGAATCTAAAGGAAAAGGGAAGTAGGTGTAAGTGATACTAGAAAATACAAAGTCCTAAATAAGATAGCCGCAGACTTAATTTTTTCAGATAAACAAATCATAGAGAAATAAAGCAACATACTGAACTAAACATGCCTCATGATCATCAAATACAGTCAACTAAAAACAGATGCCCGTGCAGTCACTGTTCATATGAAAACAGAAAAGAGCAGGCACGCAAGTGGATAATTTCCAGCACACCCAACTCTTCATTTATGTAACTGATGTGCGTGGTTTAATAGAAAGCTTGAGAGAAAGTAACTGAAGTGCGAGTAATTCGGCCCTCTGCCCATTGAAGGGGCAGTTATGACTCACGTGTCCCTCACAGGACCTCAGCTCCTGATCCTAACACTAGAGGTGACAGTGGAAGGATAAATTCACACTGGTTTCCTCCACGTTGTTTCAACAGCAAGGAAAACACCACACTGCTGAGAGACAACACGCATTTGTGACTTTTATATAAAGGAACTTCGGAGTAATCGCAGAGAATTTTAAGAACATTGACTTTATATAATTTTTATATTGGGCTATGACTTTAACACCCAATCTTTTAGTGAGATGTGACCCTATTGTAGTTTAACGTCTTGATGGATACTTACCCCACCCACACACAAGGAGCTCCCATGGTGCTTCTACCAACGATGCTTGCTTGGAGAATTTGGTCATAGCTGTCTCTCATTGCTGCCCAAGTGCTGGTTGTTCTGATAGAAATGTGATCACCCCTTTTAACTGCAAGTTGATAGTAACAACGTCAACCTTTATACCCCCACAGTCTATGCCTCACCATGCTCAGGACTTAAACACACAGACATGATTAATTACTAACAGGCCATTTTAGCTGTGGTGCCATCTCCAAAATCAAATTCAGAGGCCGAATAAATGACTTGGACAGGAGTGTGTGTCTTGTGTTCCTATCATGTTTTCTTGGGTGCACTTACACTGTGAAATGACTGGAGAAAGGGAGAGGCTTTGGTTGACCCCAAATTACTCATTAAATATTAAATAATTGAATTTAATCATATTCACTTGAGAAGGAATGAAGAGGCTCTGTTTAAAGAGTAATAAAAAAGATATTGTCATCAACATTTTTCTACAAAGATAATAAAAAATTCACTTGGGAAAGAGGCCCGCCTTTATCAGCAGCCTGGGAGGGAACATCATACCAAGCAAAGATCCATAAACCAACTCCTCTAGAGAAAACAGCGATCCAGAAAGCAAAATCTCCCAGGATTAATCAACAAAATATAGATATATGAGGAGATTAATCAAGATTTCTTCATGTTTAACTAAATTATCATATATCATCTCTAATTTTAAAACAACATTTTTAAAGTAAGCTAAGCCTTTCACTGCTGGTTCCTAACACACCATTTCCTTCCCTCCTTTTATTTCACTCAATTTAATTCAACCCACAAGTCAGCAGGGGTCAGGTGGCCAGGCAATGACTGCGCAATTACCGGGTGTTATGGACTTACAAAGATTAGCTATTTGAATAATTTACACTAAAAATAATAAGAACTCCTTACCTTCAGGTGGTCTTAGGGAGCCGAGTCCTTCTGATAACTCAGCTAAGTTACATGGGGTGTCACAGAGAAGACAGCCTAAGTAGTTCCTGACATGAGCAGATTATTTCGAACTGTTCATGTCCCACAATGAAGAGAGGGATAGTTAATACCATCTCAGTTTAAAAGTAAGTTCTTTGCTATTTTTAATTTATTGGTCAGCAAGTACTTTTAAACTCATGAGTCAAAGTTTTTGGACATTAAAACAAACAAATCTACTGTTTTTTCAGGCATAAATGATATGCATTGAGCCTCTGAACACAGAGGTTTCTCATTCTACTTTGAGTTTATTTTCTTGCTCATGTTTAACTGAACTGCCTCCAAATGATTTTTAAGTATTAAGGTGAACACAGACGTCCTTTTTCAAGGATATTTTGGGCAACGGTTTTAAAGCAAAAATGCAAATCACTTTTTTAAAAAGCCTGATGTGAGATTAAAAAGTCAAGTCAAAGATCACCCAAAGCTTAAGCTCATATAAAAACAAACTAAATCAAAGGAAAGATATTTAAAATTCTTGAGAGCAGGTTCAAATTACCTGAGCTGTGGTGCAAACTCTCCTGAGTACATCGTTTTTTGATTCCATCAGATCCTGTTTTTTCTCTCATCTGTAAGCCACCATTTATCTAGAATGCAATCAAGCAGAACATTAAAATAAGCAGGGTGGTGATTTTCCTGTGGCCTCCTTTTGATTAATCCACATGTGTTTATTGAATACCTACAATGTTCCTAACACCATATTAGAAAAAGTGGGCATATGGAAAGGTACAGTTGTGGCTTTATGAGAGACAGCTAACGAGCAAACCAACTTCCAGAAATGCCATCCATAAAGCAGTCCTGATCACTCCAACCTTCATCTGTTCATGTAGGACTATCAGGTCAGGCACCAACAGCTGAACTCCTAACTATGCCTGAAAAGCACAGTGAAACCCAGAAACATCAGAGAAGCCCCGGCTTCTGCCATATTTTCTTAGTTTCAGTTGAATTTCTAGTTTTTGGATCTTCTCAAATATATGTAATAATTTACATGTTCTGTTAATAAAACTTATTTCTACACACTATAAGTCGATGAAGCCTGGAATATTTTTTTTTACCTAGTGCAAAGCCTAGCAAGAAACTGATAGGGTCAACAAATAATTGCTAAATGGTTGAGGTCATTTCCAAAAGCCAGATGCATGCTATTCTACACAAGTCTCAGAGTGACAGGTGTCAATTGAAAGCTTAATTTTACTTCTTGGTACAGTAAATTCCATTTTAAATGGAAATTATTCCAGGTAAAGAGAATCCTGATTAGAAAACACAACTGTACTCCAGGATGAAGGACCTTGTAATTTTCCATAGGGCTTAACCAAGAATCCCTCTCTCCATCATATTCACAGTCATGCCTCTCAGTCATCTTCACAGTCTTCCCTTTCTCCATCATCTTCACAGTCTTCCTCTCTCCATCATCTTCATAGTCATCTCTTTTTCCATCATCTTCACAGTCTTCCTCTCTCCATCATCTTCACAGTCTTCCTCTCTCCATCTCTCCATCATCTTCACAGTCTTCCCTCTCTCCATAATCTTCACAGTCTTCCTCTCTCCATCATCTTCACAATCATCCCTCTCTCCATCATCTTCACAGTCATCCCTCTCTCCATCATCTTCACAGTCTTCCTCTCTCCATCATCTCCACAGTCTTCCCTCTCTCCATCATCTTCACAGTCTTCCCTCTCTCCACCATCTTCACAGTCTTCCTCTCTCCATCATCTTCACAGTCTTCCCTCTCTCCATCATCTTCACAGTCATCCCTCTCTCCATCATCTTCACAGTCTTCCCTCTCTCCATCATCTTCACAGTCTTCCCTCTCTCCATCATCTTCACAGTCTTCCCTCTCTCCATCATCTTCACAGTCTTCCCTCTCTCCATCATCTTCACAGTCATCCCTCTCTCCATCATCTTCAGTTTTCCCTTTCTCCATCATCTTCATAGTCATCTCTCTCTCCATCATCTTCACAGTCATCCCTCTCTCCATCATCTTCACAGTCTTCCCTCTCTCCATCATCTTCACAGTCATCCCTCTCTCCATCATCTTCACAGTCTTCCTCTCTCCATCATCTTCACAGTCATCCCTCTCCATCATCTTCACAGTCATCCCTCTCTCCATCATCTTCACAGTCATCCCTCTCTCCATCATCTTCACAGTCTTCCTCTCTCCATCATCTTCACAGTCTTCCCTCTCTCCATCATCTTCACAGTCATCCCTCTCTCCATCATCTTCACAGACATCCCTCTTTCCAACACTGTCACAGACCCCATGCTTGTGAAAGTAAATAAGGCCAATGTTCCCCTTCCAAACTACTGTGTGTCTGTTTCTAATTCTTAGCTAGACTACCAATAATTGTGACACAGGGAAAATTCAAAATATAAAAGATTTGAATTTTACCTAAAGTAAGCAAAAGTTTTTAACTGCATAGGATCTTCTGTGTTAATTACCCATTTTACAGTAGCTCAGAGGATTTTGGAGAAGAAAAGATACTACCAAATAAAATTTGTTAAAAAAAAAAAACTATCGTGTTTCCTGGGAAAAAGTTCTGCTGCTGTATCAAAAATCTGATAAAAACTAACACTCTCCAAAGTCTATTTTAACCCCACCCATTTTCAAGCATATTTTACAGGTCACTCCTGCTGTCTGGGCCAAGACCAACTGACAAAGTACTCTCCAGACAACTCCAACACCTGCACAAGCTCTTAAGACTTCACCATTGGTACAAACTCTCCTGGATCAAGAACACCTACCAACTAAAATCTGTTATTGTGTCCCACTTAGACACCCAAGCCTTACCTGTACAACCAGGGCACTTCTGTGTCCCATTCTTCCTGGCAGTTAATGACTCTTCCCGTGGCTAGCCCCATTCATAGGGCCAATAATAACAATAAATTTTTTCTCGTAGCCAGCTGCCTTCTCATCTCCCTCAAGAAACAGCTTCCTGAGGTCTCTAAGATGACAGTATACTGGATGCCGCTCCAGCCACACCTCTTTCTGAGCATGAGTCCACTAACTCCCAGCTCTCCCCTCTCGCACATCGCCCCATGCCCACAGGAAGCAGCCAGACTTGAGCTGGCACCCCTTTATCCAAAAAGTCTGGAATGTTTGGCTCAGGACTTTTCCCCAGCTCCTGACATAAGCTCCCTTCCCTGGGAGTCACCTCAGTCCAAATTCCACCTCCAAGAAAGTCTGGCAAACGGTGAACCCCTCTCCAGGTGAAAGACCCCAGGTGGGGACCTTCCCTCAAGTGGAGACCCCCGGACCCAAAGACCAGGCCGATGCAAACTGCAAGAGGTTTATTAGGTAGACACAGGTACCTGCGGGCGGCAAAGTCCTTCGGAGGACTTGCGCACCTGCAGACTGGGAGGAGGTCTTTTTATAGGAAAGAGGGCAGCAAAAGCAAGTTTACAGAAGCATAAGCGTGGTTATCGGAATGAGGCGGGGGGCATGAATGGTTTTTCCTCTCCCAGCATGGATGTTTGGCAGCAGACATCCTGTTCTTATCTTATAGATATCCTACTTTGCAGTCATCTTGCTTTGTAGATGTCCTATCTTATAGATATCCTGTTTTCCTAAGCAAATGGGATGTTCTCACGAGAGAAGGCTAGCTGCTGATCCTGAGAATCTTTCCAGCAAACAGGACGTTCTCCCAGGAGCATGCTAGCTGCGGGTTCTGAGGAGGGGGTCTGTAGGGTCTTTCGCAGATAGGGTCAAGAAAGCCTGCCAAACAGTAACCCCTCCCCAGGGAAGGTCAAGACCACTCCCACAGGCTATTTAAACTGCCCCGCCTCCGCAGAGAATGAACACGTGGTCTCCAGGTTTCGCATGGTCTTCCCTTCTCCATGTTTGTCTGGGGCTACCGGGGAGCACTCCATTAAAAATGGGCATCTTTAATTAGGTCTGATTTGGTCTGTTGGGATTATTTATATCAGTGGGAGGTTTGATGTCTTAAGAAAATACTTAATAGAACCTTTCTGCAAAACCCTGTAGACTCTCATAGACAGAGCTTCAATAACTGTGTGCTCACAAGAAGTAAGTGGTAACGAACAAGACTCAAAAAACAAACAAACAAAAAAAAAACAACAACAAGCAACTTAAATAGACCCAGAAATTACTGTATCTGGAATAATCAAATGCTAGGTTAAAGTATGAAGTTTGCTGCATTTAAAGAAAAACAATGCAGATAATAAATAAAAACCTATAAAATGGGCATTCTTTAAATGATAAAATATTACTTCTAGAATGCAAGCTATCACAGTTAAGATTAGTCAAGTTGACCAACAAACTAGACAGAATTAAAGCTAGAACAAGTAAAACCAACCATGTGTAAACAGCACAGCTCTAACAGTCAGCTGTAAACAACATGACTGTATACAACCAGGTGTAAACAACATGACTATAAACAACCATATATAAACACCATGTCTGTAAAAAAACAGGTGTAAAGAAGATGGCTGTAAACAACCAGGTGTAAACAACATGACTGTAAAGAACCATATATAAACACTATGGCTGTAAATAACCAGGTGTAAACAACATGGCCGTATACAACCATAAGTAAACAACATGACTGTATCAACCATGTATAAACAGCATGACTTATACAATCATGAATAAACAGCATGACTGTAAACAACCAGGTGTAAATAACATGACTGTAAACAACCATGTGTAAAAAGCATGACTGTAAACAACCAGGTGTAAACAGCATAGCTGTAAACAACCAGGTGTAAACATCATTGACAGCAATGATCAAAGACTGGCAAGTGAAAGAAATGCCAAGAGGTAGAGAAGAGAGTGTGAACACACAAATATTTCTATGATCATACATAAATACAGAGAGTGAGAAGATGAAGAATAATCTTAGACTTAAAGAAGGGAATAAATCCTGATTCTAATTGTAACAATATCAAGAGTGATCAATGAAAGCAGGCATAGTGAGAAACCATGGCCCCTGAAAGAAAGAGATCAATGACAGATCATATGAACAACAAAAGCAGTTTCAAAATATTTTAACAGAACTAGAAAATTCTTGTTGCTTAGTGTTTTACCTCTGTCTTTTGTAGCACACCACTGTGTGGCAGTTGTCTTCAAACAGCAACATGCTGGACAGGAGCAATAGACAGGACATGCCATCTAGATGTGTGGGAGTACATTCTGTACAATGGCAAGACAGACAGACTGACAGCAAACTTCTTGGAACATAGTCCTGTGGTTAAGGGGCATATGACTTTGGGGAGTCAGGGGTGTGGAGACCAGAGGTTGACATTAGGTGTCCTCCTCAATTGTTCTCCACCTTGTTTTTTGAGATAAGGTCTCTCACTGAAGCTGATCAGAATATTCTAGATGCATGACTGTAAATATTAAGCACTTAACTGTTTCAAAATAGAAAGTGTTATATCTAGTAGACAAGAAATTTATGTTTTAAAAAAGTTACAAATAGATAGAACAGAAAAGTATTCCAAACATTAAAAATACAGCCATCTATTTGAAACTATAGATATTTCAGTGAAAATATGATCAGGCCTTCAAAGCCTTCAACTTCATTAGTCATAAAGACAGTATAAATGAGAACATGTGACATTGCTTCATCTGTAAGCATACTGACAATTCAAACACACATTGAATGAAAGAGCACTCATATCCAGCAAGATGAGTTATCTTTTATAACTCAGATTTACATTCACACTTATGTTTATATAATTTTAAATCTGTAGTCTACATATCAGAGAAAGCATTTATCTTTCTAGAATATTACATTTAACATAATGATTTCTATCCATTTTATTCCTTTCCAGTTCTATTCATTTTCCTGAAAATGTCATAATTTTATTTTTCTTTACTTCTGCATGGGATTCATTTGAGTATATATACCATATCTTTCTGTAACTCCAAGCTGTTTCCATGTCTTGGCAATTATGAACAGTGCAGTAATAAGCATAGATGTGCAAATCTCTGTGGTGTTTTGAATTCTCTGGGTATATACCCAAGAGTGCTGTAACCAAGAATAATTATTTATTAATGTATATTTTAGTTTGAAAAATTTGGCAACAGATATCAAAAGCCCTAATCAGTACTAGTAACCTAGAACTTGTGTTTCTAGAAATTTGTTCTAATTTGTTGATGTATGAAGAGACTGGCTTGAAAACTGTTTACACGGAATGGTCAGATATGTGAGAGTTAAAAGCATTAGCTGCTCTTCCAGAGGACCCAGGTTCTATTCTAAGCACCCACATGGCAGCTCACAGCTATCTGTAACTCCAGTTCCACAGGATCTGATGCCCTCTTTTCTAGTCTCTATGAACACTGTATGCACATGGTGCACAGACACATATGCAGGAAAAACACCCCCACACACAAAAATAAATAAATAGTTTTATTTATTTCAGAAACTGCCTATAACAATATAAAGTTAGAAACCATTTAAATGACCAATAATTTAGACCAAAAAAATAATTCACAGAAATATAAGATTATAAAAATATTAAATGACAACATATGAACCTAATTGTGCAAAGCAAATGTGTTCATAATAATGTCAAAATGGAAAGAAAATCAATTGAATTACAAGTAGGCATACTATAGTATGAGTATAACTAGAAAGATGATAAAAAATATTCAATAAAATCTTGGCACTGGTTACCTCTAGGTAGTTTTTTAAGATGATTTTAGTGTATCTTTTGACTTGCTATCATTTTCTACACTCTTTATGTATAATGAATAATTTTAAAAGAAAAAAATCATTACATATAGTCCTTAAAATACAACATTATATATAAACCAAATCAGATGATACTGCTTTCAGGAACCTCATACTCTACTTTTGTGGAAAATTTGGCCCTTTTCAATGGCAAGTCCTGAAATCTCAAGAACTGTAGAGTGTGAAGTCTTACTTAAGAACTTTAAGTCACAGCAGATGAAGAAAGTCACCAGTGAAAGTTTAATATAAATAATATGACAGTCGTAAAAAATAAAAACTTGCTGTCACTTAATAACTTTTTATTAATCTGCTATTTTTTTATTTTTCTCCTGATAGTAAGTTTTAAATACGAGCATCTTGCCTCAATGAGGAACTTTGAAAGCTATAAATTGTTTATACATTGTGCTTCCACTATGGGCATTTGAACCATCCCCTGACAATACACAGTTAATAATGTAATGAGGCCAAAGAAGCCCAAGAGGCCAAGGAGATTAGTCACAGAACTCAGGGGCTTTCACCACTCACTCATTGTTTGGAACTTAGCCTACATCAACAATGACTAAGAATCATAACCTACACTTCATTCCCAGCATTGTGTGATCCCTTTGCTTGGAGAAAAGGATTCAATCCAAAGAGCTGCCTGTTAAGGTGGCACTTCTACAGGAGCTCTCAGTGCTACAGAAACGAAATCCCAGCCATGGCTTTCCCACTCTCTAACCAGCGATGCATGTCTGAAAAGAAACAAAGGAGTAAGAGTGTGGGAGGGCAGGAGATTTCCAGTACCCATCCTACCATTCCGCTCCAAGCTTTCACCTTCATTAAACACAGTAAACCATGTTGTAATCAGGATGAAAACTTGATTAATCCAGAGATGTCTCGTGTCATTTTCAATTTGTTGCACTACTGAAAAAAGTTCAAGCATTCTGCTCTACCTACAGAACAGCTTGAAACCCCCAGAGAGCAGCCCCCATTCAGCACCTCCTTTCTCATACATTTTACATTTTCACAGCAAAAATATTTCCCTACTTGTGTTAAAAGTTGTATTAGAAGATAATGAACAATTATAATGCAATTTGCTAACAAACATCCCCGAGAGTTCTTTAATCATCCCTTAAAGATCTTCATAGTAAAGACGCAATGAGCTGTGTCCGGCTTTCATTCAAAGACTAAATTTATGAGGCAAGACCAGTAATTTCCTAGAGATGCCACCATTTTGAGCAGTGATTGAATAAATGCTAAGTATGCACGGCAAGAATCCCAAAATCTGACAAATTGAGAAGATTGCTTGTAGAAATTTAAATTCCAGTTGAGAGCAGCATCCCATAATTCCCAAGGCACATCACTAACCGGTCTTTATTTATGACTAAATAAGCTGAAATTAATATGTAGGAGTCTGGGGGCAGGGGTGAGAGGTTACTGGGAGGATAAATCTGTCAGCCATCGGGGTAAATGCAACATTCAGAAGCAGTATTTTCAGCTATTATTTGATGAATCTCTAGCAGGAAACATTTGTGTGTGTGATTTATGAAATGCAAAGTCTAAAAGCGCATGACAGGAGTAACAGAATGACAAGGGCTCTTGGAAATTTGCTCGTCTCAAACCCCTTCCCACCAAACTCCTCAGGAAACAGTGAATGACCAGGGAAGAGGGAAAAAGAAGACAAACCCACTGACAATGAAAGAGTTTCCCAGAATGAAGTGGATTCTGCTTGACCCCAGGTCATGGCTGTCTAGTTTTTTCCTCAGTCAGAGTTCAGACTTGAAATATGAAAATAAGCTAAGCTTAGAATGCCAGGCGCTCTTTAAAACTAAAATATCATGAGGGGGTAGTTAGTAGCCAGAGGGGAGAAGCCTACAAAGAACAACTAAGCTCTCCAGGCTTCTAGAAGGAGTCACCACACAAGAATTCAATTAAAAATATTGTAGCTTCGACAGGATCACACAGCTACTTGAGGTAGCACAAATACTTTGACCACTGAGAAGTTAAAAAAAAATTATTCAACTGTTAATGAAATGAAGTTCTCTCCTTGGGCTAGTTGAGGCACAAGCCCTACACACACTGAGGAGTTAAGTGGCCAAGTACATCTTAGATGTGTGTGTTATAATGGTTTTCTGAATCATATTAAACGAAAACTGTTCAAGGAAGGGGTCTAATGAATATTAAGAGTTTCTTTTTTCTCTGTGGCCTCAGTTGTTTTAAACCTATCTGTTTCCACTTATGTTGTCTGGGAAAAACTTGATTATTTCCCTCTCAAAAAGACACTTTCTTGACATCTTCTGTCATGAAATCTGAGTTTTTGAGTAACTTGTTATTCTTTTGGTGGAAAACTACAAAACACTGGAGACAGAAAATAATATTATCTAAAATGTGACAAAACCAGAAGTCAACCCTAGCCCATGCCAGTATCTCCTTCCAAAAATAAAAATAAAACAAATAAAAAACATAGGCTTTTTCCAGTCAGTCATGAATGAGCCACAGCGGTGACAGTGACCAAGACATGAGCCTTTTGAGTTTGGACCTGTTTGTCTGCTGGAGAGTTAGGCTGGTTCAGGTATGTAACAAAGCCTGACTATCCTAACTGTCCTGGCCACCTGAACAACACACAGCAGAGTTCAAACCCTCCCTGAAGAGGCAAGCTCAAGGTCCCCGCTTCCCAGTCAGTGGAAGGGTCCTGCTGTGTGGCACTGGGTCCTCCTGTGAAGCGTGGCCCTGATGAGAGATGGCCTAACTGAGAGTTCACCTGGAAGGGTGTGGGCTCTTACCAAGTAAAAACCACAACTTTGGTAAAGCAACTCGCTTGTAGGGATGTCTTGCTTTCTGGTTTCTAAGAATAATCTCTACTGATTGGCGCCTGGTGACAATGTATGGTTGCTTCTCACTTCTGAAGTTTAGCTTCAAAGCACGAGTTTGAAATCACAGGCTAAAGTTCTTCAGAAGATATCTAGGAAACTACAGGGAAACCCAGATTTTCATGGAATCTGCAGCAGGTCATAGACTCCAAATGTATTGACTCTGGATTACTATCCTCCTTTGTTATGATGGTATATGAATTTAGAGTCCATTATAGATAAATAACTTCTTACCAACAACCACTGTCTCTAGTCAAGTGATTTTCTTTTTAGTTATGTCTTTTATTATTTTAAAATAATAATATAATCACATCATGTCCCCCTTGCCTTTCTTCTGGCCCAGATCCCATATGCCTCTCCTTGCTTTTTCAAATTAAGAGCTTCTTTTCTCATTGTTATTATATACATACATACATACATACATACATACATACATGCATGCATACATACACACGCACACATACATAAATGCATACATACATACACACTCATGCATACATACATACATGTATACATGCATGCATGCACAACACACAATCCTAAATAGATAAATAAAACTTATACAGTATTTATAATGTTATTTGTATGGTATTGCACAAGCAATTGGTGTGCACTTCCCTGGGGAGGACTCTTTCCCCCACTCTCAACATTTCTCAGTTGCTTCTTATTCTTTATATAGGGTTGAGGCCTCATGGGCTCCCCCACCCACCAATACACATCCATATTGACAGGTCAATTGTTATTCTTGTTCAACTCATGGTTAAGCAGCCGTGTTGGTGAAACTTTACGGGCATAGTTTCTGCCAATCCTAATAGACACAATCACATGGCAAACTGTATTATTCTCTTGCTCTCACAACCTTCCATGCCTTCTTCTGTGGTGGTCCCCGGGCCATAGGTAGAGGAGTTTTTACAGGTGTATCTGTTGGTACTGGGCTCCATAAATCTGTATTTTGATTAGTTGCTTTCTAAAATGGTCTCTATCTGTTGTAAAAGTTTGTTCTCTAATAGGGGCGAGAACTACACTCATCTGTGGTTATAAAGATGAATATTTAGAGTATAGTTAGGGCTGAAGCTGGTTTAGTAAAGTGATTGTTGTAAGTTCTTCTCCAAGATCCATGATTTCATTAGCCATGTGTTTCCAGTACCAGAATATGAGTTCCCTCTTGTTGAGTGCGTGTTAAGTCCAACTGGAGAGCTACTGTGACTGCCAATGTATTTGTGCCTCTACTGCATCCTTAGGGCTATGGTGCCATGGTGTTAATTTTGTGGTTCATAGGCACCGTAGCTGAGGAGGCTTATTGGTTGCTTCCCTCCTTTGGAAGCTTTCATGGCACCTTCTGGTACTAGAAATTGCCATAGAAGCTAGTCATCAATGAGGAGGCTTTCAAGTCAGTTCTCAAGGTGCCGCGTCTGAAGTGCATGATGTCTTCATCAATAAGACCTTACCTTCCACTGCTGGGGGCCAACCAAGGGCAGTGGCAATCGACTGTAATAATTGGGGAATCTTTTGAATAATCATAACCAACAGCTCAGAAGAGCATCTCATGCCTCATGTTGGGGTTTTTGTTAGATGGTTTTTGACTCTTAGAGGGAGTATTGTCCAATCAGATGGGAAAACGTCATTTAAAGTATATATGTATATTTATATGGATAATTTTTTTAGATAGTTAATATTATAATTTCTTATAAATTTTTCAAACATCTTATTGTTATTTTACCCTCCTGTCCCCTTCTGTATTTATACCCCTTTCTCTCCCTAATTATATCCTCCTTCCCCAGCATTTTTTTGGAATAGTCACTATTTTTTATTGGTTTTTCAGCCTGTGGTGGTCAGACTTCTAACCCAACACACAAAATGTTCTCTTCAATGAGAAAAAATTACTTTTGTTTCCAAATTCGGTCTATATTTTTCAATTAAAATGAATTTATTCAGTTTCCACTTGGCCAACTTTGCCTAGTTTGATAAACAAAGGTCTTCATGACCCAACCCTGATTTATTTCTCCAGTCTTAACTTCCTTTTTTATCTACTGAATAACTTGATCCTCTTGTGTATGTGGCTTCCCTGAAGGCTCTCTAAGTATTGCAAAGTCATGTCCTCCATTGCCATGGTTAACTCTCTCTTCAGAGCTGAGGCAGGTACCCCATAATCTCCCTGTTCTGGTGACTGCCTCTTCCTACAAATCTCTGCCACGTGACATAAAGTTGGAACTGAATACTTAGATAGATATCTGAGCCTTCAGACTACAATAGTCTTACAATGTTCAATCCAATGTTCTCTGTAAAAGAACTGAGGATCCAGAAGAAATTAATTAAAAACAAATGATTTGTAAGTATAAATAGCATTTTCAAATGCTAGTAGAGAGGACTTCCATCCCAATACAAAGAAATGATGATGCTGAGATGATGGAGATGCCCATCCCCTGATGCAACATCACACACTATATGCCTACACAGAAATATCTCACCAAAAGTGTACACCACATTAATTAGGACTTTTAAACAATGAAATAAATGAGACACCCACAAATATAAGTTATTGATAATTTTGTATAGACACTTAAGTTTTATTTTCTATTCATAAAGCTCAATTACAAATCCATCTTTATTTAATACTTTCAAATAAAATGTATTAGCAGCTAGCCACCTGATAATCACGTAATTAAATCTAATTACCCAAACAAAAACTGGTATATCTGTATAGTAGTAAAATCAATGATTTTGTCTATATTACCACTCATAAAGAATTTCGTTATTAGGTTTTATTTTTCACAGAATTTACTGACTCAATGAACTGCATAAAGACCAGACAGCAACAAACTTTATAATAATCTAATAATTTAGGAGCACTCTATTAATCAACTTCAAATATATAACCAAGTGGTTTCTCCTATAAATATTATTTTCACAAATTGAGTGCTAGTCCGGTTTGATGCATTATTATAAATACATAATACTCAAATACAAATTCACTATGATTTCAAAGAATTTTAGGGTTTAGCCATATCTTAAACATTTTATGTGTGTTAAAATTACGCCATTTTCAAAATCAATTAAAGCCTCAAAATAATAAGACATATTTAGAAATGTTCAGCTTCAGACTTGTAATTGGAAAGCTAAAATGTAAGCAAAATGAACTTGTGAAAGGAAGTGGATGAGCATTTGTGGCTAACCGTTTTTGACAAGGAGTCAGGAGAGAGGGAACCGTTTTCATGGCAGTATTCTCCACGGTGTGTGTTCTGAGATTCTTCAGCTAAAACCACAGCTTCTAGTACAAACATGACCATTCAGTTATTCATCCAACACGATCCCATTAAGAATCACTTTTCCTGGTAATCATGACGTAGAAGCAAGCACTTCTTAGGGGGCCACTCACGAGTCAGATGGAATGAGTGTTTGACAGTGGCTTATCATTACAAACAACTGACAAGCTCGATTTTTTTTTATTTACCCCAAAATTATGCCCCTTTCTTTTATTTCACAAACTGTTTCCCAGGTGTAGATAATTATTGATACCTTTCAAATTTGTATTATGTGTAGGGCAAGAATAACCAAGGAAAAATCAACCTGCCCCTCACTAGACTGGAGACCTAGGCCAAGGAAAAACACCCTGACACTGGCTTGACTTCAGGGCCAGAACTTGAAATCCTACCAATCCCCGAGCTTGCTGCAGAGTCAGCCTGGAAAATTACATCAAACTCTGAATTTTCCCCAGAATCAGGCTACAAAAATTCACCAATCCAAGATACCACCCTCCAATAGAAACCCCTATATACGCCCTGTATCCTGTTTAGTTTGCTGCTGCTTCTGAATCTAGAGGCAGCCACCCTCCTGGATTTTTCCTTCCCAATAAATCTCTTGAAGGAGGATTGTTTCGTTGTGTGACATTTTTTGCTGGAGTGGAGGCAGTTAACAACTTTCACCATAACCAAGCAGAACAGAGTGTGGCAGAGCTGTAACAACTTGCTGGGGGAACCCTCCCTTGCCAGAGCAGAGCTGTTTTATTGGTTTGGTTTGGTTTTTCAAGACAGAGTTTCTCTGTGTAGCTTTGGAGCCTGTCCTTGAACTCACTCTGTAAACCAATCTGGCCCTGAACTCACAGTGACCTGGCTGCCTCTGCCCCCCAAGTGCTGAGATTAAAGGTGTGCGTGACACTTGTGTTAGGGACCCTTTTCCTGGAGCAGAGCTGTAAACCCACACTTACAGAGACTGTGTTATTCCTTGACTCCTGAGTACCAGGATACCTTTCCATCCAAGCTGCAACACTAACATTATGTGTCTCAAAAGATAATAGTCAGTAGTTTGGATCCAGTTATATTTGAAGCAGTTGATGACATTGACATTTAAACTTTATCAGCTTTTCTCTATCTCCTTCCATTCCCCGTACTCAGCACTTCCTCATCTTTTGGTTTCCTCCAGTTCCTCTTTTGACTGATTACAGCAGCATCCAGCTGGTCTCCCAAAAAGCAAACTGAAAAGGACCTGTGCTTTATCTTCCAACCACAGCCATGTCTTCCTTAACACATAATTTTAACTCTATAATGCTCAATGTCATCCCTAGACAAAAATGTCAAGCTGGTTTCTAGCTACCTGAAAAGTCAGTCACACCTCCTCAAAAATTCATTCATCATTTCTTTTGAGTCAGGCAAGCATAGAAAATAACTTAGAAACCCAGGATTTAGCTGCCATAAAATTCTTCCTACAATGATCTATTCTATCCAAACTACTCTGGCTAGCTATGAATAAGTAGAAGTTCAACTCTGTTGGTGGAGCGGCGGGGCTGCGTCCCGCCACCCGGTTAGCTTTACCCGGAATAATTACACGGAAACTGTATTCTTTTAAACACTGCCCATTAGTTCCAGCCTCTTATTGGCTAGCTCTTACATATTGATCTAACCCATTTCTAATAATCTGTGTAACACCACAAGCTGGCTTACCAGGAAAGATCTTAACCTGCGTCTGTCTGGAGTGGGAGAATCATGACGACTCCTGACTCAGCTTCTTTCTCCCAGCATTCTGTTCTGTTTACTCCGTCTATCTAAATTCTACCCTATCAGAGGCCAAGCAGTTTCTTTATTAATTAACCAATGAAAGCAACAGATAGAAAGATGACCCTCCTCCATCACAACTCTTTTTACTGTTTCCTGGAGGAAACTCCCATCATGACTATGCCTTTAACACTTATCTTCAGATTCAACATACACCTGAAGTCTATCTCACTCTTCAAAACCTCTTCCTCTACTCCTGAGTCCCACACCAAGGTATCCCTAAGCCACTGGTACACACTAATAGTCCTTATAGAAAATCTGTCACTTAACTGACACTGTGATATAATAAAAAACAATCCCTTTTTATCCTACTGTCTTCCCTAATGAGTAAATTTTTCTTTATTCCAAACCTACTGCTCTGTTTTTTCTTCTCATTACCAATTTTTCTAATCATTGTTTGGATGGCTGTGGTCATAGCTAGCCCCTCTTACTAGTTAATAGGACTTCTTATTTTGCTTGATATTTTTGGTTCTGCCTCCTTCTATAACTAATCAGTTTTGCTTCTCCAAAAAGCAAACAGATTCAGCCTCAAAGCATCACAAAAATATTCATTGTGGGTCCAGGTTGATATGAGAACCCACTTAAAACCTGCTTCCATGGTTAGAACAGATTCTGCTAGGTGCCTTCCCATCTTCTTTATTAAGCCCACTTTGGAGCAACCATGCCCTACCACCCTACACAGTTCTCAACATTATCAACAATATCCCATAGTTCAATCATTAGTGTGTGATCTGGTTCACCATGACAATAACATCACTCCTCAGTATTAATGTTCTATGTGAGTTACTTTTTTCATTACTATGACAAAAATCCCTGATCAAGTCAAATAGAGGAAAGAAACATTTATGTTGGTTCAAACTGTGGTTCAAGGTTACAGACCATCATGACAAGGAGAGCATGTCAGAGGGATGTGAAGTAGTTCAAGGTTACCGTCCATCATGGCAAGGAGAGCATATCAGAAGGGTATGAAATGGTTGCTCACATTGTGTCCCCAGTCACGAAGCACAGACAGATGACTACTGGGGGCTCAGTCTACATTCTACATTCAGAATGGGTCTTCCCTCTTTGCTTAAACCTTTCTGGAAACACTTTCAAATACTTTTCATTGAAGAAACACACATTCAGAGGTGTGTGTCTTTGGGAATTCTAAATCCTATCTGTTGTGGTGTAATCTTTTTGTACACTGTAAAGATTTGTCACTTGGATTGGTTTAATAAAAAGTTAAATGGCCAATAGCTAGGCAGGATTTTGGAGTCAGAGAGGACACTGAGAAGAAGAGAGAGATGCAGCCAGATGGAAAGAAAACAGCATGAACAGTACAGAGTAAAGAAAATAGAGCCACAAGGCAAAAAGTAGATTGATAAAAATGGGTTAATTTAAGTTAGAGCTAGTTAGATACAAGTTTAAGCTACCGACTAAGCTTTCATAATTAATAAGAAGTCTCTGTGTGATTATTTGGGAGCTGAGTGGGGTGAGACAGAAAATTCTACCTGTACCTATCAAGCTGATAATAAAGGTTAAATACCTCTTTAACAAAACTAAAGAACAGAACTCAAATCATTGTTAGTATTTCTTGCTTTTACTCTTGCTATCAGTACAGGCATACAGAGCTATCTTCTTCTATTTTTCACACCCCAAGTACTGTCCTTAAAATTCACAAACCAAGTAACTGTGCTAATCCAGGAGCTTCCAATAATACAGGAACAATTAAATCACTTGCAGTGATTATACTTCAAAACTACCAAGTTCCGTATTTACTCATTATGGCTGAATGTATTATACTGTGTATTACACTATACAGAATGCTACTGCTGTGTGAAGATCTGAACAAGTTTTTTTTTTCTTTTTTTAAGTGCTCAAATGCAGTGGGGAATTTAAAGAAACAAAGAACAGGAATGTGAAGCAGATGTAATTTTCAAACAAGTGTCTGATCATGATTCTTCTGACATCTTGGTTTCTGGAACCACTCAGATACCTGTCTGAGTCTTGTATTTGGTCTCTGCAGTTTCAAGCTATTTGTCAATTTTATTTCTTCTGTTACCAGCAGTGCCATCTCCAGATGGTGCTATGCAAGGCTTTCACCCACCCCTTGTTGTTAGAAGCCCCATTTCCTTTATGGTCCAGACCAGACCACACAGACCTATTCAAACTGCCCTTACCTATGTCTCTACCCCATGGAACCCCCACAGAGCCCCACAGGCCTGACAAACAATTAGTAAGGCCCACACTTTGCTCCTCCTTTGTTCTAAAAAACTGCTACTATTAATCCTCTCCCAGGCCTTCATGTCAAACGTGACTCAGTCATTCCCAGTCACTGTGGAGGACATGCTTCCCCAGTAAAATTAGAAAATCCAGTGTGATCCATTGGACCCTGAAAGCTACAAGTCCCACTCCTTCCCCAAGTGCTCCTATCCACCACAACCTCAGAGGAACTCTGAAACACAGGTGGTAAATTCACAGAGAGAACCAAAAGGTAAGTGATAACACCCCGCCCCCGGCAGGACATCCCATTCTCTAGGTGCTCCATAGATCATGTGAATCTAAACCTTAACTGCATTCTGGTCATATTGCCCTACAATCATTCTCCTACAGGAATTTTCATGCAAAGGAAAGATATTATCTTAGAATGGATATTTTAACCACATAAACTAAGTAAGAAATTAAAAACTTATGTGGAAAAGGTCTCTGAGTTAATTCTAAAAGGAAAATTGAGACTTCATCAATTAAAAGGAATAGACCCAGAAGAAATTGTAATACCATTCACTAATGTTGAAATTAACAAATTAGAAGAAGAAAGTGAACCCTGGCAAAGAGGTTGCAGTAATTGTTTTGGAAGAGATTAACAACAACTATCGCAAGTTATAAAGAGAAATAATTGGATTCTACCCTGACTTGTATGGGAAACATCAATAACTGGAGCCCCTACATCTATACTGATGCAAATGAATCAGAAAATGAAGGTTACAAATCAGAAATTTTAAGTAAAGTAGAACAAAGCCCTTATGATTCTATCCAAAAGTAAGAATTATATGCTATTCTCAAGGTAGTAAAGGATTTTAAAGAACCTCTCAATATAGCTACTGATTTGCATTATATAGAAAGACTTGTTATGCATATTGAAACCACTGAATTTATATCAGATGATACAGAATTGACTTCATTATTTATCCAAATCTAAGATATAATCAGGAATAGATATCATCTCATAAACATAACACATAACTGATCCCATATGGGTCTTCCAGTTCCTCTAGGACAAGATAACACGGAAATTGATCAATTATTGATTGGAAATGTGCTGAAGCCCTCAGAATTTCATTAAAACATTATGTTAATGGCAAAGGTTTAAGAAATAACTTTTCCATCACAGGGAAACACATCAAAAAATTATAATGAGATGTCCTATTTAATCTTTATACAACCAAATGCCACTACCTGCAGAAAGTAACCCAAAGGGTACTCAAATGAATAAAATATGACAGATGCATGTATTTCATTGTATAGAATTTGGAAAATTAAAATATGTACACCATGCCATTGATACTTTGTCAGGTTTCCAATGGGCAACAACTTTGAGTTTGGCAAAGGTTGATTCTGTAATTACACATTTACTAGAAGTTATGACCATCATGGATATACCACAATAAAAACATACAATACTCCAGTGTATGTGTCTAAGAAAATTAAACAGGTTTTGTTTCTTATAATATAACATATTACAGGTATACCAAACAATCCTACAGGTCAGGCAGTTATAGAAATAATAAATTGAACTACAAAGGGTTGTTAAATGAACAGAAATGGATAATAAATAACCCCAGGAATAGATTGAACAGTGCTTTATTAACCTTGAATTTTCTTAATGAGGATGAGAAAGGAACAACAACTGCAGAGAGTGTGGGAGCCCATGTGTGACTCAGTTTCCATCTGGAGTCATTTCTGACTTGAAGTCATTTGAATTCAAGCTTGCTTGCCTGCTCTGCTTTTTTTCCAGTAACCTTGAGGTCTGTGAGAAAGCTCTGATTAATCCCATGAGAAAGAGCATTTTTGCCCAGTTGGAAGAGCACATTTTTCTACTAATATTTGAGCTGGTATATGCCAGCCAGAGGCACTCCTCATTACAGATTAGAAGTGATTAGCTGAATAAGTTATTGCACCTGCTTGAACTTCCTCCCAAGGACAGTGCATGGAGGTACTTAGCTGACTGCACTGCTCTTTGTTTTGCCTTTTACCTGTAGTACATATGCTGCCTGAAAAATAAACTCAGGGCTGTTTGGTATTGACCTTCAGTCCTCCTGGTCTATCCTATGTTTCTATCTTCATTTCTCTTAATCTAACTTTTCCTCCATCTCAGTACTTCCTTCCAGGAAACCCTCAGTTGATTTCTGCTGCAGTGGGCTCTGACAAGAGAGATATTGAACAATAGAAAAATCTTCTGAATTGAATCAACTGGTGTACTTCAAGGATGTGTTGGCCTCAGAATGGAAACCAGGAGATGTGCTGTGTTGGGGAAGGGTTTTCTCTCTTGTTTTCACAGTAAAACAAAAGCTATGGATATGATCAAAGTTAAGACTTGATTTAAAAAGAGAGATCTCATCTCTGGATAAAAAGCAATGACATCTCATCCACAGAGGTGACAATCCCACAAGTTGTGAGAAAGCCTCACTAGGGTTGGAGCAAGGTTCTCTTCTTGTCTTTGCAGGAAAATAGAAAATACCCACTTTATGGATTTACAAAACATCATATTGAATGAAGTAACTCAGACCCAGAGAGACAAATATAATATGTACTCACTCATAAATGGCTTTTATACATAAAACAAAGAAAAACCAGCATACAGTCCACAACCCCAGAGAAATCTAGACAACAAAAAAGACCCTAAGAGAGACATAAATTGATCTAATCTACATGGGAAGTTGATGTAGGAGGGTCTTTTGTCTATATGTTACTTTCATTGGTCAAATAAAGAAACTGCCTTGGCCTTTTGATAGGCCAGCTCTTAGGTGGGTGGAGAAAGAAAGAAAGAAAGAAAGAAAGAGAGAGAGAGAGAGAGAGAGAGAGAGAGAGAGAGAAAGAAAGAAAGAAAGAAAGAAAGAAAGAAAGAAAGAAAAAAGAAAGAGAAAGCAGAGTCAGGCAGATGCCATGAATTTCCTGCCCTAGACAGATGTAGGTTAGGATCTTTCCTGGTAAGCCACAGCCTCGTGGTGCTACAGATTTAATGAAAATGGGTTACTCAAGATGTGAGAGTTGGCCAATAAGAGGATAGAAATAATGGGCCAGGCAGTGTTTAAATGAATACAGTTTCTGTGATTATTTCAGGGTATAAGTGGCCAGGAGTCAGGTGGCGGGAAGCAGCCGGCCACTCCTTTTACAGGAAGTGAAAAAGACAAGATCTCCAGAGTAAACTGGGAGCATGGGGGTCATGAGAGAGGGTAGAAGAGGAGGAGGAGGGAGGGAGGGGAGCAGAGAAATATATAGCTCAATAGAAACATTTAAAAAAAATCTTTGAGAAGTCAAGAGACCTTGTACATCTAGATACCAAAAGGAGAAAAGATGACTGTTCAGAAAGAATCACCAAGCATAGGAAAATCTGACTTTTGATATCCATATTCTCTGCATGGTAAAATCTCACTACTTAAACATACATATCTTCTTACTTCTTTCTCAGTATAATGATAGTCCTGACTCACTTAAAAATCAAAGATGGCTTTGGAGTTAGACAGTGTCTCCCTTTTCTAAATTCAAACATGTTGTTAAAAGAAAACTTCAGAGTTTCTGTATAATTTCAGGAGAGCCACCTGGTGTGGGAGAGAAGAAAGACAAAAATTTAGAGACTAAAGTTATCAAAATTCTGCATTCAAAAATTCTACTTCTCCCCATATCTATTTTTATCTCTGTGGTACCTTTCTTTGAATATATGTCTATAGAATTTCAAACTTTCCATTTTGATATGAATAATGTTTAAGTTTTCCACAGTGAACAACAATTTTTTCTACAGTAATCTCTGAAGTCTCTAGGAAGGAGATGAGGTCCCACAACAACAATTCCACCTAGTTCATTTGATGCCATTCAGCTGGTAGCATCACTTAAAGATCAGCTTTGGACTATAAACTACTCAGAATAATTTCAAGGTGACGAGCTGAGATGATCCAGCCTAACAAATCTAGCCAGGACTTGAGATAAGCCCTGCACTTTCCCATTATGCATAGCCTAGAAAAAATGATACAGCTGCCTCTCCCAACAGTTGACAATTAACCGCAAGGGGTGCACCCACACACTGAGACAATGGGGATGTTCTATAAGGAACTCACCAAGGCCAGCTGGCCTGGGTCTGAAAAAGCATGGTATAAAACCGGACTCACTGAACATAGTGGACAATGAAGACTACTGAGAACTCAAGAACAATGGCAATGGGTTTTTGATCCTACTGCACGTACTGGCTTTGTGGGAGCCTAGGCAGTTTGAATGCTCACCTGGATGGAGGTGGGTGGTCCTTGGACTTCCCACAGGGCAGGGAACCCTGATTGCTCTTAGGGCTGACGAGGGAGGGGGACTTGATGGGGAAGGGGGAGGGAAATGGGAGGCGGTGGTGGGGAAGCAGAAATCTATAATAAATAAATAATAAATAAAAATAAAAAAAAATAAAAAGCTGACAGACCAGTAGCCTGTCTGGAAGTATAAGTGGGACAGCCAGACATAGAAGACTCTAGGAAGAAGAAGGGCAAAGTCAGGGGAGATGCAAGCCAATCAACGAGGAAGCAGGACATATAGAAAATGAGGTAGCAAGCCACAAGTCACATGGCAAAGCAAAGATAAGAAATATGGGTTAATTTAAAGTGTAAGAGTTAGCAAATAACAAGCCTGAGCTATCGACCAAGCTTTTGTAATTAAGCCTCTGAGTGATTGAGGGTGGCTTCAGGACAGGAAAACTTGGCCTACATCCTAAAGTGTACTCTCAACTTGGGCTGCTAGGAGGATGAAAACAGGACTTACCTTCATGGGGACTGGTGAGACAGATAATATTCACCTCATTCCACAGATATGAGGGTTAGCAGCATTTCTATAAAGGCTAGAAACACACCTCAGTCAAATGCTTGATGTATATTGGATGGGTAGATGATACTAATGCAGTCTAACTTTGCTGAAGAGACAAGGGAGACTAGAAATGAAGAAAGAAGACAAGCAGAGCAGGGTGGCACACATCTGTGATGCCAGAACTCAGAAGGTGGCAGCAAAGGCATCTTGAGCTCAAACCAATCTGGGTGCTACATGGCAAGACCCTATCTCAAAACAAATAAATGAGAGGGAAAGAGGTAGGAAGTGAAAGGAGAGGAGGGGAGGACAGGGAAGGGACAGGAAAGACCTTCCTCCTAGTCTGTGGCTATGCCCCTAACTAGTGTGAATTTCAACAACTCATCACTCGTCTAATCTATGAGCCTCCCAAGGTCGTATGGGCAAATGGACCCTCATTTTGTTCTCTTTCCTTTTTCCTATAAAATGAATTCATCTGTTCTTATACCTTGAAGGTCCTTTTTGAGCCTGTCATTCTTCCAACTGAACTGAACAAATTCAATACTGTTTTATAATTCTTGACCCTTTTAAAGGTTACCTACAAAGGAACCATCTGCTGAACAGAGATCTTAAAGGAAGAAATAAGCTGAAATCCAAGAAACATCCATTCAAAGTCTCTCTTGTGGATATGTAAACTTTTAACCTCTTACCTCCAATGAATGAATTTCCTTATTTGTCCCATTTAATCATCAGTAAAAGTCAGACATGCCAGTTCTTAGATTTTGTCTGTTAGCACTATACTATAAATTCTAAAAGGAAAGAATTTTCTTTGGTCTTTCCACATTCTGCAATGAGAAAGAAGTTAATACTAGTTTATCAAGATAATTTATGTTTTAAATCCCTTAAAGAGGAGAGAGAAAATAATAATGTCTATTTCATTTTAGGCTTTGGTCTCACCAGTTGCATTGACATAGGTTATGACGTACTCAGGGGAAAAATCATAAATCATTCTTACAAATGCTATTACACATTTTTCACAACTATGGATGTCAACATGCATAAAGTATTTATGTTTTAGGAACCATTATTTCCTAAAGTTCCATGTAAATATTTTTAGACTGATTTTAAGAACTTATTTAACTATAATCAAGAAAAAAATAAGTGGTCACTAAAGGAAAGCCAAGACACATCTCTGCTGTAGTAAAAATCTACAAAAATGAAGGAAATTTTAATCTTCACAAAATGTTATTGTTGCTGTGTGCTATATGAGGTTGCATGGCTCCACCCACATTTGAGGTTGGAGGTGACTCTGTGAAGTCAGCTCTCTCCTCCCACTTCTGTTTGGCTTCTGGAGCTGGATCTCTGGTCATCAGACTCGCACAGCAAGTGCTTCATCCACTGGGCCATCTCACTGGCACCCCATAAGTTATTTAGATAGCTTTATTTTGATGTTGCAAAGCACACTGAAAGTTCTAAAAATCAACAAATTACTATGGAAAGTTTCCAAACTGGCAACGTGGAATAGCATTGATCTAATTCTTTAAATTGCACATTGAGGAGGAATTAGTAATTTAAGAGGGTTCTTATTTCCAATTTCATGCTCGGTAACTACAATCATCTTGAAACCCCACCAACCTGGAGGAGGGTTCCAGGAAAGTTAAATCTGAAAGGGGGTAGCATTGTAGCTGAAAAGAAAAGTGAAGCTTGCCATCTGCATCCTCTGAGATCGCCTCCCAGGATCTGAGAACTTGTTAGAAAGCAACCTTCTGCAAGGCTTTACATCATGCGTTTGTATCTCTCCAAGGAAATTCTAATTACTGGTTCCAATCATTTCTGATTGATTTGACTTTTATTTGTCCAAGATTTTCTTTGCTCTATGATGAAATCAAGCCTCTAATAAAATTCCAAATATTTCAGAACAATTTACCAGCTCCAGATGACTGAAAGTTTTCTTATGTCCATCTGGCGTTCAGGAAGAGAGTTTCACAGGATAGATCCTGAAGAATGATACTTCTGACAGTGCCTAAAACAAAGGACTCGACAGTGACATACTTAAGTCAATGAATCTTGCATGAATGCAAACTTGTCAATAATCTTTGAGACCCAAGCTTCAATATAACCATCACACATTTTAGTGAGTTTGTTTTCTAACACATGGCTTCATGTTTAGAGGACATTTTGGAAATCAATTACATAAACACACATTATCTTCAGTGAACACATTTATAATTATTGGCAAGCCAAGCATAGTGGCATTGTAATTCAGGAGGTAAAGGCAGTGGAATCAAGAATTCAAGGCCATTCTCTGCTACATAACAAGTTCAGGGCAAGCCTGAGATACATGAGACTATGTCTCAAAAATACATGTTATATAAACACAATATGTATATATAATATATATGTGTGTTTAATATATATATATATACATAGTGAGTGTGTGTGTGTGTGTGTGTGTGTGTGTGTGTGTGTGTGTGTGTGTGTGTGTGTGATCTATGTGACTCTGGCTGGCCACATAGGACCCTCCTACCTCAGTCTTCTGAGTGCTGGGATTACAGGACTGTGCTGCCAATTTTCCGTGTTCCTTTTTTAGTCTTTGGGGTTTTGGGTTATTTTTTCTCTTAAGAAACTAATTAGATATGCTAAACATTCACTTAAATTATTCATTTCTGTTGGCTTTACATAAACTCTAATTAAATGATGAAAGACAAAGCAAAGTGGAAAAATCTAGCACTGAAAGGTAACTACTCACCATCACATCCAAGGGCTTGCTTGAATCATAGCAAATACATCAGAATTCATATGTATGCTCATCAAGAAAAAAATTGTCATAGGCAATAATGTTCAATTTAGCTATTCAAAAATATTGAGTTTTTTAAGTACCAATGTGAAGACTAACCAAAATAAATAATTTGGTCAACATTATTCTTGGCAGGGGATGAATTTTTATCAATTCACTACAAATACTACTAATACAATAATAAATTCTTTCTATAACACCAATCGGTTGATTCATCCAGTTATGGCTACAATTGTTACTTCTCATGTACCCATATAAGAGAACATACTTTTACAAAATGAGACGGTATCAACACTGCCTGGTTTGGCTACCTGGCCGCAACAGTCAGACGATTTGATAATTTGTGTCTTGGTTTCTAAGACTCCAGAGATAACCAATGTGGTTCCTTGTTGGACTCTATTAGCTCATACCTCTACCAGCTCCTCTTAGAAATAAGACATACTTATAGAACAGATTTGATCCAGACACAAGCTTCAAGGATTAGAATCTTAGGGCATATTGGCCATGCATAGTCCTCAGTGTCTCTAAATCTCCTCTGCACCTGTAAACTCTTCCCACCAAACACAACTTGAAGTCTTTAAAAATATCAGCTTCTCCTAACCTCAGAGCAATTTATCAAGCCAAGTTTATTGATTGACCAACTTTATTCTGCTCAACCCTGTTCTTCCAACCTTGAATGCCTGTAGTTGATAGAGCTGCACTCGCTATAGTTGACTGCTTCTTTATGATCCCATTGTACTAAACTCCCCTGGTAGAGAGGAGGGTGTGGTGCACAGAAATATTCACAGTACACTCCTGACACCAGACTGCCTGAGTCTGACCCCCCATGTGTGACATGAGGCAAGTTACAGTAGTGTGTCTCAGTTTGCTTACAGTATAAAGACACAGTGCTAAGAAGCCATGCTCGGAGTCTCGTTAGTTTCTGGGACAGTGGGCATGATATATAATACCAGTTACTATCATCTTACTATTAATAAGTTTAATATTAATATGTTTAATGTTTGAAAAGTTAAATAACCCAGAGCCTTAGAATTTTAGAGGAGGTTTACAGATGTTGAAGAACCTATTCCAAACATAACTTCATCTTTAGATATTGCTTATAAGGGATCCACATATCCCCAAGACCTAGTCAGCAAACCACAGCAAACCAGTGCCCAGAGTCTGCAGCTTCTAAAATATAGCAGAGAGGGGAGGGCACACAAACAAAACCATGAAAAAAATTAGACATTAATCTATTTGTCATGCAATGAAGGATCAGACCAGTAAGTGATAGACCGCCATGATCAACAGCAGCATTAGCAATGGTAACATGAAAGTCCTAAAGGTTTTTTCTTTATGGACACTTTTAATACTTGTAAAAACATCTACAATGTGAGAAAAATCACCTGCCTGCCTGTCTTTTAGCATATGAAGAAATCGAGGCCTAGAGAGATTGAGTTCAAAGTTCACATATTTGGGAAATGCCAGTCAAAACTTGAATATAGTCCTGCAGGCTCTATGCCTCGTGCTCTATCACCATTATTTTGGTTATCTTCAAGTGTGTCTGCTGTCCCTCAACCATTCTATCTGACCACAGGAGATTTGATGTCATGATTAGCAAAGTCAAGGTACACACTCCCCCTTAAGCCAGGGGTGGGGAGTGGAGGAGAAACTTCATGATAATCACATAGAGAAGAAATGTCCTACATAAAATGTAGTGTCTGGATTCGAGGTCATATATGATCCCCCAAAAAGATAAAATGAAGCAAGGGTTCTCAGGTGGCCTCGTCCTCAGCTTGCCTGTATTCTGCAGAGACAGGCCTGAAGACTGGAGTTCTTGGCAACACAGCTAGAAGGGCTAGCCTCTGGACCAGAGAGGAGGAAAGGTGGTCTGTGTCGTTAGTGCCTAGCACACAGAAGCAAACCACTCCCAAAACCAGTGAGCCAGTGACTCGGCCATGTCACCCAACCCAACAGCTGATGTTTGACATGCTTGTTGCTCTGGTACTAGCCCATTTCCTCTTAACTACACTGCTGAGCCTGGGGAAAGGGTCTCTTTTGTGTGCATTTAAGGAACTCATCAAGGCTTTACACCATAAGCCTTGGTTTCCAAAGGAAAATCAAGAAGCTATTCACAGAAGAGAATTGAGGAAGAGCAGACAAAAGCAGTGTGGCACCTGCTGACAAGCATGTTACGGCAAGAGTAGCACAAGCAGTATGGTGAATATAGACTGGCCTTCCTTTTGAGTTTGGGCTATAGTTCAGCGACCAAGTGATTGCCTAGCATTCATAAAGCCCTGGGTTCATTCCCAGCACTACGAAAAGAAACACACAAAACAGCTCTTTATTTCAGTTCCTATTAGCCCTACATGGGCCAATAGTCCACCATGAAACAGGACCCATCAAGCAACACCACTAGTTGCATCTAATCTACACTAGTCAGGAGACTGTCAGGACAGGAAGTAATACCTGAATAATATCCTGTTAGGGTGGAGCACCAGATGTTCTGATAGCTAAAACACAATTATTTGCATGTGTTTGATATTCTTCATGGATTTCGTGTTCTAGCCTCAAAACAACCTCAAGGGGCCAGTAAGATGACTCAGCTGAGTAAAGGCACTTGCTGCCAAGCCTGACAATCTGAGTTCAATCCCTGGGGCCCACATGGTGAAAGGAAAGAAGTGACTCCCACAAAGTGTCCTCTGACCTCTGTGCATGTAACATGCACGCATGCCCACGTGCACACACACACACACACAAATGTCATTTTTTAAAACTTTAGGAAATAGAGACTTTGTCCTTCAATTTGACAAAAGCAGTAACATTTTAGAAATGGTAAAAAAAAAATTCTCAAAGCAGATTTTTGAGTAGAACAAAAAGGACGGTTATAAACATCAAAATTGAAAATATTGACTCTCAAAAGATAGCAGTAACACATTGATGTTGACAGAAGTTTCTGTCCTGCCCAGTCCTGCAGCCACTCAGTCCCAAAGAAACACACATAGGTCTACATTAATTATAAACTGGTTGGCCTATTAGCAATTATAACTTTTATAACTTACATTAGAGCATAATTCTTGTCTGTGTTAGGCATTTAGCTTGGTATCTTTCATCAGTGAGGCATTATCATCTTGCTTCCTCTACAGCTGGGTGACAACTGCCGACTGACTCTTTGCTCTTCCCAGAATTCTCCTGTTCTCCTTGTCCTGCCTCTACTTCCTGCTTGTCTACTGGATAATCAGTGTTTTATTAAACATATACAAGAAGCAAATCTTTACAGGTTAAAACCATTGTCCCACAGCACATTGAAAAGAAAAGAAGAAAATGTTCAAATTGTATCTGACCAAAGACTGAAAAGCACTTCTACAATAAGACAAAATCAATAAATAAATTGACAAAAGAATTGGACAAAATCTTTAAAAGGAAATTTTACCAATAGGCAAATAAAAAGATGCTGTGTGGTAGACATGAAAGAAGCGTTATGTGAAACTTCACAGATACAGGTTAGTCACCAGAAGGGATAGCATTGCATATACCGAGTACTAAGTGTCAATAAAGTCACAGAGTAAATGAAAACGCAAAATATTCTAACATTTGCTTATAAAGATAAAGATACAATTCCACTTCTCAAGCATTTACCTAAAAGAAAAATACTCAAAACATTCTAAACAAATGCCCAACACAGGTTTATTCATAAACAACCCAGATATCCATCAAAAAGCCAGCAGAAAACTGGAGATATAGCCACACAATGGAATGCCACACATCAATGAAAAAAAATGAACTTCTGGGTCCTTCCCAAGGCTTCATCTCAAAAGCATGCTAAGTGAAGGAAACCAGATCCAAAACAATTATATGCTGTATGGTTTGATTCACATGAACTTCTGCGATGAACAGCTGCAGGGGAACAAAGGTGCACACAGAGAAATCAATCAGGAGCTGTAATGATCCAGATGGAAAAGTCTAAATCAGGGTGGCTGCAAAGATGATGAGAACTGGTCCAGTTCTGAAAATATCTCAAAAAAAAAAGTCTGTGTCATTTTCTGCAGAACTTAATGCAGTATGCATGAAGTAAAGAAATGAAGCTGACTGGATCTGAGCAGAAGGAGAGATGAAATTTTTGTTGATTTGAATGGTGAAGCTGATGGTGGAACAGGCTGGGGGAGGGGTTGCTGAGGCTGGCATGTGTTCAGTCTGAAATGCCCATCAGATGTCTAAACAAGGGTAGCAAACCAACAACTGGGTGCGCAAGATAAGCTATAGATAGATTTTATATATAGATAAACTATAGCTAAATGACTACAGATAAACCACTGGGAGCCTTTTACCTCTCTGCTCCAAAGAAAACGATGCAGAGAGTTCCAACAAGAAAACACATAGAGAAGTGTTTTTATTGTACAGAAAGGGAGAATCTACTTTTTAAAACACAGAAAAGCAGTTTGGAATCGTTGGTGATAAGTGGAGTCAGGGAGACTCACTAGAAACTCAGCAGTCAAAGTCTTTGCTACGATCATCAAAGTCTTGCATACTCGGTATATCCTGGGGACCATCTCGAACTCCTCTGGTCCTGTCAAGTGTTGGGTGGTTTTTTACCTACACATTGTTGTCTAGGTAACCCACCTTCCCCAAAGACCACCTGGCAGGGCTCTCCCAACAGTCTCTGCCAAGTCCCCACCTCCTCGACTTCTGCAGTCTGCCTCTGGGCCAGCATGTTCTTAGACCCTCCAAGTTATTAGGTTCTGTGACCTCTGAAATTCATTTGGTAACTTGGTTCTTAAAAGGCACACCGGCAGCCAAAGGGAACTGCCTGGCTCTAGGGCTAGAGAAGTTATCATAGATAGCTGCAATCTGTGTGGTACGACTTGATGAAGTAGGTTTAAAAAAAAAATCTCTCTTCAGATTCCTGAAATTCCACTACTATTATGAAAGATGGAAGCAAAAGCCTAACTTGACTTTGGATGAGCAGTGCTGGGGAGAAGGAAGAAACTGTAGATAAGAAAGGAGAGGAGTTGAAAGACCAGCATTAACACACACACACACACACACACACACACGGTGCGGGCAGGGGACAGGCATGCATTCAGGCAGGTACACACTTTGTTACTGTGAGTTCCATTTGACCCACTCCCAACCTGGAGCACCTGGTAGGCCAGGAAATGAACACATTCGTTCTCACTATTGCACCATTTGAGGAAGCAAACCCTCCCTCCATCAATAAATAAATAAATCTGAAATTAAAAAGTAAAAGACCATCTCTGAATAACCTTAATTTACTCTCCCAGGAATCACTTCTTGAGATTAAAAAAAATATATTAAGCCATTTCTGTAGAACCTAAAAAAATCTCTATGGGGATGATATTTGGCATCATGTCTCAAATCCTTGTGAATCTGAAGACGGAGGGGCCGACCGCAGAGAACAGCTGGACACCCCCAGACCCCAACGCCGAGGGGCGCGCTTTCCCGCGGGCTGCAGCCTGGGCTGGGCGCTTGCGCCTCCCTCTCTCTCCTCCGCCCTCCTTCGCCCTACTTCTCCTCCCTTTCTCCTCCTCCTGTGGCTGCTGCTGCTGCCAGACCTCGCCATTTCAGACCCACCGGGCTGCCCTCCCCTGCGCACCTCTTCACTGCCAGGGCAGGAGAGCGGCGCAGTCCCCCGCAGGTAGGAGCCCCAAGCCGAAGTCGCAGGGTGCTCGCTGCACCCGCGATGGCTGCACCGGGGAGTGTGGTGGGGTGACCCAAGAACTATCCCAGTCTGTGCAACCGGGCAGAGGAGAGGGAGGTGGAGGTGAGGGTCTGAGAATGCAAACTGTCAGCCTATGCCAGTACTTGGGTGACATCTGTTGGGATGGGCAGAGTGTATGCGCAGGCTACCAACCCCGAGAGTTTTGCTGGTGACCATCGTCTCTAAAATTCAGCGACGGATGTGCAAGATCTGAGAGGCACCTGGATTGCGCAGCGGCTGGGTGGAAACTAAAGCATTCAGCCATTCACGCTGACAGGCGCCTAGTAGCTAACATCTAAGAAAGCGGAGCTCAACTCCCTGCAGGCACCAAGCCAGGCACCCAAAAACCGGTACCCAGTGTTGCGGTGCAGTCTGATGTCCGACTCTATGCAGCCTAGACCAGTGTGTAGCACATTCTGAGATCTTGGGACGAAGGAACAAGGGATCAGTGACTTTGAGTGGCTGATCTCTGATGCCCTGAGTTTGGAAACAAAGTTGAGGGCGCGATGGAAAAGGTGCTTCAAGAGAGGGGACATGAGAAGTAGCCCTGCGGGGAGTGAGAAGCTTTGTGAGAATTTCTACCAGGAACTTGGAGATCGCTCTTCTAGTTTTGTTTGGAAATTTTGGACTTTTGGGGGGCGGGAGGAAGAAAGTCTGAGGCCATATTGGTTCGCAGGTATTTTTACTGAGCTGGGTAAGAGCTTCACCAGCTAGAGGTGAGCCATGTGGGTATTCTAAGATTCCACAGAACAGACAGGTGCTGCCCATTTTCCCCTCCGCGGGGGGGAACGAGGGTCGCACAGTCGTCTTTGGAACTGATCATATTATATAGCCCCCTTTTTGACTCCTGTTTTGGAGCCTAATGCGTAGGTGCGGTATAAATCGACGCTGAACATCCTTGGTTCAGGATGAATGAAAACGAATAAATGAGGTGCTGCAGTTTCTCCTCTCGATGGCTGGGGACTGGGGGTGAGAAAGCAGATTGGACATTGGGTATCTTGGGCTCTCCACCCTCCCTCTCTTGCTTGTTTCTTCACTGCTGAAGTTTTGATTTTCCAGGCAGCAGACACTAAACATACCTTTGTGTTTTCCTTAGAAAGTCACGATGTTGCAAACCCTTTTCCTAACTTTGCTGACTCTGCTGATGGTCAAGTCACAGGACACCGAGGAAACCATCACATACACGGTGAGGGGCGATGGAATTTGATGGAAGTGTATTGAGTGGTAGTCTGTGACACAGCCTTTACCCGCCTCTGCTAGGGTAATAGGACTGTGTTCTGTAAAGCAAAGTAACTTAAACACTTTAATATGACTCAGATTTGGGATTCCTGATAAACTGCCTTGGGTCCTTTCAAGGGTGCATTCAGATTCTCAGATGAGATGAGGAACAAAATGGAAGGATTTGTGAAAGACCCGAAGTGAGCACTTTAGTATCTTCATCCGTGGAAGCGCTATGTTTCTATGACTCTCAATGAATCGATGAGTTTGAGGAATCTGGAAGCCTAGATACATGTAGATGAAATCAATGCATGAGAAGAACACTCAAGTCAAATAAGAATGTATCATGTAGGGACACTGTCTCATCTGTGCCTGGGCCCACTGTCCTTATGGGTGATATTTATTGAATTCATAGAGGCTGTCTACTCACGTCAGAACCGTGCAAGGAGTTTCTCTGTCAGCAGGAGACAGCATTTGCTAACGAGGATTTAAAATACACTGTGTGCCTCCTGGGCTTGTAACTTCTGTCAGCATCTCTGGCATTTCTCAGTCAAATCTGATCAATTAATTAGCTGCACCAGTATAGCCAATGGTTGATAAAATATTTAAAACATCATCTGGCCCCACCCACTGCCCAGTGTGTGAGGAGAGCGCAGGCCAGGGCTCACCTCACTGTGATGAGGTGCTGGGTCCTCTGTTTTGTGTTTTCTAACTCAGGCTTGTGAGATGAATGACAATGTGTCCTGGGTGAGTATATGAAAAACACATTTGTCTGCTTCTTTCCAATTTTTAAAATTAAGTAATCCTCCTAAAAAGAATGCTAATGTTTTTTATAATAAAACTCAGAAGTGAGCTAATATCAATTACTAATAATAAACATTATCTCACTTTTGCATTATGTTATCCCTATAACATTATCGCCCATTCAGCAGATGTTCCCTTCTGCTATTCACATCAACTGTTAACAAAATCGGTTAGTGAGAATACCGTGTTAACATGAAAATAAAGAAAAATGAAAACGTACTGTTTATCTTCAAATGAAAATGTTTTGCTACTCAGGATAAACTTACTCCCTTCTAAGTAAGCTCTTATTCATCTAATAAAAGAGTTTGCTCCTTTTTCCTAAGACTCTGTCCTAGAAATCACGGTGTAGACCAGCCTGGCCTTGGATGCATGATCTGTCCATCTCAATCTCTTAGGCAGTTAGTACTGTTTTTAGAATTGCTTATCTTATACCTCCTCCTTTTTCCAATCTCCTAAATCTTCTTTCTTTGTAGCAGAAAGCATCCATTGTGAGTTACAATCCTACAGTTTTAGGGTTGTTGTTATGAAGGTCTTCCAGATAGGATATTCTCTTTGTGCTGAGAGATAAAAGTCTATCCTCTTGTAAGATGTGTATGCCTAATAACTGATGTCTCCGAGAACAGAAGTGATTAGCCAGGCTTAGTCACCTCAGTGTGAACACAATCTCTGCCCCCTTGCAGTCAAGTGTCAGGTGAGTGGCGCTATCCTGTTGATGGTGGGACGGAAGAACAGAAAGGTTATCTACTTGATTGAAGGTTACACAACCAGCAAGTAGGGAAACCAACTTCGTTCTAGGCAGACGTGTTTAATAGTAGAGCCATATTTAATGCACTGATGTAATGTGATAAGTACCTTAAACAAATTGCAAGTTTTCCTTATTCATCATGCCATTATCAAATGAACTGCCATCTTGACATGGTTTGAAAGATTGGTATCTACAAAAGAGAGACAGTCTATGTTCCCCTTTCATATTAGAGATAATCGGGTTCGCTAAACTACTATTGGACAAATATTTACAGAAACAACTTTTTCACTATCAAAAGTAGTTAGAGTTATTGGCTTATTGAGACAATTCAGCCCCCTATGTTGGGGAAGATACTGTTGAAAACTACAAGGCTTCTAAACAAGATTATCATAGATTATACAAATCACCAAAGATATGGAAAGGCAAAAGTGGTTAATGTCAGTGCTAATGTAAAAGAGAATAACTTAATGTTGGCTCTCGATGGAGGTTCTGAGATCGACTGTTATAGGAAGGCCGGCACAGCCTCTTGATGGAGGTTCTGAGTTCAGATTGTCCTAGCAAGACCTGGCACAGCCCCTTGATGGAGGTTGTGAGCTCAGATTGTTCTAGGAAGGCCTGGCACGGTCTCTAAGACATGCGGAAGTGATTGTAGAGTGGATGGGGAAGAGGAGTTGTGCATGTGTGAGTCATTGTGAGTTCATAGGTGGGGTTGTAAAGACCAGCATGGCTACTGTGCACTGAATGTAAGCATAAGGAGTCTTGCCTCATTGAGAGGCCAGGAAGGCTCGTATGGTAATATAGACACGGAAGAGTGGTCAGAGCTTGATGGTGGTGCCTTAAACAGTGTTGGAAAAACCAAGACAAATCAGTGTAAGGGATAATGTGAGCTGAGTTTTTACCCTAGTAGGTTTCACATGTCACTAAAACAGCTGACTTGACCTGGGTGCCTCCACCGGTCAGGTATTGCTAAACATTTATGTGCACAGTCAGTTCTCACTTCTAGTTAATGAATTTGTCTGTTCTACTTTTGGAGTCTGCCTAAAGCATCTTCTTCACTTTAACTTTCTCAGATACCATCTGATCAAACCACTCCCTGAGTTTAAAAATTCTGCCGAGGCTTCTTACCTTCTCTAGTGGTGTTTCTCGGGTTTTATCTACAGACGACCTTCATGGCCATTGTCTGAAGTACTTCTCAGGGTGTAATCAATCTATAGACAGCCTGCATAGCCATTGTTTGAAGTACTTGCCAAAGAATCAGATTCCAGGCATCCTATCTAGACTGACAGAGTCAGATCCTTGAGAGCCGAAGAGTCTCTCTCATTCAGCTAGCACACCAAGTGATTTGGAGGCCTAGTAAAACCTGGGAATCCTACCTTCAGGGTATAATCTAGTCCCTCACTCTCAAGGAGAAGGAAGACTTCCTGGTTCAGCCCAGCCTGCCTTGCTGACCTCAACTCCAAACTTTTTGCCTCTTCAATAATTTCATGACTATGTTCATAATGATCCCCATTCCTAGAATTTCCACAGCTCCCTAGGGAAAATCTGTCCTTCACTAAATCCTTGTTCACTCTCACTTTCTCTGCAAGAACTTTCCTCCTGTCTCCTTCCACACAAAAGCACCCCTGGCATATCCGTAT
The DNA here is from genome assembly GCF_950005125.1 of Chionomys nivalis. Lineage (NCBI taxonomy): Eukaryota > Metazoa > Chordata > Mammalia > Rodentia > Cricetidae > Chionomys > Chionomys nivalis. The sequence goes on along the minus strand of NC_080091.1, from coordinate 14,922,923 downwards.
AATTCATTCCCTACCCACTTGCTCTTCTGCCCCATGAGCTGTCAGAGGAAAATGACAAGGTCTTCACCATCTTGAATTCCCAGGCCTGGGACAAAGCCTGGTGTGAGCAGCTGTTTGGTGGTTGTTCAGTGAAAACCTAGAGCTAGGGCCAGACCTGGGGGTGAACTCAAAGTCAGGATGTCAGGGAACCTACATACTCAGTGACAAGTTTGGGGTTCAGAATGTGGAGGAGCCACGTAGGGGGCTTGTAGCACGAAAGAGGCTCTGTTCTAAAAGGATTTCAGACCCTAATGCTATAGACAGATAAACAGCATGCTGCAGTCTCTCATGTGGCAGCGTGGGCAAGGTCCCTTCTACACATACAGGTTTTAGCAAGAGGGGCTACCATGCATGTGGTTGATGAGTACTCCACAGTACACATGTGTGTCAGGCTGGCCCTTCTTCATGGGCAGCAGGGGAGGGGGAAATGTCTTGCATTTTTGCTGAAGGAATAAGATGTTGAGGGGAGAATCTTGAGGATAGGGCTTGGCATTTAGCTAACGGGCATTCATCATGAAGGGTGTGTCCCTAGCAACCCCTGATTGCTTAGAGTCTGTAAGCCTAGGGGAATGTATACAGAATGAACTATGAGGGTAAAAGGAAACAAAACTACGTGGGCAGCAGTTGGTCTAGGTTCTAATATTCCTAACTTTTTATTTATATAAAAAGAAATAGAGTAATAACTTTCTATGGAGGGGATTAAGATACTGGACACCACGTTCAGTCTGGTTGTCTCCTGCTGAGTGTGAAAGGGGCTATCCTGGAGTTAGAGGTAGGATAGCCTTTGGACCTGTCCACATCACTGCTGAAGTACCGACAACACTGCTGTCACTTGCTGAACAGCTTTTGAAGGAACATGAGAAATAGTGTTCCATGTGTTCCACTGCCAGGAAGGTCATTCCTAGAACAGGAAGAAAGCTGGGTCTTGGGAGAGAGAAGTTGTTACTAAAGCTGTGACAGAAGAAATTCTTGAATCATCTTAATTAGTCATCATAACCTGGTTTGATTTTTGTCCTGTTCTTAATAGCTGATGCAAGAGAAGTACTATGTCCCATATTAAAATAATCAAAAATATAGTACATCTTTATCTTTTTTCCTCTTTTGGTTTTTCTAGACAGGGTTTCTCTGTAGCTTTGGAGCCTGTCCTGGAACTCTTGCTATAGACCAGGCTGGCTTCAGACTCATAGAGATCTGCTTGTCTCTGCCTTCTGAGTGCTGTTTTTTTTTTAAGTAGGGGTGGGTATAATAAATCCCCAGACTCACTAAGAGGAAGCAGATGTAGCTTGGCTGCCCTTCCCAGAGCAGTGAACAGAGAGGTGACGCTGGAGATAGGGGCACCAGTTTCTCTGTTACTTATTTTTCTGTTTTATTTTGGTTTGTTTTTGTCAAGAAAGGGTTTCTCTGTGTAGCTCTTGCTGTCTTGGATATAGCTCTGTAGACCAGGCAGGCCTTGAACTCACAGAGATCCACCTGCCGCTGCCTCCCAGGTATTGGGATTCAAGGCATGCACCACCATGACCTGTATGGAACATCTTGAAGTAAAGATAAAGTAAATGAAGAAAAGAGTTGCTCTAGTGTAGTCTGGAAAAGGTCATTTCAAATCTTTAGTTATTCCCAACTGTAGCAAATTGAATAAAAGGCAGAAGAGGAGTAATCTAAGTGGTTGGACTCAGTTACTATTTTTTTTAATTAGAAAAGGTTGGGATTTGGCTTAAGAGTTTGGATTAAATTATAGAGTTTCTTTCAGAAGATTTAAAATAAATTTTGGTCAATTTCAAATTAGATTTCTTCTATCCTTTTCAAAGACAGTGAAACATTTGAGAAGTTTAAAGATGTAAAGTTAGTCCAAGTAGGGTAAGGGGTCTGAGTAAGTAAACAGCTACATCAAAAGCATGATTTAATTAGGGATACAATATAATATTTACCTTAGTATTAGGAATGTACCAAGCTAAATTTCAAGTGTCTTTTACAGATAGCAGAAATGAAGAAATAAGGAAGCACAATGCTCTCCCTCTAGACTGGAGGGGTCTTCTTTTGCTTAGTGAAATCTTCTCATCATCTTCACTACCCACAGGCAAAACTCACAATTTGCTGATGGTAGCTGTTTATTGAATTAGCCCTCTGGAGGACTGAGGATCATAGTTACAATAAAAATTCGTATAAGGGGTGAAATTAATAAGTAGATTTAATTATTTGTCTACCAGAATAAGTTTGATAATTAGTATGTAACTTAGCAGAAATATCTCAGTAGTAAGATTCTTTTGCAACAGAACCTTCCTAGTGTTAAGACAGTTAGTACCAGCAAGTAAAAGCTTCATACAATAGGAAAACATGTTTACCATTTGTAGAAATAAAATTACAGGTTTTAAATATTTCACTTACTATAATAAACTTCTTGGACAGTGACATTTTCGGTAGGTAAAGGCACTTGCTGCCATGTCTGACGAACTGCATTCAATCCCAGGTTGCATTTAGTAGAAAGGGAGAACTGAGCCCCAAAAATTGTCCTCTGACTTTCATACATGAACCTACACACATATGCATAAATAAATGAATTAAATAAACCCCAAATCTAGCTTTTATAAATATTATTAAGGAAAAATAAATACTTCAGGAAGCTAGAGGCTGGGGAGATGGTTCAGTCATCTGCCATGCAAGTGTGAAGACAATCATTTGGATCCCCAGAACCACATAAGTGATAGGCAAATGGGACAACCTGTCTATAATACCAGCACTGGAAAGAAATACCCATAAGTTCCCCAGAGCAGGTGGGCTAGTGGGACTACCCATATCAGGGAGCTCTGGGTGTTATTGAGAGAGTCTGCATCAGTCATAAGGTAGACTAGAGATGGTGGTGAGACTGCCCATATCAGGGAGCTCTGGCTCTGATTGAGAGAGTCTGCATCAGTCATAAGGTAGACTAGAGATGGTGGTGAGACTGCCCACATCAGGGAGCTCTGGGTGTTCTTGAGAGACTCTGCCTCATTGAATAAGGTAGACAAATAACTGAGATCATTCATGGTTTCAACCTCCGGCTCCCACAAGCATGTATGCACGCACACATACAGCTACACATGTGCAAACTTACACACATACATGCATACCACACACACACAAATATAAGAATTAAAGCATATGTTTCAGGAAAACTCACTGTAACAAGATAGAGAACTAGAACGTTGATTTTTATCTCGATACTTAGAGTTTTGGCCATAGCATTTATAATGAATTAACGTCTCAACTACATTATAACCATCTTTCATAAATTTTCCATATAATAATCTCTTTTGTATAAAGACAATAATCCTTTCTAACCTTTGTTATGAGCAAAGATTAAAATGGATTTATACATTTTGTATACATAACCTTTATATCTCTTTTTAATTTGATGACTTTTTATGCCTAATGTTTAATAAAATCTTGCAGACAGTAATCTTTTAAATGAAAGCTTAATAAATCATGTTTGAAACACCGAAAACATGCACGTTGTATCCAGATTTCTAGCAGACATAATTATAGACAGGAGGGAGGTCACCTAAAGTCACTGTGAAAGAGAAGTTAACATTTATGATGGAAGCAAGCACAGGCCATTGTTTGTGAATGTCCCCACGTGTCTGAGCAAAAGTCTCTGAGTCTTAAAATGTTTGTGAACATATATACAAACCCATACCTTAAAATCAGGTACACAGCACTCAATTACAGTAACTACAGGTTCTATTTAGTTTTTTTTTTTTTCTTGGAATACAGAATGGCATCTAAATATAAGTGGCATACATATGGCTCATGAGCCCAAGCCAAGAAACATAAACATGCAGCCCATAAACAAATGACACACACTTAAGTAACACGCTTACATTCAACCCTGAGAAGGGCAGAGCATCCAGTCAAGTTCTGCATCTGAGCAGACAGAGACGCAGGAGGCCCCTTGGCCTGGAGCCAGTTTTGGCAGTTTCAGCAACTGAGAGATAACAGGGATCCAAGGGGTGAGAGAAGGACGTAGACCTTCACGTCTCAGGTGTGTAGTTCCTGGAGAGAAGGGGAAGGGTGAAGGTGTGCCTGAAGAGAATCTGGAAACTACAGACAAAGTTTAGGAGCCTGCTGGTTGGACACAGAATGAAATTGCGTGGGAACCAGCAGCACCACGTACTGCCAGGTTCCGGAACAGCCCTGTATGGAAATCCTGGAGGGCGGCCCACAGGGAAAGGGAAGGCCCTGAAAAGAATGTTCATGTGGAGACCAGAAAGAAAGGGCCGGAAGCAGAGAAACAGGAAGAATTCGCAAGAGAAGCTCTCACAGGGGTGGAGGGGGCAGCAGTGAGCCGCCTTGAGATCAGAGGAGCTGGGGTCAAAGGAAGAGAATTTGGAGACACCAATTTAGGGAAAATAAGCGCTATTCTCATGTGATTAGAGCAGGGTGTCTGTCTAGAAAAGAGGAAGATTTGTTATCTCCCACAGAGAAACGCTGCAGTTTCCGGCCAGTCAGAAAAAGAGGCTTCGTGGAGTGGAATTTTAGTAGCATGATGGCGTAAGCATTGCGTGGATGGCAGAGAGGAAAGCTCTTCCTACGGTCGAAAAGGACTCTGGGAGCAGACCCTTTAACTACTTGCCAGTGCACGTACCGTCTGGAAGAGTTATGACATAAAATAGAAAATCCGTTAAGAGGTTTCCAGCATCCATCTTCCTTCTGGGGAAGGAAGTTGTCAGAAAGAGTAAGAGTCCGTTGCTTTAGGGCTATGGAGTCCTGTCCAAGTTCAGGGGAGCACCTGACCTAGAACCAGAATAAAGTCAACAGACAGTCAGACCTCCTGGTAAACCCAAAAACCTCCCCAATGGAGACCAGAGGACAGTGTAGGGACGGAGAAAGCAGCAGCAAGGGTAGAGCCCCCCCAAAGGATGATATTCTTCAGTGGTACCCCCTTCTAGTCACAGCACTGTCGCGAATGTTTTAATATCTGGAATTTGAGGAGAGTGCTGAGACAATTAATGGGAGAGACATTAACAGACAAACAGAAGGCATGAGGGAGGCTCTGAGATCCAAGGACCCCTGCCACAGACAGACAGTCGGGGCTCTTAGGAAAGCTCAGGCCCACATGGCAGAGTGAAGGGTCCCTTCAGATGTGTTTCAGAGGAAGGAGTAGGGCTGCAGGCCAGGCTGTTGATGAGTAGTCCATAGTACACAATGGCTGTCAGGATATCTCTGTTAGCACAAGCAGGTCAGAGAGGAAGGAGTGTTGCGGTTGGGGAAAGAATTTGTGACCTAGATGATGGGGGTCACATTTACTTGACTTGAATCAACCACGTGGGGTGTGCCTGAGAAGCCCAACAGCTTGAACTAGGCTCCACTAGCCTGAAGAGAGGAACAGCTACGTGTGCACAGGACCTGAGCAGCAGTGGGCTGGGTTCTACCACACAGCTCCTCAGGAAGAGTTAGAGAGACACAAGAATTCAGAATGGGAGAAAACAGGGAGTCCAGCTGACCTTCTTTTTCAATCTTGTTTTTTTTATTGTGTGTGTGTGTGTGTGTGTGTGTGTGTGTGTGTGTGTGTGAAGTTTATAATGCAAAGTGGGGAGGGAGCGACAAACAATATCAGTCAGAAATATTTGGGGTGAGTAGTCTTGAAAGAGAGAAAAGAATTCTAAGAAGATGGCGATGGACAACTGTCCCAAACACACCATGGAAACAGGCCAACTGAAGGAAAAGAAGGGACCCCTAAGCTGTCCGTTAGCCATACGTGTCTTAGAGGGGAGAATGTGGAACTAACTACCCATCTCGTTTCTCTAGGGTTCCAAGCCTCAGATAGCCCTTTCACAGTAGCTTCTTAGGAAAGCCATTCATTGTGTTCTGGTTCCATATCTGATATTTTCTTTACAGCAATGCACCGACGGATATGAGTGGGACCCCGTAAGACAGCAGTGCAAAGGTAAGCTTGCTTCAAAGCCTCGCTGTCCACGAACAGCTCCCTGTCTCCGTCTCACGTGTTTCCCTTCCTAGCCCTTGCGTGCTAACCCACACTCTAGGGGATGAGAAGCTTGCTGACTTATTTTATCACTGACTACAGATATTGATGAATGTGACATTGTCCCAGACGCTTGCAAAGGTGGAATGAAATGTGTCAACCACTATGGAGGATATCTCTGCCTTCCTAAGACAGCCCAAATTATCGTCAATAACGAACAACCTCAGCAAGAAACACCAGCTGCGGAAGTACCATCGGGGGCTGCTACCGGAAGCATAACTGCCAGTAGCATGGCAACCAGCGGTGTGATGCCTGGAGGTGGTGTCATAGCCAGTGCCACTGCAGTTGCTGGCCCTGAAGTACAGACCGGCCGAAATAATTTTGTTATCCGGAGGAACCCAGCTGACCCTCAGCGTATGGCTACCAACCCTTCCCACCGGATCCAGTGTGCAGCAGGCTACGAGCAGAGTGAGCATAACGTGTGTCAAGGTGAGCGTGACGTGTACTGACAAGTAAGTTCTTGCCCAAGGGCACCTCCCAGTGAGGATGTAATAGCTCACATTGATCGAGGGCTTCCCACACAGGACAGGGTGATAAGTGCCTCGTCTACAGTAGCATATCCATCATTGCAATACTCCTAAAAGGTACTTGCTCGTGAAGTCATTATTTTACAGATGAGGAAGCTGTGCCTTCGAAATTTCACCAGTGGTTCCCAACTCACTGCTCTATTTATAGTCACTTAGGAGCCTTTTAAGGCTTCTCACTGGCCAAGCCACGCCCTAGCACAATTAAACAACACTCCCTCAGGATGAATTCCAGGCATCAATATTTCTTTAAAGCTCCCAGTGCGGTTCCAGTATGCAGCCAAGTTTGAGAAGTGGAGGTCACAGGTGTTAGGTACAGAGCTGGTTTTTAAGCCCAAGCAGGGAGGTGCCAGAGTTATGGCTATTGGGCGAGGGGTCCGGTTATTTGTTTGGAATTTGAAACTGTGCTGTTGACCTACTCCATAAATGTCCCCCTTTGGTTTCTTAATTTTTTTGTTTTGTTTTTTTGCTGTTGGAGTTACCACTAATTTATTTTCCCCAATCAGAGGAAATCTCCACCTTGGAGGGCAGCTCTGCATTCACACGGCTGTTTCTTTTAAAGGTCTCATTTCAACACATTTTATTTCTGTTGCATTATTGTAATAAGAGCGGCGGGGCTGCGTCCCCGGCACCCAGCCGCCCGCATGGCTAGCTTATGCCCCGAAATAATTACACGGAAACTGTATTCTTTTAAACACTGCCTGGCCCATTAGCTATAACCTCTTATTGGCTAGCTCTTACATATTGATCTAACCCATTTCTAATATTCTGTGTAGTATCACGAGCTGGCTTACCAGGAAAGATCTTAACCTGCGTCTGTCTGGAGTGGGAGAATCATGGCGACTCCTCACTTGGCTTCTTTCTCCCAGCATTCTCTTCTGTCTACTCCACCCACCTAAGGGTTGGCCAATCAAATGGGCCAAGGCAGTTTCTTTATTAGTTAACCAATGACCTTCCTCCATCATTTCCCCTTTTTCTGTTTAAACAAAAAAAGAAGGCTTTAACTTTAACAGCAAAATTACATATAACAAAATAGTTATCAAGCAAGAATTACAGTTACAATATTTATATCTATTTTATCATAACTAAGGAAAACTATAACTATCTATCCATTCTTCAACTCCATCAAAGACTCCAGAAGGATATAATATTACCTAAGCAAACAAGAGATCCAAAACTCTAGAAATGACAGAGACATCTCACTGCCTGGACAGTCACCCAAAGTTCTTTTGTACTGTTGGGGCATCCATCTTCAGCCTTTATGCCCATAGTATCCAGCAGACATTTTCATCAAGCAGGAAATTCCAAAGACAGTTCAGTCACTTTTTGCTGTGTCCTGCAGAATGTCTCGCAGACTCTTTTATGAGTCAGGAACCCCGAAAGACCATCTCACCTTTAGGCAAGTTCAGCAGTCCTCTTTCTGCGGGTTCTCTGTGTCCAGTTTATGCAACAGTCCAGGCAAGAACAGTTTCTTGCCCAAATGGCTATCAAACTCCATAAGGAGCCTCTTCAATGCCCATCTTCCTCTTGAAGTAGATTGGTGCTGCCAGGAGCAGACGTGTCTCATTATCATGAAAAGCCCTAAGTTATTAAAATATTAAATGCCATATTCTGCAGTCTTTGAAAGATATGAAGAATGCCTATCTAGTTGAAATATATCTCTATATAACTAGAAAATCTAACTAACGTGACTACAAGCTTGACAATTATTGATGATTATCCATTAACAACCTATATTTCCTATTTTACATTACATTTTTAAATGAACTACATAATCACAATACCTTAATCAAGATCAGAAATACATAAACATATAACAAAATTGACCTTAAAATCATACCAATGCAAATTATTCATATCTATATCATATCCCCCTTTAAATGTAAAAGAACATTTATAAACAATGTTTGGGAACATGGGCGCAGTTTTTTTCTCTCCAAACTGCTTCCTGCTGAATGGGGGCGCTGTATTCAGATCTTTCATGGTGTAACCTGTGTGTCAGGGTCATCTCAGTTGGCAGTTGAGTGAAGTAATTTTCTGAAGGTGTTCACAGCAACCTTTCAGGAGGGCGTGGTCTATCATACCATATTGGGATAGAAGCAATTAACAGGGTCTCGTCCTCTGTGAAAACAAAAGAAGACCCTCTCCAAAGCATCATATCCTTAGACCCATATTCTGAAATCATAATACCCTTATATCTATTCTGGTTTAGCTTGGCAGCCCATATAATGAAATGTCTCTCTGCAGTTAGCTCCTTTACAGTCAAAAATTTTAAAGAAAACACAATAATACAAAAAATCCAGACTCTCTGTGAATTTTCCATTTTTACGTGGCTTATTTTTCTTTATTTCTTTTAATCTATAACTATCTGTACTGTGTCTCTTTAAAGACTTTACCTTTTTTTTTTTAAAACCATTAACTTTATTCTCTATATTTGTTTTTTCTCTCTCTCAAGCCTACGTACAGGCACCAATACTGTGGTCTTTTATGTCTGAATCTGTTTTATTGTGAATCTGTAATTTTTTTACTATCCAGGAGCATTTCTTAAAATGTTAAGCAGTTTTTAAAAACTTAAGTTGCACCATGTAGGGGTAATACAGTACCGCCTGTGTCCTGCCCAGTCGAAACCTTAACTGCGCTGTTATTACAGTAATTACGGTAGTTCCTGCCTGAGACCAGCACATTTCAGCATGGCGGAGCTGAGCCGCTCCTGCCTCAGAGCCATTTGGTGCCCCTGAGCCACACGCAGTTCCAGACACATAGCAGTCCACATTGACATCAAGCAAGCCATAGCACTTTACTCCAAATGCTCCATTCAAAAGCTCTGTCTCCAGCAGGAGCCAGACAGAGATCACGATGGCGGCACAGCCCAGAAAGCCGGCATTTTAAAACAGCCAGTTTTTTCCTGTTGCTGAGTCAGGACAATTTCTTTGCCGCACGCAACCCATAAACAACAAAAAGCTGTGTTAAATTCTCTGTGTCCTTTTTAAGCCCTCTCAGGTTTTACGTGGAGTTCATTAGCACGTTGGGTGCCACTCTGTTGTAGTAAGAGCGGCGGGGCTGCGTCCCCGGCACCCAGCCGCCCGCATGGCTAGCTTATGCCCCGAAATAATTACACGGAAACTGTATTCTTTTAAACACTGCCTGGCCCATTAGCTATAACCTCTTATTGGCTAGCTCTTACATATTGATCTAACCCATTTCTAATATTCTGTGTAGTATCACGAGCTGGCTTACCAGGAAAGATCTTAACCTGCGTCTGTCTGGAGTGGGAGAATCATGGCGACTCCTCACTTGGCTTCTTTCTCCCAGCATTCTCTTCTGTCTACTCCACCCACCTAAGGGTTGGCCAATCAAATGGGCCAAGGCAGTTTCTTTATTAGTTAACCAATGACCTTCCTCCATCATTGCATGCACCACGGCACCATATGCCTGGGCTTCTCTGTTTATTTCCACAGAGTACACATCACTGCATATTCTAGAAACAGCTGAGGGTTCATGCTAGCAGAGCGATAAGAATCTTAGGCTTTGAAGATATGTACAATATTAACTAACTGGACTGTGCTAAAAGATTGTTTGCCTTTTCCTTCTTGGCAAATTCTCTCAGAACTGCTCGTGTGATGATTCTTTTATTGAGAACGAATTCTACGAGATCCCAGACTCCTTTCACATTGCTAGGGGCTGAGTAGGTAGATCCCCTAGGATGGGCAGGCCTGTCATCACCATCCACACTGGGCAAGGGATGGGGCTTAGGAGCCCTGCCCTTCTGCCTGGTCATGAATGAGGTCATGAATTTCTCAAGAGGTAGTACCATCAAGCATCAGGGACATGGTCTCTTTTCTAGTGTTTTGTTCTGTCTTCAAAATAGAAACAGGAGCTTTTCAATGGCTTCTAAGTTAAGTGAAGAATTCACCCCTGTTCTGGTTTTTATTATTTGATATTTTGTGGGCAAATTTTAAGTCACCCCACATCAAGAGCAAACTCATGCAGTGACGGTGTCACCTTTCAGGGGACCTCAGAGGAGCATCTGTTTTGTGTTACTGTCATGAGTCAGAATCCCAGTATCGATGATGAATGCCTCAGCATCTGCTTGGTATTTTGGTATCTAATTTAGGATTATGACAATGAGATAAACTGATGAGGTTATATGAGAATATATGTATTCGGATGAATACTGGTGGAAAAATGCCTTTAGTTTGTTTCAGATAGTCCATCTTTTAGCTGAGTTATTTAAATACATTAACTTGAAAGTTTTGGTGGTATTTTATCTGAAATAAAATATCTTTGGTGAAGTTGTTTAGATTTTTACACTCATTCTGAGTTACTTTTAGCCCTTTGGGTATTGTATACTTTAATGACACCTGGGGGAAAAAGCAGATGAAAAGTGGTCTATTTATCAAAGTAGCTCATGGTCCATCATTGATACTTCTGGCTGAATTGAGGAGCAATGTCTAAAGCTGAATGAAGAAATTTTAGATTACAACAAATTCAAGACATACATCAGGTATAGTACAAACACACTTGTGAACAGTGAAAATGAGATCCTATGTAATTTTCCTTTAAAATATTTAGACTAGTTACCTGTGCTTCTATGTCCTGGGGTGGGACCCCTTGAAACTTTCCCCCATCCTTGTTAGCATGCTCATTGATATTGCTGTTGTTCCAATATTGCTTGTTCAGCCATTTCTAGGAGAGGCTGCTTCACAGCAGATGTCCTGGTGTTCTGGCTTTAACAATCTTTTCGCTGTCGCTATCCCCACAGCTCCCGGAACTGTGATGCAGATGTGTCTGTAGGTGCTAGGCTCACCACAATATGTTGACCTCTGCATTGTGTCTGGTTGTGTTTTTCTCTGATAATCTCCATTTGCTCTAAGGTGAAGGGTGGTAACTACACTTACCTGTGTAAGGATAAGATTTAGAGTGCAGTAAGAATTGTGTTGGACTAACCAAGTGATGTAGTTGATTCTTTCCTAATACCCATAAGGTCACTAGCCCTGGGAAGCTGGCTAGGCTTATAGGATTGGCATGACTTTCCTCCTGTTGACTTTCCTCATGTTAAGTCCCGTTAGACAGCTGCTGGTTACCACCAACATGTTAGCATCACATATCGCATCTTTACGGGTATCTTTCTGGTCGTTGCCATGATTCCTAGGTGCTCATCTGGGTAGAACTGTTTAATTGCTTCCCTCCCTTGGAAGCTTACTTAGTATTTTCTGGACCATGAAGGCGAGACCACAGGAAAGAGGTTTTCAGGTCAGATCCAGCTTGAGTCATCTGGGTCATGTGTCCTCAGCGTGTGGTGTTTTCATCAATGGAAGCAAACCTCAACTCCTGAGAGGCAACCAATGGCTACATTAATAATCTATATCTTTTAGGAATCACTTGGACTACCATGACCAACCATTCAAAAGGAGATTTCTTATACCTAGTTACCAAGTTTTTTGTTAGTCTGTGATTCTTATGGGGAATACTGCAGTCAGAGTGCTTTAACTTCCTTTAAGACACACACACATACACACACATATAGGCAAAGACACACAGAGACACACACATAGACACACAGAGACACACAGACACACACAGACATGCATAGACACACAGAAAGAGACACACAGACACATACAGACGCAGGCACACACCCACACTCAAGCACTACAGACACATACACACTCCGACACACATTCAGGGAAAAAAAAACCAGACACACACACACAAAGAGAAACACAGAGACACACATATGCATTCTGTATAATTTTATGTAAATATAAAATGATTCATTGAAGTTTATCAAGCAACCTTGGTGTTCTTTGTCTTTCATCCATCCTTCTTCTGTACTGACCTCCCTCCTCCCCAGTTGGAGTTCCCCTCTTCACATCACCTGTATCCTGCTATGCGCTTCCAAGCCCAGCACCCTTCCACCCCACACTCCCACCACCTGTGGTCACTGTGGCTCCTCTAGGTCCTGTCCTCCTATCTGAGGATTGGGACTAGGAACCACAGATGAAAGACAACATGCTTCAGGGAATTTCTGGTCTGGTGTCCTTACTCAGAATAGTCTTTTCTAGGTCTATCCTCTTACCTAAAAACTTTGTGGTTTCATTTTTCTTTGTAGGTAAATAGTATTCCAGTCTGTTTAAGTATCACATTTTTATCATCTATCCATCTATTGAAGAACATTTAGGCTGTTTCCACTTCCTGACTATTAGGGATGAGCCCCCTTTTTCATTAACCAACTGAGAGTGGGTAACCCCCAAATCATAGACACACCACCAACAAAATGAACTCAGCAGGTTGTATTTATATATTGTGCATATATATGTGACAATAATAACCAAAGAAAATAGGTTATCCTCTTGGGAGTGAGGGTAGGACTTGGGAGGGGTTGAGGGAGCATATCTGGGAGGGGCTGGAGGGTGGAAGGAGAAGAGGGAAGTGACATAATCCTATTTCAATTTAAAACATCTCAAAAAAAACCCCATAGGAACAGACATATTTAATTAATAGAAAAGGGAAAAGTATCTTTATAAAGCCATTAGCCACATATCTAGGGTCCAGTTTCACAGTATTGTCTCGGACAGGTTATGTGCTCTTGGTCTAACTGGAAAGTTGTATTCATTTAACTATTTTTCAGGTTACTGGATGAAATTTTATCTTACATTTATTAAATTAATTAAAATACCAAAAGATATATTTAGACTACCTTACAAGGATTTTTGCATATTAAAATACAATAATTTTTAGTTCTCTGGGTAATTTTTAATTACAAATAAAATTATTGGGCACTTTGTTTATAGAAAATATAAATACATAGCTATCTATTATATAAACACCAGAGTATTTAATCTAAACTGTTTTAAATAATTGGGCAATTTCTAAAATTTGGGCTTGGGGTTTTGTACTGGGCTTATGTACAAAAGCAATGTTAAAGGTTCTTTAATGACCTAAGGCTTAAATTGGATTTCTTCCCACCTCCCAATTTTGCAAAGTGCCCATAAATGTGGATTTACTTAATTGTTGATAAAAAGAGTTATAATATGATAACAACAGAATAATCTGTCTAAGGATCTGAGTAATATAAGTCCAGTCACACTTGTGCCCATTTATTATTGAGCTAATCAAATATGCAGCCCAGCTCCTTCTAATTGCCTGCAGATGTGTGACGTTCTCATTCCAGGCCAGCAGCATAAAATAGCGTTTCATAACAGTGTGAAAGTGTGAGGGCCTCTGCTTACAGCAACAGTGTGCTCCAAGGACCTAGATCCCTGATGTCACCAAGCCGTTTGAGGAGCTTTCTGTTTTAATAAACCTCTCTGCTCCCTTTTAAATGCTGCATAAGTGTGTCCAATAAGCCAAACACATTTACTATGACTGTCTGGATTAGGATAAATGAAAGCTACAAATGAATCATAGTTGTACAAAAACTATTTCTTTTTTCACATATATTTTTTAACAGATATACATCATCACATAGTCCAGAACTGAGAACTTCTTATGCAAGTGCTGTGGTCTCTATTGTGTTTTCATCTTAAACAGTGCTTTCAAACGCACCATGCCAATCTCATGTCTAGTGGACTCACCATTAGATTTTTTAATAAATATATAACCAATTATCTATGTATTAGCAGTTTAATAAAAACATGAAAATCTTAGACCTTTCTACATGCTTTTCCAGAGTTTTCAGTTTTGTGCAGAAACGGAAGGCTTGAAATATGATACAACATCCAAAGATCAAGTCATGGCATTTTTTAAAGTAATTCTTGACAAAGGGGAGTTCAACAGAGGAGCCAGACATACTGAGAGTTGTAAGTGGCTGGCATTATCCTTACCGATACACAATAACATGGTCATTTCTGTGTTAAGTATCTGAAGTTCATGTGATATCATCCACCTTAGAGACAACAGAAACTTGTCTAGAAAAGTACGTTGGATGGATAGAATCAGAAGCCATAGATGGCTGACCTCTTGTTTTCCACATTGTTGCCCCTGTGTGGTCTTTCTCAAAGGAAAGGAATTAAGAGGCGCTAGTTGAAGTCAAGAAAGAATTTTTTTGTCATATAAAATTTTCTGAGTACAGCTTTGTAGGGGAAAATCATTTTGAAACTGGCATAAAGAGAAAATATGAATTGTGATATTTAAAGGAATGTGTGTGTTTAATTGAACTTACAAAAACTGGGATATTTTGCCTCACTTGTAAGAAAACAAGAGCTATTAACTTGGCCATCTTTCACAGGGACAAATGACTAATTAATGAGAGAAACTAACTAGGCCATCAGGAATGAACTCAAGATGGTTCAGTGGCTAAAGGCACTTGTCACCAACTCTAACAATCTGAGTTTGATTTCTGGGTCCATAACACTGAAAAAAAAAAAAAAAAAAAGCTGACTCCAAAAAGTTGCCCTCTGACTTCAACATGTAGTCCATGTCGTGCACATGAAAGCCCAGGCACGTGCACTCATGTGCATGCACACATTCCGGCATGTCACCTTCTTAGGCTTACAGACGAAGCAGCCACCCTCTGTGTATTTATAGAAAAAGGAAGAAGGAGTTATGCATGTACTTCTCTAAAAACCTTGAGCTAACACATTCTGCTTCTTAGAGGCTAGGGAAATATTCCTGTTATTTCTTTCATTTTAAATGGATGTGATCTCATAACCAAAAGAACATTTATAGATTATAGCCTAAACAGATGGCTCAGTGGACCTCACATTGTTCTTAACAGGCAACTCTCAAATGATGTCCTTTGTTGATTTGACTGATGTTGCAAGGGTCTTTGGATGCTTGGGGTAGTTTTGTGAGAAAATGCCTGGGTATTGCTGCATATAATTACACAGCCCAGTGAAGAGCTTTGATATAAGAAAACATATTTTGAAAAGGGGAGACTATAATTGTGTAAATTATAATATAAACCTAAAAAAATAGCTCAAGTAGAAAGAAAAATGGGCATTTAAACCTGATTATGGTTTTTCATTGTTAATTAGTTTTGAATATCTGAAATGTATAGCAGAAATTTGACTTTTAAATAAATAGATACATTGAAATAGAGATGATTGTTTTCCTCCTAAACATAAAATATATTTTATTATTTTCTTTTCAAAATACTGTGGTCATTGAATTTCTAGTCAATTTAAGGTCGTTTTAGTATGCATTTGTGAAGAACATATGTATATATTTGATTCATGTAGAGAAATAGCCTTAAAATTTTCTTTATAATGGCCAGGCAGTGGTGGCATATATCTTTAATTCCGGAGCTGCTCTGAGTTGGAGGACAACCTGGTCTATAGAATGAGTTCCAAGAAAGCAAGGGCTACATAGAGAAACTCTGTCTCAAAATAACAAAAATAACAACAACAACAAAAAAAAAACCTTCATAAACATAACAATTGAAGTAAAGACTAGAAGAGATCAATATGATCATTCTCCTGTTGTTGCAGTCCTGACTCCACTGCTTTTCAAAGTATGATCCTTAGACCAGAAGCAGCAAACACACTGGTCATTTTCTAGAAATGTGGATTTCTGGGTCCCACACCTACAGAATCAGAAAATTCTGGAAGTAGGCCCCAAACACACACGGTAGTAATCCTGTGTTTCTGATACCTGCTTAAATCTGAGAACGAATGCTGTAGCTTAATCCTAGCTTTCAGGAAGCTGCGTGAGCCATATAAATCAGAAGGCAGTATCAGAATCCCCATGGGATACAGTTATCAGTAAAGAGAAAGCAAAAAACATGCATGCTGTGGTAGGGTAGGGTCTACTGTATTTTCCTTCTCTTCCTGCTGCGATCATTAGCATGCGGGCGCAGGACCATAAGCCCCTGCTAGAATTGTATCCCTAAACTAAGGACGTGATAATGCGAATCTCAAAGAGAGGGAGTAAAGAGGGGAGCCCCGCATCTCTCTGCCTGAGGGGGTGAAGTCTCCACATTGCTGGAGTGAAACTATAGTAGTTTGGTTATGATGAGTGGCTCTCAGCGACATCTGTGACTTCTCTACGGATCCACGGATCCCCGTAAGCTTATGACACAGACTGTGGTGTGAAGCAGGGTGGTTTGGAGGCTCAGGGCACACTGAGCCACAGAGGGATGAAGTTGGCCTAGGTTCAACAGAGCATCCTTCAGCTACTGAAGCAATAGGGAACCTTCCCAGTACCGGCTGAGCAGATGACCATCCCACTCAGCTCACATGCTGAGTCAGCCGGCATTTGAAAAGTACATTGTGTCTTCTTTTTGATATAAATTTGATCAAAGATGTGTTTCCCATCACAGGAGGAGATTCTTGTTAGGACAAGTTAACACTTCATCTGTGGAATGAATTTCCCTCTCCCCACATACAGGCAAAGCAGCAGATCAGAGTAGAATTGCAAGCCTGGGTAACTTCAAGAATGTGCAAAGGGACTGGGAGGTGGTGGCGCTTGCCTTTAATCCCAGCACTCGGGAAGCAGAGGCAGGTGAATCTGTGAGTTTGAGGTCAGTCTGGTCTACAAGAGCTAGTCCCAGGACAGATTCCAAAGCTACAGAGAAACCCTGTCTCAGGGGGGGAAAAAGGATGTGCATGGGAACAGGCCAATTATTTCTTTGTCCAGCAGAAAACCCCAAGCTGTATTCTCTGAAACCAATGTTTCCTTTTGTAAGGATTGTCTTTGCACTTGTTGGCTACTGGCATGATTTTAGTCTTTGAAGCCAAGGAGTAAACAAAATTTGTACCAAATGTGTTTGATTTTGCACAAATGTACAAATAAGCTATTCACACCACATCTGAAATTCATTAGCACACCGCCTTTTCCAGGAGGTAACTGCAAATTGCACACTTAAACCCAAAACTGATCAGGAAAACTGGAAACATTGGCAGCAGAAAAGACTGTCATTACAAGAAGTTAAAACAATTGCAGGTTTGTAGTTTGGCTCTAATTGATAGGTAAACATTCAGTGTAAGCACAGTGATGAAATACATGAAAGGAAGAAGGCTCAGTACCAAGACATTGGCAACAGCATGGAATTCTTAGTCTAAATGGAGATTAAAAGGACAGAAAGACAGTGGGTCAGTGTTGCATAATTGGGTGGTAAGTACAGAAAGAGACAGATTTCAGTTAAATTTTAAAATTTTACCTATTCTTCAAATAGTTGCACATTAATGCTAGTCCAGGCTAAGCGGTCAGTATTTCGATGAGATTGCCCAATTACAACACAAAACTATTCAACTAGTGTTTGACAAATGCGGTCAAATCTGAGAACCACTTTCTATTGTCATTTGATAAAGTCAAAGTAGAAGGAAGGCATTTTGATACAATCAAAAGAAAAAAGAATGATCACAGTTCAATACTTAGAGAAAGAACTCAGCATAACTGGCCCACAATTTGGCAAATGACGTTAAAACAGACAACAGTTTAGCCAAGTAATTCATAGAACATCTCAAGTACCTGATTAACTGTTAAAAGTCAAAACAAAACTAGTTTATGACACAGAAAATCTCACAATTGGCTAAAAAACATACTCAGACCAGACACAAAAGTATACCCCAAAAAGCAAGGTCAAAGATAAAAGTTCCTCCTTGGAATGGAGCATTTAAGAGAGAATGTTGGAGTAGAGTTGGAATAACTTGAAAATTAATATCCAAGTCTCAGAAGAGATGACCATCCAATAGCCAAGCAGAATAGTGAGGACATTGTGTCTGGGTCCCTTTCGTCTCAGAAGGAGCTCGGGAGGTTGCTTCTGATAGGAATGGCAACAATGTAACGAGAGACAAACCAGATCCGAAAGAGCCTATGATGTGCTGGCTCCAGTAGCTTTCCCAGAAAAGTGCTCATAAACTAACCAAACTCTGATAAACACCTTCCGGGGTCATTTCACTTAATATCATAAGAGCACTAAAATGCTTTGTTTATGTAAATGACCAGTTTTTAATCACAGGCTCTAAGACCTCAGCTATCCTTGAAGATGAACCCATTGACTATTATTGTGTAAGGCTTATGTCCCAACCAGAAGTACTATAGGCCCCAATGGAGTTATTTTAAAAGAATTTTCCATCCTTTAATGTAAGGCATCTTGGAGAATCTGTTCTATTTAAGCTTTTCCACTGGGGGAAAAAAGGGGATTCATAAAACCTCTTCTTTGCAATCCTGAATTGTTGTGTTTTAATAAACACTAGTAACTAAACAGGATGTTCTTAGTCCTAGGAAAAGGAAAATTGGAACTATTGAAGCTATTTTCCAACAAACCTTTTCTGTAGTGACCTCAAGTCTGTATCAGATATACCCTTCCTTAAGCTAATAAACACTTGGGTTGGTAGAATTTTAATATTCATGTTATTTGAATAAAATAATCACAAGGATGGAAATTTTACCCAATATTTTATTGCATTTACTTAAATAATGTGT
Source organism: Chionomys nivalis (assembly GCF_950005125.1). NCBI lineage: Eukaryota > Metazoa > Chordata > Mammalia > Rodentia > Cricetidae > Chionomys > Chionomys nivalis. Next base: position 14,903,975 of record NC_080091.1, on the reverse strand, counting down.
GGGTGCAGGTGTGTAGGAAGATCAAAGACAACTGTCAGGAATCTGTTCTCTTCTCCCACATGTGTCTTGGGGATGGAACTCAGGTTGTCAGGCTTAGAGGCCAAAGACTTTATTCACCGAATCATCTCTCTACCCCCTTTTTTTAATTTAAAAAAATGTATAGGGCTAATGATGAAGCCCAGGGTCTCGCGTATGATAGACAAGTATGCTACAACTGACATATATCCCCAGATGTGCTTTCATATATTTATTTTATTCATTTTTATGTGTGTGACTGTTTTGCCTACATGTATGTCTGTGTGCCATATGCCGTGCACACCTAGTATCCTCAGAGGCCAGAAGAGGGCATTGAATCCCCTGGGACTGGAGTTAGAGATGGTTTGAGCCACCACGTTGGCTGGGAAATGAAGGCAGGTCTTCTGGAAGAGTAGCAAATATTCCTATGTGCTGAGTCATCCCTCCAGCCCCTGAGTTTTTATATTTTAATTGGCAAGTAATAAATCTGTATGTTTTGAGGGCATGGTGCGATTTTTGATGGGTGTGCTTATTATGGAATGATCAAATAAAACTAAGTAATGTATCTATTACTTCACACACACTTTATGATATGGATAGTTAAAATCTACCTCCTATACATTTAGAAATACACAATAAATTATGAGCCATACATTCAACTTGTGGAAGAGATCTCAAAAACTCATTCTGCCAGACTAACTGAACTGCCCGTTTTTACCAGCATTTCCTCGCCCCTCGCCTTCCCTACCCAGCATCTGGTCACCACATTCTTCTTTTTCTAAGTCTGTAATTTTCAGGATTCACATATGTGAGATTTTTTAGTCTATCTGTAAGGCTCATAGATATTCATATGAGTTCTCTGATAGCCCAAAGAAGCTCAAAACTCTTGATGAAGGATGGCACAATAAGAAAAAGGAGGAAGAAGGACAGCAGCTTGCCTCTGTGGCGTGTGTCCTTTCACCTACCTATGGCCCGGAGGCTGTCCTCTGCTTTTAGAACCCAAAAAAGTCACTCAGCCAAGTGATGATTTAAGAAAGATCACGTCTGATCTCAAGATGGAGTAGAAAAGATTTAATTGCAGCGAGGCAAGAAAGAATGCCAGAGTCTCAGGACCTCCAGAAGAGCTGAGATCTGGCTTACGCTTACACAGCTGGCAAAGGAGAATCGAAGAAAGGAGAGAGCTATGGGCTGCCTTAGTGTCACTAGTATCCCACGTGCCCAGCTTACACAAGAACCAGTTCACTAGTATCCCATGTGCCCAGCTTACACAAGAACCACCACAGAACTTGCATCTGCCTTTGTGCTTTTTATGGTTAAGTCTAAAAAGGCTCAGAGGTGAAGTAAGTTTTCACTCTCTGCAGCTGTGTGGGCTGTCAATGATCTAACTCTGCTCCCTGGAGGGAAGTCATGAAACATAACCCAAAATGAGAAATATCTCCTGTAATCCTATTCAGTGCCCTCTTTAGATACCAAGTCCTTCACAACCTGGACTCAGGAAGAACTTCTATTGATGTGATTAGATGTCACCATTGTTCATAATTTGAGACCTAAAGAGATACTGTTGCATAAAATGGGTTTCTATCTTTTTATTTATCTGTTTACCATCTTTATTCCTGAGAACTTTGTGATAATGGAATATTCCAGAAGTTGTTGAATGGTCATTAAGAAACTGACCTGTGTGAGATGGATGTACCCTTTCTTGCTTGGAGCCAATATATTCTAGAAATTTTTGCTTACATGTATGTACACATACAGACACCTACTCCAGCACATGTCTGTATGCATACATGCACAGAACATGCATTTGGCATTATTTACAGAAGGAAATTAAACTTATAGGAGACAAGACTTCGGTCTTGCTCTTAAGATCTCAGTCAGAGTAACCTAAACACAGCCTCGCAGAAAACAGGACACCTTGGACAGCTACAGCATTAATTTGTTCAACCAAGTATGTCTGTAACATTTTCCCTAGAAGGGTCAGCCACACAGAAATGAAGCTGATAAGGCACAACCCCTGGCTTTGTCATGACACATTTGTGATGCATTGGGATCATTGCTTTGTTAGTCTAAGAGACTCTTAGCAAAGAGAAAATGTTTGAGAAACCATGACGTGGACTAGAAAATAATATTTTAACTGGGTGTAATGTTAAATCTCCAAATCCTTACATTCCTAGGACTTTGGTAAATTACATAGTCAGAAGGAAGTTCTGAATGAAGATCTGCTCAGCAAACAAGACAGAAAATTCCAGTCATTCATGATGAATTAAACTTCACAGTAAAAAACTGTGGGCCCTTTTTGTTAAAATAGTTCATGACCTGTTGGAACATAATAGCCCTAATCCAAGGAAGAAGCCAGGCTGCTAAAAATCAACCTTTGTTTTGAGTTTTAGTTGTATAATCCCCTAACCCGTCCCCACCTTCACCCCATCCCCAGATTTGTTGATGGAGAAAAAGAGCTAATGATAAAAGGAAGCTAAATAAAAAATGAAAATTTAATTGTGGAGCAATTTAAGATGCTAATGATAGTCCTAGAAAGAAAGAAAGAAAGAAAGAAAGAAAGAAAGAAAGAAAGAAAGAAAGAAAGAAAGAAAGAAAGAAGAAAGATTATTTGGTGAATAGATCATTCAAAAATAGTTAAATAGAAAACCTTTGTAAACTAGAACTCAATTCTAAGTAAACTGACAACCCTTCTCATTGATGTTTTAATAAAAACATGAAAACAAATTGAGTAAGCAAAGCAAGGTAGTCATTTTCAATAACCCAGCCTATCAGAGGTGGTTAATTCCTCAAAAAGATTACCAGAATTATGCTCTATTAGAAAAACCTGGATAATTTGGTTATCATTGTAAGACAGTAGTAGAATATGGCATTGAAAAATTATTGTGAAATCTGTTTGTATTATATACAATCAGAGACAGGCAGACATACAAAAATGTGAATCCAATACAATATCATTTCAGTCACGCATCATCCTTAGCAAACTATTGTTTCTTCTCTCAGATTTATAGTGTCCAGGTATATAGCTTATAGTGAATAATGGAAAATAAAGGAGAGCTCAAGAAAAAATACATAAATGATATTTTGGTGGTGGTGATGGTGTTTTGTTTTGTTTTGTTTTCTTTGTTTTGTTTTTGAAAAATTCGGTAGCAGTTGTGAGAAATTGGCCTTCCTCTTCCTTAGTGCAAGTCTTGAGTTTGAGTTTCCTTTGTAACAAAATAAGGAAATCTAATTTTTAAAAATTATCTCAATAGATGGCATACGACAATTGTATCAAAACTATTTTATTCACTAGAAAGAAAACACAACTGTCCTTTAGAAGAAATGGGTTTCTTCTCCATGTGAGAGATTGAGTTGGGGCTGTCCAGAACAGAGCTAACAGAGAAGAGAGAGTGAGAGAGAGAAAGAGAGAGAGAGAGAGAGAGAGAGAGAGAGAGAGAGAGAGAGCTATCATGGGAATTGTCACATGATTATGAAGGCCAAGAAGGCCCATGGGACATAGACTACAAGCTAAAGAACCATGAATGCCATTGATGTGAACTGATTGAGTCTGAAGGCCTGAGAAGGTAGGATCATAAGAGGCCAAAAGTCTAAGATCCAGGAGCTCTGATGCCTAGAGCAAGACAATGTTTCTGGCCAAGAAGCAGAAGGTGATTTGCCCTTCATCGACACTTTTGCTTTTGGGCCTCAGTATATTATATTATATCCATCCACATTGGTAAGGGCCATTTGCCTAAACCAGTCAACCAACTCGAAGACTCTCTCTTTTGGAAACACCCACAAGTACACACAACAGAAATAATATTTCACCAGGTATCAAGGCAATCTTAGGTCCAGTCAAACTGACATATAAAATTAAGCATCATACCTCTTAACTACAACCATTACCTAGCAAAGTGCAGTTGTTGAGAATGTATGACTTTGGTGGGACTATTACCACATAGTATTTGGAAGAGATGTTAAAGCCAGTCACGAGACATCTTGGGTTTCTCTGCCATATGGCTCAGATACTTAAGAAAATCAGTTGTGAAATCTTATTAAAAATTAATTTAAAGTTATATAGAAATATTTACATTCAAAACTCAGTTTAATATACTTTAAAAACTCTTATTTGCTATGCATCAAGAACCAAAAATCCTCAGACATTAATGAATTTACAAATTACCTGAGAACCCTATTAAAAAAGATTCTGACTCTACATCCAGGCTGACACCTGACATTATACATCTCTAGCAAAACATCTCCATCTTCTGTAGCTGGCCATGGGCTTCCTGCCATGAAGCTGATTTCTCCACCAATTCTTCAGAGTTGGTCTTCTGCAGTAGCCAGCCTCATATGGGAATAATCAGATCTGCATGCAGTGCCTTTTCTCCTTTGTTAGATGCTCGGTTTCTTCCTTAGGAGCTCACATGTAACCACTGCAGCTGTGCTAAACGGGTATCTCCATTGCTTACTGATGAAGAGACTTTTATCTCTGGCAGAATGCTTTCATGTCTGCTTGCTCAGGAGCATTCCAGAAAGTAGCCTCTGGCAGCAAAGAGTGCTAGAGACTCCACCACACTAAGCGAGACACAGAAGATTGCCCTCCGGGTCCTCCCCTAAGAGAACTGACAACCTATTAATCCAGCTCATCTCTCCAAGCTTTAGTTTTCTTAGCTCCTACACTGAATTCCATATGCAGTCATACTGCAAACAGTAAAGAGAGGAACAGAGGTTTCATCCAACCAGTACAGTGGCAACGCTCTGGCTCTTCACTGAGAAATAGCTGACTCTTACAACTGTTTCTATTGATGGGTGTTCTTCTTTGTCTCAGATGGTATTTTTATCAGTAAAATAAATAAAGCCTGCCAGGACAAGTTAAAATCTACCCTGAGAAGAAAGCAGGAGCATCCGGTGATTGTAAAACTCTCCATGACTCAGAAAGAGAAAACTAGACATGTCTACTGATCTGAAGGTTTATTGACAAAGCAGTTCACACCTAGTTCTGATTGTCTACTGGATGTCTGATCCAAATCACTGAAGCATCAAAGCAGGATCACCACTCTACCCCAGGCCCCAGCGTGGGTCATTACTGTGGTGACTTGGAAAGGAATTGTTTTAATTTTGGCACATGGCAAGTAGCCATTTGCATGTGTTAACAGAAACTTCTTTATAATCTGGGAGTACAGACTTTAAGGATGACTAGTCCTCTGCTGTGTTTTTGATTCTGAGTTGGAATTTCTCACCTTCACTGGGGATAAGAATGCCTTTCAGCAAGGGCAGATCACTTAAAGTTTACCAATTCCATACATTTTGGATTGTTTTTTTTTTTTCAGCTTTGCACTCAAACTAGATTCATAAACCAAACAATTTATCTTGCTTAGGGAAGATATATTTGAGTTATTCATTGCAATACATAAAATTACTCCCAAACCTAGAAACTTTAACCAGCAAACATTGATTATCATACAGCTTTTCTGGGTCAGGAATACAAGTGTGACGTTCCAGCTTCTCTGGTTTTGAGTCTTTCACAAGGCAGCAGCCATCTCTGCACTAGACTTGGAGAGATTCAGTTCCTCCTTCATTTGTTTGTGGTTATGAGCAGGACTCACTTCCTGATTCCACCAATGGAAGAGTTTGTGACTTTTTTCCTTTATAATTCCTTGCTGTATATCATGTCTTCACTGCATCCATCACTGTGCAGCTTCTTTCATTAAAGGACATAAAGAAAGAAGTAAGGTAGAATGGTAATTAAGCTAAAGTCACGGTCCTTTGTAAGCTAATCAAAGAAATGGACACCAGTCTAGGACTCCAAAATAAGTCAGTGGATCCAGCCACACTCAGGGGGAAGAATGCTAAGAAACTAGCATCCCTGAGAGACAGGTCAGAGGTGCCCACAACAGTCTAATTAAAACTCCAGAGTTGACACTGGCCAAACTTTACAGTTAAATCTAGAATTTTTTACATGGGTTCTGTAAACAGAGACTGCTCGCTCATTTCCCAGACACCCAGACTTAAATAATCACACAGAAACTATATTAATTACAACACTGTTTGACCAATAGCTGAGGCGTATTCCTAGCTAGCTCTTACATCTTAAATTAACCCATTTCTATTAATCTACGTATCACCATGAGGCTGTGGCCTACCGGTAAGGCATCTTTCTCCTTCAACAGCTACATGGTGTATCTTTGACTCCACCTACTCTCTCTCTCTCTCTCTCTCTCTCTCTCTCTCTCATATATATATATATATATATATATATATATCTTTTTAGATTTCCCACCTGACTTTATTCTGCCCTGCCATCAGTGAAAAGCAGCTTCTTTATTAACCTATATGTTTAATATGTAATAAAAACATATTCACAGTATACAGAGGGGAATCCCAAATCAGGGTTCATAAATTAATTAATAATTGAAAGCAAAATGAATGCCCATTGTCAGTCAGGGTAAGATACAGTATGTCTCATTCAGACAGCCATCCCAAAGGCAGTGTATGGGTGAGGTGCTGTTCAATAGAAGAGCCTGCTTGTTTCTGTCTGCCTCTTGTGCCTATGTCACTCTCTTCTCCTTCGTTGACTAGAACTTCTCAAATGTTATCCACTCCTACAATCTTTCCTAAAAAAATTCATCTCCTTGGATTTTAAATTTTTCACTCTACAGTACACATAAACAATACCTCTGAAATAAAACTCACTGAGAACGTACAACAATCCACATTAGTTTTAGAAATCAGTGTGTACTTGGTATACAAAATAGTACAATATAAACTGTAGTTACTTAATGGCAACTTTGGTATTAGACATCCCAGCAGCTGTGTGTTTCTCTGAGACTCAGAGATATTTGTTCTTCTCTCCCACTGAAATCTCAGTTCTGACGTGGTCACAATTTTCTTCTCACAGGCTATAGCCTACACCAAGAATCATTACCTTTGTGTTTAAATATAGTCAATATATTTTCTTTTATCTTGAAAGTTTGCTGGGAGATATGCTATAAACATAACCTAAGGTTGCAATAGGTACATAACTTAAAAATTCAGAAACAACAAAATTCTACATCAACTTTCTTGGGTTCCTGAGGAATAAGTGTCTTGATAAAAGTCAGGGTGGGTCTTATTTATCAAAAAGAGATAAGGGTAAAACTGAGTCACATTATAAGGAAGAGAGAAAAGACACATGACCAAAACAAGAAAATCAACAGGGATGGAAATCAAGAAGGGAGAACCACTAGCTATGCTGTCTCTCCCAGCAGAACGGTCTGGAGACAGTCTGAATTAACTAGAGAAAAAGAAAAAAGAAGAGTTTAATTCAGCTATGTTAACAATAATGACAAAAATCCAAATGAAATCGATTTTCTCTTAAAGATAAAGATAGATCAAATGTTTTAAAGTTGACTTTTAAAGTATGTACCACAGTTCTGACAGAGCATAGTGTGTTGCCCCTCAGATTGCTATAATGCAGATTATTTTCCAGAGCTGTCTAAGTATCTCTGATGTCATTAATCCAAGCATCTATGGGCCTGTTGAATGGGTTGTTGGGACCTCAAAACCAGGTGCAGGCTGGCCTCTGCCCTGCAACCTCCCAGGGAGGCTAAAGCAAAGAGAGCTGACTCGGCTCTCAGCGGGGTTCCCAGTTAAATCTGGTTCTCTTTACCAGGAGGCCTAGAGGAGGCAGGAGCATGATGCTCCTACGATTTTTTCATATTCTGCTACCCATTTTCTAATACATCCTCTTGACATGAGCAGCCCCACTGTATTCTCTTTTCTTCATCACTAACTCTAAAATGACAGGTGGAGGATTATCTTTTCTGCCACTTACCATGAAACACAGCTCCAGACAGTGGTTGTAGGTTTCTGAGCTTAACCACACAGCTCACAACTGAGTGGATAATCAATCATTCTGTGACTAAATCCATCTGGAACAAATTTGAAGAAGTGGCCATGTAGGTTTCTTGGGGGAGGAGGGGGAACTAAACTGAAACCAGAGTTGATTTTTTTCAAAGCTTTAGAAGGGAAAGAATTATAAAACACAGCAATAACTTTCCCCTCCAGGACTTACACACACACTGTATGTTTGTGTAGACGTGTTCCCACTTGACAGTGTACTTAAACATTGAAAGACCCTCTGTGCATTGCAGGAGAGTCCACTCCACAAAGAGTGAGACCTCAATCTCTCCTAGGGTTAAAGAAAAGTAAAAGAGGGAGGAGGCACGGTACCTTCTCATCATTATAACTCCATACTTCTCTTCAATCCCCAGCATGCAGGTTCAACTGTGGAGTTATAGAACCCAGAGAGCCTGTTCCTGGCCTTTTCTGGCTAGATCACTCTCTTTTTACCCTTTGCATCGTAAACATTAAAGGATAATTTAAATTTCAAGGACTTTAATTTTTAAAAACATTTGTGTACAATATGTTTTGATCATATTCAGCACCCTCACCTCCTCCCAGATCCATTCCCCCTCCCCTCATCACATAATGTTGTGTCAAAAGAAATAAAACAACCATGAAGACAACTTATGCTGCCCAAATAGTTCTAGGTGTGTGGCCTTTCACTGGTGTGTGGTTGACTTTGCAGCAGCTCTATTCTTGGAGAAATCTGACCCCACCTCTTCCAGTAGCTAACAACTGCCAGTAGCTCCTCTTTGGGGCTGGGACTTAGTGCCCGCCTCCCCTTCCATGCTGGGATCTGGTCTGCCTTGGGATTGCACAGGTCTTGTGCATGCAATCCCAACTGCTGTGAGTTCATTGTGCAATGCCCTGCTATGTCCAGAAGACAATGCTCCCTTATAACCGCCCAGTCTGTGACTCTGCTCTCTCCACCCCATCTTCTGCAGTGACCTCAGAGTCTTAGGAGGAACTGGTACAGCATACTCGTTCTGCTCAGGGATAAATACTCTGCAGTCTCTTCTTCAAGTGTGAGTCTGTTTGTCACATCTGCTACAAATAGAAGCTTCTGTAATCAGGGTTGAGGAAAACATTAACCTATGGGTATAACAATAAATCATTAGGAATTGGTTTGGTACTACAGAACCTTGACTTTTAAAAACACTTTCTCTGCTATAATACAAAATGAGAGTGAAATTTTAAAATCTATTTTTGATGTGTAACCCTAAGTCAATACTATTTATTTATTTATTTATTTATTATTTTGTTTTGGTTTTTCAGGACAGGGTTTCTCTGTGTAACATCCTTGGCAGTCCTGGAACTCACTCTGTAGATCAGGCTGGCCTCAAACTCACAGAGATCCACCTACTTCTGCCTCCTGAGTGCTGGGATTAAAGGTGTGCAACACCACTGCCCGGCCACAATTTTAAAAAATAAATGTTCCAAGTGATTCAGCTCCACACTGAGCATCATTTCTAGGTAGCCAGTGGTAAATGGTGGCTGCAGGGCAGCCCTGAGGTCCTCAGAACGGAGACTGGAGACTGCAATCGGGCTGCCTGCTAAGACTTTTTAGACAGTAGGTGACATAAATGATAGTCTGGATTAAACAAACCGGGCTGGGAGAGGATGTGCAACCAGGTAGGCTTTGCTGGGGGCACAACCTAGAGACCACATTGTGTGAGTGCTGGTGCCACTGTTTACTGTAAGAGAAAAGACAGCATCAGCGAGCATAGCAGGAAACAAGACTGGAAAAGTCCCTGGGTGACTGTCTAGATAAGACTCTGAGTTCTTGGTTAAATCACTTAGACATGAAATGGTCATAAGAAAACTTTGGTCAAGGAGTGACATAATGGAAATACCACTTTCAAGTAACTAAATAATTAAGAGTAAAAGTCTACATAAATAGTTAAGTGTGTTAAATTGTCTAGTTTTCACTGTGGGATAGAGAATGTGTCAGTCTGATTGATAATCAAGTGAGTGTCTCCAGAAAGAATTGTGTGGCATTTGAATGCTGTATTTACGGTAACTGTACTAGGAGGAGCATTCCGGTGCTGTATGTACAGTAACAGTGCTAGGAGGGGCATTTTAATGTTATATACGGTAACATTGCTTAGATGAGCATTCCGGTGCTGTATGTACAGTAACAGTGCTAGGAGGAGCATTTTAATGTTATATACGGTAACATTGCTTAGATGAGCATTCCAGTGCTGTGTATACAGTAACAGTGCTGGGAGGGGCATTTGAATGTTATATATACGGTAACAGTGCGAGGAGGAACATTTAATGTTATATACGGTAACATTGCTTAGATGAGCATTCCAGTGCTGTGCATACAGTAACAGTGCTGGGAGGGGCATTTAAATGTTACATATACGGTAACAGTGCTTAGAGAAGCATTTGAATGTTATATATATGGTAACAATGCTAGGAAGAGCATTTGAATGTTATATATACAATAACAATGCTAGGAGGAGCATTTGAATGTTATATATATGGTAACAATGCTAAGAAGAGCATTTGAATGTTATATATATGGTAACAGTGCTTAGATGAGCATTCCAGTACTCTGTATACAGTAACAGTGACAGGAGAAGCTGTATATGCTGTAACAGTGCTAGAAGGAGTTATAATATAAATGGGTTATTTTCAGGATGATAATAACTAGCTTAAAACTATTTCTAATAAGTGCTGTTTGCTATTTTACATCTGAGTGCTTCTCCTGATACAGTGATTTCAAACAAGTTATCTTCAAGGCGGGTTAACAGCAATATACTTATTCATAGCCATATATTTATTCATAGCTATAAAGATAAATATCAATCACACATTCATAAGATGGTATGATTTCTGTTTTCACACTTCATGAAATAATCAATTAAGGGATAATTAGCCCTTACATGATCTTTTGAGCAACCTGCCTTTCTGCCTGGTGCCCAGAGTATTATACTGTAAGGTGCTCATTCACCGTGAAGTCTAAACAGAGGACTCTGCATCAAGTCTCCTCCTGCAAACTGTCTAAGCATAGACTGTTCACAGCCATGCTGCTATCTGAACATCAAGGCTGCTCCCTTCAAAATGCAATGAGCCCAAGCTTAGCTCAATGTAAGATTTTGAGAGTATATGAAATTATAACAAAAGGCAATTCTCTGTCCCGCCGCTCCCCAATCTATCGGATAGGAGTGGATGAAGAGCAATCTCCTTAAGGAAAGGAGAAAGCAACAGGTTCCCATAGCGTCTACAGAAAGAACGTCTTACAGCTATTGTCTTTGTTAACAATAATATTTTTTAATTGTACAGGAAAAAGCAGTATAGTTTAGAAGTAGGGGCAGGGCTGATCTGCTGAGCTAATAAAATATAAATTTGAGTTAATAAGAATATATGGTTTGTGAAATAGGCCAAAGAAACTCGAGTTGAATTTAGATCCCATTTCGCTAAGTTGTTCTCTGAAAACTAGTACACAACCAGTTTAAAAAGGTGACAGTGACTGGCGTGTCTGGTGACTGACCTGTGTAAGTCACAGTCAAGCCTGAGCTTTCCCTCTGTGGGGTAGGCGTTTTCTGAGATGATATGGTAGCTTTCTAGGTTGCTTTTATGTTTCATATTGGATTTAGGAATGAGATGAGGGAGATGGATTGAACTTCACTTTGTCACAGTTGGGGACATGTCACCAACCACAGATAAGGTATCTCATTGCAAGATCCCTAAACATGTCTTCCAAATGTAAAGTTAGTGTCGAGCCTGAACTGAACATGATCAAAGCCTAGGAGGTACCGAGAAAACAAGTATCAGAGCTTACGGGGCCTGCCCGCAAAGAGCTCACACGTGGGAGCAGACTAATTTAGTGTGGCGTTACAACTATTAGGTTCCATTTTAGGACTTCCTGGGGAAAGTGACACCAGGCCTTGATCTTAAAAAGTTGTAGGAATCTGATTTCAGAGACATGGGGGAATGAGGGAAGAAGAAAAAGGTTTTCCAGACCTAATGAGAAACATTTGCTGAAATTTAAGGTGTTTGGTGTGACCTGGGTGCACAGGGTATGAAGAGACAGGAGTCGAAGCATGAAGAGCCCCACAAGCTGGGGTCACAGTTTGGGTTTTATCCCCATGATGGGCCAAGATGACATGAGAGTGTCCTTAGTATAAGCTGAGAGATGCCCTGTATCAAATTGTCTTACAGAAGGATTAAATGTACAAATATAGTGTTAACCTTTAAATTTGCTTCTGAATTCTAATTTATTAACAAGATTGCATTATTTATCCTGAATACTTAGAACTGACCTTATTTTCCATCTATAGTCATACTAGCTATGCATTTCCTTCCCAAAACAGCCCGAGTGTGTTTGTAAGTCTAACTTTCCATCAAATGATGCGGCAAAGACCTGGGTTCAGGAGCAGCTGCAGAGGTCAAGCCAGCTTTAAAGATCCCCTCGGTAATGGCTGTGTCATTCCCACCACTGCTGGGTTCCCCCCCCACAGACCCCAGCTGTAGTTCTTGAAGGGGTTTGAAGCCAGCCCTGTTCAGGGCTTGTACTAAAACTGATTGAAACACTGGTTTGAAAACCAAAGTGATATTTGGGGTTTGCCGAGGCCAGGAAGAAAGTCCATAGAAACACATTGCTTGGCCCAATGTTCTCTAATTATGCAAAAAGAAATCATTTATCATAGAGAGAAGTAAACCGTAAAGTATAATGGAAGCCTTAAGCATTGTTTATCTTACCTGCTTTGTTTCTTTATTTTATAAAATACTAGGATGTGTACATCAAATTCAGCAGAGAGCTCAGGGGCTGCTTTCGATTTGCTGAGGCTGTGCAATCCCCCAGGCCACTGCTATGCGCCCTAAGTGATAAAGCGACAGTTGCCTAGTGGACACGGCCAGAGTTTATTTGCCAGACTAAAACTCGATAGAAGCTTGGGCCAGATCAAGCACCATGAGCCAAGAGCCTCTTCATCCTTACTGTAACTTTAATTAAAAATGAAGTAGAGACCAGGCAGCAAGGGCCTCCCCTAGGTAGTTCACGATTGTTGTCAGTCTTCTTAGCAAGGAGGGTTATGGCTACAACTGTCCGACGGCCAGTTGGACAACAGGACATCATGTTGGTCAAAGGAATCTGGGAGAATAAGTATAAAGAAGGTTGGTAAGTGCTGACCCCGAAGGGGACTCCCTCCTGCTGGGTTAGAGGGCTGTGGGAAGGCCTACTGGCAGAGGCAGGCGAGAGGTGAGAATGTGTTACACATGGCTGTAACATGGGTGATACGCAGGGTTAGAAAAGATGTGTTGATGAGGAGGAACCCAAAAAGAGTCATTTTGTATAATGGAACCACCTATAATGTCTCAGTGGAGGTTCAGAGCAATTGTGCAAAACTGTCTAAACATTATCACGTATAGAGCTAGGGTGAGGTTTTGGGGTCCCTGAGAGCCTGGCAGCCCCAGCCTCACTAGGCAGGTGAAGATGGCAGGGGACATGCCCCGGGCCAGAGTAAAAACAACTACGAACACCTGTCCAAGAAGAGGTGTCCAAGGTCTGTGTCCCTCACTGAGAGAGCAGCAGTCAGGGCTTATTAATTAGAGCATTGTCTCAAAGGTGATACAAAATTAAATATTAAATGTAAGAAATGTAGAGCTGACAGAAGTCACTGTCAGTTCTCTTACCTACACCTTCAATATGACAATAAGAGACTGGATACAATGAATATGATTCTCCTCACAATGTTTGGTGTCCAATGAAACCTGACTTTCTGAAAATTACTTCTCAGTATGTCATGATCTTTGTCTGTTACCTGTAAACATCTCAAAACCTGAAAGCAGCTTTCAGTGAAACCTCCCCCTCTGCTGAGGCCAAAGGGCTGCTTCACTGACACACGGGTCCAAGTGCTATAGGCATGCTTATTTTGAACCTCCTCATTGGAGAAATCAGATACCCTGCAAATCTAACCCATTCATTTCAGTTTAACTCTCTGCCTTATCCTTAGGGAAAAACTGCAGGATCCTGGTTCTGCTCCTGTATGTAGGTATTTTCCTATCACAAAGCATTATGAAATAAAGGGATGCATTCTCCCTTTATCCTCTAGTTCTGAGCTATAATTTCATTACTGACTTGAAAGACAGTGACTATAATGCCCTTAGCATAATTAAATAAATAAAAATTACCACTAAAACTTCCATTTTCCTATCTTTCTCGTAGCTAGGATGTGCATTAGAGCACTCTCTTGGATTTATATTTCAGTACTAATAATTGGAGCTCTGGTTGGTGCTGTCTGCTAAATCCTCTTATAAACACTAATACCTGATTGTCACAAAGGGCTGTTATAGTATGAGCTGTCCTTTCCTATCACAAAACATTATGAAATATAAAAATGGTAGCATACTTTGTTTTACCAGACCCCTTTTTGTTTGAAGGTTCCTATTTCCTTCATGAGAACAAAGTATAAGGAAGTCTGGCTTCCCTTTTCTTGGATCCATTCTTATGGAATATATAAAAAGCAGGGACAGTGGTCTCACGCAGTGGTTGGTGATCATCCGCATCAGGCTTCAGCTATGGTAGGCCATATTCAAATATGAGAAAGCATAGAAATGAAGACCTGTGTCTAATCATATACAAATTAATATGAAAATTATGCTGGAAATCATAATATTTGCAGCTTTCTTATTTCCTTCCATCTGCGTCCGACAGAAACATTAACTTGACCTGCTGTCAACTTTTAGTTTTTTCATCCGAATCAACTTACAGAGCACTTCCTGTGATCCCATGCTACTCTTGCTGTATTATTTCAGTTCATCACTGCAATGACATTATGTGGTTGACACTATCTCTACTTGGTAAATATGGCAGTGAGACTTGGAAAGGCCAAGTAAATGTCCTAGGACACCAAATAAAACTGCAATTCTGTTTAGGGTTGGGATCCGCGTGATGGGGGATAGCACAATGACCAGAGCACTCGCCACAGGAGTGTGGGCATCTGAGTTTGGATCCTAACCCCTCAGATAAAAGCCAGGAGCAGCAACACATGTCTGTATCCCAACACTTTGTAGAAGGGGAAACAGACCTCAGCTGCTCTCTGGCCAGCCACTCTAGCTGAAGAGGGGAGCTCCATGCTCAGTGAGAGACCATGTCTCAAAAAATAAGGGGAAAAGAGAGGACACAGAACATTAATTTCTGGCCTTCATAGGCGAGCACTCCTACATACACAGGTGTACACACCTGTAGGAACATGTATACATACATACAACAAACACACATACACAAGAGAAAAAACACCCATGATCTTACGCTTCTGTCTCAATCATATTTAAGACAAGAAGATGTTATTCTGCAATTCTAAAACCTTTTAGACAGATCTGTTCCTTCTTCAAACTTGGTTCATAGTATAATATGTTAGACATAGCATTTTGTTATATTTGTAATAAAAATGCCATCTCAAATAAAAGAATTTAGGGCTTAAAATACTAGCAGGGAGAAAATAGCTTGATTCCTCTACTTGAGAAAATAGAAGAGATCAGTGATTGACAGTCACTGACAGGGGACATTCAGAGACCTTTCTGGCAGCCTCACCATCATCTACATTAACCACATGTGTGCCTGAAGCCAACAGCTTTTATTTAAAGGTTTCCATAAATAAAATATTACATTCCTAGGGAAAAATAATCCCAGGGTAATTTTTAAATTAACAATGTGACTTGCTCCAACGTTCCGTTTTCTTCCATATTTGTGGAATGAGATAGACTCCATACATGTGCCGCATACAGCAACCATTAAAGTAGATGTAGGAGAGCCAAAACACACAGGCTCCTTTTCATCTGTGTTTACTCGTGCCAAGAAATTCCCCTGAAGACTGGGTTATTTAGCATCTACCTTTAACACATCCACCACGTGCCTGGCATAGCTCCATCTGTCTTTGTACTTCAGCTGAGAAACACTGTACAGTGCATGTCTCCCCATGAGGTTTTCTCCAGTGTACATTGTCAAGCATGCATTAAAGCTACTCTGAAGTCCTGGCAAACAAGGAACTTCTCAGGTACACAGTAGTACTCATCTAAGACTCCCCACTCCTCTGATAATCCTTCCTTCTTACCCAGAAAGACAGTCTGTTTTCAGACTCCCCTTTGAACCAATCCAGTAGAGTAAGGGAGAAGTTTGATCAAAAATTTTAAAGGAGAAAGAAGAAACGGAGACTTGAAACCATGACTCCAAGAAAACAAGAACAAGTTTTTCATGGAAATGAGTTGAAAGCAGGGAAATGAACACTTTTGAAAACGGCACCCAATAACCCATCAAAGAAACCATTGTTTCAGAACTGAAAGAGATCTCAGAGAACAATAATACTGCAAAACTTACCACTCTCACATAAAGACCCAACGTTTATTTAAAAGTTCAAAGACCGTTTTCCATGTTGGTTTGCAGAAAGCTCGAGACTCAGACCTCCCGCAGGGCCAGCAACTTTACTGAACAGGATTTTCTCTTGTTCCACGTCGCCTTTACACTCCTCCAGCTGAAACTTAGGAGTTCCTCAAACTTTTGCATTTTGATACTAATAAGGAGGGATTCCATAATCCATGTCAAAACAGTTTATTGGAAATTAAATTGAGGAATATAGAATGGTAGCTCGGGGAGAATGGCAATGGTTGAATCGTTCTTTGTGAAGTGCAAGTTGATAACTGATAGTTGCTCACATTTAATATTTTGGTCACTGAGTAATTCCATGTCTTGACATGATCAAAGTGAAGAGTCCTCCTTTTTGAGAAAACTTTAGTACTGGGCAGATAGCAAGAAGTCAAAGACATGTGAGCTGCTTTTCTGTTCAAGGAGAAGAGAGGAAATAAACAGGCCCTTGAGATAAGAATGTTCCTCTGTATATTTTATCTTCAAGTTTGTCAGATGTTACAGGATAAATACAAAAGTCAACTTCCTAAATGTACAAAGACGCACATGTGTGTGCATGACACGTCAAATGAGAGAAAGTGCTTAAGCCCGTTGAGTCCTTATTCATTACTTATAGGACAAAGGCAGTGTTTTTCTTCTCTTGTTTTTGGTGTGTGTGTGTCCTGTATGTGTGTGTATGTGTCCTGTGTGTGTGTGTGTGTGTCATGTGTGTGTGTGTGTTAAGCTTAGGGGAAAAGTTAATTTTAAAATACAAAGAAATATGCCCAAAAGATTAAAATATCATTTCCACTGCCACATTTACGTGTAGCCTCTTATCACTGTTTTCTAATACAGATAAGGAGGCAGATCCCTGCGACCTGCCTGAGATCCATGGTGCACTGCATGCAAATTCCCAGAGACAGGAAACTCATTACTTCTGCATACATCAAGGCTTCTAATAACTGTAACATCTTTTCTTGAATGTTAAAGTCTAGTTTCCTTGAATTTCTCCTCACGACTTCTAATTCTGCCTTTTAGAATGTATGATCGAGATATTTGCCTCTTTTCTCTAAAGAGCTTCTCAGGATGCTAAAGTCCACTCTGAGCCAACTGTGACCCTTATGGGCTGAGCACAGAGAAAACAGATCAAGGCTGATGGGGAAAGTACGGAGGAAGGCCACTCGTTCCCACGGCTCTGGACGCCGTTCAGCTTGCCTAGTCCTCATTTTCACTTTTACTCCCTTCTCTAAGCCACAGGCTTGTTAGAAATGTCTGCCTTTTCCAAACCAGAGCTTTGATGGTTTTATTGCTGTTATCATTGTCCTTTTGCTCCGGTCTCTGCTTCATCCCTATGGTAGCTGGAGAGCATAGTTTGGGGTTAATGCTCTGTCTCTGAGCCACACCCACTGGGAAACATAATCTCTATATGGCAGTCCTTTGAAATTTATTTAGACTTGTCCCATGGCCAGCACATGGCTATTTTCTTTCAACATTCTCTCAGTACATACAAAAGCTATGTTTTCCATACAGTGGTAAGCATTTTTTCAAAGGTTTCGCCATGTTATTTTTATTTTGTCTTCATTTCTGAATAATGTACGTTGATTCTTTCAGTTCCTGGGAGAAATAGCTAAAATCTTACCATAATTGTGTTTCGTTATGCTTACATTTAGCTTTTAATTTATTTATGATTAAATGCTTTTAAATTTAGAGTTTCTGTGTTTCCTTAAAATTTTTGTTGTTGGTACTAATCCTGATTTATTTCTTAGTGATTTTTCCCTTAAAGGTAATTTTATCTAATGTTAAAATTGCAAAGCCAAACTTTTTCTGGTTAATGTTTGTAAAGTATTTTTTAATCTTTTTTTCTTTAATATCCATACACTTACAGTTGAATTATGTTACTTGAAACAGTATATTCATTTTCTTTAATTACATGATTATTTAATAATTATCATCATCATCGTTATTGCTACTGTATAATGTGAGCAACAAGGTGGGAACATTGTGAGATCAGATCTCCCTTTTGCATGGGTTCCAGAAACTGAACTCCTGTCCTCAGCTTTCATAGAAAGCATTTCTGATTGCTGAACTGTCTGCCTGCTCAGTTTTTGTGTGTTAGAGCTAGCATGTAATCCAGTTCTAATCACTAATTAATATGTGTGAAACCCGAAACAACTACCCTACCATCTGCCATCTGCATTGCCTGCATATTTCATCTTCTTCTCCTTCTCCTTCTTTTCTTTTTGGGATTTCTGAGACAGGGTTTTCTCTGTAGTTTTGGAGCCTGTTCTGGAACTCACTCTGTAGACCAGGCTAGCTTCGAACTCACAGAGATCCCCCTGCCTCTGCATCCCGAGTGCTGGAATTAAAGGTGTGCGCCACCACTGCCTGGCATCTTATTCTTATTTTTATTCTTATTCTTCACCTTCTCTTTAAGCTGACAAAGTATTTTTCATGATTCTGTGTTCCCCTCAGTCAGATTTCTAGTTAAATGTTTTATTACTATTCCTTTATGTTTCCCCTGGGAATTACTCAAACATGCACCCTGGCGTATCAAAATCCAATGTAAATTAGAAGTTTTAACCTTTCCTGAGGATCTGAAGATACAGTAAAAATATTTAAGCTCACCAGGCAGTAGTGGCGCACTCCTTTAATCCCAGCACCGGGGAGGCAGAGGCAGGTGGATCTCTGTAAGTTCGAGGCCAGCCTGGTCTACAAGAGCTAGTTCCAGGACAAGCTCCAAAACTACACAGAGAAACCCTGTCTTGAAAAAAAATATTTAAGCATCACATCTCCTCCTCTCAATACACATACATTTAAATATACGTGGTGTGTATATGTTTGTATGCATTTATATTTATATATGTTCATGTTCATATGTGTGAGTTTTCATATCTGAAAATTCCACACCCAAGTGTGAAAATTTTCAGGTGTCGGGCCTTGCCTTTCATTTTGCTTTGAGAGATTCTTGTTGCTTACTCCTGCGAATGTCAGACTAGCTGGCCCTTGAGCTCTGAGGAATGTTCCTGTCTCCACATCCCAATTCACCATGGTCAAAGGTCACTGTGAGGGAACAGATATGCACTCTCCCATGGTCACCCTGAGGGGACAGATGTGCACTCTCCCATGGTCACACTGAGGGGACAGATGTGCACTCTCCCATGGTAACACTGAGGGACAGATGTGCACTCTCCCATGGTCACTCTGAGGGGACAGATGTGCACTCTCCCATGGTCACACTGAGGGACAGATGTGCACTCTCCCATGGTCACTCTGAGGGGACAGATGTGCACTCTCCCATGGTCACACTGTGGGGACAGATGTGGGCAGGAAAACATAATCAATAAGGCATTATGGTCAAAAGTGAGAGTCACAAAGACATACTTTGACAAAGCTGCAGGCCTTTAATGAGTTGGGGAACTCATGCCGAGTTGCACCCAACATTTAGCAGTGTGCTTAAATTTAGTGGGAACTAAATCTACTTACTGTTAGATGAATAAGAATACAACCGGTTTCTATAATTAGGAGGTCACCAAGCCATGCTTGTTATAATTGGCACTGCCATAGCCAGAGGCTTATGTCACTTCAAGTGATGATTAATTAAAGGAGAAAGCCAAGAATGTGTTTGCTTTGGGGTGGGGGTACTGAGTAACCCAGCTATAAGGTCTCCAGGCAGGAGACCAAAACTCAAGTCACACTGTTCATGGGGACTTGGTAGGCTCCAGAAGTGGAATTGGTCTCCATTCAGCTTATAACTTGCCAGAGTTTGATTTAGGGTTCTGGAACTGGCCAGTGCCAAGACACCCACAAAACACAATTAGATACAAACACATCCCATGATCAGTAGGATCAGAATTATACCCAAGACCATCCTTTTTTTATTACTGAATTTATTGAACTCTACATTTCTCTCTGCTCCCCTCCCTGCCTCTCCCCTCCCTTCAGCCCTCTCCCATGGTCCCCATGGTCCCAATTTACTCAGGAGATTTTGTCTTTTTCTACTTCCCATGTAGATTAGATTTATGTATATCTCTATTAGGGTCCTCTTTATTGTCTAAGTTCTCTAAGATTGTGATTTGTTTGCTGGTCTTCTTTGCTTTATGTTTAAAAACCACTTATGAGTGAGTACATATGATAATTGTCTTTCTGGGTCTGGGTTACCTCACTCAATATGATGTTTTCAAGCTCCATCCATTTGCCTGCAAATTTCAAGATGTCATTATTTTTTTCTGCTATGTAGTACTTCATTGTGTAAATGTACCACATTTTCCTTATCCATTCTTTGGTCAAGGGGCATTTAGGTTGTTTCCAGGTTCTGGCTATGACAAACAATGCTGCTATGAACATAGTTGAGCACATGTCCTTACGGTATGATTGAGCATTCTTTGGATATATACCCAAAATTGGTATTACTGGGTCTTGAGGAAGGTTGTTTCCTAATTTTCTGAGAAATCGCCACACTAACATCCAAAGGGGTTGTACCAGCTTGCATTCCCACCAGCAATGCAGGAGTGTTCCCTTTTCCCCACAACCTCTCCAGCATAAGTTGTCATCAGTGATTTTGATCTTGGCCATTCTTACAGGTGTTTTGATTTGCATTTCTCTGATGACTAAGGATGTTGAGCATTTCCTTAAGTGTCTTTCAACCATTTTAGATTTCTCTGTTGAGAGTTCTCTGTTCATGTATGTAATCCACTTTTTTATTGGATTATTTGTTCTTTTGATGACCAATTTCTTGAGTTCTTTGTATATTTTGGAGATCAGACCTCTGTCTGATGTGGGGTTAGTGAAGATCTTTTCCATTCTGTAGCTGTTGTTTTGTCTTGTTGACTGTGTCTTTTGCTTTACAAAAGCTTTTCAGCTTCAGGAGGTCCCATTTATTAATTGTTTCTCTCAGTGTCTGTGCTACTGAGGTTATATTTAGGAAGTGGTCTCCTGTGCCAATGTGTTCAAGTGTACTTTCCACTTTCTCTTCTATGAGGTTCAGTGTGGCTGGCTTTATGTTGAAAAGACCATCCATTTTTAATCAATATTTTAAAATAATGACCAACCTTATAGGACAAATTTGAATTGCCACACAGAAGGGTTTTTATTCCTAGTACCTAGCCACTCAAGAGCCAAGACTGATATTCCAAAATATAGTCACACTCCCCAAGGTTGCAGTTGGACCACTGACCATAGTATCCCCTATTCTAGGGCACCTTTCCCAAAACATATCTGGGGAGTAATTATGCTTGAGAAAGAAACAAAGACGAGTTCATCTGGGTATGATACCATCACACAGATGCCTGAAAATATCCCAATACTAAAATATTTATCTGTAGGAAATGTTGCTTTAATTCTTTGAGTGCAATCAGCTGCACTTGCCCAGTGCACAAAAAGCACTAAAGAGTGAGTGTGTGTGCCTCTGTGTTCTTTTCTTCTGTTTCAGCCTATAACTTAGGAGTACATTTGCTGGGTTAATAGTACAGAGAAGTCGCAGGTTAAGCATTCATGTGAACCCGTTGGTTTTCCTTCCACATTTATGAATGATACACTGAACCCCATCTAATCAGCTTGTGTTTGGAATCTATTGTTCCATGGAAAGCTAGGTAAGCAAGGGTTCATCTTCCATGCAAATCACCTTCATTGCTGAAGAAGCAACCCCGATACATGCATCACTTTTTAAACATGGGAACAGCATATTACAAAACTCTACTAGAACATGGTACAGTGCCAAGGATTTCCAGGACACTGGATTTGGTCACTTTCTAAAACAAAGACTGAACCACCAAGAGGGCTGAATCTGATTTTGATGATGTTTTTGTTTATCACTTAAAGCACACCAAATTGTTATCTATGCTTTGCCAGAATTGATAAGAATCTAGCACTATAAATCTCCTGCTGGCCACAATGATGACAGTTCCCCTCTGTTAGTAAATATCTCTTTTCTCCACTAGAACTGCTTAGCTCTGGTGAATTCTAGCTAAAGGGTGAAAAGCCAATTGGAACTGGGCATGTTGCCAGATAAATCTGATCCCGGCTCTATAAAGGAAGCAAAATGGGAACTAGAAAGTCTTTGACAAAAATTGTTGATAAGTGGCTAAAGACTTGGGGAGGGAAGCAGAAAGCATAGAGAGCTAGAAATCTAACTGTAAGCAAAAGAAAGACACAGGGAAGAACCCAGGTATGACATGTATGACATGATTAGCAATCCTCTAATCCTGAGGGAAAAAGTTAAAGTATACATGCCTGCAGCTCAACTTTTGCTACCCACGTTTGTGGGAGAAAAGTCTGTGGAGAACTAAATCACAGAAGGAGCAAAAGGGAGCCTGGGATTTGAACATGGGGTTTCTGCGACATCAGGTAGCTCTAACTCTACATGTAACTAGCATCCTCCTTCCTCACCTGTCAACTGTAGACAGTAGTCTGTTTCTGTTTCCCGAGGTTTCCTGGAGTAATCCGACTTCTTAAGAAACTCTTTCTGGGGCTGGAGAGATGGCTCAGAGGTTAAGAGCACTGACTGCTCTTCCAGAGGTCCTGAGTTCGATTCCCAGCAACCACATGGTGGCTCACAACCATCTGTAATGAGATCTGGTGTCCTCTTCTGGCCTGAGGGCATACATGGAGGCTGAACACTGTGTACACAATAAATAAATAAATCTTTAAAAAAAAAAAGAAACTCTTTCTGTATAGAAACTATTTATCTACTTTATACCACTTTGTTTTAGAGCTTTAATAAATGTCTACGCAATGCTATATTAAATAGCATACACTCTCCTCTAAGTAAATTTTAATCAGCAACATTAATGGATTACCAGAATCATAATTATCAGCAGCCACTATTAGATAAGACAGAGGCAGAACAACGTCCTCAGCTCTTCTAAGAAGTTCCTACCCCCTCCAATAACTTTGAAAATAAAGACCCTCCAAATCCCTAAGACCCTCATCCATCAACTCCTTCCACTGATAAAGTTCACTGAGGCCACAGTCCTAGATCACACGGGCAGCCACAGAATCAGCCACTTCAACCGCCTTCCTCCTCTCAAGTGGTCGGGAGTCACTTCTTAAACTCAAATTTAAACCCAACGTGGTACTACTGAGCACTCATACTGCATGTCATTCTTGCCCATAAAACACGCTGAAGTGACTCCATGTCGTGGTAAGTTATCAAATTATGGAAAGAACATTGCAGAGATTAAAATGTTGCATAAGAGAGAGCACAACATGAGTCAGGGATTGGAAACTATGAGTCAGAATACAAGGGAAGGAGCCAAAACCAGAGAACAAAGGCCTAAGCAGGGCCTAGGGGACACCAGTGGATGGACATCATCCCCGTGTTCGCTTGCAGATAATGACAGATCTGCAGTGCCACTGACTGGGGCAAGCCTGATAGGAGGCTCAGCAAAGATTGTACTTGATTATTTAAGGCAACTAAGGTTGTCAGTGTCAAGAAAAGGAATACCTACAGCAGTATAAATCACAAGCAGGGAGATGAGGATACTTTTAAGTTATTCTCAATCTATCAGAATGTTTAAAAGTGTTGTGGGATTTTAGGAAGCATGTTCTGCTGTTTTGTTCTTGGTAGTGTTAACATTATCCACGGCTGTTTCATTAACCGCTGTTTGCTGTAGTGTTCAATACAAACCCTTGAATCCCCCATTTAGGTCTCTGGGTTCTGCTAGTGACTTGGGCAAGCATTTCCTGAGCACATTCTGCCATACCCAGCACCGGGCTGACTCCATCTCCTTGCCATTCTCTGCAGAGTTGCTGGGTCTCTTTCTTGTGGGACTTGCCTTCAGAAAGGGAGCTTCCTTCCACTACCAGATCCTGTATCTCATCCCCTTCACCTGGCAGCTCAGGACCCACCTCCTTTGCAAAGATGCTAAGGCTGCTCACTCTGGCCAGCGTAGGCTGAGAGTCCTCCAGACTCAACAGTTTTCCCTTGTTCCCACTCAGAAGCAGAGTTGATTCTGCCGCGTTCCTCAGGCCTGCCTGCTACTCTGCCTTATGAATTTTACTTCCATAAGCTACACTACTGGTCCTGCTTTCTGTAAACCCTGAACGCCAAGGTAATGATTCACTTATCCATTAATTGGGTAAACATTTACTGAAAAAAAAAAAAACCCATCACATTCCATGTGCTATAGTAAGCAGGGGAAATGAACTTCGCTGTCAAGGACAAATGATGGATAATTAAAAACAAAAACAAAAAATTCCTTTCCCCCGAGCATTTGTTCCTAGATTCTCAGGAAAACATGGCTGACCTGAGTCATTTTCCTGTTAAATAAAGCTGGGCTTTGCCCACGCAGATGGCCTCCCAAACAGATGTAGGAAGTGAGTTCTGCTCACAAACAACAGAGGTTCCTGCAAGAGCAGTGGTTGCACCACCCTGGAGTGGTGATACAGTGTCACCCTGAGCCTTCTGACAACAGACAAGCAGGAGAAAAAAGCACGAAAAGGTTTAAAGATGTTTAATGGTTTAACATGCCTTTGTGTGAATTTATAAGCAAGCAATAATAGAATCTTCCAAACAATAGCATTATGGCATTTAAATAGATGCTGTAATTGAAGACAGTCCACAGAAGTTCAGGCCGCTGGGATTCTTTAGCTTTAAATAAGCTACTAAATGTGAGGGCTGGGGAGAATAAATACTCTACACTGCGGTTAGAACGATACAAACAGAAATGCAGATGACGCTGCCTCCAGGTCATGGAGGTTATGCTTTGAGCATTTCTAAGTGCAGGTCAAAGGAACATCGCATCCACCAATTCATGCTCACTAGATGAAGCAAATTCTATTACAGCTTTTTGTTTTGGGTAAAGAAAGGAAAATAAGGTAGTAGGAGTGGCATAGTAGTGTATTTGAGTCTTTGCTTTTATTAAATTACTGTAACTCATTGAATTTTTTTATTAAATAATTCTTTTCAGAAGCTAACTAGAGCAGACTCTTAGAAAGGAGCCTTACAGGTTTGTATGTTTAAAACCTAGTTCATGATACATTGATCCCAAGGGAAACGTTAGTCGGTTTATCAAAGACACTTCGAAGCAAATGATGGGAAAATAGGAAGGAACATGCAGGACACCCAGAATGTGATGAGGTGGAGGCACTTTTCACAGAGTGGTTGCAAAAGGAGAAGCCTCCGTCACTGGCAAGGCCTCCTTCAGCAGTGCCAAGCCGGCCGGAGTCCTTGATCTCCTGCCAGCACGGACAGAGGGAGCTCGCCACAGTTGGATCAACCAGGACTCTATCTCTCAGGGCTGTTATCACGGCAAATGTTGGCAGATTTTCCTGACATAAAACAATAGGAATTCTGCTGTCATTTCTGCATTAGGGAGTCATAAAGCTCCAAAGAATCCCAGTAGAAAAGGTTTTCATCAAGTGCATTTGAGAAAATAACAAGGCATGAAAAGGGAGCCGCTGACTTCACAGTACGGTCACTGCTCCGTGGCCTTTCACCTTGAAAGGGCTCTTTGGGGTAGATTGGAAAACAGCATCGTAGTGACAGCGTTAATGCATATCAGAACAACAGCAACAGAAAACCTTGTTAATGTTTAAAATCAGGTGCCAAGAATTTTGTGTCAAAGAAAACTTTACCAGTTTATCCAATGGGCAATCGTGCATCAGTCGCTGGGACAGCCTCATCCTCTCGCCCTCTCTTTCTGGACAGAATCTCTCCTACTGCTCCAGGCTAAGTGGAGTGATTATCTCAGAATGACTTCTTATAAAATGAATGGCTTACTTTATGGCTTTGCTTAGCCTGAGTTCAGCAATTCAATTCTCCTTGAAATTAAAAAAAAAAAAAAAAAGTCCGAATAAAATAACACAAAGAGCCACTCTCTGCTTAGGTGGAAAACAGAAAGCATGGTTAATTCTCATGGCTGAAAATTGATTTCTTTTCATTGATTCTCAGCCCACTACTCTGGGTCTCCCACAGTGATGATCAAAAATTCACTCCCCAGCAAGTCTATCTTGGTTATGAAGAAATGGTCATCTAGAAATTACACGTTTTGTGACATTTTATTAAAGCTTAGTCTTCAGTTGTTAGAGAATGCCAAAACTATGTAGCCTCCCCTTTGAAATCTATCTTCCTGGTGGCTATGTGATTTCTGAATGACGGTGAAGGATACAGGCAAATGAATTCTACCTACAAGTGGTGGTGAATGGTCACCCAAATTCCTAGCCCACTGTGGTCAGGAGCAGGCTCTCTAAGTTGTCTTCCTTGGTAAGTTCCCCTCTTTGCTAAAACTGGAACTTGCTCCCCACTGAAGCACATGTAGCAATCATTCAAAGTAAAATCTCTTAGGATACTATCAACTACACTAACATATCTGTCCTAGAAGAATATGATCAAATTGGTGCTTTTCATTTTGAGTTTTGTAATGAAAATTTATATATACATGCTATTCTGCCATGTGAGTAAAAGACACCAGAATCAGAAGAGAGACTATACAATAATAAGATTTATAAGAAGGTCTCTCAAATTCAAAAGCATTTGATAGCCAAAGTAGGAGTCGTGCAATCTGATTTAATTTTTTCTCTCCTTTTATGTAAGTGTATCTACACATGTATGTCGCTGGTGATGGTGCCTAGAGCATTACATATACAAGGAAAGTGCTTTACCAATGTGCTATATTCTAGTCTCATTTTACTTATAGTTTTGAGATAGAGTCAAAGTTGCCAAGGCTGAACTTCAACTTCCCCTGTAGCCCAGGCTAGACTTAAATTGGCGATCCTCCTGCTTCAGTCTTACAAATAGTTGTTGTGTGTTCTCGTGGGTACCACTATCTAATAAAAGTATAAAACTGTCTTAGGGAAGCATTCATGCCTACTGGGAACGTGATGGGTGGTAGATAAAAGGAAGATGGAGTAAATGGCTAAGACAGGTATAAGAATTATTAGGACCTCGTAAATCACAGGTGTACACACTGGTAGTTCTGAAAATATTTTATAAGCATTTGAATTATTTTTTTATTTTAAATATCTCCAACATAAAATCATTTTATAATGCTTTTAAAGAATAAAGTAAAATTCAGTTTAAGAAAAATGAAAAGAGAGCCCCCATATCTTCACAAACAAATGGAATTCTTTCTGTGTTGCATGTCTTTCCCAGATATCGATGAGTGTGCCTCAGGGACCCACAATTGCAGAGAGGACCAAGTGTGCATCAACTTACGTGGTTCCTTCACATGCCAGTGTCTTCCGGGGTATCAGAAGCGGGGCGAGCAGTGCGTGGGTAAGTCCCTGGTGCAGTATTAAGATTCCCATATTGAGGATCTTTAGACATCAAAACAAAGCCCTCCCGGCTGATTGAAAAATGATACCCAACAGTTTCTTCCTTTTCCGACAACGAACAATATAGTTTCCAGCTACCAAGAGAAACCTTAAGGTTGAAACTATCCTAAATACTAAAGTACTATAGACTAAGTGAAAGAAATAATCTGGTCTGAATGGAACCATAAAGACAACCGAGAACTAAATTTTTAGTTAGGGATTGTGTCACTAACATACTGGTGACAGGGACCACTGCACAGTAGAGTCTGGTGCATGTGATAGATACTGAGGTCAAATGCCCCCTCTACCCCTGTCATTTGAGTCTATAGTTATTTAAAGGCTCTGTGTATCACCGTGTTCAAGTGTCCTGTGGAGATGCCACTAGTTCCAACTCAGGAGCTCGTGAATGGCAGTGGTTAGCACATATGCGGTCCTGTGCCATGTGACTGGCAGAGTGAACACTAAAGAAATGGTTCTCAACCTTCCTAATGCTGTGACTCTTTAATACAGTTCCTCATGCTGTAGTGACCCCCAACCATAAGATGACTTCATTGCTATTTCATAACTGTAATTTGCTACTATTATGAATCACAATATAAATATCTGATGCAGGATATCTGACATTCGGCCACCAAAGGAGTCATGACCCACAGGTTGAGAACCCCTGGTCTAAAGCCTCTTTACACTGCAAGTCTTTGGCGGTGTTTCAAGTGCAGAATGAAAGCACTGTACCCGAGGGAGTCTGAAAGGATACCTCCCTGAGGTCTGGGGCTGTGTCAGCTTGTGTCACTGCTGATGCCAGTGTCCCCACAAAGGGTCCAGTACACATAGTAGATGACCTGCATGTATTCTGAATGAATGAAAGAACACAGTTTGAGGAGGCCAGCTGGCAGGCAGTGAAGTAAAACAGCACTCTGGCTCACTCAATCAAGGAGCCCAGCAGAAGCCACGAACCGCTGTGATTGGCTCCCTCTGCCCATCTGTTTGCATGCCTAGACTCTTACCACAGACCAGTGGGAAGACCAGATTTTCTCCTAGGAGCAGAGGATGAGGGTTTGGAGACAGCCAGGCAGCATCAGCCTCTACCTGAGAATGTGAGCTGTCGACATGGGTATGTCAGCACTCAGCTCCTTGTAGACCCTGGCTGACTCTGCCTGCCAAGGGCTGTATCTAGGTGCTGGAATGGGTGCCCGGACTCATGGAAGGACCAGGGTTTGTAAAGCTGGAAGTTAAGACAAAGAACAAGAGTGCTGGAAAACTCCACAGACGCCAAAGCAAGCTATGCTCTTTGGGTTAGTCAGGAAAATAAACACGGAGGGCCTAAAAGTACAGTAGTAACCTACTCTAATGCAGGGTGAACCGAAGACAAAGGGACACTGAGAAACATTTTATGGGAAAGTGGGAAGATGATCTCACATCAGCTCATGCATGTACTGATGTTGCCCTCACCCACAAAGGCCGTTCTACTCTCCTCGGAGATCATAAAGGGGTCTCCTCATCATTTCTAGTGCATCAACACCCTCCCTCCCAAAGACAGTTGCCCCACAGCTTCTTCTCACTAGTTATGGTTCTGGGCCACACATGTGCACACATTCTTTCCAGAGCAATGAGACCCTCCCCTACAAAACCCTACTGCACTATCCAATCCCATCCCAGTTGCCTCCCCGAGGAGCCATGATCTATCCAAATATAATTAGTCACTCTTTCCTCCTTCCAATTAGGATGAAGTAGACCATTTTCGGAAATTTCCAATCTGTTGTAGTCTGATACCTATGCAAATTATAATAAAAGCGTTGTGGCGGTTTCGCTTGCCACAGCTAAACATGCACTCTGAGTTCCTGCACTTGTGGATTGACCCAATCCTCCATGGACCACCACAATCAGCAGGGCACTGAGCAGCTTGCTCTCTCTGTCCCTGCTATACCTCCCTATTATTTATCTTCTCACTATGTGAAGTAACACGTTTATGCCTGTATCCCATGCAGACAGATCCAGAATATATTGCGGGTATGACTATACAACCTTATCGCCAAATGCAATGCTGTAAAATGAATGTCTACTAGTTGAAGGGACAGGCGCCATTGAGTCATAATATATTCACCGAGAGCAGACTGTGTGCCAGGTACAGTTCTAGATGCTGAGATATAAGATTAGGCCAACAATTTTTACAGAATCTTTGGTCTGGAGGAGCTATTAGAAAAAAAATCCATACATATTGACTAGCGATTGTGGCACCTGGCTATCACATAAGGCACTAGGAAGCACTATAAACAATAGCTCTTAATTAACGTAAGATTCCTCCACATCATGTAACTGGGCATCTACTAATACTAGTCCCCTTGCTCAGGGCATGAAGCATACAACAGAGAGCAGACAAATATCTTCCACCTCTACCTCAAGGGAAGAGACAGCTCTTATTTGCCTCAGATGATAGTGAGAGAGACAGACAAGCAAATAAACACGCATCTCAATATTAAGCAATGACAAGAGCTACAAGGAAATCTGAAGCAGGATAAGAATATGGGTGGGGACATAAACTGTCATATGTAGTGAAAGGGTCATCCTCCCTGAGTACCAGGAAGCAGATACAAAGGCTGTGCAGATGTCTCTCTAGTTATTTCAGTGTGCTGATTGGCCAGCAGCATTCTGCATCTTTCTACTAACACCTCCCACTTCACTACCTAGTATACTCCAGATACATCACCTAGTCTGTACCATGTGAACTCTCCAACCATTCTACCATATGGAATAAGAATCGGAAGCTCCAGAAGCTAAGACATGGAATTGCCAGATCCGAGATTCGAACTCACATTAGCTTCAAGTCATTGGAGCACACTGTTGTTAAAACAGCAGCACAGCTTTGTTATTTCTTATTCTTTTTCACCGTGAGGTAATGTCACTCTGTGGTGCTGTTTTGTATGTACAAAACTGTCCTGTTAAACTACACACGCTATGCTGGAGCCGTCACAGAGTGTAGTCATGAGGTAATGACATTTTATTACGCTTCTCTGCAAGTTCTCCACCGAGCATTTTATAGCTGGAAATATTTATCAAAGAAGGACACAGGCTGGAACACTTCATCCAAACGTCAGGACATTCTCAAAAGGTCACTTGTGTAGTATCCTTTCCTTTCACAATGTTCTTTCATTTGACCCTCACAAAACTTCCTAAGATACACACAGCAAGCCTTCCTATCACGTTAGGAACAAACACGAAGACACAAATGTTTGGATGGCTTAGCCACAGTCACCAGCTGGCCACGACCCACATCTTTTCTCTCTCAATTGTAAGCTGTATCTTCATTCCTTTTTCTCATTTTAGTTAAGTTCTTGGCCCTCCACTCTCGGCAACCTCCTGTGTGTGTGACATGATCTTAACCTCTTTCCTCTCATTTCAAAGCATTCATTTACTCCTAACATGGGAGTGTGGTTGGTCTTTTGTTTTGTTTTGTTGTTTCTTTGTTTGTTTTTGGTTTGGTTTGATTTGGTATTTTGAGACAAGATTTCTCTATACAACAGCTCTGGCTCTCCTGGAACTCACTTTGTAGATCAGGCTAGCCTCAAACTCACAGAGCTCTGCCTGCTTCTGCCTCCAGAGTGCTGCGATTAAAGGTGTGCACCACCATGTCCTGCTTGGTCTTTCTTTATAATGTTTTACTTAACAGATGGCCAAAGTATATTTAAAATACATGTATCCTAATTTGAAGAGGAAGGGTGAAAAGGAGAGATTGAGGAAGGGAGGGAAGATTATTTTTAACACAAGATCTTCCTGAGATGTTTTCTACATTAGCACCACTGAGAATTCAATAAGTCAACAACTTGGTTCTGGTTTTTGGGGTTTGGGAGTATTTGCTTGTTTGTTTGGTTTGGTTGATTTTGTTTTTGTTTTTGTTTCAAGATAGGGTTTCACTATGTAGCTCTAACTATCATGGAACTCACTATGTAGATCAGGCTAGCCTCAAACTTACAGAGAACCACCTGCCATTGTCTTCCATGTGCTGGGATTAAAGTTGTGTACCACTATGGCCAGTTAACCCCTTGGTTCTGTGTCTGTGCCATCTGCTTAGATATAGATGAATGCGCCGTGCCTCCATATTGCCACCAAAGATGCGTGAACACACCAGGTTCCTTTTACTGCCAGTGCAGTCCTGGGTTTCAGTTGGCAGCAAACAACTACACTTGTGTGGGTAAGTCCTGTGAGAACTGCTGTCCTGGCTGACCAGCTTCTGCCTAAAGGAATGGTCTGCTGCTTTGTTTCTGGTGTTCTGCGCTCCGTGTGAACTGGTTTCCGCCAGCTTCCCTCAGGGTCATAATTCTGAAAAGACAATAGCTAATCTGTTTCTTAAAACATATCAGGACAGGAATGGAAGGTAATTTTAAACCTTGGTTCAAGTTCTCCTCCATGGGGATAGATAGACAGGCAGGCAGGCAGACAGACGGATAGATAGATATAAAATGGAACTACAGATTAATGGATACACATCCTTCAGTTAGTCAGTGTGTGTGAAGGAACGCTGAAGAGGCCAAAGGGTCACTGGAAGTTCAAGTGCATAAACTTTTCACTAAGAGCACACATGACCCTTACATGCCTCGTCTCCCCTTTCAGTGTGCAATGTCATGCATGCCACATGATTCAAACCAGCACAACCTGGAAGGAATCTAGTGCAGGAGGGAGGAAAATGCCTTCTTCACCATATTTTCTGTGTGTTGGAGCATAACAAAACTCTGCATGGGTCTCAAAGGCTTATGCTATAATTGTTGAGGAATTTAACAGAAACCATTTAAAAAGTAATAAATATCCCAGATAACTCTTTACCACCACATGCTGAGAGACCATATCAGTTCAGGTGTCTTAGAAGAATTATTTATGGATTTGGATTTTGAATCTGGACAGCATAAGAAGATAGGTACTGGAACGTATGTTTATTGGATGCATTAAATTCATTGGGAGGAAATTTATCAGACATCAAGCAGTCATTCCTAGAAAAAAATATATTCTGGTATTTCTAAAAGAAGTGTGTGACCGACTTTTGTCCTTCCAACAACTGTGGCCCTAAGAGGGTGTTCTCCAGTGAGTGCCCACAGTGAGGGACTACTTACCATCAAATGACACAGGCACGGAAGAGCAAGGCTGAGCCTAAAAACGTGCAGCCCCAGATACACAGAGACAGATGTAGACTTAGATTCTTTCCCTGCAGATATAAACGAATGTGATGCCAGCAACCAGTGTGCTCAGCAATGCTACAACATCCTCGGCTCCTTCATCTGTCAGTGCAACCAAGGATACGAACTGAGCAGTGACAGACTCAACTGTGAAGGTAACATTTTTCCACATGTCTTAGAGCAAGGGCCAACCTGATTGACGTTTTCTTGCCTGACTGTGCTGCCTATGAAAGAAAATTTTATTCCCACAAATCCTGTTCTTAAAATCTTCCAAAGGCGGTTTAGAGAAAACCGTGGCTTTTGAGTTTGTTACTGGAAGAAATAAGAAGCATTGAGCATTTGGGACACTAGGTGTAGCCTGGGAGTGTCTCGATTCTCAAAGTGTGCTCCCGTGGCAGCTTCTGCTGGGAGTTGGTAAGAAACTGAGAATCCCAGCTCCCATCCGCAATTTCCCAAGACAGAATCTGCACTTGCAGGTTTACAAAGAGCTGGGGGTGTGGTAAAAAACCAAGAGACTTGGCTCCTAGTTTTATCCATGCGCTGTGTGGCTTGAACACATTTTTAAAGAAGTCAGGGTTGAGGTTTCTAAAGAGTAAAAAGATGGTCAGTCAGTGGAAAACACGACTTTGAAAGGCTAGTGGATATACACCTCCCGGGTAATTCAGGGGCTTAAAGCATCATGAACAGGAGGCCATCAACATTTGGTGTTCATGCCCACCCAATGAGTCTAGCCATGTTCATTTGGGACCACATAAGTCATAACCCATGCAAAGAAGTCTCAAATCAAGCAAGAGTGTTTAAAACCATAAGGAGTTATCACGGAACTGCTGCCTCTGCCGAGCTTAGCAAACCATAGGGTGGTTGCTGATTCTGAAACACAAAAGATTTTTCCTTCAGAAGGCCACACCATGCCAAGACGTCACCTCTGCAAAACTGCACAGGGATAGAACTTGAATTTCAACAGTTCAGCAGCAGGGTCACACCATCACTGAAGAGGCAAACATAAATCTGGTACCTGATTAGGCCTGCAGAACACAAAATACAGAGTGTCAGCCATGAGCCCACTCACTCAGTCCGCTTAGTGTCAGTGAAACCTGCTATAAGAAACCCTCTGCAGGCTGGCAGGGAGAGAGGAGAATGGACATGCTGCCACGGTTGGCTCTGCATTTCAGATGGAGCCTTGCCCTTCTTCTGTTTTAGAGTTTGCACTGTTTCGACATCCTTTAGCTGATCTAAACATGTGTAATATAAAACTGGTGGCAGGAAAGTTTCTCAGCTCTGTGCCCCTGTTCTTGTCTGATTCTATAGACATAGATGAATGCAGAACCTCAAGCTACCTGTGTCAATATCAGTGTGTCAACGAACCAGGGAAGTTCTCGTGCATGTGCCCCCAGGGCTACCAAGTGGTGAGAAGCAGGACCTGCCAGGGTAAGCTCACTGTTCTCATAGAGCTGAAGTCAGCGGTGGCCGGGAACAATGCGGAGAAAGTGGCAGGATTCAGACTTTCATTTTTCTACTTGATTGTACAATTTGAGTTCCTGACTCTTAACATTATTAGAGTACATTTTATGAAAGGGAGATTCAATGGTAGCCTGACTTCCTTTAAACCTTAACTTCCTTTCTAAAACTGTGATTTAAATAAACGTTAATGTGTCTTAATATGGTAATACTATACCTTCCAATAACCTACCAAAAAAGATTCACTTACTAAAATACTTCACTCTGAGTTTTGAGTTTAGAGCCCACTCTTACTACTTGAGCTATACATACGTTAAACAAGCCTCAAAGGCTCTGACATATCAAAACTCTGAATGAAGTATGCTTGGAGGGTGGTAGAGGGACTTGCTCTATACCCTAGGCTGCCTCATAGCACCCCAGCCTCTGCCTCATCAGTGCTGGGATTACAGGCATATATCATTACTCCCAGCCAATTCGTGTAGAGTTTTAGGTGTTGAGGAAAGTAAAACTCATGATGGATATTAAAATGTGTTTCAATGACTCAAAAAAAAAAAAAAAACAAGTATTGATCCAATAATGGATAATGACCCTGGCCCCAATTTCAAAATTAATACACAGATGGTCCTCATGTCCTTTCAGGGGTGGAAGAGAGAGCTCTCTGCAAACATATAATTCCTAGTCTGACAGAAAGATGGGAGAATATGCAGCCCTCCCCTAACCTTCAATGTTGTACACAGCTTGAAATTTCATTAATGGGAGAAAGATTATCAAATAAAGACAAAAATATAGATGATCCCAGGAAATCCAGTATAAACATGTTTACTCAAAACAGTGGAGTAAAGGCAAATACAGCTGAACTTAGTGACAGAAACCCTGCTGGGATCTAACTCTGCTGAATACTGTCTGTACAATCTGAACAAGTCATCAGACGTCTCTAAACATTGACTTTCTCTTTTGAAAAGGGGAAGGACAGGGACAAAACAAAACAACACATTAAATGATTTGCACAGCTCATGGTGATTGGATGAAATTTACTTAGCAATGTCAATAAGCAAAAGAAAATCTTAGAGTCCTTTTTACTTGGAATTAGAAAGACTAAACTTGAGGACAGGAAAGGTCTTATGTTTAAAAGGACCAGATGGAGGGCATGTAGAATCTAGTCTACTATCACAGTTGTAGGGGGGGCAGCAGTGAACTCAGAGACCATCCGAAACCTGGGATTTTGAAGTGTGGAAACACACCACAGTTGTAGGTGTAAGTGTCATTAGGATGTCATCTCTTGCACAATGACCACCTCTATAACCCTTCCCAGGTTACTAGAAACTCTGCAAGTGTTAATTGTGGGAAAACGTTGCCCTCTAATGATCTCACATTGCCCTAATTGAGATATGAATATTACATGCAGGGAAATATTAGCCAGTCAAATACTTCAACCATTTCCCCTGGAATCATCAAACAAATGTCTGTATGCTTCCAATCACAAGTGACTTTGATAGTCAGCAAAGACAAACTCAAATTATTGCATAGTAGGGTCTTATTTGTCTGGGCTTTGTCTTCAGGAATATTTCTGTTATAATTGGGGATAAAAATGCATTGAATCACATGAGAGTTCACAGTGCTGTTATGTTGAAAATACCTAGCAGCAAAATGCTTGGCTCTGCAAAACATCTTTTCATCATGCAGACTTCACTCTTCTAACATTTAAAGCAATTGTTTCCCTCTACTGAAACCCCAGTATCATTTGTAAGGACAGAGTAAAATCTAACATATTTGAATTCTTAGCTTCTTCCAAGTGCAAAGAGTCTGATATAAATGTTCTCATGATCATAAGATCACAAAAGTCAGAGCAGTGTGCATGTGTGTATCTAGAGAGGATCAAAATAAGATGTACTTACACATATATATCAAATATTTTAATATTGTTTCTTCCTGAAAATTTCTCCAGAATGATATAGGTGTTGATTATGCCAGCTCCTAAGTTACTAGAAGTAATAAATGAAGTCATAGCCTCATTTCCTTTCACTACTGCCCCTCTCCATCTTGTGAACCAGTCTTAGTATTCCTGTAGCTGAATGCTACCTTCATTGTGCAACACACTGGAAATATTTAAAGGATATATCAACAGTTACTTTGAGGGAATCTTGACATTATGTCTTTAGTTAGTCAGGCCATGAAGACAGTTTGTATAACTTGTTCTTGGAAACTGTAGCTTTTCCAGTTTCTTCCTGGATTAAAGAAAAATTTTAGCCAGCTAGAAATGAGAAGAACTGGTGTTCTACAAAACATGGCATAGAATTATTCTCACAATAGGACTATTTCTGTTATTTTATGACCTTGACTTAACCTCTGTTTTTCCTCCATAACCAAGAGCTCCTTGTCACCTAGCTCTTCACAGCTTGCATGAGAAACAACTGAATTCAACAGATCCAGGTGATCCTGATCCGTGCCTTAACACTAGCCAATGGAAAAATTCCGGAGTAGCTGTAGTTGCCCCTCCCGAAGAGCTTACATGCTAGGAATACAAACAAGCAAAGCACAGACTTTGATTACGTAAAATAGAAAGCAACAAAGACCCTAAAGAGACCATATCAGGTCTAAAAATTCAAAGGAGTTCAGACCCCAGCACCCAACCAACAAACTGGAAGCAGGATTAGGTAAATCACTTCAGCAAAGATAAATTAAGGACTGAAAATACTTGTAGGGAAGGCATGATTCATAAAAGGCTTCTGTGAGACAAAAGAGAAACTACAATCCACATGGAAATGAAGTGAGAATTACATGATAATATGGACATTAAGTATTGCTGTTAACCTACAATAATGCTTGCTAGTAAAACCCTTTCTTCAGCTGTCCTCTGGGGATCCTACTAGCGAAATATGAATTCAGCACCTGTATGACCTGGTCTAAGCACCAGCATTCTCAACCCCAAGACTCT
Organism: Chionomys nivalis; assembly: GCF_950005125.1. Taxonomy (NCBI): domain Eukaryota; kingdom Metazoa; phylum Chordata; class Mammalia; order Rodentia; family Cricetidae; genus Chionomys; species Chionomys nivalis. Next base: position 14,866,939 of record NC_080091.1, on the reverse strand, counting down.
CCTCATCTGGATGCTTCTGTTTACACTGTCTTTTCCTTATTTACTTGCCACTATTGACAGTCCCTTCTTCTGCACAGTCCTAAACTGCCTCTGTTCTATGAGATGCAACACACCATAGCTCATTTTCTCAGTGCATTGTCCAAGGAGCGCAGCCCTTCCTTCCAGAGCACCATCTGTCCCTGTCCCTCACAGGTCACAGGTCACAGGTCACAGGTCATGGTTGAGTCTCTCTTTTCCTCCCTCCCTCCCTCCCTACCACTTCCCCAGGCTCCTGAAACAGCTACCTTCTCTTAGAAACGGTCCTCTTTTACATGAGAATTCATCTCAGCAGCTTTTTCCACTTGAGATGCCTCCTTCCTTCAGGTTGCTAACCCTCCACACACAATCAGCTGTACTTCCGATTTGTTCTGCTCTTACCTACCTCTTAATTGCATTTTACTCTGTAAGTCACTGTTGGCATATCTGTTGCAACTCCTTGCAACAGGAAATGAAATGTTTTTTGTTGGTCTTTTGTTTACTTTCATATAAGCAAAGTCAAAATTAGCATTTGACTTTCAGGTCAACAGATGGACAACTGGTGAGTGATAAAAAAAAAAAAAATCAGGAAATGTCATGTATTAGTCCGCAATGACTCAGCTCTGTCTATCCTGATGTCGAAGCAGCAAATGTAGGTTGAACTTAGTCTTGTGTCTAAGAGCAAACTGAACAAGCCAGGTGTGGTGGTACACACAGATAATCTTAGGTCTTAGGAGGCTACGAGAGGAGAATTTTGAGCTCAAGGCCAGATTTGGTTACACTGTGAACTCCTCACCACCTTGCTCTACGTGCAAGACCCTGATACACACTCCAAACAAATAAAAGTCAGTCCCTCTAGTGCTTCCTTACAAACCAAACTCTGCCACACATAAAATGTGCTTAGGCCAGCAGATTCTTTAACCCTGTGACTGCAGATATAAACGAGTGTGAGACCACTAACGAATGCCGAGAAGACGAGATGTGCTGGAATTACCATGGCGGCTTCCGTTGTTACCCACGAAACCCGTGTCAAGATCCCTACGTTCTAACGTCAGAGAAGTAAGAAACATTAGGAACTTTATATGAAAAGTAAGAGGCTTCTGGTTCTCATGAGCCAAACTGGTGACTGCGTTTGTGTTTGTCTCTGCAGCCGATGTGTTTGCCCGGTCTCAAACACCATGTGCCGAGACATGCCCCAATCCATAGTCTACAAATACATGAGCATCCGATCTGACCGGTCCGTGCCTTCAGACATCTTCCAGATACAGGCCACAACTATTTACGCCAACACCATTAATACCTTTCGGATCAAATCTGGGAATGAAAACGGAGAGTTCTACCTACGAGTAAGTATGCTCCGGTAGTAGTAGCTGGCGGAAAGGTGGCCATTCACTGTGTGTGTTCCATGGCGTCAACCTAAAACCTAAGTAAGGAGCTTCACTTGTCGGCCTTGTGTCCGGCCTTCTGAAATATATGTAGTAATGCTATCAGATATTAAAACTTACTCTTTGCCGAAGAGTGAGATTCTGAAAGATTGAGAAGACTCCCAAAAGTCCCCCAGATTCCAAGTCATGGAATCTAATTAAGCTCCCCAAAACACAAGGATGCCCCAAATAGGTTCTGCAAACGCATGCTTTGTAACTGTACAGAGAAAAACACTCAGAAAGCTTCTCTTGTGATAAAATTTACTGATTGTTTTGATGTTTACACGTTTAACCTGTCCCTTGATATATTTTACAGATTGATGTTTACACGTTTAACCTGACCCTTGATTTATTAACTTCCTTCCTGCTCCAGAGTAGCAGGATCCCATTTCTTTGCCAGAAAATTAGAAGGGATTAATTTCTCAGAGCCAATTTCTAAGGCGAAAAACACAACTCAAAGTACTGTCCATTGCTTTTATTTTTCTTAATAGGAAAGAGTAGGTCTCATTAACATGTGATGTTTTAGACTTGAGCTATAGAAGTTGCCTCAACATGAGTATCACACAGTTCAGATGCTCATTTATTATTAATCAGTAACTGCACGGTAGCACAACAGCTCTTCTCAAATATTTCAATAAAGAAACTTTCTATTTTGACCTTTTAACCAATATTTAAAAAGATAACACCTTCCTGTACCAACATTATGCAGTTAGATGAAGTCCAAACATGTTTTTTTTTTCTCTATAGTAAACCTGGCATTTTGAAAATTATTTTTATTCTCTGAAAATCCTTTTCTCATGTATGAGGTGAAATATTACCAATTTTGTAGAGTATTAGAGATTTTAAATTATTTGTAGGATGTGCATGCCTGAAATCCCAGTATTCAGGAGAAGGAATCAGGCTTGCAAAGTTGAAGCCAACCTGGTCTCTTCAGTAAGTCTGAGGCCAGCCTGTGTCTGAGGCCCATCTGAAGTTCTGAGAAAGAGTTCATCTCAAATTAAGTATAAGAAAAATAACAGAACAATAAAAATGAGTACTCTAAGAATATTTAACACACAATTAAAATCAACTTCTACAAAAGTTCTACACTGGAATTCCACCTGTAGCCAGCATTTAATGCAGAAGGATCAGCCAGCAGGCCATAGTTGCAAACCTACTGTGTTCTTGGTGTTATGCTGGCTGCTTTGAGAAGCTAAGAAGACATTCAGTGCACTGTTCCTTCTTTCAAAGAGCTTTTTACTTAATAATTTTACCCTGGGTCAATCTACTGTTTGATTCTGTAGTCTAATAGAGGCCACAGTTGTGGGTAAGATCATTCACAAAGAGTATGGAAGGAGTGTCTCAATCGTTCAGAAGAGCACTAAAGTAAAGAAGGACTAAATCATGAGAGCCTCCCTCTGTAACCTTACCTGAGGACTACTGACCATCTCATCCACCACGACCTCCATGTCACCTGGCCACCATCTCCCAGATCCCAGCCATGGCCTGAGGTTTCTTGTCATTCAGTGCAGTATCACATGAGAATCTTGCTCTTCAGTGGCACAGGAAGTAGCTGACGCTCCTCTTTTCTACATGTCCTCACCCCCACTCTGTGAGCTACTGTCACCAGCACCCCACTTCCCCAGGCAACAGCCCCAGAGAAATGATGTGATTCACATATATTCCCTACCAAGCATGTGAGCACAGGTTGATAATACTAGAAAAGCTTGGGCTCCGCTTTCAGATAGGTCCTCGGTATGCTCAACAACCCTACTGCTTTTCTGTGTCTTTCGTACCATTGTCTTCAGCCCTTGTTTTCAAATATTCTCAGATTTAAGAAGTCCTTATACTCTATTTCTTAGTAGATAAGTCACTTCCTGTTTTGAAACCACTGACGCCAGCACTAACACTAATAGGCATAAATGTCCCATTCTATCCTGCTATCCCGCTCAAATGTACATCTGTGCTGTCCCTCTGGTTTCCAAAGATATTTTATATTTGCCAGTCAAGACCAGCCCAACACTATGTGCTTCTCCTCTGGACCCCTTCTCCATCAGACTGCCCCCACCTCCAAACGTTGAATCCTAGGTGTCCCATTGTCTCTCTTCTCCTGTGCTCTTTGCTCTGTGCTTCCTCACCTCTCAGCCATTCCTTTGTCTTTCAGTCAAATACCCTACTGACACTGCTCCAGGGAAAAGCCACCAATGACATCCATAACGTTAAATCCACAACTACTTCTCAGTTCCAATATTTGATTCTGCTTTGCTCTGTTGGAGGCTGCTACCACCACCCCCCCCCACACACACACACATGTTCTCCACTGAAGCATTTAGTTCTTCTCATCTTTCTTCTTTTTCTAATTTTTTTGGGGGGTCGGGGGTTTTCAAGACAGGGTTTCTCTGTAGTTTTTGGAGCCTGTCCTGGAACTAGCTCTTGTAGATAAGGCTGGCCTCGAACCCACAGAGATCCTCCTGCCTTTGCCCCCCAAGTGCTGGAATTAAAGGCGTGCGCCACCACCACTTGGCTGTTTTTTTTTATTTTTTTAATTATTTATGTGTATGTGTGTATTTTTATAGGTATGTGAACATGGGTGTGCCTAGGTGCCTGCAGAGGCCAGGTGAGGGTGTCAGACCCCTTTTATAAAGGAAAACATTTAATTGGGACTGGCTTACAGTTCAGAGGCTTAGTCCATTATCATCATGGTGGCATACAGGTAGACATGGTGCTGGAGAAAGATCTGATAGTTTTACAGCTTGATATGTAGGCCGAGGGAGTGAACTGTCTCCAATGGGCATAGCTTGAGCATAGGAGACCACAAAGCCCACCCCTACCGTGACACACTTTCTCCAACATGGCTACACCTACTCCACAAATCCACACCTCCTAATGGTGCCTCTCTCTATGAGCTTAAATTAGCCAATTACATTCAAACCACCACACAAACACACAATGTTAAGAAAATGAAAAATGACAATTTTCTTTGCCATTTCCAAGATTATCAGACTCTTACATGAACTCTTTAAAAAGGCTGGAATGATTCAATTTGTGGATAGAGAAATGCTAACATTAAAGGAAAGTGTGAAATGTTAACACATGTTATCAAAAAATGTGGGAAAATAAGAATTTGGAAAGCAAAGCCTTACCTTGGAGCCAGAGCAGATGGCGGGGTTAAGGTAAGGATGAAGGTTCAAGCAAGCAAGAACTATATTCCCCCTGGTTATTGCAGGAAGTATGCTAAAGAAAAATAGATTAGTTTTTTACAGTCTAGTTTCTTGAGTTCTTTATATATTTTGGAGATCAGACCTTCGTCTGTTGCGGGGTTGGTGAAGATCTTCTCCGTCAGTGGATTGTCTTTTTGTCTTAGTGACAGTGTCCTTTGCTTTACAGAAGCTTCTCAGTTTCAGGAGGTCCCATTTATTCAATGTTGCCCTTAATGTCTGTGCTGCTGGGGTTATACGTAGGAAGTGGTCTCCTGTGCCCATGTGTTGTAGAGTACTTCCCACTTTCTCTTCTATCAGGTTCAGTGTGTTCGGACTGATATTGAGGTCTTTAATCCATTTGGACTTGAGTTTTGTGCATGGTGATAGATATGGATCTATTTTCATTCTTCTACAGATTGACATCCAGTTATGCCAGCACAATTTGTTGAAGATGCTCTCTTTTTTCCATTGTATACTTTTAGCTCCTTTATGGAAAATCAGGTGTTCATAGGTTTGTGTGTTAAAGTCCGGGTCTTCTATTCGATTCCATTGGTCGACTTCTCTGGGTTTTGATCCTACTGCACGTACTGGCTTTGTGGGAGCCTAGGCAGTTTGGATGCTCACCTTACTAGACCTGGAAGGAGGTGGGAGGTCCTTGGACTTCCCACAGGGCAGGGAAACCTGACTGCTCTTCGGGCTGATGAGGGAGGGGCACTTGACTGGGGGATGGGGAGGGAAATGAGAGGCGGTGGCGGGGAGGAGGCAGAAATCTTTAATAATTAAATAGATAGATAGATAGATAGATAGATAGATAGATAGATAGATAGATAGGAAAAATAGAAACTCTAGCCCCAGAAAAATCATTCTCTCCACCCCTCTTTTCTCGTTATTTTAGCAAACAAGCCCTGTGAGCGCAATGCTTGTGCTTGTGAAGTCACTAACGGGACCGAGAGAATACATCGTGGACCTGGAGATGCTGACAGTCAGTAGCATAGGGACTTTCCGCACAAGCTCCGTGTTACGATTGACAATAATAGTGGGGCCATTTTCGTTTTAGCCTTTATGAGAGTCCACCACATGCATTTAAATAAGCCAAAGAATATTGTTACATTAAAGCACTATTTTATTTATAGATATATCTAGTACATCTGTATCCAGACAGTTACACAATGATAGGAAGTGGGCATTTAATCTGTAAGATTCAAAGTTTATCTTTATCACTGAGTGTAAATTAGACATTAAGCCACCAAATGTTCTTCTTGAAGGGAGCTAAGCATATATTATCTGGTGAAACTTGGATTCTTTCCTATAAAAATGGGACCAAGCAATGATACTGTTCTGTGGTATGTAGAGAAATACATAATTCCACAGGCCATCTCATGAGTATCGGCCATCTTAACATCAAGAGCAAGGAGGAGGGGTTTTTTAACTGCTTTGTAAGAAAAGGGGGGAAAAGTCAATAAAGATATATTTCTTTAGAAAATGAGAATCTGCCATGTTTGTGTTAATCTGTATTTTAGTGTTATTGGTACTGCTTATTGTTCATCAGTAAATTATTACTGCACAATATAGTGGTTTCTGTAGGACTCTTGAACTATGTCATAAATTTTATCCACAATTCCAAATGAATCATAGATCTCCTCAAAATTTACCGCATTGGAAAGTCTATGAGGAGCAGTAAAGAAAACAGCTTTTTGTAAAACCATGTTAGAATCCTTCACAGAAGCAAGCACGTGTAGTAGAATTGCTGAAGCAAGAAGTGCACCCAAGGTTCAGAGAGAAATGGGAAAAGAAGTATTTCCCTGGAGACATCCCTGTTTCTAAGCTTGACTTCTAGCAAGCCTCTGGTTTGTCAGGAAGAGTCTAGTCCTTGTGCTTGCACGCATAGAGGAAGGAATGGTGGCTCTTTAACCATTTAAGATTCACATTAGCCTCCATTCCCAATCCTATGAAAAAGCTCCATGTCTTGTTTGTGTAAAATAACTGCTTCTCTTTGATGTATCATATTTTTAACTAAAATAAATATTCTAAAAGATCACCCAGTTTTCAGAAGTTTTTTTAATGTGGCCAATAAGAGATGACATAATTTTTATGTATTGAGAAAAATCAATTGTAATTGTCAGAGCAAGAACAATCTTTATTTTTTATATATAAAATAATAAAGTAGGAGATGAAGACATACAAAGACTATTACAATCATGCCACAAGTAAAAATGTCACAAGTAACCTCACTGCTGAAAACAAATGTCTTTCAGAGTTGACTAAATCGGAAAGAATTGTCCAAAAGACAATTCACTAGGGAACAAAATACCAGCCCCATGTGTGTAAGGAGGTTAGGTGGGTTTCAGCCACAGCAGGACACAGAAACACAGACAGCACAAGATCCTGCTGGGCAGTCACAGGGCTGCTGGACTGTGGAGCACACCCCCTCACCTGCCACACAAGGTCTAGTCTACATAAATTAGAGATTGGCACAAACTCTTCCATTTCTAACCAATCTAGATGTACCCCCATTTGGATAAAGCACTCGAGTTAAGAGCTGAATACAAGAACACTTTAGGAAGTGAGGATCTACAACACTTGTGCTGGTTATTGCTTTAATGATCAGTCTTAAGGCAAATGTTGCTGCAAAGCATCAAGTCACTACTGTACAATGTGCTGGTGTCTATGGGACTCTATGCTTTATCAGAGATTTCATCCAAAGCCTAAGATTTTATCCAAGATTTTCCATCTTAAAAAGACAGACTTGTCTATAGTTCTCCAGGACAGTGCAGAAGTAACAGGGATCTATAGAAGACTCATGCATAAATGTTGGCCCTCTAGCCTCCCTTCAAACGTGGCATATTAGATCTGGATCAACAGAAGCCATTAGCTGCCAAAAAGATGATTTACCTTTTAGTCCAAAGTCTGGCCCAACCCACAAATCACAGACACATTGAAAGACTGACAGTCCCACGGAGGCGTTCCTTTCTTTCAATTGTGGCAAGTGCACACGTCAAAGGATGCACGACTTTAGTATGTGCAGCCCCGAAGTGCACACTTCAGCGGATGCAGCATGCTCACTAAGCTGTGCAACTGTCTCCACTCTCTAGAGCCATAGCATTTTATTCACTAAAAAAGCCCATTCTAGTCACTCCCAGAACCACTTGTCACAGACTCCTGTAAGAGCTACTTCAGTCTGGATTTGTCAGCTCTGACATTTCCTATAAATAGAAACATATATATGTGGGCTTTTGAGTCTGACCTCCTTCACTTAGCATGTTTCAGAGATCACTGACAAGCATTTATCTGTAATTCTCACAACACAGTTTCTATCTGTAATTCGTTCCTGGTTGTGTTCATTGCGTAGATACACATTTTGCTCATCAATTCATCAGCTAGGTATCACTTGATCCATTATTTCTGCCTCTAATTCTTCTTGTCATACATTTTTACAAAAAAAAAGAAAGAAAGAAAGAAAGAAAGAAAGAAAGAAAGAAAGAAAGAAAGAAAGAAAGAAAGAAAGAAAACACCTGAGTATTTACTCACTTATTTCAGAGTCAAAATTACCCCATTTTCAGCAAACTTTTGCCTAGGAGAGGATAGCCAGTATTTTTTTTTAATTTTTAATTCACAGGAACAAAGCCTTGCAAAGACTTTATAGGCACAACAATCTTCAGTACACATAAAAATCACATGCTCTCTTTGACTGTGGTTTGAAATCCAAAGTCGATGATGACCCAAATTAACAAAGGCTATAAAACAAAGCCCTGTTTGTTCTCCAGCTGTACAGCTCCATCCTCTTGTCCTTGAAAACCACTGATCTGAAGCAGTTCCCATGGCTGGGAACTACAGCGTGATTCACTGTCAAAGTTATAATTAGACTTTTTCTATTGGCACACATTCATTGAGGATTTTTACTGTAACCCTCTTCAGCACTGGCTGGTATATTGCAGAAGAACCAGCATTCTAACAGATTCAAGCTTATGGTGCCTCGGTCATTTTATCTATAAAACCAGAAGGTTGAAACAAGGTATTTTCCCAACTTTAAACCCTTTTTAATCCCTTCCCCATGGATGCATTGAGAGCTCCCTCAAAGTACCAGGGTACTCTGTGAATATGGCCATTGTTGGGAAGTACCGCATACCTGGGAGAAAAAAAAATGACTATTGTCCAAAAATAGATCCTCACACTATAGGTTCATCTTCTGAGGTCATGAAAATAGTCCAGTTCAGCTACAAGTTTTTAATATTTACAATATAAAATACATTTGTACGTATTAACTCTTAAATGATGTCTTTTTAAAGTATTAGAAGGGCAATGTACAGGGAAGTCAGAGGCTAACACATGGCAGACTGTCTCTCCTTATGCCTTGTGGGTTCTGGGGAATGGACTCAGGTCATCAGGTTTGCAGCTAGCACCTACCCACCGAGACGCCTCCCTCATTTCTCTCCACTGATACTAACCGAAACAGGACTATGAAGTGAACATCATTTTAAAACTTGCCTTATGCACAGAGAAGGAGCCAGTCACAAGTACAGGCAATGTACTCCTAGAGAAATGTTTGCATTTTTCCTCAGGGGCCTCAGAAATGAGGACTGATCCAAGCCTATTCTAATGGGTAAGGCCTTGATGTTTTCTGAATGGATGGCTCTTCCGAAAGTAGTCAGGAAAGGACTAGTGATTAAGTCCTCTCCAAAGGAGGATTACTTCCCTCGGTTGCCAAATCGCTACCCCAAGCAGCTTGACAGCATGTGATTTCCATTCCCTTGAAAAAAGAAACTCTCCTGTCACACACCCTCCTTTTTAAGTAATCAAAAGACTCATGAACTTACATCTGATCTTGTTGGGTCCTTTGGCTTCTAAGATGTGCTCAAGTCTGCAGTGTATTGAGCAAGGTACCCGTACCCAGAATGTACTTAAGACTTAAGAGTTTTCCATAGCCATACCCCAAGTCTTAATATCGCCAGGCAATCCGTTTCCTCCCAAGCTCTTCCATAGACAGTTGACTGCATCACCAGCCAGCCTTGTTACTTACATAATCTACAGTCACAGCCACTGTCACACAGTCAAGACAAAATCATACGTCTCCATACTGTAAAGTTATTTACTTTCTCGAGTTGTAGCAAATTTGTTTGCTTTAACTCCAAAGAGATAAAAGTGCTTTACGAACAGTATCCTCAACACATTGAAATGCCAGGAGTTGATTCTACATGAAAGAAATTCCTAAAGAAATGAAAGCGTGTCTGTAAAGCTCACAATGGAATGCCCTGCATGTGGGGACTCTCAGAGGCAGAGTGGAGACAATGGGCTGGGTCTAGTGCTGGTCAAGAAACTGGATGAAAAGGCTTACAGAGCCCATGCTGCCCCAAGAGTAATGGGAGGATTCGTATAAAGGATATTGACATTCATAAGTTACTACTGAGAGAGAAATATGCACAACATCACAGAAAGGCTGTTCCTTTGGAGGCCTGGAAAAGGACATCACAGTGAAACTTTCAGCCATCAGTGATGCCCCAAGCTCGCCTCATGTGTTTGAATGAAAGAGGAAAAGAAAAGACAAGCTTGGGTAACGGTGCCTGCTGCCAAGTGTGATGGCTTGAGTTCAAGCCCCAAGACTCATAAGATGAAAGCAAAGAATTGACCCTGAAAAGTGGCCTCTGACCTACACACACACACACACACACGCACACACATACACACATACACACATACACACACATACATACACACACACACATACATACACATACACACACACATACATACACACACACGCATACACACACACACATACATACACACACACATACATACACACACACATACATACACATACACACACACGCATACATACACACACACATACACACACACATACATACACATACACACACATACATACACACACACACATACATACACACACATACATACACATACATACACATACACACATACACACACACACATACATACACATACACACATACACACACACATACACACACATACACACACATGCACACACACGCATATGCGCACACAGAGTCTAATTTTTAGTTTAAAAAAATATTTTAAAATAATTATTTACTAAGATGTAGGACACCCCTAGAAAGCACCCTTAATATGTCACCTCGCTCTGTGAGAAAGATGTTTTAATGAATCTAAAGGATGCACTAGAAAGATTAATTATCTAAGACCACTGAGCATCGCCCCACGAGTTCATTGTTTGGGAAGATCCTTCACAAAACGGCTTCTGTCTCCATGAATTTGAGCAGTTGCGTGTGTTTTAAAGAGCTCTGTGTGCTGCTAACTTTCTAGTGCTCCCTTTAAAACACACAGAGCAGCTGCTGCTCTGCTTACGTGCTATGCACAAGCAGCCCACGAGAGACAAAGCCCTCCATTAACGTGTTGAATTATTTTTAACACACATACTTCCGTCCCAAATCAACATCCCTGAACGATGGCATGTGTCCATGTCCCCAGCTGGGGGGGGGGGGCACCTGCGAACTACAAACCCAAAGTGTCACACATCTGCTCCCAGAATGGCCAGTCTTGTTTCATCTGGCCCACAGACTAAAATATCAAGACTGTTGAACAGAAACGAGGCAAAAGCGAGCTGCCTCCTACATGCAGTCAACGCAGAGGTCTGGTTAAGCCATTTATATTGTAAGCACATGTGCATGCTAACTCAGCACAGACCCTCTTAATAAGTCAGAACTGGAGTATAAATGCAGTAGAATTTTAAAGACCCAAGTGCAATGCTCAATTCTTTTCTAAAAAAAAACCTTCCCATAGAAACTCAGTTTCTGAAGGATTAGCATTATCTTCAAATATAGGCATACAACACAAACAAATGATTGAGTAAATATATAGTCCCCAAATTGTGTATTTCCTTTAAAAACCGTATTCCATGGTTTTGTATTTTAATGTTTAGACTATGTTTCATGTTGTAAAATACTTGATTAAGTCGGGTATCTCAGTTTGCACCGTCCATAAGCATATCTTGGCTCAAAAACTATAACATGGAAGTGGTTTGAGAGACTGTCACAGACAGCACACGTGAGAAAGGAAGCAAGGCGATGACGAGAGATATCTTGAGCCAAAGAGGGAGCACACTATGGACAACTTGAGCTCAGTTCTGGAACCTACCCCCACCAAATTCTGGGAAACTCGCTTTGGAAGTGGTCCATGAGAGACCAAACAGACTGGGGCATCACCTACCAGTATGCACACACCAACACCTGCCTACAAGTGAGTGGACACGCTGGTGCTGGAAACATTCCGTGGGCAAATGGGAAAGGCTCCTTTATATGGAGCACTACCAGAAAATTACAAACATCTATCCTAGCTCCCAGTAAACTTCCATGGTACAGATGGGGTGGGACACTGACATCTCAAGGTCAGTTTCAGCCCAGATGACTCTGGCAACCACAGTCTGTGTCACCGGGTCACTCCTTGGCAGTCTTCTGTCACATGAATCCGTCACATAAACTTTTCTTCTCTGCAGGTGTCAGCTAGCGATTTACGCTCATGCTGTAATGAATCAGGCAGAAAGACAGCTAAGTAGAAAGTGTATGCTTCATGGTTGACATGACATCGATCTCACCCCGTCATTCTACACCAGACTGTGGAGTGTTATATAAAATGGGGTGCTCTTGGATGTCAACTCCAGAGGATCTAACAAAGCTGAAGTAGCGAGAGCCTTTCCCAAGACCTTGGAAAGGCCCCTAGCTATGTGTCCACCTGGTCCTATACTCATAGGAAATTTACAGAAGTAATGCGCTTCAGCTGATTTGTAAGGTAGTACCTGTGTTTTAGATTCACAGTCACCTTTTCTTTCATCTCACACAGCACCTGAACTTCACAAGCAGTTTTTGGACACAGTTGAAGCAGGAAGCATTTATATGGTCAACAGTCAATACAGTATATACAAAATAGAGCTCCTGTCTGGGTACAAATGTTTCCTAGTTTATACCACCCTCTGTAGAGGAAGCGGGGAAGAGGAGAGGAAAGGGGGATAAGGACGGGGACAGGAGAGGGATACAAATTTGTCAGAACCAAAAACTAATCCATGGAAAGTTCTTCCAGTCCCTGGAGATATGAAGCAGTAAGGAGAAGATATTATTCTTAATGCGTACTCATGATACACTTTATGCTGTATGCATAATTATTAATGTATCATATCATGAAAATACTTTCATGTTTCTATAGGATCCCTAGAAACTATTCTGACAACGAGGAATGAACTGTGCCTAAAAAAAAAAAAATCTTCAGATAATACCAAAAGCCAACATTTACTGAAGGAAGAGATGAATTCCTTTTTTGTTGTTTTTTTATTTGTTTGTTTGTTTGCTTGCTTGTTCAAGACAGGGTTTCTCTGTGTAACAACCCCAGCTGTTCTGAAACTTGCTCTGTAGAACAGGATGGCCTCTAACTCACAGAGATCCGCCTACCTCTGCTTCCTCAGTGCTGGGATTAAAGGCGTGTGCCACCACTGCCCAGTGAAATGAATTTTTAGAAAACAAACAGCGATTAGATTCTTGAGTTAACCAAGAGTAAAAGTTGATGGGATGGCCAAAGAGAATGGACCAGCTGGGAAAGTGCTTGCTACACAAATGTTAGGACCTAAGTTCGATCCCCAACACTCATGTAAAACGTAGGGTATGCCTGCAATCCCAGCGCTGGGGACACAGAGGAGAAATCTGGAATTTGCTGGCCAGTCAGTCTAGTCAAACTGTTGAGCCCCAGGCTTCACACAAAAGACCCAACCTCAAAAAAACAAGGTAGATAGCTCTTGAGAAATAACACTCAAGGTTGACTTTTGGCCTCCAAATACACACACACACGCACAAACACACATGCACAGACACACACAATAGAGAGGAATGAATCATGTAAGAGACTGTGGACAGTTTTAAAACTATATTCAGAGAGGAGAATCCTGGTGCTAGGGAATCCACAAGGATGACCCCCGCTAAGACTCCTAGCAATAGTGGAGAGCAATAGACCTTCCCCTCTAATTAGATTGGTTAATCCCCAACTGACATCATACAGTTTCATACAGTAACTGATGGAACCAGATACAGAGATCCACAGCCAAGCACCAGGCCAAACTTGAGGAATCCAGTCAAAGAGAGAGAGGAGGGATTATATAAACAAAGGAGGTCAAGATCATGATGAGGAAATCTACAGAGACAGCTGAACCAAGCTCGTGGGAACTCATGATCTCTAGACTGACAGCTGTGGAGACTGCATGGGAATGGACTAAGCCCTCTGCATGTTGGAGACAGTTGTATAGCTTGAGGAGTCCCTGGCTGTGGGACCAGGATCTGTCTCTGGTGCATGAGCTAGTTTTTGGAGTCCATTCCCTATGGTGGGATGCCTTACTCACCAGCCTTGATGGGGGGGGGGGGGGCGGTGCTTGATCCTGCATGGACTTATTGTGCCAGGCTTTGTTGACTCCCCATAGGAGGTCTTGCCTTTTGGGAAGAGTGGATGGGGATGGACTGGGAGAAGTGAGTGGGTGCAGGAAGAGAGGTGGGAAAGAGAGCTGTGGTTGGAATGGAAAATGAATGATAAATAATAAATTTATTTTCTGAGTATCATGCATGCTGCATGAAATATATTATGACTGTACATTAGGAATCACGTTCTGCTCCAACCCACACATAAGCAAAAATGAACAGTGACACAAGACTGAGAACTGGAAGCATTCCCCACTACAGACTTCGCATATCAAAGAGTATCAGATGAATTTCTGTGCAAGAAAATCTATCATGATCCAAACTCACAGATCTGACAAGACAGAAATTTGACAGAGGTATCTCAAATTAGGCAGTACCAAAAAAATTACATGGCCTAATAACTATTAATGAAGGTAAAGAAACTTCTGTAAGTATTAATTTAAGAAAATCTCAATCATATGAGAAGCAAGACATGAGCATCTTGCTATTCTCACTATAAAAATGACATAAAACCTTTTGCAGAAAAACCTGTAGAGAAACATGTTACACGAGAATGCTCAGCAGTTAGCTAGGGGCAAGGAGGTGGTTTTGCAGACTTGGTGAATTTTGCTAATATTTGTCAGTTTTTAAAATCTGTTATTTCTAGTGATCTTGTTTATAATTTTAAACAAAAATTTACTCACTTCTAATTTTGTGCTCCTTTTACATACATTCCCTCACAATGAGCCCCAACTATGTGCACACTTCGGTCAAAACTTGAGTGCATCCCTAGTAAAGATGGCACAAATCTGCCCTCCTGGCACACAAATGGGACTTCTGTGGGAACCATAGAATGATACTTTCTTTGTTCATTTTGTTGTTGCTGAAACAAGATACCTAATGCTGGACACTTTACAATGGAAAGGAATCTAGTAGCTGGACAGTGGTGGCTTTGAACTCACAGAAATCCACCTGCCTCTGCCTCCCACAGGCTGGTCTACAGAGCAAGTTCCAGGACAGGCTCCAAAGTTACACAGAGAAACCCTGTCTCAGAAAACAGAGAGAAAGATAAAAGGAGAAAGAAAAGGGATCTCTGTGACCCTTTAATACAGTTCCTCATGTTGTGGTGACTCCCAACCATAAAATTATTTCATTGTTACTTCATAGATGTAGTTTTGCTACTGTTATGAATGGTAATGGAAATATCTGTCTTAAGGGACCCCTGAGAAAGGGTCGTTTGACCCCCGGAGGAGTAATGACCCACAGGTTGAGAATCACTGTCTTAAAACTCATAATATTGGAAGTTGAACATCTAAGTTAGGTAGACCCATCACTTCAGTCTCTGGTGACAGCATTCCAGCTGTGCCCAAACACGGCTCATGCACATAAATGAATGCAAGAGTGATGTGGAGGAGATCATATGGTCAGAGTGCTGTGGGACCAAGGCAGGGCCATGCTTTGTTCTCCTGAACCAAGCCTAATCGACTTCTTCAAGATTCCATGAGTCCAAATTCATCTCTTTATGAGGATAGGTTTTCCCAAAAGACTCCTACTAGACTTGGTTTCTTAAGGTCTCAGTACCATTCAATACCTGCTATTACTTTTGATAACATTATTGTGAGGACCTTTAAATATTATTATTTTGAGAACCAAGCTTCCATGTGAGTTTTGCAGAAGACAAACTACTTCTGAAACTCAGAAGACACTTAACCTGGGTCTTAGAACATTTGAATGAGCTGGAAAGGGTGCAGGGGAAGACCTTTTATTTTGGCCATGCTGCCTCTACTTACCAGCATTATTTAATCTTTTTGGCAGCAATTGTAGATTTAAATGTATTCAGCTCTAACTCAAATTCAGACATTTAAAATATATTTTAGGGGCTGAAGAGATAGATCAAGAGTTAAGCGCACTGGCTGCTCTTCCAGGGGACCCAGGTTTAATTCTCAGCATCCAAATCCACATGGCAGCTCACAATTGTCTGGATCTCCGGTCTTGTAGATGATGCCCTTTTCTGGCCTCCTCAGGCACCAGGCATGAAAATGATGCACATATAGACATGTATCATGCAGGCAGATAAGTGTGTGTATGTGTGTGTGTGTGTGCTGATACGTGGTTTTCTTAGAATGTCAACATTCTGTTTACTTGTGTTTTGCCAATGATTGTTTCTTCCTTATATCTTGTAAGCAGCTGTTAATGAGAAAGGAAAGACTTCAGGGCTACCTAATCTCTGATTGTGTTGCACTCTGGACCCTGCCTTATAGTACTAGCATCTTTTACTGAGCAAAAACCATGCATCTAAGCCTGGGCTAAGTCCTAAGGGAAAAGACTAAAAATGACATATAAGCTCTGCTCACAATAAACTGGAAATATACTTATATAATTAAAGAGAGTATCTCGAGTCCCACTTTTTCCATCATTTCCTGAGCACTTACCACCCACAGGAGCTTTCAGCTCCTCAGTTCACACATCATTCTCACTGTGGGAAGGGGAATAATGGCCTCTGTTTTACTAGTGAAAAATCAGCATCAATGATTTGGTTAGGGCCAAATATCAGGCATGGTAGAATCAAAACTGGAAACAAGAACCAACTTAAACATTGGCCAAGGAAGCTGAGGGCACCGAATCCAAGAACACAGAGAAAGCCCCTCTGTGCTCTTCAAGATGGTGGAATTGGGTTTCTTCAGGAAAAGACTATTTTAGCAAGAGAGGTTTACTCGGAAATCAGAACACAAACACAGGGTAACAAACACATAAATCTTATGGTTCATAACTCTCAACCAAGGTCTTGACCCCTAGTGCTGACTCACGTGACAAATCTCACTCCAACCAGCTGTTTATTCCTCTTTGTTCATTATTTTCTCTGTATTTCATTAACTGCACAGGCAGACACCATTGTTAGGGTTTTTCTTTTTTCAAAAACATATCATCTGCTGTGGGGGGAACATAATTATCAAATAATCCCAAAAATGAATATAATTTGCAAATTGCAGCTGTGGCAAGTACTAAAACATGGAATGAGCTATTACACAAGTCTGTAAGGGGGAAACATCTGTCCATCTAGAGAGGCCTCCCTGGCAATACGTCTCATCTTAAAAATGAAAAACACTAAGTACATTTTTAAGGTTAATATTCAGAAAAGGATCTACATATACAAATGCTTTTGGAAGGAAAGAATATTTCTGGAATAAAATATAAGAAACTAGAACCCTGATGTGGCTGGGATAAAGGATAAAGCTTAAGAGCTAGGTAGAACCCACTGAAGTTCTAGCTTTACTCTCAAAGAAGTGGATCAGGTAGGAATTCCCATTGAGGATGAACATGGCAACTCAGTCGAGAGCATTGGTTAAGAGCGTGAGCAGACAGTTACAGGTTCAACATTTATTAGACAAAATCAAAGACGTGATGCTGGAGAGTATGGGGAGATGGGCATGTCAGGAACAAAAGGGTTTCTGGCTCCTATTGACAACTAGTCGGGCCACCATTTTCAAGCCAAGAAAAAAGAAGGTCGTCTGTGTGATCATGTTTGGAGCTGGCCATTGGAGCCTGGTGGCCCACCCATGAGTAGACAATAGAAGATAACACCGTCCTTCCCCCAAATCCACCAGCAGCCAACATCTCAGCAGAGAAGGGGAGGGCTCTGTGAACAAATCCATGTTTGATGGACAAGCCCAGTCTTGCACAGACTCAGCAAATCCCTATCTCAACACCATTTACTCATTCACTAAGCATCCAAAGGTCCACTGTTAACACAGACTACTCAGAGATGCAACACATGGGGAGGGCAGAAGAAAAGAGGGCTGTATGTCCACTCTTTACTAAATTAATTTTAGCTAATAAGTAAAAATATAAAAATTATGCATATCCATGGCATGCCTAGCCAGGCCTGCAATCTCAGAGTTCACAAAGCTAATGTAAGAGGGTCACAGGCTCCACACCTGCCTGGCCTACAGCTTTTAAGACCAACCCGAACAACTTAGTAATGTCTAGGAACTATATTTTACACTTTGAAATGAATATTAAAATGAGTTTTCTATTTATGAAAAACATACACAGATATGAGTAATAGTATTATTTTTAATAATTGAGCATTGTGAGCAATTAAAATATCTAATTAAAAATTTAAAAACCACATGCATGTGTGACTTTCTTAACTGCTGACATGGCCTCGTCAGATCAGCCAAAGATGCTGCTAAACGTAAGTACAGAAAATTCCTGAGCAAGCACACTCATGTAAGCCTAGCACTCTGGACCCTGGCAGAAGCAGGATAATCATAAGAAGACTCTGGACTACATAGACCTCTCATAAATCAATCAAAAATTAAAATAGAGTATTATTTACTGGGTAAGGGTGAGTAATGAATGAAAACAGTAAATACTCTGTTGTCTGAAGATTAATGTAGAACTGATAAATATCAGTTGCCACTTAGCGTGTTTGGATATGTGAGAGGGAGTGTGAGGGTAGGTGAGTACGTAAGTGTGTGAGTGGGTGGGTGAGTGGGTGTGACTGTAGGTGTGAGTGTGGGTGTGAGAGTGAGTGTGGTGTGAGTGGGTGTGAGTGTGGGTGTGAGAGTGAGTATGGTATGAGTGGGTATGAGTGTAAATGAGTATGTGGGTGTGAGTGGGTGGGTGAGTGAGTGTGACTGTAGGTGTGAGTGTGGGTCTGAGTGTGAGTGTGGTATGAGTGGGTGTGAGTGTAAATGAGTATGTGGGTGTGAGTGGGTGGGTGAGTGAGTGTGACTGTAGGTGTAAGTGTGGATGTGACAGTGAGTGTGGTGTGAGTGGGTGTGAGTGTGGGTGGGTATGTGAGTTTGAGTGTGAGTGTGGGTAGTATGAGTGTGGGTGAGCATGTGAGTGTGGGTGAATATGTGAGTGTGAATGGGTGGGTGAGTGGGTGAGAGTGTGGGTGTGAGAGTGATTGTGGTGTGAGTGGGTATGAGTGTGGGTGGGTATGTGAGTGTGGATGAGTGTGAGTGTGGGTGAGTGTGTGAGTGGGTGTGTGTTTGGGTGAGCATGTGAGTGTGAGTGAATATGTGAGTGTGAGTGGGTGAGTGGGTGGGTGAGTGGGTGTATGTGAAAGTGTGAGTACAAGATTGAATTGTGTGAGTGTGGGTGGGTGTGAAAGTGTGAGTGTAAGAGTGAGTATGGGTGTGAGTGTGTGTATGTGTGTGAGAGTATATGAGGGTATGAGTATGTGACTATGAGTTGGTGTATGTGCAAGTGTGTATTGTGTGAGTGTGTGTGTGCGTGTTTTATTTGCTCAAGGTTTGGCACATTTTCTTCTGCTGAGTGAGAACTCGTGCAATGAACTGTGAGGAAAACTACAGATATTCTAGGGCCATTTTACCACACGAGAAATAACTTCACCCAGCTCCAGTTGCGTGTTCTCCCGAGTTCTAAATCTAAACCATGGCAAAACAACCACAGGGGACTGATATATGGCATTCACTTCCTGTTCCAAGAAACTAAACTATAAAGGAATGGGAACTAGAAATATTAACCCCTTAGGCAGTAGCTCTCATCTTTTTTCCTAAGAGAAATTTCCAAACCTCTGTAATGAAATTGCTGAAAGCACAAAACACGTGGCTCAGTGGCTGCCCTGAAAGAATAAACACGTGGTTCTGTGGCTTGCCACGAAACAGCAAACAAGAGATGCCGTGGCTCCATGAAACAGCAGTCCATAAACACTCTGGAGAAGAGCAAGTTAGACATCTACACCAAGAAACCAACAAAGCTGGGTTGCTGATTTTGCTTTTCAGGGCCCTGAGTGCCAGTCAGAAGATCCTGTTTTCAAGTCAAGGAAGTCGTATCTAGACACTTCCTTATTCGTGAGTGTTCAGAGGAAGGTGGCACAAGTTTCCTGGCAAATTAAAGTAGAGGATTCATATGAAGTAAAGAACAGAAAAGGACGTGCCACAGCACTAGTTAGCTCTGCCAGATGTTTCAGTAGCAGAGAAATCCCTGCAAATTAAACACAACGGCCCGTTTGAGTCCCTGTAACTTCAGTGATGAGCTATTTGGTGTGGAAGCGGTTCAGGTCTCGGCTCCTGACAGTTTTATAGACCACAGTCAAGCTTCTCAGCAGTGTTTGGGTCAGGCGTGACTGACTAGCAACTAGATTATGCAGACAGACTTCCCGCTTGTAGATACATATTTACTTTACAAAGAGAGCCAGTAAACTGTCTGACCAATCAGGCCCCAGATTCTTTGGGTCTCCTGAAAGTTAAGAAAAGACCAGATGTAAAAGCCTGAGGACACATTCAGGCTGGAGCGTCCTCTAATGGGTCCTTCCTACAAGCGCCTTGAAAGACTGTCAGAGCCCAGTAGTCTTCGTCAAGGACACAACGAAAAGCAGTGCGTGCCTCTGAGAGTCCAGCTGTGTGGGTCTAAAGATGCACACACTGGCAATCCATGGAACATCGCTTAGGAACAAGGCAGAACTGTACCGAAAACCTCCTCAATTCTCCTACCCTTGTAACTTAGCCTGTCATCCAAGTTCATCCATAATCAGTATTTCAACTTTTTAGAGAGCCCTGTCTCTCTGCTTCTGCTCAAGCCACCGGACAGAGAAGGTCATCACTCTGTGCTCTGTCTCCCCTTCCCCATCCTAAACCCCAGACTACCACCAAATGCCCACTTTAATACCTCCTCTCCATGAACAACTCTGGACCACACTCATGTCTCCTTTCTCTGGATTACCAGGATTAACTGTATTCACACTCAGTTGATGCTAATGATGGCATATAACTGTTAGATCATCACTAGCCTCTTTTATATATGTCTTCTCTCACTCATAATTGAAAATCACTAATTAACAACTTCGTCTTTATATTGCAAATTGACAGATCCATCCATGCGCATGTGCTGTCCTACAATTTCTAACGCCAGAACTATCTTTCTTATATTTCAGCTAGGTTCAAAACTACAGCCTCTCCTTCCACATACGCCACATTCAGTCACCAGAGCTTGTGAATTCTGTCGTTATTGTATCTCTTGAAGCCACCCACCTTTTCCGTTCCTGCTGCCAGCATCTTTGTGTAGGCCTTGATTTCCTTGCCTGGACTGTTTCAAAAGTCTCCCACTGGCCTTCCTGACTCTAGTTTCCTCACCTCCAATCCAACGCAAACACCCAGCTAGATTAATCTTCCTAATACAGCTTCGTCTCACATTACTTCTCAAAGTAAACACTCTCCACGGTATCCCATAGACTATCAAATAAAGTATAAATAGCTCATTCTGGCATAAACTAGCCCAAGGTAGTGAGTGCTGTGGTATGTCACCCATCCTCCTCCCATTCAACTCAGGATATTTATTCCTCTAGACGTCAGCAATTCTGGCTACTGACAGGACACAGTTGAATCCCTTTCCAGAAATTTCCTTTGGCAACAGGAACTGTTTGTCTCAAGTTCTATCCCCCAACCCCCACCCCAGGAGGCAGCCCACATGCAATGCGGGCCGTGCGGACACAAAGACTGGGCTCGGTCTAGAACAACGTTGTAGGGCTCTGCCAGCTTCACACAGGACCCACCGAAGGGCCTTTTCCAGCTTCATGTTAGGTCAACTTTATCTCTGCCCTATCCTGTTTCCTTTCGTCTCTCAGTTATTAATCCCAAGGGAATTCCCCAATAAACACCATCCACTGGAATCTTCATCTCAGAGTGTGTGTCCAGAAGCTACAGTGTAAGACATTAAAATACCTTTCTTCCACAGAATTCAGTTTTGTTTTCCATGTAGCCTCCGCTCCAGTCAAGCTGGGAGATTGAGCTACCATTCTTTAAGAACATTCACATGCCACTACTCATTTGTTTACCTAACATAGAACCTTGCTGGCTGTCCAACAAGTTACAGAATTTTTAAAAGATTGGACTAAGAGCATATAAAAGAGCAAGCAGCCATTAGAATACAAAAGGAGCAGTTGTTATGGTTCAGATGTGATTCAAGTGTCTGCTAAAGATTCCTGCATTGGAAGCTGATTCCCTAATTTGTCAGCATAGAGTAGTGGAACCTGTTAAGAGGTGGGGCTTGGGGCAGGGTGAGTAGGTCACTAAAGACAGAGATCAATAAGCTTCTTATGGGGTCCCAGTTAGTGCACACAGAGTGGGTCATGGTTTTTAATGGACTGGCCCCTTCCCAATCTCTGTACTCTTGTATTTCTATACTATGTCCTTCTCAGTCCCACTCCCACCGGGATATCCCTCCATAGTGCATCAGAGACTCGGGGTCTCACCATAAACGGCCATGACAGAGTCATGTGGTCTTGAATTTCCAGCCTCCAAAACTTTGAAATTAAATACAATAAATAAATTTAGTTTTTGTAAGTATTCAACTATGGGTATTCTGTTACAGCAACAGAAAATAAACTAATAAGGCACTAATTTCCCAGCTGATATCATAGGGCAAACATAGAAGAGTATGCTAGACAGGAAAGAACATGACCAGAGTTTTAGAAATATGCAAATTCATCTACAAGAATATTCCAGAATAACTAAAGGTCAAGGACTTTGAGAAGTTGAAACAGAAGAAGGGGCATGAGAAATCATCAAGGGCAGAACAGGAAAGGCAAGCCTTATAGACAGACATTTGGAACAAGGGAAACATCACATGACTTGAAGGAAAAAACAACCTGAAAATATTTGCACTTTAAGAATAACCTTCTAGGTACTGTATAGAGGAAAAGAATAGCTGACTTTTGAAAGAAGTTAGCTTCTTCAGTCATCCAAGCAAAATATAATGGGAACTGACCCAAAGGGATCCATTTACTCTGTGAAGGCTGATGAGAAGGAAGAAATCAACACCACTCCAGGCTGCTGGTGACTTTCTGGAATAAATACCTGGATATTACTCACAGAGGTACAAAACTGAGAAAGATGGAGCTGTAGGAAGTAAGATAATGGTTCGATTTTAGTTGAATGTGCTAAACTAGGGAAGAGTAGGAATGAACAGTGTAGTGGGAGCTGCGGGCTGCATTCCTGCCACCCAGCTCCCGGCAGCCTGGCTAGCTTATGCCCCAAAATAACAACACACAAACTGTATAATTTTAAACACTGCTTGGCCCATTAGCTCTAGCCCTTACTGGTTAATTCTCATATCCCGATCAACCCATTTCTAATAATCTGTGCAGCACCAGTCTTACCAGGAAAGATTCAGCATGTCTGACCTGGCAGCTTGCTTCATCACATCAGCCCTGGAGAGCAGCGGCCTGGCATCTAAGTTCACTTCCTCTTCCTCCCAGCATTCTGTTCTATTTACTCTACCCACCTATGTTCTAACCTATGAGGGCCAAGCAGTTTCTTTATTAATTAGCCAATGACCTTCCTCCATCAGAACAGAAGACAGGCATGGAGGGCTGAATGTAAGAAGAGCTGCCTAGCTGGAGAGACAGGTCTGAAGCATCATCAGCCTGTATACATGCATACATACATATATACATATATACACACACATATATATATAGTCACAGAGAACTAGAGGTGAGATTGCAAAACACCACCAGGGAAGCAGAAAGAATCCCCACAGAAAATGGAGCCAGGAAGCCCAGAGAGGACTTCAAGATGAAGGATATAGTCTACAGTCTCAAATATTCCTCAGGTCAAATTAAGTAAGACCCAAAAATGTATCCACTGGTTAGAAACAACTCTGTACTACTGATCCAACTACTACCCCATTCCCCCAACCCCCCTCCCCACCTGGCCAGTCTGGAATGTTCTTTCCCACAATCAGAAACGATCCCATCTCTCAAGGCTGAGTTCTAATACCTTATAGTTGCCTACTGACTTACCAAACATCATCGCAAGTGACCTCTCCTACCAACTGAGATTTTGAGGGTTAAGTCTGCCTATATATCTTAGCTCCCCTTTATCTCATTGAAATATGGATCCTGAAAAGAAACTAAATATTTGTGCGGTTGGAGGGGGAGAGACGCCATGGAAGAAAAGGGCCAGAGAGTGAAAAGCACTTTTGAGAGCTGTCTGTGGGGCTAACATGGCACTGACTATGTCAGCCAGAGCAGGACACGCCTACTCAAGATAGTCTTCCCGGTACAGGCAAACGTGAGGCATGAAATGACAGTGACAAGGCCTCTCTGCCTTTTCACTGTGTGAAATTAGTTTAGTGGCCCAGTCTAATGTCAGCACTGGAGAAAAACATCTCCCTCTTCCAAAGCCTGGCTGACCTCACTGGCTCCAGAAGGGAGGCCCTGAACAGCCCGTGAGAAGCAGATACTCGTCTTCTGCTTTTTATTTGCCCGAGTATAAACTTCTAAAGAGGGAAGGCTATTTGCATAGGCACAACTGCCAGCTTCACTTACCCTCTTGTCTTTAATGAGCCTGTTTTGTTTTACGGGCGCTTCAAACAAGCTGACAGAGAAGAGGCGGCTGCACACAGCCAACATGAAGCGACTTGCTGAGCCCTCAGTGTGAGGTCGGACGCTTGCTTTGCTTCACCCCCTCAGACCTACTTTTCCATGACTCCCCGTTCAAACACAGATCAAAACCCGAAGCAGTCGAGGAGAATTCTTGCTCTTCCAGAGTGTCAACAGAAGAGAGCGTTTCGAGGCGGATGGAAGGAGACGCGGTTGCCAACACGAAAACAATGAACATGATGGTCATGTGGTAGCTTTTGGAGACATTCGACTCAGTACTTCAAAATCTGGCTTCACAGCTGTGTGAACAGGAGTTATTCTGCCCTCCCTCCACTCTTGCCTAAGCAGCATTCCTCTTGGACTTCTTGGCGTTTTGAACACCAGCAAATATTTACTCAGTGCCCAGCAGAGCATTTTGAATATGATTGCTCGTTTACAGTGGTAACGCTCAACATTGGTAGCAAATAAACCTTTAAGCTATAGCTTTTTCTCAGTTAGGGGGATAGGGTAGTGAAAGTCCGTATTCACCAAGATAGAAATTCCTAGCAGCTTGAATCTGAAATATGTTGCCTGAAGAAATGTCAGGTCAGAGGGCTGGAGAGATGGCTCGGTGGTTAAGAGCACTGAATGCTCTTCCAGAGTGCCCGGGTTCAATTCCCAGCACTACATGGCAACTCACAACTGTCTGTAATTCCAGATCCAGGGGATCCTACCCCCATGACAAACACCAAAAAATAATAAATAAATAAATAAATAAATAAATAAATAAATAAATAAATAAATAAATAAACCCTGCAATAAAAAAAAAAAGAAATGCCAAAATGCCCATTAGCAGTAAGCCATTCTCCTGGTGGCCTCTGTACTCAGCACCTCCTGTCCTTTCAGAACAGCTCCCACATTAATCCTGCTTATACCACCACACACTTCTCCCCTGGGTGGCTTTAGACTTGAAATGTGGTTCCCACCTACATCCCTGAGTCGGCAAAAGTAGGTGATCACCTTCACGCCAGTTTACCTGACAAAAGTCCAAGGTCATAAGGCACCATGACAGCAGAAGCAGCTGTCAAAGGAGACTTCCAAATGGGAAGACATGCATAGGGATCTCGGGAAGGAATTGTGGATTTAGTCCAACACCAGTATTTTACATGATTAAGGCAATGTTTAAACGCGTGGAGACATCGGAAAGCTTTACCAAGACTGCATCCTTACAAGTACCTTCTCAGAAGGCTCTGTTTTCTGTGTGTTGCCTCTGTTTTTAATGCCCACAATCTATAACTTTTCACAATAGAATAACGCATTGTATTTAGCTATCTTAATCATCCCAAGCAAAGCTGTAGAGCCTTCGAGGGGGAAATGGATGGAAGTTAAACAATTGAGGTGAAAAGAACATTTACCAAACACAAACTATACACAAAAAATGAGAAAGTGTTTTTGATTAAGCCAAAGGAACTCTCCTCTATGCTGATGAGAGGTGGGATTTTACAGATGCTTGGTTACACTGAGTCCTCACAACCATCACCATATACAGACTGAACAATGAGTGAATGATAGTTTTACAAACTGACTTCCCAGAGATGCTCAAAATGAAAAGACTCCCTATATACAAAATTTGAGGCATTTCTTTTCTTATAACTTATCATAAAACTACTAATTTAAACCAGAATAAACGAGTGTTTCACTTTCAAGATGCTTCTTTAACTGATGGCTTACATTTAATTAATCAGCTAATTTTTATACAATTAACATAGTTGCTTCTTGCTTAAGAACATTAACTATACAATCATGATATCTTTCAGGAATTTGGATTTTTCTTCTAAATTGTTCTTTCTTAAAATGAAAAAACGATTTATTTTAATGATAGGTCCATATACATATATGAATACATATATGCCCACAGAGGCCAGAGAGGAAGCCAGACTCCCTGGAGCTGGTGCTATAAGTGACTGTGAAATGCTCTGTGCAGATGCTGGTAAACAAGCTCAGGTCCTCTGGGAGGGCAATGCATCCTTTAACCACTGTGCCATTTCTCCAGATCCATAATGATTTCATTTTCAGAATATTAACCTGAGCATCTGGATCTTCAGAACATTGTTCACAATTTATTCTATTTCTAATAATTAGTGAAAATTATGCTTGACTGGAGTAACCCAAGCAGATTGGAAGTCAAAACTCACTTTCCAAAAGCGGCCACTAAATTGAGCAGTGGAGAAGAAACTGTAATGTTGGGTGAGCCTTTCTGAAAATTGAATCAATTTTTTAGTTGGTCAAATTCAGAGACAGCTTCTTTTTCAAATATTTATCTTTTAAAGTTGCTTCCAGGTAGGTTGGTGGAACTACATGCTACCTCCTTGTGAGCCAGTGAAGAAAGTCAAATCAAAGGGAAAAGAGGCCATTTTGAGAAAGAAAGACCGTAAGAACCAGTAAAGAACTTAACAGCTAAAGAGTGGAGAGAAAGACAACACAGAGAGTTCAGTCAGAAACAGCATCATGGACAGCTCCACCGAGGAAACCACTTCCTAAGGCAACTGATCTTCTCCTTGCTGCATTGCTCTTAGATTCAGCTAAGTGGGTTGGTCAGTGAGAGGATCCTCTTTCCCAACCAACAGATATACAAATAGTACCATAGAGACACACAAACGTAGTGCAATGGGAACTCTCTGGAATCTATGAGAGTGAACCTAGCAAAGTAATGGGAGATACAGAACCTGAATCACTTTCTTCTGTAATCAGGCAAGGCTTCCAGTGGAGGGACTGGGACATCAACCCAGCTGCATAATCTTCCACCTCTCTGTCCTGCCTTCAAAGTGTAAAGGTAGTGTAGAACTCGTTGGAGCGGCCAACCAATGATCGGTCCAACTTGAGACTCACACGATAAGAAGGAGTCCATGCCTGGCATTGCCTGGATGGCTAGGAACCAGGGGCTAGATATTCCAGAAACCTATGACAGAGTCAAACACAACTGGCAACAAAAAAGTCAACGAAATGATTCTTAATGACTTTCTGTTATATTTGTAGACCAGAGCCTAGAATAATCATCATCAGAGAGGCTCTATCTAGCAACTGATGGAAGCAGATGTGGAGACCCAGAGCCAAACATTAGGTGGAACTTGGGGAATCCTGTGAAAGGGAAGGAGGAAGGATCGTAGGAGCCAAGGCTCACGGATACCTGGAGAACACAGACACAGAATTAACTAAGCAGGGTTCGCAGGGGCTCACCAAGACTGAAGCAATAAACAGGGAGCCTGTATGGGTCTGACCTTCATCTTCTGCATGTATGTTACAGTGGTGGAGCTTGCTGCTCTTATGAGACTCATAACAGAGGGAGTTGGGGTGTCTCTTGCCCTCCTACTGGGTTGCGTCATTCATATTTAATATGAGGGTGTATGCCTAGTCTTATTGTAACTTGTTATGCCGTGTTCAGTTGATATCCCTTGGAGGTCTGCCCTTTTCTGAAGAAAGGAGGAGTGGATCTCAGAGAGATTAGAGGTGCGGTAGAACTGGGAGGGGTGGAGGGAGGAGAAACTGCAGACAGAATCTTTTATATGAGAGAAGAATAAAGGAAGATGGAGAAAGAGGGGGAGAGAGAGAGAGAGAGAGAGAGAGAGAGAGAGAGAGAGAGAGAGAGAGAGAGAGAGAAGCCAAGGCAACATGACTCCTGTAAGAGATGGTGACTTCTGGTATACTTATCTCAAACACATTTAAACAGATAAAAGGCCAGATGAATGTTTCAAAAGTTTTCTGTTACAAATAGTAAATGATGTAAAAAAAGATACAAACTATCAGGTCAATTCAATACAGAAACTGGAGAAGAATGTCTGAAAGGTCAGCAAAATGTATGGGGCAAACAGAATTGTGGATGAAAAGGTCAGTAGTGTGGGAAGAGTTCAGCAAGGAGATGGGGATTTGGGAGAAAAAGACAAAAGCATTATAAGGAAAAACGCAATGAACGATATAAAAATCACAATGGAAACCACTGTTAATAGCTTTGACCATGCAGAAGAAAGAATATCAAGGATGGAAGACAAGGATTAAAATGCTACACTCAGATACCAATACAGGAGAAAATAACACATGGATGTAACTAAAACATGAAGAAAGTCGGGTATGACCAAAAAACAAGACCTGTGGGACAGAAGTGTCTGAGGTAAATCTTAAACAAACAGATCATAGTATAATATTTTTAAAAATCTAGAAAAAGAAATAGACATTCAAACAGAAAAGGCTTTAAAAACCCTAAATACCAATGGCCAAAGAGGAACCTCTCTTTGACATATTATAGTTTTCTTTTAAAAATACAAATTAAAGAATATTAAAATGCTGTGAGGGAAAATTACCAGCTCATCTGCAAAGGTGGAAAGAGCAGGATAATGCATAATCTCTCATCAACAAATGTAAAATGCAAGGAAGCATGGAATGACATATTAATTATATTTCTTGAGCCCCGAAAGCAAGTAACTACAAACCGAGATTCTTTTTTTTTTTTTTTTGGTTTTTCGAGACAGGGTTTCTCTGTGGCTTTGGAGCCTGTCCTGGAACTAGCTCTGTAGACCAGGCTGGTCTCGAACTCACAGAGATCCACCTGCCTCTGCCTCCTGAGTGCTGGGATTAAAGGCGTACGCCACCATCGCCCGGCTAAACCGAGATTCTTATATGCAGCAAAGCTGTCTTTTAAAATAGACAGAAAATTAAGGATATTTCAAATCATGTATGAACTACAGTGGTTATTGACTATGAAGTCAGCACGATAAACAATACTTAGAAGAGTAGATACTCTACATCCAGGATGAAGAAAGACATATCAAACATAAGACTACAATAAAAAAAATTATTAGAGGAACAGATATACTGAAGAGAGATTGGAAGGAGTCCTTTCTATACAATAAAAGTAAGTCAGCAAACCTCAAATACCAGAATGAATAAAAGCAAATAAGTAAAAATCCAACCAACCATAAAATAATCAACAAAATGACACAAACTAGTAAGAATCTCTCAGTTGTATACTTAAGTGTAAATGGCCTCAACTCACCACTAAAGAGAATCAGATTGACTCAATTAAAAACTGCATCCAACTATCTGTTGTCTTCAAGAAACATACCTCACTGATGCTGAAAGCCGAAGAGTAGAAAACAATCAATCAAATGAGCAGAAACTGAAAATAAGTTACCTAGGGTTCTCTGATATCTAACAGGATTCCAACAAATGTCTTTAGAAGAAATAAAGATGACTCTTACATTAGGACATTGTCTTAGTTAAGGTTTCTATTTTTATTTTAATTAATTTTTATTTATTTATTCATTTATTTTTTTTATTTTTCTTTGTTCTCTTTCCTTCTTCCACCTCTCCTTCTACCCTTTCCTGTGATTCCCATGCTCCCAATTCACTCAGTAGATCTTGTCTTTTTCTCTTTCTATGTATATCCATGTATGTCTCCCTTAGGGTTCTCTTTGTTGTCTAGGTTGTCTGAGGTTGTGGACTGTAGGTTGGTTTTTCTTTGTTTTATGTCTAGAAGTCACTTCTGAGTGAGTACATATTACATTTGTCTTTCTGGGTCTGGGTTACCTCACTCGATATGTTTTTTTCTAGATCCATCCATTTTCAAGACGTCATTATTTCTTACTGCTGTGTAGTACTCCATTGTGTAAATGTACCACATTTTCCTTATCCATTCTTCAGTTGAGGGGTGTCTAGGTTGTTTCCAGGTTCTTGCTATTACAAATAATGCTTAAGGTTTTTATTGCTGTGACAAAACACAATGACCAAAACGCAAATTGGAGAGAAAGGGTTTATCTGGCTGACACTTCCATATTGCTGTTAATCCTCAAAGAAAGTCAGGATCAGGACAGAAACTCACACAGGGCTGGAGATGGCAGGCAGGAGGCCATGGAGGGGGTTGCTTACTGGCTTGCTTCCCCTGAATCGCTCGCCTGCTTTCTTATGGAACCCAGGAAAACCAGCTCCTGGATGACACCACCCACAGAGACTGAGCCCTCTACCATCCATCTCGGATTAAGAAAATGCCTTAGGGAAGAATCTTATGGAGGCATTTTTCTCAGTTTGGGGCTCTCTTTTCAGATAACTCCAGGTTATGCATCAAGTAGACAGAAGACTAACCATCACAGACATCTCTGTCACTGCCTTGGAGGCTAAGGGAACACCACAAAAGAAGGAGCAGAAAGGATGCAAGAGCCTGAGATTGGAGAGATATGCAACAAAAAGGTGTGTTCTGGACATGACCTGGACATTGCCCTCATGAGCTGACTACATCTGTGGTCACCTGCACAGACCGTGCACAAGGCTGAGTCTGTTGACATCTTACCATAAGAAGGGAATTGCCCATAAGACCCTACCTGAAAGTCATTAGAGGTAATGCTGGGGTGGGGTTCATTTTCTTCAGTAGCATAGCCCCTGTTCACTGTCCACGCACCAGTAAATAACTCCACACCCACGCACCATTAAATGCAGTGAGTCACAAATTAAAAGACATGAAAGCAGTGTTCTGGAGAAGAGAGGTACAGAAGGAGTGGAAGAAGGGTAAGAAAGCATAGTGGGGTGAATATGATAAAACAAATACATTGCAAACATGTAAGAAACTGTCAAACAATAAAAAATAGTAGTAAAACAAAAGAAAGCCTACTATATATCAATGACAGTAGCCACTTCGATTCCTAGATTCGTCATCTAGGGTAAAAATCAACAAACACCCATGTTAAACAACAACACAGATGCAGTGCATTTAATGGTATATAAAGAATAGTCCATTTAACAAATATAGAACACACAATACCCTCAGAAACTCATGGAACTGTCTGTAAAATATATTATGCTTTGTGCCACAAAACATGTTTTATCAACTGAATAAACTGAGAGCATGGGGACCTTGGGAGACCATTGAAGGGGAGGGGAGAGGCAGGGAGGAGAGCAGAGAAAATGTAGAGCTCAATAAAATAAAAAAAGCAATTTTTTAAAATTAAAAAAAAACATGTCTTATCAAATACAAAAGAATCCAAATAAATTACTGTATCATAGTGTAATAAGACTAGAAATTGATAGCAAGAAAAATTCCAGAAACAGACAAATACTTAAAGTCTGTAAAAGATACTTTTGAATAAATCATGGAGGAAAATAATTTTTCCAAATTGAAATTAAAGGTACAACCTATCAGAATCATTGGGATACAGCCAAGAGAGTTCTAAGGGGAAATTTTATATCCATGAGCTCTTACATTTAAACAATGGGGTGAAAGCAAAACTATTTCCTGTACAAGCAAGAGGACATGAGTTTAAGCCCCCAAAACCCACATAAAAATTCAAATGCATAGCACAAGCCTCTGTAATCTACAAAGAATACCCTGAACTTTATAGGCCGGCTTGCTCCTGGCTTGCTGGCATACATAGCAGAAATCAACAGAGACCCTGCTTCAAACAAGATGGAGAGTAAGGACTGAAATTCCATACTTTGACCTTCAAATTAGTGCTGTGACATGTGTTCATATGCACACATGAGCACACACACACATGAGCACACACACACATCACTTACCTGGATGTGCAAAAATAATTAGGGGCTAAGAAGATTATTCCGTGAGTAAGTACTTTCTGCTCCAGCTTGGGGTCTTGAATCTGGATCCACAGAATCCACATCAAAAAATGTGATGGGACATAGTAATGTGTGCTTGTAAACCCAGAACTTGAAGAGCAGAGACAGATCCTCCCTGGCCAGTCAGTCCAGCTGAAATGACAAATTTCAGGTTCTGGGAGGAACTCTGTCACAAAAAAAACGTGGAAACAATTGAAAAAGATACCAGTTGTAAACCTCTGACCTCCATATGTGCACATACATGAGCATACACACATATCACACATACATGCATACACATACATACACACGATCTGAAAGATCTCAGATAGTCTAATGATGTACCTTAAGGGCCTAGAAACACAAGAGCAATCCAAACTCAAAAACAGTAGACTGAAAGAAAGAAATGATAAGATCCAGGGAGAAATTAATGGGATGGAGACTAAAAGAATAATACATAGAATCAATCGAACAGCTAATTCTTTGAAAAAAAACAAGATTCACAAACACACAGCCAAATCAACCCAGAAAGAGAGAGAGCCAGAGAGAACTCAAAGTAGTAAGATTGGGAGGTAAGGGGGGAGTTACCCCAGATCCCAACAAAATCCTGAAACTAACATATTCAAAAAAATATAAAAATCTGGAATAAATTGATGGTTTTCCAGACTTACATTAAACCAAGAGGTTGTAAACAATTTAAACAGATTCACATCAATCATTGAGATGGAAGCAGTCATTATAATAGTGTGAAGGTTATATTGCTGTGCTGGTTCTTCGTTTCTTATTAGAAAATACAGGTGTTGTCCTATGTATTGATCTGTGGCGGTGTTAGAATATGTATAATCACATTTTATTCCATGGACTATTTGTCCACATTGCTGAATTGCACCTGATGGCCTTAGAAAAACAAAAACATCTGGGTGATGGTGGCACATGCTTTTAATCCCAGCACTTAGGAGGCAGAAGGAGGCAGAGGCAGGTGGATCTCTGTGAATTCAAGGCCAGCCTGGACTACAAGAGCTCCAAAGCTACAAAGAAACCCTGTTTCAAAAAAACAAGGGGGGGTGGTAAAAGAACAATCACCATCCAAAAAGAGCAAATAGGAAGATATAATAAAAATTAGGGCTAAATGAAGGAAATCAAAACAAAAACAATATAAAAAATAAGGAAACAAGAAGCTGGCGCTTTGAAAGTATTAACATGATTGGCAAGCTTTTAGCCAAATTAACCAAAGATTGAGTTGATCCAAATGAATGATATTAGAGAAGAAAAGGAAGATAGTACAAGAGGCCCTAAGGAAATTCAAAGAATCAAAAAATCTACTCTCAGCAGGGTGTGGTGGCACGTGTCTTTAATTCCAACACTTCAGAGACAGAGGCAGGTAGATTTCTATAGTTGAAGGTCAACCTAGTCTACAGAGCGAGTTTCAGAACACCTGAGGCATCATAATTAGATCTTATCTTAAAAAGAAACAAATACCAACAAAAACAACTAATTCTACCAAATTTGGAAATCTAAAAGTAATGGTTGAATTAATTTTTAGATATATACAATCTATGTTAAAGCAAGATAAAGTAAATAATTTAAACAGACCCATGACACCCAGTGACACAAAAGCTATAATTAAAATCTCCCAACTAATGCCAGGCATGGTGGCATAAAGGATTCCATTTCACCTGCTCATCCTTGTTCATTTTGCTCTATTCATAATATCCAGGAAATGGAAACAACCTAGAAGATCATCAACTGATAAATGGATAATGAAAATGTGGTGTCAACCACCCTGTGGCCCATGAGGCTGAGTCTCAAGATATAAAACCTGCAGCAGGTACCAAGGGACTCCAGGCTTGTGAGCTCAAGAGCAGTGTAAACAAAACATTTCTCATTTTTGTTATTAAAGCGAGCAAAGCATGAGGTGAGGTTTACTGTTAGCTTAAGCAAATACAATAAGGGAGTACACCTGGTATTATGTCTTATCATCTTTGGTCATGTGAAAAGGGCCAAGAGTATTCCTCCCAGGCCTTTACCTTTCTGTTAGAGATAATGTGGACATGCCAGGGCATTCCCTTCGCGCCCTTGCTTTCAAGTGCACTCACTTATCACAGTTCATGCAATTTTTTCTAAAAAGCCACCTGTGTAAGAACATTCTGCACTCTGCCCCATCTATGGATCACAGTAAGGTCACAACAAGTTCACAGCTTTCTTACACAGGTGCCCGCAATGTGAGGGATTGCCCGATAGAATATTACTCACATGCTAAAGGAAATGAAAATTGCATTGAAAAGAATGAAAGAATGATATTAGAAACAATCACTCTGAATGAAGTTACCTAGACTCAGAAAGACAAATTTCACGAGTTTTCTCTAATCGTTGGGTGTTAATATTGAATTTTGAGATATATGTGGTTCATTTGTAATATCCAATAGGGCCAAGAAACTACTAATGGGCCCTAGGAAGGACACTCGACGGAGGAGAGATAGAATGCACTCGTATAAAGTGTTAAAGGGAAATCAAGGTACAGGAAGGTGATACTGGAGCAGGGGAGTGGAAGACAGAATGAGATAGAGAAGGAAACACAAAGAGGGACCTTTTGAAAGAGATATGGAAACCTTCACACACACACACCAGAGAGAGGGAGAAAATTGAGTTACTTTACAGTGGGGCTACAACTCCCCTACTAGACACCAGAGACTAACAAATAAATTCTGAAGGGTAACCATGACAAATGGCAATAGCCTATAATGTTTGAGGGTCTATGGAATTCACTGACCAACAACTCCAAAAGAAGTAACCTGGCATTGAGTTTCTTATTTGTTAGTCTCTGGTGTCTAGATTGGGAATTGTTGCCCCATTGTAGAGTAAAGCCCTATTGTTGAAGACACCATATTCTTGAGTCGTAAAATATGGTGAAATGAAGCCAGTAAAAATCTGAAAGCATTATCCATACTGATTAGATAGCTTTCCTCATGCTAGAAAGTGCTATGCAAGCCTAGTGCGGTGGTGCACACCTTTAATCCCAGCACTCAGTAGGTGTAGACAGGCAGGTTTCTGAGTACAAAGGCAGTCAGGTCTACAAAGTGAGTTCCAGGACAGCAAGGGCTACACAGAAAAACCCTGATTTGAAAAACCAAAGGAGGAGGAGGAGAAGAAGGAGGAGGAAAAAGAGAAGGAGAAGAAGAGGAGGAGGAGAAGAGGAAAAGAGGAGGAGGAAGAGGAAGAAGAAGAAAGAAGAAGAAGAAGAAGAAGAAGAAGAAGAAGAAGAAGAAGAAGAAGAAGAAGAAGAAGAAGAAGAAGAAGAAGAAGAAGAAGAAGAAGAAGAAGAAGAAGAAGAAGTCACTTGCTACTGGTGGCCTGGGAATACATGCCCATCAGTGCAATGGTGGCATAAACACCATGGGAGTAATCAATTACTTTCTGATTGGATCTAAGTACAGCACCAAGGTTTGAACTCATACCTGGCACTATTTTCTGACTAAGAACCTATGGACAGACAGTCTTAGAAGAAAACCTACTACTATTATGCTTCTATATGGATATAGTATTAAACTGACTCCTAATTATTTGTCACTATACCTGCACAGATCAGGGCATTTCTCATCACCATCTGAGAAGTTTCTATCTGCAATGGATTGTGATGAACACTGTGAGCCAAGATGTGAGACTAAGAGACTACAGAATGCTCAGACTTCTGGGGAACATACATACACAACCCTATCCCCAAGGCTCGGAGCTCATTTCTGCAGAGGGGGTAGGATGGCTGTAAGAGAGGAGGTAAATGACTACAAGAAATATTGTCTTCATGATACATCAGAACAGCTGCACAATGAACTCATAGCAGTTGTGACAGTGTGTGCAAGCCCAGGCCAGACCAGACCCTAGCAAGGAGAAAGAAACCAGGCACATACACCCACTCCAAGCTGTAGAGCTACTGGCAATTTTTGTCTGCTGGGAGACAGGGAGACAGTTTCTCTGAGTATAGCTCCTGGTAAGTCAGCCACTCTCTGATAGAAGACCACACATCCAAGAATATTTTGGTAGCACAGATTGATCTTGAAGGATTTAAAACAAAACAAACAGACAACAACAACAAAAAACTCACAAAGTTGGGTGAGTATGGAGAGGGCAATGAATTCTGGAAGAGCTGGTAGAGGGGATAATGAATGTCATCAAAATATGCTGCAGGAAACTTCCAAAGAACTAATAAAAATATTACCTTGTAAAAGAACATCAAAAGGTGGAAACAAAATGTTTTGTTTAAAGTGTGAAATGTAGCCTCACTAGTTGAGTTCTTACCTAGCATGAACAGAGCTCTGGATTTTATCCCCAGTGCTGCCAATGAAATAGGGTAAAAATCCTGTTTGATTTACACACAATATGCCATTTGTACATTTCTTTTGCTGAAAGAAATAAAAACACTACATTGCTATATCTTCTATCCTGATTTACTGATTTTAAGAATAACTCTATACTAAAATTCATTATGGCAAAAAATATAATATAATACTCTGTGATTCCCATCAAAAATATTTCGTCATACTCTGTTTTTTTCTCCATAATGATTCTTTGTGGTTCCTAAAATTTATAATATTAAAATATACTTATTTAGCAGTCTATCCTCAATAAGTTCTCACACCCATTGCTTCTACTGAGCCTCACAACCTTCCAGGAAATTTTTTAGGGTGATATATATATATATATATATATATATGTGTGTGTGTGTGTGTGTGTGTGTGTGTGTGTGTGTGTGTGTTAATGTGTATTAGCCTGTAAAGAAAACAAAAGATTCTTTTTCAAGGTATACAGTCACCTAATAAATAAGATATAACTATAAATATGATGATTTTAAACATTTGATGTCATTTAATAATTTATATAATGTTTATTATATCAAAATTAAATATTTCTAACATGTTGCCTGACCCCTTCCCAAAGCATTCTGAATGTTTCCTGTTAAAGGAATTTAAAAGCAAAATCATCCATGATCTTTGTACTGATCTTTGTACCTCTGGGTGGTATGTCTGCTGCTTCTGCCTCCCATAGCCCCAAAAGCTCCCTGAGCTGCACTTTCTTCCGGCTGCACTGGCTCTTTCCATCTCTCCTGTGAGTGAGAGTTTTAGCACTGACTCTAGGAAGCTGTTCACTCCATCCTCCAAACAGTTAACTGCTCCTCTTCATTCAGCCTCCTTCCACCTCACAACTCTGTCCAATCCACCTAATACATGTTACAATAGCTCCATGTACTTCTATTGGGGGTACTTTGTATTGATGTGATTTTAAGGTATTTGGGTGATTATAGGTAGCTGTCTGTCCTTCCCACTAGACTATGTCTTACTCCAAGAAATAGGAGTTCCACGTCTGACTTTTAATGATCACCTCCATTGAAAAATATACCTGGAATAGAGTAGTCACTGTGAAATAAATGAATAACTCAATGGAATCTGTAAAATAAGAGGAGTTGAATTTAATTATGTATTGCTTGTTATAAAAGACTCTGCAAGCTTGCTTGTTAGTAGCTTTCATGTGGGCATGATTTTATAGAGGCAGCCACTTCTTCACTGGAAATAGAGTCCTCACTACAGGATCTCATGATTGCTATTGCTGTCAGTCAACTCCTGTTCCCCAGGGAAGAATTAAAATTACCACAGTGTCAAGACGGGCCAAGATTCCCTAAAGAAAGTTCTATTATATGCATAAAGAATTAATCTCTAAAAAATGGATGGAGCTATAAAACCTTATTTTGAGTGAGATAACCCAGACACAGAAAGACAGTTATCACATGTACTCACTCATAAGTTGTTGTAATATGAGCAGCAGGGCTGAGTCTCCGGCACCCAGCCGCCCACATGGCTAACTTATGCCCTGAAATAATTACACGGAAACTGTATTCTTTTAATCACTGCCTGGCCCATTAGTTCCAGTCTCTTATTGGCTAGCTCTTACATATTGATCTAACCCATTTCTAATATTCTGTGTAGCACCATGAGCTGGCTTACCAGGAAAGATCTTAACCTGCGTCTGTCTGGAGTGGGAGAATCATGGCGACTCCTGACTCGGCTTCTTTCTCCCAGCATTCTGTCTGTTTACTCCACCCACCTAAGGGCTGGCCTATAAATGGGCCAAGGCAGTTTCTTTATTAAATGAAAATAACTCCTCCATCAATAAGTGGTTTTTAAACATAAAGCAAAGAAAACCAGCCTACAAATCACAACCAAAGAACTTAGACAACAATGAGGACACTAAGAGAGACATACATAGATCTAATCTACATGGGAAGTAGAAAAAGACAAGATCTTCTGAATAAATTGGGAGCATGGGGACCATGGGGGAGGGATGAAGGGAGGAGGAGAGAGGCAGGGAGGGGAGCAGAGAAAAATGTAGAGTTCAATAAAAATCTATAAAAAAGAATTAATCTCTCACAAATGATAAAAGGACTGAGAAAACATCACCCTTCACAATAGCCACAAATAACACAAGATATCTTAGAGTAATGCTAACTGAAGAAGTAAAGACCTGTAGGAAAGAACCTTGAGTCTCTGAAGAAAGAAATTGAAGAAGATATCAGAAAATGACAAGATCTCCCATGCTCTGTGATAGGGAGGATCAACATAATAAAAATCTCAATCCTACCAAAAGCAATCCGCACATTCAATGCAATTCCCATCAAAATCCCAGCACAATTCTTCAAAGACCTAGAAAGAAAAATAATCAACTTCATACTGCAAAACAAAAAACCCAGGATAGCAAAAATAATCATGTACAACAAAGGAACTTCCAGAGGCATCACCATCCCTGACCTCAAGCTCTACTATAGAGCTATAATAATGAAAACAGCTTGATATTGGCATGAAAACAGACAGGTAGACCAATGGAATCAAATCAAAGACCCTGATTTTAATCCACACACCTATGAACACCTGGTTTTTGACAAAGAAGATAAAATTATATAATGGAAAAAAGAAAACGTCTTCAATAAATGGTAATGACATAATTGATGTCAATATGTAAAAGAATTCAAATAGAACCATATATATCCCAACACACAAAACTCAGGTCCAAATGGATTAAAGATCTCAACATAAATTCAGCCACACTGAACCTCATAGGAGAGAAAGTGGAAAGTAGCCTTGGACGCATGGGGACAGGAGACCACTTCCTGAATATAACACTAGTAGCACAGACACTGAGAGCAACAGTCAATATATGGGACCTCCTGAAAATGAGAAGCTTCTGTAAGACAAAGGACACAGACAATAAGACAAACTGGCAGCCTACAAAATTAGAAGAGATCTTCACCAACCGCACATCAGACAGAGGACAGATCATCAAAGTATATAAAGAACTCAAGAAATTAGACATCAAAATACCAAATAATCCAATTTAAAAATGAAGAACAGATCTAAACAGAGAATTCTCAAAAGAAGAATCTCAAAAGGCAGAAAGACACTTAAGGAATTGCTCAACATCCTTAGCTTGCAGGACGGAAATGCAAATCAAATCAACTCTAAGATACCATCTACACCAGACAGAATGACTAAGATAAAAAAAAAAAAAAAAAAAACCTATGATGAACACTTCTGCACTGCTAGTAGAAGTGCAAGCTAGTACAGTCCCTTTGGATATCAGTATGGTGATTTCTCAGAAAATTATGAAACAATCTTCCTCAAGACCCAGCAATACCAATTTTGGGTATATATCCAAAGGATACTCAATTGTACCACAAGGACATGTGCTCAACTATGTTCATAACAGCATTGTTTGTCATACCCAGAACCTGAAAACAACCTAAATCCTCCTCTACCAAAGAATGGATAAGGAAAATGTGGTATATTTACACAACGGAGTACTACACAGCAGAAAAAATAATGATGTCTTGAAATTTGCAGGCAAATAGGTGAAGCTAGAAAGCATCATATTGAGTGAGGTAACACAAAAAGACAATGATCATATGTACTCACTCATAAGTGGTTTTTAAACATAAAGCAAAAAAAAAAAAAAACAGCCTACAAATCACAGTCCCAGAGAACCTAGATAACAATGGGGACCCTAAGAGAGATATATATGGATCTAATCTACATGGGAAGTAGAAAAAGACAAGATCTCTTGAGTAAACTGGGAACATGGGGACCTTGGGAAAGGGTTGAAGGGGAGGGGAGAGAAAGGGGGGAGCAGAGAAAATGTATAGCTCAATAAAATCTATAAGAAAAAAAAAGAAAAGAAAAAAAGCACCCATGATAGCTTATTCTAGAAAGGATGCAGAGTAAGCAGAACACTCCTCCACTGCTGGTGGGAATGAAAACCTGTACAGTTGTTGTGGAAATCAGTGTGGTGATTTCTCAGAAAATTGGGAATCAGTCTACAGTACAACCCAGCAATACCACTCTTGGGCATATACCCAAAGCATGCACACTTATGCCACAAGAACATTTGCTCAACTGTGTTCATAGCAGCATTAATTGTAACAGCCATAAACTGGAAACAACCTTGATGTCCCTCAACAGAAGAATGAATTTTTAAAAATATGGTACATTTTCACAATGGAATACTACTCAGTGGGGAAAAATGACATCTTGAAATTTGCAGGTAAATGAATGCAACTAGAAAAAAACATCCTGAGTGAGGTAACCCAAACCCAGAAAGAG
Organism: Chionomys nivalis; assembly: GCF_950005125.1. Classification (NCBI taxonomy): domain Eukaryota; kingdom Metazoa; phylum Chordata; class Mammalia; order Rodentia; family Cricetidae; genus Chionomys; species Chionomys nivalis. Next base: position 14,826,322 of record NC_080091.1, on the reverse strand, counting down.
AAACATGGCATGTACTCATCATAAGAGGATATTAGACATAAATCAAAGGATTAGACATAAAGCAAAGGATAAACCGCCTATAGCCCACAACCCCAGAGAAACTAAGTAACAAGGAGAACCCTAAGAGAGACATACAGGTATCCTCCCAAGAAAATTGGGAACATGGAGTGGAAGGAAAGAAGGTTGGGAGGGGAGAAGGAGAGCGGGGAGGAGAACATGAAGGAATGGGATAGCCCAGATGGGGAAAGAACAGAGAGGGACAGCAAGGAAAGAGATTCTTGATTGAAGGAGCCATTATGCACTAGGAATCTAAAAGAATGGCCCCAGCTAAGACCCTAACCAATAGTGGAAAGGATACATGAACTGGCCTTACCCTGTAATCAGACTGTCATCATGGAACCTTCATCCAACAACTGCGGAGATCCACAGCTAAACACTAGGCGGAGCTCCCTGAGTCCAGTTGAAGAGAAGGAGGAATAATAATAAGAGCAAAGGGGTGAAGATCATGGTGGGAATACCCACAGAAACAGCTGTGGTTTCTGTGGAAGCTAGTGGAAGCTCACTGGCTCCAGACTGACAGTGGGGAACCTGCTTAGGACCAAACGAGGCCCTCTGAATGTGGATGACAGCTGTATGGCTTAGGCAGTCTGTTAGATCACTGGCAGTGGGACCAGGATTTATCCCTAGTGCTTGAACTGGCTTTTTGGAGCCCTTTCTCTTTGGAGGGATACCTTGATCAGCCTAGATATAGTGGGAATGGGCTTGGTCCTGACTCAAAATGGTGTTACAGACTTTGTTGGCTCTCCACAGGAGTGAGGGGAAAGGCGGGAGGAGTTGGAAGAGGGGAGGGAGTGGGAATTGGGACTGATATGTAAAATGAGAAAGATTTTTTAAATAAACAAATAAAAGAAATAAAGGAAGGAAGGTAGAAAGGAAGGAAAAATGAGATAAAATTCAGAGTTTTTATTGCCTTACCTCTGATAGTGTGAAACAATCTAATGATAAATCCCTTATTACAACTAAAAAGAAAAAGAATTAATCTCTCTACAATTACTCTCTCCTTTGAGAGATGATTCGCTCTCAGATAGTATAAGGACTTCTCACCATCTGACTGTAGTGATTTTTGGCTTCTCTGAAAAAGAGCTAGATCTTTTCTATGATTTAAGAATACTCCCATTTGGCCGGGCGGTGGTGGCGCACGCCTTTAATCCCAGCACTCGGGAGGCAGAGGCAGGCGGATCTCTGTGAGTTCGAGACCAGCCTGGTCTACAAGAGCTAGTTCCAGGACAGGCTCCAAAACCACAGAGAAACCCTGTCTTGAAGAAAAAAAAAAAAAAAAAAAGAATACTCCTATTTGTTTTTCAGATCAAGATGGAGAATCTAAATGTATACAGAAATCTTACCTGGTCCTCCAGTCCCAGGGGCCTCTGCTTCTTCAATCATGAGACCTCTAGAGTACTATGAGCATAGCATAAACTATTATGCATCCATGTCACACTCAGATATTCCATAGTTCTCACTGGAGTGCCCCTGATCGACAGCAATCAAGTCTTTTGGAGACTTGGGGGAAAACTTAATGAAAGTTCTCTAGAAAAAAAAAAAAAGAAAAAGATTGTACCTCCCTATGGAGATCTAGAGAAATAGGAAGGAGATGGTGGGAAAAGGTACTAAGACAAATAAAGAAAATGAAAAAAATTAACTCCGGAAGCAAATGCCAATTGAGATAGACTGGGATTTGAGCCAGAAGTTTAGTGTGAAAAAAATACAACCAAAGAAAACTAGGAAAAATGAGATAGCATTGCAGTTTTTGATGCTCTCTTATAAACATAATTTTATAGCTATTAAACAAAACAAAAATTATAGTTGCCAAAATGTACTAAATATGAAGGGATAAATTTTAGATAAACAGCAAACATCCAAGAAAATGTATAAATTAAATGAAAATAAGCCAAATGCAAAATAAAACATGCCTAGCATTTGTTCTTAAAGAAATCACAGTACGGCACTTGGAAGAGCCTTCTCAGGTTGCTTTATTTGTTTTCTTTTTATTGGCTTTCACACAATGTGTTCACACACAGGCCCTGATGTTACTGGCACATAAATCAAATCTTTAATATAAATTAAAAATAAAAATATATGCACACAAGAGGTTCCTGGTATTGGCAATATCCCAATCCACATACACCCCTGGGCCCGCTGACCTGCTTAACATCCTTGCAAAAGTCTATCCATGGATCAACAGGGAAGATGATATCAGCCTTGGTTTGTATACGTTAGTGTGCTTTCTATAAAGAGGAACACTTTGCCAACAAATTGCCATAGACGATGCGACAAAGTATACAAACTCTTCCTCACTCCCCATTCTCACCAAGACAGTTAAAACATCCTGAAAATCTGTTCAATGCACGTGTGACGAGCAATAGTAAAAGCCTATGAACAGATGTGCCTATGTGCTGGGTTTACAACGCCTGAGCAAGAAAACTAGCTCTCATAGAAAAACCTGCATGCACAATGAATTATTCTGCACCTCAGGAAGAGCTAACGTTGCCAACAATAAAGCAGAAAAAAAAAACGATTTGAAGTAGACTACTACAGGTCATATAGAGCAATTGTGACTGACTAACCATCCAAGAGGAGGCATAGTAACTCCCTTTGGGCCAGAAGCCGAGTCCAGGGAGGGGCTCACCGAGCAGTCCTCATGTCTGTTGACTTGCTTTTTCAAGCTGTTAGTGAAACTCGCAGCTACATTGGTTTGTTTTGTTGTTGTGACATGGTCTCCATAGATGTGCATTGAAATTGTGCCCAGCTGCGCTGAAGCCAAGAACCATGCAATCTGGAGGTTGTGTAAGCAAGATTACAAGGCTCCAACGTATCTGGTGCCGGCCCTGCTCATCTCTCTGCTTACCTCCAGCCTCTGCTTCTATAGCCTGGGCAATTAGAGTCTGTGTTGGGACCAGATCCAAAGGGTGTAGCAAAATGACCAGATCTGCAGAAAAGCCACAGTTTCAACTTTCCATCGGTACTCAATCCACATGCCCAGGGAACAGCCACTGATAACTAGAACCAATCTTGGGTTTACTTTTTCCGTTTGTTCTTCCCTTTCAAAGCATAACCCAACTTGCTCATCGTTATTCCTCTCAGGAGAAAGTCTGTATGTTTTCTTAAATCCTCTGTCCCTTTCATGAAACAGATTCTCAAAAAGTGATTCTTGGTAGAGTTACTCATTCACGCCAGGCTACCAAATACAAGCCATCCAGATATGGTTTCTTAGACTAAGTAAACACAATATTTGGAACAGTCTTATACTAAAATGTATACCTATATCAAAATTAGTCATTGTTTATTTGAAACTTAAATTGAACTTTCCCTGTGTTTTATGTGGAAGCCCTGCATTAAAGCATAGGTGGCTTATATTTTACTTAAAAATATTGACTAAGTCAAAGTCTCCATACTCTAAGCCAAATTAATATTTAACAGATTTTTGGCAACGGAGCAAAAGAACAAATGTGTCAAGTAAGCAAGCTTTGCTTATTCCAAGCCCAATTGGAGTCGCAACTTTTTAAATTTGAAGGTCTCAACTCCAAAGACAAAAGTGTAGCTTGAGTCTTACCTGCTTGTAATCGAGGTTCCTCAACAATATCTACTTCAGATGAGATCATGCAATTATACTAATTGATACTCTTTCCTTCCAAATGAAAAATATCATTCAAAGATCAGATCGCAGCCCCAAGTTCTCACCGAGGACAGAGGCACCAGTGGTGACAGCTGGACCTCCTAGGACACACCTCGCGTCTCACCAGAGAGATGTTTCACGCCACAGCCTTGACACAGCCAAGTATGCATGAACTGTGTGCTTTCAAATCCAAAAAAAAAACAAAAAACAAAACAAAACAAAACCTCTGTATGTGGGAGCGGGAAGAGAAGGGGTGTGGAAAGGACAGTAATGAAAGAAAATTAGGCAATCAAGGAGCAAACGGAAAATTGACTCAACTCGATGTTTTCAAAAATGTACACGGGGAACGGGGAGAACACTTTGGCAGCAACATTTCCCCAGAATAGGTCATTGACATGAGTAAGAAACTTGCAGGAAATACTAAAAATTGACTTGTTTAAAATCCTCCCCAGCCTCTTCCTCTTGCTTTCTCTTCCTCTCTCTTTCTTTCTCTTTCTTTTTTTTTTTTTTTTTTTTTTGACAAAATATTTTATCCAGGGCTGGCCTCAATTTCTGATTGTCCGCCTCTGCACCAGAGTGCCTGGATTGTAGGCGTATGTCACTGGGCTTGGCTGGAGACTTTTACATACACAGAGTAGTAAACTGCGGCCTACCTCTCGCCGGACTTCCCCTGTGGTCTGATTGTGAGCAGGCTCTATCATCAAATACCCTTCTATGTCTGAAACTCAGAAAGTGTAGTGAATGCAGACGCTGGCATGGGGAGATCCTTCTGCCCCGTGAATGACATCACAAGTCTCGTTCATCGGAAGCTGTAACAGCCACGAGAGGAAGGCAATGGAAGTAGTTCTTTAGATGGACCATCCCTGGTGTTCTTTCAGGAGCCAGTCTTGGAAATTCATCCCTGAGTTCTGTTTCCTTAGCCCACCGACCCTGCCACTAAATACATTTCAAAGTAAGCCAATCACAGCAGAGTCTGTCCCATATAGCGGAATGGTACACGCGATTCCCCAGATAGCTATCGCACCAGCCAACTGGTCCTAAGCCAGAGGTGATCGGGGATGATTTCATCGTCTCCCAGAACACACTTGACAGGATAAGGCAAACATTGTTGATTGGCACTGTTTGGGTAGAAAGTGAGGGTGACATAAAAATTGCCAGCATCGAGTGAACAGAGTCCAGGAAGTTGCTGAAACTCCTACCATGCACACAGGTACCCATGATGAGGAACCATCCTGCCACAAACATCAGTAGTTCCAGGATGCAGAATCCTTCCCTAGTACAACACCCATTTTGATTTTTTTTTTCATTTTTGCAATGTTTTGATTTTGAAGATGTATTTGTGTGTCTGTGTATGTGTATGTGTGTGAGTGTTCCACAATACTTTTGTGTGACCCACTCGTGTGTGGGTGCCTACAGAAACTAGTAAGGGTTTGGGTGCCCTGGAACTAGAATTACAAGCAGTTGTGAACCATCCCATACGGAAACTGGGGACAGAACCCAGGCCCTCTACAAGAGCAGAAAACTGTCCTAACCCATGGGCTATCTCTCCAGCCCCACGACTTTGATTTTAAAAGAATCCAGTGCTGTAATGTAAATTGCCTTATGAAATATACATCCTGCAGTTTATTTACGTGATTTTCACATTTTGTTTCTGAAAGCATGTCATGGTCTAAAATCAGCATGTGCTTTAGTATGATCATTTTTCTCATTCTTTTTTTTTTTTAAATATAAATGCCGTGGTTAATTCTAGAGTTTGTCTTTAAAAACTAGTGGCAACTTGAAATCAAGGAACCGGTGTCACATACGCAGGCCCCTTCTATGAATGACCATGCCCATTTGCATAGAGAGGGGGAGTACTGGAGGGGATCACACATTACCTTGGCTTCAACCTCACGTGCAGCATTCAGCTACTCCTCCACTTTGTGGTCCAGGTATCAGTGGAGTTTTAAGGCCATAATCAGCGGAGCCAAGAACAGCTCATTTAGGGCTCTTTGAAGCTGAAATGGAGAACAGGGACTGAGTCAATAAGTAAATAGTTGCCCCTGTTAAAGAAAGACAACTGAAAAGTAATAGCGAAGAACAAGATTCCAGAACTGCATCCATCTGCCTGGGACCAGGCCTCCTTGACTACTACCAAGCAATTTACTGACCCTCTGGCCTTCACAGACCTTGAGTAACGTTTACAAGCTTTTCAGGCCTCAAAGTACATCAGCGCTGTAGCACTAATGAAGCAGTAGACCCCGGCAAGAAGAAACATGTTTTCGTCTGCTCCAAATTCAGCTCATGTTCAAAAGCAAGGTATGGTTCTCACAGCTTTATTTCCCAATGCTTATAAATACCCCATCCCTATACAGTCTAGTCCCGCTGGAGTGAAAAGGTGCTCAATATCCCTTAACTTGGGTTAAATTTACTCATCAGTGCTCCCGCCAAGCTGAGGAAAGAGCTTTCAATCATGAGGACCTGAGTTTGAATTTCTAGCACCACATAAAAAGCCTGTCCTAGGAGACACCTATAAACCCACCTGTCCTGGAGACTGGGATAGGAGGAGTCTGGGGACTCAGCAAGCCAGCTAGGCCCAAATGGGGTGATTACACCGAGCAATCGCTCCAGGTTCAGTTACAAGACCCTGTCACAAAAATACAAGGTAGGGGGTGAACATGGAAGACATTCCAAATGTCACCTTCTGGCCTCCATGAGCCACACCCTGGTAAATGAACAACACACACACACACACACACACACACACACTAGTGCTACAGAGATATGCACACTCCTCTTATAGGAAAGGGCAAAGTTCAAGAAACAAATATGGGGGATGGAGACAACAGCCCATTCTAATGTCCTCTTCCATCTGGCAAAAGGAGATCTACCCACCTCAAGAAAATGTTTCCTACTATTTATTTGCTAAATTTTTGTAAATGTCAAGCTCGACACAATTCCAGTGTCTCCAAACACCTCAAGACCCAGGAGGCAAACTTCTAAGCCTACGCAGCCATGGATGGCACCTGACACCTGGCCTCAACTACACCCAACGGACTTTGCAGCAGCCACGCTACTGAGGGGTCAATGGCAGGCAGTTCCAATCTTTCCTGTCTGAAACAATCCTCATCATTTCAGCAGAGTCAGTTTTCTTTGTTTTACATTTATTTATTCAGAGACATCTAAATATATGCCGGTCTGTTGAAACAGCCTCTGGGCTGAAGTACAATAAAAACATTAATTAAAACACCAGATTAGAAACACCCAGCGGAGCGCCTGGAACCGCATCAAATGAGCCTGCCATTTAAGGGTCCGTCAGAATAGATGCAGTCCCTGCAGGTGACCTGCCATGTGCCTGCATGGCTTCTAGGGGATTCTTGCCCCATGCTGAGGTGTGTGCTGCCTGCCCATGGATAGCCATACCCAATTAGTCCATTTTTCTCCCAACCCTTGAGCTGGCACCGTCTCTGTCCCTCCTTTCATTGTGCAGTTGACTAGGGAGGCATCTTCAGAATCCTCAAGGTTGGCAGGGATGTGGGCACGGGAACCTTACATAACAACCGGTCTTTGTCCTGGCAATACCAGAGAAGCCAGTTGCGCTCAGCTGAAATGTGCAGGGCCCTTTGCGGGCAGTAGCACTTTCTCTGAAACGGCGCCCTCCCTTCTCAGCCCAAAAGCTGTAGCAGAGCTTCCTGGGGCTGTGCAGTGCCAGTTCCAAGAAAGAGCCACTAGATAGTATTCATTTCAGATGCTGTGGGCTTCAGATTGAGGGTGTGGCCAAGACCATTCACCGAAGGGAGGAAGGGAGGGAGGGAGCCTTAATTCCCCTGTGACTTAGAAAATTCCCTAAATTCCAAATTTGTTTACACAGCTAATTAGGCATGAACTTTTTAAATCCAGTTCAGGCCTGTTAAAAAGTAAGATAATGCTCGTTCAACAGGCATGTTCTGTCAAGGGCTTGTCCTGTAAGAGACACCATCGGTAGGAAACAGGACTTTATTATAATGCCTGAAATTTCCCTCAGGGCTCACAAAGTAAAATAAAAGCAAGTGACTTTTTTTTCAAGCCTTTGGCTTCTTTCCTTTATGTCTGATTTCCCACAAACCTCCCAACTTAGATAAACAAAAGAGATTTCATACATGGTAGGAGTGTATTTATTTACTGTTTCCCTGAATTCTGTGCTAGTCATTCATCCTTATTCTTCCTTAATAACGAATGTGCCAATATCTTATTACAGAGAGACCACCACCAACGTAGATAGGACTGCCTTTTATCAGGCATCTGGCCCTAGTTACGTGCCTACAATCCTGTTTAAATCAGCTATGGTGTTTTTTTTTTAATTGATTTTATGATATCATTGAACTAGATAGGTCTCATGAACTGTGTGCTACTACTACATTCTAAAGTGCTGGGTTATTACCTTAAAAAAAACTGCTTTTCTTCACTTGTAAGCCACATTCTGACTTCTCACGCTGAATTCAATCCCTAGCTAATCAGTTCAAGAGCAAGCAACTTCAACCAAGATTTGGGATTACATCCCCGTTTCTGAGAACTAGGCTTTCCCGAATGTAGCTCTCTTGTTACCCTTTGCATTTTAAAGAAGCCGTCTTGGAGCATGGTTTGTGTTTCTTCCTTAATGTATGCGCCCCTTGGGGCCGTACTGAAGCTTATGGCGGCTCTGTGCCAGCAGTCAGGACAACAGGATGTCTACACGATCCGGCTTTGTCCTGCAGTGTCCACGATGCAGCTCCAGCCCAACAGCAAGGTTGCAAGTCAGCTGGGCAGTGCAGTCACTGGTGCTGCGAGAGAGACAGCCTACATTTCCCTAAGGTCCCCTCATTTCATTCTGCCTTCAATATGTAGTGTTTTCTTTATTGATAGCTAATAAAACATCCCACAGGTCATATTTTTCAGATAACTGAATACTGATAAATACAAATCTGATGGAACTGCTTTCTAATCTGTTAAAATCTCCCCCAAGTCTAAACAAGATGTGCTAATGAATTTGACCTTTCCTTGGTGATTCAGAATCACCTTTAAACTGTTAGCTGCCATACACAGGTGGACAAAAGCATCAAATAGAATACTTAGACAACAATGAGGAGACTAAGAGAGACTTACATAGATCAATCTACACGGGAAGTAGAAAAAGACAAGATCTCCAGAGTAAATTGGGAGCATGGGGACCATCGGGGAGGATTGAAGGGCGGAGGGGAGAAGCAGGGAGGGTAGCAGAGAAAAATGTAGAGCTCAATAAAAATCATCGAATAACACTGAGCTAATAGATTTTCCTGTGATTTTGAACAATTTGCACTGTTTTTCACTTTTGGTTTTGTCTCCTTCTGTAAGGTCAAAGATTGCTTTGCACTGATGTTCACGTCAACCTTCTCAAAGGAAACTTGGGGTCTACCGCCTTCAGTTTGCAGATGACTGGGAACACAAGATGACTTTACTGTAGCATCTGCTCAGAAAGTTAGTTAGTTCTGGGTGAAATTCTGAGGCTCTGTCTTTGGCTGTAAATGCATGCGCAGCAGTGACTGAACCTTCAGCATCTCCTCGAGGTACACAGAGGCCTATCTGTTCACTTCCAGCCCCAGTCTGACTGACGCAAGAGTGATTGCCTGAGCCTTGTCCTTGGGTATTGGCACAGTCAGTAGTCAAACTCTTCAGCCTCAGGTTTCCTCTCTTCCTTTCCTGTGTGTGTCTTCTCACCTCCCTTTTAATTCTTACCCTGGAGCATTTCAGTGAGCACCAAGTCATTTAACAAAGGAAAATTGAAAAAGAGCAGAGCATATTAACACATGCAAGCTGAACTCTCAAGTTGGTTTTGTTTTGTTGGGAGAGAATGAAAATAAATCGAATTTTAAATTATGTGAACATTTTGGTTTTAAATTTGCCCTCATCAAAACGGAAGCATGGAGGTCAGCTAAGCTCACCCAGGTCCCTGCCACTCGTATGTGCTGTCCCTCCCAATTGTAACCCCTCAGCTTCTTGAAGGGCCCAACAGTGAGGGTTTGAAGCCTGTCCCAGACGATCCATGCCATGATGACTCAGTGCTGTGGTCTAAATATGAAACGTCCCCAGAAACCCATGTGTTGAAAGCTTAGTTCCCAGCCATGGCTGCAATTAAGAAGCAGCTGGATGATGAGAGAGCTAAGCTCATCAATGGATGGATTTGTGGCTGAATGGGTGATTGGAGACAGGGCCTGGAAAAGGAGGTTACTGGGGTCCCACATTTGAAGGATGTATTTTTTTTCTCCTGTCTCTTCTCCCTCTGTCACTTTATTTTCCAGCTGCTATGTGGTGAGTCATACCTGTTGAGCCTCCTGATGACTTGAAGTTCTGTCTCCCCTCAAGCCCGCAGCAATGAAGCTAGCTAAGCAACACGCAAATGTTGGGAACCATGACCCAAGATAACTCTCCTATTTTCTTTCATACCTTAGTTCAAAGCTGAGGCACAGGAAGAAGAAAGAAACTACCAGAAACAATTCTCCTTTCACAAGACTGCAAGCTAAGCCCCAGGCTCGAGATATCCTTATGTTTCCAGACTTTATTTTAATGCTAGAATTTATTAATTTTATTAATGCTAGAATTCCAACCACAGGGAGTGGGAAATAGATGCTGTTCAGTTGAGAATGTCCAGCAGGCATGCTAAATCGCTTTCCGAGTGAGGGTTGGAATGTGTGCGTGCTGAGCATCCCTTGAAAATGGTTCATTCTTTAAAAGAATTGATAAGAATGTATTTCCTAATACCTTTTAAGACTCAAGTTTAAATAAAAGCCTGTTGCACCGGTTTTAGAAGTGTAATCACCTTTGTTGACTTGCATAATCGAACAAAGAAAAAGTGATTTAAGATTTACAAAGAATGTGCTACCTGAGCTTCAGGGGGGGAGTGGTCAAGTGGTCAGTACCAATAAAGATAACTGCATAAGTAAGGAGGGCTACTTAGTTTCTTTTCTATTTAAGAAAAGGAAGTGGCAGGCGCTACCATTTGGAGAGCTACTGGGAGCTTTAACAGGAGTGGCCTCACTAGAGGAAGTAGTTCATTGGGTGAAAGACCCTTGGAGCTAGTTCATGTAAGCGCCTCTGTTCCCCGACTCCACCCTCCCACCTGCCGGCAGCCATCCCCTTGACCCCACCTATTTCCTGCCCTCCATGTGGTATGCAGCCTCTGGCATAGACACATGCTCACGCTATGATGTTCCCCACCACCACAGGCCCAGAATCTATGCGGCAAGGGAATATGAACTGAAACCTGGAGAAACCGTGAGCTAAAACACTTCCCCATGAACTGCTGCAGGTTGAAATTTGGTCTGCTGCACCAGCAGTATGTCCTTTAACATCAGAGCTAGATCTCCATATGAAGGAAAAGTCAGAAGGGCCACTCCACTACCGAAACACTAGCTAGACTAAGAGACAAAACTGCACTTTATTGTTCTTTGTTGTTTTATTTCTAGATGTCTACAAGGGGGTACGCATGTCCAACATACAATAAGGAGGTTCTTTCTTATTGAAGAGTGAGGTTGCAACACTGTAGTCCGGGTGAGGCAAGGCATAAGCACATACAGGAAATAGTGAAGGGACTCCAACTAAAAATGGCCAAGTGAATTACCTGTTGTGCCTGTCTAATTATATGAACAATGTGGACTTTTAACATAAAAGTCAATAAGGTTTCTTCGTTGTCTAATAGTACAAATTAATTTATAGCTGATAATATAAATTGGCAAACCAACTCAGCAATACTATGCATATCTGAAGGCACATAGTAAGAGTATGAGAAATGTTTATAAAAAAGAAGAAATTGAAGTGAAATTGTAATTACTAGACAGCCAAACGAATACTTTTAAAAGATAATCAAAATGTAATGAACTAACTATCAAAGGTAAGCAGTAGAAGTCATATTTTAAAATTAAAAATTCGCTGAAGCCCAGGAAACCTCAGGTTTGACCCTCAGCTCCGCAGAATGAAAATTCACTCGAATCAGTTTGTTCCCTTTTAAACATTTAGAAAAGAAATGATTCAAACCTAAGGGAACTTTCAAATGTCAGAAATGCAAAACAGAACAGAACAGAACAGAACTGAACTGAAAGCAGAGTGGGAAGCCCAGCCTGTTTGCTACTTGCAAACAACCTTCCCAAGTCCTCGGGGACCCCTGAGTTTCGGCACTCCCTGGCGCAGTCGGATCAAAACCAAAAGTGCCCACCTACCTTTTTCTGTATTTAGCTTTTACTTTTCTTCTTTGTTAAAATTTTTATTGAAGATAAAGTCTTCTCTCATACAATACATCCCAACCACAATTCCCCTCCCTCCACTCCTCCCAATTCCTCCCTCCCCCAGGTCCTCTGCCCCTGTTTCATCTTCAGAAAAGAGCAGGCCTCCACCCAAACAAGACAAAACAAAGTACAATAAGACAAGGCAAAAGCATTCATATTGAGGCTGGACAAGGCAATTCAACGGGGAGAAAAGAATTTCAAGAGCAAGCAAAAGAATCAGAGAAACACCTGGCCCACTGTTAGGATTCCCCCCAAAACACCAAGCTAACAGCCATAAAACACACACAGGGAGTTTGGGTCACGTGCTTGTGGGCCCTGAGCTTGCCACCTCAGTCTCTCTGAGCCCATGTGGTCGCTGCTTCTCTGATGACAACTGGACCAGGCATCAGTCTACGAGTTTAGCAGAATATTTTTAAGAATCATTTCATCGAGTGTATGTGTGTGCGTGTGTGTGTGTGTGTGTGTGTGTGTGTGTGTGTGTGTGTGTGTGTTTGGTTCTACCCTAGGTCTCTAGGCTATCCAGTCTCCAGTTCTTGGCTGTCCAAGCAGTGTCAGGCATGGGCTCCCTCTCCCAGCCTAGGCTTCAAGTTAAACCAAACATTGGTTGGCCATGCCCACAAGTTCTGCACCACCATTGCCCCAGCACATCATGCAGTCAGGACAGATTGTAGGCCGAGGATTTTGTGGCTTGGTTGGTGTCCAAGTTTCTCTTTCTGTAGCCTGCAGGGTAACTTTCCACACCAAAAAGACTATAACACAGGAGTGAGGGTTCCATGCCCGCACCAGCTCGACCTCTCTATGTTCCACGAGCTGTGTGTGTATTTTCCTCGGCAAAGGGGCCTCGCTGTCAGTTTTCAGAGAGTGACCATCTGTCTTAGGATCAACCTGGGTTGTTTAGGTCTCTCCATGTGACTCCCAAAGCCAACAAAGAATGTGACCCAGTCCCTGCTATGGAGTCTTGCCTGGCTACAAAAGAAGGCTAGCTGTATCTCTGTCTCCTCTATTACTAGAAGTCCTCACCAGGGTCACCCTCATAGATTCCAGTTCCCACAGGACTCACTGCTCCCTAAGTCCAACTGTCTCTCCTCACATTCTATTCTTCCACCCACCACCGCCACTACCCCACCCCACCCCACATCCTCCCCACTGCCATCTCCACCCGCCTCCATACAAAACTGATTCTGTTTCTCACCCCAGGGAGGTCCACGTGTCTCCCCTAGAGCTCTCCCCTTTACCTAACCTCTCTGGGTCTGTATAGTTAATGTCCCACTTTTTTATTCTTTTAATTGTTTCTATTGAGCTATATAATTTTCTCCACTCCCCTCCCTTCCTCTCCCCTCCCCTTCTACTCTCTCCCATGGTCCCCAGGTTCCCAATTTACCGAGGAGATCTTGTCTTGTTTTATTTCCCATGTACATTAGATCCATGTATGTCTCTCTTAGGATCCTCTTTGTTGTTTAGGTTCTCTGGACTTGTAAATTTGTAGGCTATTTTTTTTTTGTTTTTGTTTGGGGTTTTTTTGGTTTTATTTTTTTTTCCTTTTTGCTAAAACCCGCTTATTAGTGAGTACATACTATATTTGTCTTTTGGGGTCTGGGTTACCTCACTCAATGTGAGGTTTTCTAGATCCAACCATTTGCCCACAAATTTCAAGATGTCATTATTTTTTCTGTTGTGTAATGCTCCATTGTGTAAATGTACCACATTTTCCTTATCCATCCTTCAGTCAAGAGACTCAATGCCACTTTTTAAGGTGAATGAATGGCCAAAGACTGTCAGGTAGTTGAAAAGGCCATTTAAAAAAGAGATGAAGAGGAACTGGGGAGATGGCTCAGTCATGGATATGGTGTTTGCCACAAAAGCACAACAACCTCAGTTTGAACCCCCAGAGCCCAGAGAAAACCGGGCATAGTAGTTTAGGTCTGTAATTCCATTCATGCTAACGCAAGATGGGAGATGAAGCCAGGAGAACCCAAGAAGCTTCAGAGCCAGCCAGCCTTGTGCACATGTACCATACCACAATGGAAAAAAAAAAAAGCGTTTCTTAAACAAGGCAGAAGGTGACAATAGACACCTCAGGTTGTTCACACACACACACATACACACACACACACACACACAAAGAAAGAATGAACTCAGTGGTAGAACACATCATTATGAAAAAGCTCTGAAGACAGAGAGAGGTAAGAGTAGGACTTCTGATGAAGAGTGGGTTCTCAAGTTCCTGCCATGGTTCTTCTGGGAGTTCCTGAGGAAGCTGCACCTGTGAAATGAGTAAATCCAGAAGGAGAAAGATGGAGCACAGTGCAGAGGAATTCCTAGAAAAAAGTCTCATGAGATGGCTGTCCCAGTTTGTTTTTTATGTTATGATAAACACCGCAGTCAAGAACAGCTTGGGGGAGGAAATGATCAATAGTAAACAGTAAAGATTAATACTAAACAAATGGTAATATAAAAACCATTGCTAGAAAACCAAGAAATTATAGAAAGTATATAACACATAGAATAGTAATATAAACTGTATACTTAGCCTACATCTTACAAATGATTGATACTATAATATATATAGTATAGACCACAAACATAGGTGACTAAAGTGTGTAAGTATATAAAATCAACTACATACCTAATACATACTACCAATTATACATAAACTACACAATATATATATAGATAATATGTATATATAGCTGCATAAGAGTCTGTACATAAACTACACTATATACATACATAATATGTATATATAGATGCATAATAGTCATAGTAAATTACTGAACATGGATTCAAATAGGAATTGTTATAGGACTGCTTTAAAAAAAAGTGAACGCATGAGTAAACGACCACAAAGGGCCAAAGTCACCAAAGGTTTTCAGATGATGAATCAAAGCAATAACAGGATGTACACACTGTTTTTGTGTTAGGAGTAAATATCAGATTAGGTAGCTCAAGATTTTGAGAATAGGATTCTGAGGGAGCCAGGGGCCCAGAAAAATGAGAGGCAATTTAAGATAGAAGAATAGCAATAATACAGTTTTTGTTATAAGCCTTTTAATATTAATTGGCCTTTTAAAATGTGTGCTTTCTACTTGGATTTTAAAAAATACTAATTTTTATAAAAAGAAAGAATGGCAAAAGAAAGGGATGAAGTTTTGCACTTAAAATACATTCATGTAAACACTATAATATTTTAAAAATATTTATATAACCATGGTTCTAATGACTGTAACTTCCCTTGTTTTGTTGATGTTCTTGTTTGATTTAAAAAAAAAAAAAAAGTAAAAAAACTCAACCTCTGACATGAAGCACTCAAGTTCAGGTTCAATCCAAGTGAGTATATTGAGCCCCAAAGCACTGTTTGGTTGTTAGTGGGAAGACACCCTGCTTGCCAAACTTTAGGTACCAGTTCCTTCTCACACCCTCTCCTCTTGTGTTTCAAGGGGGTTGGATCACACTCTGCAAAAGGAAGTGAAAAATCCAGGACACATATAACTCCCTTGGCAATTTTCACAGTACTTTATATAGCAGACAATTTAAAACTTACAGATTCAAAAGGTTCAGACAAAGCTATTAATTATGAGATGGCAATTAGCATGCTGTTTCATAGAGATCTGTGAAGGAAACGCATCATTCGTAATATCACAACACTGAAAAACCGTGCAAGGGTAAGTACTTGTTATGCTCTCTGTTGAGTAATCCCAGGAGCAAAACAAGCCCTGTGCTGCAGAACTCTTATTTTACCTTTCTTAATCTTTGAGTAATTAACATGGGGAAAGGATGTTTTCCGGGCCACTACACAGACAAATAATTTCCCCGCAGAAAGACACAAGCAAATGAGCCTGAGCATGTGATGGGCTTGGCAAGCAACGTGTCTTAACAAATTTGCAGTTGAATTATTGAACTGCTAAAACTGCAGAGTTAAACAGAAAAGATCTGGATGGATAAACAGGGTTTGGTGAGTGTGGATCTGCGGGGGATGCTAATTTTGTTTGTTGCAACTGCTTGTTGCCATGAGTACCAAATGTTAGGGCACTTCCATTCACACTGTGCATTTTTTATTTGGAAAATAAGGTTTCACTTACATAGTTGAGGTTCACCAAGTACATGAACTTAAAGTGTGAGGTTTGCACACACACCATAGATTTATTTGCTTTACCACTGACCTTATTTATTTTTAGATGAACTACAGAATGTTGGTTCTTCAGAGAGAAGAATAGAGGCCTTTTTAGAGTCTTTTTAACCTATTTATTCAATAAATATTTTAGCACTATTTACTAGGCACTAGAAATAGTACAGAAGAAAACAAGGTATTTAAAAATACAGTGAGTTACTTGGGCAATCAGCAATCAAATAAGTAGTTATAATGAGCACTTGGAATACATTTAGCAGAAGCACTCCACATATCCTGGAGCTAAAGGGTGGGGGTGGGGACAGCTTAGTCAGGAAAATTTCCCAAGGGAAGATCTAACATGAGAACTTGAGGGATAACAAGGGTTCATCTAAGCCAAAGAAGATGGAGAAAAGGCAAAGATACTAAGGAAAACCAGAGACCAATGAGAAGCAGTGTGGGATCCCAACTCAATTAACAGAAAAGAGTTGGCACAGTGGGCCAGTGGGTTATGATGGTAGTGTTATAGAAAAGAGGTATATTTTATAGCTAGTGTAGAGTCAAAATTTACAACATGTCACAACTTATCTCACATGTCACATGTCTTAGTTAGGGTTGCTATTGCTGTGAAGAGATACCATAACCATGGCAACATTTATAAAGGAGACATTTAATTGGGATGGCTTGCTTACAATTCAGAGACTCGGTCCATCATGGCAGGGAGCATGGCAGTATGCAGGCAGAGGTGGTGCTGGAGCTGAGACTGCTACATCTTGCAAGCAACAGGAAATCAACTGACTCACTGGGAGGAATTCTGAGCATAGGAAACCTCAAAGCCCACCCCCAGAAGGACACACTTCCTCTGACAAGGCCATACCCACTCCAACAAAGCCACACCTTCTAATAGTGACACTCCCTATGCGATTATGGGGGTCAATTGCATTCAAAGTACCATGTCACATAAGGAAGGAGATGAAAGAAACATGGCTGCACTAGACCACTGGATCATGGTGGTTGTCATTCACTGAGCAAGAACACAGAGAAGAGGCCAGCATGGGGAGAAGAGGTGTGTTGACTGATGTACTTCATTGACGGTCTCCACTAGGCACTTGGACTTTAGGTTCTGGACTCCTATGGAGAGTTGGAACTCATTATCTCAGAGTACATACTCTGTTCACATGACATCACACACAGAAATTCTACAGATGGGAATATCATGGGACCAGAGGAAGGACCCAAAGAGTCTACTGACTGTTAGGAAACAGCTGAGGAAGGAGAAGAAGTGAGAAGCCTTCAGAATAGAGGACAGTGTTGTAGGGGGTGGTAGCACCGTCTATGGACAGAGACCATTACAGAAAACCACAATCAATCATAATGCAGAATTACGGGGCCCACACCTAGCATACACATCTGGAGTACAATTCCTCACACCTGGCTCAGGGATCATTGTAGAAAAGGGGGCTGGAAGAGTGTAAGAGCCAGATCAGGGAGTTTACTGTGAGACCATATTCCCTAGTAATGCTAGAACCTAAATCCATAAAGTCTCATCAACATGATGCTCAAACATGAGCAAAACAAGGACAACAAGAGATATGCTAAACTGGATGGAAGAATTTCCAAGAGGTGTTGATCCTACACAAAGAACTATAGGCAGCTAAGAAATGCTAAGAATGAGAAAAATAGTCTTGTGTTGGAAGAGCACACCAATTGGTTATCCAATACCCATGAAAACATACATATAAAGAACATTTTACAGACTTAGCAGGCTATACTTATAGATTTAGGAATATTAGGGGGTATGGGTGCAAAACAACAATTAATGAAAAATAGAGGTCATAAATTTGAAAAAAAAATTGAAAGAGAACAAGGAGGGGTATATGGGAGAGTGTGGAGAGGGGAAAGGAAAGGGGGAAGAATGTGATTATACTATAATCTCAAAAATTAAGAGAATTGTTTTAAAGTTTCTTGATTTAATGCTGGGAGTTCTCTAATTGAACTGACAATAGAGAATAATAGGAGACATAGCATATAAAC
The DNA here is from genome assembly GCF_950005125.1 of Chionomys nivalis. Lineage (NCBI taxonomy): Eukaryota > Metazoa > Chordata > Mammalia > Rodentia > Cricetidae > Chionomys > Chionomys nivalis. The sequence continues at coordinate 14,808,258 of NC_080091.1, read as the reverse complement.
TTCAAAACTATATAGTTTTTATATGACACAATCTTTCTACAAAGGAAGCAGATGAACCAGAGATTACATGTGCCATCTTTAATAAAATGTTATAAATTATAGAAATGTATCAAAACAACAGCAAAAAGATTTTAGACTCTAAGGTCTGCCAACTCTTGGGAGGTAAACATGGAGTGAAATAGTAGAAAACAAGGACTATTTGAAAAATATTTGTTTGTGTAGAGCCATCTTGGTGTCAAATTTCCATCTCCATGGTCATAGAAACTCAACCCAACAAGGGGTTTACAGCAGCCTTCACTCTCAGAAGGTAAGGTGATATCCTTTGGAATCTGTTGACAATTTTTTAACTTTTGTTATTTACTTTTTAATTAGCATATGAAGTAATGGGCTTAACTATGGCATTTTTGTCATACATTGTTTTTATTGTTTTCCTATGTCTTCTTCTCTCATATCCCCTGCCCACCCCTTGCTCTCCTGGCATATTTGGCCTTCCTCAAAGCCTCATTTCTCCCTCTCACAGTTTGCTTTCTAGTTTATGAACTAAACATACAATAAAAATCACAACATAGTTGGAACCTTGGTGGAACTCTGAAACACAGCTTGCTCCAGTACTGAGGGGAATTAAGAGGTGAGTGAACAGCCACACAGTGGGAGATCCCTACTCTCTAGGACCTCCCAGTGGGACAAAACCTCAACTCCCTTGGATTTTCTAGCCAGCCAGCAGGGAGTTTCCTATGGCTAGTGGGAGGGTGTGTGGAGGGAATGGGAGGAGGGGAGGAAGTGGGAACTTGAATTGGTATTTTTTTAAAAAAAAATCTAATAAATGAAAAAAATTAAAATTAAATAATATCTTTTAAAAACCATAGAAAATTGCAACATATATAAAAAGTAAAAGCTAGGGTGGCTCTTTTCAGAGACCCATACCCACATTCTCAGCTGTATCTTAGTTTCTTCCTATGTGCTTTTCTTTCTCTTAGCCATATTGTTTAAATTTTATATTAAACTCTCCACATAAACTCCATCTCTGCCTTTAAAATTAAGAGCTAAAATTTGCATGTGAGAGAGAATATTGCAGCATTAGTCAATCTGAGTCTGGGTTTTCTCATTATAACTACCTGATATACATATTTTCCTTCACATTGAATAAGTCTGTTATCCTTTATGGCTAAACAAATTCCATTGTGTATATGGACAATATCTTTAATATCCAAAAATCTGTTGATAGACATCTAGGCCAATTCCATTTCCTATCTGTTGTGAAAAGAGCTGCAATAGACACAGATGGGTAAGAATCTCTGTGGTAAGAAATAGAATCCTGGATCAGATGGTTGCCCAGGCAAGCCTGTCAAATCGACTTCAATCTCAGGAACCCACACAGTGGAAGGAGAAAACTGACTGCAGCAAGCTGTCCTCTGACCTCCACATGCATACTGTGGCGTGAGGATGCCTAACACACACACATACATGAAAATAAGTAAATGATGAAAAATCAGAAATTATTTATTTTAAAAAAGAAAGAAAGAAGGAAGAAGAGAGGGAGGAAGGGAGGGAGGCATGGGGAGAGGGAGGGAGGAAGACAGAGAGAGAGAGAGAGAGAGAGAGAGAGAGAGAGATCCTTTGGGTGTACAGGAGTGACATAGCTGGGTCCTATGTAAGTTTTTGAGAAACCTCCACCTTGATTTCCATAGCAGCTGCACTAATTTACACTTCAACCAACAAAGCTAAAGGTTCCTTTTTTCCCACACCTGAAAATAATATTCCCCAACATTCATGTCTGTTTGTACCTATGCTATCTCTGTCTGTCTGTCCTTCTTGTCTGTCTCTACAACACCACTATGCTATCACTGTCTGTCTTCATTTCTGACAACACTGCTATGCTGTCATTGTCTTTATGACTCTAATGTATAATTTCAGGCCAGACCATCTTAAGTAGAGGTTTTCTACTTAGGGTTGCCTTAGCTACTCAGAGTATGTGGTGATTCCATGTAAATTTTAGGATATTTTTAACAGTTCTGTGAAGAATGTCATTGAAATTGTGATGAAGATTGTACTGAATTTATAGATTGATTTTGGCAATATAAATGATATTGTTATATTATTTGCAATATTAATTCAGTCTATCAAGGATCATGGGAGACTTTTCAATCATCTTGTGTCTTCTCCAACTTCTTTTAGAATTTAATTCATAATTATTCTTTTACAATTTAATATGTGTGCAATATATTTGATAACATTCACCCCCTCCCATTACTTTCCCTTGTTCCCTTTCTTCCCACCAAGGTTTCTTTATGCTTTCATACCTTTTTAGGTATGATCCACTGAGTTTAATTAGGCTTACTCCCATGAGCATGGATGGAGGTCATTTACTGGAGCACAGGCAACTTAACAGTGGCTACACCTCTTTTAAAAAATGCCTCTCCCATTAGCCATTTACTTCCAGTAGCTTCTCATGCATGGGATGGGGCTCATGAGTCTTTCCCCATCCATTATGGAGACCCATTCTTGTGTGGGTCTCACGCAGACAAATGCAGTTGTTGTGAGTTCATAGGTACAATAGCCATGTCATATCTGGATGACAGACTTCACAGCACTTCCTCACCCTCATTCTCTGGCTTTTAGATTCTTTCCAGTCCTTCTTCCTTCTTCCATGAGGTTCTCTGAACCTAGGAGGGGGTGGTACAGATATCCCTTTAAAGGTTGAGAACTCAACAATCACTGTTCTCAACACTTTGACAGTTACATATGAACATAATTATACATGTTTAAGGGCAGTTTGGTGCCATAAATCATGTCCATCTAGCAAAACAACAGTGGTTTCTTCCTTTCTGGGCACCATGACCTGCTCATTGATGAGCTGTGACCAGGTTTACAATACTCAAGGAAGAGTTCCCTCCTGTGGAATGGATATCAAGTCCAATCAGAAACTGGTTCTTTACCCTGTTAACAGACTGCTACAATTGCCTTGGTAGGCACATCTTGTCTGACTATTCAGTTGTATAACATACAAGTGCCCTGCTGAGTAACACTGTTGATATCTTTTCTCACCTAGCAGCCTACATAGCACTTTTTCCAGCATTATAAATATTACCCATCAGAGAAGAAGTTTCTATTTCATTTCCAACTTGATTTATCTATGTCATAAAACCAAATCATGAATTGTCTTCAAAAATAGGTTCTTACCACATAGTACTGTGTTGGAGAAAGAAGCCACTTGTAGGTTCCCAGCTACTCAGCCCAGAAATAATCACACAAAACTGTATTAATTAAATAACTGCTTAGCCTATTAGCTCTAGCTTCTTATTGACTAACTCTTACATATGAATTTAACCCATTTTTATTAATCTGTTTATTGCCATGTGGAAGTGACTTACCAGCTAAAGTTCCAGCATTTCTCCAGCAGTGGCTCCATAGTGTCTCTCTCTCTCCATCTTCTTTCTCCCAGCATTCAGTCCAGTTTTCCCCACCTACCTAAGTTCTGCCCTATCAACAGGTCAAGACAGTTTCTTTATTCATTAATTAATAAAAGCAACACATAGACAGAAGGACCTCCCACATCAGTACTAACAGATAACCAAGAGCAAAAGCAATAGACTGTACTGTCTGGTGACAGTGGGAGACTGCTCAGGAGCCACTCTGTCCAAGAACTCCTGTGGAATTTTATCACTGTCATGGGACCTCAGTTTAATGATCCATGTGGCTTCTTGGAACAGCATTGTCCACCCACACAGCATAACTCAAACACTTGTTTTTTTTTTCCCAAAGAGGATAAAAGATTGGTTCTTCTGGGGTCAAATATGAATGGTTATGGCCTAGGAATACACATTTAAATTCCCCTGAATTCCATATTCCAATATAGTAACAGTTTAATGAGTTGTTGATAGCATAGGAACAAATAAAGTAAAATCAAAGCACTTTTTAAATACTTTGGTGGAATCATAAGGTGGGCAGATTACAAGAAAGAAAAGAGACTTCTACTATATGCCTAAGGTGCTACCAGGTGACAGTTTTTGTACTTTTACTTAATGTAAAGTAGGGTTTTGTTTGCACATGTCACAAGATTCACCTAAATGACCACTTGGGAGGCTAATGGTGTCCCAGGATCACGTGACTTTGGAATTGGAGCACTCTAAAGTCTCCACACCACTCAAGTTTCAGTCAGTTAACCAGCCTTCCAGGAGGCTCACAGTGGGGTGCGGTCCTTCCCAGGAAGTTTCCTTCAGAGTCCCCCATGGGCCAAGCATAACATTTTCTGCATGCAAGAGCACATATGATTTATTTAATGTTACTTGACATCCCATATCACTAGTAAATGTTCATTCCGAGGATCTGAGGTAGCTCATGTCGACAAAGACTTAAATAGTTCCAGAGAATTAACAGCTGAGGTGGAAAAGGAATTGACTGTCATTGAAGAAAATTACAGGAGGCACATGTGGATAGGGTGAATCCAAATCTTTTTTTTTTTTAGCAGTCTTTTTTTTTTATTTTTAAGTCTACCAATCATTACATATTCTCATAATTTATTTCTTATTTATAAATTACCTTATACCAAATATCTTTGGGTTATAAATTTATATCACAATTATGCATCTAGTGAGACCTCTTCATTAAAAATGATGCAATTCTACGGAGAAAAGTAAAAATTCAGCCAACATATACATTATTTAATATAATATTTGCATTGTCATTTCTTTTTTTTATAATTCTTTTTTTATTGTTTACTTATTTATTAAAGATTTCGGCCTTCTCCCCGCCACCACCTCCCATTTCCCTCCCCCTCCCCCATCAAGTCCCCCTTCCTCATCATCCCTAAGAGTAATCCAGGTTCCCTGCCCTGTGGGAAGTCCAAGGACCACCCACCTCCATCCAGGTCTAGTAAGGTGAGCATCCAAACTGCCTAGGCTCCCACAAAGCCAGTACGTGCTGTAGGATCAAAAACCCATTGCCATTGTTCTTGAGCTCTCAGTAGTCCTCATTGTCCATTATTTTCAGCAGTCCGGTTTTATCCCATGCTTTTTCAGACCCAGGCCAGCTGGCCTTGGTGAGTTCCTGATAGAACATCCCCATTGTCTCAGTGTGTGGGTGCACCCCTCGCTGTCCTGAGTTCCTTGCTCGTGCTCTGTCTCCTGCTCTTGATTTGGACCTTGAGATTTCAGTCCGGTGCTCCAATGTGGGTCTTTGTCTCTGTCTCCATTCATCGCCTAAATGTTTTTCTTTGGGTTCACCTTCTTAATTAGCTTCTCTAGGACTACGCATAATAGGCTCAACGTCCCTTATTCATGGCTAGAAACCAAATATGAGTGAGTACATCCCATGTTCCTCTTTTTGGGTCTGGCTCACCTCACTCAGGATAGTGTTTTTTATTTCCATCCATTTGCCTGCAAAATTCAGGAAGTCATTGTTTTTTACTGTTGAGTAGTACTCTAATATGTATATATTCCATACTTTCTTCATCCATTCTTCCATTGAAGGGCATCTAGGTTGTTTCCAGGTTCTGGCTATTACAAACAATGCTGCTATGAACATAGTTGAGCATATACTTTTGTTGTATGATAGGAAATTTCTTGGGTATATTCCCAAGAGCGGTATTGCTGGGTCCATGGGTAGGTGGATCCCGAAATTCCTGAGAAACCGCCACACTGTTTTCCAAAGTGGTTGCACAAGTTTGCATTCCCACCAGCAATGGATGAGTGTACCCCTTTCTCCACAACCTCTCCAGCAAAGGCTAGCTTTAACCCACAAACCTATGAACACCTGATTTTTGATAAAGGAGCTAAAAGTATACAATGGAAAAAAGAGAGCATCTTTAACAAATGGTGCTGGCAAAACTGGATGTCAGCCTGTAGAAGAATGAAAATAGATCCATATCTATCACCATGCTCAAAACTCAAGTCCAAATGGATTAAAGACCTCAATATCAGTCCGAACACACTAAAACTGATAGAAGAGAAAGTGGGAAGTACTCTACAACACATGGGCACAGGAGAACACTTCCTACGTATAACCCCAGCAGCACAAACACTAAGGACATCATTGAATAAATGGGACCTCCTGAGACTGAGAAGCTTCTGTAAAGCAAAGGACACTGTCACTAAGACAAAAAGGCAACCCACTGACTGGGAGAAGATATTCACCAACCCCGCAACAGACAAAGGTCTGATCTCCAAAATATATAGAGAACTCAAGAAAGTAGACCGTAAAGGGCTAATCAACCCAATTTAAAAATGGGGCACTGAGCTGAACAGAGAATTCTCAACAGAAGAAGTTCGAATGGCCAAAAAACATTTAAGGTCATGCTCAACTTCCCTAGCGATCAGGGAAATGCAAATCAAGACAACTTTAAGATACCATCTTACACCTGTCAGAGTGAATCCAAATCTTAATTGCATTTTATTCATATTGCATTCCAGATTTTCCCCAACAGGAATTTTAATGCAAGGAAGATATTATCTTAGAATGTATCTTTTTACCACATAAACCAAGTATAAAATTTAAAATGTATGTGGAAAAAGTCTCTGAATTAATTATAAAAGAAAAATTGAGACTTTATCAATTAGTAGGTATAGACCCAGCAGAGATCATAGTGCCTTTTACTACTGATGAAATTAAAAAAATTATGGAAAGACAATGAACCTTGACAAAGAGCCTTTGCTAATTTTTAAAGAGATTAATAGCAATTATCCAGAAAGTGATAGAATTAACCTTATAAAGAAAACTACTAGGACCCTTCCCTGAATTGTGTGTAACACACCAGTAACAGAAGCCTATGTGTTCTATACTGATGCAAATAAATCAAAAAAAAACAGGTTACAAATCAGAAGATATAAGTAAGGTGGAACAAAGCCCTTATAATTTTGTCTGAAAAGCAGGATTATATGCTATTTCCATCGTACTAAGGAATTTTATTTTTTTTATATTAATTTATTTAATTATTAAAGATTTCTGCCTCTTCCCCGCCACCACCTCCCATTCCCTCCCCCTCCCCCAATCAAGTCTTCCTTCCTCCTCAGCCCAAAGAGCAAGCAGGTTTCTCTGCCCTGTGGGAGGTCCAAGGACCACCCACCTCCAACCAGGTCTATTAAGGTGAGCATCCAAACTACCTGGGCTCCCACAAAGCCATTATGTGCAATAGGATCAAGAACCCATTGCCATTGTTCTTCAGTTCTCAGTAGTCCTCATTGTCCATTATGTTCAGCGAGACCGGTTTTGTCCCATGCTTTTTCATATTAGAGTACTACTCAGCAGTAAAAAACAATGACTTCTTGAATTTTGCATACAAATGGACGGAAATTGAAAACACTATCCTGAGTGAGGTAAGCCAGACCCAAAAAGAGGAACATGGGATGTACTCACTCATATTTGGTTTCTAGCCATAAATAAAGGACATTGAGACTATAATTCGTGATTCTAGAGAAGCTAAATAAGAAGGTGAACCCAAAGAAAAACATATAAGCATCCCCCTGAATATTAACCTTCATCAGGCGATGAAAGAAGACAGAGACAGAAACCAACATTGGAGCACTGGACTGAAGTCTCACGATCCAAAGGAGGAGCAGAAGGAGAGTGAGCACGAGCAAGGAACTCAGGACTCAAGGGGTGCACCCACACACTGAGGCAATGGGGATGTTCTATCGGGAACTCACCAAGGCCAGCTGGCCGGGGTCTGAAAAAGCATGGGACAAAACCGTACTAAGGAATTTTAAAGAACATCTTAATATAGTTAGTGATTCACAATATGTGGAAAGGGTTGTTTTGCATATTAAAACCATTGAATTTATACCAGGTGATACAGAATTGGCTTCATTATTCATACAGGTTCGAGATATAATCAGGAATAGGCTTTGTTCCTTATACATAACACACATCCAATCCCATATGGGTCTACCAGGTCTTTTAGCCCAACATAATGCAGAAATTGATCAATTATTGATTGGAAGTATGTTGAAGGCCTCAGAATTTCATAAGAAACATTATGTCAATAGCAAAGGTTTAAAGAAAGAGTTTTCTATTTCAAAGCAACAAGCTAAGAAAATTATAAAGAGATGCCCTACTTGCTCTTTCAATAACCAAACACTGATATTTGCAGGGAGTAACACAAAGGGTACTCAAATGAAATGAAATCTGGCAGATGGATGTGTTCCACTTTGCAGAATTTGGAAAATTAAAATATGTACACCATACCATTGACACTTATACAGGTTTTCAATGGGTAACCGCTTTGAACTCAGAAAAGGTTGATTCAGTAATCACACATTTATTAGAAGTTACGGCCACCATGGGTATACCTGCACAAATAAAAACAGATAATGATCCAGCATGTGTCTCTAAGAAAATGAAACAGTTTTGTTTATTATAATATAAAGCATATTACAGGTATACCAAACAATCCTACAGGTCAGGCAGTTATAGAAAAATCAAATTGAGCTATAAAGAATATGCTAAACAAACAGAATAGAATGGAAAATAGCCCCAGAAATATATTGCATAATGTTTTATTAACCTTGAGTTTTCTTAATGCTAATGATAAAGGAACAACAGCAGCAGAGAGACATTGAATAATAGAAAAAACTTCTGAATTAAATCAGTCAGTGTATTTCAAAGAACTGTTGACTTCACAATGGAAACCAGGAGATGTGCTATGTTGGGGAAAGGGTTTTGCTCTTATTTCCACCTGGAAAGAAAAGCTATGGATACTATCAAAGTTAATAAAGATTCTGTTTGAAAAAGAGAAAGCTCTTAAGAAAGAGAAATGACAGATCACCCACAGAAGTAACAATCATACAGGTGGTATGGAAACCTCATAAGGGTTGGAACAGGATTCTGTTCTTTTCTTTGCAGGAAAATACACATCTTCAAAAAGTCAAGAGACCCTGGACATTTGGATGCCTAAAGAAGAAAAGATAACTATCCAGAAAGGGTCACCAACCAACCAAAGAGGAATACGACTTATGAGGACAGATTATCTGCAGGGCAAAATTTCATATGTACATTCTCTGTACATATATATAAATATCTAATATCCAGTACAAATATAAACTCACTTACAAATCAAAGATGGCTTTGGAATTGGACAATGACTATCCTTCTCTAAATCCAAGCATGTTATTAAAAGAAAATTTCAGAGTTTCTGTCTCATGTCAGGAGCCATAGACTAATCAGGTTCTTTAGATACACAGAGATAATATTCTGCATGGATAGGTAATCTTCAACCACTTCAAAGAACCATAGAACATGGCATTTAAATAACTTAGGGTTCTGTTGATGTGAGACATGATTGCCCCTGGCAGCAATGATCTATGCCCAAAAGAATGTTGAGCACCAAAGACACTCTTGTTTTCTTCTTGGCAAAACTGGCCTATGGGCAAGGAACTGCCCATGCCTCAACCACTGACAAAATGCACAATATTGGGACAGGACAAGCAGGATTCAAAAAAAAAAAAAGACTGCCAAACCTTGCTGACACAAGGTAAAACAGTTTTGAAAAAAAAAAGTCCTGCCTCTGAAAATGATCTGTCCATTAATCTATGCCTTAGTCAAAGTTGGTTGTCCCAACATTGCTAATGAGACTTTGGGTGGTTGCCCAGGTATCCAATTGTCTCTGTCATCTACTACACATTTTGGAAGCTGCTTGATTGCACTATCTGCCTACTCAAGTAATATTATCTCCCTTTTCAGGCCTTTGATAGTGTTGAAGATTATTTATTCATAGTTACTTTCCTCTTATGGTTTAGCCAAGCCATTTTTAATACAAGACTTAGACTCCTTTGGATGGAATTATTATTGAAACATTTATCATATGTTTCTTGCTTAATATTTTTTATTCTGGTTATAATTCTAAATTTTATCTTTGATATCTGTTTTTACTGTATATAGTTTTGTATTGGGTTTGGAACTCTCTTATTTAAACAAAAGGGGGAGGTGCTATAGCAATTGCTTCAGCCAGTAGCCTTTAAAATACCAGTCCACCTGGGCATGGCCTCTTATACTATAAATATTGATATAAAGCACATGCTCACTCTCTCCTGGCTTCTGGATTCAGTTCCTGTTCCCTATTCATGAAGAGGACTGTGATCTGTGAGTCCACCCCTAAATAAATAACTCTTTATTATACCCAATTCTGAGCTAGTGATTTAAGGATTGACCCTAGTGAATTAAGGATTGAACTTTCAATAGACAGGGCTTTCTGTGATTAGAAGGCCCAACCACACCTAGCACCTTCAGGGACCAGTAGAATATTGCACTGGATTACACAGCACATTTCCAGTGATTATAAAGGAGGGGAGGGAGACAGAACATCATGTCCTCTCATTTGCTGCCTGGGTTTAGGTTCTCAGCCACAATTCCACAACACACTGTGGCACATATCCTGTTTCAGGAATTCTGAATTGCTTTTTCACAGCCTGAACCTTCTTTCTCAGAATTTTCTGGTGCCACTGCTGTGAAAAATTCAGTGACAGGAACAGTCGATACTGGTCAGCATAGTGACCAAGACAGCAGTGCACCAACAGTGGCTATCATTGCACTCTGGTGATGACGGAAGTTACAAAATAATCCCACACTAGTTCTGAATTACATATACTAAAGGATTATTTATTTAGGGGTAGAATCACAGATCATAGACCTAGAACACAGTCCTCTGCACAAACAGAGAACAAGAACCAAATCTAGCAGCTGGAAGTGAGAGCCGGAAGTGAGAAAGTGAGTGCACGCTTTCCAGCTGAATCTATAGTATAAGAGACCATGCCCAAGTGGGCTGGTATCTTAAAGGCTACTGGCTAAAGGAGTTCCCACAGCAACTCACCATTTTGTTTAAATAAGAGAGTTTCAAACCCGATATAAAACTATGTATACTAGGAACATATATCAAGTATAAAATTTAGAATTATAACCTGTATAAATAATATTAAGCAATGAACATGTGCTAAATTCTTTCTCAGTTTCAGCTGTTAATTCTCTGGGACTGTTTAAGTCTTTGTCACCATCTAAGGTTTTGTTTAAATGAACTATTAAATCAGGTGTTATCCCAAAAGTCAACTGTAAACTGGAAATGTCTCCTAACAATCTTGAAAGTCATTAAGAGTCAGAAACAAGTATCTCCTAATTTGTGCTTTTTGTGTTCTAATTTTCTGTAAATCTGTTTTATAACCTAAGTAATTGGCTGAATCTACTCTCCATATATTTTCAGGAGCAATTTGTTATCCCCATTTAGACAAAACTCTTTTTACTTCTTCGAACATTCTTTCTAAATTATCTGCATTTGATTTAGATAACAAAATGTCATCCATGTAATGGTAAATTATAGACTTAGAAAATTGTTTATTATTTCCAATGGCTGACTTACAAAGTATTGGCATAGGGTGGGGCTATTGAGCATTCCCTGTGGGAGGTTGGTACACTGGTATCTCTTAATACACTCAGGATTATTATAAGTGGGCACTGTGAAGGCAATTTTTCTCTGTCTGTAGAGAGATGAGGCAAGCAGGCTTGCTTTCCTGCCGTGCTGCCGCCTGGTTAGCTTATGCCCCAAAATAACAACACACAAATTATATTCATTTAAACACTGCCTGGCCCATTAGCTCTAGCCTCTTACTGGCTAATTCTCACATCTTGCTTTAACCCATATTTAGTAATCTGTGTAGCACCACGAGGTGGTGGCTTATCAGGAAAGATTCAGCATGTCTGACCTGGCGCCTGGCTCCATGGCATCTGACCCAGAGAGGAGAGGCATGGCGATTGCCTCACTTCCCTCTTCCTCCCAGCATTCTGCTCTGTCTACTCCTCCCACCTAAGGGCTGGCCTATCAAATGGCCAAAGCAGTTTTTTTATTAACCAATGAAATCAACACAAAACAGAAGACCCTCCCACATAATCTGTCCTTTTCTTGTAAAGTTAAAGTGAAGAAACTATCTTTTAAATCAATAACTACAAGAGGTCATCTTTCTGGTAATAGAGAAGGCAGAGAGTTCCAGATTGTAGTGGGCCCATAGGTTGAATTACCTTGTTGACAGCTCTTAGATCTGTCACCACTCTCCATTTTCCAGATTTCTTTTTAACAACAAATACAGGAGAATTCCAAGGGCTGGTTGATTCTTCAATATGGCCAACATCTAGTTGCTTCTGTACCAGTTGTTCTAAAGCCTGTAGTTTGTCTTCTGTTAAAGGCCATTGTTTAGCCCATATTGATTTCTCAGTTAACCATTTTAAAGGTAGGGCCATTGGTATCTCTAAAGTTTTGCTAGTTGCTTTGTGTTCTTGTACAGCCTGAATGTCTGGTGACCTTTGTGTATAGTCCCTTATAATATCCTTCCCAGAATTATGAGTTTCTGAGACTGCAAGAATATTTATCTGGGTATTCGATTGTTGCAGCAGGTCATAACCCCATAAATTCACTGCAATATTAGCCACATACAGCCTCAGCCTTTATTTCTGTCCTTCTGGTCCAATATATACCCCATCTTGTGTTTTGTTTCACTTGAAATAAGGTTTCAATTCCTTGTAATTGAACATCTGCCTCTTGAAAAGGTCAATTTGGATGACAAAATTCTGGAGTAATAATACCCATGACCACACCCACGTTGATCAAACCCACAATTACAATGCCATTTATACACATACTTAGCTTTGGTCTTTGATCATTTGTAGAAGTCTGCCAGAATATACGTTTTATTTCCTATTGGAATTTTCAATTCATCTTCCATATTTAGTCCATCATCCAGGACAGTATGGTATTTTTACAGAAGGTTCTGGATTTTTTAATTTTCCTGGTGAGACATGTCCTCCATAATGACTGGGAATGTCTGAACCACTTTTGACTTGGAGGTCTGTGAGAAGCCCCCGCTGAAGGAGTTTCCCAATGGTATCAGGTTGCCTTGTCTGTCTTTTGTTGATTTGCATTCATTGATCCAATGCCAGCCTTTGCCACACCTTCCACATACACCTGAAGGCTGAGTCCTCTTATTATTGCCATTCCCAGAGGAGATATTATTCCTAGGAATTCCTTGTCTACAATCCCTTCTCAGATGTTCTATTCTACCACAATTAAAACATTTGGCATTTTGATGTCTGCTCAAACCTTTGGGAACTGCTTCTCCTATCCAAGATTCAGTATTATAGTCAAATGTCTCAATGTTCATTGTATGCAAGATCCATTCATGCATTGGTGCTGATCTAACCTTTAAAGGCCCAGGTATCTTTTTGCATTCTAAGTTGGCATTTTCAAAAAAAAAAAAAGATTCAATAAGTACTCATCTAGCATCCAGATCTGTTACTTCTATTTGTACAGCCTTAGTTAATCTTTGTAAAAAATTATTAAACAGTTCTCTCTGGCCCTGTTTAACCCTGGTATATGATTCAATTTATTCTCCTTGTTTTTGAATCATATCCCAAGCATTTAAGGGCTGCTTTGTGGCATAGGGACAAGATTTGTTCATCATAAAGAGCTTGAGCCTGTGGGTCAGCATAAGTGCCCTCACCAAGAATTTGATCTTGGGAAGTCTCAAGTCCTTTTGCTTTTCCCTGTTATTCTAAAACTTTAGCCTCTTCTCTGAAATAGCATTTCCACATCAATTGAGACCCATCATCCATGACTGCTGAAAGTATCTGAAGTCAGTCGTGTGGCATGTCTTTAATGCTAGAAGCCCGTGTCTTTACCACCTCCCTAACAAATGCAAATGCAAACCATAAATTACTACTGCTTGCTTAATTTCTCTTAGATCATTCATTCCTATAGGTATTCATCTACCTTCTTTGGATCCTTTTGGTCCTTTAGAACTTGATGCTTTCTCAGAATAGATTACAGGGTAGGAAGCTAAAACCTTGGGTAAGTCATCTCTGACTTCTGGCAATGTTAAATCATGTCCTTGTACCTTCTTTCCCTACTCATCAGCTTCAATAATTTCCTCAATCGTTTCAAATTTTTTTACTACTACCTTTTGCAAAGCATGAATCTCCTGGCCTATATATGCTTCTAGTGATTTCACTGAGACACCTAGTCTCTTATCCTCATTCTGTACATGTGATTCCAAGGTCTGAAGTTTTCCTTTAAAGATAGCATCTCATCCTTGGGCATTATTTGGATAGTGTGCAGATTACCTTCCTGGAGAGATACTCTATCTGCTAACCTATAAATTGTTTAACAAATTTTGATTGTCAAATTCAACAGAATAAATTCTTTCAGATAATTTCTCAGTACCCTTTTACATGGTTTCAATTTTGCCTGTTAAATTAATGTTACCCTTTTCAATAGTATTAATTTTTCAGTTAACATTTTATTTTCAATGGTATTAATCTTGTCAGCTAGCTGGTCATTATTAGTCTATAAAGACTATATCATTTCTAAAGGTGCCTCATTCTTGGCTCTGTTATCAAACCATTTTTTAAAGATATAATATGAAAAAAACTGAGTCCCAATATTCAATAAATGGATGTATCACAATAACCATATAAGCCTTGCAGAACACAATCCATAGTATTAGCAAAAAGGTTACTAAAATTCTCAATGGTAATGTTGTTTGCAATATACTTTCAAGTTTATTGATTTATTAATTAATAAAATATTTACCTGTTATGAGGTCTGGTAAATTGTTTTAGGTGTAATAATCTTTATTGTCCAGCAGGTGCCATGGCTGCAGAGTCACGACTAACAGTGGCACAACCATGGTGCCAGGCACAGTCCAGCACTGCTTTGGTTTCCCGCCTTGGTGCCAGTTAAATACTGAGAAATATGTTTTGCTTGACAAATTAAAAAGCAATTAAATCAATTATGGTACATGGAGCAAGAAACCCAGAACTCATGAGCAGGGAGCACAAATCAAAAGCTGTGCAAGCCACAACACAGCAGAGAATGCAGCAGTGGGGGTGGGGTATGTACCCTAGCTTGAAATTTCCAAGTTGCCACATGCCCTTAGCTCCACTGTGGTGGGAGTTTTACAAAAAACTGCTTAGTATGTAAGAGCAAGCCAAGTAGCTGGTGATAGAAGGCTTTCTGGGCTGTGGACCCAGTACACCGAGCAGGTGTGGAGTTCAGATCCACATGGGTGCCAGGTAAAGACGAACACTAAAAGTAAATCCCACACTCGCTCAGAATTGAGTATAATAAAGGTTTATTTATTTAGGGGTAGACTCACAGATCACAGTCCTCTGCTGAAAAGGGGAGCAGCAACCAAATCCCACAGCCGGAAGAGAGTTTGGACATGGTATTTACATCAGCATTTATAGTATAAGAGGTGATGCCCAAGTTGGCGGGCAACTTAAAGACTGTAAGAATTCCTACAGCAGTCGTTATTTGCAGGTGATGTAATATACATAATTGACCCCAAATAATCTACCATGGAACTTCTACAACTGACAAGCATCTTCAGTTAAGTGACTGAATACAAGATTAACTAAAAAAAATCAGTAGTCCTCATATATACAAATTATAAATGGACTGATAAAAAAAACAGGGAATTAACATCCTGCACAATAGCCTCAAATGATATAAAATATCTTGGAGTAACTGTAACCAAGCAAGTGAAATATCTCCATATAGTAGTATAGTATTTGTGGTTTTGTCTTTTTTCTTTTTTATTGTTTTTATTTAATTATACATTTTTCTCTTCTCCCCTCCCTTTCTCCCCTCTCCTCTTGTACCCTCTTTTATGACTCCCACACTCCCAACTTACTCAGGAGAGCTTGCCTTTTTCTCTTTCCCGTGTAGATCCATGTTTGTCTCTCTTAGGGGCCTCTTTGGTGTATAGGTTCTCTGGGGTGTGACCATAGACTGAATTTTCTTTGCTTTATGTCTAAAATCCACTTATGAGTGAGTACATATGATATTTGTCTTTCTGGGTCTGGGTTACCTCACTGAATATGTTTTTTCTACATCCATCCATTTGCTTGCAAATATCAATATATCATTATTTTTTACCGATGTGTAATACTCCATTGTGTAAAAGTACCACATTTTCTTTATCCATTCTTCAGTTGAGGATCATCTAAACTGTGTCCAGGTTCTGGTTATTATGATTAGTGCTGCTATGAACATAGTTAGATACATGCCCTTTTTGTATGGTTGAGTATCCTTTGTATATAAACCCAAAAGTGGTATTGCTGGGTCTTGAGATAGGTTATTTCCTAATTTTCTAAGAAATTACCATACTGATTTCCAAAGTGACTGTTCAAGTTTGCAGTCCAACTAACAATGTAGGTGTGTTCCCCTTGCTCTACATCCTCTCCAGCAAAAGTTGTCATCAGTGTTTTTGATCTTGGCCATTCTGACAAGTATAAGATAGAATCACAGAGTTGTTTTGATTTGCATTTCTTTGATAGCTAAGGATGTTGAGCATTTCCTTAAATGTCTTTCAGCCATTTGAGATTCATCTGTTGAAAGTTCTCTGCTTAGGTCTCTACCCCATTTTTTTTATTGGATTATTTATTCTTTTGATTTCAAGTTTCTTAAGTTCCTTGTGTATTTTGGAAATCAATCCTCTGTCTGATGTGGAGTTGGTGAAGATCTTTTTCCATTCTGTTGGCTGACAAATAAATAAAGTTTTCCTGAAGATCAGAATGCAAAACGGCCATACTAGTCAGCAATAAAGGCCAGACAGTGGTGGTACATACCTTTAATCCCAGCACTAAAGAGGAATATAAGATGGGAGGAGATAGGTCTTACTCTCAGTTTCAGTCTGAGGTAAAGGCAAGAGTCAGTAATTGGCCACTTTGCTTTTTTCATCTTCAACTTAAACCCCAATATCTATCTCTGGGTTTGTATTGTCCGTAGAGGCCAGACAGTGGTGACACATACCTTTAATCCCAGCAGACACACTAGTCAGCCATAGAATTCTTTTTTAAAAAATATTTATTTATTTATTATGTATACAATATTCTGTCTGTGTGTGTGTCCGCAGGCTAGAAGAGGGCACCAGACCTCATTACAGATGGTTGTGAGCCACCATGTGGTTGCTGGGAATTGAACTCAGGACCTTTGGAAGAGCAGGCAATGCTCTTAACCACTGAGCTATCTCTCCAGCCCAGCCATAGAATTCTTATGCTCAGTCTCAGTCTGAGGATATTGGAGAAGATATCAGAAGATGGAAAGATCTTCTATGCCCATGGAACAACAGGATTAACATGATTAAAATAGCTATCTTACCAAAAGCAATCTACAGATTCAATGCAATTCCCATTAAAATTCCAACAATTTTTTTACAGATCTTGAAAGAACAATACTCAATTTTGCAAGGAAAAACAAAACATCCAGGTAGCTGAAACAATCCTGTTCAACAGAAAAACTTCTAGAGGTATCACCATCCCTGATTTAAACTCTCCTAAAGATCTACAATAATAAAAAATGACATGGTATTAGCATAAATTCAGACAGGTGGATCAAGGGAATCAATTTGAAGATCTAGAAATAAACCCATATACCTATGAATATCTGAATTTCCCTCCCAAAAAGCCAAAATTATAAAATGTACAAAACAAAGCATCTTCAACAAATGGTCCTGATATAACTGGATGTCCACATGCAGAATAATACAAATACATCCATATTTGTCACCTTGCACAAAACTCAAGTCCAAGAGAATCAAAGACCTCAACACAAATCCAGTTACACTTAAGCTGATAGAAAAGAAATTGGGAAATAACCTTGAGAGAATTTGTCCAGGAGACAACTTCCTGAACTGGACACCAGTAGTGCAGACACTAACATCAACACTTAATAAATGGAACCACATGAAACCAAAATTTTAGTAAGTCAAAGGACACAGTTAATGGGACAAAATGGCAGCCTACCGAATGGGAAAAGATCTCCACTAACCCCACATCCAACAGAGGGGTGATTTCTAAAATATATAAAGAACTAAAAAAAACTAGATATCAACAAACCACATAATCCAATTAAAAAGTGCAGTACATATCTAAAAGAAAATTCTCAACAGAAGAATCTTAAGTGGACAAAAAAAAAACACTTAAGAAGATGTTAAACATTCTTAGCCATCAGGGAAATGCAAATCAAAAATGACTCTGAGATACCATCTCACACCTCTCAGAATGGCTACCATAAAAAACACAAGTAACAATTCATACTGGAGAGGATGTGGAGCAAGGGTAACACTCCTGCATTGCTGGTGGGATTGAAAACTTTTACAGACATCTTGAAAGTCAGTGTGGCAGGTTCTCAGAAAACTGGGAATCAATATACCACAAGACCCAGCTATACCACTCTTGAGAATATATGCAAAGAATTCTCAATCATACCACAAAGACACTTGCTCAACTGTGTTCATAGCAATTTTATTTGTAATAGCCAGAAACTGGAAAACAACCTAGATATCCCTCAACCAAGGAATGGATAAAGAAAATGTGGTACATTTATACAATGGAATATTACTCTGTTAAAAACAAGAAAATTTGAAGGCAAATGAATGAAATTAGGAAAAAAAATCATTCTGAGTGAGGTAACCCAGAACCAGAAAGACAAATACGGTATGTACTCACTCATAAGTGGATATTAGCTATAAAATATAGGATCACTGTGATACAATTCACAGACCCAGAGATTCTAGATAACAAGCAGGGTTCATGGGGAGACACTCAGATCTCCCTGGGAAGGGAAATAGAAGAGATTTTGTGAGTGGACTGAGGGTGAGTGGGACTGGAACATGAGTGATCAGATAGGGAAAGACAGAGAGGGAGAGTGCTGAAAGAGACTACTGGGGGGCATTTGGGTTCATGTAAAAACCTGGCACAACAAAATCCCCCAGGGATTTACAAAAATGACACCAGATAAGACTCCTCACAATAGCAGATACATACCCTGAACTAGCCATCTCCTGTGATGAATCAAGGCTTCAAGTGGAGAAAGTGGGAAACCAACACAGCCACATAACCTTTGATGTGCAGTCTGACTGACTACGGGATATGCTAAGGTAAGAGTGGCCTAGAGATTGATGGAGTGGTCAACCAGTGATTAGTCCAGCCTAAAACCCATGCCATGAGAGGGAACCCACCCTTGACACTGCCTGGAGTACCAGGACGCACAGGCTAAATGACCCAGAGACCTAGGATAGGACCAAGCATGACTGGAGGCAAAAATGTCAATGTAAAGATGCCTAATGATATTCTGCTACACATGTGGATTGATGCCTAGCCCAACTGTCATCAGAGAGGCTTCATTCAGCAACTTAGAGAAACAGATACAGACCCACAGCCAAACATTAGGCAGAGCTTGGGGAATCCTCCAGAAGAAGGGAAAAAAGGATTGTAGGAGCTAGAGAGATCAAGGACACTGCAAGAAAATCCACAGAATTAACTAACCTGGACTCATGGGGGCTCACAGAGACTGAACCGACAACCAGGGAGCCTGAATGCAACTGACCTAGGCACTCTTCATATATGTTACACTTGTGTATGTTGGTCCTCTTGCGAAACTCAGGACCGCGAGGGGTGCACCCACACACTGAGACAGTGGGGATGTTCTATCGGGAACTCACCTAGGCCAGCTGGCCTGGGTCTGAAAAAGCATGGGATAAAACCGGACTCGCTGAACATAGTGGACAATGAGGACTGCTGAGAACTCAAGAACAATGGCAATGGGTTTTTGATCCTACTGCACGTACTGGCTTTGTGGGAGCCTAGGCAGTTTGGATGCTCACCTTACTAGACCTGGATGGAGGTGGGTGGTCCTTGGACTTCCCACAGGGCAGGGAACCCTGATTGCTCTTCGGGCTGACGAGGGAGGGGACTTGATTGGGGGACGGGGAGGGAAATGGGAGGTGGTGGCGGAGAGGAGGCAGAAATCTTAAATAAATTAATTAATTAAAAATAAAAAAAGAAGAAAATAATAAAATAAAATAAAATAAATATTAAAAAAACAGTGGGAACAGGGGATGTCTCCAACTCTTTTCCTGACTTTTAGGACCCTCTTCCTCATACTGGGTTGCCTTGCACAGCCTTAATACATGGGGAGGTGCTTAGTCTTACTGGAACTTGATATTCCAATTCCATGATTTGTTGATACTCATGCCTTTTCCTAAACAGAAATGGAGAAGTGAAAGAGGGGGAACAAGAAGGGTTATGAGGGAGTGACTGGGAGAAGAGGAGAAAAGAAAAACTACAGCTGAGATGTAAAATAAATAATTTTTTAAAAAAAGAAAAAGAAAGGAAAGTAATGCTAGAAAAGCATGCTCTCCATGGGAGAAATAACAGGACATGGGATGGGATGTTTAGAACTACCTTGCTTTGTAATGTTCCCTGTTCTTCCATTTGTTCTGTCCTCGCTTCATCTCTGCTCGGAGATTATACGAAGACTTCCCCGACTTCACTCTTTTTTTTTAATTTATTTATTTATTTATTAAAGATTTCTGCCTCCTCCTCGCCACCCCCTCCCATTTCCCTCCCTGTCCCCCAAACAAGTCCCCCTCCATCGTCAGCCCAAAGAGCAATCAGGGTTCCCTGCCCTGTGGGAAATCCAAGGACCACCCCCCTCCATTCCGGTCTAGTAAGGTGAGCATCCAAACTGCCTAGGCTCCCACAAAGCCAGTACGTGCAGTAGGATCAAAAACCCATTGCCATTGTTCTTGAGTTCTCAGTAGTCCTCATTGTCCGCTATGTTCAGCAAGTCAGTTTTTATCCCATGCTTTTTCAGACCCAGGCCAGCTGGCCTAGGTGAGTTCCCGATAGAACATCCCCATTGTCGCAGTGTGTGGGTGCACCCCTCGTGGTCCTGAGTTTCTTACTCATGCTCTCTCTCCTTCTGCTCCTGAAAACCTGAAAACAACCTAGATGCCCTTCAATGGAAGAATGGATGAAGTATGGAATATATACATATTAGAGTACTACTCAGCAGTAAAAAACAATGACTTCTTGAATTTTGCATGCAAATGGACGGAAATAGAAAACACTATCCTGAGTGAGGTAAGCCAGACCCAAAAAGAGGAACATGGGATGTACTCACTCATATTTGGTTTCTAGCCATAAATAAAGGACATTGAGCCTATAATTCGTGATCCTAGAGAAGCTAAATAAGAAGGTGAACCCAAAGAAAAACATATAGGCATCCTCTTGAATATTAAACTTCATCAGGCGATGAAAGGAAACAGAGACAGAGACCCACACTGGAGCACCGGACTGAAATCTCAAGGTCCTACTTCACTCTTAAAGTCCCTGGAATTCTTCAAACTGTTTGGTAGACCTCTTATGTTTCGAACAAGGGCAGCAGCATCCCATTCTTGACACAACATACTATGATGGCAGCATATAGAGAAACAAATCTGGAACTCATGTGGAAACTCCTTCCCTGCCAGCTGGAGGTGCAGAGTTTGCAGTTTGCCTAGCTTGTTGTCAGTCTTATTTGGGTCCAGTATTTACTCATTATGCTCCCTTTTGGAACAGCAATGTATAACCCGTATCACTGTATATAGGAAGTATATGATCTGGTTTTTTATTTTGATTTTACAGGTGAAAACTGTAGTTAAGAGATTGCCATGAGTCTCAAAAGAAACTTTGGACTTTGAACTTTCAAACACTGTTGAGATTTTGATAGGTTATGGGAACTTTTGAAGTTGGACTGAATGCAGTTTTTCATTATGATATGGCTGCAGGCTTATGGGGATCAGAGAGTAGAATGTGGTGGTTTGAATGAAAATGTCCCCCAAAGGGAGAGGCACTATTAGGAAATGTGACTTGTTGGAGGAAGTATGTCACTAGGTGTGAGCTTTGAGGTTTCAGATGCTTAAGCAAGGCCTCTTCCTGCTCCCTGTTCATCTGGATGTAGAACTCTCAGCTACCTCTTCAGTACCATGTCTGCCTCCATGTACCATAATGATACTGGACTGAACCTCTGAATCTAAGTCAACCCTATTTAAATGTTTTTCTTTGTAAGAGCTTCTGTGGTCATGATGTCTCTTCACAGCAATAGAAACCCTAACTAAGCCAGCCCACAACACACGTTCTGGACACCTGTTACCTTACCCAACAAGTCTCCTCAAAGAGGAAAAAACACCACCACTGATCCTTAAAAGACAACACCAGTGTGTCAATCCCAGTTGTTAATTTGCTCATTTGGCACTTTCCTTTTAAGGCTGAGCGTGAGAAACAAGCAGAGTGCTCATTTCTTACCCTTGCCTACAACAGGAGTCGTGCATGATCCCCGTAATGCCTCTCCTCTCTTCTAAATACAAATTTTAATAAAAAGTACATATCTATAATTTTAACAAAGGAAAATTTAAAAAGTAATCATTAGTCTCAATAGCTCAGAAGCTCTCTGATCCTCTCCAGGAAGTATGAGCATGACATTTATTCTTGTTTTGTTAAGTTCTGTAATTCTCCTTAAATTTTAAATCTGGTATTCTGGTTATATTCCCCCTTTCAGACAATGTTGTGAGGGCTATTCACTGTCTGATACAGCTACAATAACTGTTTAATCCAAAATGGAACTAAACTGTGTCATTCACAGAATGACAACATCGGAGCTGCTGAACTATAGGATGCCAGGGCTATGGCAACCATTTCTGAACCTCCAGATACATTATGAATTTTAATTTTGACTTCCCAAAAAGAAAGGAACCACAAATTAGGACCTGGTGACCAGAATGTGTTGAAAGAATGGATTTTAAAGGGGAATGAATATTGTCAGCAGCCAGTACTATCTTCTATTTGTTAATCAACAAACTGTGCAAGTATTTCTGTAGGCAAAAAAACACCAGATCCGAAGAACACTGCTCTTATGGGGCTTGCAACATCAAGCACAAAAGGGTTAAAGAATAATAGAATAATAATGATAAAATAGATATAATATATAATTCATAGCAAATGTACAGAGCAATAAAATTCAACGTAATCATGATTGGGGTAACTCATTCTTTGAGCTCACTTAGCAATGGTTCTTTGTTTTGGAAAATTTATTTCACTATTAGAACTGCCTATATTTTCTATGTGTCACAGCTCTGGGAGAATTACTGATCTGTTATGAAATGTACGGAATAAAGCAGTACCATGGCATGGGTTGATAATGAGAAGAATAGTTTATCTTTTCATCATTGTTCAAGATTTCTGTCCCCGTGGCCCCAGAAACTTTAACTTAAGAGTGAACTATGGTGCGTTATCACTGAGTGCCAAAGTCAATATGTTAACAAGCCTCTGACCTCATTCAACTAAACGCTCTCCCCAGATAAGCTCTACAAGCCTGTGCACTCTTTGCTGCCATTACAAACCACACAAAATTTCTGGCTTAAAATAGCAGTTATTTGTTCCCTTTTAGTTTTCAAGGCTGCAAGCTCAAAATATCAAAATAGGGTTTGGTTTTTAAAAACAGAATCCATCTCATGCCTCTCTTCTCCCCCCATTTTATTAAACATAAAATTTTTTCTCATACAGTATAACCTGAATCATTTCCCCTCCTTCTATTCCTTCCAGCTCCTCCCCACTTCCATTCTCATCCAATCTTTTTCCTTTCTGTCTTTCATTAGAAAAGAGCAGGCTTCTATGAAGTAACAACCAAATATTAAAAAATAAAATATAATAAGATAAAACAAAAATCATCATATTAAAATTGGACAAGCCAAGCCAACAGAAAGATAAAAGAGCCCAAGATAAGGCACAAGAATCAGAGACCCACTTGTTCACACATCCAGGAGTCCCATAAAAGCACTAAACTGAAAGCTATAGTAAACATGCAGAGGACCTGGGGCAGACCCGTGTGGGTCCTGTGGTTGCTGTGTTAGGTCTGTGAGTTCATATGAGCTTTCTTCGGTTGATTCAGAGGGCCTTATTCTCCTGGTGTTTTCTATTCTCTTTGTCTCCCCCACTTCTTCTGCCTCCTCTTCCATGGGGTTCCCTGAAGGAGGATAGTTGATGAAGCTATCTCATTTAGATGTGTGTTTCAAGCTCTCTCTCTCTCTCTCTCTCTCTCTCTCTCTCTCTCTCTCTCTCTCTCTCTCTCTCTCTCTCTCTCATATCTGCATAGGAGTCTCTGTATTTGTTCTCATCTGCGAGGAAGCTTCTCTGATGATCACCAACTAAGGCACTGAACTATGAATGTCAGAATATCTTTAGAGGGAATTTCATTGTTACTTTCCACTGCACTAGGTTTCCATAGTGCCCTTCAAATGCATTTCAATCCTAGCTGTCTTGCCTCATTCCCTCCCTCAGCCTCATCTCCTCTCCCTGTCTCATATGGTCCCCTGTTGTCATTGTCTCTCTATTACATTCTACTCACAAAATCGGTTCTATTTTCCCCATCCCAGTGGGATCAAAGTGTTCCCCCTAGGCCTGTCTTCTTTGCCTATCCTCTCTGGGTGTGTGGATTCCAGCTTGATTATCTTTTATTTAATGACTAATATCCAAATATAATTGAATACATAACCATATTTATCTTTCTGGGTCTGGGTTACCTCACTTGGGATGATTTTTTTCTAGTTCCACCCATTTGCCTGAAAATTTCATGACATCATTGTTTAACAGCTGAGTAATAATACTACATTGTGTAAATGTAAAACATTTTTATACATTCTTCTCTTAAGGAAACAACACCTAGATTGTTTCCAACTTCTGACTAATATAAATAGAACAACGATGAACATGGTTGATCAAGTGTCTCTGTGGTAGGATGATGCATCCTTTGGGTATATGAAGCATCTTTGGATACATGGTATGAGGTTTCTATTAAGTAGCAAGAATGAGATCCCATTTTTATGAGGGTACTATGAACTTGCCTCTTAGCAGCACTTTCATTATGTCCTATAAGTCTGGACATGTGTGTTCATTTTTATTGAATTCTAGGAAGTCTTTAGTTTCTTTATTTCTGCCTTGATTCATTTTTTTTCATTCAGTAGTGTTTACTTTCCATGAATTTCTAAGCTTCTGTTGTTTCTGTTGTCATTGATATCTAGCTTTAATCAGTGGTGGTCAGATAGGATGTAAGGTGTTGTTTCAATTTTCTTGTATATGTTGAGACTTTTGTGCATGACTATGTGATCAGTTTTGGAACAAGTTCCATGAGGTGCAGAGGAGAAGGTATATTCTTTTGTGTTTGGGTAAAATGTTTTCTAAATACCTGTTATGTCCACTTGGTTTAAGTCTGTTAGCTCTATCTTTTCTCTGCTCAGGTTTTATCTAGATGACTGTCTGTTGTTGAGAGTGGGATACTGAAGTCTCCCACTATCACAGCGTGAGAGTAAATGTGTGAATTTAGCCATAGTCATGGTTCCTTTACAAAGATGGGTGCCCTTGTATTTGGGGTATAGATGTTAAAAAATGAAGTGTCATCTGGTGGATTTTCCCTTGATGAGTATGAATATGTAGTGTCCTTCCTTGTCTCTTTTGATCAGTTTTTGTTTTAAGTCTATTTTGTTAGATATTAAAATGACACCATCATCTTGCTTCTTAGGCCCATTTGCTTGAGCTGTCTTTTGCCAACCTTTTGCCCTAAAGTAGTGTCTATCTTTGATGTTTAAGTATATTTTCTGGATGCAACGGAAGGATGGATCCTGTTTTTTCATCCATTCTGTTAATATGTATCTTTTCACTGCAGAATTGAAGCCATTGATATTCACAAATATCAATGACCAATGATTGTAGATTGATGGTGGTTGGTGTGTGTGTGTGTGTGTGTGTGTGTTTGTGTCCCTTCTTTTGTTTTTTTTATTTTTTTTATTTTTTTTTATTTTTTTTTCTTGCTGATTTTTTATTAATTAATTAATTTAATTATTAAAGATTTCTGCCTCTTCCCCGCCACCACCTCCCATTCCCTCCCCCTCCCCCAATCAAGTCTTCCTTCCTCCTCAGCCCAAAGAGCAAGCAGGTTTCTCTGCCCTGTGGGAGGTCCAAGGACCACCCACCTCCATCCAGGTCTATTAAGGTGAGCATCCAAACTACCTGGGCTCCCACAAAGCCATTACGTGCAATAGGATCAAGAACCCATTGCCATTGTTCTTCAGTTCTCAGTAGTCCTCATTGTCCATTATGTTCAGCGAGACCGGTTTTGTCCCATGCTTTTTCAGTCCCCGGCCAGCTGGCCTTGGTGAGTTCCCGATAGAACATCCCCATTGCCTCAGTGTGTGGGTGCACCCCTCGCAGTCCTGAGTTCCTTGCTCGTGCTCACTCTCCTTCTGCTCCTCCTTTGGATCGTGAGACTTCAGTCCAGTGCTCCAATGTTGGTCTCTGTCTCTGTCTTCTTTCATCGCCTGATGAAGTTTAATATTCAGGGGGATGCTTATATGTTTTTCTTTAGGTTCACCTTCTTATTTAGCTTCTCTAGAGTCACGAATTATAGTCTCAATGTCCTTTATTTATGGCTAGAAACCAAATATGAGTGAGTACATCCCATGTTCCTCTTTTTGGGTCTGGCTTACCTCACTCAGGATAGTGTTTTCAATTTCCGTCCATTTGTATGCAAAATTCAAGAAGTCATTGTTTTTTACTGCTGAGTAGTACTCTAATATGTATATATTCCATACTTTCTTCATCCATTCTTCCATTGAAGGACATCTAGGTTGTTTCCAGGTTCTGGCTATTACAAACAATGCTGCTATGAACATAGTTGAGCATATACTTTTGTTGTATGTTTGGGCATCTCTTGGGTATATTCCCAATATACCACTATTGTGTCCCTTCTTTTGAATTGCCTGTCTGGAATTGGTTAATCCCTGTGTTTTCATGGTTGTAGTTAACCTTAGATTGTATTTTTCCTTCTAACACCTTCTGTAGAGCTGGATTTGTAGATCGATATTGAATTTTGTTTTATCATGGAATAGCCTATTTTCTACATCTGTTATGATGAAAAAATTGCTAGGTATAGTAGTCTTGTATGGCATCTGTGATCTCTTAGAATATGTGGATCATCTGCCCAAGCTCTTCTGGCCTTTAGAGTCTACATTGAGAAGTTGGGTATAATTATAATAAATCTGCCTTTATATGTTTCTTAATTCTTTCCCTCACAGCTTTTAATATTATTTCTTTGCTCTGTATGTTTACTGTTTTGGTTATTATGTGCCAAAGAGACTTGCTTTTTCTAGTCTAGTTTATTTGGTGTTCTGTACGTTTCTTGTACCTTTATAGGCATCTCTCTTTTTAGGTTAGAAACATTTTTTTCTATTATTTTTGTTGTAAATATTTACATAGCTTTTGAGCTGGGTTTCTTCTACTTCTCTATTCCCATTATCCTTAGAGTTGGTCTTTTCATATGACCAAGTATTCCCAGAGGTTTTTTTGTCAGGAGGTTTTCAGATTTAGTATTTTCTTTGACTGATATATCTATATCTCTGATGCCTAAGATTATGAAAAAAGCTTCCATCTTTTGTATTCTGTTGGTGAAACTTACTTCTGTAGTTCCTGTTCGAATTCTCAAATCTTTCATTTCCAGAATTTCCTCAGTTTAGGTTTTCTTCATCAGTTCTACTTCCAACTTCAGGATGTGGTGGTTTTAATCATTTCCTCACATTATTTGTGTTCTCATGGATTTCTTTAAGGGATTCAATCATTTGCTCTTTAAGGTCCCCCATCATCTTCATACAGGCTGCTTTTATGTTTTTCTCTTGTGGTTCTGCTGTGTTGAAATATTCAGTGCCTGCTGTGGTAGGGTAGCTGGCCTCCAATGGAGATATACTAGCCTGGCTGTTATTGACCATCTTTCAATGTTGGCATCTAGGCATATAGGATTGGGATGATTATAGGTCTAGGTGATATGATATCTGGTTTTGTCTCTGTTGGATGAGTGTTTATTTTGTTCTTCGGTTTCTGCTTCCTCCTTGGACTTTAGAAGAGTGTGGGAACTGTGTGTTTCCTGGCAGAAAATTTTCTGCGAACCTATTTCCCTGGCCTGCTCAGTTGGTATGTTTTCAGGGAATGCCTGCTGATCTTGAAGGCTGGCATAATGGGATGAGTTGGAGGAAGGACAGTTAGGGGAAAAGATCTGTGTGATCCCTTGGGGATGGGGTCATAAAGGAAAGGGAGACTGAAGCAGGTTTCCTGCTACAGAGCTGGGGATGAGACTGTGGAGATTAGACCACAGGAGCAGAAGAAGCATGGATTTACTTTCAGCCTACTTGCTTCCCTAGAAGAAGTGACCATTGGGTTATCAGGGGTACCTGATGGCACTGGGGGCAGGAACAAAACAGCAAGTGGGAGGAGGGAGGCTAGAAGGAGAAGATCTGTAGGATCTACATAAGATCTCTCCAGGAGGCAGGGAAAGCTGCTACAGGTATTCCACTACAGAGCTGGAGAGGAGACTGGGGTATTAGATCTGGGGGAACAGAGAGAGAAGAGAAGATCTGCATTTAGCCCATCTGGTTTTCTGGTAGGTGTGGTCTGGGGATTAGCAGGGGGTGCCTGCTGGTGTTGGGGGCTGGTAAGAAGGAGATGGTCTGTAAGATCCACAGGAGATGTGGGCAGGGCGGTGAGGAAGGCTGCATCTGGTGTAATGTTGCCCAACTAAGGGTGAACCTATGCTTCTCTTCTAACTTCTATTGCTAAGAGTCCTTGGCACTCCCTGCTTGAGCCTATATCATTCTCCGTGGTTGCCTTGTTATTTTCATTTCCTTCATTTCTATATCCTCTGTTTGGTGTGTTTTCTCCTCTTTTCTGCTTCTGGATTAGGACTCCTTCTAATCCCAGATGATCTCCTCTCAACAGCCTCAACTGTATCTGCAAAGATTCCTTCTCCAAATAATTTCACATTTACAGGTTGCTGTTCAAAATATCTTTGAAGGAGACAATATTCAAACTACTATAAAGCAAGATTAAAGTTAGTACTTGAAAGTACTGCAAATATGGAGTACTAGTCAGTGGGAAAAAAAACAATGACATCTTGAAATTTGCATACAAATGGATGGAATTAGAAAAAAGCATCCCAAGTGAGGTAACCCAGACCCAGAAAAACAAGCACACTATATATTCACTCATAAGTGGATATTAGACATAAAGCAAAGGATAATGAGCCTATGGAATTTAGGTAACGAGGAGAAACCTGAGAAAAACATACATGGATTCCCCTGGGGAGGGAAAATAGGCAAGATCTCCTGAGAAAATTGAGGGTGTGGGGGTTGGGAGAGAAAGGAAGGTAGAAGGGGAGGAGGATGGGAGAAGGGAAGGTGGAAGAACTTGAGGAAATGGAATAGTCAAGATGGGGGAAGAACAAAAATGGAGAGCAAGAAATACCTTGATTGAGGGACCCATTATGGGGCTAGCAAGAAACTGGCTGGTGTGGGAAGTCCTTTTGTATATGTGTTGTTTTTATTGTCTAATAAAAAAGCTGCTTTCAGCCAATGGCTTAACAGAATATAGCCAGACTGGAAGATATGTATATGTAGAGAGAGAGTAGGCAGAGTCAGGGAGAAGCCATGTAGCCTTGGCCAGAGACAGACACACCAGAAACTTGCTGGTAAGTCACAGCCACATGGTGACACACAGATTAATAAAAATGGGTTAATTTAAAATAAAAGAGTTATCCAGAAATACACTTAAGCTATTGACCAAGCAGTGATTTAAATAATATAGTTTCTAAGTGATTATTTCGGGTCTAAGTGGCTAGGAACAAGCAGCCTCCATCAACACCTGGCACTAGAGAAATTCCCAGGAATCCACAAGGATGACCCCAGCTATGACCATAAGCAATTGTGGAAAAGATGCTTAGGCATTGCCCTGCAGTCAGACTGATGACTACCTTGTCATCACAGAACCTTCATCATATAACTGATGGAAGCAGTTGCAGAAATCCACAGTGAAACACTGGCCTGAGCTCCCAAAGTCCAGTCGAATAGAGGGAGAAGCAATAATATGAGCAGAAGGGTCAAGACCATGTTAGTGATACCCACTGAAACAGCTTATCTGAGCTAATGGGAGCTCACCAACTCTGGCCTGAGAGCAGAAAAAATGACATAGGACTAAACTAGGCCATTTGAATGTGGGTGACAGTTGTATGTATGGGTCAGACTGTGGGGCCACTTGCCGTGAGGCCAGAATTTATCCCTACTGCTTCTACTGGCCTTTTGGAACTGACCCATTCTCTTTGAAGGGATACCTTGCTTGGCCTAGATATAGTGAGGAGGGCCTTGGTCCTCCCTCAAACCAATGTGCTAGACTTTGTTGACTTCCCATGGGAAACCTTACCTTCTCTGAGGAGTAGATGGTATGGGGTGAGGGAAAGGTAGAGGGAGCAGGAGGAAGGGGGGAGTGTGTAGATGAAAGTTTGTGTCCCTCTTGGTTCTGCAGAGATTCAGTGCTGTGGGATAATGCTCTTGTACCCTGTAATTTGTCACTTGTATTGGTTTAATAGAATGCTGATTGACCAGTAGCCAGGCAAGAAGTATAGGTGGGGCAACAAGACTAGGAGAATTCTGGGAAGAAGAAAAGCTCCGTCTATAGCTGCCAGTCAGCCACCAAGGAAACAAGACATATAGAAAATGAGGTAATGTCACCACCATATGCAATACATATACTATAGAAATGGGTTAATTTAAGATATAAGAGCTAGTTAGGAATATGCCCGAGCCACTGACCAAATAGTGTTGTAATTAATTATAGTTTCTTTGTGATTATTTGGGTCTGAGTATAGTTTCTTTGTGATTATTTGGGTCTGAGTAGCTGGGAAATGAAAGCACAGTCTCCATCTACAGGAGTAGGAACTAGGACTGGTATGTAAAATGAGAAAAGATAGTTTTTTAATAAATAAAAAAATAAATTAAAAAGTACTGTGTGATTTAAGAGGTGATGATATGAATTTATATAACTAGAATGAGTTTTTGCAGGAAAAAAAGGGGGGTTTTCTTCTAGTTTATTTTAGTGTGAGATCACAACTTTGGTGTTTGTTTTCCTTAGTAGATAAAGGAACTTAGTCTAGGATAGAACCAAATCCAACTGGCAAATAAAACAAAAAGTCAATGAAATGATTCCTAATGATATTATGTTCCACTTGTGGACACAATCATCATCAGAGAGGCTTCATCCAGCAGCTGGTAAGAAGAGATACAGAGAACTGTGCACAGCCAAACATTAGGCAGTATTCAGGTAGTCCTGTGAGAGAGAGGGAGGAGGGATTGTAGGAGTCAAGGGTGGAGGACACTAGAAAAACACAGCCCACAGAATCAACAGGGCTCATAGACTGAAGGAACAATCACAGAGCCTGCCTGGGTCTGTGCTAGGTCCTCTGCATATATGTTGTGGCTGCGTAGCTTGGTGTTCTTGTGATACTTCCAACAGTGGAAGTGGGGGTGTCTCTGACTCTTTTGCCTGCTCCTGGGACCCTTTCCCTACTACTGGGTTGCCTCGTGAAGCCTTGATATGAGTGTCTGTGCCTAGTCTTGTTGTTAATTTGTTATGTCCTGTTCAGTAGATATTCCTGTAAGACCTGTTCTTTTCTGAAGGGGAACACAGGAGGAGTAGATCTGGGAAGAGGGGAGATGGAGGTGGGCTTGGAGGAGTGCAGGAAGGGGAAACTTTGGTAGGAATGTGATGTATGAGAGAAGAGTAAAAAAGAATAGTAAGAGATCAGATCTCTTTCTTCAATCATACAACCTCAAATCCATTTGTATTAGTCATGTTCCTCACTGATGTTACAAAATACCTGAACTCAGTGAAGGGTTTTTCTTGGTGCACAGTCAGAGTGCACTTGTGCTGCAAGCAGGATCCTGGGGAGGCAGCAAGTCACCTCATATCCACAGAGCAGAGAATGAGGGATGCTCTTGCTCCCTTCTCTTCAGTCTAGGATCCCTGCCCATGGAATGGTGATGTCATGTTAATGTAGGTCTTCCCAGCTCAGTCAGCCTAATCTAGACAAACCCTCACAGGCACAGCCAGAGGCTGACCTAATCAGCTAGATAACCCCTCACAGGCATGCCCAGAAGCTGGCCATGTTCTAGGTGATCCTAGATCCTGTTGGGTTGACCATATTAATCACTTAATGTGCAGATTAAATCAACTGTTTAAGATTCAACAGATGCATGTGTGTTGTTCAGAATCCCTTTCTCTTACACCTCCCTGGGAACCCCTGTGGAAAAAACATACGACAGCGAGCTTGTGAGACATTGCAAGGTACATGAGGCAGGAAGATGCAAAGCCAAGATTTCGTTTCTGGTTTGGTTGGTTTCTACTGTTGGTTTCCAATGAAGAGAACAGCTTTTTAATCTGGTAATGTTGGCACAACCACATGCTGACAGTGAGCTACATCTAGCTTTAAGGAATGTAGCTTTTTCCTTTTACTAGAAGTACTTTTTGGAAGGTTTGAATCCATTTCTGTCATCGTACTTCATGAGAATTAATTGTGGGTATTTAAAATAGGATTTTATTGTTTTAAATAAGCTTTTTAATAATTTTAATAAACTCACTCTCAAGTGTGACATCATGCTGATTAAAGACATCAACAGCTCTGAGTTCTGTTGCTGAGTCTGCCCTGTGCTCACCTGAGGCATCCCATTAATCATCATTATGCCACAGTCTGTCCTATAATATAGTTAATTACCATTTCTGTTACCTATCCATCTACTGTGTTAATTGGCACAAAATAAACTTCTCAGACCCTAAGGCACTGAAGCAACAGTCTTCCTTGCCTTGCCAGAATTGAGCCCCAGGAGCAGCTTATACATAAAAGATGAAGAGACCCCAAGCTCTTGGAACTCAGTGAACAGTAAACTTAGCAAATGCTGTCTACAAGGAATCTTGTCTTCCTTTCTTCTTGGCTGACTTTAACTTTACCCACCTTTCAAAGCTGAGCCAAATCACTATATCTTCTGTGAATTCTTCTTTAATTATGGCTCTTATTGCCAACATCATAATCTACACCATTTATTTGATTCTGCTCTTATAGTTTTATACTGCATATACAAATATTAATTCAGCTTTACTATAAATTTCCTTAGGACATTTCATGCTTAATTGCCTTTAATAATTATGAATAAAAGTAATAATAAGTAATAATGGTAACACTTACTGCTATCCACAATTACTTGGTACTGGTCTAGGGAGTTTACATGCATTATCCCAATAAATTATATCCACAGTCTTTGATGTAAGTGCTTTAGTTGTTGTACCTCACTTTACCGGGTAAAGTAGGGTGTGTTCACCCAGCTATGAAGTAGCAGAGAGCATACTGGGCAGCCTGAGCCCAGATCTCAAGTTCTAGGCCCTTAAATAGCACTGCTCCTTCTCAGTGCCTGCCAGCATACTTTCTTATCTGGTCACCCTCAGCTGGTTAAATGGAAATTCCTGTTTTTCAAGGCTGAAAGAAAGAGAAAAAGGGCATGACTTACCTCATACACTGAGGACAGCAAAGGAGAAACGTTCTAAACCCCAAAGATAAACTATGAAAATAGGATTCACAGATATTTAGAGTGGAAGAAAAGTAGACAAAACTATGAACAGAATATACTAATATGGAAATGTCATCGTGAAATCATTTTTATAAGCTAATATTATAGCTTATAAAATTTAAAGCATCAAGGTTAAAACATAGGCAAAGAAAGGAATCAAAATATCAGGTGTAGAAAAGTCTGCCTTGGACAGAAATATATCCAACCAAAAGTTGGAATCAGGCTGGTGAGAGGCTCAGAGTCCAGCTGCCAAACCTGACATCCTGAGTTTAATCCCCAGGACCTTATATGTCGGGAGATGAAAACTGATAACCCCTGACTTCCAGGAGCATGCATCTCATATGCACATGCACACATGGAGACACGCATACACACACTTGCACCCTAAAAAATAAAATTATCTTTATCTGTATACAGATTGAAAATTAATAATATTTTAATGCCATAGAGTACTTCCTTGATAACAAACTTCTGCTCTAGCAGGTAGCAGTTGCTGGACCAACTGACTAGAACCTAAATCACAGGCAGTCAGCATCCCTGGCCATATGTCGTGGGCAGCAATTAGAGAAGCTAAGAGCAGAATGCAGAAGCTCTGAGTCTTACAACAGAAACCATACAGCAAGATGCATCAGAGCAGCTATAGATTTCTAGCCTTAATTCAACTCACCTTCCCCTGAAAATTATTTTTAAAAAAGAGCACATTGCATTTAAGAATTTAAAAGATAGGTGAGGCATGGTAGTGCATGCCTATAGCCCTAACACTTGGGAGGCTGAGGCAAGAGGATCATGAATTTGAGGACAGCCTAGGATACATAGTGAAAAGGGGGGAAAAGGAGATTTGTGATCAATTCCACCAGTGCATAGAAGAAAACTGAACTAACTTCTTGGCTTTATCTAAATTCTAAATAACCAAAATTAAATTCTACATGCAATGCCTGGAGCCCTAGGAAGTGCAGAGCACTGTGCTGTAGTACTGTCCCACAGAGGCACATAACGAGCTGTCAGTCAGCATGTCCAAGCTTGAGAACAGGAATCAGCAAATGCCATGGGCAGCTGCAATAACCAGCCAGAGCCAATGGAAACCGACTTTGTCCTGCATGTCTCAGGCTGTGGGAATGGAGATCCCAGGTTCTGCTCCATACACTTCAAACACTTATCCAGTTCCAACTTTACCCCCGAATTTATCCCAGAAGTCATATACTTCTAGTGACTTTGGACCTTCTCAGGATTTGAGAACATCTAGAAAGCCTTCCAAGTGTTTTCCTCTTACACACATTCATTCAGAAGGTCAGTTCCATGCTCTGAGCACAGGAAGCTTTTCTGACATCTACTTTTTGAAGCTATTCAGCCCTCCTGTTTTCCATGAACTTTATTTTGCCATCTGTAATTACTGCAGCTATGAAACTTAAATTAGCTAACTTGTGCCCCCTAAAGGCACAAGAGAGCCTGTGTGGCCTCTCTAAAATCTCTTAAGCACTCCTACAAAACTCTTAATAAAATAATTCAACAGTACAGTTCTACATATGGATAAAACATAAGCACATAATAAAGGTCTCAGCAGACGTCATCGGTATCATCACATATTAAGATAAAGAGAAAAACTATAAAACCTCTAGTCTTTGATATATTGTGAGATCTAGCAAATTGCTCAATCTCTCTATATCTTGTATTTCTTAGCTATAAAACAACATAATTGAATATGACTTTTTAAAAAAATGACAAAATACTTTTATTTTATAAAATAGAAAAGCTTAAGTTTAGACATTTTTGCATGGTCCTGGTCGTGAACTAGATGCGTAAGTGGAGGGAGATATGTGTATACAAGCGGTACTCATGGAAGAGAGAGGAGCCTCAGCCGAGAAAAATGCCTCCATAAGTGCAGGCTTTCTTAATTAGTGACTGATGATGGAAGGCCCAGTCAATGGTGATTGGTACTATCTCTGGACAGCTGATCCTGGGTTCTATAAGAAATCAGGCCAAGTAAACCATGAAGAATAAGCCATAAGCAGCTCCACTCCATGGCCTCTGCATTAGCTCCAGGCTCCAGTTCCTGCCCTGTGTGAGTTCCTGTCCTGACTTCCTTCAGTGATGAGCAGTGTTGTAGAAGCATAAGACAACTAAACCCTTGCTCCCCAAGTTGCTTTGGTCTTTGGCCGTGGTATTTCATCACAGCAACATTCACTGTGACAAGGGACAAGAAAGGGATTGACAGGAGTGGAGAGAGGCTAAGAGAAGGGAATGAGGTAAATAGGATCTAAATATGGTATGTCCATGAAAGAATAAGTCATAATGAAATCCATTCTTATATATAATTAATATATGCTAATAAAACAGTTGAAAATAAATATTTGCGTGAAATTCAAGGAAATGGGTAAGTTAAAAGAAAGTCTAGTGAGTTAAAACAAGAAGAAGACGTCAGAGTGCATCATCATCCTGTCCACCTTTGCAAATCAGTATTAAACCGAGAGGATGCCATGTGTCTGTAAGCATGTTGTTTTCATGCAAATACTTATATGGAATTCACCAGCTGTCCTCTCTTGCCCCATATACAGTGGCACTCATTGTATAAGCTCCCTCACAATGACACACTCTAAAGAATATAAGTAGGGGACCTCTGCAGGACCAGGCCTGAGCAAGTAAACTTTGCTGGAACGGGTCTGAGCCAGCGACCTCCACCTGACCAGGCTTGAGCCAGAAACCTCCTCCAGAGCAGGCCTGAGTCAGGGACATATGTGGGAGCAGGCCCGAACCAACGACCTCCACAAAACAGGGTCCAGCCAGCGACCTTCTCTGGAACAAGCCCGAACTGCAACCTCCACTGGACCAGGCCCAAGTCAGCAACCTCTGCGGAAATATGCCCAAAACAGGGACACCCACAGGAGCAGGCCTTAACCAGCGACCTCCATAAGGGGCAGGCCCAACAAAGTGACTTCTGTGGGAGCAGGCACAAACCACCTCCAGGATTGCAGAGCACAATTCAGGAATGCCAAGTGACTTTTGAGAATGGTGAGTGAACTCCGGGGTGACTGAAAACTTGGCCCTGACTCCACCACGAGGAGCAACCATCTGAGCCTTGGATCCACTGGCACCTGGAAGAGTGACCAACAGAGACACAGCTCCAACTACACCAATCAGAGGAAAAGACAGGTTGACAAAGTAAAAACACACTCAACAAAATAAAGAAAACAACACACTGACAAAAACTAGTGGCTCTAGCCGGGCGGTGGTGGCGCACGCCTTTAATCCCAGCACTCGGGAGGCAGAGGCAGGCGGATCTCTGTGAGTTCGAGGCCAGCCTGGTCTACAAAGGGAGTTCCAGGACAGGCTCCAAAGCTACGGAGAAACCCTGTCTCGAAAAATCAAAAAAAAAAAAAAAACTAGTGGCTCTAAAACAACAAGACTTGAACACCCCAATACAGATGATGAAGAAGAAAATGACCTAAAAAAGGAGAATATTTGAGACCCTTAAAGAGGAAATGAAATATTCCCACAAAGAAATGGAGGAAAAGACAAACAAAAAACTGGAAGAAATCAACAAATCCCTTAACGAATATCAAGAAAAAGCAATAAAGCAGATGAAAGAAATTATTCAAGACTTGAAAACCGAAAAAGAGACAATAAATTAAACACAAACAAGGGACTTCTGGGAAAATATGGGAAAAGAATCAGGAACTACAAATGCAAGAATAAACAGCAGAATACAAGATATGGAAGAGAAAATCTCAAGTTGAAGGTGCGATACAGGAAATAGATTCATCAGTCAAAGAAAAAATTAAATCTAACAAAAGTTTAACACAAAATAGCAAGGAAATATGGGACACCATGAAAAGACCAAACCTAAGAATAATAGGGATAAAAGAAGGAGAAGTCCAACTCAAAAGCACAGAAAATTTATTCAATGAAATCAGAAAAAAAACTTTCCCAACCTGAAGAAAGATGTGCATATGAACATACAAAAAGCTTACAGAACACCAAATAAAAAGGACCAAAAACAAAATTCCCCTTGCCATATAATAATCAAAATGCTAAACATACAAAATAAAGACAGAATATTAAGAACTGCAAAGGGAAAAGGTCAAGTAACATATAGTAGCAGACCTATCAGAATTATGCCTGATTTCTCAATGCAAACAATGAAAGCCTGAAGGTCATGCCAAGTATTTTGCAGACATTAAGAGAACATAAATACTAGCCCAGACTAATATACACAGAAAAACTTTCAATCACCGTAGATGAATAAAACAAGACATTTCATGACAGAACCAGATTTAACCAATATCTAGTCACAAACACAGCACTACACAAAGTACTAGAAGAAAAAATTCAACCCAAGGAAGTTAGCTACATCAACAAAAACACAGACAAAGATGATCTCATGGCAGCAAATCCCAAAGAAGGGAAAAACACACACAATAACATCACCAACAATAAAAACTAAAATAACAGGACCTAGCAATCACTGGTTATTTACATCCTTTAATGTAAATGGACTCAATTCACCTATAAAAACACACAGGCTAACAAATTGGATAGGAAAACAGAATCCATCCTTCTGCTGCACACAAAAAACACACCT
Organism: Chionomys nivalis; assembly: GCF_950005125.1. NCBI lineage: Eukaryota > Metazoa > Chordata > Mammalia > Rodentia > Cricetidae > Chionomys > Chionomys nivalis. Next base: position 14,770,404 of record NC_080091.1, on the reverse strand, counting down.
CAAAATTAAAGACAGATATTGCCTCAGAGCAAAGAGTTTGGGAAAAAAATTCCAATCAAATAGACCTAAGATACAAGCTGGTGTAGCTATCCTAATATCTAACAAAATAGACTTCAAACTAAAATCAATCAGAAGAGACAAAGAAGGACATTTCATATTTGTCACAGGAAAAAATCTAACAAGAGGAAATCTCAATATGAACATCTATGCTCCAAGCACAAGAGCACCCTCATTTGTAAAAGAAACACTACTAAAATTTAAATCACACATTAAACCCCACCCACTAATAGTGAGAGACTTCAACACCCTACTCTTACCATTGGACAGGTCTGCCAGACAGAAACAGAGAAATACGGGAACTAACAGTTGTTATGGCTCAAATGGACTTAACAGACATCTCTAGAACATCCAATCCAAACATAAAAGAATATAATTTCTTCTCAGCACCTCATGGAACCTTCTCAAAAATTGAGCACATACTCAGTAACAAAGCAAACCTCAACAGATACAAAAAAAAATGGCATAACCCCATATATCTTATCAGATCATCATGGCTTAAAAAAGAATTCAGCAGCAACATTAATTTCAGAAAGGCCACAAACACATGGAAACTAAACAATGCTCAGCTGAATCAACAATTGTTCAAGGAAGAAATAAAAGACTTCCTAAAATTCAACAAAAATGACCGCACAGCATACCTAAATTCATGGGACACAATGAAAGCAGTGTTAAGAGGAAAGTTCATAGCACTAAATGCCTACATAAAGAAGCTGGAAAGTTGTTAACTAGTGAGTTAACAGAACACCTGAAAACTCCAGAACAAAAAGAAGCAAACTCCCCCAGGAGGTCTAGACAGCAGAAAATAATCAAATTGAGAGCTGAAATAAACAAAATAGAAACAAAAAAAAAAAACAATACAAAGACTCAATTAGACAAAGAGTCGGTTCTTCAAGAAAATCAACAAAATAGACAAATCTTTATCCAAACAAACCAAACGGCAGAGAGAGAATACCCAAATTGACAAAAATCAGAAAGGAAAAGTGGTACATAACAACAAACATGGAGGAAATCCACTTTTGGGTATTTACCCAAAGTATGCTCAATCATGTCACAAGGACATGTGCTCACAAGGATATGTTCATAGCAGCATTGTTTGTCATAACCAAAACCTGGAAACAACCTAAATGCCCCTTGACTGAAGAATGAATAAGGAAAATGTGGTACATTTACACAATGAAGTACCACACAACAGAAAAAATAATGACATCTTGAAATTTGTGGGCAAATGGATGGATCTAGAAAACATCATATTGAGTGAGGTAACCCAGACCCAGAAAGATTCACTCATAAGTGGCTTTTAGGTATAAAGCAAAGAAAACCAGCCTACAATTCACAGTCCCAAAAAACCTAGACAACAAAGAGAACCCTAAGAGAGATATACATGGATCTAATCTACATGGGAAGTAGTAAAAGACAAGATCTCCTGAGTAAATTGGGGGCATGGGGACCATGGGAGAGAATAGAGGGGGCAGGGAGGGAAACTGAGAAAATATTTAGCTCAATAAAAACAATAGAAAAAGAAAACTATGACTGACTACCTAGTCTTCAACTCCTTCAAAGACCCCAGAAGAATATATTACCATAGTAAATAGGAAGTGAAATGCAAGCCACTTCCAAAGCTAAAAAAAGTGATGAATCAGCTGGCTGGCTATAATATTGGGTTCTCCATTTTCAACCTACAGGCCTAGAATATCTAACAGAATTTTCTGTGAAACAAAAAGTTCTGAAGGACTGTTCTATTCCGCCTTGGTAAAGTTCAGCAGATGCTTTGTTTTGTGTCAGTTTTGACTGCATACTATCAGCAGTCAAGACAAGGACAGTTTCTCTCTCAGAGGCTAACTTTTGACACAAAGAAAGCAAACTCTATATGGAGCTTCTTCAGAGTCCATCATCTCATCTGAAGTAGATGGTGCTGCCAGAAGTAGATGTGACTCATCATCATGAAAAGCCTTATGCTATTAAAACATTTTAATTGCCATTTTCTGTAGGTTTCTAAAGTGCTTGAAGACCACATGTCTATCTAAAGTATATGTTTGACCTTGAAAACATACCTAACATGACTATAAGTTTGATAGTTATAGATGACCATTAACCTGTATTTATTATCCTAAATAGCTTCCAAAGACTATAACTTTATATAAACTTTTAAAATGAGTTGCATAGGTACAATACCTTAAACAAAAATGGAAACATATAAAAAATATGTTCTAACAAAAATAACCTGAAATTAGAATCAATATACAAAAATTCATACCAATGTAAAATATTTGAGACTAGTGGTTGTTCAAAAGTAGACTTAACAATTCACCCTTTTACTCGGCATTTATACTATACCCTCCCTTTCAATCTTCAGAAAGATATCTCTGAAGCCAATCTTTGTTCAGTATTTTTTCTGACCATGTGTAATAACAATTTATAGCCACCCCCCCTAAAGTCACAACCCACTGAATTACCAAAAACCACCCATGCCTCCTCTTGGGAATATGGGTATCATGTTCTCTAGACTGATTCCTGTGGTTTGGGAGTGATGGCATCTTTGAGGAACCCTGAGAAAATTGAAGTCAAGTGTTGGGAGAATCTAGTCTCAGTGTGATGAGAAAATGTAGGTAGGACTTATCTCAAGTTTGGGCTAGAGTAGTCTGTGAGACTGGGCCATTTCAACCAGCAGCACTGAAGTTGTTCTGGTTGTAGAATTTTGAGTAAACTGCAAAAGAGGCATTATGAGAGGTTAGATCACGTGGGCTACTTGTATTCATGGTTGTCTGTTCCATCTTCTTCTGAAAACACACAAACTTTTAAAGATAGCAAATGTATCTGCATTAACATAAGTATGGAATGTGTGGTGTGCACAAGTCAGCTAAAGATGATTTTCTGTTCTATGTTTGAGCAGGTCAAAAACATCTGCCAACTTTATAAATCATTTTGGACTGTATAACCAACTATAAATCTCCATTCATGTCATATGGAAGGATGGCATATAATAATTTCATGAGGACTCTGTAGTCAAAATGATTTATCATGTCTCATCCAGTCTCAAAGCTGTTCCCATAGTAGAGGGATTAGTATATACATCACCTGTCTTATATGTTCTTTTTGGTTTCTTTGTTCATGTCTGTAGCCAAGATTTCCAGAAGGTCTCCCCTGGTCAAATCTAATCTTTATTAGTTTTGAAAGAAATTATAGTTTTTGTGTCCCTTGGAAAGAAAGGTATAACGTGTCCCCCAGTGTAACATATTTCCTGACTTTTGTCCTGAAGTTAAGTTATTCTTAAAATATATAGGTTGTTTTAGTTTAGCAAATTTTTCTACAGTCCAATGTCTCTTAGCAACATTTGTCTTTTGTTCATCAGCATTCAAGGAACTTAAAGTTAACAAAGCAACATACAGGATCCAGGTATCCTGTGTATTTTTCATCCTTATGTTTATTTTCTTCTTTCTTTCAAGATGTATTTTATTTTTTAAACTATTCATTTTTATGACTGTCTATACCCATCTTTTTCAGTACCAAAGTACATTTTCAAGAATACTGTACCTGTTTAGAGGTTTTTTTCCATCTGGATCTGACTTTTTGCATGCCTGCAACCACACACTTGCAAATGACAAATTTTTTTTATTATTTATTTTTTTATTGAAAAAATTTCTGCCTCCTCCCTGCCTCCCATTTTCCTTTCCTTTCCTTCCCCCCACTCCTCCCCCCTCCCTCCACTCCTCTCCCCCTCCCTCTCCAGTCCAAAGAGTAGTCAGGGTTCCCTGCCCTGTGGGAAGTCCAGGGTCCTCCCCCCTCCATCCAGGTCTAGGAAGGTGAGCATCCAAACAGCCTAGGTTCCCACAAAGCCAGTTCATGCAGTAGGATCAAAACCCAGTGCCATTGTCCTTGGCTTCTCAGCAGCCCTCATTATCCGCCATGTTCAGAGAGTCTGGTTTCATCCCATGCTTTTTCAGTCCCAGTCCAGCTGGCCTTGGTGAGCTCCCAATAGATCAGCCCCACTGTCACAGTGGGTGGGTGCACCCCTCACGGTCCTGACTTCCTTGTTCATGTTCTCCCTTCTTCTGCTCCTCATTTGGACCTTGGGAGCTCAGTCCGGTGCTCCAATGTGGGTCTCTGCCTCTATCTCTGTCCATCGCCAGATGAAGGTTCTATGGTGATATGCAAGATATTCACAACTCTAGAGGGGCTCACAGGTGTCCAGGGAGATGTCCCCAGTTAGTTCCTTGGGCAGCTGAGGAGAGGGAACCTGAAATAGCCCTATCCTATAGCAAGTGACAAATCTTAAACTGATTTTTATTGAGCTTTGCATTTTTCTCTGCTCCCCTCCCTGCCTCTCCCCTTCCCTTCAACCCTCCCCCAAGGTCCCCATGCTCCCAATTTACTCAGATTTTCTACCCCCATGTAGATTAGATCCATATATGTCTCTCTTAGTGTCCTCATTGCTGTCTAAGTTCTCTGGGATTGTGATATGTGGGTTGGTTTTCTTTGCTTTGTTTAAAAACCATTTATGAGTGAGTACATGTGATACCTGTCCTTCTGTGTCTGGGTTACCTCACTCAAAATAATGTTTTCTAGCTCCATCCATTTGCCTTCAAAATTCAAGATGTTATTTTTTTTTTCTGTTCTATAGTGCTCCATTCTATAAATGTACCACATTTTCCTTACTCATTCTTTGGTAGAAGGGCATTTAGGTTGCTTCTAGGTTCTGGCTATGATAAACAAAGCTGCTATGAACATAGTTGAGCACATACATGTCTTTGTGCCACCATTGACATCCTTTGGATATATACCCAAAAGTGGTATTACTTGGTCTTGAGGAAGGTTGTTTCCTAATTTTCTGAGAAATCGCCACATTGACATCCAAAGGGGCTGTACCAGCTTGCATTCCCACCGCAATGCAAAAATGTTCCCTTTACCCCACAACCTCTCCAGCATAAGTTGTCATCAGTGTTTTTGATCTTGGCCATTCTTACAGATGTAGGATGGAATCTCAGAGTTGCTCCGATTTGCATTTCTCTGAGGACTAAGGATATGGAACATTTCCTCAAGTGTCCTTCAGTCATTTTAGATTCCTCTGTTGAGAGTTCTGGTTAGGTCTGTACTCCATTCTTGGATTATTTGTTCTTTTGATGGCCAGTTTCTTGAGTTCTTTGTATATTTTGGAGATCTGTCTGATGTGGGGTTAGTGAAGATATTTTCCCATTCTGGAGGCTGTCATTCTGTCTTGTTGATCATATCCTTTGCTTTACAGAAGCTTTTCCGTTTCAGGAGGTCCCATTTATTGTTTATCTCAGTGTCTGTGCTGCTGGTGTTATATTTAGGAAGTGGTCTCCTGGGCCAATGTGTTCAAGTGTACTTCTCACTTTCTCTTCTATGAGGTTCAGTGTGACTGGCTTTATTTTGAAATCTTTGATCCATTTGGACTTGAGTTTTGTGCATGGTGATAGATATGGGTCTATTTTCATTCTTCTATATGTTGATATCTAGTTATGCCAGCACCATTTGTTAAATATGCTTTCTTTTTCCCATTTGATATTTTTGTTTCTTTGTCAAAGATCAAGTGTTGGAAGATGTGTGGATTGATATCTGTGACTATTTGGTTCTATTGGTCCTCCTGTCTGTTCTTATACCAATACCAGGCTGTTTTCAGTACTATAGCTCTGTAGTAGAGTTTGAAGTCAGAGATTGTGATGCCTCCAGAAGTTCTTTTATTGTACAGGACTGTTTTGGCTATCCTGGGTTTTTTGCTTTTCCATGTGAAGTTGAGTATTGTTCTTTTGCGGTCTGTGAAGAATTTTGCTGGGATTTTGTTGAGCATTGCATTGAATCTGTATATTGCCTTAAACTGCTGTGTGTGTGTGTGTGTGTGTGTGTGTGTGTGTGTGTGTGTGTGGCATATGACTCTTGTTACCACCGAGAGCCATGCAGATGCTGAAGGTCTGGTCAGTCACCTGAGATCATGATGTTGTCTGAGGACCATGCTACCATTGGGGTCAAACTGATCTGTGTGGCCTGTGCTGCCACCAGGACCATGGTGACATCCAGGCCTGGGCTGCTGCTGAGAACCATGTCTGGGTCTATAGATTCAATGCAATCCCCATCAAAATCCAAACACAATTCTTTGTTTTATTGGTTCTTTGTATTGTTCTCTTAGTTTCTATTTTATTTATTTCATTCAGGAGTTTGTTCTTCACCATCTACTCCTTTTGGGTGCAATTTCTTCTTTTTGTCTAAAGAACTAAGGCTGAAATTATTGGCACAAGATTTCTATTAAGTTGCTAGTATGAGATTGTTCTAATTTTTTATGAAGGCATGTAGGACTATGAAATCACCTATTAGCAGCACTTTCATTGTGTCCCATAAGTTTGGGGGATGTTATGTATTTATTTTCATTGAATTCTAGGAAGCCTTTAGTTTCTTTCTTTATTTCCGTTTTGATCCATCATTCAGCAGTGTTCACTTTCCATGAATTTCTAAGCATTCTGTTGTTTCTGTTGTCCTTGATACCAAGCTTTAATCAGTGGTGGTCAGATAGGATATAGGGTGTTGTTTCAATTTTCTTGCTTTGTGCCTGACTATGTGGTCAGTTTTGGAACAAGTTCCATGCGGTACAGAGAATAAGGCATATTTTTTGTGTGTTTGGGCAAAATATTCTCTAAATATATGTTATGTCTGTTTGGTTTATGTCCATTAGCTCTATAGTTTCTTTGTTTGGTTTTTTTCTGGATGGCCTGTCTATTATTGAGAGTGGGGTATTGAAGTTTCCCACTATCAGACTGTGAGAGTAAATGTGTGATTTAAGCTGTAGTAGTGTTTCTTTTACAAAGGTTGCTGCCCTTATGTTTTGGACATAGATGTTAAGAACTGAAATGTCATCTTGGTGGATTTTTCCTTTAATGAGTATGTAGTGTCCTTCCCTACCTCTTCTGATCAGTTTTTGTTTTAAGTCTATTTTGTTAGATATTGAAATGACTACACCAGTTTGTTACTTAAGTTTATTTGCTTGGAATATATTTCCCAACCCTTTACCCTGAGGTAATATCTGTCTTTGAGATGTATTTTCTGGTGGTGGGCAGTTCTCTCCAGAGGGCAGGACCAGCTCTTCTGCTGCAGTGTCCTGTGAGGGGCAGGGACATCTATCCCAGAGCTAATGAGGGGAAGGGGCAGCTCAGCACAGCCCTTGGATTTCAATGCACATGGTTCCTTTGAACCTCTGTGGCAACACAGGCCATGGGCATCATCACAGACTCCAGCTGTAGCAGGACCATGGCCCCAGACATGGTCTTAGCAGCAGTTCAACTCTGGACATCACCATGGCTCCAGTGGCATCACAGGCCACCCAGATCCATATGGTCCTGGCAGCAGCATGTCCCTCAGACGCCAACCTGGTCTCAGGTGACTGTCTAGACCCCAGGTATGTGCACAGTCCTCAGCGGTAACAGGAGCCATTACCATCAACTCAGAACCTGGCTGCTTCTGGGCTATGGACCCAGACATGGTTGTAGGCAGCAGCCCAGGCCCATATGACGCCATAGCCCTGTGTAGCAACATAGGTCACCCAGATCAGCATGGTCCTCAGACACCAACAAGGCCACAGGTTTTGAACTAGACCTCAGGCATCTTTGTGGCCTTTGGTGGCAACATGGGACACGGATGTTAATACAGACCCTGGCTGTGGTGGGACCATGGACAATATACTTCCTGGGCTCAGATGTCACCATGTCCCCAAATGGCTGTGCAGACCATTCAGATTGGCATGGCCCTTGGACACTGACATGGCCCCAGACCCCTGGCATTGGCATGGCCTTCAATGATATCTGGAACTATAGAAATCAGCACAGATGTTGACTGTAGTAGGGCTTCAAATCCAAACATGACCCCCCCGCCCAGCTGCAGCCAGGGCCCAGGCATCACCATGGTACCTTGTGACAAATCAGACTAATCAAATCTGTATGACCCTAGCTGTAGCATGAGCCTCAGATCCCCACCTGGCCTCAGGTGAAGGCTCAGATTTCGGGTTGTTATAGAATAATCCCTTTGTACACTGTGAAGATTTGTCACTGCAACTGGTTTAATAAACAATAGTTTTATAATTGGCCAATAGTTAAACAGAATAAGGTTAGGCAGGAGTGCCAAACTGAGAATTCTGGGAAGGAGAAGGACAGAGTCAGAGGAGTCACAGGCAGACACAAGGGAGCAGAAAATGAGCATGCCATGTTAGTAAAGGTACCACCACACAGCAGAGAGTAAATAAGGAATATGGGTTAACTTAAAATGTAAGATCTACTTAGTAATAAGACTGAGTTATTGACTGAGTATTTGTAATTCATATTCAATTACTGAGTGATTATTTAGGACCAGGTGGTTGGGTCAGGAAATGTCTGTTTACATATATATGGTATTCAATATGGTACCAAAATTTCCACATAAAATCTGACAAAGCTTAAAAAAGGATTCTAAGCACAAAACAGCAAAGTCAAGTATGGCTTCTTGGTAGCTGCCTTTTCTCCAATGGGCTCTGTTCACTAGCAGTGAGCAGAGGCACAGCTCCTTTAAGAGATGGTTTTCTGACTCAGTGCTAGCAACAAAAATGGGTGGCTCTTTTAAGAGGCCCTGCTACCAAACACCCATATGGTGTTTATGAGCAGTCAACTGCATGCTACTCAGTGGTAGCATGAACCCAGAAAATTCCCAGAGTTGGGGCAATAAACATGGCTCCCAGAGCTGGTGATAAATGTGCCTCCAACATGAGACTAGACTCTCAGGGACCTGACAGAGAAGCCAGCACCAGCAGGCCATGATCTAAGTTACAAGCAGTATTTTATGTGTTGTTTTTGAGAGATTTTGCTCATTGTAATGGAAAAATTAAAAATGCTGCAGGATACCTGATGGCAGCAGGCAGCAGAAATGCTGCAGATCCCCTAGTGGTGGCAGGCAGTGGGCCATGTGGTGGCAGGCAGGGGGGAACAGGTCCCGTGAGGGCTGGTTCCCAGTGGTGAACGATGTGGCAGCGGTAGGCGAGAGGCAGACAGATAGGCACACCATGCAGAGTGAGGTCGGATATTCATTTAGGGAACGGAGAAGGGGAGAAGGACAGAGAGGAAGAGAAAGAGAAAGAGGAAAGGAGGGAGGGAGGGAGGAAAGGAGGGAGGGAGGGAGGAAAGGAGGGAGGGAGGGAGGGAGGGAGGGAGGGAGGGAGGGAGGGAGGAAAGGAGGGAGGGAGGGAGGGACAGAGAGAGAAGCCAGAAAAGAGAAAGAACTCAGGCTGGAAACTGAAGATCAGCCTGCCTCAGTGAATGGGGAAGAGAGTGGGTATGGCTTGTCTCTTAAAGAGACAGAACAACCATTACACTTATGAAGTCAGAAAAAGTTAGGGATGCACAGTAAGGACAGATTCAGACAGAAAGGGCCTTTATATAGGACACAGTGTGTTTTAAAAATATATATGTTGGTTATTCCGGAAGACCCATCTGAGTGATGAGTGTGTTCTTGACCTGCAGCAGTAGTCAGGAAACAGAACAGGGACATTTTCAGACCCCTTGGCTCCCCGATCATTCTGCAGGGGCTGTTCCCCTCTACTGGGGCTGCTCCCCTCTGCTAGGACCTCTCTCTCCCTAGCCCATCCCAGCTTGCACCCAGGAACCTCCTCCCTTCTTCCTCCCTTTGGAGGGGCCGTGGGATCAGCCAGCTCAACCTGTTTGGGTGCTGGGACAGGTGCTGGGGGCAAAGGATGGGCAGGAGTTCCTTTGTTTTGGTAGCCTGCCTGCAGAAAGGTAGGCCTTTGTCAGCAAGGTTCCTGGTGAACAGGGAACCTGGTCCTTTCCGGAAGACCCATCAAAGTGGTGCGTGTGTTCTTAACCCACAGCAGGAGCCAGGAAACGGAACAGGGACATTTCCTCACCCCTTTGGCTCCCTGATTATTCTGTAGGGGCTGCTCCCCTCTACAGCAGCTGCTCCCCTCTGCTAGGACCTCTCTCTCCTTTTGTCAGCGAGGTCCCTGGCCAGCAAGGGAACCTGATCCTGTTTCAGAAGACCCATTGGATAGCATTTATAGGAGGAGATGGACAGGTGCCAAGGCAAGAATTCCTCCATCAATTTGAAAAACAACTTGAAACCACCAGAACCCAATGATCTTACAACAGAAAGACTTCCACTTCCAGAAGAAGTGGAAAAAATTGACTATATGAAAGCAACAGAGTCCCTTAAACAGCATGTAAAAAAAATGCCCTTATAGAAATGGATGAGAAGTATAACAAAAAGTTTGAAGAAATGAGTAAACACGTAAATGATACCCTGGGAAACCAAGACAAAACAATCAAACAGGTAATGGAAACAGTTCAAGAATTGAAAACTGAAATGGAAGCAAGGAAGAAAACACAAACCGAGGGCTGGCTGGATATGGAAAATCTAGGTCAACGAGCAGAGCCTACAGAAACAAGCATAACCAATAGAATACAAGAGATAGAAGAAAGAATCTTCAGAAGACACCATGGAGAAAATAAACGCACTGATCAAAGAAAACAGCAAATCCAACAAATTCTCATCACAAAACATTCAGGAAATATGGGACACAATAAAAAGACCGAACCTAAGAATAATAGGGGTAGAAGAAGGAGAAGAATTACAGCTCAAAGGCCCAGAAAATATATTTAGCAAAATTATGGAAGAAAACTTTCCCAACATAAAGAAAGATATCCCTATGAATATTCAAGAAGCATACAGAACACCAAAAGACCGGATCAAAAAAAAATCCCCTCGCCATATAATAATCAAAACACAAAACATACAGATTAAAGAAAGAATATTAAGAGCTGCAAAGGCAAAAGGTCAAGTAACTTATAAAGGTAAACCGATCAGACTTACACCTGACCTCTCTATGGAAACCATGAAAGCCAGAAGGTCCTGGATAGATGTACTGCAGAAACTAAGAGACCATGGATGCAAGCCCAGACTACTATATCCAGCCAAGCTATCGTTCATTATCAATGGAGAAAACAAAGTATACCAGGATAAGAACAAATTTAAACAATACGTAGACACAAACCAGCCTTACAGAAAGTAATAGAAGGAAAGTCACAACCCAAGGAATCCAACATTGCCAACACTGCCACAATAACTCAGACATCTAGCGACCCTTCACCAGCACAACTCAAAGAAGGGAAACACACAAACTCTACTACCAAAAACAATAACAATAACCAGAGTCAACAACCACTGGTAATTAATATCACTTAATATCAATGGACTCAATTCACCTATAAAAAGGTACAGGCTAAGATATTGGATACAAAAACAGGATCCAACATTCTACTGTTTACATGAAACACATCTCAACCACAAAGACAGACATCTACTCAGAGTAAAGGGTTGGGAAAAGCTTTTTCAAGCAAATGGTCCTAAGAAACAAACAGGTGTGGCCATACTAATTTCTAACAAAACTGACTTCAAATTAAAATCAATCAGAAGAGATCGAGATGGACATTTTATACTCATAACAGGAACAATTCATCAGGATGATGTCTCAATCCTGAATATCTATGCCCCTAATATAAAAGCACCCACTTATGTAAAAGAAATATTACTAGAACTCAAGGCAGACATCAAACCACACACATTAATAGTAGGAGACTTCAGCACACCTCTCTCACCAATGGACAGGTCAACCAGACAGAAACCTAATAGAGAATTAAGAGAATTAATGGAGGTAATGAAGCAAATGGACTTAACAGACATCTATAGAACATTCCACCCAAATAGGAAAGGAATATACCTTTTTCTCTTCAGCTCATGGATCCTTCTCAAAAATTGACCACATACTCGGTAACAAAGGAATCCTCCACAGATACAAAAACAATATTAGTGACCACTTGTGTCTTATCAGATCACCATGGATTAAAGTTAGAATGCAACAACAATGCTACCCCCAGAAAGCTGACAAACTCATGGAAACTGAACAGTCAACTACTGAACCACACCTGGGTCAAGGAAGAAATTAAGAAAGAAATTAAAGTCTTCCTGAAATTTAATGAAAATAAAGAGACAACATACTCAAACCTATGGGACACTATGAAAACAGTCCTAAGAGGAAAGTTCATAGCACTAAGTGCCCACTTAAAGAAAACGGAGAAAGCACACATTGGAGACTTAACAGTATACCTGAAAGCTCTAGAAAAAAAAAAAAAGAAACAGACTCACCCAGGAGAAGTAGAAGACTGGAAGTAATCAAACTGAGGGCTGAAATCAACAAAATAGAAACACAGAAAACAATCCAAAGAATCAATGAAACAAAAAGTTGGTTCTTGGAGAAAATCAACAAGATCAACAAACCCCTATCCAAACTAGTCAAATGACAGAGAGAGAACACGCAAATAAATAAGATCAGAAATGAAAAGGGGGACATAACCACAGACACAGGAAATTCAGAGAATCATTAGATCTTACTACAAAAGCCTGTATGCCACAAAACTGGAAAATGTAAAAGAAATGGACATTTTTTTTAGATAAGTACCATATACCAAATTTAACCAAGACCGGGTGAACAATCTAAATAGACCTGTTAATCGCAAAGAATTAGAAGCTGTATTGAAAACCTCCCTTCCAAAAAAGCCCAGGACCAGATGGTTTCAATGCGGAATTCTACCAGAACTTCAAAGAAGAGCTAATACCAATACTCCTTAATATATTTCACAATATAGAAACAGAAGAGTCATTGCCAAATTCCTTTTATGACGCTACAGTTACCCTGATACCGAAACCACACAAAGACTCAACCAAGAAAGAGAATTACAGGCCAATCTCACTCATGAACATTGACACAAAAACTATCAATTAAATACTGGCAAACCGAATCCAAGAACACATTAGAAAAATTATCCATTATGATCAAGTAGGCTTCATCCCAGAGATGCAGGGCTGGTTCAACATATGCAAATCTATCAATGTAATCCATCATATAAATAAACTGAAAGAAAAAAAACATATGATCATTTCATTAGATGCTGAAAAGCATTCGACAAAATTCAACACCCCTTTATGATAAAGGTCTTGGAGAGATTAGGGATACAAGGGTCATACCTAAATATAATAAAAGCTATTTACAGCAAGCCAACAGCTAACATTAAATTAAACGGAGAGAAACTCAAAGCCATCCCACTAAAATCAGGAACATGACAAGGCTGTCCACTCTCTCCATACCTCTTCAATATAGTGCTCGAAGTTTTAGCAATAGCAATAAGACAACATAAGGGGATCAAGGGGATTTGTATTGGAAAGGAAGAAGTTAAACTTTCATTATTTGCAGATAATATGATAGTATACAAAAGCGACCCCAAAATCTCGACCAAAGAACTTTTACAGCTGATAAACACCTTTACTAATGTGGCAGGATACAAGATCAACTCCAAAAAATCAGTTGCCCTCCTATACACTAAGGATAAGGAAGCAGAGAGGGAAATCAGAGAAGTATCATCTTTCACAATAGCCACAAATAGCATAAAATATCTTGGGGTAACTCTGACCAAGGAAGTGAAAGATCTATTTGACAAGAACTTTAAGTCTTTGAAGAAAGAAATTGAAGAGGACACCAGAAAATGGAATGATCTCCCTTGCTCTTGGATTGGGAGGATCAACATAGTAAAAATGGCAATTCTACCAAAAGTAATCTATAGATTCAGTGCAATCCCCATCAAAATCCTCTCAAAATTCTTCACAGATCTTGAGAGGACAATAACCAACTTTATATGGAAAAACAAAAAACCCAGGATAGCCAAGACAATCTTATACAATAAAGGATTGTCTGGAGGCATTACCATCCCTGACTTCAAACTCTATTACAGAGCTACAATATTGAAAACAGCTTGGTATTGGCATAAAAACAGAGAAGTCGACCAATGGAATCATATAGAATACCTGGATTTTAACCCACAAACCTATGAACACCTGATTTTTGATAAAGGAGATAAAAGTATACAATGGAAGAAAGAGAGCATCTTCAACAAATGGTGCTGGCATAACTGGATGTCAATCTGTAGAAGAATGAAAATAGATCCATATCTATCACCATGCTCAAAACTCAAGTCCAAACGGATTAAAGACCTCAATATCAGTCTGAGCACACTGAACCTGATAGAAGAGCAAGTGGGAAGTACTCTACAACACATGGGCACAGGAGACCACTTCCTACATATAACCCCAGCAACATAGACATTAAGGGCAACATTGAATAAATGGGACCTCCTGAAACTGAGAAGCTTCTGTAAAGCAAAGGACACTGTCTCTAAGACAAAACTGCAACCCACTGACTGGGAGAAGATCTTCACCAACCCTGCAACAGACAAAGGTCTGATATCCAAAATAGATAAAGAACTCAAGAAACTAGACTTTAAAATGCTTATCAACCCAATTTAAAAAATGGAGCACTGAATTGTACAGAGAATTCTCAACAGAAGAAGTTCAAATGGCCAAAAGACACTTAAGGTCATGCTCAACTTCCTTAGCAATCAGGGAAATGCAAATCAAAACAACTTTGAGATACCATCTTACACCTGTCAGAATGGCTAAAATCAAAAACACCAAGGATAGCCTTTGCTGGAGAGGATGTGGAGTAAGGGGTACACTCATCCATTGCTGGTGGAAATGCAAACTTGTGCAACCACTTTGGAAAGCAGTGTGGCGGTTTCTCAGGAAATTTGGGATCAACCTACCCCTGGACCCAGCAATACCACTCTTGGGAATATACCCAAGAGATGCCCTATCATACTACAAAAGTATATGCTCAACTATGTTCATAGCAGCATTGTTTGTAATAGCCAGAACCTGGAAACAACCTAGATGCCCTTCAATGGAAGAATGGATGAAGAAAGTGTGGAATATATACATATTAGAGTACTACTCAGTGGTTGAAAACAATGACTTCTTGAATTTTGCATGCAAATGGATGGAAATAGAAAACACTATCCTGAGTGAGGTAAGCCAGACCCAAAAAGATGAACATGGGATGTACTCACTCATAATTGGTTTCTAGCCATAAATAAAGGACATTGAGCCTACAATTTGTGATCCTAGAGAAGTTAAATAAGAAGGTGAACCCAAAGAAAAACATATAGTTATCCTCCTGGATATTGTAAGTAGACAAGATTGCCAGAAAAAAACTGGGTACTGGGGGTGGGGTGGGATGGGGGAAAGGGGAGATGGGGAGAGAAGAGTGAGAAGGGGAGGATGGGGAGAACTTGGAGGAATGGGATGGTTGGGATAAAGTAAGGGTAGATATGGGAGCAGGGAAGTATATATCTTAATTAAGGGAGCCAATTTTAGAGTTGGCAAGAGACTTGACCCTAGAGGGTTTCCCAGGTGTCCAGGGAGATGTCCCCAGCTAGTTCCTTGGGCAATTGAGGATAGGGAACCTGAAATGGCCCGATCCTATAGCCATACTAATGACTATCTTGCATATCGCCATAGAACCTTCATCTTGTGATGGAAGGAGATAGAGACAGAGACCCACATTGTAGCACCGGACTGAGCCTCCAAGGTCCAAATGAGGAACAGAAGGAGGGAGAACATGAGTAAGGAAGTCAGGACTGCAAGGGGTGCACCCACCCACGGAGACAATGGGGCTGATCTATTGGGAACTCACCAAGGCCAGCTGGACTGGGTCTAAAAAAGCAGGAGATAAAACCGAACTCTCTGAACATGGTGGACAATGAGGGCTGCTAAGAAGCCAAGAACAATGGCACTGGGTTTTGATCCTACTGCATGTACTAGCTTTGTGGGAGCCTAGGCTGTTTGGATGCTCACCTTCCTAGACCTAGATGGAGGGAGGAGGACCTTGGACTTCCCACAGGGCAGGGAATCCTGACTGCTCTTTGGGCTGGAGAGGGAGGGGGAGGGGAGCGGGGGAGAGGGAGGGAAATGGGAGGCAGAGGTGGAGAGGAGGCAGAAATTTTTAATTAAAAAAAAAACTGTGTTTAAAAGAAAAGTATCTGAGCTTTAAAATAAAGAAAATTGCCAAATTGAAAAAAATTTTAAAAAATTATACATATATATATATGTTGGCTTGAGGGAGAAAAGTGTAAAGAAAGTCTCTAAAAAATTAATAGGGTAATAAAAATGTAATAGCCACATAAAGATGGAAAATACACAGAGAATCTAGATTATGAATATTATTGTGTTGTCTTTAAATTTTGGGGCTACTAAACGACCTTGGATCATGAAAACTGCTATATCAAACCAACCTATATATTTCAAAATGATCCTGACTTCAAAATTTAAATCAAAAGATATGTTATTTTCGGGGAGAGGCTATCTTTTTATTTCCATAGGAAATTGGAGGCTCTGGATTTATTTTGGGTTCAGAAAAATAAGATTTGATCAAGACTCTCCTGAGAAATCTGCAATGGGCATGGATGGCCCAGATGATCCAATGTTTCAGAGAGCCTCTGTGGCAGTTTCCTCTGAATTCTGCATCCAAAACAGTCTCAAGACTACTAGCTGAAATGATGCAGCTTCACAGAATACTACAGACAGGACTTGACCATAGTCCTAAATTTTTTTCAGGGTACCCCAAAAAGTGCCAGTGCCTCAATCAACAGGAAGTTTCAAAAACCAGCTTAGATAAGGATACCACTTACCAGGATAGGGGCATGGGGATTAGAAAAATAAGTAAAGAGAATGAAGACACAAATGAAAATAATCAAAAAGAAACATAGGAGGGAGTTCCAGTGAATACTGAAATTGCCTGCATTTAATTCCCATTTGCTTAAAATATCACAACCCCAAAAGTAAGAGTAAGATTTTTTTTTAAATCACATTAACGTGATACAAGGAAATGAACAGAATGAAGATAGCAGGCTATATTCTTAGTTAAACATTCTATTGCTATAACAAGACAAGTAATGCTCACACCCTAGATTAAAACATTCTGTAGACAAACCATTTCCTGGGTGGAATCCATTGTTATCTCCCTAAGGGAGTGGAAACATATTTGGATCCTTAGACTTTTGTTTAAGGTACAAACAGATCTACTTCTCAATACCTGAAATACAAGGTCTGGCTGTTAGCCACACCTGTTGACAATAACTTTAGAGAGCTGAACTCTCTGATCAGAATCTTTTGTTTGAGGTAGAAACAGACAATAACCTTGAAGGAACATAAATGAGTTCCAACTCTCTGACCTGTGGAACGGCAACAACCTTGAGCACACTGAAACCCTCTGACCTTCAGACAAGGTGGAAATAGGCTCACATTTTGGGGCCTCCGCAAGGAAGTAGTCTAGAGAACTACACCCGCATTCCCAGAAATAAATTGTGTGTGTCTGTCATTGTTTAGGGGAGTTGGTTACAAGTTGTTATTGGTAATGGTCAGGGAAAAAAACTGAACAAAGAAGATTAGATTCAGGGATCTTGTTATAAAAAGAAAACTGGAATATAGAAATAAGATAAAATGATAGATTATTGAATCTACTTTAACCCCCCAAAAACAGTTAATCTCAAAATATTTTATATTTGTATGCATTTTGGTTTTTTGGTAAAAATTTAAAATCATTTTGTTGTATGTATATTTCTACTCTTAGGATAATATGTTCATGGTTGATAATAGTTATTTGATAACTATTTCTGTTGTACATAATTTTATGTCAAAGTTAATGCTTTATTTTTAATTAGACAAAAATGGAAGATGCTGTGGAATAATCCCATTGTACACTGTGAAGATTTGTTGCTGTGGTTTAATAAACAAGATGCCTGATCAACAACTGAACAGATAAGGTTAGGTGGGAGAGCCAAACTGAGAATTCTGGGAGAGAGTGGAGTCAGAAGAGTCTCCAGCTAGATGCAGAGGGAGCAAGAGTTGAATGTGCTGTGCTAATAAAGGTACCATCATGTAGCAGAGCATAAATGAATATGGGTTAGCTTAAAATGTAAGATCGATTTAGTAACAAGACTGAGCTATTGACCGAGCATTTATAATTCATATTCAACTACTGAGTTGATTATTTGGGACCAGACAGTCGGAACAGGAAACAGCCATTTATACTGGGTGTTTGCATGGCCTTTGGTAGTATCAGGAACCAGGGATATCAACCCAGACCCTGGCTGTGACCCCACACTGATGTCACCATGGACCCAATGGCAGCACAAGCTATCCGGATTAGCATAGCCCCAGTAGCAGCATGGTCCTCAAATACCAACATAGACTCAGATGTCTGACCAGACCCTAGAACTTCACATGGCCTTCAGTACTGAAGCCATGGACATCGACATGGATCCTGGCTACTGTGTAGCTACAGATCCAGACAAGGCCCCCAGCAACAACTCAGGCCCAGATATGATCATGTCCTCTGTGAGAGTACAGGCCACTCAGATCAACATGACTCTGGTGGCAGCACAGCCCTCAGACACCCAAATGACCACAGATGATGGCCTAGCCCCAGGCATCCCCATGGCCTTGGTGGCAACTTGGGTCATGGATGTCAACACAGACCCTGGCTGTAGTAGGACAATGGGCCCAGACATGGCCACAGCAGCAGTCAGGGTAGGACATCAACCTAGTCCTGGGTGGCAAGCAGACCACATCATCAGCTCATTCCTCACTGCCCTTGCCTCTTCAGCTCCACGTCTATCCACAGCATATGAGCCATTCTGCCTCTATTCCTCTCCCATTTCCCTACCACATACTTGCTCTTCATAATGGCACCAGGTGGGCCACGGATGCCTTTAAGCAGCCCAGATAGTGGGACCGTGAGGACGCAGGCTACCCTGTGGGGGTCTCACCCTCCTGAGCCACATGGCACCAAGCATGCTTGCAGATCCAGTATTGCTTTTTAACTACCATAGAAAGGGAAAAGCTACAAAAGAGGCCGGGGATGTAGCCCCCCGGCATAGTGTTTGCCTAACATGTGTAAACCTCTGAACTCAATTTCTAACATTAGAAACTTCCATTTCACATAAGATTGAGCTATATGGCACAGAATTCATTCACACTGATAATGTGTCACTTCCAAGTGTAGATCAAAGAAAAACATTGCCACTCCTGCTTTGCACACTTGAGTGCCATACAGAGAAGCCAGATGCTATACATAAGGATGTCAAAACTGACCCATGGAGAGAGACACACGGCAAGGAGCACGAGGTCTCCAAACAGCTAGCACCAGCTTATCAGAGGAGCGTGCCACACCTTCAAGTGACTGCAATCGTGAAATGTTTTGACTACACCTCAGGAGAGACCCTGACCCTTGCCACACAACTAAACTGTTCCTAATCCCCTACCCTTGAATGCATGAGACACTAAAAGTTTTCTGTTTAAACTCACTAACAAAAATTTAAAATAGGAGCCGGGCGGTGGTGGCGCACGCCTTTAATCCCAGCACTTGGGAGGCAGAGGCAGGCGGATCTCTGGGAGTTCGAGACCAGCCTGGACTACAAGAGCTAGTTCCAGGACAGGCTCCAAAACCAGAGAGAAACCCTGTCTCAAAAAACAAAAACAAAAACAAAAAAAAAATTTAAAATAGGTATTCTACTTTACATTAAGTCAATATTTTTAAATACTACCTTCTAGATTTTTAAATCTAATTTGATTAAGAGAAGTTAATTTTATAACAGAATTAATCTGTTTATTTTTTCACAAAAGTTATTAAAATCTAGGAAAACTGAATATCTTCCTAACAACAAATAATATTATTAAGCTGTTTTGAAACTGAAAGTTTAAGTATAGCCTGAAGAGAAGATTAAAATGCAGAAAAGAACTTCATTTCTCTCTGACACATTTTAATCATACCAAAGAATCCTGGAATTGTTTGTATTTGTTAAACAACCGAATGAAGCTAACTAACCTATAGTGAGGGAAGACACAGCAAATGTCCTTCTGTAAAACTGTGGTACCGTGTTTGAAATAATTATTTTCTTTTTTTGTCTTCTAACAACATAACTGCAATCTGGAAAAAACCACACACATATGAAAGGAGAGAGAGAGAGAGAGAGAGAGAGAGAGAGAGAGAGAGAGAGAGAGATTATTAGTTCAGGTGTTATTTCTCTTTTCCCCAGTGCCAGCAATGGGATCTAGGGTCTCTCAGGCAGGTACTCCACCCCGGGCTACATCTCGCAGCCCGAGGCCAGGTCTTTTTCGGAGCTGGAGGTGGAAGGTTGTCAGAACAGATGTGAGAACAGCTGTTTCCAATTACATTTATTTTGACTGCTGAAAATGAGTAAACAATCCAAAACCTGTTTACCATGTGACCAGGATAGCTCATTAATACTAAGCCATCTGATTAAAAGTGACAGGGGTATATAATTTAAGAAACAATTTCTCCCCCCCCCCCCCCGCTTTGGCAGAAAATACCCAGAGGACAATTTTTGTGGTTTTATTTAAACACAAATACAACATGCACGCAAGCCATCTATTCATTTTCTTCGCTGCGTAGCCTGGCATTGGAATTAGTGGGTCTGATGGCCGGCTGTACTGTTCTTTCTATGATGGCTTTTCGGTTCTTGAAGGAAACACTGTGAGCAATCTCACACAGTAAGACTTGCGCACATCAGCAGCACTTCCAGCTCCTTGACGCTGTGGACCAGAAAATTCTGGAAGCCGCTAGGCAGCATGTGCTTGGTTTTCTTGTTGCTCCCGTAACCAGTGTTGGGCATTAGAATCTGGCCCTTGAATTTTCTCTGCACCCTGTTGTCAGTACCTCTCGGTTTCTGCCAGTTTCGCTTAATTTTGACATATCTATCGATCTGACTGGTGCCGGATGAACTTTTTGGTCCTCTTTTTGATGATCTTGGGCTTCACCAGAGGCCGCAGGGCAGCCATGATGCTGCAAATGAGAAGGCAGCCACATCGCAGGTAGCGCCGAGGAAGAAACAATTTCAATGCTAAAGAGTGATTTTAAGTTTCTGGAAATTTGCTTTTATGTGCATTCGAGTATTTGATACACACTGTTTATTTTCTTAAACACAGAAGTCCCAAAGAAGTGTTGCCTTGTCTGTAAATCAGATGTCAGATCTACCCCATTCGTGCACCATGAAAGATCTCTGATGGTTTATTTCTTCTCTTTCATTCAAATCCGAAGTGTCAGGACTTACCGGGTGGCCTGCTCTGGCTGAGACATCCACCACACTGGTTTTTAAGAATGAGTCTAAATAAAATGTAACAAAATGCCAGCATAAAGATTACTGAAATGTCTTAAATGTTTTCCATTTATCAGGGAGATTGCTGACCTCGGTCTAAAACAGAAAACAAAAAAAAAGAATTAAACTCTCAGAGCTTCATGTTTTACTCCTCAGAGAGAGTAGAGAGAAAGATATATAATAGAGAGTAGGGAAACAGGAGGGGAGGGGCATGAGCAAGAGAATTCACTGCCAAGCAAACAAAAGACCCAGAATAAGAGAGCAGAAACAACCCAGCAATCTGGGTTCTCCCCATCATGCCATTATGAAATAAGCATTAATCTTAGTGACTTTTGTTTAAACATTTTTTTTTCAAATTCTCATCCTTTCTTCATAATGAATCTACATTTGTCTCTGAAGCTTTCATTTAGACTTTCTGAGTTATCTGAATTTCCTAATGATTCTTCTATATAGAAAAGAAGTGAGAAATCAAAGGCTGCTTTGATGTACATGTAACATCCTCCATGACACTGTGAGGCCTGCCGGCTCTGTATGGTGGTTGGGGCAGATACAAAAGAAAGCGCAGATCTACGAATTTGGGAGGCTAGGGCTGGAAGATCAGGAGCTCAAGGCCAATCGCAGCTACACAGTGAGTTCGAGGTCAGCCTAGTATGCACAAGACAGATACCAAACAGGGAGCAGATTCAGTTAGCCTGGCATCGCCTACTATACCCACTATTTGGCTGAGTCAGAATTCCCTTAAGGCTACGGAATTAATTCTAATCTAAAAGGCTTCTGTTATTAAATTGTGAATATTATATTCATGCTAGCTTTTCTAATAAATTAGCTAGCTAGGTATGTATAATGACAGCTATATAAGGCCATAGCCAAGAGATGTTCGTCCTACCATGTAAGGCTGAAGAAAGATTCATAACACCAGCCACTGCCTAAAAGCAAATCTGTGGATAATATCCTTAAGTCTATGTGGGAGCAACTGTCACGTGAGACACTTGAGACAGCAGAGAATGCAAATTCTCCTTCGCCATTTTCCTTCTTTGCGCTTGGTCTCCGAAACCCTTTCATTACCAGAGGAAAAGTTGCATATTACTGTCAAATGTCCAAGAAGAAGAAAACACACTGAAATATTACAACGTATATGCCTCCCCGTGTTTGAGAAATGGGGCTGTTGTACGTTGCCTCCTGCTTTCTGCCTTCTTCATGTTCCTGACTGGTAATCCATGCTGTCCTGCCTCAGGTAAGGCAGGAAAAACGTGTGCTAAAGACCACTTCACCTTCAAGTTAGACCACCAGACCGGAGGCAGGAGAATCATGTGAGTAGCCAGCCTTAGTCGGCCTTCTGAAATGAAAAGTCAACAACTCCCTTATTCAAAGTGTCAAATGGACTAACATTAGGATCAAAACCAGATGGTCAGCCGACTGAACGATTACTTTGTTTTTCCTAAGGAAAGCACCCTACACCCTACTTAGCTTTAAGACTCTAATATAATTTTTATCATGAAAAAAGAAGATATTTACATGTCACACACACACACTCACAAAGAAAAATGACTTACTTGGATGGAAGGGAGGGGAGAAATCAGGAAAAGAGGAATAAATTGAAGTTTGTGTAGGCTTAAGCAATTTGAATTCTGTACAGAATTCTGCTGTGTTACTTACCCCAGGGTAGAGGTAAGACAAAGTCAGGCTTAAAAAAGAATCAGTATTGACTAGAGATCACAACTTGGTTGGGGCTAAGACTGAGAAGCTGGAGAGACCCCTGTCTCCTTCACCCTGCTTCTGGGAACTCACAGACCAGAAGTTGGCAGCTGCAGATTAAACATCATAACAGCTGGATGAGGCAACACTTCAAAGAAGGGCCACCCGAAAAGTCAGGAATAAAAACTGTTAGAGGAAGGAACACAAGAAAACCCATCAGGACAACATATCTGGTCCTGGGCAGCTCACACTCGGTGCACATTAGAATTTTCTTCCTTTAAAATTAAAATTATTTTCTCATTCTAGAAGCTATCTGCTCTTGAGTTTTCATCCATCTCTGAGGGATTTTGGTGGGGAGGCTGAGCCTAATTTTCTGATCTAGGGTTAGAAACATTCCCTAGTGAGAGTCACCAGAGCAACAGGAAGACACAGGGTAAGTTGTTTCTTCTCCTTTCCAAGGACATTGATTTTGCTGCACCAATCTCCTGTAGGGGCCAGATCACTGCCAGTGCCTCTGGGCAGAAGAACAGTGGCAGTCCCATCTTCACTCTGTGTCTCTGCTTCCCTCGACTTGGTTTTCTTCCTTCTGATGCCCCCGCATCCCAGGTCAGTAACAGTTCTTATCCCCTCACCTCCCCACACATGCAAATCCTATTTCTACATGAGAGTGGTGAACTAAGTTTAGCCCTAAATGTTTATTCATTTGTCTTCGTATGTATGTAGTGGCCCTCTTCCTACTGTTTTTCATGTGGTATGAAAACTGGGGATTTAACAACTCAGAAGTGGGGAACCTGACCCAGAAGCAGGTAGTCAGAAGGCCCTGGAATGTAAGAGTTTGATCAAACAAGGACTAAAAGAAAGAAGGTCCCTGCAGACAAAAAACAACCTTTACTGAGCTTTTTAACCTTAAAAAGAAGTCCAGAAAAACCAAAGTTTTCATATGTAATTTCTATCTTTCCTTGGAAAACAGTGATGGAACAGGAGTCAAAATCAAAGGTAGAAGGAGGATCCAAATATGCATCAAAAGTGTGGGTTACTCAGCTGAGCTTTTCAACATTAAAGAAAATTCCAGGGGAAAAAAGCTCCCATATACAAATTGCACTTTCCCTCCACTGAATGCAGAATCCCAAAATAAATGTGCAGGGAAATACTGGAATGTTTTGACTTTAAGCTGCCACCATAGATTGGCATGTTTCTTCTCTATACTAAGGCAGAAATAGCACTCAAACACAATTGATGATATTTTTGTTTCGTTTTTCAAACTGATTTTAGAGGAATGTGTTTCTGGAGATCCTTCTGGAAGCTGAAGGGTTAAGCTGGCTGTTAGACAAGGATTCCTGGGAAAACTAGGCAAGTGCTCCTAGAGGAAAGCTTTGTATATAAGTGCAGGAATACTGGCTTGATAGCCAAGCCCGTCCTGAACATGACTCTCCCCATCAGGGACCCCGGACTGCTCCTCTATGAGCCTGTTGGTTTCTCTAATATGAAACTGGAGGTGATATCAACCTCTTTGTTGGGCTACTATGAGAATTAAATCAAATGATTGTATAGTAACAGGAAATAGTAATCGAAATAATAGTTAATAATCACTAAAGTAACTAGTTATTAACAAGTACCAGGTGTAATCTTAATTCAGTATCCACAGAGAGCCTATAAATGGCTTGCAATTACTTGCTGTATTTCACAGATGCCACTGAATATGAGTGAGAAGGGGGTTGGGGTCACATACCAGTGTTCTTACACACAATGTGACTTACTGTTACTCAGCTACTATGAATCATTATTTATTAATATGTCTCCAGGACCTCACAGAAACCTGAGCATTTAATAAGTATCTCTTGAGAACTCTTTATTTTTTTTCTTTCTTTCTTCCTTTTTTCAGAGACAGGGTTTCTCTGTGCTTTCCTGCTGTACTGGAAATTTGCTCTATAGACTAAGCTGTCCTCGAACTCACAGAGTTCTGCCTGCCTCTGCTTCCCTAGTTCTGGGAGTAAAGGCGTGTGCCACCACTGCCTGGCAACTGAACAACACTCCTTAGAACTTTGAAAGGCAAAAAGTAAAACAATAAAATAAATAAATCAACCAAGTAAATTATATTAACATTTACAACACCAAAAAAACATGTTTGTTCTATTTTATTAAATTTGAACAAACTGGAAGTTTAGGTAAAATACACTCCACTACTCATAAATATCACAAGAAAACTGAAGACCAACATTCTTTATGAACACACATAAGAAAAAAAACAACAAAGCACTAGAAAACATCCAGCAACATATAAAAATTTAGAATCACACACTGTGACCAAGCGGGATTTATCCCAGAATTGCACTGTTATTTCACAGATAAAAGTAGGCGTGACAATCATGAGTGACCTCCAAGATATGACATGGACCATTTTTTCGTCCTGCTAAGAAGCAGATCTGGAACACCCAACAGGAGGCCTGGGTGAGTGTGAGAGTCCGTCACGAAGATGAGCAGGGCTTGTGTGCCGGAGGAGAGAGCACGGTGTCTTTGCTAGGAGTTTACGGGGGGAAAGGGCTGAAAATGCAATCAGTCAAATTACGGCAGCGTCACGAACTTAGTAAGCTACAAAAGGACCAGGCACAAAACCCTCAGGAGACATCAAGCCTGTACCAGATAGAAAGTCATTCTCTGAAACCTTAGATTGTTTAAGGTATTCCAAAAAAAAAAAGAAAGAAAATTAGACAAAAACAACAAGCAGTGCAATCTTTCAAATTCCAGTGCACCTTTATCTGCTACAGTTTTCCTAAGTTGCCGTATGTTCATGCTGTCTTGTTTGTTTTAAAAAACGGTTATATTTTTGCGCTTTCCAATATGTGCACGCAGCTGAATGTCAGAACCACCATAATGAAAGGATCTGAAATGCGCATGCAGAAATATGAAAGGGTTTTGCATTGTGACATTAACTTAGCCACAATACAGAGTAAATATTATGTTCTTTCGACATCGCGAGAGTAAACTAATGGCTCAGAAACAACGTCTGGGAGCTGACTAAATTGGCGTTACTATGGAAACATGTTTTCAATTTCCTGACCCTTAAGGTTGATTTCAACACTGCAGTATGCAATGTTTTCCTTTTCACTGCTATTCTTTTGTACAACACAAATGTTCTCTGCAAATCAAAGTTAGTAAAGGTTCTGAAACCAGGAAAGAAAAGGGGGGGAAACTATATTCTCTCTTTAAAGGGGCAGTCATATGTCATCTATGGTTCATGTCATGACACAAGTCCTCATCTGGATTGTCTTGATTTTTTCCCAGCAGTTTGCTGGCAGATCCACAAACTCCAAATAAATAGAATTTTTCCACTATCTAATTCAGCATTTGGCAAGAAAACTCAATGATGAATCTATTCCTACCTCAAAAAAATGTTTTCTTTTACACATTTCAATCACTCTATAGTCAAATACTAGAGAGATAATGCAAATTTACTCTAAGAGTTGCTTCCACAGTATTTCTCAGGGATAAGTAAAACGCAAATTAAATCTCAATATCTAAAATGTCAAACTAGTATAGTCAGCTCATTCCACCATGTGCCATGTTGGGTACCTTCCCGGGTATCTAAGGAGAAATGATGTTCCAATGTACCATGAACCAAGAAAGAGGCCCTCACAATAGAAGATGGTACTGGGCACTTACAAATGCATTTACACCATGAGTGGTATATTTTCATCATTTCACTCCCCAGCTCCTGTGTCCCCAGCTTCCTCTCAAATTCATGAGCTGTGTGTGTGTGTGTGTGTGTGTGTGTGTGTGTGCGCTTTGCCAAGCCCATCCGATTTCTAGCTGCATTCTAAACAGTACGCTTATGCCTAAGGTAAGTGTCCACTAGAGTTGCTCCTATGCTTATGGTATTGAATAACCTACCAGGGGTCTGCCTCTGTCAGCAGCCATTGATTGCCTGTAGCTCTTCATCTAGAAGTAGGATCTTGAAAACGTCAACTGGTGCTGCCATTGTGCTGGATACCACACAGTTCTGTCACGGGACTTGAGAGAATGGAGCTGGAACTGACTCGGAAGCATCCTCCCTAAAGACCAGCTTTCACAGTAGCGCAAGGTGCTTTGTAAGCTGCCAATGGAAAGAAGCAATCAGCAGTCCAGTCCAGCTGTAAACCTGGGAACCACAGCAATGACCACCACAATAAGACACCCCGAGGGTGCAAAGGTGCCACTTAAATCTTAGAGATAACCAACTCCCACCTAACTGGACTTACATTCCTAACACTGTATACCTAGCTGAGTACCCGTGGTTGGTGAGGTCCTAACATTCAAGAGAGGAGGCACTACCGCCGCTTTGCCAAGCCCATCTGATTTCTAGCTGCATTCTAAACAGTATGCTTATGCCTACGGTAACTGCATTTCTCACCCCGCATCAAAGAAGTTTCTTTCAGGCGCAGTTGGGAACTGTTGTAGAGATCGACAATTGGTCAAAATGCCCAGAACAACTGACCATGGGACGCCAAGCCCCAACTGCTGCATCTACAACACAGCCCCTACATCTAGGGCTCAGGAACCATCACAGAAGGAGTGGAAAGATCATCAGAGTCGAGGGACTCCAATGCCTGCTGGGAGATTCTGTCTTCTGTATCTTAGAAGGAAGCTGCACCCGTGAAATAGTCCTTTCTAAGGCATGCGTGTGTCACAAGCCACACAAACTTTTCACTAGTTAATGTGTAGGTTCTGTAAAGTAAAACAAGCAACAATTAGATTATTTCCCCACTATGCGCAAGTAAATGAAGAGTTATAGTTATCCAACATATGTTCTCTAATGATTTTCTTTCTTCTACTTAAGCATCATCCCAGTCAGCCTGTATTACCAAGGCCACCTTGTATGCAGACCTTTTGAGTCTTAGAAACTCATTTGTTCTCCTCTGGGATGGGTGCCAGGGAAGTGACACGCAACGAACCACTCTGTTCCACGTCGGTGCCTAGAAACAACTTATAATTCCTGCCTGGAAAGCCGCAAACCTGTGCTATCCACAGCCCCTCACTGTGGCGTCCCTTAGCATTTCTTTCACAAGCATCACGTTCCGTTTATTTGAGGAAACTTGCCCCAGGGGCACTCTTTTAAAGGGAATTATGTACTTACACCACCTCCAAATTGAGTTTTCCAAAGGAGTTTGATCATGTCACTACCCTATTCAAAAATCTTCAATGATCGTCTTTCTTTCTCCTTCCCCTCCAGGCTAATGTTCCAGAAGCCTCTCCGCAACCTGGTATCAATTAATAGCTGCAACCTCACTTTCTGTTCCCTTCTACCCAGATTCTCTCTGCCAGATGTGGCAGGGAGAACTTGAAACTCCTGCCCAGGGGCATAAGACATAAACTGTGGACCACGAAAAATGTGTATTATATTCCTGACCCTTTTCCAATGGGTTCTTTTATTTTTCACAATTCTTTGCTAGTTGTGTTAGTAGTGCATTCCTTAAATCATTAGACTGAAAACTGCTCGTATCCAGACCAGATGAGGGGAAAGGATGATACCTAGAGATCCTGGACATGAACTTGAATCTGATTTTGGATCATCTCCCTTTATAAAGGATGCTGTAAATGCAGGTGAAATTTTTGGGTGGGGAGGAGGATATATGTGATGGATGCTGAGTAGCCCACTGCAGCGAGCCCAACGTGGGACCCACCCACTCTGGAGTCACCAGGCTGTTTGAGTGGCAGTGACTCAAGTCCTACCTTTAGGAGTATCATGAGTTGTCTACATCAGTCCTTGGCCTCCTCTACCCTTCACTGGCTCAGTAACTCCTACCTCAGTCTTTAGTATTTGCCATTTTTCCAGTCTCTATGACTTAGATATGGCATACTCAAAGACAGTCCGAGCTACTTTACTTATTGGCTAATTGAAGCAACTATCTTCCTAGACAAAAGCAAGAAATTACATGAGTCAGATATGTTATCTGGCATCCAAAATGGCTGTCAAAGATTTGAGCCTAAATCATAGACAGATAAACGAGATAGGTAGGTAGGTAGATAGATAGATAGATAGATAGATAGATAGATAGATAGATAGATAGATAGATAGATAGATAGATAGATTTGTATGGTCAATGGAATAGGAAATACAGTTTTAAAAAGAATTTTAAATAAGTGGTACCCTGTCAACTGAGATCACCCTATAATGTAACTTTTTTCACTATTTCTTTTTCATCCTTTGGGAGGTCAGGGACCTTGCTGTGAGAAGCAGTGTAAGAAGGCACATATGACAAAGAGCTGAAGGCTTCACCAAAAACACTGAGTGAGTTTAGAAGTGGATCCTCCAAACCTAACAAAGTCTCTGATGACAGCAGCCTGTCTGACTCCTTGAGTACAACCTCAAGAAGAAGGTGAAACAGCCATTCAACTGAGCCATCCCCAGATGCGTGCCTCACTCACAGGAATGGAGACACCATATGCTCAGTGCTTCAATCCGCTGATTGGAGGGAACTTGTCTCAACAGCAACAAATATACCTAGGGAAGTGTCTTACAACTAAGGAGCAGACTGTAGATCAGAGAATTGTGAGTGTCACAGAAAAACCACTTTACATAATGAAAAAAGGTCACTATTTGATGGAGAGCAAGGAGGGACTAGAAAGCACAGAGGGAATAGAGAGGAAGGAGGACTAGAGAAGAAGGAGGGTACATAAGCAAGGAGGAGATAGAGAGAAAAGAGGGGATAGAGAGGAAGGAGAAGATAGAGAACAAGGAGGGATAGAGAGCACAGTATATGGGAAGGTTTGGAAGGAGGAAGTGGGTCAGCAAAATTATGTAATTAAAATAACAAAATAATAAAAGAAATAATTTTTAAAAACCCAAATTACAACTTCTGGCCCATCTGTCTGTAGTTCTCTTCAGTTACCTGGGGGGGGGGGATGCCTCAAATTTTAGCCCTCTTGATCACATGGGTCTTTGATAGAGTCTTCAATTCTTGTGTATCTACTATCTAAAAAGCCATTTACTAAGTATTACCATTTGGTTGGCTCTATAAGTGTGCCAGTCAGAACTCCCTATGAATGAGTGCAGGGCTTCATTCCAGAAGATAAACTGTGATGAAAGAGAAACAGCAGGAGAAGAAGGTGACCCTGTTGATTGTTGTTGTGAGTTTTTCCATTGATTACTGGATGCACAATAACAAAGGGCTTTTTAAAATGCTACTTGGTTCCTAAAATTATCACCTCTTAATCCTTCTGCATATTTGAAAAGGATTAAAACTATTCAGTGAGTTATAGGTACATTATTTTATATGATGTGTGTGTGTGCTCTCTACATTAGATAATGCATACGTAATAGTCAGTCTAGATAGCCTAACTTCATGAAAGGTATAAAATACATTTCTTTCTCCCTACATTTGGGAGGTGGGGGACTCAAGACAGGGTTTCTCTGTGTAACAGCCCTAGCTGTCCTGGAACTAACTCTTGTAGACCAGGCTGACCTTGAACTCACAGAGATCCCCCTGCCTCTGCCTCCCAAGTGCTGGGATTAAAGGTGTGCACCACTATTGACCGACCTCTCCCTACATCTTAATGCTGCTCACTAAATTTCCCTTTCTCATCCTTTGCAAACACCTTTGAAAGGACTCGATTAGGAAGACATCCAAACTCATTTGGAGCCTCAAATAAAATTCCTGTTACCTATAGCTCAGGAATTGTGGCCAGAAACAGAAACAGAAGAGAAGTAGGACCCTCCTGTCTTTTTAACTAAGTAGTAGGCTTCTGGTGGGACTTACAATAGAGACAGAAGGGAGAAAGGAAATCCTTTCAGCATTGATGTTGTATTCTCCATGAATGGATAAGGAAAGTGTGGTACATTTACACAATGGAGTACTACACAGCCGAAAAAAATAACAACATCTTGAATTTTGCAGGCAAATGGATGGAGCTAGAAAACATTGAGTGAGGTAACCCAGACACAGAAAGACAATTATCACATGTTATCACTCATAGGTGGTTTTTAAACATAAAACAAAAAACGTCAGCCTACAAATCACAATCCAAAAGAATTTAGACAACAATGAGGACACTAAGAGAGTCTTACAAAGATCTAATCTACATGGGAAGTAGAAAGTAGAAAAAGACAAGATCTCCTGAATAAATTAGGAGCATGGGGACCTTGAGGGAGGGCTGAATGGTGGAGGGGAGAGGCAGGGAGGGGAGCAGAGAAAAATGTAGAGCTCAATAAATACCAAAATAAACATATAAATAAAGAAAAAAAGGAAGAGCTCAAACAATCCTGTACAATAAAGAAACTTCCAGAGTCATCATCTTCCCTGACTTCAAACTCTACTGTAGAACTATAGTAATTAAAAAAAAAAAAAAACAGGTTGGAATTGACATCAAAACAGGCACATGGATCAATGGAATCAAATTGAAGACCCTGACTTTAATCTACACATATGTGAAAACATGATTTTTGACAAAGAAGCCAAAAAAGTACAATGGAAAAAAGAAAACATCTTTAACAAATGGTGCTGGTGTAACTGGATGTCAACATGTAGAAGACTGCAAATAGATCCTTATCTATTTGCACAAAATTTAAGACCAAGTGGATCGAGGACCTCAACATAAAGTCAGTTACATTGAACTCGATAGAAGAGAAATTGAGAATCAGCCTTGAATGCACTGGCATGGGGGACCACTTTCTAAATAGAACACCAGTAGCACAGACACTGAGAGCAACAATCAATAAATGGGACTTCTTGAAATTAACAAGTTTCTTAAGGCGGAGGACACAGTAAACAAGACAAAACAACAGCCTACAGAATCGGAAAAGATCTTCACCAACCCCTGACAATATCTGACAGAGGGCCGATCTTCAAAATATATAAATAACTCTGGAAACTAGAGAACAAAATACCAAATCATCTAACTTAAAAAATGGGATGCAGACCAAAACAGAGAACTCTCAACAGAGGAATATCAAATTGCCAAAAGACATTTAAGGAATTGTTCAACATCCTTAGTCATCAGAGAAATGCAAATCAAAACAACTCTGAGATTCCATCTTACACCTGTAAGAATGGCCAAGATCAAAAACACTGATGACAACTTATGTTGGAGAGGT
The DNA here is from genome assembly GCF_950005125.1 of Chionomys nivalis. Taxonomy (NCBI): domain Eukaryota; kingdom Metazoa; phylum Chordata; class Mammalia; order Rodentia; family Cricetidae; genus Chionomys; species Chionomys nivalis. Next base: position 14,738,481 of record NC_080091.1, on the reverse strand, counting down.
TGTGGGGAAAAGGGAACACTCCTCCATTGCTGGTAGGAGTGCAAGCTGGTACAGTTCCTTTGGATGTCAGTGTGGCGATTTCTCAGAAAATTAGGAAACAACCTTCTTCAAGACCCAGTAATACCACTTTTTGGTATATATCCAATGGATACTCAATTGTGCCACAAGGACATGTGCTCAGCTATGTTCATAGCAGCATTGTTTGTTATAGCCAGAACCTGGAAACAACCTAAATGCCCCTCAACTGAAGAATGGGTAAGGAAAGTGTGGTACATTTACACAATGGAGTACTACACAGCAGAAAAAAATGATATCTTGAATTTTGCAGGAAAATGGATGGAGCTAGAAAACATTATTTTGAGTGAGGTAACCCAGATTCAGAAAGACAATTGTCATGTGTGCTCACTCATAAGTGGTTTTTAAACATAAAGCAAAGAAAACTAGCCCACAAATCACAATCCCAGAGAACTCAGACAACAATGAGGACACTAAGAGAAACTTACATAGATCTAATCTACATGGGAAGTAGAAAAGAATAAAATCTCCTGAGCAAATTGCGAGCATTGGGACCTTGAGAGAGGGTTGAAGGGGAGCGGGGAGGTAGGGAGGGGAACAGATAAAAATGTAGAGCTCAATAAAAAGAAGAATTAAGATATTCTTTTCTTTTAGTCCAGCTCTGTAGGTGACCCCAGAGCATCCTATCTATGATTTCAAAAAAGTGACCACTGTAGGCCAAAGACATGAGCCTCTGACTACAGGTCTGTCTCCCTCTGGCTTGTCAAAGTTTAATGGTCTTGGGCATGAGGAGTCATTGGGTCTAATGATTAGGGGAATCACTAGATCCTGGAATTAGCACCAGGCATTTAATATTTGAAAGATGAGGTTCTTGGAGCCTCTTCCTCTTCGCTTTGGAGCAGAAAGCTGTCAACTGTTTGTGCTACAATCTTAGGTATATATCAAAGAGTCTGTGCTAAAATCTTAGGTATACAACAAAGAAAGAGCCTGGTGTGGCAGGAAGAGCTGAATTACTGTCTCCACTAATCACTATCAGCTGGTCCATGTTCAAGTTTTCTCACTGCTAAAAATAAATAAAGAACACTAGTTAGTTTACAATTGAATTTAATACATATGTATGCTAAGAACATGAAATTGCATTATTTTTATTCAACATTTAGCTTGCATCTATGGAAGATCATTAAGTAAAGAACCAGTTGTGCAACTTTCTTAAATCTTCTTAATAATCCTCACTTGTCACATATCTTGTGTAGATAACAGAGCCACAGTGAAGATTTAATGTAAATATACATTGAGGAAGCCTTGGCATAGAATAAGCATTCAACTGTCACTAGCTATCATTGTTATTATTATCTCTGCCACCTCAGACAAGCAATATTACTCACAGACTCCAACTTCTCTCTTTTAATTGATAATACTAATAAAGTTCTGAAAGATCTATAAAACAATGTTATCTGGATGCAATTCAAATTTTCTTTGAAAGTATTAAATATTACCTGTGAAACAAATGCTTGAAACTTTCAAATATTTTTCTTCTTTAATGCATTTGTGGTGTAGGAGAATTGTCTGTATTCTCTCGATCTGTTTATTTTAAATAAACGTTGATTGGCCTGGCAGGAAGTATAGGTGGGTCAACCAGACAGGAATTAGAGGCGGGGCGATGAGAACAGAAGTATTCTGGGAAGCAGGAAGCTCCCTCAGCACTCCTGCCCAGACCACCGAGAAGCAAGATGTAAGCTACCCCACTGAGAAAGGTACTGAGCCATGTGGCTAATGCAGATAAGAACAATGGATTAATATAAGCTACAAGAGTTAACAAGAAGCCTGAGCTAATGGGCCAATCAGTTTATAAGTAATACAGAGTCTCTGTGTGATTTTCTTGGGGGCTTCCCGGCTGTGGGGTACTGGGCGAGACAGAAACCCCAACAAGCCAGCCCTCGTGTTACACATTTGCTATATTGTAAGAAAGAAAATAAAAATGGTTCCTTTTCAACAAGGAATGCTGAAGTCTTTAATAAATAAAGTCAACAATCAGCCTCATTTTCTCCATGAGATCACAATTTCCACAGAAAAAAAGACTTCTGCTGTAGTCATTCTGATTCTTATCTATTCCCCAGAGTGTGTTGTCTTCTTAACAAATACAATACAAGCACCTTCATATCACTTAAAACAGAAAGAAAATGACAAGACTCGATGGAAAACCATTGACAAATCACAATAAAATGTAAACACAGGAGTTACTTCTTGGCATCTAAAATGTAGAGGAGTCTTCTTTCTTCCACACCATCATTAAATATGAACACTAATTATACCACAGAGAAATTAACTCACTCTGAAATTCCAAATATTATACTCCTTTCCTGTTGAATAAGGTATAAGATACATTTTTAAACTGAACATCTTTTTTTTTAATTTATTAGATTTTAAAAAAATACTAATCTAAGTTCCCACTCCCTCCCAGCCTCCCATTCCATAGACACATACACACACACACACACACACACACACCCCACCCCATCCAATCCTTAGAGAGGGTAAGACACTTTGCTTTGGGGAAGGTCCAAGTCCCTCCCTCCCTACTATATCTAGGCTGAGCAAGGTATTCATTCAAAGAGAATAAATTCCTAAAAAGCCAGTACAAGCAATAGGGATAAATCCTTGTGCCACTGCCAGTGACCCCTCAGTCTGCCCCAGCCATGCAACTGTCAACCCCATTCAGAGGGACTAGTTTGTCCTATGCTTGTTCCTTCCCAGTCCATCTGGAGTTGGTGAGCTCCTATTAGCGCAGGTAGCTGTTTCAGTGGGTGAATCCATCATGGTCTTGACCTCTTTGCTCCTATTCTCATTCCTCCCACTCTTCAACTGGACTTTGAGAGCTCAGTCCATGCTCTAATACGGGTCTCTGACTGTTTCCATCAACTGCTGGATGAAGGTTCTATGGTGATCTTTAAGATATTCATTCATCAGTCTGATAACAGGGCAAATCAAGATCGGGCCCTCTCTCCTCTATTGCTTAGGATCCTAGGTGGGGTCATCCTATTGGATTCCTGGGAATTTCTCTAGAGCCAGCTTTCTGCTAACCCTATAATGGCTCCCTCCATCAAGATATCTCTTTCCTTGCTCTCATCTCTGTCCTTCTTCCTTCTCGACTCTTCCAATCCCTTAAGTTCTCCTCAACCCTGCCCTTCTCCACTCCTCTTTCTCTTCCACCCTCCTTTCTTCCCCACCTCCCCCATGCTCCAAATTTTGTCAGGTGATCTTGTCCGTTTCCAATTTCTAGGCGGATCTATATATGTTTTTTGAGGGTTCACCTTATTACTTAGGTTTTCTACTATCATGAACTATAGGTTCAATGTCCTTTGTTTATAGCTAGTATCCATATTCATCTTTTTGGGTCTGGGTTACCTCACTTAGGATAGTGTTTTCTACTTCTATCCATTTACATGAAAATTCAAGATTTCATATTTTTTTTTACCGCTGAGTGTGTAAATACTCCAGTGTGTAAATTTCCCACATTTTCTTTATCCATTCTGCATTTGAGGGGCATCTAGATTGTTTCCAGGTTCTGGCCATTACAAATGATGCTGCTATGAACATAATTAAACAAATGCCTTTGTAGTATGATTGAACATCTTTTGAGTATATGCCCAAGAGTGGTATTGCTGATCCTGAGGTAGGTTGATTCCCAATTTTCTGAGAAACAACCATATTGATTTCCAAAGTGGTTGTACAAGCTTCCATTCCCACCAGCAATTGATGTGTTCCCCTTACTCCACATCCTCTCCAGCATAAGCTATCATTAATGTTTTTAATCTTAGCCATTCTGATAGGTGTAAGATGGTATCTCATAGTTGTTTTCATTTGCATTTCCTTGATGGCTAAGGGTGTTGAACAGCTCCATAAGTATCTTTTGGCCATTTGAAATTATTCTGTTGAGAATTCTCTGTTTAGTTCTGTACCCCATTTTTTAATTAGGTTATTTAAAATTTTAATGTCTAATGTCTTGAGTTCTTTATATATTTTGGAAATCAGTCCTTTGTCTGATGTGGGGTTGGTGAAGATCTTTTTCAATTCAGTAGGATGCCATTTTGTCTTATTGACCATGTTTTTGCTTTACAGAAGCTTCTTAGTTTCAGGAGGTCCCATTTATTTATTGTTGCTCTCAGTGTCTGTGCTACTGGGGTTATATTTAGGAAGTGGTCTCCTATGCCCATGCATTGAAAATTTCTTCCCAATTTCCCTTCTATCAAGTTCAGTGTGATCAGATTTATATTAAGGTCTTTAATCCATTTGGACTTGAGTTTGGTGCATGGCGATAGATAATGGATCTATTTTCACTATTCTACTGTTGCCACTCAGTCATGCCAGCACCATTGTTAAAGATACTTTCGTTTTTCCAGTTTATAATTTTATCTTCTTTGTCAAAAATCAGGTGTTCATAGGTGTGTGGATTACGATCCAGGTCTTCAATTTGATTCCGTTGGTTAACATCTCTGTTATGCCGATACCAAGCTGTTTTCATTACTGTAGCTCTGTAATAGAGCTTTGATGTTAGGGATGGTGATGCCTCCGGATGTTCCTTTATTGTACAGGATTGTTTTGGCTATCCTGGGTTTTTGTTTTTCTATATGAAGTTGAATATTGTTCTTTCAAGATCTGTGAAAAATTGTGTTGGAATTTTGATGGGGATTGCATTGAATCTATAGATTGCTTTTGGTAGATGTGCCATTTTTACTATATTGATCCTACCTATTCAAAAGCATGGGAGATTTTTCTATTTTATGTTGTCTTCTTCAACTTTTTTCTTCAAAGACTTGTCAAATAGGTCTTTGTTCTTGTCAAATAGGTCTTTGTTCTTGTCAAATAGGTCTTTCACTTCTTTGGTTAGTGTTAACCCCAAGATATTTATGTTATTTGTAGCTATTATGAAAGGTTATGTTTCTCTAATTTCCCTTTCAGTTCTTTATCCTTTGTGTATTGGAGGGCTACTAATTTTTTTGAGTTGATCTTGTATCCTGCCACATCATTGAAGGTATTTATCAGCTATAGGAGTTCTCTGTAGAGTGTTTGGGGTCACTTATATATACTATCAGATCATCTGCAAATAATGAAAGTTTAACTTTTTCCTTTCCAATTTGTATCCCCTTGATCTCCTTTTGTTGTCTTATTGCTCTAGCCAATACTTCAAGAACAATGTTGAAGAGATATGGAAAGAGTGGACAGCCTTGTCTTGTTCATAACTTTAGTAAAATTGCTTTGAGTTTCTCTCCATTTCACTTGATGTTGGCTGTTGGTTTGCTGTATATTGCTTTTATTATATTTAGATATGTTCCTTGTATCCCTGATTTCTCCAAGACCTTTATCATGAAGGGGTATTAGATTTTGTCAAATGCTTTTTCAGCATCTAATGAAATGGTTGTATGGCTCTTTTCTTTCAGTTTATTTATATGATGGATTACATTGATAGAATCTCATTTGTTTAACCAGTACTGCATCTCTGGGATGATGCCAACATGATCATGGTGGATGATCATTTTGATGTGTTCTTGGATTTGGTTTGTCAGTATTTTATTGAGTATTTTTGCATCCATGTTCATGAGTGAGAGTGGTCTATAATTCTCTTTCTTGGTTGAGTCTTCGTGTAGTTTTGGTATCAATGTAACTGTAGCCTCATAAAAAGAGTTTGTCAAGGTTTCTTCTGCTTCTATTATGTGGAACACTTTGAGAAGTATAGGTATTAGCTCTTCTTGGAAGTTCTGGTGTAATTCTGCACTAAAACCTTCTGGCCCTGAGCTATTTTTCATTGGGGGGGGGGGTTGTATGACAGCTTCTATTTCCTTTCAGTTTAACTGTATTTAAATTGTTCATCTGGTCTTGAATGGTATCTATCTAGAAAATTGTCCATTTTTTTACATTTTCAAGTTTTGTGAAATACCTAATGATTTTCTGATTTTCTTCAGTGTGTGTTGTTATGTCCCCCTTTTCATTTCTGATTTTGTTAATTTGGATGTTCTATATCTTCCTTTGATTAGTTTGGATAAGAATTTGTTTATCTTGTTGATTTTCTCAAAGAACCAGCTCTTTGTTTCATTGATTCTTTGTATTGTTTTCTTTGTCTCTATTTTGTTAATTTCAGTCCTCAATTTGATTATTTTCTGTCTTCTACTCCTCCCTGGTGGGTCTGTTTCTTTTTGTTCTAGAGTTTTCAGGTGTGCTGTTAAGTCCCTAATGTGAGCTTTCTCTGTTTTCTTTATATGGGCACTTAGTGCTATGAATTTTCCTCTTAGCACGGCTTTCATAGTGTCCCACAGGTTTGGGTACATTGTGCCTTCATTTTCATTGATTTATAGGACAACTTTATTTTCTTTCTTTATTTCTTCCTCTACACAGGGGTGGTTCAGTAGTTCACTGTTCTATAAGTTTGTAGGCTTTCTGAGAGCAGTATCGTTCTTAAATTCTATTTTTTTTATTTATTATATATCTGTCTGTGTGTATGCCTGCAGGACAGAAGAGGGCACCAGACCTCATTACAGATTGTTGTAAGCCACCATGTGGTTGCTGGGAATTGAACTCAGTACCTTTGGAAGAGCAGGCAATGTTCTTAACCACTGAGCCATCTCTCCAGCACCTGTTCTTAAATTCTAACTGTAATCCATGGTGATCCAACAAGACACAGGGGGTTACTCCAATTTTTTTTTTAATATCTGTGGAGATTTGCTTTCTTCCTGAGTATGTGATCAATTTTAGAGAAGGTTCCATGGGGTGCTGAGAAGAAGGTATATTATTTTGTGTTTGGGTGGAATGTTATATAGATGTCTGTTAAGTCCATTTGATTCATGACATCTGTTAGTTCTCCTATTTCTCTGTTAAGTTTCTGTCTGACTGACTTGTCCACTGGTGACAGTGGAGTGTTGAAGTCTCCTAGTATTAGTGTGTGAGGTTTGATTGCAATTTAAGTTTTTAATAATGTTTCTTTTACATATGTGGGTGCTCTTGTATTAGGGGTATAAATTTTTAGGATTGAGACTACATCTTGATGGATTGTTCCTGTTATGAGTGAAAGATGCCCTCTATCTCTTCTGAGTGATTTTAGTTTGAAATCAATTTTTTTAGATATTAGTATAGCTACACCAGCTTGTTTCTTGGATCCATTTGATTGGAAAAACTTTTCTCATCCCTTTACTCTGAGGTAGAGTCTGTCTTTGAGATTGAGGTGTGTTTCTTGCAAAAGCAGAAGGCTGGATCCTGTTTTCATATCCATTCTCTTAGCCTGTGTCTTCTTTTGTACATAAATGGAGCCTATTGATATTAAGTGATGTTAATGACCAGTTAAAACTGAATATCTTTAAATAACCTGTTTAATTCATATTCGTTAGTTTGTTGAAAATATCTTGACTGCAACAGCCAGTGGATATTTAAAAGAAATATAAATGGAAGTTTTTGTTATGAAAATATATTACACTTTTTATTGCAATCTAGGTATTAAACTAAAATAAAATTAGGCCAACAAGGAGGCTTCACCAGTAAAGGTTCTGGCCACTGGGACTGATAGCTCAAGTTCAATCCCCAGAACCTGCACGATAGAAGGAGAGAACTGACCCCTGCAAGTTAAACATTGACCTCCATGCGTGTAATTGGACGTACACATGAACTCACTAGACAACAGATGAAACACATGCACAGTTCTTAAAAACCTGAAACAAACCCTATGATGTCTGACTGTAATAAATAAAGTACTCACACAGATATCTCTCTCTCTCTCTCTTTCACACACACACACACACGATTTTTAAAATCTAAAACAAGCTATGTGGTGGTGGAGCATGCCTTTAATCCAAGCGTTTGGGAGGTAGAAGCAGGCAGATCTCTGTGAGTTTGAGTCCAGTCTGGTCTAAAAGAGCTAGTTCCAGGACAGGCTCCAAAGCCACAGAGAAACCCTGTCCAAAATAAAAAAAATAAAAATAAAGTGAAACAAACTCTACAATGTCTGCATTAAGAAATAAAATGTAGAAACCTCCATGGGATAGCCTGGGTCCTCACAGTTCATGCTGGCTAAAGGAATCCACAGGTCTACCCAGCATCCTGCAGTACCAGGTGGGAAGGTGCCATTATAATGAGCAAACATATGGTGGAGAAAAGGAAGAGAAATAGAAGCAGAATGGATCATGTACTATGGAAAGAGGCAGAATGGAAAATAAAAGGTAGTGAGGAATAGGCTGATGGGGGTAGCCTGCCTGCCATCTGGACCCAAGCTGCTACCTAGGGAAATGTCTGGATCTGTGATCCTACTGCAGCCAAGGTAGATTGTAGGCAGACATTTCTCTCCCACCCACTAGTTCTCAAATAACCAACACAGAAGCTTAATATTATTTATAAATGCTCAGCCAAGAGCTCAGGCTTATTACTAGTTAGCTCTTATATTTTAAGTTAACCCATATTCCTTATTTACTCTCTTCATGTTTTCTCTCTTATTTATCATGGCATGTTCATTCCCTTCTTCCTCCTTATCTGACTGATGACTCCAGACTCAGCCCTTCTCCTTCCCATTATCCTTAGTTTGTTCACCCTGTCTATACTTCCTGCCTGACTATTGGTCAATCAGTGTTTTATTAAACCAATTCGAGTGACAAATATTTACAGTGTACAAGAGTATTATTCCATAGCACTTCCCCCTTTTGTGTAATTAAAAAATGAAGGTTTTAAATTTAACATGGTAAGATTATATACAACAAAAACAGTTTGTCAATTAAGAATTAGTTAGCCCTTTTGTCTCCAAGGTCCTTGGCCAGGAAGAGGCCCTGCTCCTATACCAGAAAATCCATCTGGAGGGAACCTTCATCCAGCGATGGATGACAATAGAGACAGAGACCCACATCAGAGCACTGGACTAAGCTCCCAAGGTCTAGTTGAAGAGCAGAAGGAGAGAGAAGATGAGCAAGGAAGTCAGGACCATGAGGGGTTGGTCCACCCACTGAGACAGTGTGCCTGATCTAATGGGAGCTCACCAACTCCAGCTGGACGGGGACTGAACGAGCATGTGGTCAAACTAGACTCTCTGAATGTGGCTGACAATAGGGGCTGACTGAGAAGCCATTGATAATGGCATTGGGACTTGTTTCTACTGCATGTAATGACTTTTGGGGACCCTAGTCTATTTGGATGCACACCTTCCTGATGTGGGAGTGTCATATATCAATCTGTTGATTTCATTGGTTAAGTAATAAAGAAACTGCTTGGCCTGATAGGTTAGAACATAGGTGGATGGAGTAAACAGAACAGAATGCTGGGAAGAAGAAGAAGAAGAAGAAGAAGAAGAAGAAGAAGAAGAAGAAGAAGAAGAAGAAGAAGAAGAAGAAGAAGAAGAAGAAGAAGAAGAAGAAGAAGAAGAAGAAGAAGAAGAAGAAGAAGAAGAAGAAGGGAAGTGAGCCCAGACACCATGCCACTCCTCTCCAGGGCAGACGCGATGAAGCAAGCCGCCAGGTCAGACATGCTGAATCTTTCCTGGTAAGACTGGTGCTACACAGATTACTAAATATGGATTAGGCAAGAAGTGAGAATTAGCCATTAAGAGGCTAGAACTAATGGGCCAGGCAGTGTTTAAAAGAATACAGTTTCCGTGTAATTATTTCGGGGCATAAGCTAGCCAGGCGGCTAGGAGCCGGGTGGCAGGAACGCAGCCCACAGCTCCTTCTACACCTTCCTAGGCCTGGATGGGGTGGGGATGGCCTTGGAATTCTCACAAAGCAGTGTATCCTGCCCTCTCTTAAGGTTGGAGGGGGAGGGAGGTGGGGAAGTGGGGGAGTAGGAGGGGAAGGGAGGAGTGGAGGAGGTGGAAATTTTTGAATGGAAAATAAAATAAAGAATTAGTTACAATACCTATTCTATTTGTATTTGGCAAAATTGGAGAAAATATTTTATTATCTACTTTATCTTTGTGATTCTAAAGTTTTACATCTATTTTACCCTTTTATCATAATTAAGGGAAACCATAATTATAATTATCTGGTCTTCAACTCCATCAAAGACCCCAGAAGGATGGAATGTTACCTAATGACAGGGATATCAGGTCACTTGAACATCACCCTAGGTCCCTCTGTAACATTGGGACATCTAACTAGAATATCTGACAGTTTTTCCTGTGAAGCAGGGAATTTTGAAAGACTCCCATCTTGTCTTGGCAAAGTTTGGAAGCTGCCTTTTTTGCATCTTGGTGGTCCAGTTTGGAGAGTAACTGTCAGCAATTGAAGCAAGAGCAGTTTCTTTGCCCATATGACTCACTTTTTCCATAAAGAAAAAAAATTCCACATGGAATTTCTTCAGTGCCCACCATCTTCTCTGAAGTAGGTTGGTGCTGCCAGGAGCAGTTGTGTCCCTCTGTCATGAAAATCCTTGGGTTATTAAACATGCTAAATGCCATATTCCATTGGTCTTTGAAGTGTTTGAAGACATGTATCTAAATATATCTGCTTGTGACCTTGAAATCAGACCTAACATTACTATAAATTTGACTATTATAGGTGACAATTAATCTGTATTTCTCATACTTTACATTTTAAATGAGCTGCATGAACACAATACCTTAAACAAGAGTAGAAATATACATACGATATAAAAATTAACTTTAAATTTGTATCAATAAACTAAAATTTATGCCAATGTAAAATATCCTGAGATTAATAGTGTTTTTTGATTAAAGTAGATTCAATAATCTAAATAATCTATCTTTTTATCATTTAATTTCTATATCATATCCACCTTTTATTCATTTGTTTGTTTGTTTGTTTTTCGAGACAGGGTTTCTCTGTAGCTTTGGAGCCTGTCCTGGAACTGGCTCATGTAGACCAGGCTGGCCTTGAACTCACAGAGATCTGACTGCCTCTGCCTCCTAAGTGCTGTGACTAAAGGCATGCACTACCACTGCCTGGTTCACCTTTTATTCTAAAAGAGATCTTTGAATTTTTTTGTGACGAATAATAACTTGCAACCGACTCCATTTTTTGTGAGTTTAAAGTCCCTTTTTAAGCTTTTTTTAGGTCTTATGTGGATACACGCCAGATTATGTGTGCCATGTGTAAATGGACATTTCTCTCCCACTCACCAGTTTCCAAATAAGCAACATAGAGGCTTAATACTATTTATATATGCTCAGCCAATCGCTCAGGCTTATTACTAACCAGCTCTTACTTTTAAGTTAACACATGTTCCTTATTCACACTCTGCTACATGGTGGTACCTTTATTAGCATGATATATTCATCTCTTATTCCCTCTGTGTCTGGCTGTTAACTACTCTGACTCCACCCTTCCTTCATGCCTGGCTACTGGTCAATCGCATTTTATTAAACCAATTCAAGTGGCAAATCTTCACAGTGTATAAGAAGATTATTCCATAGCAGTAGGTTGTGTTGATTGGTGTCTATGTCTCCTGATACCAGCAAAGGCCATGAGGATGCCTAGAGTCTGGGATACCACCTGGGGCCATGTTGGTGTCCAAAGGCCATGCTACATGCTACCTGAGTGGCCTGTGCTGCCACCTGGGACCATGGTGACATCTGGGCCTGGGGTGCTGCCTATATCCATGTCTAGGTCCGTGACCCTGCATCAGCCAGTGTCTGAGTTTATGTCCATGGCTCCTGTTACCACCAGAGGACACAGAAAGGAAACAGGGGGTGAAAAATGGAAGAGAGGTTGAAAAACTAGGAGATAAAATGTGGATTAAGTGAGTGGGTTAAGTTATAAGAGCTAGTGGAACAAGCCTGAGCTATAGGATGAGATTTCATAATTAATAATAAGTCTCCATGTTGCTTTTTGTGAGCTGGCAGCCTGAAGAAAACTTCATCTACAAAGGGACATGCTGCAGTCAGAACCATACTGATCTGGGTGGCCTGCAATGCCACTGGGACCAGAGTTGCTGCTAAGGACCATGTCTGGGTTCATGGTCCTACCTCACCTGGGGTCTGTGTTGAAATTCATAGCTATATTATCACAAGGGTCCATAAGAAACACACGTATTGAAATCTGAAGGCCATGCTGAGCATGCCCCATCCATCACTGGCCCTGTGTTATCTGGCCCTGCCCCTCACTGGACACTGCAACAGAAAAGCTAGGTCGTGTACTCAGAAGAAATCGCCCTACCTCTACCCATGGGCATGGGAGAGCTGACCCTGATGTCATGGGTCTAGGAGAGCTGGTTCAGCCCCTTGTTCAAGTGGGGAGCATCCCAGTGTCCCAGCTACCACCCACTCTAACTTCTACCCCATCTATGACCTGCTGGAGTGTGTGACGGTATTGGTCCTGTGGAACAATAGTTGCAGGATCTCCATGGCTGGGGGTAACCGCAGGAGATAAGAGAGGAGTTTCGGTGAGGGTCCAGCATGCAGGAGGCCAGAGGTCTTGAAGCAGACCAGTAACTCACTGTCACGAGCATTTGAGGATGGGACTGGTAGGACAAAAAGGTATTTTCTGACCCACTGCAGCTCCCAGCGCCCCTAGGAAAAATGAAGAGGTGTTGGAGAGACAGGAAAGACAGGAGCCAAGTAGTTTCTTAGACTGTTTTGTTTTCAATCAATTTTGGGCAGTTTCTTTTGGGCGGATGCTGCAGGAGTGAGGGGTGGATATGGAAGGACTGGGAGGTGAGTGGGATTGGGGTGCATGATCTGAAAATCCCAAAGAATCAATAAAAATTGTGTATGTGTGTGTGCGTGTGTGCGTGCGTGTGTATGTGAAGTAAATGTTTTGCCTGCCTAAAACATTTACACTCACAAATATTTGTGATTATTATTCTTTGAAGTGGAAAATGATCTTGGGAACAGAAACGGCAATTGCCTCACAAGCCAAGCAGAAAATGCTCAGAAAGCTGTTCTCTGCATGTCTATATGGCCTCTCACCATGCGAGAATTTTCCTATCCATTATTTTATATGATTGTGTAATTCCCTGGGAGAAAAGCACAACAGGTAAGGAAATGAGAGTTTGGTGAAGGTTAGTGACTTGCTGATGATCACAGGGACTAAACGACAGGGCAAAAGGATACGGTGGCTCTCCTGAATTCTTGCCCAATTACCCTCCCATCTTAACAGGCAACTTCAGAAATTCATGGAGTTTTCTGAAATTCTGGGAGAAAAAAAAAGGCCCCATCTCCCTGCCATTAACCAGTGAAGATCACACATTTAAATTATGTTTCAATAATTTTATTTATTTATTCACCCAAAGATTATATTTTAAGGGCATTTTTATGTGATCATCTTTGTATTAGTACATACACAGCACACAATTGCAAGTAGACAGAGTTTCTGTTTTCCTGGAGCTTAAAATATCATGGGTACAGATATTTGCACATAACTGCACAAGTAAATACATAACTACCAACAGTGAAGAATGTTGTCTAGGGCCTGGGTGTGGCAATACATACATGCCTTTAATTCTAGCACTCAGGAGGCAGAAACAAGCAAATTTCTGAGTCTAAGGTCAGCCTGGTCTACATAGTTAGTTCCAAGAAAGCCAGAGATATACAGCAAGACCCTGCCTTGCAAATATAAATAGGTACATAGATGATAGATAGATAGATAGATAGATAGATAGATAGATAGATAGATAGATAGATAGATAGATAGATAGATAGTAGAGAGAGAGAGATAGTAGAGAGAGAGAGGATGATGATGATGATGATGATGATGATGATGATGATGATGATGATGAATAAATAAAGCTGGCTAGATTGATTACAATTGCTAATAGGTAGAACTTAACAGAAACATCAGGGAGTAAACATAAAACATCACCATACAAAGAGAGACCCTGCCAGACTAAAAGTATTATATCCGTAGATGCCCTGAAACAGGAAGGAAAACTGAACATGCTTTATGATAGTGGTTGTGATTTAAGCAACTCAGGGGGAGTCCAGCAGGAAATGCACCGAACCACTGATGATGTTTTCTTTCTGAGAGGGACTGACAATTTTCCATGATTCCTGACAGTCCCAGACTTTCTACAGTGAAACACAAATGCTTTGTGTTAAGAAGTGTGAAAATAGCCGGGCGGTGGTGGCGCACGCCTTTAATTCCAGCACTTGGGAGGCAGAGGCAGGTGGATCTCTGTGAGTTCGAGACCAGCCTGGTCTACAAGAGCTAGTCCCAGGACAGGCTCCAAAACCACAGAGAAACCCTGTCTCGAAAAACCAAAAAAAAAAAAGTGTGAAAATAGACAATGTGGTCCAAGACATGGAACAGGGGGCAGAAAGACCATCAGAGCCAGAGGTTGGGATATGGGGGCACTAGAGCAAAACAGAGTCTTCTGGCCACGACAGAACTGCTGCACCCATGAACTCCCAGCAGCTGTCGTCACCTGCACAAGATATTACATTACACTCCAGATGCAGGAGGGGCTCACAAGCCTCCATCCCTAGCTGAAGACCTATTGATGAGGTTTCTGGGAGGCTGGGTCAGTTTTCTTTAAGGGTGTGGCCCCTGGTAGGTCCACCATGCTCCAAGGGAAAGCTCCATACCCATATGGGCAACTCAAATTAGACTCAATGAGTTAAAAAAAAAATAAGAGGGGAGAAACTTGTGAAGGAGCAAGAAATGGGAACTGGGTCCCAAAGGAGTTAAGGGAAGGAGTGCAAAATAAAAGTGATCAAAATATATTGTACGCATGTATGAAATTCTCAGAGAATTAATAAAATATATTTAAAAATAAAAGAAAATGGTCAAAAATGCCCTGTATGCGAAAAGAAAGGAAATTAGGGCCTTCCCCCAATCACTACAGAGGTCCAGGAGCAGACCGGAGCTGAACCAAACAGAAGAACATAGTTCTGCTTGCTGATTTGGAAGGGTTCTTAATTCTCAGTACAAAAAGCTGTGAAAGAAAGGGGGCCACTGGAGCCTGTTATCTGGCAAGTCTTTCCTCCCATTTGCCTGTAACCATAACACAAATGGTGCCTCATTTTCACAATTTATTCTCTAACTATTCTTTTCCCTCACATCAGGTCTATGAGATGGGTGTTACAACCTCTGCTTTACAAATGAAACCTAAAGAGAGGCCATTTGGTGGGAGAGCTGGGGCAAAAGCTAAAAGTCTCTGATTCCAGAGCAGAACACCGGACACTGTTGCCCTAGGAAAATATAATTGTTTATGTTAAAAATTTCTAGCAAGGATTGACAAAAGGGAGAAACCCATATTCAAGTCTTTTTATGCCCTGTCTTTTTTCTAAGCACCTCTATCAATTAATGCCTATTCTTAAATCTTTATTAAGACTATTTTTAAGTAAACTCCAACTTTACTTTTAAAAAAAAAGAATTGGAAAAAAAGGAATGATTGCTGCTGTAAGTGCACTAATATTGTGCAAAGTACAAGATTTTTTTTTTAAGACAGGGTTTCTTCTGTAGCTTTGGAGCCTGTCCTGGAACTAGCTCTTGTAGACCAGGCTGGCCTCGAACTCCCAGAGATCCACCTGCCTCTGCCTCCCGAGTGCTGGGATTAAAGGCGTGCGCCACCACCGCCCGGCAAAGTACAAGATTTTTAAACTCATATACAATGCAGGACTTGGCCTATGTCTGTTAGCAGTCTTATGTGATTGTTTTTGGCAGGGCTGGAGAAGACTGTCCTGAATCTTCTCAGAGGATGACCTTGATGACCTTGAACTCCCAATCCTTTTGTCTGTCTCCCAAGCACCAAGACTACAGACATCTATCACCATGCTTTGTTCTTTATGAACTTTATAAAAAACGTACTCTATTATTACGATTATTATTATTATTTATCTCATTTGCAGACAAGAAAGTTGAGATTCAGAAGGACAGTGAGTTTGTTCGGCAGCTAAAAGTGCCTGCTGTCAAGCCTAGCATAAGTTCAGTCCTTACGGTGAAGGAAAATAACCAGCTCCCACAACTGGCCTTCTAATACCCACCCACACTGTGGCATACAGCCACACTCACACAAAATAAATAAAATGCTTTTTCTTTATTTTTTTAGAAGAAAATTGAGCTATAGTGAGTTAGAGTAGCTTACCAACATCACACAAGTCTGTTACTAAAAGCAGGTGAGCTGGCGAGCACCAGACTCTGCACTCCCATCCACCATCTCCACTTTATCCTTTGTGCCCACACCAGCTCTATCTATGTCATCCTTGTGTCCACCAGATCCTTACATTCTTTGCCCTGGTATCTACCACCTGTAAACAATCTATTTCCAAATTTTCCTTTGAGTTGATATCTCTGCTATGACTGATGACAGATAAGTTTCTTTTGGAAACTTGAGGCAAGTAGAAGAGTTTGGAGATAGGAATACCAAAACACAGGCAGACAGAACAACTTCTGTTGCTGCCATAGTCACTATGAATTATTACATACTTTGTGGAATGATAGAAGAGGGGTACTCAAGCCTCCAAACATAAAGAAATGAAAAGAACAAAATGCTAACCCAGATTTAACCAGTATATGCTGCATGCATATCAACATACCTTACTATGTCCCATTGATAAGTATAAATAGTCCATGTTAATAAAAAATATACAAACATTTAAAGATTTTTATTAAATAAATGTTGTTTTCCCCATGAAAGAAAGAAGTACCCTGTTCCTGACTAGCATAAATATATGAAACTTAGCCTGGAGAAAAGTCTGCTCTTGGCCAATAATAAATTAGTTATTAAATGATAAGAAATGAGGGCTAGAGAGATGGCTCCGTGGTTTAGAGCACTTGTTACTCTTGCAGAGGACCTGAGTTCAATTCCCAGTCATGTTGGCTCACAACCAACCATGACTCCAGTTCCTGGGGACCCATTACCCTCTTCTGGCCTCCACAAGCAGCAGGCATGTATATGGCACACATACACATATACAGACAAAATACTCATACATATAAAATGAAATAAATAAACCTTTAACAATTTTAATGATAAATAAATGGGGGCTCTCAGGAGTTAAGAGCATGTACTACCCTTGGAGAGTACCTGCGTTCAGTTCCCAGCATCCATATGCAGCTCACAAGAGTCTATGTCTCTGCCCCAAGGAAAGAGATGTCCTCTTTGGTACTCCTCAGGCTCCTGTACTCATACATTATGTTTCCACATACAGACACATAATTCTTTTTAATCCTTAATTGTAATTGGAGGTTTCTCTTTTGTCCAACAGTTCCCAAATAATCATTTAGAGGTTGATTATTACTTTTAAATGCTTAACCGATGGCTCAGGCTTATTATTAGATAGCTTATACATTAAAATTAGCCTGTATTCCTTATCTATGCTTTGCTACATGGTATGTGGCTTATAACCTCATTTTCTTTTTTTTTATTTATTTATTAAAGATTTCTGCCTCCTCCTCCCCACCGCCTCCCATTTCCCTCCCCCTCCCCCAATCAACTTCCCCTCCCTCAGCAGCCCAAAGAGCAGTCAGGGTTCCCTGTCCTGTGGGAAGTCCAAGGATCTCCCACCTCCTTCCAGGTCTAGTAAGGTGAGCATCCAAACTGCCTAGGCTCCCACAAAGCCAGTACGTGCAATAGGATCAAAACCCAGTGTCATTGTTCTTGACTTCTCAGCAGCCCTCATTGTCGGCTATGTTCAGCGAGTCCGGTTTTATCCCATGCTTTTTTTTAGACCCAGTCCAGCTGGCCTTGGTGAGATCCCGCTAGAACATCCCCATTGTCTCAGTGTGTGGGTGCACCCCCTCGCGGTCCTGAGTTCCTTGCTCGTGCTCTCTCTCCTTCTGCTCCTGATTTGGACCTTGGGATTTCAGTCCGGTGCTCCAATGTGGGTCTCTGTCTCTGTCTCCTTTCATCGCCTAATGAAGTATTATCTCATTTTCTACATGCCTTGCTTCCTCGGTGGATGGCTAGTGTCTCCCAGACTCTACCCTCCTCTTGTATCTCTGCTTGGATTTCCCACATGACTCTATCCTGCCTTGCCATTGGCCAAAGCAGCTTTATTTATCAATCAATGAGAGCCACACACATTCATAGCATACAGAAAGAACACCCCATAGCACTTAATAATAAAGACTGGATGTTGTTTTTAACTAAGTCTCTTATGTTCTATTTTACCAAAAAGACTCAGGAGCCAGATGCTGGGTTGAAAACCCTAGCTCAGAGAGTCAAAGGAAGCACCCAGCTGATCTTCTTCTTCTGCCAACATCCCAGAAAGAGAACTTTCTTCTATGCCATCTGAAACAAAACTCCTCAAACTCAGTGTCCCTCCCTTCTACTTCCTGTGCATCTCTCTATCCATCCTCCTGATTCCCTCTTACTTTCTAGGTTTTTTTCCTGTCAATTGATTGCTTGCTCCACCTCTTAGCCTATGGGTGGTTTTATTTAATCCTATTTACAATATTCAAATCGAAAGCTCTTGAATTAAAGGTGTGTGCTAGCCACACCACAACTAGAAACAGGTTTTTCTGATAAATAACACAATCTCGGGGTTCACAGTATGACCAAATATCTTGCGACACCTGGGTCCTGAATGTCTCGTTCCAGCCGAAGGACTAGCTTGGTGATCGTCCAGTTGAAGCATAACCAGAAGCACTCAGCAAAATTGTGAACATACAAACTGGAGGACCCTGATCCCAGAACTGCTGCTTCGGCAGATCTGGGGCAGAGCCCACACACATGCCTCTGACCAGGTCCCAGCAGCTCTGATGCTGCCAAAGGAGAACCAGTCTTTGGGAATTTTCAACACGGCCTGACACAAGTCAAGACTCAGCTAATGCCACTGCTCTCAAACTTAGAGTTCCTCTCATCCCAGACCCTCGCCCCACCCGTTACCTCAGCCAGAATAGGTAAGCGGCAGAGGAAAAAAACCATACACCTCAATTTGTAATAAACAACTGGACTTGTTTACTGAAAAAAACAAAGTAATCGATTTTAGAATGGTAGAAATTTGAATGTCTCTCTTTTAGAAATCGGTGATTACTTTTCTAAATTTTTACATTTATTGCATATGTGGACGTGCATGTGTCACAGTGCGTAAGTAAATGTTAGAGACCCCCTTGCGGAGGAAGGCTCTCTCCTTCAACCCTGCAGATTCCAGGAATGAACTCCGGCTCTCAGGCTTAGCAGTTGGCACCCTTATGAGATGCCTCACCAGTCCCTAATTGCTTCCAGCCTGAAAGGATATCAGAATATATTAGTTTGAAACTGTTGGTGTCGCATTATTGCCAAAATATCTAATTAAACCCACCTATCAGTGTAAAGAATAAAAATTTCATTTGAGTTACAAAAGTCCAAAAAAACCTGCAGGAGTGGATTAAACAGCACTCACGCGCCCTCTAGCGGGGAATGAGTTTTTCATCGTTCAAAGGATGGAAAATGCAAAACTTCTCAATCTCACCTAAACAATGAGATCTCTATATTTTTTTAACACTTTAAAGTTTATGTGTATTATGCTTGTTAAAGAAAAAGGTGAATTGATAAGATATATTTGGAAAGGTCACACATAAAAATAAAAAGAAGCTAAATTTTAGAGCATATAAATTTTGGTTACTCCTTATGTTATCATCTGTTGACAGTTCTCGCCTAAACCAATTATTATTTCGCTGGCAGAAAATATTTAATGTATAGCAGCAGAAAGCGATTTAACATATGCTAGTATCCAGCCATAGAATTCTAGTAAACTCTGGTGATTACCCCACTGTTAATATCTGTTGGTCTCACTTGAAAATGCCTGATGTTATTGTCGTAGCTTTGTTTCCATTTGCTTAGGCCTCCGTAGAAGTAGTTCTTAGTCCTGTAACGTTTCCTGATACGGCACCTCAGTCTTTCCAGGTTCAAGTTAGCATCGCCTCACGTTCAGAGTCAGACCTAAAGCATTCAGTTAACAATACCTTTTTACTTTAAGATTTTATTTTACTTTACCTGTGTGGGTGTTTTGTTAGCATGTATGTCTGTGCACTGCACATGTATCGTGCCCTCAGAGGCTAGAAGAAGGTGCTGGGTCATCTGGAGCTGGAGTTCGACAGCTGTGATGGAGTTAGACATGCCGATGTTGAGAACCAAACCCAGAGGGGAAAGCAGAGGACCGCTAAACAGCTGATTCATCTCCCCAGCCCTTTTTAAATCATTATTATCATTATTATTATGTATGTAAGATGGCATGCGCATGGATATAAAAGGACAACAGGTCAGTACCCTCCCTCCACGCCAGGTCCAGGGATCAAAGTCAAATCAGGCACAGCAGCAAGGGCTTCACCACTGAACATCCCACCTCACAAGTCCGCGTCTTTCCATTCTTAACTACCAAGCCCAAACTAAATCCAGTTCAGAACATATTGCTATTTTGCACTTTTCTGCCTTTCTTTTCACAGACTGGTTTTCCCTTCGATTTCCCCTCCTTTCCCAAGGGCCTCTGTTACATTACCTGCCCCTGGGACATCATTTACATAGGACAAAGTTACCGAGGCTCCTTCAACTCCACATTCAGGTATGATGAAGTCACACCTGTCCTTCAGGCTCCTTTCAATATTCTTCTTTCTCTGGAAGCTTCCAGAGAATCTTTCAGAAGCCTGTGAATATGGTTTCTACCACAAGTCCCTAATACCTTTTTGTTTTTAAATTCTCTGTTCTGTTATCAGATTTGAGGGGAAAGACTATGACTTCTTTGTAGCCTCAACTCCTATCCCAATGTCTCATGTCAAGTGAGTACTAGCATTATAATGTAGATACAATGTGTCCCCAGAAAGATGACATAGGGGGATAGCTTAGTCCCCAACAGGAGAAAGTATTCATTATTTTAACCTCGTGTTATACGGCAGTATTACTAACAAGCAACTCATTTTGGGAGACCAAAAGGGACATCATCTTCTCTGCAAAGGTCTCAAAGCTGAGACTTCCTGGTCTGTCCCTTCCTCCTCTTACCCATCATTGAATCACAAACCAAGGGAGTTGGGAGGCGATGGGATCACGAGGGTGCTAGCCTCCTCAATGACTTCCGAGTAAATGGGCTGTCTGGAGGGGGTCCTGCATGGAGAAAGAGGTCACTAAGACTTGACTTGTAAGGGACCTTTGTCCCCAGACCTTTCCTTTTGCTTTCACTTTGCTTCCTGGCTGCTCTAACAGTGACTTTGCTCTAACAAACACTTCTGCCACGCTGTTCTGCTTCCCTTCAGGCCTGAGGACTGGACACCAACCGTGAACTGAAATCTCTGAAACTGAAACAAAACAACCCTTCCTTGCTTGGGTTGCTTACCCAAGGCGTTTTGTCAAAGTGGCACAAAGCTGAGAGACCTAGTTGCTTACACCAAAACCATAACTTCATGCTGTCTGACTTCCAAGGCTGAGTTGCTGGAGGTGAGAAAATCTGGCATCCAGCGTGTCTCTTTACATTATCTGTAAGGACCACGTATATACAAGGTTAAGTGAATTTTAGAATCTCCTGATGAGATTTGCACTTTTTCTTTTGATACAGTTTCGTGAAGTTGAACAAATCACAAAGTTACCCTATGTGAACTGAAGTTCCCAGAAAGGGAGGGGGACAAAAACCCTGTGTTAAAAATTCTAGTAGGGATCTGGACGGTGGTGGTGCACACCTTTAATCCCAGCAGTCAGGAAGCAGAAGTAGGAGAATCTCCATGAGTTCGAGGCCAGCCTGGTAACAAAGCTAATTCCAGGACAGCCAGGACTGCTTGTTACACAGAGGAAACCCTGTCTCAAAAAAAAAAAAAATTCTTCTAGGCCAAATGCCTCCAGTTTGATCTTCCCATAAAAAGATGATTGAGGTGGCATGTGCTTATAACCCTAAAAGTGGGGAGGTGGAGACAGGTGGGTCTCATGCTCACTGGTCAGCCAGCCTAGCCTATTCGGGGATCTCAAGCTAGTGAAAGGCCATATTTCAACACACAAAGAAACAAGGAAACAAATCCCTGAAGCTGTTCTCTGGATTCCTCTACATACACACTTATACAATTGCACACATATACACCCATGATGAAACCTAAGAATCTATGAGTTAGAAGGAGCTGAGGCTTTAAAAACAATAATAATGATGGTATAGAGATCCTACTTGAGGAAATTATACCACAACAATTCCCAACCTAGAGAAAGGATTGAACATGCAAACACAAGTGGCATTTAGAAGAGTAAATTGACTTTAGAAGGAAATCATCTCTCCCCAATACATTATGTTCAAGATGTGAAAAACCACGCACAAAGAACACTAAAGCTGTAAGGGAAAACGCCAACTCACCTGCAAAGGCAAACACATCACCATAGCACAAATCTGAAGAGCCATAAGAATGCTCAGTGCAGTATTCCAGCCCCTGAAAAGAAGTAAACTGCCAAGCAAGCTTGCTGAAACTAGTAAAACTAACAAAAACTAGGGCCGCTCATGACCAAACCAAACTACAGAAGATACAAAATGACCATGAAACACAGAAGAGAATTAACATTTTAGTCACAAAGGCACACAAGAGGAAGAAATGAGCAAAGCAGGGCCACATCACATCCAACACAGCCTACCAACAAATCCCTAATACTAATGGAAATAAAGAAAAGAAGAAGCCATAATCCAACTGGCCAGAAAAACAACTAACAAAATTACCGGAATTAAAGTCTGGTTGTGGTGTAATGCTTGTAATTCTAGCACGTGGGAGGATGAGGTGGAAGACTTGGGAGTTCAAAATCATCTCTGGCTACATAGCCAGTTTGAGGTTGGGCTACATCAGACCCTGTCAAAAAAGAAAAAAATTGGCCAGGCGGTGGTGGCGCACGCCTTTAATCCCAGCACTCGGGAGGCAGAGGCAGGCGGATCTCTGTGAGTTCGAGACCAGCCTGGTCTACAAGAGCTAGTTCCAGGACAGGCTCCAAAACCACAGAGAAACCCTGTCTCGAAAAACCAAAAAAAAAAAAAAAAAAAAATTACATGGACTTGGGAGATGTCTCACCAGGTAAAAGATCCATCATGCAAGCACAACAACTTGAGTTCAACCCCTAGAACCCCCCTCAAAAGAAAAAAAAAAGAGTCCGGTGGTGTGCATCTGTAATCCCAACATCTCTACAAAGATATGCAAGGCAGAGAAACAGGAGAATTGGTAGAAGCTCAGGAACATACAGGTTAGCCAGCCTAGAGTGCACTGCCCGGGCAGAAATAACAAAGGAGACACTGTCCCAGCGTGTTGCTAGTGAGCATCAGTAGCTGAAAGTTGTCCTGAGACCTACATGTGTGCACCGCAGCAATCATCCACAGACACACATTACATAAATAAAAATTACAAGAATCATCAAGTCCCTTTCAATGATCTTAAAAGCAAATGGCCTCTATTTACCAAGAATAAAATACATAGCAACTGACAGGATTTTAAAAATTGCATCAAATTGTTACTTATCTTGAAGAAACACACCTCAATGACAAGACATTTACAGACCCAGAGTCAAAGGATGCAAGCCAATTTGTCAAGCAAATAGAAACCAAAACCAAGATGGCACAGCTATTCTGATTTCTGATATCTGATAAAGAGGATTTCAAACCAAAACTACTTAAGAGAGATGAAGAATGCCACTGCATCCTAATAAAGAAAATAATCAGCCGGGCGATGGTGGCGCACGCCTTTAATCCCAGCACTCGGGAGGCAGAGGCAGGCGGATCTCTGTGAGTTCGAGACCAGCCTGGTCTACAGAGCTAGTTCCAGGACAGCCAAGGATGTTATACAGAGAAACCCTGTCTCAAAATACCAAAAATAAATAAATAAATAACAAAAATAAGCCAAATCCAAAATAGTTAATAGACTGCTAAATATTAGGCGGAAATTAATAAGACAGAGACTACAATGACAATCAGAGCTGTTTATTCCAAAAGGTAAATAGGAATTTCAGATTCCCAAGCAATTTAATGAAGGAAGAATAGCAAATACCTATGCTAATAAAATCAGCAATGGAAAAGAGGGAATGTTACGGAGAATTTTAATGAAATTCTGAAAGAAATGGATAAATTCCTAGACACAGATGACATAGCAAAATCAACTCAAGGGAATATCAACAATTCAGGGATCCTTTAACAAACATGAAGACAGAGACAGCAATACACCATCTCCCAACATGGAAAAACCCAAAAGCAAATGGATTCCAAACCTAATTCTATCAAACCTTTAGAGCAACAGTCCTCAACCTGTGGGTCACGACTCCCTTGGGGACTGAATGGCCCTTTCACAGGGGTTGCATATAAGATATCTTGCCTATTAGATATTTACAGTATGATCTATAACAGTACCAAAATAACAGTTACAAAGTAGCTACAAAACAATTTTATGTATAGGGGGTCACCACAACATGAGGGATTTTATTAAAGGGTCACAGCATTAGGAAGGTTGAGAACCACTGCTTTAGAAAGGCTAACACCAACACTTCTCAAATTGTTCTACGAAATAGAAAAGGAAGAAATGCTAAAAAAAAAATTCATTCTAAAGAGTATCAAGGTAGAATATGGAACCAGCAACAAAGCTGTAAAGCAATATCCTTGATAAGCACAGTCTTTTAGCATGGGGTGTGTGTGTGTGTGTGTGTGTGTGTGTGTGTGTGTGTGTGTGCACGCACTCACACGCTACCATGGCATGCACAATGGAGGTCAGAGCTGGTCCTCTCCCTCACCATGTGGGCTCTGGGGATCAAAAACAGGTCATCAGGTTTTCCAGCAGGCACCTCTACCCACTTAACCATCTCACCAGCCTGACACAAAGATTAGTAATAAGACAGTGCATGGTGAATTCAAGAACACATTAAGAAGAACATACATCACAGTCAAGTTGGTTTCATCTAGGGATGTAAGAATGGACCAACATACACAAATCAAATAATGTAATTCAGCACATATACACAAGAACAGAAATCACTACTGGTCATGGTGAGACATGCCTTTACTCCCAACACTTAGAAGAGGAATCTTTGAGTTTAAGGTCTAGGTAGAAGGTTCCAGGCCAACCAAGACACATAGTAAGACCTAGTCTCAAGAATAAAACATTTTTTATTGTTTTTATTGAGCTATACATTTTTGTCTGTTCCCCTCCTTTCCTCCCCTCTCCACTTCTACCCTGGCCTGTGACCCCCACACTCCCAATTTACTCACTAGATCTTGTCTTTTTTCTCCTTTCTATGTAGATCCATGTATGCATCTCTTAAGGTCCTCTTGTCCAATTTCTCTGGGATGGTGGACTGTAGGCTGGTATTCCTTTGCTTTATGTCTAAAAGACACTTATGATATTTGTTTTTCTGGGTCTGGGTTACCTCACTCAATATGATGTTTTCTAGATCCATCCATTTGCCTGCAGATTTCAAGATGTCATATTATTTTTTACTGCTGAGTGGTTCTCCATTGTGTAACTGTACCACATTTTATTTATCCATTCTTCAGTTGAGGGGCATCTAGGTTGTGTCCAGGTTATGGCTATTATGAATAATGCTACTATGAGCATAGTTGAGTGCTGTAGGGAGCAGCGGGCCACACCCACCACCCGGCTCCAGCATCAGCTAGCTTTACCCAAAATAATTACACGGAAACTGTATTCTTTTAAACACTGCCTGGCCCATTAGCTCTAGCCTCTTACTGGTTAATTCTTACATCTTGCTTAAGCCATTTCTAATAATCTGTGTAACACCACAAGGTGGCTTACCAGGGAAGAGCTTAACCTGTGTCTGTGTCGGGTGGGAGAATCATGGCGACTGCCTGACTCGGCTTCTTTCTCGCAGCATTCTGTTCTGTCTACTCTGCCTACCTAATTTTCTGTCCTATTAAAGGGCCAAGGCAGTTTCTTTATTAACCAATAGACAGATGACCCTCCTCCATCAGTTGAGCACATCCTTGTGGTATGATTGAACATTCTTTAGTTATATATCCAAAAGTGGTATTGCTGGATCTTGGGGTAGATTGTTCCCTAATTTTCTGAGAAACCAACATACTGATTTCCAAAGTGACTGTACAAGTTTTCACTCCTGCCAGCAATGGAAGAGTGTTCCCCTTACCCCACATCCTCTCCAGAATAAGCTGTCATTAGTGTTTTTGATCTTAGCCATTCTGACAGGTGTAAGATAGAATCTCAGAGTTGATTTGATTTGCTTTTCTCTAAAAGCAAATGGCTAAGGATGTTGAGTGTTTCCTTAAGTGTCTTTCAGCCTTTTGAGATTCATCTGTTGAGAATTCTTTGATTAGGTCTGTATCCCATTTTTTTATTTGATTGTTCTTTTGATATCTAGTTTCTTGAGTTCTTCCTATATTTTGGAGATCAGTCATCTGTCTGATGGGGGTTGGTGAAGATCTTTTCCCATTCTGTAGGCTGTTTTATCTTGTTGACTGTGTCCTTTGCTCTACATAAGCTTCTTAGTTTCAAGAGGCCTCATTTGTTAATTGTTTCTCTCAGTGACTGTGCTGCTGGGGTTATATTTAGGAGGTTGTCTCCTGTGTCAATGCGTTCAAGGGTACGTCCCACTTTCTTTTTTATGAGGTTCAGTGTGATTGGTTTTATGTGGAGGTCTTTGATCCATTTTGACTTGAGTTTTGTGCATAGGGATAGATATGGATCTATTTGCATTCTTCTATATGTTGATATCCAGGACAATTTGTTAAATATGCTTTCTTTTTTCCATTTTATATTTTTAGCTTCTTTGTCAAAATCCAGGTGTTTGTAAGCATGTGGATTTGTTGTAGGAGGTAGCTTGTTTTTTCCCAGCTACTCAGATCCAAAATAACCACACAGAAACTGCATTAATTAAATCACTGCTTGGCTCTTTAGCTCCTGGCTAACTCTTACATCTTAATTTAACCCTTTTCTATTAATCTGTGTATTGCCCCATGGCTGTGGCTTACTGGCAAAGTTTTAGCATGTTTGTCTCTGATGGTGGCTTCATGGCTTCTCCCTGGCTCTGCTTTCTTTCTCCCAACATTCAGTTTAGTTTTCCCCGCCTACCTATATTCTGCCCTGAACAGACCTTATACAGTATTTTTTTATTAACCAATGGTATTTACAGCATACAGAGGGGAATCCCACATCATGGATTGATATCTGGGACTTCAATTTGATTTCATTGGCCCTCCTGTCTGTTTTATGTCAATATCGGGCTGTTTTCAGTACTGTAGCTCTGTAGTAGAATTTCAAGTCAGGGATTGTGATGAAGTTCCTTTATTGTACAGGATTGTTTTGGTTATCCTGGGTCTTTTGCTTTTCCACATGAAGTTGAGTATTGTTCTTTCAAGATTTGTGAAGAATTTTGCTGAAATTTTGATGGGCATTATGTTGAATTTGTAGATTGCTTTTGGTAAGATTGCCATTTCTTATTGTGTTAATCCCAATAGCATCGGAGTTCTTTCCATTTTTTTTTGGTGTCATATTTAATTTCTTTCTTCAAAGATTTAAAGTTCTTGTCATGCAGGTCTTTCACTTGTATGGTTAGAAATTACACCAAGATATTTTATGTTATTTGTGGCTATTGTAAAGGATGTTTCTCTGATTTCATCCCATTTATCCTCTGTATAAAAGAAGGCTATTGATTTTTTTAAGGTAATCTTGAATCCTGCTACATTACTGAAAGTAATTATGAGTTGTAGAAGTTCCCTTGTAAACTTTTTGGGGATCACTTATGTATATTATCATATCATCAGAAAATAGAGGAGTTTGTATCCAATTTGTATCCACTTGATGTCCTTTTGTTGCCTTAAAAATAAAACATTTTGGGGCTGGAGAGATGGCTCAGCGGTTAAGAGCATTGCCTGCTCTTCCAAAGGTCCTGAGTTCAATTCCCGGCAACCACATGGTGGCTCACAACCATCTGTAATGAGGTCTGGTACCCTCTTCTGGCCTTCAGACATACACACAGACAGAATATTGTATGCATAACAAATAAATAAATAAATAAATAAATATTTTTAAAAAATAAAAAAAACATTTTTAAAAGAATAGAAATCACATAAAAGACCTTTGACAAAGTTTCACATCTCTTCATGACTAAAACCCTGGAGAAACTAGAAATACAAGGAATATAGCCCAACAAAATAAAATTATCTGAAATGGGGAAAAACTCAAAACATTTCATTTAAAATTAGGAATTCTGTTTACATGTTTAATCAATACACCATTCGTAGTCTCAGCTAGAATATTAAGAAATGAAAATATAAAGGATCCACATAAGAAAGAAAGATGTCAAGGTGTCCCCATGTGGTAATTTGAATGTAATCAGCCCCCATAGGGAGTGGCACTATTAAGAGGTATGGCTCTGTTGGAGTGGGTGTGGCCTTTTTGGAGGAAGTGTGCCACTGTGGGGGTAGGCTTTGAGGTTTCCTATGCTCAGGATACTGCCCAGTGTCTCAGTCAACTTCGTGTTGCCTGCAAGATATAGGACTCTCAGCTATTTCTCTAGTACCATGTCTGTCTTCATGCCTCATGCTCCCTGCCATTATAATAATGGATTCAACCTCTGAAACTGTAAGCAAGCCCCTTCAATTAAACACTTTCTTCAAAGAGTTGGCGTGGTCATGATGTCTTTGCACAGCAACAGAAACTTTAACTAAGACCCTACTTCCTGATGGCACGAGCTTATACTTAAAGACTCTCGAGACTCTTCCAGAAAATTATTAGGTCTGATAAATACTATCTGTTAACATCCAGACAAGCTTGGTCCCACCCCTCGAGGACCTGACAGATGCCCTGCTTCATGCCTATGTGCAGGGCAGGCAGTATCCTGTCTCTTTAAAAAATGAAACTCTCTTCTCCCCCCCCCATCTCTCTCGCCATCTCTCCATCTCTCTGTCTCTCTCTCTCTCCCCCCTTTCTCTCTTTTTCTCTTCCCTCCCTCCATCCCTTTTATCTCAATAAAACTCTTGACTTAAGCTTTGCCTGCAGCCTCTGGCTCTCACCCACCAAGGTCTCTTAGGCACAGAATCAGAGTGGGCTCTCACACACCTCCAAGGTCCCTCCCACCCAGAATAATTACACTACCATCAAATTCACAGAAGACGGAGTTCAAAAATCAGCAACTTTTCTACACAACAGTAACAAACTTGCATGGGGGAAAAACAGGAAAGCAATCCCATTAACAACCAGGAAGGCCTTCAAGGGTGATGACTCCAAAGTCTTGGGTTTCTACTAGCAAACTGACACTCCATATCAACTCAAGCTTAACACATCAGACACCAACCATCTTCTATCTAGGGACTTTCATTTTAAATAATAAAATGTTTCTTTTGTCTTCTTTTGGGGGGAGGGGAGAGTTGAGACAAAGTTTCACTATGTAGCTCCACTGGCCTAGAACTCAACATATAGGCCAGGCCGGCCTTGACCTCACAGAGATCCTCCTGCCTCTGCCTCCAGAGTTCTGGGATTAAAGGTGTGCATCACCATGCCAGACCCTTTCTTTGTCTTTTTTTTTCCATAAACACATTACATAAATTTTCCCTGGCACCCCCTCAATAGAACCCCAAGTGATTTGTGACCTATGATTTGTGCCGCTCACAAGCCTTTCCTCAAATAAATCCTTCACAGTTTGAAGGCATCTGAATATATCTTTAAACACGCAAGCAAGCTTTACAAATGATTAAAAACTAAAACCAAAATTTTCCATAAGAACCTACCGAGCTAGCTTGCAATTGCAATAAAGAAACCTTGCTTTTTGCAGTCTAGTCTTCTCTGGTTCCTGGTAGTCTCTCTGGGAGTCATAATCTGGGCACAACAGTCAAGTCAAATTAAAGGACCATTGACAACAGGGTAGAAGACTATCTCACAATCCCTGTATATAGATACTAGACAATACCTAGTATCTCTAGGTATTAGTCCATGGAAGTCCCTATTTTAAGGGGTTAAAATGTAAATAAATTTGCTTAAGAAATAACTGTGTTTCTTCATGTGGTGATATTGACTCCAAACATGTTTCGTGATAATGACAACAATGGATAAGCAGGGAGGAAGGGAAAGGAGAGCCACAAAAATGTAGATGTTCAAACAAAATTATTTTGAATTTAACGAGTTTTTTAAAAATATATGAAAGGGAAGGTAAAAGACGTCATGGACTTCCCCAACACCGTTAGGTCCATGCAGGTGAAGGAGACCCATGTGCCTACCTGAGGCTACTTTCCCAGGAGGGCAGAAGAAACTACGGGCCTGATTGACACCTTGTAAAGCCAGTCAGGTACCATTGTGGTGACCAAATATATGGTGCTGTATAGGAGATAAAGAGAGGCAGAATGGTTCTTGTCTTATGAAGAGAGCCAGATCTGAAGGGGCAATGGTGGTGAGGAGCGGGCTGATGTAGATCACCAGGCCCATGGTGATGTCCGGTCTGGCTCTACCGCAGCGGCAGTCTGTGTTGATATCTGTGACTCCTATCACCGAAAACCGTAAGGATAGGGCCGCCCAGAATTGGTCCTGCCCCTTACTGGCTGCAGTATGAGGAAGAGCTGGCCCTGCACCTCCCCTGGGCTGCACATCAGAACTGGTCCTGGTGGTGTGCGTGCCAGTGATCTGGGTTCCCAAGGGAGAGCAGGAGAACTGGCCCCATCCCTTGCTGTCTACTGCATCGGGTGTGCTAGCTGGGCAGTCAGTGTTTGGAGAGCTCTCCCTGGTGGTGAGGATGAGGGAGAGAGCCGGAAAGCTGACCAACCCAGCTACCACCCAGGTCCACAACCAGGGCTGAGTTGACCCACCCCAGCGTCCACCCCATCTATTTACTGCTGGAGCATGTGAAGGGGAAGAACCTACAGATCTAAAACAGCAAGATCTCCATGACACAGGATATCCAAGAGGAGTCCCAGTGAGGGCCCAGCAGTGTAGCCTAAGCCAGAGACCTCGAGGCAGACCAATGAAGACATATGGGGTAAAGGACATACCGGGTGTCTCACTGCGCCACACTATAGCTTCAACAAGATTTTTTTCTTTTAAATTTTATTTTATTTTGGAGGGGAGGTTGCAATGGCAGAGGGCAGATACAAAGGGACAGGGAGAAAAATAAAATTAGGATGCATAATGGGAAATCCACAAAGATCAATAAAAAGTTGTATATATATATATATATATATATATATATATATGAAAGACTAAAAATAAAGTAAAATACTAAAGTTAATATAATTTCTCAATTTTAAAATATTTTTAAAATATATTTATTTATATATATATTATATTTATTTATACAGTGTTCTGCTTGCATGTATACTTGCAGGCCAGAAGAGGGCACCAGATCTCATTACAGATGGTTGTGAGCCACTATGTGGTTGCTGGGAATTGAACTCAGGACCTCTGGAAGAGCAGCCAGTGCTCTTAACCTCTGAGCCATCTCTCCAGCCCCCTTAAAAATCTTTTTTATTGTATTTATTTGTTATTTGTGAACTAGGGTTGGGGGTGAGGCTGTGGAGCACTTTTGTGCAAGACTGAAGTATTCTATCCTGCCAGGAAGCTCCTAATCCAGAAGGTAAACAACTCAAAATAGCTTCAGGAAGTCCCAGAAACTAATCAGATTCCCTATGCCCCGTCCTCCCGAGAATAAACAATAAAGACTGCTGAGAGTCACTCTAAGACAAGGCAAGCTGCAAAGATTCTGAGACCAGACCACAGCTGCTTGGAAGAAGCAGAAACATAGCCCAGCTGCCTGGAAGAGGTTTAGATCAACTTAGTTCTTGGAAAGAATACTCCCCAACCTGTTGAGCTGCCTGCAGGCTGTGCAGTGTGCTCCAGATTCCTAGCTTCCAGTGAGCTGTCATTCATGCCGGGCCGACCTCGCTGATACAAGCTGTCCTCAAGTCATTTCTGCTCCTGTAGGTAACTATATTCCTTTAAGTAACCCTGATAACTCATTTGTTCACCAAGTTGTACTTTGGTGGTACCTGAGCTTTGATCTATCATGGGTTCCCTATATGGCGTGAGTAGGCATGTGTGTTGTGTCTCCCCAATAAGAGTCTTGTCACCCTATAGGGTAATATGTAGTTTGCATATGTGCCCTGACCAACATTTGAGGACCTGAGGCTAAAATTCTGGGTGTCAGTCTTGGCCTAAACACCTTTACCTGCTGAGCCATAGCACAGCCTGTAAAAGCCTTGTTTTTATAAGTGATATCTATAAATGATCCACAAAGAGAAGTTTTACTTTAAATACAAGCATTTCAGAAAATACCGGATAGCCTTGGATGCTATCTCTTTAAAAGATAAGTCACGGGAGACATGGGATTGTGATGAGGGTTAAGGGAGAGAAAAACTAGGCACCTTTGTGTCCAGTAGTTCCTCTGCTACCAGCAGCTCTGTCTGTCTGCTGAGCAGCCTGTTCCATTTATGTCCCAGACACAGTGAATACGTTTTAACAGAAAACCTTAAGCTACTCCAAGACTATTTAAATCCAGACCAATGTTATCATTTTTCACAGCTAGCCAAGATCCAAATGCATGGTTTCCTTCTCTCCTGACAACCCCTTGGGTCAAATGTCAAAAGGAACCAAGAAAAACGGGTGGAGAATAATTTTCACATTCTCCCTTGGCAAACTTTGAAGTGAGCCTACCCCAAAAACCAGTTAAAAGACATCATCATTCTGTTAAGAAAACAGCGAGTTTAAGGCAGAAGAGAACATGTTAAAGTCATCCGAAATTCCCTCCAGCATCATCAACTCGGAACAACTCCCAAAATCTCCTCTAGATTTCAAGGCACATTAATTACAACTGTCAAATATCGTTACTCTGAACTGTAATCGCCTAAGCACTTTTGACTGAGCGTGCAATGCAGGGCTGGCAAAGAGAACTTGTGCTCAATTGCTGTTCATTCATGCTGACTTGAAAGAGCTGTTTTGTTTTGTCAACGAGAACAACATCCCACTATCCTAAAAAACAGTTGACCAAAGGTGAATGTTTGAACAGCAGTCCAGTGTTGCTCATTTCATTAGAAACCAACACAAGCACAAACCCTAATTAAAGCATATTTGCAGAGAACGCTGGTTATGGCGAAGCTGTAAAGCTTTCTCTGAAACAGTGTGTGACAAGGCGTGAAAGCATGAGGACTGTGATCAGCAACAAAGCACGTGTGTAGGAAAGAATGACAACAAAGCAACCACCAAAGCGGTGATTGGCAGCACCACGGCACTAAGAGTACCAAGAGGGTCTAGGTTATTGTACCCCGCTGTTATGAGACCTGGGAAATGGGCCAGTCCCCACTTTGGGACACATGCCTTTCTGACTCTTTTATTGAACTGAAAAAAAAAACCCATC
Organism: Chionomys nivalis; assembly: GCF_950005125.1. NCBI lineage: Eukaryota > Metazoa > Chordata > Mammalia > Rodentia > Cricetidae > Chionomys > Chionomys nivalis. The sequence goes on along the minus strand of NC_080091.1, from coordinate 14,705,334 downwards.
ATATCAAGACACACATAAAAAAAAACAGACTAAAGGGGATTTTATTACCCTTTAACTTGCAGAAAGAATAGAGATAGAATAATCCAGGCAATACCTGCTGCCCCTCTGCCTTAAGGTAGAGGCTTTCAGTTAACCAAAAGGTCAGAACCCCAGAACTGCTGTTTACTTGGTTTATGGGGAAGAAACAATAAACTATGCCTTCCATCTATACCAGAAATTCTGGGTGACAATTAAAAATAAGGAAATAGTCCTAGCTACCATTAGGGTTTCCTCTCAGACCAGCAGAAGTATCTAGTCATGGCCTTCTTAATGAGTCCACCTAATAAGGAAGAGCTGTTTCTGCTTCCTACTTTTAAAAAGCAGAGAATGAAAATATAAAGCAAGGAAGCCCACTTTCCACTTTCCACTGATGTGAGGGTAAACACACATCTTCATTACGATAATGCTACACCTGAGTCAGGACAACCCTATAAAGAAAAGTGACTTATCAAAAGGCAGTTTTGCAAATTCAGGGGCATCACACTGGTAATGGCTTGGTTCCAAAAAAACAAAAAACGTTCTTATCTGCATTATGTCACCATAAGAGTACACGTGAGGGGAAACACATCTCAAGACAGAAAATCAGAGAGAAGCTAGAGTCCCACAGTTCCTCCCAAAGGCACAACCCCAGTTGACCTGAAACTTGTCACTAGGTCCCATCTTTAAAGGTTCCATACCATCTCCCAATACTGGCAACCTGAGGGTCAACCTTCCAATACATGAGACTTTAGGGGGCAAGCAACATCTGAATCAGAGAAGTTGCCTGTCTTGTCTGTTCCAGGAGTGTGATCTGTATCCTGGATAGTACAACAAAGTGCAACTTCACGAAATGCAATGCCATTGGCATCGTGGCATTCACACACACTTGCCATGTGTTATTTGTGATTGTTATACACTTTTGAAAGGATTCCAGAACCTTGCATAGTTTCAGAGATGATGTTTTTGTTTTGGAGTGCAGTCTCTCCTCCCTTTGAGAATACAGCATCTTATCAGATCCCATATGTGAGAGCCCACGATGAACTCACTCTCTCTTGGGAATATTATGTCAAATTTTATCCGATTCTCCATATGTGAGTTACTGACCTCAACCGCTGGATCTCAAGTGCTTATGAGGTCAGGGGTTTGCCTGACACTGATGGCAAGGCTGCACTCTGTCAGCTGTTCCTGAAGATGGAGAACATGCATTGTGATAGGCTACACTCGGATAAGCTTTGTACAAAACACTAAGCTCAGGAACAGGCCTCTAAGGTTCCCCACCCCAGCAGCAGAAAGGCCCACTGGCACCAAAGACCTCATGCTGCCGCAAATCTCTAAGATAGTCAGGCTGGCTCCTCTGAAGAAGCACAGCTACAAAGCCACATCTGAAACATTTGGTGGCTTTGTATTTGAAGCCACATCTCCTCTTAGAAGGACACTAACTCCACCAGGACCTACCATTAGGATCTCATTTAACCCTATTACTAATTCAGTCACACGGAGGGCGAAAGCTTCAACATGAATTCACAGGGGCAAGAGGCACTTCAGTCCATTGTCCCCTGTAACTCTCAACCTACATGGATCCTCCACCATTCATTCACACACCCACCTTTGTTTCACAAAAGAGGTAAACTAGCTAGCAAAATCCTTCCAGGTGAACATGCCTGCTTCCTTCAAAAGCTTGTATCATAAACCCCTAAAGGCACAGAGCAATGTTGCTGTCTGGTGATGGTGCTGTTTCTCAAGAAGATTCATTCTTCCAGCCTCTAAAGTAAGTTTCTTCTAAACATCACACACACCTTCTCTCCTCTGCTGTGGAATGACCCTTCTGTACACTGTGAAAATTCGTTGCTCTCGTTGTTAATAAAAAGCTGATTGGTCAATAGCTAGGCAGGATTTTGGGGGGCAGAGAGAATGCTGGGAAGACGGGCAGAATCTGAGGAGTCGAGAATGAGACACTGAGAGGAAACAGGAGGTTCAAGATGAAAGAGAGGTAACACCACGTGGCAGGATGTAGATTAATAGAAATGGGTTGGTTTTAGTTGTAAGAGCTAGTTAGTAATAAGCCTGAGCCATCGGCTGAGTTTTTATACTTAATAATATGTCTCGGTGCATTTATTGGGGAGCCTGAAGTCCAGATGAAAAACTCTGCCTATACCTTTCTCCCTTACTCTCAACTACTGTCCTGCCTCAAACTTTACCAAAGAGGGAAACCTTCAAATTCATCTGCATCTATAGCCAATCTCCCATTCTCTCCTACCTTTTACATGCAAAACAGCATGCTTATTGAGAGTTTTTGTTAATATATTAAAATCTTTGTTAGGCCTCTGAAACTGACCATGACTTCTCAACTTCAACTGTCAACTTGACATAATCCAGAATCTGAAGCATTGAGGAATTACATCTATCAGACTTGTCTGTAGGGAACTCTTTTGATGGTTAATTGATAGAGGAAAACCCAGTCCACTATAGGTGGTTCATGCATGTGCTGGTGGTATAAGAAAGCTAATGTGCACATACGTGTGTGTGCATGCATGAGAGGAGAGATAGAGAGCGCAGTGTTTCTCTGAGACTTTTGCTTCAAGACCCTGTCTTGAGTTCCTGCCCTGATTTTCCTTAATGAAGGATTGTGATCTGGAAACATAGGTGAAATAAATCTGTTCCTTTCCCAGTTGCTTTTGGTCATGGTGTTTTATCACAGCAACAGGAAGTAAATTAAAACACCACTCCCAACATTCTACAAAATAAAAAGTAGTAGACCAACTCCATAATAAATTTTCAGCACCCATGCCAAATGAACAAGAACATTAATGTTTGAAAGTAGGATTAAGGAGAACCATTAAACCAAAAAGAGGAACATGGGATGTACTCACTCATATTTGGTTTCTAGCCATAAATAAAGGACATTGAGCCTATAATTTGTGATCCTAGAGAAGTTAAATAAGAAGGTGAACCCAAAGAAAAACATATAAGCATCCTCCTGAATATTAACCTTCATCAGGCAATGAAAGGAGACAGAGACAGAGACAGAGACCCACATTGGAGCACCTGACTGAAATCTCAAGGTCCAAATCAGGAGCAGAAGGAGAGAGAGCACGAGCAAGGAACTCAGGACCGCGAGGGAGTGCACCCACACACTGAGACAATGGGGAACATACTGAGTTCTATCAGGAACTCACCAAGGTCAGTTGGCCTGAGTCTGAAAAAGCATGGGATAAAACCGGACTCGCTGAACATAGTGGACAATGAGGACTACTGAGAACTCAAGAACAATGGCAATGGGTTTTTGATCCTACTGCACGCACTGGCTTTGTGGGAGCCTAGGCAGTTTGGATGCCCACCTTACTAGACCTGGATGGAGCTGGGTGGTCCTTGGTCTTTGCACAGGGCAGGGAACCCTGATTGATCTTTGGGCTGACGAGGGAGGGGGACTTGATTGGGGGAGGGGGAGGGAAATGGGAGGCGGTGGCGGGGAGGAGGCAGAAATCTTTAATAAATAAATTAAAAAAAAGAAAAAATAGAAAAAAAAAGGAGAACCATTAAAGAAGAGCTGCCACATGTCTACCCACCCCACAAGAAAGACGGGGCATACTGAACCATCCTCACACTCAGTCAGACCAAGCAAAGGGCCCAAGAGAACCACTGGCAGAGAAAGGAAAAGATAGGCATCTCCCCCAATTTCACTTGTTTATTTATCAAGGAACAGTCCTCTGTTGTCATGAGACAGAAGTGTTGGGGGAATCTTATTTTAAGGTGTGTGAATTTTGTTTATGCTGCATTTGTTTAACTCTGTGAAGCTGTGATCCTTTGCCTGTCTCTTACACCTGAAGGTCTAATAAAGAACTGAATAGCCACAAGCGAGGCAGGAGCAAGGATAGGCAGGGTTGGCAGACAGAGAATATAAATGGAAGGAGAAACAAGGAAGAAGTGGAGCAATGAGAGAACAAGCAGAGGAGGACGTCAGGGGCCACCCAGCCAGCCACAAAGTAAGAAGGAATGTAAGATATACAGAAGTAAGAGAAGGAAAAATCCCAGAGGCCAAAGGTAGTCGTGATAACTTAAGAAAGGCTGGTAAGAAGCCACATTAGAGCCAGGCATTCACAAGTAAAAATAAGTCTCCATGTGTGCACAACTGTGTACCACCATGTCCAGTTAGGATTGCTGGTCTCTAGACATTTCATACTCCCCCTTCTACTTCTCCCGCATTGAGCAAGCTGATATAAAAGCTCACATGCTCCCTCCTTTGGCACCCGTGGGATCTCTGCCCATACATGCAGAGGGCCTTCACACAAGCCCTTCCTTCAAATCATAATAGAAACCCCAGACCAGTCTCTTGTCTCTCCTCTTAGAGCATTTTTTTAATCAGGTTCTGAAACACTGTCCTATTGTTCCCCAAAGCCTTACTGTGTAAATAGTAAACATTTTCATGCCCTCTTAGACATGTAAATTAAACTGGATGGTAGTCTATCTTACTACTCTAAAGTTGACATAGCAGGCACATTACAAACTAGATAATACTGGGCCAGCAACTTGGCTCATCAGGGTAAGGTTGCTTGCCACTAAGGCTGCCTCCCTGGGTTAAACTCCTGGAACCCACATTATTAGAAGGAGACAGCGGACTCCTGCAAGTTGTCTTCCACCATCATACATGTGCCTTGGTGTGTGCGTGTCCATGTCCACACACCCATATACACAAAAATTTATTTTAAATTTAAACATAAAGAAACAAACTAGTGATTGCTTCTTGCATAAAATGTGACCAGCAAAGACTAGACACACGTGCACTGGCAGAGCAAAGAGAGAGGCTAAACACCAGGCTTTGTGCAGAAGCCATGCTGTCACCCCTGGGAACGGCGCATAAATGTTGTGCAAATGGAGCTCACTAGACGACACGGCCCTCTGGAGAAACCCATCCATTTGGCAAGGACCTATGCAAAGCACACATAATAAAAACCCAGAGAAAAGATACCGGGGATCGACCTGAAGATCAAAAAAGCAAAGCAGCCAAGCCATTAGAGAGCTCTTATCTGTAAGAAATCCTCAGACTGAAAGAGAGTGAGTTCCTATCTCATCCCGGCTTATATTCCTCTCTAGTGCTGGGATTAAAGATGTGTGACTCCCTAGTCCTGAATTAAAGGTGTGAGCCTCCAACACCTGGATCTGTTGCTGTGTTGATCTTGTGTAACCTAGGGTGGCCTTGAACTCACAGAGATCCATCTGCCTCTGTCTCCCAAATCCTGGGATTATAGGGTTAGGGTTTAAAACTAGGCCTCTAGTGTTCTGGTTTTATCTTCTGGTCTTCAGGCAAGCTTTATTTATAAAACATAAATAAAATATCACTATACCTTGATAGAAGAGAAAGTGGGAAGTACTCTACAACACATGGGCACAGGAGACCACTTCTGACGTGTAACCCCAGCAGCACAGACATTAAGGGCAACATTGAATAAATGGGACCTCCTGAGACTGAGAAGCTTCTGTAAAGCAAAGGACACTGTCACTAAGACAAAAAGGCAACCAACTGACTGGGAGAAGATCTTCACCAACCCCACAACAGACAAAGGTCTGATCTCCAAAATAGATAAAGAACTCAAGAAACTAGACTGTAAAAAACTAATCAACCCAGTTATAAAATGGGGCAAGGAGCTGAACAGAGAATTCTCAACAGAAGAAGTTCAAATAGCCAAAAGACACTTAAGATCATGCTCAACTTCCTTAGCGATCAGGGAAATGCAAATCAAGACAACTTTAAGATACCATCTTACACCTGTCAGAACGGCTAAAATAAAAAACACCAATGATAGCCTTTGCTGGAGAGGCTGTGGAGTAAGGGGTGCACTAATCCATTGCTGGTGGGAATGCAAAATTGTGCAACCACTTTGGAAAGCAGTGTGGCAGTTTCTCAGAAAAATTGGGATCAACCTACCTCTGGACCCAGCAATACCACTCTTGGGAATATACCCAAGAGATGCCCTATCATACAACAAAAGTATATGCTCAACTGTGTTCATAGCAGCATTGTTTGTAATAGCCAGAACCTGAAAACAACCTAGATGCCCTTCAATGGAAGAATGGATGAAGAAAGTATGGAATAATTACATATTAGAGTACTACTCAGCAGTAAAAAACAATGACTTCTTGAATTTTGCATGCAAATGGGCGGAAATAGAAAACACTATCCTGAGTGAGGTAAGCCAGACCCAAAAAGAGGAACATGGAATGTACTCACTCATATTTGGTTTCTAGCCATAAAGGACATTGAGCCTATAAATCGTGATCCTAGAGAAGTTAAATAAGAAGGTGAACCCAAAGAAAAACATATAGTCATCCTCCTGGATATTAACCTTCATCAGGCGATGAAAGGAGACAGAGACCCACATTGGAGCATCTGACTGAAATCCCAAGATCCAAATCAGGAGCAGAAGGAGAGAGAACACGAGCAAGGAACTCAGGACGGCGAGGGGTGCACACACATACTGAGACAATGGGGATGATCTTTCAAGAACTCACCAAAAAAAGCATGGGATAAAACCAGACTCGCTGAACATAGAGGACAATGAGGACTGCTGAGAAGTCAAGAACAATGGCACTGGGTTTTGATCCTACTGCATGTACTGGCTTTGTGGGAGCCTAGGCAGTTTGGATGCTCACCTTTCTAGACCTGGAAGGAGGTAGGAGGTCCTTGGACTTCCCAAAGGGCAGGGAACCCTGACTGCGCTTCGGACTGATGAGGGAGGGGGACTTGATTGGGGGAGGGGGAGGAAAATGGGAAGCGGTGGCGGGGAGGAGGCAGAAATCTTTAATAAATAAATAAAAGGAAAAAAAAGAAAGAAAACTTAAATATCTGAAAAAAAAAAAAAGGACTGCCAAGTCCTGCACTAATCCTAGGGAACTCATGGGCTTCAGGCCTCTGTAGCTTTCGCTGTGCTTATTCTTATGGTAACTCTTAGTTTTCCTTTTTTAGCTGTGATTACACCTGAGTTTACTGAAAAGGAAAGTCTTTTTAGAAAAATTACATTTCTCTGATTTGTTACAGAAACTGATTTCTTTTTTTTTTTTTTTTTTTTTTTTTGGTTTTTCGAGACAGGGTTTCTCTGTGGCTTTGGAGAGCCTGTCCTGGAACTAGCTCTGTAGACCAGGCTGGTCTCGAACTCACAGAGATCCGCCTGCCTCTGCCTCCTGAGTGCTGGGATTAAAGGCGTGTGCCACCATCGTCCGACAGATACTGATTTCTCCAGTCGCCCCTGGCTGCCTTTGCAGCCATCCTGAGTAAGCAGGAGAAACTCACTGAGGTTAATTATTATTGTTTATTCAAATTCCAAAAAGAGATAAATATACACCAAAGAACTTGGAAAATGGTTTCTTAAAAGATGACATTAAAAATTTATAGTAACATATAAGGAAAAGATATAGGACATGAAAGGTCAGACATTTCTCTGGTGCCAGGACATGAACACTTAGATTTTTTTCCCAACATATCAATAAAGGAATCAAAAATTCCCAGTTCCCTTAAAAGAAAAGTTATATGCAGAAACTGCCAGAAAGAATAGAAATGTACTTTGAACAGTTAAAAGAGGTAAGTATTAATCATTACTATTTAAGGACTTATAAAGAATAAGATTATAATTCTAATCCACATAATAAAGGTGACATACAGATTACTTAGAAATGGGTATACACCTGAAAAAGATATCCTAGGCATGACAATACAGGTGATTTTATGTTGTTAATCACAAGGCTTAAATCTCTTAGTCTGTAATCGTGTGTTTGCTGCTGGCTGGGTCATAGTATGAATAAGATGCACCTAGCTAGATATAAACATTTGGGTTGCATTCTAATGACATGGGGTAAAGGTCAATGACATCAAGGGAGTGGGAAAGAAAAAGAGAAACTAAAATGTTAATGATTCTTAGAAAATTATTAAAAAGAAATGATTTGAAACTGCTCATGCTTGGATGCATTAAAACTTGTCTAAATAAAGACAGCCTGAGGTAGTCGGAGCCATCAGCTTGAAAGACAACCGTCTGACTCTTCATTCTTCTCCAACTTCACACATTCTTCCTGCAGCACAAGAACCCTGCTGGAGCTGGACTCCGGCAGCTTAGTAGCCTTATGCCTATAATACCAGCATTTGAGAGGCAGAGGCAAGATGGTGCTGAGAGAGGCCAGCCTGGGCTGCATAATTGGATCCTGTCTCAAGGAGCAGAAAGCAGGAAAGAAGAGGAGGGAGGGAAAAGAAGGGAAGGGAAGGGAAGGGAAGGGAAGGGAAGGAGATAGAGAGGCAGAAGGTAATAGTTAAGACAAGCTACATCCCCAACTGTCTGTGGCACAGGACTGCATGAGTTCACTGTCTAAAAACACCTGGGAACTCCATTTTGAAGGAACCTCATCCAAGACAGCTGAGAGCTTAAGCAAGATGGTCTCAGCGATAGGAAGCAGAGCAACAACCACGAGGACCAGAGGCTGAGGAGCTCACAGAAGAATGTCTAGAAAGTGCTCACATTAGGATATTGTACTTATAATCATGACAGACAACTCCCCATTAGCACCGCCAGCTTTTGCACATCTGCCTTAATAGCAGACATGAAACCTAGCCAGCGTTAGTCAAATAGAAACACTTGTAAGAGCTGGGGAGACAGCTCAGTGGGTAAGAGTGCCGAAGACTTGAGTGAAAAAGTGAGCATGGCAGTTTGTGCCTCTAATGCCGGTGCGGGGCAGACACAAGCAGAAGCTGAAAACACAAGGGCCAGCCAGCCTAGCCAAAATAGCGAGGTTCAGTGAGAGGCCTTTGTGCAGGAAGTAAGGTGAGCAGTGATACAGAAGAGCATCCAACACCCGCCTCGAGCTTCTGCATGCTCATGCACCTGCACACACACATTCATGTACATGCATACACAACACAACACACACACACACTTCTTTCCTTTCCCATCTGCTCCTTTTTTCCGAACTCTAAAACTTACAAAGCAGGATGTAGTTGGGCTATTTTTCCCTCTTTGAGGACACACCACCCAGATCCCAAATAAATACATGAAGACTTATTCTTACTTATAATACCGGACCTTAGAGTGGCTTGTTTCCAGCTAATTTTTCTAACTTAAATTATCCCATTTCTCTTTCACTGTGTTTTGCCTCTGGGGTTTTTACCTTTCTTTCCTTCTTACTACGTGGCTGGCTGGGTGGCTGGTCCCGGGCATCCTCCTCTCCTCCTTTTCTCACTTCTTGCTCTTTGCTCTCTTCCCTAAATTTCTCCTTTTTATTCTCTCTGCCCACCAGACCCCCCTATTTCTGTCTCCTTCTGAGCTACTTGACGTTCTGCTCTTTATTAGACCATCAGATGCTTTATACAGGCAAAGTTACACAGCTTTATAGAGTTAAATGCAACATAAAAGAATGCCAGGCAGTGGCGGCACACACATTTAATCCTGGCACTTGGGAGGCAGAGGCAAATGAATCTCAGTGAGTTTGAGGCCAGCTTGGTCTACAAAGGAAGTTCCAGGAGAAACCCTGTCTTGAAAAACCAAAAAAAAAAAAAAGAAAAAAAAGAAAGAAAGAAAGAATGCAACACATCTTTGCATCATTAAACAAATATTCTACAGCATAAATAAATTCAACATATCTTTAACATTCCACAATAGCAGGAATGCACCTCTTGAAAGAAAAATTTAACATTGCATCTCTGAACTAGTCAGGGAGAGGTCTTGAACTGCGTGAGAACCCTGACTTCTGCTTGAGCTACATTACATCTGAAAAGAACATTCTAGTCTTAGAGAAACCCTAACAAAATGTTACAACAGCAACGTTGATAAAACAGGACAATCTGAACAACCCTTGACCCCCATCAGCTTCTCCCTTCATCTCCATACCACAGAAAGATATTTTCAAGATCTTAGAATTCCTGGCCTACAGAGGGTGAAAAATGCTTACAACAGTTAGTTTATGTTATTCTATCAGAGCCATCAAAGTTGGCTACTTAAAGAATAGGGTCTCAGAGGCCACAGACACAAGAGAAGCACTCAAGCCCCTCTCCGTGGAGCTGAAACAGCGAGAAGCACTAGAATAATTAGAGACCTGAGCTAAGAAAATAAGGCCACCTAGCAAGAGCTACAGGGACAGAGGAATGTATCCATTGCCACACTATGAAGTTATGGCTCTCCTGAAGACAAATCAGTGACTGCCAGAGAAGGGGAATCAGTCTTCCCGAGAGACAAGACTCCTGGTGGGTTATCCAGTCCCAAGTGGTCAGTCCTAAAAGCATACATGAGAGAACAGCAGCAATGGACTCTTCAGGTGTCACACACACACACACACACAGGCACACACACACACACGTATGAATGTATATGTATAGTCACATGTATGTGTATATACACATATACTTACAGATACATAACAATAAAAATTAAAGGTCAATAATTGAAGCGTGAGTGGGGATACATAAAAGGATTAGAGGGAGTAGAAATTATGTGGATACAGTACTCATGAAATTCGCAAAAAAAATTAAAATTTTAAATTAAAAGAGATCTATGGCCTTCAGGGTTTTTTTTTATTTCTTTTTTATTTTGCTCTTTGAGCTCTCATTTGTGCCTCTCTAACTATCAGACACAACCAAAATTCAAAAGTCCAGGGAACTGGAGTGTTAGGCCTCATGAACAAGGAAAGGTAGAGGCTGCACAGGAGCAGGCAGATTCGAAATACTCAGCAGATGTATCCCAGATTGCCTGCATCTATACTAGCTGTCTCTATATCCTTGGTAGACTCTGCCTCCTTGGGGTTCAGGTCCTGTCTTTCTACCATCTCTCGAGGTGATGTCATACAGATCCCTGGATTATGATGTCACTGACATAACAATACTCCCACATTTACATTATTTTAGTTTTCTCTGAGTCCTGTGTTTAGATCTGTCTCTTGACAGCTACTACGTTCCTGACCCATCTAAGACTATCAATAGCCCTAAATCCTCCTTCCCTTTATCCGATCCATCAAGTCCTTCCAGTCAAATATATTCCAAAGCTACTGATTCTCTCTCATGTCACATCTGTCACCAAACCAGTCCGTGCCACCACATTGCTCCTGACCATTACACTTCTCTTTCTTTCCTCCTCTGTTCTATTCTATATGGCCAAAGAGACCATCTTAGACTATAGATCAACTCATACTTCGCATTTTTCCCAAGTCTTGTAGCAGCTCCCCATTCCCAACCTTATCTCTCCCACACTTAACTACTGCCCCAGAAAAACCACATTCTTCCCTGACTCAGGGACAGCCCTCTCATCACAGGCCACTCATTCTGCTGCTGGGAAAGCTGCTGCCTTCTTTTTCATCCCTCTGATGAGCTTAAATCTCTGCTCCTTAGATTCTCCCTGTTACTGTAATGATCTGTTCTGTCCCTTTAAAAGACAAGCCATGCCCCTCCTCCCCCCACCTTTGACCTTGAATGTGGCTGCCTTCAGGATACTTGGTCCAGGGTAGGTTCACTGCCTAAACAATAGAATGTTTTTCTCAAGAAATAATGGCTTGATGTCTCAAGTATTAGGACAAATACCTGTTCTAGTTGTCCTTTGTACAATGTTAAGGCAGTCTTTTGCCTTCTTCCCCCCACCACAGGTGAACTCAGAACTCAAAAGTCAGAAGAAGAATTCTGCATCCAGTATTTACTGAGTTGCCCTTTCAATACTATCCTATGTCTCTGTGATTCTTTCTCATCTCTCTTCCTCCTACCTAACTTTTCTAATCCTCATGCCCCTACCCTGGAACATACCAACCCACAGCAGCTAGGATTGTGACACCCAAAAAGGTGGCTCCCGACAGAGATAAGTAGATTGGTAAATTAAAGTTCATAAAAAAAAAAACAAGTAGAAAACAAAATGTTTATACACCACGAGAAACATAGAGATTTAAAACATACTGAAATTTAATCAGAATGAAGACACATTGTGTTTGTGATTCAGAAAGTAACACCTGGCTGTGATGTAAAATCTTTTAAGATTTTGTGTGTCTTCACGCTTCTGTGGAGGTCAGAGTTCAACCTGCTGGAGTCTTTCTCTCATTTTATCTTGTGAATCCTAAGGTTCAAGCTCAGAACATCATCAGGCTTGGTGACAAAGGGATGAACCATCTTTCAGGCCCCAACGCAGTATTTTAAAGTTGAGCAGGCTGTGTTCTTTCTTAAGAAAACTCTCTTGCACGCCTCAGTGTGTGCTGATACATTCAGTTACAATGTTAGTGAAATGTCTATAAATGTATAATAAGAAGTACACTCACTATTCTTGCAGTTTTTGGACAGTTACCTATCACAAGAAAAAGGGGAGAGCAAAAATTAAAATAAATGTATAGAATCTCAAACAAAAGCACAAACCAAATTACACTTCAATTGAGCATATCTTTTTTTTTTTTTTTTTTTTTTTTTGGTTTTTCGAGACAGGGTTTCTCTGTGGTTTTGGAGCCTGTCCTGGAACTAGCTCTTGTAGACCAGGCTGGTCTCGAACTCACAGAGATCCGCCTGCCTCTGCCTCCCAAGTGCTGGGATTAAAGGCGTGCGCCACCACCGCCCGGCTTGAGCATATCTTAATGCAATATTTTACTTTAGTCAAATTGCCACATGGAGCACATGACGGTGTTATTTTGATGTAGTTTAATTTGACTATGAAAGAAAAAAGAGAAAGGGGGTTATGAGAAACATTGCTGGTGGATTTAGATGGAGTCACCTTTCCTATTCTCCAAGTGTCATAGAGAAACACCTTCTAAATTACTCTGTAGCTCTGGAACATATTTAGCAGAACTATAATTCTAGAATGTGAAAAGCTCAGGAATCAGTTTCGGTTACTACAACCCCAAGAATGTAAACTTTTTTATATTTCTGTCTCTATGCTAACCTAAAACTGTCTAGCATAAACATACTGTGAAAAGAGCTCCATCCCGGATTTCATTGCTAGTATCAGCTTTTGAGTTTATGACTCAGTTGCTACTATTCTATTGAGTTTAGACTGACATAAGGAAGCACAGACTCACTCCTTGGCCATTTTTATGACCTTTCCAACATTTACAACGAACAGAAAGCTAATTTATTCAAGTGGTTCTTTAAAAAAGCCCTTTTGTTTGCTCATGAATGTGTGCATGGTATTTGTATGTGTATGAGAGTTGGCATCGTGTGGGCACAGATACGCCCATGCTCGTGTGTGCAGATGGACAGGCATGCGGTGTGCACGTGTGTACCTGCATGTGGAGGCTGGAGATTTACATAAGGTGCTTGCCTAATAACGCTCCACTATTTTTTTGAGTCAGGGTCTCTTGTTGAAGCTCTCGGGCAAGCCAGTTTGTCTCATGGATTCAGTATGAGCCTCCAAGAGGCGGAATTATAGGCGGCTGCTACTGGGTGAGAGAGAGATCTCTTCCAATGCCCTTCTTTAGATACGAACCTAGTCCAAATAATCATGGGTCGCTTAGTACTTATGCATTGTTACATATATTTATTAAACGTTATTCTAGGACTTTCTTTTAAACAATGAGACAGAGAGAGACAGAGAGAGAGAGACACAGAGAGAGACAGAGAGAGAATTAAGGGATTTCTTCAATTCTGTGTAATTTTCACTGGTGAGGGCAGAAAAAAGAAAAAAGCTGAACAAAACTCATTCTGCAGGGTTGACCCTCTACGAACTCCGCAGGAGCCAAGGCTCACTTCCTGGGCGGAGTTCAGGCTCCCCAGAAACGGAACCGCGTCAGGCCCCGCCCACCCGCAGGCTGGCCAATGAGGCGCCGCTCGGACCGCGCGCGCGCGGGGTGTCATGGCGGCCTGCAGGCAGTGCTGCTCGTACCTGAGGCTCCGGCCGCCGGGCTGCGGTCCCCTAGGTCCCCTCGGCCGGCCCGGGCGGAGTCGGCCACTCACTTATTTGCAGGCGCGAGCGCTGTGGAGCAGCACCGGGTCCCGAACGGTGGCCGTGGACCTGGGCCACAGGTAAGGAACGGCGTGAGTTCGCGGACTTTTCACGCGGGGTCCGGTCCAGACAGCCTTGGAGCCAAACACCCAGGCTGGGACTCCAGCAGGCTGAAGTCAACTTCTCTACTCCAACCTAAGCTCGAGATTTCCTTTTCCGGATTTGAAGTCTGTCTTCCCGGTGCTTTCCCCTTTCCACGCTGCCCGCTGTCCGCTGCGTCTTGATCCAGCCCCTAACTGTGGTAGACTTCCTTCTCAGTGCCCATGACAACCTTCATCTGTGTTTCCCGAGATCTCGGGCTCTGAATGGGAAACCTGCCACCTCGAGGTAACCCGTTGTCAGTGTGTGCCCAGCTCAGTTCTCCCAAAAACGAGGCCAGTGTGAGCCAGAGTGGGAAGGGACCGTCGTTTTGTTGAATACCGGTCATATAATGCATACAGCCCTGTTAAACCTCTAGTAAGGTTCTGTTGCCTTCATTTTGTAATTGAGACAACAGAGGGTCAAAAAAGGTAAATTTCTCAGAATTAACAAAACTAAGACATCTCAGACAGACAGACAGACTCCCAGTTTCAAATCCTAGAGGCCATGTATGTAGTATGTGTGGGTCCTCTATGTGTTTGGAGATCTTTTACACATACAATATTGAAAAGTAAATTGGTAAGAGGCAAAGTGAACAACAACAACAAAACAACGTAAATTTAATAGTTTTCTTGCAAGCAATCGAAAGTCCATGTTCCTGAAACATAATCATCCTGTCTTTCTACATTATCAGAATTCACTGAGTAACAATAAATTTACACACTATGCCAGTTCTCTTAGCTGAAATTTGCCAAGCAGTTCGAGTTTACCTTGATACATGCTGGCTGTTGCAAACATGGTTTCTTTTATCCCACTGGCAGTCACCAATACACACTCTCAGATTACACATGACACCCCACACAGAAATAATAACTGTGTGTTTGTAACTATGTCGGTTACAGGGTGACTGCAGAAACTGATGCTGTATAGTTCAAAGTGCTGAAAAAGACGTTACTAGACCAAAGGCAAAGAGCTAAGACAGGTAGAGACTACTGCTGGTAGTCTTAGCTGGACACCTGCAGGAGGCCCATAGGGCAAGCATTAGGGGGAGTTCATCTGAAGAGTGGATGGTCACAGCTGAGTCCAGATGGGTGGACATAGATGTATAGGCCTACAACAGTTTGAGCAGGGCATGCCAGCCAGCTCAGCTGAAGCCTTAGGAACAGTCCCTTCTCTGCCGACGAGACAGCAGATCAGTGTTCACTAGTGGCATTAGATGTCCTTCTCTGGGGTCCCGGTGAGAGTGTTGTACCCTTCGTTGGTCGGCAGAGTTTGATGAGTTCCTGGCCCTGTTTTTTTCATACACACTTTTAATATACCCATGTGTTCATATATGTGTGTGTGTGTGTGTGTGCACATATATGTATGTTCTCAATGTATTTGATAAGTTTATAGGTCATACCTTTTTACTTTTAGAAATAAGTTATTTACCCGCCTGTGCCTAGTGAACCGTTCTAGACATGAGCTGTTGTCTACTTGAAAAAGATAGATCTTAGCCGGGCGGTGGTGGCGCACGCCTTTAATCCCAGCACTCGGGAGGCAGAGGCAGGCGGATCTCTGTGAGTTCGAAACCAGCCTGGTCTATAAGAGCTAGTTCCAGGACAGGCTCCAAAACCACAGAGAAACCTTGTCTCGAAAAACCAAAAAAAAAAAAAAAAAAGATAGATCTTGCCTATTGTATTTGGACTTTTGATGTTACATCAAAAAAGACAATGTCTAATCCCAAGTTTATGGACATTTATTCCTGCTGTTTTTTCCAAAGAGCTTTAAATTTTTGCTCTAAAAGAACTATCCCTAAAAGGAACCATGTTTATTTTGAGTTTTTATTTTTGTATGGAGTATGTGGCTATCCATCCATCTCCATTATTCTTCTACCATTAAACTGTCTTGACACCACTGTTGAACATGAAAGGCAATATTAGTATTATTATTATTTACTAAGTTTTTAAGTTAGCATTCAAAATACTGTTATTTATCAGAAGATAAAAGTCCTTTATTATTATTATTATTATTTTTATTTTCGAGACAGGGTTTCTCCGTTGCTTTGGTTCCTGTCCTGGAACTAGCTCTTCTAGACCAGGCTGGCCTCGAACTCACAGAGATCCGCCTGCCTCTGCCTCCCGAGTGCTGGGATTAAAGGCGTGTGCCACCACCGCCCGGCTTCCTTTATTATTTTTAACATAGCATACAAAATACTGTTAAATAGAACATGAAAGTCTTTGTAGTCAATATTCAAAGTGTATATTTTTTTTTCCAGAAAGTAATGGGGAATTTTAAAGTATTTTAATTAGGGAAGAGAAGAGTCCGTGTGTTAGTTTATACAGCAGTGTGTCATGAGATGGGCAGCCATAGTTAGGAGTCTTTTTCTCCTGGTCATGCTTTCCTGTCCTCCTGGGGAGTCCTTTGCCTTGGTTTCCATCATCTTTAAGCTGCACTTGGGTCTCTTTTGTGCTTTTGATGATCACAAATCCTGCATACTTTGGCTCTTCTTTTTCCCTGAAGTGGGGATGGGGACTTAGATTGGGAGCCTTTTGGGTTTTGTTGTTGTTGTTGTCCTTTTTAGCTTCTCTCAATTATATTTTACCAAGCTAAGACTTGAACTATACTAAATTTTTGTTTTTAAACAGAAAATTAGAAATATCCTCTGGAAAACTGGCAAGATTTGCAGATGGCTGTGCAGTGGTACAGGTAAGGAACTAGTCTGTTCTAAAGTCATAGTGGCTGATGTCTTAGTACCATCGTAGGTCATCATATGGTATTGGGAACTAGTTAAGGTACCACTACGTGTTTCTGTGTCAGAACCATGCTAGCCCAGCAAAGTCAGTTGGACATAGGAAATGACCTTTAAGATCTCTTCCAAACTTTGGGCTTTTCTGTATTCTGTTAATAAAATCTATTATGCTTTTTTCTTTTAAAAAAGTGTTTTTATTATGCCTTTCATAGTAATTCTTGAAAATTTTTCTTTATTGTCTAAATTTCCTCATAAAGAGTAAAATACTAAAATACGACTCAATTCATTGATGGGACTAAGCTACTGGCCATTTCTCCATGAGTACTCTAATACTGGTCATGGTCAGATAGAAAGGATGGAGATCGCTGCACTGATAGTAATCATACGAAATAAGAGATCTTCCATCGAGTCAGGCACAGGGCAAGCATTCACAAGTCCAGCGCTAATGAGGCATTATTTCAAGAGAGAGAGGAAGCGAGTTTTTATAGAGTTTGCTGTTTACACATTAATGTCTGATTTCAAAAAAGATTGTTAATATTTTTGTATCTGTTCAAGTCAGGTGACACAGCAGTGATGGTCACAGCGGTCAGTAAAACAAAGCCTTCACCCTCCCAGTTCATGCCCCTGCTGGTAAGTATTTACTTACTTATCTGAGCCTCCAGAATAGTGTAAATGTTGGGTTTGTAATACCCTGTCAAGTATCTGCAGTTAGACTGTACAACAAAGGGATTCCTTTAGATGTTTGAGACCTAGGATGTGAACTGATGGCCAAGTGTGAACTTCACTTGTCGAGCGTGATGAGCTCGGAGGAAGTGTGCACGTACGTTGTTGTTGTACATTGTTGTTAAGGAAGCAAAGATGCATTGTCTCAGTGGGTTTTCTTCCAGTTTGAGTGTTCAGCTATATATTAAGTGAAAAATTAATTAGGACTTTTGTGGTTTTCCTTTTTTTTTTCTTTTGTCTTTTGTTGTTGTTGTTGTTGTTTTGTTGTTTTGGTTTTTTTGAGACAGGGTTTCTCTGTGTAAGAGCCCTGGCTGTCTTGTCCTGGAACTTGCTCTGTAGACCAGACTGGCCTTAGATTTGCCGCTTCTGCCTCCTGAGTGCTGGGATTAAAGGCATGTATCACCACCGCCTGGCTTGTGTTTTTTTTAATGTATTAGCAGAAAGCAATTATGTCTCACAGGGTTGGTGCGCAAAGTTGGGAGGAAGGGGCACTATTTGACTGGGTCAAGGCAAGCTACTGTAGAAAGCAGCAAGACTCGGCAGTCACCTGACTGCTAAGTGAAGGACTTTTCTTTTTCATCAATTGAAACACTCTATACATTCTTCTTCCCGAGTGGTTTAAAAGAATGCTAAAAGCAAATTAAATATTATCTACTTGTTGTCTAGAATATGTTGTGAGCAACTTTAGGAAAGTTGGTGCTTCTGTAGGGGTTCTTGGAATGTGAACCTTAATTCTTCATTGCTGCTTCAGGTTGACTACAGACAGAAGGCTGCTGCAGCAGGTAGAATCCCCACAAACTACCTTAGACGGGAGATTGGCTCTTCTGACAAAGAGATTCTTACAAGTCGAGTAATAGGTAAGATCTCCAGTGTGCCATTTCATATCGCTTCTTCCCATCTCTGCTCTGCAGGGTCTCCTAAGCTTCCTTCACTGTATGACTGCTGCTGGCTATTATTTACTATCAGATGTGTGCCTCCTGAGAGGAAAAACTTGTTCCTTCTATCAAAGCCTTATACCTCGTGTAGAGGCATTCAGTAAATACTGAATGAATTTGTTGAGCATGTGAATCCCATGCCCATGTCAGTTCTCTGTTAAATTTATCCCCGTGGTTTTTCATTTTTATGTTCAACTTAGTAACTCCTAAAAGCATTGTGCTTATCAGCTATTGAAGTATGTCTGTCATCTTCCAGATCTTTTTTTGAGAAGGAAGAAGCATGAGTGTGGGTGGGAGGGTGTGAGAGGGTGATGGTGAAGTTCTAGGTTATTCACATGCTAGGTAAGCACTGTGCTACTAAGTAATATCGCCAGCCTAACAATAGCCCAGCTCTTCGACATCTGCAGATATTGTGGGATCATTTGTGGTCTACAGCTTTCTACCCAATAATTGCCAGCTTGTACATATTTATGTGTGTTCCTCAGACAGTAAACCAAATGGACGTTTTCTTTGTGTCTACTGTTGGTCTTCAGCCTCTTCTTTTGCTTTGTTGTTAGGTAATGGTCTGTACTAATGACAGTGTTGATACTTACCAGTGTTTTTCTTAACATGCGGTCTTTTTGTTTGTGTCTATGACATAGTCAACAGCTGTCTCTTAGTTCAGTAGTTTTAATTTGAGAATGATTCTGCCAGGGCCATTTAAAATCTTTTTCTTTGTTTTGACAGATCGTTCAATTCGACCTCTCTTTCCAGCTGGCTATTTTTATGATACTCAGGTAAATTCTACTTTGGTTTGGTTAAATTATTTAATCCCTATAACTCTTTCTAAAGAAAGCTTTATAATTTTTATGGTATTCATGCATTATACTTTTGAGTCACTTCAAAAGGCAGTACTTTGGAAAACTGTATGTGATTGGTGTCATATTGAGCTGATGCCTAAATTACGAGTAGGAGTGAAAGACTGTTGGGAACTCTCTGGGAAGGTTGATGAGAGTCTAAACCGTCCTGTGTTAGGAAATAGGTGGATGTATATAAAAGACAGTGTGATAGTTAGGGGTGGTAGCCAGACTCGGGGGCTGGATTTTATAGGTCAAATTTATAATAGCTCATTAGGACAATCAGCATAACTGTTTGTTTTGATTTGGTAAACAAGATCTAAATTTCTGTAGCTCAGGCTGGCTTTGACTCTGTGCATAGCCTAAGCTAGCCTCAAACACATGGCAGTCTGTCAGCCTTGGCCTTCCAAGTGTTGAGATTACAGCAGTGACCCATCATGACCATCTTATCACAACTAATTTTAATATCTTTATTCTAGGTCTTCTGAACTTCTATTATATTTTAATACTTTCTGAATATTCTTTTCTTTCCTCAAGGTGATCATATACTTTAGTTAGATATACTTAGGTAGCCATTTATTTAACTACAGTAAGTAAGTATATCTTTGAGAGGACTTCAGAGCCTAAAGGAAATTATTCTTTTAAAAATCTAACAGAGGTACGTCATTGCAATATAAACTGATACTCATACAAGTACATAGCCAACATTTACAGAATGCCGTAGCATGCCTAGTGTTGTCCAGGTTCTTTCCATATAGCATTTCTGTATTTCTCAAAGGAACTCCTTAGGAAGATGACATATTTTGTCTCAAAAAGACAGAACTGGGAATGTAACTTGGTAGTAAAAATGAAGCCCTGGTCCAGCAATGCTCGTAGCCACATACACCACATACCCTTGGGGGATACAAAATGAGGAAATCGAAGTTTTAAATACGTAGTGTCAAGGATTTAGTTAAATGATAGGTAACTTCAGGGTATTTGGATATTGATCATGATTTGGATATCAATCATATAGTTCTTAAATTTTAGGCCAAGTTGCTAATTTAAATCATAATCTGTCCACATCAAAGGGCTATTGTTGTTGCTCTCTGTATGTCTAATTTGTTTCCCTTGTTGCTAGGTAATATGTAATCTGCTAGCAGTAGATGGCATCAATGAACCTGATGTCCTAGCAATCAATGGTGGTAAGTATAAGAACACAGCTAAAATGATCACTGCTGATTTTTTTAAAGCAATGAAATACTGTAATTTCAGTTTTTTATCTGTCTCCTTTTTAAAGCTTCTGTGGCCCTCTCCTTGTCAGACATTCCTTGGAATGGACCTGTTGGTAAGTTACAATTTGGAAGTGTGAGCTGCTGTTTCTGTTCTTTCAGTAACAATGTGCACGTTATTGGTGCTGATTTATTACTTCATGGCAAGCTGAACTAGATAGCATGCTAATATTTCTTGCAGGTCTTTCAGGCATTTCATCCTTGCTTTGGGTTTCGTTACCCAAAGACTGTTATAGTGCTATTGATTTTTATGGCCCTAGGCTTCTTAATTCCCTTTCATTCTTTTTTTCTTTACAGTGGGGGATTACCATAGTACATAGTCTTTCGAGATAAAACAAACATGTTTGTAACTTATAACTCCTGGAAGTTGTAACCATACAGTCTGCCGATTTCTTTACAAAGAGTACTATTTTCTTTTTCTTTTTTCTTTGTCGGTTTTTGAGACAGGGTTTCTCTGTGTAAAAGCTCTGGCCCAGCTCTTGTAGACCAGGCTGGCCTCAAGCTCACAGAGATCTGACAGCCTCTGCCTCCCGAGTGCTGGGATTAAAGGCGTGCGCCACCACTGCCCTGCTAAGTTTACTATTATAATGGCACAGACAGGTGCTATAAAAATTATATAGAAGCGCAGGTTGTCAAGCAGTGCTTCTCAAAGTAGTCAGTGTGTAAGTGAAACGTCAGTGGGAGAGGGGTACAAGCATCTGCTGTGGACAGAGTAGTCTGGATATAAAGAGCAAGAACATGATCAAAGTGTGCGCACAAATCATTTGACTTGAGAAAGGAGGATGGGATAGGTGTTCTCTGAACTTCCTTAACATGGGAGAAATAGAAAGTTCATTCTGTTGTCTGAAAGACAGTGTGATGCAGTGGCTACTAGAATAATACTGTGAAAATCGCATGTTTTAATTATACATTGCTAACATTTTAATATGTTTTAGGGGCAGTACGAATAGGAATGATTGATGGAGAATGTGTTGTTAACCCGACAAGGAAAGAGATGTCTTCTAGCACTTTAAATTTAGTGGTTGCTGGAGCACCTAAAAGCCATATTGGTAAATAAGTTACCTATATTCATTCTGCATTTTACTTGCAAGTTGTGTTTCTTTTGTTATTTGTGTCTTTGTTTTTCATTTAAAAATACCCTGTTGGTGAAAGATTCTCAGACGGTAATTGTCTCTTTACTCTCTGACTAGTTATGCTGGAAGCCTCTGCAGAAAACATTCTACAGCAGGACTTCTGTCATGCTATCAAAGTTGGAGTGAAGCATACCCAGCAGATAATTCAGGGCATCCAGCAGTTGGTAAAAGAAATTGGTGTTGCCAAGAGGACACCCCAGAAGATATTCACCCCTTCACCAGAGATTGTGAAGTATGCTCACAAGTAAGAACGCCTGCGCAGATGGGCCTTTGCCACCAGGTTCAGGTTCCTCTCAGGAGATGCACTTTGTGTGGCATGTTTCTTCTTTACGTCATTACCATAACATAACTACCTATCTGATGACTGCAGGAGGATAAACCAGCAAAATGGCATAAACTTAATCCAAGACATAAGTTTAAATCAGATCCTTGATCTCTCCATGTCCTGGGTAAAGAG
The DNA here is from genome assembly GCF_950005125.1 of Chionomys nivalis. Classification (NCBI taxonomy): domain Eukaryota; kingdom Metazoa; phylum Chordata; class Mammalia; order Rodentia; family Cricetidae; genus Chionomys; species Chionomys nivalis. Next base: position 14,683,221 of record NC_080091.1, on the reverse strand, counting down.
AATACAACATATGATATTTGTATATCTAGGAAACTTGGATTTCTCAAAAAGAAGTGGGTTTGAACCAGTCCTATGCCCAGGGCTTAGACGGTGCCTGGCAATACTTAGAACAGGGAGTGGCTCTGAATTGGAATTAGATGAGCCATGAGGAGGGAGGGGCATAGTGAGTGGAGGGAACTCTGTCTGGGTTATAGTAAGCACACAGGAGTGAGGTGCAGCAGCACAACATCTCACCTTTATGGAGCGCCAAGTAGTTTGTAGTTCATTGCTGTTCAATATTTGTTTCAGTTATAGGAACTTCATAGTTCAATTATTGTTTGCTAACATTTATTTTATACTTATAGACTCGCCATGGAGAAACTCTATGCAGTTTTTACGGATTATGAACATGATAAAGTAGGTATACCTTCATTTTTGTTTGGAGATTACTTTGTTGTACTCATTCAATTCTGTTTGTACACGTTAGTCCTGTTTGTCTTCAATGCACTGGGTGTGGGCTCAGTAGTAGAACAGTTGTCCTGTATTCCTGAGGCCCTGTGGTTGATTGGCAGCACTGCAGAGAATAAATAAACCTCCCACAAATGTAAATAAAGCAGTTCTCCTTTGATAACTCACCCCACACCCCATGTGTGTCATGCTTCCTTTCCATTGCCTTTCTGCCTCTTAGCCCCCTACTGCCTGCAATCTCATCTCCAACTGGACTTTCCTTATAAAGCAAGACAAAGCCTACCTGTTTGTTTTTCTCTTCTTTTGTTAAATGCACTCTTTAAGGAAATGTGCAAATATAATTTGAACTAATTAAATCAGGTTTTAATCTTTAATGTTTCTGTTCTTACAGTGTTTTTTGTGTAGCATTGAAAACATGAGAATTTCATATTTATACACTGACATCAATGCTGTTTTAGATTTCTAGAGATGAAGCTGTTAACAAGATAAGACTAGACACAGAGGAGCAACTAAAGGGTAATTCTGTTTTCATTTTTAAAGAGGTTGAAAGACAAACTTTTTTTTTTCAAAAAATACATAGATTTGGCCGGGCGGTGGTGGCGCACGCCTTTAATCCCAGCACTCGGGAGGCAGAGGCAGGAGGATCTCTGTGAGTTCGAGGCCAGCCTGGTCTACAAGAGCTAGTTCCAGGACAGGCACCAAAAACTACAGAGAAACCCTGTCTTGAAAAAACAAAAAATACAGAGATTTGTTTTCAGATTTCAGTGGTAAGATGATGAAAAACTGAGTTATTCTCATAGTTGCCCAGTTTTATCCTAAATCTGTAATGATGATAGACCGTGGGTTAACTGTCATGTTAACTTCTGGAAGTGTGGCTAACACTGGCCTTGAGTTGGCACCTAGTAAATAATGAATGTAAAACGTTCCTTTCTTATTTGCTTCAGTGTCTTAATGTCCTGTAACCTGTCATTTGAAAATCTAAAAGAATACTTAAAATTCTTGAGCCCAAAAAGAAAAGTCAGCTGGCCATGGTGGCGCACACCTTTAATCTCAGCAGTCAGGAGGCAGGAGAATCCAGGACAGTCTGATCTGCATAGTTCCAGAACAGCCAGGGTTATGTAGAGAGACCCTGTCTCAAAAATCAAGAAAAAGAAAAGAGAAGGAAGAAAAAAAACAGACCCCAGTTTGGGGAGATAGCTTAGTGATAGTGTTTGCCCAGAATGCATGAGGCCCTGTATTAAATCCCCAATACTAAAAACAAAAATTTAACAATAAATTCTTCAGTATATCATCCGTGACATTGTAACACCAATAATACCTAGTTTATAGATATTTAATTAAATGAGTAAGTAATCTGCATCTGTGCCTGGCACACATCATCATTCAGTGTGATGCTATTGTCGTTCCTAACATTGTCCGGAATCACAAGGGCTGGCCAGCTCTCCACAGATCACTAAGCTGGATATCTTACTGCATAACATCATTCTTGTAGCAACTTAAATATGGGTAAAGGTTGATGAGCAGTTCTTAATAATTTTTCCACCAAGAGAAACATGTCCTCTTGTGGAAGCATTTATCATATTTTAAAATAAAAATTCTCCTACATTTATGTTAATGCCATTACTTGTAATTATCTTCAAAATAATTTAGGCTTTTTTTGAAAATCAAGAATAATAAATATGGTCAACAAGATGGCTCAGCAGGTAACAGTGCTTGCTGAGTAAGCCTGGAAACCTGAGTTTGATGCCTGGAATTCACATAAAGGTGGAACAGAAGAGCTGACTGCATAGTTGTCCTCTGACCTCCACAAGTACACCGTAGCATGCCTGCCCATACACATTTGTCGTGCATACTTATGCACTAGGTTTTTAAGAGAATGAAAGGATAATCAGTGGTGATGGTTCAGGCTTATAAAACCAGCACCCAGGAAGCTAGGACAGTAGCATTGTGAATTCAAGGCCACCCTGGGCTATACAGCAAGACTTTCTTGGAAAAGCAAAACTAACAGAAGTATTCCGAACTGGAAATAGGACTTTATAGAAACCTGCCTCTCCTGTGTGAATTCTGCACTACCAAAAGAAAAGCTTGTTGTATGTTGAAGATACAGTAATATACCTTTCTGTGGCCATATTATATGTTCAAATTACTTTAAAGTTATACATTACTTAATAAAGCAAGAGACTGGTCGATGGCATTAGTTAACATTTAAAAGCATAAGCCTGTGTTGGGCCGATGAGTGTCGTGCCACAGCTGGATGGATCCCTAGAAATGTGCTGTGTGGTCTTGCCAGGTGAGCAGCCTGCTACTGACCTTCAGCCCCAGCCCTACTTTACTTCTTAAGCCTCTTCTCTCTTCTGCTTGTGGTAGTAGCCGTTTCCTTACACACTGTTGTGAAAGCTAGAGGCACGCAAAGCGTGAGAGCCTGGCTCATTAAAATAGTCGGTAGATGTTAGTGGAAAGGGCAGTTGGTGCAGATTCGTAATGAAGAAAATTGTTTCTCAGATCACACAAACTAAAAGATAACTGAAGATCAACTGTTAGTTAACCCTCTTGTAGGTGTCTGTATTGGTCAGGTAACAGGACAGAACAGGGATGGATCATAGCACAAGCTAAGTTCCTATGACTGGCTTAAGAGCATTTGATTTATATGCTTTGTTTACCTGAGAACTAAGTGTTCGGACATCTCACTTCATTTGATGCTGTGAACTTTGGAGAAGTTATCTTCCCAAAAGATAAATTTTTGATTTTGTTTTGTTTCTTTTCTATAGAAAAATTTCCAGAGGTCGACCAATTTGAAATAATAGAATCCTTCAATGTTGTTGCAAAGGAGGTTTTCAGAAGTATTATTTTGAATGAATACAAAAGGTAACCATATTCTCTTGTAGTAGAATTGAGGCAGGTGCTGTACCTGCAGGTTGCCTTGACAGTAGCAGCTTACTTAAAGGAGGGAACTGGGTGTTCGTTTTAGACATGAGCACCTGTTGGCAAGTGTATGGACTGTGTGGCTGGGCTCTCTCTTGATGTACAGAGCACATCTCCAGACACTGATTCGGTGGGAGCCCAAGTATTTATGTTAGTGTTTACAATATAACAAGTTACTGTAGGCCACTGGTGTTGAGAGCTTAATGGCAGAGATAAAGATTTTTCTGACTTCCTGTATGACTTTACTACTTTATTACAGGTGTGATGGACGGGATTTGACTTCACTTAGGGATATAAGTTGTGAGGTAGATATGTTTAAAACACTTCATGGATCAGCATTATTTCAAAGGGGACAGACACAGGTAAAATATGTTTGAAAGTTATTTCTTTAAATATATTTGCAGTGTAGATGCTATAAGTTTGTTTCGTGCTTTTGTTTGTGTGTGTGTGTGTCCTTGTTTGAAATCAGGGGGTCTCTGTTGTTGTTTACATCTACATTTGCATGGAAAGCAGGACTGAGCCACTCCCCATCCCTCCATAGGTGCACCGGAATTATAGATGCATTCTACTATTGCCCAACTCTTTCTGTTTGATCCTTAGGTTGATTTTAGGGGTTTTGTTTTTCAAGACAAAGTCTCTAACCGTGGCTGTCCTGGGACTCCCTGTGTAGACGAGGCTAGCCTCTAACTCACAGAGATCACCTGCTTCTGCCTCCCGAGTGCTGGGATTAAAGGTGTGTGCCTCTGTCACCAGGCTTTTTTTTTTTTTTTTTTTTTTTTTTTTCTTTTTTTTTGGTTTTTCAAGACAGGGTTTCTCAGTAGCCATGGAGCCTGTCCTGGAACTTGCTCTGTAGATGAGGCTGGCCTCGAACTCACAGACTCACAGAGATCCCCATGCCTCTGCCTTCTGAGTGCTGGGGTTAAAGGCGTGTGCCGCCACCACCCGACACATTTCAACTTTCTTATAGTAGCCTGGTGTATCTTGAGTTCTGATGTAGTTAATCCATTTCCTTTATACTTGTTTTTTTTTTTTTTTTTTTGAGCATCACTCCTTATACCCAGAATGACAAAATTATGCACATGATTTTCTTTCTTTTAACTTTCAGGTATTAACTATTAAATTTAGACAGTTAATTTATTTTGGAATATATTGCTGTATATGGTCTATAATAAAACCAATTCACTAATCATTTTTTTTTCCACTGATTTTCTATAACAACTTGTATTCAAAGTTTATAAATATATTTTTTTACCAAGTTTATAAATACATTTTAAAACTATACTCTTCATTGTTTTGTGGATTTTTCTGGCCAGTTTCATTTTCATTATCAAGCCTTTGGGGACACCTTAATGCCTATGAAGTACATCCTCCCTGTTTATATATCTTTCCCTACAAAACTGTCTTAGCTTTTCATGGTACATTGTTTCCTTCATTTGAATGTTAGAACTATTCAGTTTCAAACAGCCGTTCTAGGATTATATTGGAATTGCACTGAATTAAATATATTCGAGAAAGAAATGGTAGTTTTACCATTTGAATCAGTGCTTTTAGTGAATATATTGTCTCACTTTCGATTCATTTCCTCTTGTGCCTTTCAATGAAACATTAAAGATATGCCCAACTAGATACTCTGGATACTTTCGTTACCTCTTCTCACAGTCTCTGCCTTTTAACTGGAGTGCATGGTCAGTTTATGCTTCATTAATGACTGGTGTGATCACACTTAGGTCTGTTACTTTCGTTATTTGTTTCTCTGACCGACCTTTTGTTTCCCTCCTCCTCCTGTCACCTTGCATGTTTACTAGAATTTCATTTTAGTTACGTTTGCTTCATCGCTGCACCTCTGCATTTCTCTGTGGTGATTACAGGGATGGTACATGTCTTTGGTTTCTGAGTCTAGAGTTAAAATAAGGAAGCTTTGCAGCCATTCCCATGGATTTCCATCCCTTCCATCCTTTATGCTCTAGTGTGTCAAGTTATATCCACATGCACCATACGCCCACAGGGCAGTACTGTAACTGTTACTTTGAACGATCATATGCATTTAAAATAGGAAAAAGAAAGTCTTATATTTATACTGACCCACATATTTGCCATTCGTGGTATTTTTTCATACCTTCAGAAATGTGTCAGTGCTATATCAAAGAAAAGAGTCTTCCTCCAGGAGTAGTTTATATCAAGAGTGAGCCCAAATTTGAATTGTTCACCTCCTGTGTCTTCCATCTACCACTCTTGTCTGATTCCAGCAATGGACTTTGCTCTATGCTTATTGAACAGCACAGAAAACATGATATGGGAAAGGAATGAGAGTCTCTTCATCAGTTCTTTACCAGAGTTCACAAGGGAAGAAACCATATCCACTGTTGCTACAAACAGTTATTATTTGTGGATACTTGCTTTCTTTAAGGTTGCTTTCAATCTATTGGCTGCTGTCAGCAAATGATCATCATAGCCACACACGTGTGTGCGTGCACACACACATACAAAGTTCTGAAAAACTTACAAAGAAAAAACAAGGCATAGTAAGGTTGGTTACATTGCTTTCTTAAAGGCTACTTAAACAGGCTGATTGCACCATAGAGAAACAGACTGAGTATATAGTTTTAAATGGACTTGGTTGTAAGGTTGAGCAAAAATTCAGTTTCTGAAGGCAAGAGGTATTTTTAGAAAAAGCCATTTTAGGCCAGGCGGTGGTGGTGCATGCCTTTAATCTCAGCACTTGGAAGGCAGAGGCTGGCGGATCTCTGTGAGTTCAAGGCCAGCCTGGTCTACAAGAGCTAGTTTCAGGACAGGCAACAAAGCTACAGATAAACCTTGTCTTGAAAAACAAAAACAAACAAACAAAAAAGTAAGTGCTAAGGATTGTGCTCCATTCCCTGGTTGCTGCTGAAGCTGAACCGTGGGATTGATACACTGCTGAATGTCTAGGCTGTGTTGTCAATCTACAAAGATGAACTTTCCTTTAAACAGGCAGAGGTTTTTTGACTGAACCTCTGTTGAGGCTTCTTTTATGGAATAGCATTGTTTTTATGAGTATTCCTTCCACTTTCTCCCCCTGAGCAGCCCTAATGAGTCCTACTTAGGCTATGTGTTAGCCTTTTGAATTGTTGAGATTTACAATCAGGCTGAATATTTCAGGATGAGTGTATACTTCCTGTATTAACTGCATGGCTAGCATTGTGTAGTATGTATTTATAGATTACAACATTTTCCTTTAGAAGAATTAAGTTTGCCAGATATCTTTAGTTTGGGCTGGGATTGTAGCTAGTATGCAAGGCCCCCAGTATACTCATATACACATGTTTTCATTTGTATTTTAATAAATAAAGCTTGCCTGAAGATCAGAGAGTAAAACAGCCCTACTGGTCAGCCTTATAGACCAGGCCGTGATGGCACACACCGCTAATAGAAACCGGGCAGTAATGGTGCACACTTTTAATCCCAGCACTATACATATATATATATATATATATATATCACTTAGGTATATATTGCAGGAGGAGACAGCTCTCAGACACAGTCTAATTCTGAGTTTGCTGGAGGCAGGATCACTGTTTTAGACTGAGGTAGAGGAAAGAGCCAGTGGCTGACTGTTTTGCTTTTCTGACCTTCAGATTGAACTCCAGTATCTATCTGTGGGTTTTTGTTAATTGTTAATATTTTAAAACTTAAAGAATAATTTTGTTCTTTTCTTAGGTACTCTGTACTGTTACATTTGATTCATTAGAATCCAGTATTAAGTCAGATCAAATTATAACAGCTATAAAGTAAGTTATATTTTTATGTTATATTTTGTATTCTTTCACTAAAAAGTCGTGTGTGTGCGTGTGTGTGTGTGCACTAGTATTTTATTTTACTCTCGCCACTAGCAAACCCTTAAAAGGCATTGCTGTTCTGATCGTGTGTTTTTTTGCGATAAGGCCTCAGTCTATAGCGCACGCTTGCTTCAAGTTCATAGCAATCATCCTGCTTCAACCTTCTGAATGCTGGGATCATAGCTAGGAGCCCCCATAACAGACTTGGTTATTACTTTTATAGCCTGTTTCTCTGTACACTTCATTTTCTGTCTACACGGTCAGAATTGCCAAGAATGCTTCTCTGTTGGTGGACCATATTTTCTTCTAAATTGTTGGTTTGGAACACATTTGCAAAGCATTTATTCTGTGATGTGATTACATTTAGTTTATGTCTCTTGCAACATTCCCCATGACCAAGTTCTCAGGTAATCTTGAATAAAGTTTGTATTAAAAAATCAAGAGTAAACACATGAGTGAAATCCCAGGTGCTAAAAATAAGCCAAGAGACTATTAATGAAAACTGTCTGGTCTCAACTGATACGTAATTTTGTGTTCCCCTCCTGTTCCTTTAAACTCAGCAGTAAAACTGTTCATCTGCTTAAGGTAATGTCTCCTTATTGCATCATGGTCCTGAGACTCAAGACCTTCCTGCCTGACTGGTGGTCGTAACCTCTAATGTTTTCAGGATTGCTACCCCCAGCCTTGTTTTCATGTACATAGTAAGTTAATAGGTTGGAAACTGGAGATGTATGTACTCAGTTGGTAGAGTGTTTTCCTAACATACACAAAGTGTCCTGGATTCGTCTCCGTTATCACGTGTGTGGCATACCAGTGCACACCTGTAGTCAGCACTGTAGAGGTAGAGGCAGGAAGAGCAGCAGCCCAAGGCTTATCCTTGACTGCAGCCTAGATACATGAAACCCTGCCTCTAAAAAGCAGTAACAAAAGACTTTCTTTTTTTGAAAGAAAATTGTGTTCTACAGTCAATCAAGAATTCAATTTTAAGTCCCAACTATACTCAGACACCTTGCTCTCAGCTACTCAAGGGGCCGAAGCAGGAGCATTGCCTACTAAGGGGTTTAAGACCAACCTGAAAAGCATAACAAGAGACTATGCAAAACCAAAAACAAATTCCCATTCACTCTCAGTTCAAGTTTTGAGTTTCAGACCAGCACTCATTAATACTCGATTGTTTTTCTGAAAGCATAATAAATCATTTTTAGTGGTTTGTGGAAGTAAATTTGCTTATGTCCTTATAATGTTTTTAATATTATTCCTTTTTCTTGTAGTGGGGTAAAAGATAAAAATTTCATGCTGCACTATGAGGTAAGATCATTTTTCTTCAACATTTTTATTGTGAAAGATTTCTATGATACAGCAAAACTAAAAGAACTTGATAGTGTGCCCACTCCCTCAGTCCTCCCATTAACATTTTATCATTTATATGTGAAAGCTGATTTGGTAATTATTTTATTGCTTAGAAAAGAGACCTAGATGAATAGCTTTCTAGTCAGTAATTCCCTGTTCCCAGCCCCCACATGGTGGTGTATAACCACCCCTAACTCCAAATCCAACACCTTTGGACCTTCATAGACACCAGGCACACGTGTACACAGACATGTAGGCAAAAATCTTATATACATAAAGTAAAAATAGATATTTAAATGAAATAAATTTTCATGACATTTCCTACTCTCTGCGTACACAGGAAGTACTTACAAATTGCTAATTTTAGTACTGTGATCCATACTTTGGATTTTTCAGACATCTTCCAGACAGACACATGGATAGATGATAGATATATAGAAGATAGACAGACAGATAGATAGTGTACTTTTTAGAACAAAAGTGGGGTTCTATTGTTTTGTAATTTGTTTTAATGTTTTGGTAATGTATCTTAGGCATCTTTCCATGTCACTTACGTGTGTGTGTGTGTGTGTGTGTGTGTGTTTGTGTTTTGTTTTGAAGTTTCCTCCTTATGCAACCAATGAAATTGGCAAAGTCACTGGTGTAAATAGAAGAGAACTTGGGCATGGTGAGTCCATTTCTAAGCTTGTGCTGTATTCTTAGAGAGCCTTAGTGCATTTTGCTCATTGTTTTGTTTTCTGATTTAGGTGCTCTTGCTGAGAAAGCTTTGTTTCCCGTTATTCCCAAAGATTTTCCTTTTACTATAAGAGTCACATCCGAAGTCCTTGAGTCAAATGGTACGATATTCCAGTATTTCTTTCCTTAAAAAGACGAGAGCCTCAAGCCTGCTGCAGGAGAAAATATGTTAAGTTGATCATACCTTTGTCCTGAATCTGTTTTTAGCTACTCAGTTATTTTGAAAGCTCTTTAAAAATAAATATTCCAGGGGCTGGAGAAATGGCTCAGTGGTTAAGAGCATTGTCTGCTCTTCCAAAGGTCCTGAGTTCAATTCCCAGCAACCACATGGTGGCTCACAACCATCTGTAATGAGGTCTGGTGCCCTCTTCTGGCCTGCAGACATACACACAGACAGAATATTGTATACATAATAAATAATAAATATTTAAAAATAAATAAATAAATATTCCATTTTTGCATGTATTACAATACACCTGATTTGGGGAACTTTATTTTTTTTGCAAACAAACAACAGAGCAAGTTTATCTTGGAGGGGGATCCATCTGACAAAGGATAGCTCTCACATATCAGATGAATAATAAGTGGGCATCAAGAGAGAAGCGAGGCTTACAGGTCAAAGTTAAATAGAATAAATTAGTCCACGAGTCAAGACTAGGTATTGTCAACTCAGGCAGAATGGGCAGAGTTCTTCAAGGTCTAGCAGGTGGTCACAGATTTTTAAGGCAACACCAAAGTTAGCCACCTTAGTCTCTCACTGCCCCTGGAGCTAGGCTGGCAGCCAGCAAGCCACAGTGATCCTCCTGTCTCTGCACCTCATGCACACCTGACCTTACATCCCGCATTTCTGTTATGCATATTAGGGACTCAAACTCAGGTCCTGAAACTTGCACAGCAAACACTCCTGCCCAGAGTCATCTCCCGCCCCTTAAGTGAGTTTACACAGAAAGAAGAAAAGACTATTAACTATTTATATTCAAGTGTAGTATATTATAAGGAAATGAGACTAGTCATTTTTCTGTATTTTAAGAAATCAATATATGACAAGTGGTTCTTTTTTTTTTCAATAGGGTCATCTTCTATGGCATCTGCATGTGGTGGAAGTTTGGCATTAATGGATGCAGGTAAAAAAAAATATGTCTCAAAACTGTTTGTAATGATATGCAGCACGCGGTGGGACTGCTGATCCCATGGCGAGGGACAAACACACCATTGCACAGAGCTTACATGGAAAGGAAGTTTATTGGGAAAGGAAAGGAGGTAGAAAGAGACAGAGAGACAGTGATCTGCTTTCTCAGAGACACAGAATAAAGAGAATGGGTGTGGGTGGAGCTTGTCTCTTAAAGGAACCTTTACACCTATATAGAGTCAGGGCACTGCCTGCCGTGCGTGCTGGAGTGACAACTCTGCCTCTGCCAGATCCCAAAGGGACAGGGACAGGTTTGTGATGGCCTGGATGATAAAACTGTTAGTATTTTACATATATATTTCATTAGCACAGAATATAAGATTTGTTTAAATTGAATTTAATAAGTCAAAATATGATTATAGATTACCAACCTAGGCCAGACACAAGATAATTACAAAGTAGAACATCAAAAAGCTATTGGCTGACATTCTTATTTTCAACTAAAAGACACTGAATATTTGTAATACACTGAAAATTATATACTAGCCTTGGTGAGCCAATGAACTTTCCCCTTCCAAAACTGGAACCTTCAGAATTGACTCCAGTCAATGAGGCAGTTTCAATTAGTAAATAAAAGCATTGCAGTCCATAAGACAAAGTCACCCTGTAACCTTTGAGCCAGTTTATAGTAGCCATGGAAAAAGTACCATTCCATAAATATGCTCAGAATTTTAGGGAGGTATACTGAAAGTAGTTTGGTACAATCCCTGTCTGTGAAACTCAAAGAAAAAGAACTTCACATTTTAGGCACTTAGAGCAATATCTGGCAAACAGTTAAAATGCTACTCAAAAAAAGGGAAGAGGCACCAAAGGCACTACTAAAAGGTTTTCTTTGCTAAGTTGTCAAATTCTCAATTCACATTGGAATAAAGAAAGGAGGATGTCTAAGTTAGGGTTTCTATTGCTGTGAAGAGATACTATAACCAAGAAAACTCTTATAAAGGAAAACATTTATTTGGGACTGGGGCTGGCTTACAGTTTCAGAGGTCTAGTCCACTATCAGCCAGGCAAGAAGCATGGTCGCATGCAGGCAGATGTGGTGCTGGAGAAGGATCTGGGAGTTCAAATCTTGATCCACAGGCAGCAGGAGACTGTGTACCACACTAGACACAGCTTGAGCATATAAGACCTCAAAGCCTACCCCTACAATGATACACTTCCTCCAACAAGGCCACACCTCCTAATAGTGCCATTCCCTATGGGTCAAGCATTCAAACATATGAGTCTATGGGTGCCATATTTATTCAAACCACCAGAGTAGGTGAAGCAGTTATATGAGTATTTTTTAATGCTACTTAGAAATATTAAAACTTAAAGCAGGACAAAGCAAAAAACTGCTAATGACCTTTTCCTAGTTCTAGTTAGTAGAGGTAAATATATTACAATGTTCTATTGTTCATCTCATTCATTCATTTTGCAAATCTTTACTATGTGATACCTAAAAATCAAGCTCTGATCTAAGTTCTTGGGGAATAGTGGTGAGCAAAATAATCATTTGTATTCATAGAGGTTGAATTTCTCAGCCAAGTCTCATATTTAAAACAAAACAAAGTCCAGACTTCATATTTTAATCCCAGCACTTTAAGCAGAGACTAGCAAATCTGCATGAGTTCAAGGCAAGCCAAACTGTCATAGTAATATCCTGTTTCAAAAGAACTCTGGAAAAGATTAATTGAAAGACGAAAGACTTTTTCTTTTCTCCTCAGAGAGTGTCTTATGTAGTTCAGGCTGATCTTGAACTTGCTATGTAGACAAGGCTGACCATCTTGCAGAATATGCCATCATAGCATACCAAAAGACATCTAAAACTGTGGACAGAGATCTATCCGAGACAATGAAAAAGGACTTCGAAGTTAGAATAATACATTATATTGCCAGTGCTGATGCACTAGCATACAAGGAATAAGCAGTTTTGATTTTGCAAGACTAGCACCTTCTATAAAACATGATTATAGAATGTCTTAAGACTCTTAACTCACTGTGCAGTGGTGGCACATGCCTCTATTCATACCACTCAAGAGGAAGAGACAGGCAGATCTCTGAGTTCGAGGCCAGCCTGGCCTACAGAGCAAGTTCCAGGATGGGCTCCAAAACTACAGAGAAACTGTCTCAAAAAAAAAAAAAAAAAAAGACTTAACTCATAAAAACAAACAAAATAGAGGCTGGACACATGTTAAGAGCATGTCTTGATTTAGCTCCCAGCACCTACATAATGTCTCACAACCTTCTGTAACTCCAGTCTGAGAATACCTTATGCCCTCTGGCCTTTATGTGCACTGGGCGTGTATATGGTGCTCAAACATACATGCAAGCAAAGCACTCATACACATAAAATAAATAAAAATCTCTTTTAAAAGGAGGGGATGTATTTTAGAATGGAAAGTAGCTATAAAGAGAGCAGTGGTGACGCATGACTTTAACTCCAGTACTTAGGAGGGATAGGCAGGCGTTCTCGATGAGTTCGAGGCCAGCCTGGTCTACAAGAGCTGGTTCCAGGACAACTAGGGCTGTTACACAGAAAAAATCCCTGTCTTGAAAAACCAAAAAAAAAAAAAAAAAAAAAAAAAAAAGAAAAGAAAAGAGTCAAAAGATACTAAAGAAAATAAGCCATACCCATAACTCATTTTGTTATTTTTGGAAAATAAAAAATGACTAGATTCCAAGTGAGGTGGAGGGATACTTTTGACACAGTAGACCTAGAATCTGTCTTGACAGTGTATGATACCTTTATGTAAATAGTGTAGAAATTTAGACTAAATATAGGTACATCGTTCATGACCGGTTGAAGGATAAGCAGAGAGGACTGGTTAATCAATGTGTTGTGAAAGAGAGAGGTCCCAGGTAGATACTTAAGGATGCTTCAACCTCAGCCCATTCCCTTTCCATAATAACAACGACACGACATACAGGATACTCAGGATACTAGTAAGAAGGAATATGGAAAGCTGTAGTTCCAGTGGTTGGCAGTGAAGGCAAGAAGATAGCAAATTTAGGGCCAGCCTGATTTACTTAGCAAGACTCTGTCTCAATGAAATGGGCGGGGGGGGGGGGGGGGGGAGGGAGGGAGGGAGGGAGGGAGGGAGGGAGGGAGGGAGGGAGGGAGGGAGGGAGGGAGGGAGGAAGGACCTAAAAGAATTGATCAGTCTTTCCAACATGAATACATTAACTATGGAACAATACTTCTACCCTAAAATGGGAGGTTTCTACAGAAAGCAGTTATAGAGTTGACAAAACTGTCTAATTTGAAAAATTGCAAAGAAACTGACTGAGATCATGATATTTTGCCTAGTTTAAAGGTTGAAAAGTTATGTTAGGGTCAGGCAGATTAGGAGGCATAACATGTAGCTGACCTAGAAGGAATAGCCTGTGCAAAATGATGAAGTTATAAAATAGCATGGCTATGTTTCTCAAAGTATTCAAAAGAACCACTGAAGTAATAAATGAAACAGATTTTGAAGGCCACTTGAGCAAGGCAAAACAGGTTTGTTTGTATTTTTTGTTTACTAACTTTTTAAGATAGATTTAATTTAATTTTATGTGTATGTATAAGTACTTCCATGTCTATATGTCCGTCACATGCCTGTTGGAGGCCCTCCAAGTCCAAAGTAAGTACAGTCTCCTGGACTGTAGTAGGTGGTTGTTTGCTGCCTGATGGGGTGCTGGGAACTGAACCCAGGTTCTCCACAAGAGCAGCAAATGCTCTCAACCATGAGCCATCTCTCTGATCCTTTGTTTGTTTATTAATCTGGGGTGTGTTGTTTGGTTTTTGAGACAGGTTTAGCTGAGGATGACCTGGGACTCCTAATTGTCTTGCCTCTACCTCCCAAGTCCTAGGGTTGCAAAGATGAGCCACACCATGTCTGCCTTAAGCAAATTTGTTTAATATGTTGAATAGGCTAATAATAAGAGCACACTAAGAACAGCATATACACTATGTCTATATTAGTTATTTTTCTGTTGCTGTGTGATAAAATACCATGACCGAAGCAACTTATGAAAAATAAAGGGTTTGCTTTGCTGCCGATTTCAGAGAGAGTATAATAGAAATGAGGCCAGTCTATGAACTGACCTCCCAAATGGCACCACAAACTGGGGACCAGGTATTTAAATACCAGAGTCTTTGAGGGACATTCTCATCCAAACCTCTCAATGTCCTAAACATTTTTGTACCCCCAGGTTGGAGCTAGAGTAATAGCTCAGAAGCTAGGAGCGTATACTGCTCTTGAACATATACCCAAGTTCAGTTGCAGCCCCACTTCTGCTTATGACATCAGCTCTGAAGGATCTGCCCCCCCCCCCAAGTATAGCACACTCATTCACATGGTTAGAAAATAAATCTTTAACATAACAAACCTCCGGCTTACGGGTATAACTGAGTGATACAGTGCTTGCTTAGGCTGCAGGAGCATTTGCATTAAGTATCCCTCACTATCACCACAACATACAAACAAACCTTCTAAGAGAAGGTTATGGAGAGCTTAAAGGATTCTATGTTTTAGTTTTATTTATTTAACTAGATTCTATTTCAGTAAAGAACTTCAGGAAACAGTTTGTGTATCACGAATAATTAAAACCCAAAGACAGATAGAGGGGTTAAAGCTGAAGATCAGAGAAGCAGAGCAGTCAGCCACTAGAGAGAACTTTTACCTCTACCAGACCTCAGACTGAAGGGACAATGCTCAGGCTACACTGTGTCTCCACCAAACCTCAGACTCCACACTTCAGTGAGTTCCTGTCTCTAACCCCTTTATACTCCTCCCTCTGCCCAGCCATATTGTTCTGTCTCCACCTCCCTAGTGCTGGAATTAAAAGTGTGTGACTCCCAAACACTGGGATGAAAGGTGTGAACCACCTGCATCTGTTTCTGAATCGATCCTGTGTAACCCAGAGTAGTTTGAACTCACAGAGATTCGTCAGCCTCAGTCTCCAAATTCCAGTGTGCCACCACTGCCTGGCCTCTAGTGGCTTAGCTTTGCACTCTAATCTTCAGGCAAGATTTATATTAAAATACAAATAAAATATCACTACAAGTTTGTCTAAGCAGAACCAGGCATGGACAAGAGATCCAGGAGGAAGGAATGGGCAGTTACAATACCATTGTAGGAACTAGTGAGGTACCTCATTGGTTAAGAGCATTTGATGCTCATTTAGAGGACCTGGATTTGGTCCTAGCACCCATATCGTAGCTCACAGCCATCTATAACTCGAGTTCCAGAGAATTCATTGCATTCTTTTGGCATCCACAGGCAGCAGGCACATACCTGTTACACTGACATACATTCAGGCAAAACACTCATCTATGAAGTAAAATAAATAAATCTTTAAAAAAAAAAAAACCAAAGTATAGATATGATAGCTTAGAGGGAATGAAAGGAGCTACCCAACATATTACTTTATTCTGAAATGAATTCCAAGTGGTCAAAACCTAAACTTTGAAGATAAAAGAGAAAAACAAAACATTTTATTAAAACATGGAGAAGAAATTCCTTTCTAAGCAAAATCTAGAAACCATGACTTCATAAGCTATAAAAATTCTACCTCGAAAAGCACCTCACTATTATCAAAGTGAACAAGCTAAGCAATAACAAGCTTTAATTTAATAAGTCTATATTGCTCGTAATAGAAGAGCTGCAGCATTAAGAGAAGAAAAGATTTTCAAGGGTATATACAAGTCAGTATGAAAAGACAAATAACAAAGTAAAATAAAATTGTACCATATTAACATAAACAAAAAAAGAAACCAACAAATCAAAATTAAAAAATAACCAGTTTTACTTTTTCAATTAACAAAAATAAAGTTGGGGGATTAACAATAATTATCAAGAAAGACTTGAGGGTCAGAGCCAGGAAGAACAGGAATTCAAAGTCAGCATTGACTATATAACAAATTCTAGGCCATCCTGAACGACATGAGACCCTGTGTCTAACACACACACACACAAACACACGTATGTAAGGTACTCTAAGTATATATCTTTGGAAGGTAGTTTGACGGTTTGAACAAGTATAAATGTCCATGCCCTTTAACTAAGTACCTCCTCTATGGCTTATCAGAGGAGATGGTTCCGTGTGGTGCAGAGGCCTGATGACCTAAGTTTGATCCCAGGATCCCACAGAGTAGCAAGAAAACAGACTCCAGAATTGTCCTCTCACCTCCACATGCACACAGTAGAACACGTGTCTATACTTGCACAAAATAAAATTAAAATTTAAAAGTTACAAGTTTTGTTTCATCTGGAAGTGGTGTGGCATATCTGTAAGCCCAAATACTTCTGAGGCAAAAGCAGAGAGATCTCTGAGTTTAAGGCCAGCCAGGACTACACAGTGAGGTGCTATCTTAATTTACAAATAGTTTTATATATGGGAGCCATGCATAGTAGTGCATACTTCATCCTTATAACTGTAGCACTTGGGAGACTAAGGCAGGAAGGTCTTATAATAATGAGGAAAGCACAGATATTTTATTTATTTATTACATGTATATGGGAATTACTATATAGTAGGTTTTTACTAAATAAAAAGAACAAGGTAACAGATAATGCTTATATCATGTTTCTCACAAATAAGAATTTAAAGATTATGTTTATAATTGTAGTTATATACACAAATTTTCTAGAAAGCTATTCTAATAGTACTGCCATGGGGAGGTGAACTGAAAGATTCAGGCTTAGAAAATTTACCAAAGCCGGGCGGTGGTGGCGCACGCCTTTAATCCCAGCACTCGGGAGGCAGAGGCAGGCGGATCTCTGTGAGTTCGAGACCAGCCTGGTCTACAAGAGCTAGTTCCAGGACAGGCTCCAAAACCACAGAGAAACCCTGTCTCGAAAAACCAAAAAAAGAAAAAAAGAAAATTTACCAAATAAAGGGTTTGAAGAATTTGCTCTCTTAGGTTTTTGCCGAGTATAGTTATTATCTGTTACTTTACAGGTCATTATTAAAGGGTCAAAAAGAAATGGGATGGGGCCTTTTCAACTCGATTTGATGGCTTAGAGATACCGCCTCCTTACATTGGAATAATGTCAGCAGAATTTGAGCGTGTTTCATGCTACTACATGTCTTATACACAAACCTTGTTTTTCATTATAGGGGTCCCGATTTCATCTGCTGTTGCAGGTGTAGCAGTAGGATTGGTTACCAAAACCAATCCAGAGAAAGGGGAAATAGAAGATTATCGTTTGCTGACAGATATTCTGGCAAGTATATTCCCAGTTTGGAATATTTACAAGTATATTTAAAAGTACATGCTTAGGCAAGTCATGATGACATATGCCTGAATAGGCGTAAGGCCGAAAATCACTAGTCATAGTCTAACGTAAGATTACATAGCAAGTTCCAGGCCACCATGGGCCATGTGGTGAGACAAAACAAAAAATGCAAAACAAATCAAAGACATATAAAAGCCTCAGCCTAGAACAGTGGTTCTAAACTTGTGGGTCCTGACCCCTTTGGAAGGGGTCAAATTACCTTTTCACGGGAGTTACCTAAGACCATTGTTGAACATAGATACATATATTGTGATTCATAACAAAGTAACTGTTATGAAGTAGCAACAAAAATAATATTATGGTTGGGGGAGCAGCACATCATGAGGAACTGAACTGGAGGGTCACTAGAAGAATGCTTGTACTTCTGGAGTATAGATACAGTGCTTATTTCCTGTTTGCCTTGGATTCTAAAGGATATGTATTACTATATACTTATCCAGAGTGGCTTCCTCTGGGATAATTCTAAATTACTTTTTATGTATTTATTAGGAACAGGCATGAGCTAAACATAGATGATATTTCCAATGGCAAGCTCTGTGCCCTGGAGCAGCAGCTGAGCGGCAGAGGTGGCTCTTGCATTTAACAGTAGAGGAAACACCTTACTTCCAGAGCTAGGACTTGAACTTCTTCTACTGTGACTATAGGTGGACTTTGTTTAAAACTTTACCATAATTTCTTAAATTGTTGAAGGGAATTGAAGATTACAATGGTGACATGGATTTCAAAATAGCCGGTACAAATAAGGGAATAACTGCATTACAGGTACCACCTTGTTTCATTTTTTAAAATTTAAATAATGACATGGACCACTGTCTATCTATCTATTTATTTATTTTGGCTGTTCTCTATTAGGCTGATATTAAATTACCTGGAATACCAATTAAAATTGTAATGGAAGCCATTCAGCAAGCATCAGGTAAGTCAATACACCTTATGCTGCTCTCATTTCTGTATGGAACCTTTAATTCCCACTAAGTTTACTATAAAATGTGGCTGACTGGAAGAATGTTTGCCTGTGATGCATTGGGTCAGATCCTCAGCACCATCAAAACAGAAGAGTGGGGCCCTGTAACTTAACATGATCAGGTATTAATTATTGATTACATGACTGACTACCCAAATGAAAGAATAGTAAAATTTTAATTTTTACAATGTAAGCAACTTTCTGAGCTAGGAGTTTGGAATAGATAAGATACTTAAGGTAATTGAATATAAAGAGTTTCCATTAGTGAGCTAGGGTTTTGATTATACATCAGAGAAAATGAGAGTGAAACTATTTCAGATCACACTTACTTGATTCGGATCACACACTTACAATTTTTATTCTGGTGGTATTTCTTCTAGTGGCAAAGAAGGAGATATTACAGATAATGAACAGAGTAATTTCAAAACCTCGAGCATCTAGAAAAGAAAATGGACCAGTCGTAGGTAAGACATTAAACTTATTACTGACAGCTTGATAAACATTAATGTTTAAACATTTATTACTATTTTAAAGTGCTTTTCTCTTATCAAAATAAAAATAAGTACATTTTTGCTAACTACTTTGAAAGAAAATTCTTTTACAATCATTCATTCACTGTGTGTTGGGGGGGTAGGCATGCATATGCTACACTCTGTCTGGCAGTCCCAGACCAGCTTCTGGGAATTGAAGCTCTCCTTCTACCATGTGAGTGCTGGGGATTGAACTCAGGTTATTAGGCTTAGCAGCACATGCCTTTATCCTCTCAACCATCTTACCAGCCTTAGAAAATATTTAAAATGTTCTTCCCATAAAGAAATGGGCCGGGCGGTGGTGGCGCATGCCTTTAATCCCAGCACTTGGGAGGCAGAGACAGGCGGATCTCTGTGAGTTCGAGGCCAGCCTGGTCTAGAAGAGCTAGTTCCAGGACAGGCTCCAAAGCCGCAGAGAAACCCTGTCTCGAAAAACCAAAAACAACAACAACAAAAAGATATTTATGAAAAAGCCAGGCGGTGGTGGCGCACGCCTTTAATCCCAGTACTCGGGAGGCAGAGGCAGGCGGATCTCTGGGAGTTCGAGGCCAGCCTGGTCTACAAGAGCTAGTTCCGGGACAGGCACCAAAGCTACAGAGAAACCCTGTCTCGAAAAACCAAAAAAAAAAAGAAATGGAAAAGTGAAAACATACATGTTTATTCAGATTTAAACATTACACTATGTATACATGTATCAAAACATCACAATAAATACATAAAATTTCTGTGTTCATATAAGTCATTTAAAAAATAATTTTGTTTATGTTGAAAGAAAACCAGACTTTAAATTTGAGAACATACTCTTCTACATTTTTCAATAATTTTAATCACAACAAATTTCTTCTATTTCATAATGAAATATCTCTACATATGTTTAGGTTCCTATTTCTTTGGCTTCTTTACATGATTGTCTGAATTGCATTTCAGAAACAATTAAAGTTCCATTATCAAAACGAGCAAAATTTGTTGGACCGGGTGGATATCACATAAAAAAACTTCAGGCTGACACAGGTAAGAGTTGTCTTAAGTTTGAGGGTATCGTTAAATGCCAAATCATGTAAGTTTGCTATTTTATCTCTAGTATGTTACTCCCGAAATAGTATTTGAGAGCTCAGCTATATTCAGGAAGGATAAAGCAGCTTGGTGGGGCATGCCTGTGATCCCAGTATTTGATGACAGTCTGGAGACAAAGGTAGCAAGACCCTGTCTCAGAGAAGAGAAAGGATGACAAAATCCATCATACTCCTTCCACATTTTAAACGAACATTCCCAAATAATTTTTAGCTTTAGCTTTTTATAACTAAATAACTTACGGGTTATTAACTCCTCCTATTTGTGCAGTTTTGACTGAGTTTCATTTAAGCTCTTGTCTAAAGAGTATATGCAGAGACCAGGTACATTCAGGCAGGCAGCTGTAGGTCAGTTCCAGGGTAGCCTGGTCTACATATTGAGTTCCAAGCCAGCCAGCCAAGGCTACATTTATTTGAGACTTTGTTTCAAAACAAACAAAAACAGCAAGAATATATTCAGAAATGGTCACATTTTAACCTGTTTCTTCTAGAAGCAATGTTGAGATGACTTAATAGTTGTATTTTGAGTTTGCTAAAAGGCAAGAAGCAGAGGTGCCTTAACCAGATTAAGAGTGAGAAACTGACATGATTCATTCTAAAGGTGGAAAATAAAAGGACGATGAAAGTGTTGTGCTACAACCCTAGTCACAATTGAAGAGTAAAACAAAAGCCTTAAAAATTAGCCTTGCTGGGGCTGGAGAGATGGCTCAGTGGTTAAGAGCACCGTCTGCTCTTCCAAAGGTCATGAGTTCAATTCCCAGTCAACCATATGGTGGCTCACAACCATCTGTAATGAGATCTGTGCTCTCTTCTGACTTGCAGGCAGAGTACTGAGAATACTGTATACATAATAAATAAATAAATAAATAAATAAATAAATAAATAAATAAATAAATAAGAAAAGACTTTAAAAAAAAAATTAGCCTTGCTGGGATAGGACATGGCTCGCTGTTATATCCATAGGACCTAGTAAAATTAGCCCTGCTGACCAGGCAGTGGTGGTGCACACCTTAAATCCCAGCACTGAGAAGACAGAGGCAAGCGGATCTCTGTGAGTTTGAGGCCAGCCTGGTCTACAAGAGCTAGATCCAGGACAGGCTCCAAAGCTACAGAGAAACCCTGTCTTGGGGGAGGAAAAACAAATTAGCTCTGTTGGGTTACGGCATGGTTCACTGTTACATCCATGGGACCTAATACAGTGCCAGGCACTTGGTGGGAGAGCAGTGTGTGCTTCATGGTGAGTGACTCTTATCACTAAGGAACAGTCATTAGCACAGAAGAAACCCAACCCAGCTGCTTCCAGATCTCTCCCTGTTCTCACATTCCTTTTTAGATTAGTCTCCTCTGGCACAAGTTTGTTTTTTGTTTTTTATTAAAGACTTATTTGAATGGTTTTAAGGAAGCCAGTTTTCCTCACAACGGATCTACTGGAAGATTTAACACTGTATGATTCTTGAGTACAATCAACAAAGTGTTACAGACTAGGAAATATCTCACAAGTCCAGCCACGCACTGAACCTGAAAGAACTGACTCTGACTTCACAAATTTTGAAAATATACCTTAAAAAATACCCTCCAGTCACTGTTCACATACTTGTTTGCTTTCTTAAAGCAAGTTCCAGGGGTCACAATGTTCTATGCTCAGGAACTGCAGACCCTGGCAGCCATTAGTCATCCTCTTTCTCAATGTAAGTCTTTGCATTGATCCGCGCCATCTGCCTGGCCAAGTACCTGTCTCTAGCTGACAGCACAGTCTCCTCACTGCTCCGCCTTGCAAACTTGCTCAGGGCCTCAGGGGGCCTCTCCTCTGCCAGTCTGTGCTTTGTTGGTGGTGAGGTTTCAGAACGAGAGGGCTTCTCTTGATCCCTTTTGTCCTTTTCCACATTTCTTATTCTGATGGATTTTTCCTGGTCAAGAAATTCGTCCTTTGGTCTAGACCTTGGGCTGCTTTCCCTTCTGTCTCGACTTCGTTCCTGTTTCTCCATCTCTCTGTGCCTACCGTTGCTCTCATATCTCTTTCTTCCTTTCTCACTGTATCGGTCCTGGTCATGACGGTGTCCGTCTCTTTCTAGTTCTCTAGAGGAGTGTGTCTCCCTTTTCCACCCTCTGTCCTCTCTCTCTCTCGCTGTTCTCGTCTCCTCAGTCTATCTCCGTGCTCATGCCTCTTGCAGTAGTCATCTTTGTGATCGGCTTCTCTGGGCCTGTGGGAACTCTTTTATTTGCGGTGGCCGTGGTCCGTGTGCCGGCTCTCCTGCTCTCTGGCCTGCCTGTCCTGGTGAAGACCTCTTGACTTGGGGCTTCTGGAGTGGTACTTGGTACCATGCCCTCTCTCGTCACTAGATGACCGTGAGTGGGTGTGGTGTCTCTTGGAGGCGTCTGTGTCTTCTTCCCGTCTGTAGTTTACTTTATTTCCTCCCCTATCATCGTCATCACTGCTCTTAGTGTCAAAATCGCTGTCAGCATCTGGGTTTGCCTCCTCTTCACCAGTCTGAAGAGCACAGTTCTGCTGTGGTCTGTCCTCTGAATTTATTTCATCAGAGTAACCCCTGGGCTTCTCTTCTTTTATTCTAGTCCTGGCTTCACGGAAGCTGGACTTAGGAACTGCCTCTTCACCAACTGCTTGATTTAGCAGGTGACTATAAAATCCACTGAGATCTTTCTGCTTGGTCACACCCAGTTGTGTTTCCAGGGCAGCAGCCTTCTTCTCTCTTTCCTCCTCCTCAGCTCTCCAAGTTTTTTTTTTATAAGCAGATGTCACAAATGCCTCCTTATCATCAAATTCTCCCTTTTCCATCTCTCGCTCTCTCTGTATTTTCTTTTCCATTCTTTTTTCCTGTTCCTTTTTTCTGATCTCCACTGCTTTTAGCAAATTGTGAATGTATTTGGGCTTTCGATCTTTCCCCAAAAGCAATTTGGGATTACTTTCTTCCTTTTTTGTCTGCATTTCATCATAAATGCTGTCATGCTCATACACAGTGGAATCTTCTGCAAGAGCTTTCTGAATCTCCAGTTTGGTCTGTTTCATGGCCTGCTTCTTAGCAGCTTCCCTCTGAAGGCTTTCACTCACGGAGGTCTCATCATCATCAGAATCATTCCCAAATACAGACGGTTTTTGCAAAACTCGGTGCAATGGCTGTGTTTTCTTTGGCAAAAGAAGCCCATACCTTGGTAAAGAGAAAGTGCAGTGCAAGCCACCTCCAAAATGACAGAAACACTTGGCTTCCTGGACAGTCACCCAATGTTCCTCTGCCACACTGGGGCATCCAATCTTTAGCCTACAGGCCTCGAATATCTGGAAGACTTTTCCATGAAGCAGGAATTTTGAAGGATTGTCCCACGTTGTTTTTGCAAAGTTCAGCAGTCTTTTTCTCTTGTGCCCTGTTTATCCAGTTTGTACAGCATACTATCTTTGCCCAGTGGCTAACTTTGCCACAATGAAAACAAATTTCATATGGAGTTTCTCTGACACTCATTATTTTCTCTGAAGTAAATTGGTGTTGCCAGGAGCAGATATGTCTCACTGAAAATGCCTCCCTCCAAACACAAAGTGGCCAGGGATGGCTGCAGGTCCCTGAGTGGTGGCTGGTCCAGGACAGGGAGACATGTGGCGGCGGCAGTGGGCGAGAGACAGACATGGATAGGCATGCCATGCAGACTGAGGTTGGATATTTATTTAATGGTTATGGAAGGGAGGGGAGAAGGGGAGAAGAGCAGAGAGAGGGAGAGAAAGAGAGAGAGAAAAGAGAAGGGAAAGATGGAAGCTGTCTCTCCAAGAGGGAGACAGAAAGGAGTGGCACAAGTTTGTTAATTTTAATGTGTTATCTCTTTTTTGACCCCCATCCCTCACCATGATGCTGGGTTTATTCTAAAGGTGTAACAATTAGTCAAATTGATGAAGAAACCTTCTCCATATTTGCACCAACACCTAGTGCAATGCATGAGGCAAGAGACTTCATTAACGAAATTTGCAGAGATGATGTAAGTACAGATCTTGGTGGTTTTCCTATTTTTTTTTCCTGTTATCTTTATTTACCTAATGATTTTTTACTTTACAGCAAGAGCAACAGTTAGAATTTGGAGCAGTTTATACCGCTACAATAACTGAAATCAGGTAATTACAAATAAACAATTGGTTCGATTTTTTGGGGGGGGGTTGTTTTCGAGAAAGGGTTTTGTTGAAGCTTTGGAGCCTATCCTGAAACTAACTCTTGTAGACCAGGTTGGCCTTGAACTCAGAGAGATCCGCCTGCCTCTGCCTCCCAAGTGCTGGGATTAAAGGCTTGCACCACCACTGCCCTGCATGGGTTCAATTTTTACTGCAAGTCCAGATTCACTTTGTATTTAAATATATGCCAATAACTCTGTGTGTGTGTGTGTGTGTGTGTGTGTGTGAGAGAGAGAGAGAGAGAGAGAGAGAGAGAGAGAGAGAGAGAGAGAGAGAGAGAGAGAATGGATGTCTACCCACCATGCCTGAAGAGACAAGAGGAGAAGGAGGAGGAGGAGGAGGATGTTGAATCCCTGGGGAATCGGAACCTGAGTTCTCTGGAAGACCAGGAAGTGTATTTAACCACTGAACTTCCCTCCAGCTCTACCCCTTTTTGTGTTTTGCTATGTTTATTATCTGTTTTATACATACAGCTATTTGGCATATATATATATATATATTATACAATATGTGTGTCTGGTACCCACAGAGGTCAGAAGAGGACATCAGATTCTCTTGAACTAGAGTTACAGATATGTAGATGCTGAGACTCAAACCCGGGTCCTCGGGAAAGCAGCCAGTACTCTTAGTTGCTGATCCATCTTTGACTCTGAACTTCTGATCCTCCTGCTTTCACCTCTGGAATACTGGGAGGTGTGCACCACGGTGACTTGTTTTTATAGTGCTGGGGCCAACCCCTGGGCTGTGGGCATGTGAGCCCTCTACAGCTCAGCTACACCTCTAGTCCCATCAAATTCTTTTTGTTTTTTTTTTAGCTAATTTTATTTTCTGTGCCACTGTAGTTTTCAATAACATGTTTTATAATTATAATAGATTCTGACACGAGAATTTTTTTTTTTTTTTTTGGTTTTTCAAGATAGGGTTTCTCTGTGGTTTTGGAGCCTGTCCTGGAACTAGCTCTGTAGACCAGGCTGGTCTCGAACTCACAGAGATCCGCCTGCCTCTGCCTCCCAAGTGCTGGGATTAAAGGCGTGCGCCACCACGCCTTTTTTACCATATTTTTTACCATATTTTATTTTCAAACTATATTTTTACCAATTTTATTTTCCCCCAAACCATAAACCTAAAACTTACAAATTAGTATTTCCTTTTTATTGTTATTGTTTTTGTTTCTACGGCATTATTTGATATTTAACACATTTTTAAATCACTTTCAACCTCAAAAGTATTTTTACCAGCTGAAATTATCTCAAGATGTCACTTCTGCCAGGCGGTGGTGTCACACGCCTTTAGTCCCAGCACTCAGGAGGCAGAGGCAGGTGGATCTCTGTGAGTTCGAGGCCAGCCTGGTCTACAAGACAGGATCCAAAGCTACAGAGAAGCCCTGCTTTGAAAAACCAAAAAAAAAAAAAGATGCTACTTCTTTAAAAAAAAAAAAGGAAGAATTTATTTATTTAGAATATTTCTTGAAAGGTTTTTAAAAGTAATGAAAGAGAATGGGATAATCTGTTTAACATTACAGGTGAAAAACAAGCAATGCAATTGTTTTCAGACTAGAGAAAAAAGGAAGAGAACTTTTTTACAGCCATCCATTCATAATTCCAGTTCCAGGAGATGATGCCCTCTTCTGACCTCCACATGGTGCACAGACATACATATATACTTATAGGCAAAAATGTACATATTAAATAAATACAATAAAATGTTATGAATTCTGAAGAGAAACACAAGTGAATACGTATTATAAAAATTTTTCCTTTATCTTCTTGTTCATTTTTTAGTCACAAATATTTAAATATAGGGCATAATTTCATATTGAGGAACAATTATTTGGGCTCAAGATATGTGGTATATTATTAATGATCTTATTAATTATGTATGAGGTCCTAGGTTCAATTCCAAGTACTAATAGACAGGAAAGAGAAGGACAGAGACAGCGAGATAATATAAGAGAAGTATATTTTTATGTAATCATAATTTTTATAATCATGTGTCCTAGAAGCCAGGCATGCTGGTACATGTACACACCTTTGGTCCCAGTACTCGGAGCAGAGTCAGGTGGATCTCTGTGAGTTCAAGACCAGCCTGGTCTACAGAGTGAGTTTCAGGACTACACAGAAAGACCCTGTCTTAAATATATATATATATATATATATATATATATATATATATATATATATATATATATCTCCATCCTAGAGCGCAGTCTGGAGATTGGTGTGACACCTGCTTCTGTGAAAGCATCAGCTCTGTGTCCGGCCATGTACTTACTGTTTTAACCAAGTTGATGTCTTTTTGTAGAGACACTGGCGTAATGGTAAAACTGTACCCAAACATGACTGCTGTGCTACTTCATAACACGCAACTTGACCAGCGAAAGGTAAGAAGGCCAGATTTGTGTGTGTGGTGGGTGTGCACGGTGTGAGCACACACGTGTATGCATGGAGAGCAGAGAAGCCTAGGGTGTCCTGCTCTGGGACTCCCACCTCATCTCAGTCCCTTTAGTCTCCCATTCCTCATCCAGGCTGGTGACCAGCACTTCCAAAGATCTTCCCTTTTCTATTTCCCACAACACTGGGGTCATAGTCACATGCATAACTCTTGCTGGCGGATTATACAGACGCTGAGGATTTGAACTTAGGTCCTCATTTTTGTGCAGCAAGTATCCTTATTTTCTGAACCATCTCCCCATCTCAGACTTAACTTTCTGTAATTGTTAGAAATAACTAATATTAAAATTACCTAAATTGTTGAGAATTGGATATTTTGCCTAGTTACAGTCACCAGCCACTAATGTTTGCAGTGATGAAATGTAAAGAAACTAAACAGCCCCCTTTAAAGGACTATAATTTGATTATTCACCTACATTGCTTCAGTTATTCATATGAAAGGAAATTTTGGGGTTTTTGTTTGTTTTTTCATGATATTTCAAGACAGGGTGTCTCTGTGTAACAATCTTAGCTGTCCTGGAACTCACTTTTGTAGGCCAGGGTGGCTTTGATCTTGCAGAGATCCGCCTGCCTCTGCCTCTTAAGTGCTGGGATTAGTGGCATGTCCCACCTCTACCGATGAAAGGGCAGTCTTAACATATTGAGTGAGCCGCATCCCCAACCCATGTTTTTTTTGTTGGTTTGTTTTTTGAGACAGGGTTTCTCTGTTGCTTTGGAGCCTGTCCTGGAACTAGGTCTTGTAGACCAGGCTGGCCTCGAACTCACATAGATCTGCCTGCCTCTGCCTCCCAAGTGCTGGGGTTAAAGGTGTGTGCCCCCATGCCCAGCCTCAGCACACATTTATACTGTACACTAAATAGACATTTGAAGGGCTGGACACTGAAGGGGTAACAGTAGTTTTCATTTTCTTCTGATTACTTTTATGTTGTTTGCAATGTTTGTAATTAATAGATTTCATTAGAAAAACAAATATAGCTATTCACTTAGGGAAAGGTGTTGACTTCTGTGGTTACTGGATAATTACATATAACTAATTAATTTTTTTTTTTTTTAGATTAAACATCCCACTGCCCTAGGATTAGAAGTTGGTCAAGAAATTCAGGTACTTATGTTCAGTGTATTATCTTTAAAGGTGTGAATTGAACTTCAGATTCCAATTAGTATCTATGAAGGAATAGAATAAGCACCTCTGGCTTGTATTTTTGTACACTGCTTTTTTAAGAAGTCAGGGTGGCTTAACCAGACTTGCTAAGCATTAAGAGTAAGATCTTTTCCCTCAAGTAGATCATAATTTAGCTTCAAAAAGAAAGAGAGAGAGAGAGAAAGAGAGAGAGAGAGAGAGAGAGAGAGAAACTCCACCTTTAGAGTTGTGCAGACTTGTCATTTGGAGACAGACTTGATAACATGGTGGAAAGCTGTGTCATCTTGGAGCAGGTGAGACATTAAATGTTTGTGAACTAAGAGTACTGTTGCTGAGGTCTAGAATTCTGGTAGTAAAACTGGCCCTGTCTTGTAGTGCTCTATCAGTGAACAGAAGTTGTTGCTGATCTGGGTGTGTTCTATTGGTTATACCACAGTGTGTTCCCCATCTGGCTTCTGTTGTTTAAGCAGCTCTGAGGAAAGATGAAGGCCAAGAGAGCATCTCTCCACGTGTTTATGCTGTACATCAAAGGGGACTTTAAGCCTGTTGCACTGTTCCCGTTTGATTTCTTCATGGAACAGTATACTCTAGTGCAATGGTCCCCAAGTCATAGAGAAAATACAAAGCCCTTAACTGAATTGTGACTTTGGACTTACAGTTAGTTTATCAGAAATAAAACTAAATGTCTGCTTTCTTTTGCCCTGTTTGGTTGATTGGTTTATTGATTGGTTTATTTTAGTCAGTGTCTCAGGCTAGCATCAAACTCAAACCTCCTGCCAAGTGCTGGGACTCCAATAGGGCACTATACTTTGATTCCTTTTGTCTTTTTATGACAGCTATTTCATCAAAATATAGTTACTGTGTCTTTAATTATTACTGAGCAGTGCTTTTATTAGACACAAATATTAATTATTGCCTTATTTGCACAACATAAATTTAAATGTCTTTGAAATTACATGTCAACTTTAAATATGCTTCTTTTACATAGGTCAAATACTTTGGCCGTGATCCAGCTGATGGAAGAATGAGGCTTTCCCGCAAAGTCCTTCAGTCTCCAGCTATAACTGCTGTCAAAACTCTAAATGATAGAAGCAGCATTGTAATGGGAGAGTCTATGTCACAGTCATCATCCAACTCTTCCCCTTGACTCCTTTTGGAAATGGTATTCAACAGTGATATTCTGCAAAGCAAACTTTAATAGTCCCATTTAATGTGTAGATTTCTATATAATTTAAATATAATATTTGTATTAAAATGCTCTTTTCTGTAGGCAGAGTTTTCTGTATTGCCAGCCAGTTCCCAAATGACAACCTAGAGACTTACTATTAATTGTGAAAATTCAGCCAATAGCTTAGGCTTGTTTTTAGCTAGTTGTTATAACTTAACCCATTTCTAATCTATGTGCTGTCCAGAAGCTTGTTTACCTCTTCTACATAATATCCATCCTGCTTTCCAGCTTCTTCCATGTCTCCTCCCAACTCCAGCCTCTTCCCAGCATCCTCTGTACCTGGAAATCCTGCCTACCTATTAGCTGTTCAGCTCTTTAGTAAATCAGTCCAAGTGGTATATCTTCACAATGTACGAAAAGATTATTCTACAGTACATTTCATGTGCCTTTTTTATTTCAGGATCAACCTATATTTGCCTTATTTATATTATAAAACCAATAAATATTATTTAAAGTAATCTATTTTTAGGGGGCTAGAGAGAGGGCGCAGAGGTTAAGAGCACTGCTTGCTCTTCCATAGGTCCTGAGTTCAATTCCCAGCAATCACATGGTGGCTCACAACCATCTGTAATGAGATCTTCTGTCCTCTTCTGGCCTGCAGGCATACATGCAGGCAAAACAGTGTATATATAATAAGTAAATAAAAAGCTATTTTTATATCTTAGGGCAGATCACCTTTTTGTTTCTTTAATTGTAAACTACTGAAAAATAATTGATCATGTATGCTCTCCTAAGGCTCTTTTCCTCTGCCTTCCTTCTCATATTTGTTAATGGCCATTCTCCCTTAGGCATCTTATGGCTCCCCTCTACCCAGCAACTGTGCCTAGCTACTGCTGTTTTGCATACTAGAACTTGCCATTTTGAAAGCCAGAACCTTTTCTTCACCGTAATTACACATTTAATTGTCATTGAGGGAGCTAATTTGGTTCCATTTTTAATGGTATGCCTTTCACAAAACCATAAATATAGTGAGATGAATCTTATAAATGGGTTTCTCACTAGAGTGATTTTTTTTTTCCTTGTTTTTTCGAGACAGGGTTTCTCTGTGTAACAACCCTGGCTGTCCTCAAACTCACAGAGATCCACCTTCCTCTGCCTTTCTGAGTGCTGGGATTAAAGGTGTGCACCACCATGTCCAACTGTTTTAATTACGTAAATATAAAAGATACCACTAGAGTCATTCTTTGTGTGTATATAATTGCCACTGTGTGGATATATATTTTTGTATATATTTTTGGTATAAGAGCTGAAGGAACCAATCAGATTATTAATGTAATGTCATGTTCAGTGTCCTATTTTTTTTCTTTAGAGAAGGTCTCATTATGTAGCTTTAGATAGCCTGGAACTCATTATACCAGGCTGGTCTAGAACTGACATCTACCTGTCAGACCCTAGAGTCCTACAATCAAAGGCATGTGTCACCATACCTTGCTCATTGCCATAATTTAAAACATGCTACTAGTCCACAAAAAAAAAAGCAGATACTACATAATTTAGACTGTCTAATCCTTTTATAATTCTTATAAAATATATGTGAATTCTTACTCAGGGCTAAGTCATAGGCTACTAAATATGTGTCTGTCCAAGCCAAATACTTTTAAGGTACATTTATATGTAAGTCGACAAACATTATTCTGTGTAAAATAGCTTATTAAACAGCACCAATACCCTTTCTGAATTAGTGAAAGGAACTGAAAATTAAAAATTAAATTTGATTTCTATTTTGGATATACTGTTATTCTGTATTTGTCAAAGTGACCGAGTGCTATAACCCTTAGTTTAAGGGACAGTAACCCTTATTGTTTGGATTTCATAATTATAATTTGGTTTTCTTAAATTTGTTCTTATTTTTTTTTCAAAGGGACTGTAAACTGCTAATAATTTGGGAAAAAATGAAGCCAGTTCTTGGAACTCAAGAGGGGTACCACAGAATTTAAATGGACAGCTCACTAATGCCAACAGCAGAAGCACCCTCATTTCTACATAAACCAGCAGCCTACCATTCGAGCCATACTTCCCTTCATCTTTATTCAAATCATGGTCGTTTTTCATAATTTCTAATGATGTTTTTGTTTTTGCTTTTTTGGGAGGCAGCATTTCTCTGTGTCGCCAAGGGTGTCCTGGAACTTGCTCTGTAGACCAGGCTGGCCTTGAACTCAGATCCACCTGTGCCTGCCTCCTGAGTGCTGGGATTAAATGTGTGCATCACCACCACCAGGCCCTCTAATTAAGTTTTTAATCTGAGCCTATCATATGCCAAAAACTAATTTATAGTACCTGAATACTGCTATTTGCAAATTGATCTTTTTTTTCTTTTTTTTTATTAATATTTCCACCTGCTCCCCGTTTCCCATTTCCCTCCCCTCCTCCCAAATATTACCCCCTCCCCCCACTCCCCTCCCCCTATCCCCACTCCTCTTCTCCACCCCCCACACCTGCAAATTGATCTTTTATGACCCTTTTTTTTGACATACCATGAATTAGTGTTCAAATTTTTACATATATTTGTTTTGTGCACTTAGAAGCCATTGTATGTGTATGAGGATCAGGACAACTTGTAGGATGTTGGTTCACTCACACTGTGTGGGTTCCAGGAGACAAACTCAGGGCATCAGACTTCACAATAATTATACATTTCCTTGCTGAGCCGTCTGACTTGCTTAAATTATGGATTTTATGTGACTATTTTCTTTCCCTTCCAAAACATTTTAAATTTCTGGATCTAAGATAGAAGCATGAACATGAGCCGCTCTCTGTTGAGCTCAGCCAAGCGTCACATTCATTCAACATCTGCTGTGGACTAAGCACTATGTGCAGGGGATGTCCGCAAACAGAGCCGAAGCTCCTGTTCACTTCTGCTTGAGAAAACTCGAGGAAGCAAGGATGTAACATCCGACAAAGAAGCAGATACTGTAGTGGAAAGGGGCTGGGAGTGATCCCTCCTACCGCTGCAGTGTAGACTGTGAACAAGATCAGCGTGGGGAGGGAAAGATTTATTTGGCTTACACTGCCCAATCACAATCTGTTGAGGAAAGCCAAGGGAAGAAACTAAAACAGGTCATGAGGAGTACTTTTTACTGGCTTGCCTCCAATGGCTTACTCAGCCTGCCTTTTTTAAAAAATACTTTTATAAATATATATTATATATAGTTATAATATATATATTTTTTGGTGGGGGGTATCAAGACAGGGTTTCTCTGTAGACTGGGCTGTAAAGATGTGCGCCCCCACCGCCCAATAGCCCCACCTGCTCTCTTATGCCATCTAGGACCAACTACCCCAGTGAACTAGGCCCGGCACATCAAGCATTAATCAGTAAAATGCCCCCATAGCCTTGACAATTGGCCAATCAGATGGAAGCATTTTCTTGTTTGAGGCTCCCTTTTCCCAGATAATCCTGGCTTGTAGAAAGTTGACAAAAAAAATAAATAAAATAAAAATCACACAGCCAGGACAAGTGATAAGTTATTGTTTGAAATGAAATGATTCAGAACCACTTCCCTGAATAGATAATATTTAAAGAGACCTGAATGAAATAGAAGGAGATGTGAAGACAAAATAAACTTTCATTTTTTAAGTCAGTTTCACACAGTTTTGTCTTTTGCTTTGTATTAAGAATAGAGTCAAGGGCTGGAGAGATGACTCAGAGGTTAAGAGCACTGACTGCTCTT
The DNA here is from genome assembly GCF_950005125.1 of Chionomys nivalis. Lineage (NCBI taxonomy): Eukaryota > Metazoa > Chordata > Mammalia > Rodentia > Cricetidae > Chionomys > Chionomys nivalis. The sequence goes on along the minus strand of NC_080091.1, from coordinate 14,650,279 downwards.
CCAGAAGTTCAATTCTCAGTAACCATATGGTGGCTCACAACCATCTATAACATCTGATGACCCACATGGTGAAAAGAGAAGCAGTTCCCTCAAGTTGTTCTCTGACCTCCAGACATGCACCATAGTACTTAAGCACCAATGCCAAGTAAATAAATGTAATAAAAATTTGTTTAAAATATATATATATATATATATATATATATATATATATATATATATAACAAGTGGAAAGAGCAGATATTTTCAAAACATTTAATCAGGCAAACATGCTTAGTTATTTCTGAGGAATAAACAGAATCACAAGGAGTTTAACAGGCTTTGACAAATGCTTTCTCATGAAACTTGATAATAGGAAAGGCAGACAGTAGAAATGGGAAAGAGACTATAAAGACATTGAGTGTTGGGGATTAAAAAAAGAAAAAGCAGTGTTTAAGTCTCATGGGTGGATAGAATGAATATAGAGTTGGAGAGGAAGAAACAGCTCCACTGCCAACTTTAGCTTGAGGGTTATAAAGGTAATAGGTTCTGATATCGGTGGAAAATTTGCTAGGTATGAGTGAAGCCATCAACTAACAGGTAGCTGTTGTAGGGAAGCAGTTGGAGACTGTTGTATTGCTTCTGGGGAATCTAACGCAGAGAGAAGGGGCACCTAACCAAGTATTCCAACCAAGTCAAGCTGATCAGCAAGTGAATTCATTGGGGTTGTATACAAGAGCAATGGGCAACAGACATGAAGCTACTGCTAAAGACATCCCCACCCTATTGGTGAATCTTGTGTCCCTGCCCTTCTCAATTGAAGAATGTTAATAGACCCTAAATTCAGTCTCTGGCAACATACACCAAACAAAAAGAAAAACCTACATTTTATGACTATCGTGTTTCCTTTGGAAACAATATAGTTAGTAATTAATAAAACGTTGGTAGACACTCTAGCAAAGGTTTCTTGCAATATAGCTCAAACATCTCGCCTCTCAAGTGTCGGAGTTGCATACATGCATCATGGTTCTGATTTTTGGTTTTTGTCTTCGTTGTTTTTAAAATCATGTTATGGGCCAGTGAGATGGCTCAGCCAATATAGGCTTTTGCCACCAAGTCTGACAACTAAATTCAATCCCTAGCACCATGTGATGGAAGGAAAGAAAGAACTGACTCCAGGTTGTCCTCTGACTCACACATACTGGCAAGTGAGTGCACACATGCATAAGGAATGTAAAGAGGAGGCTTTAAAAAAATGTTGGGCCAGCAAGATACTTTTTGTAGGTAAAGGCACTTGCCATCAAGCCTGGGTTTGATCCCAGAGATCCACGTAGTATAAAGAGAGTAAGTCCTGACCTCTGTGTGTGTGTAATGGCACATGTATATGTTGTAATATGAGCGGCAGGGCTGAGTCCCCGGCACCCAGCCGCCCGCATGGCTACCTTATGCCCTGAAATAATTACACGGAAACTGTATTCTTTTAATCACTGCCTGGCCCATTAGTTCCAACCTCTTATTGGCTAGCTCTTACATATTGATCTAACCCATTTCTGATATTCTATGTAGCACCACGAGCTGGCTTACCAGGAAAGATCTTAACCTGCGTCTGTCTGGAATGAGAGAATCATGGCGACTCCCTCACTCGGCTTCTTTCTCCCAGCATTCTGTCTGTTTACTCCACCCACCTAAGGGCTGGCCTATAAATGGGCCAAGGCAGTTTCTTTATTAATTAACCAATGAAAGCAACAGATAGAAAGATGACCCACCTCCATCATGTATATGCACATACACACACTAAATGAGTAAACATGTATTTTTATGTTATAGGTGTAACAGAGCTCAACCCCCAGAACACACATAAAAACCCAAACATGGTGGTTTGCACTTGCAATTCCAACACTGGGGAGATGGAGATGGTTCTGTGGTATTCACTGGGCAGCCAGCATAGCCTTACTTGGAAATTCCAAGAAACTGTTTCAAAATGAATGACAATGGAGATTTATCTGTGGCCTCTACACACATACATACACACATGTGGTCATTTCATACAGTGATCACACAGCCAGGACTGTGTGATCTGTAATCGTCAAACTCCTCAGACTGAAGCAGGAGAATCTTGAGTCCAGAAATTTGACCCCAGTTTGGGTAGCATAGACCTCATCCTTAAAATAATTCAGGTAGAGGAAATGTGACATTAAAATAAAAAAGCTTTCTACAAAGTGTAATTTTGTTTCTTAATACAGAGAAGTCATATGTGAGCCTGGCTTTAAGGGATGACAAGGGGAGGGTGTTATGGGTCTAATAAAAATGCTGCAGGTCCCCAAGTGGCTGTAGCAGGCAGTGGGCCACAAAGGCAGCCAGTCCCAGGCAGGGAGCCCATTCCCCCCCCCCCCCCCCCCGGGCCCACTGGCCATGAAGGCCAGCAGGTCCTAGGTGGGGAGGAAGAATCATGGCAGCAGCTACCTCTTTGGGAGAGACAAAAGGGAAGGACTCAGGCTGGAAACTTAAGATCAGCTTGCCTCAGCGTGGGGGGGGGGGGGTGGATGGATAGGCGGAGCTTGTCTCTTAATAGGACAGGACAGACCATTACAGAGGGGCAAACTGTTGAGTAGAAGCAGTTTCAACAGTGAAAAGGGTTAGAATTAAGGTAACTTCATGTTTCATGAAAACTACAGTTGCCTGTTAATATTTTTAAATTGTGGCTATAAAACTCCCATAATTTCCAATAATTCATAAACTATGTTGTTATATGAAAAAGCACAAAATATGTAGATAATTATCATAAAGTATAAAAATTATAATAAAATATTGAAGGGGCAAACTTATAACCAGATGCCAAAGAAGTGACTTACAAAACTCAATAAATAATGTCTTTGGTTTTGCAAATATCAAAAATTAGAAACAGGCTGGAGAGATGGCTCAGCAGTTAGGAGCACTTGGTGCTCTTGCAGAGGACCTGAGTTGGTTTTCCAGCACCCACCTGGTGGCCTCTTCTGGCCTAAAGCAGGATTCTAAATGCATATGGTATACACATAAATCCTTTTTAAAATTTAATTTTATGTGCATTGGTGTAAAGGTATCATCCCTTGGAACTGAAGTAACAGTTGTGAGCTGGCACTTGTGGGTGCTGGGAATTGAACCCAGGTCCTCTGAAAAAGCAACCAGTGCTCTTAACCACTAAGCCATCTCTCCAGCTCCACACATAAATCTGGAGGCATGCCCATCAAAGTCAGGAACATAACAAGCACCACTATTATTCAACTCTCTGGTGGTCTTACTGAGAGCAATGTTATGACATTAAAAGGGAGTGTCAGAGAAAAAACATTTGCAGATGACCACCTAAGCCACTTACTACAAAACAATTATGATTTACAAGTGAGCACATCAAAAGAGCTGTCTTCTCGGGGAGTCAAAAGCTGCTGTGTAAAGAGCAAAAGCCATCGCCTTTCAAGCTTTGAAGAGCTAAGACAGCAGCGAGTTTGGCCCATCCCTGTAGTCGACACTAAGGTTAAATGATCTGCTCCCAAAGAGTATGAGTCAATAAACACAACGAAGACCCTTAACTGAACACTTTGAAAACCTAATCCCAAGTGTACTGACTTCTTAATACCACATGCTAGCTGACTTTAGTTCCTTCAGTGTGTAATCTACCCTCTTTAACAGGCCCAGCAAATCCCCCAGATTGTGCTAAGATTTAAAGCTAGCTGTGAAGACAGCTCAAAGAGAAAATCAGGGCAAATATAGTAAAGGACTTTGAAGAGGGAGGGAAGCGCTTGCTTTCACAAGTTTTAAGAGCTGCTTCTACAAGGGCTGAGGGCAGGGGGCTCTCATCCACATTTGAAGGCTTCAGGTTTTCTTTTCTTAGTTATGTATCACCTGTGATGGTTATCCCTGTTGTCAACTTGACCATATCTGGAATTAACTAAAACCCAAGCAGCTGGATAGGTTTGAATGAAAATGGAAACCCCAGTCTCATAAGGAGTGGCACTATCTGAAAGGATTAGGTGTGGCCATGTTAGAGGAAGTCACCATGTCTGCCTGTGCACTACCTTGCCTCCTGCCATGATGACAATGAACTGAATCTCTGAACTATTAACTAGCCTGAATTAACTGTTTTCCCCTATTAGAGCTGCCATGGTCACAGTGTCTCTCACAGCATTAAAACCCTAAGATAGTACACCATGTTGTAGCAAAGCTCCTCCCCTCACCAAATAAATGTCACTTTATAAAAGCCTCTACTGGCACCAATGTTTCAGCATTTAAGAGCTCTTGCAGAGGACCAGAACCCACATCAGTCTGCTCCTAACTAACTCCAGTTCCAGGGACCCAACACCTTCTGGTTCTGATGACACCTGCACTCACATGCACACACCCAAACATTCATGCATGGAATGAAAAATAAATCTTTTAAAAAGATCCTTGTGGGGGTGGGAGAGATGGCTCAGAGTTAAGAGCACTGGCTGCTCTTCCTGAGGTCCTGAGTTCAATACCCAGCCACCACATGGTGGCTCACAACCAACTATAATGAGATCTGGTGCCATCCTCTGGCATGCAGGCATTCCTATGTGTATAACACTGTGATAAACCTTAAAAAGTCTTTGTGCTAAACATGTTTTTGTCTATTATTCATTCTCTAAATCTAATATAACAAGTATTTAAGTAACATTGGTATTATAATAGGCATTATTATCCAGAAATGATGTAAATTATTCTGCAAGATATGATAGGTAATAGCAAAACATATGCCATTTTATATAAGGGACTTAGGACACACAGAATTTGGTAATGATACGAGTCCTTGAATCAATCATTCAAGTCACCTAGAGACCAACACACATACACACTTGTATATGATAAACTATCTTTAAGATACACCATGAAACCTAATGGAAAAGAAAAATGTTCAAATATTTAGTAATTCAAGATGGTGATAGTAGCATTAAAACAAGTGTGTAACTATATAGGCCACACACAAGAAATGGGCCCCATTTTAGCAACATACACAAAAAAGTGGGAGGGTTTTAACAAGGAATGATATAGTCAGTGTTTCCTGAAGAAAAACTGAATAGCAGGAAGCAGGAGCTGAAGAGACCTTGCACTGCAAAAGTTTATGTTCTTTTTTTTTTAATATATATAAAGGTATTACTTATAAAAACAGGACATCGGGGGTTCGGTTGGGCTAGAACTTTTTGGAGAGGATCTGAGGGAAGGTGTGGTTATGGTGAGGTGCTTTCAGACAAGCACGAATGGGGCCCTGTACTGTAGATTTCTGCTCTAGCCTTCTGCCCCTACATCTGTTAAGTTCAAAGTTATTAATGGAGCCAAAATCACTCTCTACAGAAAATTCTCTGTAAACCCTGAAATTCCCCGTCACAAAGCTAAATGGGCTTCCAGGATCTGTCCAGTGCTCTTGCAAAGGCCTTTTCTCCTGAGGAGTGGACAATGGACAGATGTTAGAAATAACCCAGGAGTGTCCTCTAACACTGGGCTAAAAAATGGCCTATGTTCTTTCTGTGGCCTTTCCAAAACCAATTATATTTTCCCTGGCTCAGAGTACACTTCGTACATATCAATCACAGCAATGTACAGCATATATGGATAACAATTCAAGTCCTTTTGTCATAGGCAATACCCCGCTATAAATCATAGGCTGGCCTGCACCGCTCAGATCCTCCTGTCTCAGCGTTTCCAAGTGAACTCATCACAGGCAGGTAGCAGCACGCCAGCCTACAGATACAGAGAAACAGCAATTATACATCAGATTTTGAAACTATTTTTAATCAAGCGCCTACTGTACACAAGCTCCACCTTTCAGCATACTGGTGAAATGTTCACGTCTAACCAATCTCAACAAACATAAGCACACTCGGGCAAGTGTAGTGATAACTACAACTCCCGAAATACACCGCGGGGTCACCATGGGGACTTATCCCCATGCTTTTCAGATTAGAGACAAGAGCTGGCCGAGCTGAAGGACCGTATCGTGAACTGACTGGCGGCTAGACGGACAGGACGTGCCGCGAGCGTCCCACGCGAACCCGTCTTCAGCCCGCCGGGCCGCGGTCTCCGAGGGGCGGGCCGTTCGCCGCCTCTCTCAGGCGCAGACCGATGGCCGGCACTACGAGGCTACCGGCAGGCAGAACGCCTGGGCGGGCCACAGGAAACCGGCAACGCTTCCATAGAACCTTACAGTCCCCTGCTGCTCACGGTGGCCAGGGAGCACCTCCCGAGCAGAACGTACCCGCCATGCACCCCGCAAATCCCCAAGAAGAACTCAGCAACACCACGGCTGCTACCACCTTCCACTGGAGAAGGCAGGAAACCTCGCGAGATCTCCTCGCCCAGCCAGGAGGAGGGCCGGAAGAGCAGGAAGTCCCTCCCGGGCCTGCGCCCCCAGTGCGTCCTCCTCGCGAGAGCGCCAGGTTTGGCTCTCCGGAAGTGTGTTCCGCGTAGAGGTGCTGTGCGCTGGGCTCGTCGGCCGCCGTAGCCCCTGCTAGGGCAGCCCGTGCAACCCTGGGGAAGAGGAAGAGAAAGGCTGAGAGAGTCGGGTTACAAGATGGCGGATCTGTAGTAGTTCCTGCGGCGGGCGGCGGCAGCCGGAGAGCAAAGGGAAGAGACGGTGGTAGTGCGTAGGGGTGGAGGAAGGGGACCGGAGAGCACGGGCGGCGGGCTCCCGATGGCTCTTGTCACCCCTTCTCGCGGCTAGACCTTTGGAGCCATGGTGAACTCGGGCCTCTCCAGAGCCGCCGCCGCCGCCGCCGCTGCCGGCTCACAGGAGTGAGGGCCACCGGCGAGGTGAGCGAGGAGGCGGCGGCTGCAGCGGGGGCCCAGCAGCCACCATGTCGGATACACGGCGGCGGGTGAAGGTCTACACCCTGAACGAAGACCGGCAATGGGACGACCGGGGCACCGGGCACGTCTCCTCCACTTACGTCGAGGAGCTCAAGGGGATGTCGCTGCTGGTCCGTGCCGAGTCCGACGGTAAGGGGATTGGAACGCGGGAAGAGAGGAGCGTGCCTTCGGTTGCGGCAAAAGCTGGGGTGTGAGCTCCGGGCGCGGGGGGACGGCGCATGGCATGGGTCTTGAGCCTGCCCATCTCAACGATAAAAACAAACTCCTGGGCCTGGGTTCACTCGCCGTCAGACGTGGACTCCCAGTTCCTCCGCCTCCATCCCTATTAAGGATTTGACTCCTTCCGCTCCAATCCCTGCCTGGTTGTTGAGATTTAGAATGTGAAGAGTGGGAAGTCGGTAGGAGACCAGATAGAAACCTAACCCGTGAGATAATGTCACCCCGTACCCGCTTTGGGTACAGTCTGGTCCTTTATGTATGTCCAATATAAAGAGGTTAGTAAAACTCTTCTGAGTGCCTTAGGGAAAAAACGGACTCTTTCTTGGAGTTAGTATAGACCGTTGCCACGATGTAAACACGAGCACCTACGGTTTTACTTTTTGATCCCTGCAGGTTGCCTTTATAGGGGGGAGGGGGGATCCCACAGTCTCAATAAGTTAGAAAACTAAAGCAGACTCGGAGATTGTATTTGTTGATTGCAGAATTCATAGAAAGCATTTTAATATTAAAAGCTGACAGCCATAATTATAATTACAACAGCTACTACCTGTACTCAAGAACTACGCAATTGGAGTAACTGATATATGTAGGTAATAGAAGACTAACAGTCTTATATTTATTTTGGGCAATGTTGTACTAATGTAGAGTCCCTTTTATTAACTAGTCAAGGGAATTTTATGTGTGGGGGGGTGTTGTTGTTACTCATTGTCATAGGAACAGGGTAAGTGTAATTTGTATGGTAAGTCTCCAGGGCGCTCGTAATTGGTTTGATAGACAGGAAATACAGTGAAACAGCTTTTGTTAAAGTTAATCTTCAAATGGACAGTTAGACCCTAAAAGTTTTATTTTAGTTTTCTCATAGTCTGAATATTGGTTTCACATAAATATTTCCCTCTAAAGACATTTGGAGATAGGATGAAAGATTGTAAGCTAAATATGTAGCCTAGATCTGGAGAGAAAATTGTATTAAAATACATTTTGTAGCTTCAGATCTTCAGCGTGTGAAGAAACATGAAACATTTGTAAAATATGTGTTATTGAAGAAGGCTTTATAGTTTGAGACTTATATGTTTTTTCTTAACTCTTTCAGGATCTCTACTCTTGGAGTCAAAGATAAATCCAAACACTGCATATCAGAAACAACAGGTAAGTAGTAGTTAGCCAATCTTTAATTTAAAAAACTGTGTTTGTCATCCAGAAGTATTAATCTGACAAAGATGGGAATACTTTCCGGACCAGAAAAGCAGTTTGGTAACTAAAGTTAGAAGCCATATGTATTTGCCTTTCAGGTTGGTAGAGTTTCAAACTGAAAAGTGATTTTTATATTAGCGGTTTATATTGTTTTTTTTTTTTTAAATCGAGCCACTGTTTGTATTAGAAAACAATGGTTTCTTTTGTTCTTGTTTACAGTAAGCCAGGTCTCTCCTATATGCTCTGCACTAAACCATTTATTCTGAGTCACATTTGAAAGAAATGACTTAAAAGAAGAATCAAACTGTTCAGTTACTACCATTAAGAAAGAAATTCAACGATGGTGGTGCATATGTTTAATCGGCAGAGGCAGGTGAATCTCTGTGAATTCAAGTATGGCCTGGTTTACAAAGCAACTTCCAGGACAGCCAGGGCACTGTAGAAAAACAACAACAAAATCAGAGGGATACTTTTAAAGCAATGAAAGCCTGTTTGGTGTGAAATTGGATCTTTGACCAAGGCAAGGGGCTTATTGAGGGATTTTTAGGTGGCATTTAAGTTCTGCTTTAAATTGTATGCATATTTTTGATATAATCAATTGATAATTGATACTCTATAAATATACATATTGTTAATTATGTAACTCAATATTATTGTCTCTTTGGAAAAGGAAATCTGTTTTAGTATTTCTTATTTAACATGAAGATGACAGATTTGAGTCATCCTTTATCTGTGAATGTTTTCATTTTTGTGAAATACTATCAAAATTGAATATTGTAGAGAATAATATAGTGGGCTCTGTTATAACACCATCAGTTTTCAATATTAACATACTATATCCTTTTCAGTTTTTTGTAATATTTAACATGGGTAGAGGTTAAAATCTCTTTTCTGTCTATCCCGTTTTATCCATTCTTTATTCCCCATGGTACCTCTACTAAAATTACGTGTATTCTTTCTGTAGATGCTTTTATACCTTTCCTGCATGTCTCTTGTGTGTTTTAAACTTTTATGCTATTGATACCATACTTTTACATATTCTTAAATTTGTATTTTCACACTTTTTTGAAGATTTATTTGTTATTGTAGGTAACTTTTTAAAATGCTGTATTATGCTGATGTATGATATATACCTATGAGACATTTGGATTATTTCCTCGTGTGTGTGTGTGTGTGTGTGTGCTTGTGGAGGAGGTATGTAAAATCACGATGACAGATTTTGTAGGGAAGAGAGAAATTATTTTAGGTTTATAATTATAGCATCAAATCTACCTTTCTTTAAAGTCTGTGGAAATTTGGATGCTATAAACATTTCATGTAAGAAATAAAATTACATCTATTATAAAAAGTTGTTAATAGGAAAATTTTTAATGTATGTAATTGCTTTGTGCATGCAGTACATTCTTAGTTCCTTGAAATATTTTAGCATTCAACTAGTAGCTTTTCTTTCTCTTAGATAATTTTTATATATTATCTCTTAGATAATTTTTATATGAGTCTTTTGTCTTGAACATTTGTCTTGAACATTTGAATGTTTCTCTGTATCTTAGATATGTATGAGGACATTTAAATTTATTTCAAACTGGACTAGGCAGATAATTAGTTACTCTGTGTTTTGAGTTTTGTAAGATAGCTAGCTAGTTCTGGGTTTTTGCTTGTTTGTGGGGAGATACTAATATTTTGTCATCTTTCTCCTACCTACATGAATATAAAATGATAAGGACATTTGCTCATAACTGTGGCTCGTAAGGCATAAGCAGGTCCTTACACATTTAGTTGTTATAACAATTCTTGACTTGTGTAAGTGATCTTTTACCTGCTGTTAATATTGAAAAGATCCTATTGTATGTGCAGAGGCTTATTAGTAAATCAGTCTTCCAGCGCATAAGAAAATATAGACTGGTTCTTTAAAAACTTAAGAACTTTGAAGCATACTTTCATGTAAATGTTACTATCTAGAAAACTAGTTCCAGACAAATTGGATTTTTTTTTATACAGTTAAGTATGGAAAGCATCGCAGAAAAATAAATTTGAAAGATTTTATAGCATGAAAATGTTTTCTGTAACCAGTCACATTTAAGTAATATAGTTCTGGCCTGCATATTTATGACATTTTCTCACTCACACACACACACACACACACAAAGATTTAGAAGAGAATTCTTTGGCAATGAGATAAATATGGAAAAAGCATTGTGTGAATACAGGAATGAAAACCTGTAAATGGAGTCACCTGTTTTATTTTCTTTAATCTTTTTACATTGGGAGGACCTTCTAGTGGAAGTCATGGAGCCATCTGAAGTTATAGTAAGTTTTCTATGCAGTTTCTTCCTATTTTAGCCAAAGTCTTGCTCAGTTTGCACGTTTTACCAAGTTGCACAAATTGAAATTGTGAATACATCATTATTTTTATGTTTACAAGAATTATCACATTATCAAGATTTGTCAACATATGAGATTTTTAAATAGTTATTATTTAACTAGGTTTTCCCAAAATTAAAGTTAAAATATTATTCATCGATGGTCTTTTAATTAAAAACGTAAGGAAATGGCTTGTTTATAGAATATTTTGCTATATTAAAATATGTTGAGTAAATTAAGAGATAATTATTTAATATTCACAGTCTTAGAATTATCCAACTGCTTGTTTGCTCAGCATACATGGGTTTCCCTTTCTCAAAAGCAAGTATTAGATTGATTGGCTTACTTAAAATGTGTTGGAGTAAGTACTGCTGAGTGTCAGTGATTCAAAGTACTTCCCTGTCATGTCTCGTACTGAAAAGGGAGAAATGGGAAGATGTATTTTCTTAATACACTTGAATATGTAAGTTGACACATTAGAAAGAAAAGAAAATGATTATGCAATAACGCATGAAACAAAGTGTCTGATACGTGTTTCAGATTTTTAAGTTACTTAAAATTAATCCTACTGATCTTGGCTAAATCAAAAGTCAAAATCATAGGGATATAGCTTAGCATATTTTACATATTTGTGTGCTCATGAGTCCAAAAGATCAGTCCTTACCTCAGTGAAACAATAGAATAATAAAATAACTAATGAATTTTTTTTTCTGCCTAGACCTCACTGAAAATGCATGAAAGCATTTCCTGTGGAGGCAGCTGAGGTACAGAAAGGTTATGGATGAGAATGTAAAGCAGGTATATTACAACACAAAATATTGTAAACAGCAAACTTGTATTCCACAGGTGTGGGCGCTAGAAAATTAGACAGGAGAAAGTATAAGAGGCAGGCATCTGTAAGAAGAATTCATCCTGGTAATGGTGGTTGCTGAAATCAATATACACCTGCTTGAATTGCAGACATTTTTTTTCACTTGAGAGTTTGGTGTACCAAACAAAAGTGAGCCGTTATGAATTCTTACTGGAGACCTAAAATGATGAAAGTGATACTGTGTTTAAGGAAACCTGTATGACAAAAACGTGAATAATAGATGAGAAGAGCGTAGTGGAACAAAAACGCTTCGGGTGGGAAAACTTTTTGTGATAATTGTGATACAAGAAATTAAAGTCCGGTAAATAGACTTGAAGAACTCTGGTATGTTTTCAAGGAGCTGCTAGAGAACATGGTGGACAATTAACCCAAGTGCTGGGATTAAAACCACCATGCTAGTGACCTTCTCATTTTCTTAAAGTTCATCGTCTTGTAGTGATGCGTATGTAAACAGACGTGTGTCAGTGTACTCTCCCTTTCATAAGCCCAACAACATTCTGTATGATATTCTGGGTTTTGTTTGGTTTTGTTTAACTTAGGCTTTAAAACAAGTGAAATAAAGTCTAAATATTAAACATCTATAACTAGTGGTTGGGTTTGAGTTAGTAACGCAGATTCTCATCTAAGAATCATAAAGTGAACTTTTAGCTTCAGCAAGGGACCACCCCCTTAGTAGATAGAAATTAAGAACAAAGCCTAAGTCAGCTTTGTTGAACAGTCCACATTTATTTGTTGACCCAGTACTTAATAGACTTGTTGTTTATAGGCTTGTCCTAATCTTGAGGGTTTTGTTTTTTAAATTAAGTTTGAAAATATTTGAAGAAGTGTCATGGCTTTGGTTTTGTTTGTGGCGTGTGTTGAGTGGGATGTCAAATCCTGCACCTAGCACATGCTAAGTAATCACTTTGCCACTGACCTACTTCCCAGTCCTTGGTAGAGTTTTTAAATTACCTGGCAGGGGCAGTACCATGATCACAAAGGTGGTTTGCCCAGGGGGAGGCTTACCGTTGCACTCCAGATGTAGTGGCCCCTGCAGCTCCCCCAAATGTGATAATGGGTTGTCTCTTGTACTCTTTCTGAAATAAACTAACAAAAGAATGGCACCATCCAAAATATAGCATATCAGTCTGTGGGTGTTGGTGAAAAGCAATAAATGGAAGAGTATTTGGTTATGGGCTCACTCTTAGTCCAAGCAGGCAGTTGAATTAAAGGGTTGTGGAGATGTTGAAAGATAGAAGATCTTAAGTCGCCGGGCAGTGGTGGCGCACGCCTTTAATCCCAGCACTCGGGAGGCAGAGGCAGGCGGATCTCTGTGAGTTCGAGGCCAGCCTGGTCTACAAGAGCTAGTTCCAGGACAGGAACCAAAAAACTATAGAGAAACCCTGTCTCGAAAATAAAAAAAAAAAAAAGATCTTAAGTTATTTATTTATTTTATGATTGTGAGTATTTTGCTTGCATGTATGTGTATGCACATCCTCAGAGGCCAGAAGAGGGCGTCAGATCCCCTGAGTCTGTACTTAACCGTGGTTGTAAGCTGCCACATAGGTGCTTGAAATTGAACCCTGGTTGTCTGGAAGAGCAGCCAGAGTAACATCTCTCTAACTCCTAAAAGTTATTTTTTTTCTTTTAAGGTCTTAAAGGTTTTGACTTTTATGTACAAAGATTAGCACCATCTGTTCCACTGAGTTGATGGCCTTGATTAATACATTTAAAGAAGTCAAGAGAAGTGGCTCAGGACAAACTAGACAAAATGCATGAAAGGAGAGTTTCCCTAAGTGGGTTTTGAGGGTAGAGTTGAAAGAGCTGATGAAGGGTTAGGTCCTGATAATAAATAAGAAGAAAAGGGCTGTAATAATTTTTGCAGTGCTGAGGAACCAAGTTGGGGTCTCACACAGGCTAAGCAAGTGCTGTGCTACTCAGTTGTACCCTGAGTCAGGTGTTTTTCTTGTCTCTTTGAGGTGATTAAGCCTCACACATGCTAGGCAGAATCTTTACCTTTGAATGAATCTCAAACCCATTTTTAGCTTTTAGCTTTGGGACAGAGGCTAAGTGGCCTGGACTGACCTGCAGCTCATTGTGTAGCCCAGGCAGACCTTCAGCTTGCCTCATACTCCTCAGTAACTGATTACCGGGATTTGCCGGCAGGCCCAGTTGTGGTTGCCTTAGTTGAAATAATCATGATAGTTCAATCCAGTTTAAAATGTTGGGCTTTAAAGTTAGTTATGTGGAGAATAGAGTACTGAGTGTATAAAAAAAAATTGTGTGGGTTATGGCAGCCCACAACTTTACTTTCAGCACTTGAAATGCAAAGGCAAGTAAAATACAGAGGTGTCTTGGGGTCAGCCTGATCTACATACTGAGTTTCAGGCCATCCTCCAACACTTTGCCTACTTGCCTCCTGCCATGCTCCTCTCACCCCTCCCCCATGGTGACCGTAAATTCTACTGTTCTATGGGACTGTGAGTGCCAAATTAAATACTTGCTTTTATGAATTGCCTTGGTCATGAAGTCTTCACAGCAATAGGAAAGTAACTAAGATGGTATTACCCTTCCCTTTATCAAGTATAGCTCAAGCTTCTTCTAAAGCTCCTTATTCCTCTTTGCGGAAGCTGTGAGTATAACATTAAGTTTTCTAGTGTTCTTTTTATTTTCAAACTCTGTTATGATATTTTGTTTGTGTTTTAACAAATGAAACTTGTCTGAAGATCAGAACAAAGCTAAGCCACTAGAGGCCAGGCAATGGTGGCCACACCTTTAATCCCAGAACTCAGGAGACAGAGGCAAGCAGATTTCTGTTTTTTTAAAGCCACTCTGGCTACATGAAATTAATCCAGTCTAAAAGAGAAACTGCTCACACAAAGGTGATCCCAGCACTTGGGATCAGGAGCCTTTAATCCCTGCATTAATCAGGTGGAGACAGGAGTTATCACTCAGAGAGGAATATAAGGCGGGAGGAGGCAGGAGCTCAGTGTAGTCTGAGGACGCATTCTGAGAACAGGATCAACCCTTATTAAGAACAATTAGAATGTAGGTGGAAGCTGCTTGTTCGTTCTCGGCCGCCCAGACCTGAAATAATCACACGCAACCTATATTTGCAATATTGTTTGGCCAATAGCTTAAGCGTATTTCTAGCTTGCTCTTATATCTTAATTTAACCCATTCCTTCTTTTTTAATTATCAATTTTTTTTTATTGAGCTCTACATTTTTCTCTGCTCCCCTCCCTCCCTCCTTTCCCTTTTCTTAAACCCTCTCCCAAGGTCCCCATGCTTCTAATTTACTTAGGAGATCTTGTCTTTTTCTACTTCCCATGTAGATTAGATCTATATATGTATCTCTTAGGGTTCTCATTGTTGTCTAGGTTCTTTGGGATTGTAATTTGTGGGCTAGTTTTCTTTGCTTTATGTGTAAAAGCCACTTAATGAGTGAATACATGTAAAAACTGTCTGTGTCTGGGTTACTTCACTCGAAACGATGTTTTCTAGCTCCATCCATTTGCCTTCAAAATTCAAGATGTCATTATTTTTTTCTGCTGTGTAGTACTCCATTATGTAAATGTACCACATTTTCCTTATCCATTCTTTGGGGCATTTAGGTTGTTTCCATGTCCTGGCTATGACAAACAATGCTGCCATGAACACAGTTGGGCACATGTCCTCGTGGCATGATTGAGCATCCTTTGGATATATACCCAAAAGTTATACTACTGGGTCTTGAGTAAGGTTGTTTCTAATTTTCTGAGAAATCGCCACACTGACATCCAAAGGGGCTGTACCAGCTTGCACTCCCACCAGCAATGCAGGAGTGTTCCCTTTACCCCACAACCTCTCCAACATAAGTTGTCATCAGTGTTTTTAATCTTGGCCATTCTTACAGGTATAAGATGGACTCTCAGAGTTGTTTTGATTTGCATTTCTCTGATGACTAAGGATGTTGAACATTTCCTTAAGTGTCTTTCAGCCATTTTAGATTCCTCTGTTGAGAGTTCTCTGTTTAGGTCTGTACTCCATTTTTTATTGGATTATTGATGACCAATTTCTTGAGTTTTTTGTATATTTTGGAGATCAAATCTCTCTGTGTCTGATGTGGGTTGGAGAAGATCTTTTCCTATTCTGTAGGCTGTTGTTTTTATCTTGTTGACTGTGTGCTTTGCTTTGCAGAAGCTTTTCAGTTTCAGGAGGTCCCACTTATTGTTTCTCTCAGTGTCTGTGCTGCGGGGATTATATTTAGGAAGTGGTCTCCTGCGCCAATGCGTTCAAGTGTACTTCTCACTTTCTCTTCTTTGAGGTTCAGTGTGGCTGGCTTCTTGTTGAGGTCTTTGATCCATTTGGACTTGAGTTTTTTGCATGGTGATAGATATGGGTCTTTTTTTTAAAAAAAAGAAGAAGGAGGAGGAGGAGATAGAGAGAAAGAAAGAAATATCCATAGTTCATTTTTAGGGAATGTGTGTGTAGTATTCCAGGCTACTTCCTGCTGATTGCAGGCGCTGATAATATTATGAGGACCTAAAGAAAATTTAGAGTTATAATCAAGTCCTGACTGGAGTATCCTGTGAGTCTTGATCATCTCAGGCAGCAGTCTTGAATCTGTTCTGGATGTAGAACTCAGACATCTGGGCCATCTGTTCCTACTGGAGATTTCTCAGGTGATCTTCCTTGATCAAACCTGATTTTTCTTAATTTAGAATGAATCCACAGTCTTTCATTTCCTGTGGAAACAAAAGCAAAATCTCTTCTCCAAAGTAACATACCTTTTGACTTCAATATTGAAATCAAGGTATTTTCAAAATGCCTATCTTGGATTAATTCAGCAGCGTTTCTAAGCAAATAACTTTTAGCAGCTGTTGCTCCTTCCTCAGCATTAAAACAATTAAAAGTGAGCAAAATAGCATACGGTATCGAGATTTTCTGCGTATTTTCCATCTTTATGTGGCTTTACTTTAACCTCTATTTCTTTTATTTTTATTTTTTGACTTTTTGAGACAGGGTCTCTGTATATCTTTGTCCTGGAATAACTCTGTAGACCAGGCTGTCCTTGAATTTACAGAGATACTTGCCTCTGCCTCCCAAGTGCTGGGATTAAAGGTGTCCACCACCATATTTTGAATTCACAGAGGTCTGTCTGTCTCTGCCTCCCAGGCATTGGGATTAAAGGTGTGTGCTACCACACCTTGAAGTCACAGAGGTCAATCTGCCTCTGCCTCCCAAGTGTTGGGATTAAAGGTGTGTATCACCACACCCAACTACTCTCTTTCATTTTTATTTTTAAGGACTTTAACCTTTAGCCTGCATATATTTTTAACACACTGTAAACCATTTAGAGTTTTCTTTGTCTTTGAATCTCTCTTTCCTGTATATCTCTCTTTTCTTGACCACATGAGTCTTTAATTTACCAAGCAATATGGGTAGGATTAAAGCTGTTGCTTTGATGGCTGGATTCAGCCCATTCCTTAGCTTTATGAGATTCCAGCCTCATGGCGGAGGTATCGGCTGTAGCCATGTTTATTGCCACAACTCTATGGTGTTTTAAGGTTCTTGCCAGCAAGCAGGCTGCGACAGTGTTAAACAACACTCAAAAGCTCCATAGTCAGGACCACCTGCTTGAAAGAGTCAGAGTTTGCCCTGGCAGGATGGCCCAAAAAGCTAGCATTTTAAATGGCACAGCTTTTTTCCTGCTATGACTAAAAACTGAAAAGCATGCGGTCAGCTTTTCATCAACACCATTTAAGTGTTTCGTGGCAGGACCTCTTAAAAGAGCTGCAAGGTTTTGCAGCTAAAGCTGAGTCAGGAAGCCTTTCTTAAATGAGAGTGATTGCTTGCCTCTAGCAAGCAGCGCAGATCTGAGAAATTGCTGCTACCAAGAAAACATGCTTTATTCTTTTCCAAGCTTTCTCAGGCTGTCTATGGATGCAGTTATCCACGTGGGCACCATTCTGTAACATGAGGGCCGGCTTGTTGGAGTTTCTGTCCCGTCCGGTTCCTGCAGTCATTAAGCCCCAAAGAAATCACACAGAGAGTCTGCATTACTTATAAACTGATTGGCCCATTAGCTCAGGCCTCTTGTTAACTCTTATAGCTTATATTAACCCATTATTTTTATCTATGTTAGCCAAACACCGCAGTAGACAGGCAAGATAACAGGAACAGCTGACAGCTCAGGGCCTACATCTTGAACCACAAACAGGGAACAGAGGAACAAACTAGAAATGGTGCAAATGTTGGAACTCTCAAAGCCTACCTCCAATGCCAGATAGGCCATACTCCCTAAGCTTTCCCAGATACCACCAACTGGACACCAAGTATTCTAATTCAGAGGCTGTGGGGGCACATTTACCATTCAAAGCACCACACATGCAAACATTCACACGCAAAATGAAAATAAGACTATATGTGCCAAAATAGGGTTAAACCTAAATTTGTTTGAAGGTATTTGCATGCTTTTAATCATTTGACTACCACTTAAAAAGAAAGGGTCGGCATGTAGGTTGTTGATGAATGGAATGGCTGACTTTCTGGACTGCAGAAAGTAGATGGTTGGAATATCTACAGTCTTGGTCAAGAAGGTTAAGAAGTGTTAGCTAGAGCCTACTTACCTATTCTAGCTTATTTAAATTGCTCAGTGTCATTTTTAATACCAAAGTTTCTCTTCCATTGAGAGTATAGTACAAAACTTTAAAGGTGAAACAGAATACTTTAGGATGTACGCTGTCGCTTAAATGTGTTTTAGCTGCCAGTTCTTAACTTTTGTTTATGTTTCATTGATATATCTTTTCTAGTATGGTAATGAGAAATCTTTTTTTTTTTTTTTTTAAACAGGATACATTAATTGTTTGGTCAGAAGCTGAAAATTATGATCTGGCTCTAAGTTTTCAAGAAAAAGCTGGCTGTGATGAGATCTGGGAAAAAATTTGTCAAGTAAGTTTTTTATATATAAATATTTATAGATATGATTATACACATTACTTGTTTTTTCTTTTCACTTTAGAAGTATGTATTAAACTATGGGAAGGTAATAAGCTGAGATTTTAATACTCTAGCATGATTTTTGTGTGTGTATTTTGTGTGTGTATTTTCCAGGTGCTAATCTGACCCAGGTCCTAATTCATACTAAATAAATGCTCTGCCATCTTTAATCCCAGCACTAGGGAGGCAGAGGCAGGCAGGTCTCTGAATTTGAAGCCAGCCTGGTCTACAAAGTGAGCTCCAAGAAAGCCAGGGCTACACAGAGAAACCCTGTCTCGAAAAAAACAAAAGAGGTGCTCTGCTACTGACTTGCATCCTCAGTCTTAGACAGTTTTTTATTTGTTGTAACTGATTATTCCACTTTAAATTAGGGGCAACAATATTACCATGTTTAGATTTTTCTTTTTTTAAATGTGAACAAGACTGTGAATGTGACTCAGTTGGTAGAGTGCTTCCCTAACATACAGGAGGCCCTGGGTTCAGCTCCAGCTTGGTTAAGCCAAGCATGGTGGCGAGCACCTATAATCCCAACAATCGGGAGGTAAAAGCAAGAGGATCAGAAACCTAAAGTCATCGTCAGCTTCGTAGTAAGTTTGAGGCCATCCTAAGCCATATGAGATGTGTCTCAGAATGGGGATGGGGCCTGGGGAATGTGCTAAGTAGTGCAGAGTTCCTGTAAAACTCCCTCCAGACAACTCCTGCACTCAACTGCATGTAATGCAGCAAGATTTAGCATCTCGTGTTAATATAAAATATTAGTTGCAATTAATAAACTTGTGTTAAATATTATTAACTAAAACTCATGCTCTGTTTAGACCTCAGCAGTTTTTTGATGTCCATTTTCCCATGATGCCACATTGCACCACTTTTTTTTAACTTCTTAGACTTTTTATGATTGTGATACTTGATAATTACAATTTTAAATTAATTGTGTCTTTTTGTGTTTAGTGACAGATCTGTTTCGATGACTGCCTAGTACAGATCTTTATGTCTAATAGGTTGATTTCATTGTTTGGCTATTATCATTCTCTCTCACTTGAGCTTTTCTCTATGATTCTATTTGTTAAAAAGTCTCACTCAATTGCCAGGTTGACCTCAAACCCAGTGATCCTCATGCCTCAGTTTCCCAAGCCTCAGTTTACTGGGATTATTGCATGAACTACTATACCCAGGTCCTTTTGGTGATTCTTAAAATTTTTAAATTGCTTTTCTAAATCTGATCATAATCATTTTTGTTTGACTGTTTTTATTTTGTGCCACATACTTCAAGAAACTGTAGCCAGGCATATTGATGCAAACCCATTTTCCTAGTGTTTAGAACCAAAGGATCAAGAGTTTGTGGTCATCCCAGGTGTGTGTGTGTGTTGATATATATATACATACATGTGTATATCAGTCTATGTGTAGAGATACATATACATATGTATATGTGTCTAGATAAAAGGTATGTATACATGTATGTGTATGTGTGTGTGAATGAATTTGAGACTAGCCAAGAACACATGAGGCCCTATCTCAGAAACACAAGGAAAAATTTAAATGAATATTCCTATTCCCTATGTAGCTATGGGTCAGTAAATTTTTAGCTGGAATTGGACTCTTTCTTTTCATGTTATTTTCTTAGTGAGCATTATTAATATACATTATTAAATAGCGTAACTCTGAAATATAAAAATTCCAGTATAAAGTATATCATGTATTCATGCAAAATGTACATGGAATAAAATTGAAATTGTTATGCTATTATTTTGCCTTTCTGGTTTTCCTGTCTTTAAACCTGCAAATACTTTTTATGTTGTTTCTTGTGCATTCCCATAAAAACCAGTTGTATTTTTAACATTCTAAAATCTCTGTAAATTAGAATTGAAGGCCTAAAAATAATCTGTTGTATGGAGAGCAGCAGCCCCTTGTTTGTCCTGGCCTCCCAGCTAGCTTACACCCGAAATAATCACGCAGAAACTGAATTCATTTAAACACTGCCTGGCTCATTATCTCTAGCTTCTTATTGGCTAATTGTTACATCTTAATTTAACCCATTTCTCTTAATCTGTGTATCATCACGAGGTTGTGGCTTACCGGGAAAGATTGAGCATGTCTGATTCTGGCAGCTCCATGGCGGTTCTCATCTGCCCTTCTGGAAAGCATTCAGTTCTTTCTACTCTGCCTACCTAAGTGCTGCCCTATCAAAAGGCCAAGGCGGTTTCTTTATTCAACCAGTGAAAGCAATACATAGACAGAAGAAACTCCTACACCAATCTGAATTGTTTGCCTTTAATGTATTTTCAGTAAATATTTGCTATTCGATCTTAATTTACACTTCAATCTATGAAGTGAAACTTAACTAAGTAAAAACACATATGAAATATAAAAATATTAAAATCACTACATTATAAGGATAAGAGAATATGGAGACATTTTATGAAGCTGTTTGGAATATTTTTAATGACATATAAAAGTAACTTAAATGATAAATTTCAAAAATTCAGAAAGAGTAACACCTTTTTTAGAATTGTAATCTTGCTTTATCTGTTACAACATAGCTATGCATAGTAATATTTTTCAGTAAATAACATATTACGGTGCTAGAGAAGTAGTTCAGAGGTTAAGAGCTTTGACTGCTCTTCCAGAGGTTCTGAGTTCAATTCCCAGCCTCTACATGGTGGTTCACAATCATCCATAATGAGCTCTGGTGCCCTCTTCTGGCCTGCAGGCAGAAATACAGGGATAACATATATATAATAAATAAATCTTTTAAAAAATAAGATTAGATTATACCTGTTTGTTACCTCAGCCCTTGTTCTTTAATATACAGTTTGGAATACACATGTGTGTCTGAAACTTCATGTATTTGTCCTAGAATTGTTTTCAAAGCGTTATGTTTATTTACTTGTGCATTTGTGTATTGTATGGGCACAGAGCATGTATGGAGGAGCACAGCTTGGCAGGGGTCTGTTTTCTCCATTCATCCTCTAGGTACCAGAGATCAAACTCAGGTCAACAGGTTCAGCAGCAAGTTCCTTTACCTGCTGAACTGTTTTGCTGACCCTATCCTAGAATTTTACTAAAATTTTCTTACTGTTTTTATTCAGATAGTTCTGAAGGTTCACAATACAACTTTTAGGTACAGTAGTTGATTGAAAAGATTCAAGATAACTCAGCGAAGCTGTTTTATATCTAGTTACAATTTATTACTATAGTAGCACATACAGATTAAAAGCAAATGGGGGATAGCAAATGGGGATAAAGACGAAGGAGAATTCTGTACTTGAGTTTCCAAGCCTCTCTTCCGATAGTCATACAGACAGCACTTAGTTCTCTCAGCTCCAGTGTGTGGCGCACATTAACTGTTGTCAACCAGAGCAGCTACCCAAGTATTTGTGGCCAGGGTTTTTATTAGAGATGAATCACATGAGGTTAACTGACCCTAGAATCCAGCTCCTCCAGAGGTCAAGGATGCCTCCTAATCCAAGCAGCCACCATAAACTACATTGTTAGCATAGGATAATGCATAGACCTCAATCCCCTCTTTAAGATATAGGATTATAGGTGTTGCCCCTCAGGAACTGGGCATTGGCTAAACCTTTCTTTGGGTAGGTCAATCCCTCGGTCAAAATGCTCTTCCACTGGTGATCATATTTGATGACCAGAGTGCTGGTGAGATGATTGGGGGTAAAGGTGCTTGCCACAAAGTTGACAACCTAAGTTTGATTCCCCTAGAACACATGGTAGAAGGAAAGAATTAACTTAGACAAGTTATCCTCTGACATACACAGTAAGTCCCCACAAGGAAAAAGTAAAACAATTATTTTTGATGGTTTTGTGTGTATTGATGTTGCCTACATGTGTGTCAGTGCATTATGGGCATATGGTGCCATGAGAGACCAGAAGAGGTTGTTGGATCCCTGGGACCATAATTATAGATAGTTATGAGACATCATGTGGAAATCAAACCTGCATTCTCTGGAAGAGCAGCCAGTACAATTAACCACTGAGCCATCTCTCCAGCCCTGTAAAGCAAATTTTTCAATGGTCATATTTGACTAAGCATCTGCACTTAATATAGCACTTGCAATGACAAAACAGTAGAGTTACTATGAATGACCAGTATAAGGTAGACATGTTAAAACACAAGCCAATGAGATGGTATTTACTCTGTAAGTGTAATGACCTAAGTTCGATCCCAGAACCCACAGTGAACGCAGGGAATCAACTCCACAGAGCTATTCTTTCACCTCCACGGACACACCAGACATTGCCCACACCCATTAATTATAATCATAAAATAAATTGAAAGAAATAACTACACTGTTCTATAAAATTTTGGGATTTTTTGTTCTATAGCAATTCCATTACTATTTCCTCCGTGATTTTTTAAAAATATTTTTTAAACTAGCAGCATTTTATTTAAAGATTTATTTATTATGTATTGTTGCATGTGTCCCTGCAGGCCAGAAGAGGGCACCAGATCTTATTACAGGTAGTTGTGAGCCAGCATGTGGTTGCTGGAAATTGAACTCAGAACCTCTGGAAGTACAGTCAGTGCTCTTAACCTCTAAGCCATCACTCCAGCTCTTCCTCCATGATTTACTGCAGTTTGTACCTCACAGTCACTGCTCAGAGCTGTTCCTGATTTCAGTCTCTGAAACCCCCGCATGGTGGATAAGCGGAACTCACTTTTTCATGTTGTCCTCTGACCTCCATGTGTTGCTCTGTGACAAACACAGAATGATATGAAAACAAAAGCAAACAACAACAAAAAAAAGCAGCTATTTAATGTAGAAATTACCCAAGGCAGTTTTGGTGGTACATGCCTTTCATCCCAGAAGGCTGAGGCAGGTGAATCTCTAAATTCAAGGTCATCTTGTTCTACAAAGTGAGTTACAGGACAGCCAGAGCTATACAATGAGACCCTGTCTCCAAAAAAAGACAGGAAAGAAAAAGAAATGAATGTTGCTAGGCTGAAAGTAGTAACACATACCTTTAATCCAAGTACCGAGAAAGAAGAGGCAAGTGGATCTCTGTGAATTCGATACTAGCCTGCTCTACAAAGAAGTTCCAGACCAGCTAGGACTACAGAGAGAAACCCTGTTCTGTCTCAAGAAAGAAAGAAAGAAACTAGCCAGTGCTTAGCAGATCTAAGTCTTCCCCAGGCCAGTCATTTTCATTTGGCATTACATCCTCAGGAGGCTTCAGTGTAATTTCCCAACATACAGTGATCAGTATTGCAAAATTCAATACGTAAGAGTTGAGTCAACAGTGCCAACGTTGTTTAACTAAAAAGTAAGAGTCACTATCTGTTCAGGCATCTGGTATAATCGAGCCAGTATTATTTCTTGCTCTTAGCCTTGAGGCACATATCATTGGATTTCCCTTACTCCATAGTCATCTGGTCATTCCTTTGCCTCTGTTGTTATTTCTCCTCTTCACTTGTCTTCTCCCCCACAGTGGGATTACGAACAAGTGTGCCCACCACCATGTCCTGCATTTGTTGGTTTCTGGAGCTCCGGTTGAGGAGTTGGGGTCCTCAGGCTTGTATGGCAAGTGCTTTACCAACTGAGCCACTGCCCAGTCCTGAGAATGTCATTTCTTAACTAGACTGGCCTTGAATTTCCTGATTCTTGCCTCCACCTCTCAAGCACTGAGATTACAGGTGAGCCGCTGTGCTCGGTGTTCACGGTACTTTTACATAAATTCGATGGTCAGTGATTTGATTTCCAGAGTGTTAAACTATTTTGTATTTTAAGATAACCAGCTGTACTTGGGTGTTTTTAGGTTCAAGGTAAGGACCCATCAGTAGAAGTCACACAGGACCTCATTGATGAATCAGAAGAAGAACGATTTGAAGAAATGCCAGAAACTAGTCATCTAATTGACCTGCCCACATGTGAACTCAGTAAACTTGAAGAGATTGCTGACTTAGTTACCTCAGTTCTTTCCTCACCTATCCGTAGGGAAAAGCTGGCTCTGGCCTTGGAAAATGAAGGCTATATCAAAAAACTACTGCAGCTGTTCCAAGCTTGTGAGGACCTAGAAAACACTGAAGGCTTGCACCATCTGTATGAGATTATTAGAGGAATCTTATTCCTAAATAAGGCAACTCTTTTTGAGGTAATGTTTTCTGATGAGTGTATCATGGATGTCGTGGGATGCCTTGAATATGACCCTGCTTTGGCCCAGCCAAAAAGGCATAGAGAATTTCTGACCAAAACTGCAAAGTTTAAGGAAGTTATACCAATAACAGACTCGGAACTAAGGCAAAAAATACATCAGACTTACAGGGTGCAGTACATTCAGGACATCATTTTGCCTACACCTTCTGTTTTTGAAGAGAATTTTCTTTCTACTCTTACATCTTTTATTTTCTTCAACAAAGTTGAAATAGTCAGCATGTTGCAGGTAAGTAAATTACTTTTCACAGTTCTATTTTCAAGGTGTTGTGTTGCTAATAATTTAAGCCGGTGATAACGATTTACTTTGTTTACTTTAAATGTTCTATTAAACATAGAAAGCACGACTGTCTTACGGTTTTTATTTTTTAAGATTTTTAAGTTTTAGTATAAGGTGCTTTTTTATTACATTTATTGTGTTTGTGTATGTGCGTGTGTGCTATACTATGGGGAGGGGCATATTTGAGGACAGCTTGTAGGAATTTCCCACTGATGAAACCCAGGCTAGCCTTCAACTTAACAGTGTAGCTGAGAATGACTCCCAGTTCCTGGAATTACATGCATGTACCACCACTCCTGGTCCTACCTACCAATTGTTCATTATTCTTCAGTAAAGGGTATAAGGAAAGTTAAATAACATATTAGGTTCCTTTTATAGCAAATGGGATGTGGTGTTTTGTTGGGTTTTTTTATAATTTTATTTGGCTGACTTTGAACTCAGGATTTTCCTCATTTTTCCTGAGCACTGTGATTTCAGTTGTGTGACCTACTATTCATTTCAGGATGCTGCTTTATACACAGACAGAAAAATCAGTATCAGGAAATTGAAAATGTGGCTATAGTGATACTTCATTTTTATTTTAATTAATAAAGCTTGCCTGAAGATCAAGAGTAAAACAGTCACACTGATCAGCTATAAAGACCAGGCAATGGTGACACACACCTTTAGTCCCAGTAGCCACACTAGTTTACCATAGAATCTGGGCAGTAGTGATGCTCGCCTTTAATCCCAGCAGAGGAATATAAGATGGGAGGAGACAGGTTTCAGGCTCAGTCTCATTCTGAGGATTTCTGGAGACAGGATCGCCATTTTCAGACAGGAGGAGAAGTAAGAGCCAGTGACTGACTGCTTTGCTTTTCTGTTCTTCAGGTTGAACTCCAATATCTGTCTCTGGGTTTTTATTAATTGTGCTACATATGCCCATACTCTGGAGTTAATATAAAGGATGTCAGATTCTCAAATATAGCATCTAAGTGATTGCTTGACTTAAAGGTTTCCAGATCTACAACAGTAAATGATAACATTTTTTTGTAGTTGAAAAATAATGTCTGGAGATGTAGTTCAGTGGTAGAGAATGCTTACTTACCAGTTCCCAGTACTGTCAAAAATAGTTTAAATAAATTGTGTAAACTAATCTATAAATATTTGCAAAATTTTCTTTGTCATTTTACATATATTTTATAATTCTGTTTGTGAAATCTATGATATAAAGCAAAACTTTAAAGGAATTTTATTTTACTTGTTTACTTTTTTTTTTTTTTTTTTTTTTTTTTTTGGTTTTTCAAGACAGGGTTTCTCTGTGGTTTTGGAGCCTGTCCTGGAACTAGCTCTTGTAGACCAGGCTGGTCTCGAACTCCCAGAGATCCGCCTGCCTCTGCCTCCCGAGTGCTGGGATTAAAGGCGTGCGCCACCACCGCCCGGCTACTTTTTTTTTTAAGGTTAAGTCTCACTAGTAGCTTTGGCTGTTTAGAAACTCACCATGTAGGCCAGACTCATAGTGATCCTCTTGTCTCTGCCTTCTTGAGTCCTGGGATTAATGGCTTGTGCTACCATACCAAGAAATTTTCATTTATTTATGATTCATAAGATGCAATTTGTGAAATTGTTAATGAACTTTAAACTACGTGATGTTTGTCTGTTTTGTTCTTATTTTTGTTTGTACCACTAAGGATTATTCTCATGGTTAGAAAAGAACTCTCCCACTGAGCTATGTCCCAGCCCTGAGTTAGAACCCTCCCCAGGTGTTTCATTATCTAGAAAAGTAGCCACATGTACTGTGATAGTTGTCTTATTAAAACAAAAGCTTTTAAGCCTTTTCTGTAGAAAACAAAAAAAATGATCAAAAGTGATTACTTTTGTGTCTTAGAGAAGCAAGGATTTAGGAAGAAGTATCCCAGCTCCAGGCTTTATATTGTCAATCACTTTCTTCCTAACATATACCCTGAAACATAATGCTTCGTAGCTTAAAGAAGTCACAGAAATGATGCTGTAAATTGGGGGAGGGGGAAGAGGCTCCTGATGAACATCATTAAGATTGCTTTCATGAATAGTTTCAGTGGTTTGGCTGTCCGATAAGTGGCAAGTCGTGCAAAGAATGTAAGGGAAAATGCACTTATCAAGACTTTGGAACGTTCTCCTTTGAAAATACTCAGAAAGAGTTTAAAAACCTTTAGCTAGTAAGAATAAAAATTTAATGTGGGAGATCTGTGGAAAGAAACAAAATTTATAAAAGATGTGAACGGGGGAAATAGATATTTACAGATACTGCATTTATAATATTTTTAGAGCAAGTCACTTAAAATCAAGTTTCATAGAGGTGGGTTTTGAAACATCCTTGTTTGTTCTAAGTGTATCAAGCCATGATATATAGTGTCTAAAAGGAGTCAGTGAATACATAAAGAAGTACCATTCTGAGTCACTCTTCTTTGTCTTTTCAAGACAGGTTTCCCTGTAGCTTTGGAGCCTGTCCTGGAACTCACTTTGTAGACCAGGTTGGCTTCGAACTCACAGAGATCCGCCTGCCTCAGCCTCTGGAGTGCTGGGATTAAAGGCGTGTGCCACCGCTGCCCAGCTTGAGTCACTCATTTAGGGCCCTTTTTTATCTCTTTGTCTTTGATGCTTGGTACTTTTCTAACTGGTGAGGACTATATCTTCAATTAAGTTCTCCACCTTATTTTGGAAGCAGTTTTGAGATCCTTGGTTAATGTATGGTTCGTATAAGACATGTTTCAAATGCATCTTTTATATTTGATGGTTTCATTTTATTCAGACAACCACAGTTATAATTTAAATATCTCTTCTACATTTTAGACATACAAATTTTTAATATCTCTTAGTCATCGGGTTCAATTACCGTAGTGATTTGTCATTTTATTTTATCCTTGGCTATAGATTAAAGCGCCCTGTATGATCTCACATGTTGAAGACTTCCTGCCTGCTGCCACACTCCTGTGCCTGTCTTGTTCTTTTTTTCTGGTACATATGAACTGACAGTGAGATCCTCGGATTTATTTGAGCTATGTTTAAATTAAGAGTAAATAAAAACTGACTTAGAAAAGCTATCAGAATGAAAGCAAATTAATTCATCTGCGTCTGGAGCTCCTGTTTGTGCTCTTCTTCCTGTGTAGTAAGACTCTGGCTTGTGTTAACTTCCACAGAAGTTCTCCTCAAACTTCAGGTTTCATGATAAATATGCTTTTGAATTTCAATTTGTTTTTTACTATACTTTGTGTAAGGCGTATATAGTGTAACTTTATTTTTGCTAATATTTCATAACAATTCCTTCTTTTCATGTAGGAAGATGAGAAGTTTTTGTCCGAAGTCTTTGCACAGTTAACAGATGAAGCTACGGATGATGATAAACGACGTGAATTGGTAAGTCATTTATTCAGTTTCTAAAACTTGTTTTTACATGTTTCAGAAAATAGTTAAGATATTATGTGTGTCATTCCCCCACACACGGATACCCTCCCCAAGGAAATTTAAATGCCTTATAGCACGACAGAACTATAGACATTTGTTATAGTAGTAGGTATTTATATAATGGAGATGCAGAAACAAAACTACAGAGATGAAAGGAAAACACTAAAATAAATGAATGATAAATATTTGGTTCCTTAAAGATGTTTACTTGTTAATGTGTCTATCAAGGGGTTTTAGGAGCCTTGGAGTTTTGCTTTTGTTTTGAGAGGTAACTATTTTAGAGGGAAAATCAACAATTGCTATTTACTAGATCTTTGCCTTCTTTGAATGTAATCAGATTTGTGGCATTTTTTTACATTAGGTTTAGAGAAGATCAGTGTTTGAGGAGTAAAGCTAGGTTTATTTTTTAATATGATGCTAGAGTTGGTTTGTTTGTGAGTACACCCTCATATGTCTATGTCACCCTTGTTTATATTTTACAATTGGGGAGTGGTGTACACATGCATGAGTGGAGGTCAGAGGACAACGTGTGGGATTGGCTTTCTTTCTATTGTGTGGGTTCCAGGAATCAGGCTCAAGTTGTCAGACTTGACAGCAAGCGACTCTCCCACTGAGTCATCTGGTCCACCCCGGGCTTTATTTTTAAAGAGACAAGTTTTATTTATTTAACTGTTGCCTAGGTTGGCCTCAGATTCCTGATCCTCCTGCCTCCTGAGTTTTAGGAAGATAGTATAAACCAGTATGCCCGCTCTAACTTTTAATATAATGAACCAGGACATGTGAAAAGATGAAGTCCTTCGGAAGGATGAATTCCATACTCTGGAGCTAACCTTACAGTATCCCCAGTTTTATCTTTATGTTACTGACTTCTCACTTTAATGTTTAACCTCACAGGTTAATTTCTTCAAGGAATTTTGTGCATTTTCTCAGACATTACAACCTCAGAACAGGGATGCTTTTTTCAAAACCTTGGCAAAATTGGGAATTCTTCCTGCTCTGGAAATTGTGATGGTAATTATGGTTTCTTCTTGTGCTTTTGAAGTTGTGATTTTGTCATAGATTTATTTTTTGGATGGTAAAATATTTGCATAGTGCTGACTTATCGTTTAGTCATTCATCTGATGCTGAGTCACCACAAGAATGATTTGTGCCATCAGTGTTTGTGTTTGTTTTTCTTCGACTTGTTTTTCCTTAAGTGACACTGTGCTTCATAGAATTGGGTGAGTTGTCTTCACTTTTAATCCAGTTGGTAGAGTGAGAACATACTGAGCCAAGAGTTAAATTCTCAGCTTTCAGTTACGTGTATTTGATTCGTAGGCATTCAGATAAAAAAAAAAAATCTAAATGAGGATAATTTTAAGTCTTCGCTTTAAAATGTGTCTTTTATTTTAAAAATTATTTTTTGTTTTCTTTGTGTATATGTGTATTTATGTGAATGTATGCCACACGTGTGCCTGTGTCAGTGGGTTACAAGTGTGCACTCAGCTCTCTGTTCATGCTTATGTATAATCTCTGAATATTTCTTTTAAGATGGTAAAAACCATTAGAAATAAATACTGAGCTGCTCCCAAATATAACAGTTTTAGGTGTGGAGGCGGGGGAGTATATTTTAATTCAGTTTGGTGTCTTAATCCAGAAATGAGGAGGGGATGCGTTCATCTGGGGAGGGAAGAGATACTACAAATTGAAGTTGAATGTTAATCTGAAATTCTAAGAGTTTATTCATGGATTTGAGAGAGAAGAGGGAATGCAAGACTAACCTTTGTTACCAGTCTCTAACCCAGCTTCCCTTTTATCAGGGCATGGATGACTTGCAAGTCAGATCAGCTGCTACAGATATATTTTCTTATCTGGTAGAGTTTAGTCCATCTATGGTCCGTGAATTTGTGATGCAAGAAGCCCAGCAGAGTGATGATGTAAGTAATGATGCTGAATTTTGTGTTACCCATGGAGAAATGCTTACTGTTGCAAAGAAGTCATAACCATAATCCTAAATTTAAGAACATATAGTAGTAATGGAAGGCATTTTTTATATTTTAGGGTAATTAAAATTGTAATTTAAAAAGCATTTGAACAGAATTAAATGTGCCTCAGAAACCAGAGGCTATTAAATAAAAATCTGTGTGAGAGAAGGACTACCTCCCTATGAGTTGTGAGTTATTGAGGCCCCTGGGGCTCCACAAACAAATACAGGCTACTATCACTGCTCTTGCTCACCAAAACAAGATGATAAGATGATATTGCCAAAATCCCACACTCTATAATTGCAGGATAGAGAAATCAAACTGGAACTAACCTATAAGCTTTCTCCCTGCTTTCATCATGCCAGAAGTTGGAAAGAAAAGTCATCAAACAGTCTTATTCAGGCATAAACCCTGTGTGTTATACTGCTAACCTGACAGTCAAGATGTGCCCACCAAAACAGTAGGAGTACTACTGTTAAAAGGACAACCATCTTTAGTGGGAATACATTGTAATCCTTTAGATGTGCAGACCAAGTAATGACCTTGTATAACTAAGAATTTGTTTTCACTTAGTTCCTATTTTTAAATGGGACTGAAAGTTGAATAATAAGAAAAATATTGTTTTCTTACTATAAAAATATTTATGCAATATGAGCAAAATGAACTGAAGTTATAGATCTGCCTGCTTCTACTTAGCATTAAAGGCATGTGCACCACTGACTAGCTAGCTACATTCTTTTTGTTAGTTTTATGTTTAGTCTTAATGTATGTTTATATTTTTACTTTTTGTATTTCTTAGTTGCTTACAATGTTTCTTGGCTTAGTTTTGTTGTTTTGTTGTTCTTCTGCTTTTTCTGTTTTAAGATTTGTGTGTTTGTGTGTCAAGCACATGCACACAGATGCCGCTGGGGCCCAGGAGAAGTCATAAGATCCTTTGAATCTATAATCACAAGCAGTTGTCTGCCACCTGACCTTTGTGTTGGAAGCCAAACTTGGCCCCTCTGCTTTTGCTTTGAGACTGTTAGCATGTGCATCAGTCTAGCTTTGAATTTATAGCCTCCTGCCTCAGCCTCTCAGGTGCTGTGATGCAGACGTGTGTCACCATAACTTTCCATTCCTTAAAGAAAGTTAGGGATGCTGCTATAGTTAAAGAGATAGTTGGGGGGGGGGGGGGGCAACGTGTCTCACACCTATAATCTCAATACTTTTGGGTGCCAAGACAAAAGGGCTGCCACAAGTTCAAGGTCAGCCTAGACCTTCTCACATACTGTTAGAACAAGATCCTGTCTGAAACCATCCCCCAGAAACATTTTATATTAAGTATGTTACTCTAGCAGTTGTCTTTGGTTGGTTGGTTTTAGAGTATGTGTTTGTTTGTTTGTTTGTTTGTTTGTTTGTTTGTTTGGAGAACATTAGGTGTTGTAGGTTTTATTTAGATTACTTGGGGAGACCAGAAGAAGGTAACCATTACCCTGGAGCTGGAGTTACAGGCAATTTTAAGCTGCCTGACATGGATGGGTCCTTGGAACTGAACTCTGATACTTTGGAAGAGCAGGACCTGCTTTTAATTGCTGAGCCATCACTCTAGTCTACTGAACACTAAATGATTCTAAACCCTAGTTAATTTTTATCTCACTGTGATATTCTTAATGTCAGCCTTTATAGAAGATAACTTCAGGATTAATATTTCTGTTGAAATTAACATTCTATCTTTGAAGCTTATATGCTTAAAAGGTGTTCATCTTAAATGACCATAAATCTCAACTTATACCATAATAATCATGAACAGCTTGCTTTTAAAATTCTTAACTCTTTAAAAATTTGATTAGTTTTCATTAGCAATGTTTTCTTGTTTATGTTTAATTGATAACAGAGAAATAGTTACTAATTTTTCTAACATACTTGCCCAAGAGACTTGCAAAAGTTGGTTCTCTTTTTCCACCTTGTGGCTTCCAGTGGTCGGGCTCAGTTTGTCAGACTTGGCAACAAACACCTTTACCTATTATTTCATCCTGCTGACCCCTAAATCTGTTTCTAATGCTGTGACAAATCAGAATCATTGATTTTCAAATGTTCAAGCCTGGTAGAAGATTGTGCTCCAGTTTTTAATAGTTAATTTTCTATGGCCTGGTTTAGTTGGTTCTTCTTTGCCAGCTGTTTGTGAATTCATGTCTCTTTATTGCTTTCTTCCATAATTATTTCTCACTAGAGTGAGACCCCATCTTTAAAAAAATAAAAAAAAAAATTAAAAAGCCTGACATATATTTAAAGAGAGAGGAAGAATCCTGGCTACTTGGAAGATTGTTTGAGCTCAGAGTTCAAGATTAGCCTGAGCAACTTAGCAAGTTTCATCTCTTTAATGTTTTCCTAGTATTTGTCTCATACAGTTATCAGTTGTGATGTTTTGTTTAGTGTAAGCCTAGCTGCAGTGAGTTATCCATTTATACCATTATAGCTGGAGTGTGTTACAGGTACATCATCTAGGTTTGTATAACTAACTGTCTTAGTTACTTTTCTACTTCTGTGACAAAGCACTGTGACCAAGACAACTTATGGAAGTTTATTGGTGCTTTCAGTTCTAGAGGGTGAGTCCATAACCATCATGGCAATGGGGTGTGACATCAGGCAGACAGGGAAGGCAATGAACCAGTAGCTGAGAGTTCACATCACAAGCAAAAGGCAGAGTGCGCTAATTGGGAATGACATGGACTTTTGAAGCCTTCAAACCCATCTCCAGTGACACAGCTCTTCCTATAAGAGCCCACCTCTTCAACCTTTCCAAACATTTCTACCAGTTAGGGACCAAATATTCAAATTTATGAGCTTGCAGGGCCATTTTTACTCAAACCACTATAATAACTGTATGATGTCCATGCAGCAACAAAAGGGCCTGATAACAAGTTGTTTAGAGTATACTTTTGATGACAGAGTGCTTTTCTTTCAACATGACAATCACTTTTTGTCCTATTGTAATGCTTAAGATTTCTATGCTTAAAAAAAAAAATGTTGGTTCAGTCAGTAAAGTACTTTGTCACACAAGCATGAGGACCAGAGTTTGGGTCCCCAGAACCCATGTGAGAGAAAACCCAGCACCTATAATCACAGTGCTGGGTTAATGAAAACAGGGAGGTACAGTGAGAGACCCTGTCTCAAAAAGTAGTGTACAAGTTGGGCATGGCATACATAATAGGACACGCCTTTAACCCCAGCACTCTGGAGGCAGAGGCAGGCAAGACCATCCTGAACTCCAGGAGAGCCGGGGACTCCGGAGAGTATCTCAGAAAAACAAACAAAGAGAAAAAAAAAAAACAAAGGAAGATTCTGCACATTAGCATTAGACGTCTATACACACATACAGGGCATGCAAAAACAACATACACAAAGAATGCAAAAGTGTGCAACAGTAAACCTAAAGCTAAGTCACTTTATGACACTGTTCTCGAATCTTGTAAAAGGTGTGTGCTAAGTTACTGCTTGTGCTTTTTCTAGGAAGAGTTTTCAATTTAAAGATTGAAATGATCGGTTTTAGGGTCACATGTTCTGTGTTCATATATGCTTGATCAGCCTATTGATTTATACCCAGTGCTAACACCTAGAATGGTGAAAGTCTTTGTCTCTATCTATCTATCTATCTATCTATCTATCTATCTATCTATCTATCTATCTATCTATCTCTATTCACTCTAAATATTTTCAGAACTTTGGGAAATAGAAAAAAAATCTTTAAAGTATTCTATACTTTGATTTTTTTTTTTTCTGTGCTCTGATTTTATTCCTTCAGTTGTTATGTTTATCTTATGTCAAGGTCTCACGGAAACATATTTTCTTCCAGGATATACTTCTTATAAATGTGGTGATTGAACAAATGATCTGTGATACTGACCCTGAGCTAGGAGGTGCAGTTCAGTTGATGGGACTTCTTCGTACTCTAATTGATCCCGAGAACATGTTGGCTACAACTAATGTAAGAACTCACACTGAAGTCAGAGGTGTTGGGCTTTACAGTCTTAAATGGTTTTGTAGTAAGATCTTTAGAAGCAACAAATATTTTGATAAGTATCTGTATTAATTTTTAGTAAATGTAACAGTGTTGTCTGTTCGGTTCCTTTTTTGCTTTTAGCTTTTTCCTTTATTTGTTATGGGTAAAGGGTATACTGTGAAGGTCCAAGGATGATTTGCAGGCATAAGCTCTGTGCTGCTATGACAGGGACCCAGGAATCAAACTCCAGTTTGGTCATGATTGGCAGCAGTGCTTTTTTCTGCTGAGCCCTCACTGACCCAGAATTATTAATTAGATTAGGAGTTTAGTTTTTGTTCTTTGGCTTCTATATGATAACTTGTTTAAACTTTGGGCACAGTGTAATTTTTAAATAAGTTTTTGGTTTTTTAAGACAGTTTTAGCTGTGTAGCTAAAACTCACTCTGTAGACCAGGTTGGCCTCGAACTTACAGAGATCTGCCTGTCTCTGACTCCCGAGTGCTGGGATTAAAGGCATGTGCCACCATGTCCATCTTACAATAATAATTTTTTATTGTTTTTATTGAGCTATATGTTTTTTCCTACTTAATAATTTTAATAATAGTTTTAAATAATATTGGACTGTTTTTTAAGATAGTAAAGCAGGGTAGCAAATTTTATTTTATGTGGTCTTATCACAATTAAAAAGCAAGAAAGCCGATGTAAACTGAAGGGTTTTATTCGTTTGTTTCTTTGTTTTTCAAGACAGGGTTTCTCTGTGTAGCCTTGCCTGTCCTACAACTCACTCTGTAAACCAGACTGGCCTCTAATTTACAGAGATCTGCCTGTCTCTGCCTCCCAAGCACTGCCATAAAGGTGGACATCACCACCAACCACCCAACCCTCAGATTCTTAATTACATAAATCACGAAAGGTTCAAGGAGGATTCCAGAATATTAATAGTGGTTATTTCAATATGAAAGATCATTTTTCCTTAATAAAATTCCCTTATAGTAAGAGAAAGTGTACATTATTTTTAAAATGTTGTAAGTTAGTTGGCTCAATGGTGATAGAAATTAGAGATTGTCTTCTAAATTAAATTTTAGTCTTTAAGGAACAGATGTGGATTTCATATTTTCTAGACTGATAAATGGCTTCAGTAGTTTTTCAGATTTGGATAGGCAGTGAAATGTAGAGTGTCAGTGCCTCTCCACCCCCACACACACTTGGGGAATGGACTCAAGACCCTACACATACTAGTCAAATGCTTACGCACCAAAGTATGTTTGCCAGACCTCAAGCTCCATTTTTAATCACCTAAAACATTACAATCATAATCCCAGGGGCTGGAAAGGTGACTCAGCAGGTAACAGTATTTGGTCTCTTGCAGAACAAAGTTTAGTTTCCTGCGCCCGTGTTAGGTAGTTTACAAACTACCAAGGAATCCAGTCCCCCCTTTTTGGCATATTCAGGAATCCACATACATGTGTGTACACATACATGTACATGCACATGTATGAAAATACATTTTAAAAACCATAATGCTCATAGCTTTCAAGTTCTCAGTGCCTTGCTGTTTGTTGTGCTCTCCATGGTATTCAGCAGATGGATCTAGTCTTTATCACACTTCAATTTTAAAAGTTGTTCTGAATTTCCATGGGAAAACTGTTTGCACTT
The DNA here is from genome assembly GCF_950005125.1 of Chionomys nivalis. Taxonomy (NCBI): domain Eukaryota; kingdom Metazoa; phylum Chordata; class Mammalia; order Rodentia; family Cricetidae; genus Chionomys; species Chionomys nivalis. The sequence continues at coordinate 14,614,381 of NC_080091.1, read as the reverse complement.
TTTTTTCACTTTAACTGTTTTAATGTCTAATATGTATTATTAGACTTCCTATGTGTGGAATTCACATTGAAGTATATGTAAGTTTGCTTCTTTGATTCTAGATAGCTTGAGAGTCTTTCACATTATCTTAAAGTATTATTATTTGAATATGACCTTCACTGCTAATTCTTGAAATGTTTCTTAAATGCAAAGTGTTCTTTTAAACATTTTATTTCAGAAAACTGAGAAGAGTGAGTTTTTAAATTTCTTCTACAACCATTGCATGCATGTCCTCACAGCTCCACTTTTGACCAATACGTCAGAAGACAAGTGTGAGAAGGGTAAGTTCTCTTGTCTGTTTGCATATGATGGCCATAAAGTATTATGTGGTGCTTTATATGGCAGAGAGGTTATTACTGAAAGATTTAAAGTGCAGTATGAAGTCATGATTGTCCTTGTCTGTGGGTGTCTTTGGTAAGAACTGTCAGTGCCCAATTTGTGGGAAAAGGGTTTTCTTCCTCACATATGTATTTTTTGTTGCTTCTCCATATTTGTCGCATGGGTTATGCTCATAACTTACTAATGGCAGGTTCTAGTTTTAGAATTAAAGTGGAATGGAGACAAGATAGTTTTGAAGGAATGTGAGTAAAGAACTGCTTAGGGATTAGTAGCTGTCTAGATCCAGTTGGGCAGCAATTTTTGGTTTATTAGAGTAATCAACTAAGAGGACACCGTGGCTAGATGTGGCTGCAGCAGGCCAGTAATTTCAGAACTGAGAGGTGGAGGCAAGAGGATTAGGAATTCAAAGCCAGTTTTAGCTAGCCTGGCGTATGAGTTCCTGTCCTAAAGGAGATGGGGAAGGTCAAGACATGTTTATGAAATTAATAAAAGTTACAACATAGACATACCCCATTTAACAGCTTTAATGGCTTTCTGATTATTTTCCCTAAAGACTATTTTTACATTTATATGGTAGGTTCAGTACTGTCACTATATTGCTTATGATTTTTTAAAAAATGAACAAATTGTAGAGTATCTATATAATGGAAGATTGCAGTTAAATAATTAAATTGAATTTTGAAGTATCAACTTAATTATCATAAATGCAAAGTTGATGGATGATGGTGGCACATGCCTTTAATTCCAACACTCAGGTAGATCTGTATGAGTTCAGGGCCAGAAACTATGTCTGGGTGTGGGTGGAGGGAAAGCAAAGTTAGGTAAAGTTAGGTAAATTTAAAAAGAGATGATCTAGAAGTTTTTTGTTATTAAATTTGTGCATAGTTGTTTTAACACTTATACCATATGCAAATATATAGTTAGTACTCTTTTTTTTGGTTTTTTTTTTTTTTTTTTTTTTTTTTTTTGGAGCCTGTCCTGGAACTAGCTCTTGTAGACCAGGCTGGCCTCGAACTCCCAGAGATCTGCCTGCCTCTGCCTCCCGAGTGCTGGGATTAAAGGTGTGAGCCACCACCGCCCAGCTTAGTTAATACTCTTTTTTTTTTTTTATTGTTTATTTATTAGTTAGTACTCTTAATAGATATTTATGTATTGCCTGTTGGCTTTATCAAAACTAATTTAACATAATGTATGTGTTTCTCTGAAGTTTTAAACTTTCAACATTTTATGGGTGTGTGTTTGTTTGGTCTTTTGAGATGGGGTTTCTCTGTGTAGCTTTTGGAGCCTATCATAGAACTCACTTTGTAGATCAGATTGTCTTTAGAGACCCATCTCCCTCTGCCTTCTGAGTGCTGGGATTAAAGGCATATCACCACCTGGCTCATTTTTTGTTGTTTAAGAAGCTGCATCCCCTATTCTATGTACGGCCTGAGCCCCTCTTCCACTACTGGTCACCCCCAGACTTAGAAGTCTGTCGAAGCTGTGCCCTCTCTTCCTCACCTAGCCTCCTCATCCAATGTGATGCAGTGGTGTAGGAGGTCCTTCTGTCTATGTGTTGCTTTCATTGGTTCAATTAAAAAAAAAAAACTGCCTTGGCCTTTTGATAGGACAAAAGTGAGGTTGGCGGGGAAGACAAAACTTAAATTCTTAAAATAAAAAAAAAAAAAAAAGCAGAGTCAGAGAGAGCCGTCATGAAGCTGCCAGGTCAGACATGGTGAATCTTTCCCGGTAGGCCACGACCTCATGGTGACATACAGATTATTAAAAATGGGTTAAATCAAGATGTAAGAGTTAGCCAGTAAGCCGGGCGGTGGTGGCGCACGCCTTTAATCCCAGCACTTGGGAGGCAGAGGCAGGCGGATCTCTGGGAGTTCGAGACCAGCCTGATCTACAAGAGCTAGTTCCAGGACAGGCTCCAAAACCACAGAGAAACCCTGTCTCGAAAAACCAAAAAAAAAAAAAAAAGAGTTAGCCAGTAAGAGGCTAGAACTTATGGGCCAAACAGTAATTTAATTAATACAGTTTCTATGTGGTTATTTTGGGTGTAAGCTAGCCGAGCAGGACAGAACAAAGGGGCCCCACGCTCCTCACAACAATGCAGAAATATATGCTAATTGCTAATGTTGAATAAAAGAAAGTAAAATATGTGTCTGTCTTACCTGGTTTTAACCTCACTTTTATTTTCACTGTTACTATTGTCTTTGTCTCAGGTATTTGTGATGTAGGGTTTCTCTGTGTAGCCCTGACTGTCTTGGAACTTACTCTGTAGACCAGGCTGATCTCAAACTCACAGAGATCCGCCTACCTCTGTTTCCTGAGTGCTGGAATTAAAAGTTTGGACCACTATGCCCAGCTCACTACTATTATATTTTAATAATCTCTGCACCTAATTATGTAAAAGATATATAATATTCAACCAAAGAAGGCAGCTCAGTGGTTATTATGAAATTTAAAAGAATGATTAAGGATGCTTGTATGTCGTGAAATATGGGGAAAATGTAAAATATTATTTACTGAACTAGTTGATTTTAATTTTTCTTTTAAAGATCATTTGCTTGGATCTAACAAAACCAGTACAATTTGCCCTGGTAAGTTTAAATTCATATTTTATGAGTACAAATTGTGAGGTTTTTCTTAATTAGTATGTATATGTGTGTAGAGGAACTTTTAACATCCAAGCATAGATTTGCCCTTTTATTATAAGAAAGTTTTCTTTCCAACTATAAAAGATGAGAAACAGATTATTTCCTTGGTAAATTTGTTGTTGATAATCTAGTTCTTATATTTTAGGTGTAATTAGCTACAGTCTCTTAGGATCCACACTTTAGCACAGTGCTGTACTTGTCTGTGAGCCTTCATCTTTTACCATTTGCTTCTCTTTAGAATGTGCTTTCAAGGTATGGGGCTGACAATATTAAAGCTGGGGCATTTAGCTTGCATTCTTTCTCCCAAGCTTATCAAAGCCCCAGGAGAAACAAGAGAAACCTCTAAGAGAGATTCCATAGGAGAATGTTAAGACTGAATTAAAGACTTTACAGTAGAAAGGGGGAAACAATACAGTTAACAGTACAGATCACTGTTTTAAAGTTCTTTTGTGTGTGGCTGGGAAGATGGCTGGAGACCTGTGTTCCATCCCCAGAACCCACATATAAGTAGATCCTTTGATCCCCACAGAATCCCACCAAGCACAGTAATACCCTTTAATACTTCTCCAGAGGTAGAGAGGTGGATGGCTCAGCAGTTAAGAACACATTCTACTTTTATGCAGAAGATCTGAGTTCACTTTCCAGCACTCATTTCATAGCTCAAACTGCCTATAACTTAATCTGTAAAGTATTAACTACAATCTCTTGTGGCCTTCAAAGGCACCTCCACTCATGTGCACAAACACACAAATATACATATACTTAAAAATTAAAAACAGGAGAAATTTCATGGTTAAAGACTAGTTCTAATTTTACGTCTGGTATTGTGGCTATTACAGAACTTACTTTGGAACAAGTAAGACTTTTCTTGCTCTTGAGGTAAAAACAGTGTTTGAAGTGCCAGTTTTTTATTGTGTGTTTTTGAAGGCCATTTTGTTAATTAAAAGAACACTACATTATTTCCGGAAGCAGTCAAGACCCATAAAATGTTTGCATGGACTGCAGAGGCTCTTCTCTTCCAGAGAAACAGAGTTCTGTTCTAGTGCCCACATTTTACAGTTCACAGCTACCTGGAATACCCTCTCCAGGGGACCCACATCTTCATCTGGCCTTCATGGGCACCTGTACATGTGTGGCATGAACACCCATGGGATAGGGACAGTATGTTAAGTGTGTAATCTTCCTGTTTAAATCGAATGGTTGTACTAGATGGGATTGATTGTGTTAACTTTTTATTTGGCTGTGATTCTGAATTTCCTCTCAGGGTAGTGTTCCTTTTCTAAATCATTATAAAATGATTGTTTATCTTAATTTCTTGGTAGATGTTAAAGTTTCTTGTACAGTCATTTCATGAAGCAGAGCATCTAGAAAGGTAACCAAAAAGGTAGCTTCAGGGATCTGAATGGCATGAGTTGATGAATTGAAGATGGCTGCTACTAAAAATCTCCATGAAATTGTTTTTGTTTGTTCCTTGAATAGCAAAAAGTAACGTTTTTCTTAAAGATGGCTTTTTGAAAATGTTAAATGGTATTGGGACTGCCAGGCAGCATAGTTGGTAGAGGAGCTTACATATTGGCTGTCTTCTGGTGCCCGGACCCCAAAGGTGGTAGGAGAAAGCCCATTCCTAAGACTGTCCCCTGCAACCATACTAGCTCTCGCATGCACATGCACACAAATAAATTTAAAAGATATTTCATTGAGCCACTTCAGGTAAGAGCTTTGAGGCCTGAATTTGTTCCTGTTTGCAGTGATAGCATTAATTAAGAATATGTTGCTAGGAAATTGTCAGTGTGACAGGGTTTATTATCACATGTGTAGATTTATATTGAGCTTTTCTTTCTGTTACTACATTTTTTTACACTAGAGCCTTAAAACTGATAGTTTTTACATAGTCTTACATATATAAAAGTAATAATGTATTTACATATGTACCTTTTTAAAATTATATAAAATGTACTTTCGCTTTAAGATACAGAATGTATTTATTCTCTTTAGGTGTATTATATTCTCATCAGATATCTTTCTTTCGTAGATAATTATCAAACAGCACAGCTGCTTGCCTTAATTCTAGAGTTACTCACATTTTGTGTGGAACATCACACATACCACATAAAAAACTATATCATGAACAAGGACTTGCTAAGAAGAGTTTTGGTGTTGATGAATTCAAAGCACACTTTCTTGGCCTTGTGTAAGTAATAATTTAATGAGAATTTTGTTAAAAAGTCACTTAAGGAATACTTTTTAGTAGAGGTAAAATGCCAGTTGCCCATGCGAAGTCATCTGCTTATTAGCAGTGTGTGTGATATTGATGAGATGGCTGAGAGAGCCGACTGCTTCTGCTTCGTATTCTGTAATCTGAGGACAAGAGCAAGAGTGGGAAATCGTGCTTTCCCACATGCATATTGCTTACATTTAGGTTGAACTGAATTGTCCTAGATTTTGTTGGAATACAGTCCAGTGTGCAATTACAGCATTGCTTGATAGAACTCTTCTGCTATGTCTTCAAATAATCAAATTTGATGTGTGGGTGGGTGGGCACATGCAAATTCATTATGTAGCCAACAGTGGCCTGGATTTTTCTAATCCTTCCTTCACTGTTGAGTACTGGAATTACAGACAGTTGTTATCATACACAGTTTATGCAGCTCTAAGTATTAAACTGAGTGCCTTGTGAAGGCCAGGAAACTATACCAGCTGAGTGATATTGCCAGCCTCGTTTGTTGCTCTTGATACCTCTATCCTCCTTTAGTTTTAGGTCCTTAATATAGCCAGTGTTGGTGGGCTTTAGTGGCTCATACCTGTAATCCCAGCACTTGGGAAGGAGGATCAGGAATTCAGGATCATTCTTCAGTACATAGCAATTCATAAGTTGGCCTGGGACATGAGACCTTGACTCAAAAGGACAGAACAACAAGCAAAAACTTAACGTTAATAACCTGTAGCTCTTATTTTTTTCTATCCCTGTACAAGTGTACATAAATGTATTCATACACATATGAATACATTTCATATGCTTTCACCTTTTTGAAAATTAGATTGTGCTAGTACATTTCTCTGTCCTTCACTACTGCAAATTATGTGATCTTATTTTTTCTAATGATAGCTAAGTAACATTTCATAGTGTGATTTCCACAATTGATTTACCATCTAAAACATAGATTATAGAATTGATTTTGCTTTTTCACCCATTCCCAACTACACTGTATATAATACAATAATCTTTTATATGCTAATGTATTTCTGTAAGGTTCACAATAATAGGATTGTCAGGCAAAATGTTTGTGTACTTTTTCATATATTCTTCAATTTTAACATCTACCTACCTACCAGATTACTTTCCCTCCCCAAAACTGAAGCCTTTAGCATTTTTCTAGCACCCCATTGTGTCACACTAATAGGTGGGTGGGTGGGTGGGTGGGTGGGTGGGTGGGTGGGTGGGTGGAAGGAAGGAAGGAAGAAAGAAAGAAAGAAAGAAAGAAAGAAAGAAAGAAAGAAAGAAAGAAAGAAAGAAAGAAAGAAGCTTTCCCAAAAGCTAAAGCATTTGGCATTATCCCAGCATCCTATAATGCCACATGGACAGGCGGACAGATGAATGGATGAATGGAAAGGAAAAGGTGGAGGGACAGGGCCTCAATCTGAATTCCCAAGGTAGCTTGGAATGTATTGCATAGCTGTGGCTTATCTTGAACTCGTGGCAGTCCTCCTATCTCTGCCTGGTGCAGGTGTATTTTGAAATAGTCTTATGTAGCCCAGCTGACCTCAAACTATATGGCTATGGATGATCCTTATACTTCTGCCTCCACCCGCAAAATGTTGGAATATAGGTCTGAGAGTCATCATGTTCAGCCTAATTTGCATTTTCATATGTTGTAAACTGAGGGTTATTTTTTTCATAGAGCCTTTTGTGTATTACAGTTTGTTTTAGGAGAAGTTCTGGTCTTAAACTTGCCTTTTATTAATGTTTTCCATTTAACTTAAAAAAAATCTTTATTGGGTCTGGGAAATGGCTCAGCTGAGTCTTGCAAGCCTAAGGGCATGAATTTGATTCCGAGAACTCAAGCCCTGGGCTGGTAGTGTGCGCACATTTGTAATACCTCTGGATAGGCAGAGACAGGCTCTCTAAGGCTGTGTTGGCTGGCTAGTCGGTACTAGTTCATGTCTCAAATAAGCTGGATGACTCCTGAGGGCGTCCTCCATATTCCCCATGCACACCTCACACACGTAATGTACACATATTGTCACATACACATTTTTTAAATGCTTCCTAAATTATTATAAATTCAGTTTACCTTTTTTCATTTCTGTGTACTAAGATAATTCTCTTCATTATTTGTCTCATTTGATTTTTATATTTGCTTACGTAGTATATCTGAAATGTATTTTAGAATGTGGTTTGAGGTAATAGTCTAGGTAGCTAGCCACCTATGCCAACACCCTCATTGATAAATAAATCACATATTTTCATAGAATGAAAATGCCACTTCCGCTATGCATTAAATTAACAAAACACTTAAACCTTATTTCTGTAATATCTATTATTTAATCTTATCAGATGAAATATTAAGTGTTATATAATATTTTTGTGGAAGATTTAAATATCTGTGTTTTGAGTTTGCCATATTAACTTTCATATTCCTGGTTATCTGTTAGACAGCTATCCTTTAATGATAAAGTTGTATTTAGTTTATCTCATTTGGAATTACATGTATTTGTATACTAATTTTGAATGGATTTATGTTCTCATGTTTGGTTTTCCATAAATAATTCCTTAGATTGTGTATTATACCCATTAATGTCAGAATATCCTGATTGAATGAAATTCCAGTATATAAGTCTTTGTATGGTTTCAAGCTCACCATCATTATAATAAAGCAAAGGGAATCCTGTTTTTATATAATAAATCGTGAAATGCCAAGTTATATATAGTCCTTAGTTATTACTCTTGTTTTTTGTTAGCAAATGCAGTCTTATCTACCGTAATTCATACATAATTGACAAACAAGTAAATAATGTCATAATGTGAAAGCAGTATTAATTCACAAGTAGGTGTTCCAAGAGTAGTTGATCTACATTCTTCATTGAAAACATTTTAAAAGTTTAGATCTGTTATGTTACATATAGTCTCTTTGATTGTATTTCAAGAAAATTAAAAGCAAACATCTGCCTCCACACATTCCTACCCTGGAAATGTAATAGACTGTACCACTCCTGCCCACTGTGCTCCCTAATTCTGTGCTTCATATAATGCACCTACTGTCTTCCTTTAAGTGTTGCTAGCATTGGTATTCTATTGATACTGGATTTTTTAATTGTTCTTTTTTTTTAATTATCACTATTGTGTGTGTGCATGGTGTTATGGAGTCAGTTCTTTCCTTCTACTTTCTGGTGGGTTCTGGGTATTGAATTCTGTTCACCAAGCCCTTATCTACCCAACCAATCTTGTCATTCCTAAACTTTACTTTTGTTGTTGTTTGTTTCAAAGCCCAATTTTTTCATGTACTATTTTACTTTTGGAAAGATTTAAACATTCAAAAATTTAAGCATTGAAAACTTTAAACATTCAGTTTCTTTCATGTACTGTTTTATTTTTTGAAAAAAATTTAAACATTACTTTATGTCAAAACTAGCTATAAAATAATTTTGGTAAATTCATTATTCCCTTTTTACATTTTTTAAATATTAGGTGCACTTCGCTTTATGAGGCGGATAATTGGCCTTAAGGATGAATTTTATAATCGTTACATCACCAAAGGAAATCTTTTTGAACCAGTTATAAATGCCCTTTTGGATAATGGAACGCGGTACAATCTATTAAATTCAGCTGTTATTGAATTGTTTGAATTTATAAGAGTGGTAAGTTTATATTAAAGATCTCTTAGTAATCCTATATAAACAAGTAATTGTATATAAAAGTGAAACTGTATGTAATCAAATTGATTTTTTTATTCCTATTTTCCTGAAATTATTTCATACTAGAGGTATGTTGCCATAGTGTCAGCATAATTCACCTTTTGTGTGTTAGAATCTACTTCTATTAAACTGAAATCTTTAAAAAGTCACTCAGTTTCTCTTACCTGTACATGGGCAGTAGTTGAGTGGCAGTAGTTCCTCTGGGGTGGTTCACTCGGGGAATCATGTATGGGTCCTTCTCTGTGATAGGTAGGTTCTTCCACCCAGTCACTCCCCAAACCACTGTTGAAAATTAGGACACTGAAAGTGAAATTCAAGTCTTGTAACTCTATTTGCTCTTTTTTTTTCAGTTCTATTTTTCTTGAGGAAATGTTTTAGGATCATGTGTGGCAGGTTGGACATTTCAATCAAGCAAGACATTCTTGTGATCTATTGTGAAACAGCAGTTTTCTATTATAGGAGTCATAATAAAAATGGATACAAAATTAATTTTTTCCTTGGTAGAATTTTATACAAGATGCCTAATAAGTAGGATGGAATTTTAAAATTTTAAGGATGAGAGCACTGGGAAGTTAAAAGTAGTCCAGCTATCTTTTGTTATAGTTGAGGAAGCTGAGGCAGCAGAAATGACTCATTATTCTGTTGAAGCATCCAGACAGTTCAAAACACATTCAGCAGCTGCAGCTGTGTCCTAGCACAACTGGAAAGAGCAGTGCACACAGACTAGAGAGAAGCTGATTGCCATGGTCTGCAGTTTACCTCTTGTACATCTAGAAACTCATTCTCTGGTTTTGCTTATAACAAGTCAGATTCTAGTCACTTGCTGCTCCTATATGAAGATTGTTAGGCTCACTAAATGGTTTTTCTAAGAGTGACCACTTGCCAGGAAGATGATTTTTGAGGAGATGAAGAGGACAGAAGTGTGGTGTTTTGCGTTGGGAGACAAGCAGTACAATCGATTGCCTCAGCTGCTGTCTGTTGTGCTGCCTCCCGTGAGCTTTCTGTGGACTTAGAGCCCTTTTCCCTTTAGCATTTTGGTAAGACACTGATAAAATGAATGGGTTCACACCTCTCTCCCAAAGCCATTGTAGAGTTTACATTTTTTCTGAAGTAATAAGCTTAATACACTGAATCTTCAACCTTAACATGTCTTTGTTCCGTTACAAAAGTTTATTGCCAAAATAGAAACTGTAGAGTTCCAGTTAAGTAGTTTATCTTATTTGTATATACAATATAATCAAAGAAATCTGTGCTTATATGTACTGTGATAAGATACTTTGATAGCAGTATTTATCTACATAGATAATAAGATATTTTGACAGCAGTTAAATAGGAAATCATTAACATTTACTGAACGTAGGGGTTTAACGTTTGTTTTCTATTAAACTCTCAAGACCTAAATTTTGTCTAGTAAAATGGTTATAACTTATTTCATAGGATTGTGAGAATTACATATGAAATTGTGAAAGTGTTCTTTAAATTTTGAAGTACTGTATAAAGCACTAAGACGTAAACTAAATTCATTGCTTTTCAAATGTTCCTTATAGCCCCCTAAAGGGCTCCAGTGACTTGCTTCTCCTTGTTCCAAGTTTTCTGTGGAGTCCTGTCCTGGCTCATGTATAAAGAATCTAGGACATGTATTTTTAGAGGGTGATTTTGAAAAACCTTTTCTGATCAACTTTGGACATATTAACTTTTTTATTTTAATTTTTTTCTCAACAAGTATATTGTTTTGTAAATATAAATTTTGTGCCTATACAGGAAGATATCAAGTCTCTTACTGCACATATAGTTGAAAACTTTTATAAAGCACTTGAGTCAATTGAATATGTTCAGACATTCAAAGGATTGAAGACAAAATATGAACAAGAAAAAGACAGACAAAATCAGAAACTTAACAGGTATTGCTTAAGTATATTAATATTTGTACAAAGCAAAATTAAGTATGAAATTGTCCACAGTTTAGATTTTAACATGTAAAATTTTTATATTAGCATAACCTCTTCTTATAGGAGGGTCAGCCGTCCTTCCTGCCCCACCCATTATATGATAACTTGCTACTGTATATAGTAACTCAAGATGGATTCTTTTTTTTTGGTTTTTTGAGATAGGGTTTCTCTGTGGTTTTGGAGCCTGTCCTGGAACTAGCTCTTGTAGACCAGGCTGGTCTCGAACTCACAGAGATTTGCCTGCCTCTGCCTCCCGAGTGCTGGGATTAAAGGCGTGTACCACCACTGCCTGGCAAGATGGATTCTTAATTTAGTTTACAACATGCAAAAACAATTGAAAAGTTCTCTGGCTACATCTTACATGATGACTGAGATAATTTTGATATACTATAGATAACTTAAAAGTACATTAGTTCATCTTGGTTATTTATTCTTCCCAAACTTACCTGGCCATGAACTTGTAGTCATTGCTCAGTATCTGTAATATATATCTTACAGTGTACCATCTATATTGCGTAGCAACCGATTTCGCAGAGATGCAAAAGCCTTGGAAGATGATGAAGAAATGTGGTTTAATGAAGATGATGATGAAGAAGGAAAGGCAGTTGTGACACCAATTGAAAAATCTAAGACCGAAGATGATTTTCCAGATAGTTACGAAAAATTTATGGAGACTAAAAAAGGTACTAAGATCCTGAATTTTCATTTAGAATTGTCTCTCTTAGTAAAAGTCAGACAGCTTGAGTTTGGTTCTTAGCACCTTGCACACACACTCACTTACACACACACACACACATAACCATAATAATAATAAATAACTATTTACTTGATTGGGAAAATCTTGCCACGGTATGTAAAACAAACACAAGAATTTTATGCTGAATCATACCCTTTTAAAGTTATCCACATTTTCCAAATTATTTTAGATGTTCATATTTAAAATGTTTTCCTTGAAAGATTGTTTTTGATGCTATTCATTTTGGATTTAAAAATTTTCAGTTTATACTATTATTTAAACCAAGGTCTCACTGTGCAACCTTGTTCTGATCTAGAGCTCAGAGTTGCCGAGTCTTAGCTTCTCAGATGCTGTGATCGCTGTGCGTGCCACCACACCTGTCCTTGGTTAGCAGTTTGTTGTCTACTCATACTGCTCTGAGCAGAGCAGTCTTGGCTTTCTTTACGAAAATGAATTTCATTGAGAATTTTCATTATGATTAAATTGTGTGAGTGCTTCTGTTATTAAGTAACTGAGACAATGACAGGAGACTTCACCTCTGATATTTACAGCCTGAGCAGAGTAAGCTCAAAGAGGTAACTTTGCTCTTTAAAAGTTTAACTGTTATTCAAGTTGCTTAAAGATATAATAGGGGAAGTTGGGCATGGTGGCACACACTCCTAATCCCAGCATTCTTGAACTGAGGCTGTGCACTCAGCTAGGCATAGGAAGACCCTGTCTCCAAAAAAAACCAAAATAAATCCAGATAATGGTGGCAGCCTCTCCTAACCCCAGCATAGGAGGATTAGAATTTGAAGGTGATCCTCAGCTACAAAGCGAGTTGGAGACCAGCCTAAGGTACATTAGACACTGCCTCATGTGGGTGTGGGGGGGTTGCGGTAAATTTTCCTACTTGTATAGAACTGAGATATTGCTTGTGTCTTTCAAAAGACATAATCACTTTAATTTTATGTCATAAAGATCACTGACCTGCAAATACCCTTTGAATGTTTAATAGAAATTTAAATGTTGAAAGGCAAAATTTATCTCTTGGACGTATTTTGAATGTGACTTATTCTACAGACATTTCTTCTTAAAATACTTTCTCAGTTTACTTAGTATATTTTCTTTCAGCTGTTCTCCAGTCTGACTCATTTCCTATTCATTAGTACCCAAGGGGAACAGAGAGCTTATTGCTGTTTTAAAGAACATTGGTTTTTTTTGTTGCTGTTGTGGGGTTTTTTTGTTTTGTTTTGTTTTGTTTTTATGTAATTGCTAGAACTTGAAACCAGGGCCTTGAATGTGCTTGGCTAGTGCTCTACCACTAAGCTATATATCCCCATCCTAGAATGCTTTTTATTTTTTGATGGAGGTGGGTCATCTTTCTATCTGTTGCTTTCATTGGTTAATTAATAAAGAAACTGCTTGGCCTCTGATAGGGTAGAATTAAGATAGGCGGAGTAAACAGAACAGGATGCTGGGAGAAAGAAGCCAAGTCAGTGAGTCACCATGATTCTCCCACTCCAGACAGACGCAGGTTAAGGTCTTTCCTGGTAAGCCAGCTCGTGGTGCTACACAGAATATTAGAAATGGGTTAGATCAATATGTAAGTGCTAGCCAATAAGAGGCTGGAGCTAATGGGCCAAGCAGTGTTTAAAAGAATATAGTTTCCGTGTAATTATTTCGGGGCATAAGCTAGCCATGCGGGCGGCTGGGTGCCGGGGACGCAGCCCTGCCGCTATTATTACAACAATTTTTATTTGTTTTTAGCAAATTCTTTTTCCTTCAGTCAATCGAGATACTGCCCTCAGTAATGTCAAGAGAAGCAGAAAAGCCATGCTTAAGTATTGCATCCATTGTTGGGTGCATGCTGTTAGGAAATGTGTTAACAGAATATTAAAGACTTGAAAGGGGGGCTGTGGGCGGTGGTGGCGCACGCCTTTAATCCCAGCACTTGGGAGGCAGAGGCAGGCGGATCTCTGTGAGTTCGAGACCAGCCTGGTCTACAACAGCTAGTTCCAGGACAGGCTCCAAAACCACAGAGAAACCCTGTCTCGAAAAACAAAAAAAAAGAAAGACTTGAAAGGGGTTTGAACACTTTGACTATAAAAGAAATAAGTGGACACTTATGCTAGAGAAGAAATAAGTAAAGGAACTTGTAGTTTTTAGGGAGTAAGAGACTAGGATACTTAAAAGTTGTCTTGAGGCATTTGAGCAGGTGACTTGTGAGGGGTCAGGAACTGCAGAGTCAGCGCGTGGAGGACAGTAACAGCAGACTGCTAATAGCGTTCCAAGTAAACACTGAGATAAAGCCGTGCACCATGTGCTGTAAGGAAGTTGGTTCTGCTCTTTGAGGTTCCTAAGATCCTGACCAACAAGAATATGGACATACCTTTACTTTTAGAAGGCAGAGGCAAATTTGTATGTTGCCACTTTGACAAGTTCTGTGATTTAGCAGTATTTAATAAGGCTCAATTTTATTTTTGCTTTAGCAAAAGAAAGTGAAGACAAGGAAAACCTTCCCAAAAGGACGTCTTCTGGTGGCTTCAAATTTACTTTCTCCCATCCCCCCAGTACTGCTAATGGAACAAACAGTACAAACAGTAAGTCTGTGGTGACCCAGACAGCACCAGCAAGTTCTAATGGGTCCTCTTCCAAAACTGCAAACTTGGCTGCATCGGTGACAGCCACTAAGGTATGTGAGAGAAAGACCACACACACTGCCTTTTCCATCTGTTTCCTGAAGATGATTTAGATAGAAGTTTCAAAGAATGAAAAAGTTATATTGACCTCAGAACCTGACTCCCAACATTATTTGCAAACTCTTGAGGTTCACCTTGCATATCACAGAAATTTTAGGGTGAACATTTTTTTCCTTCTGTTGTTAGGACCTTTTCGGTCATTTTATTTAGCTAAAAGTCATAATAGATGTGAGCATAGTCTCAGTCCCTCCCCAGGCACTAGTCCTGTATTGTGGCGTTTAAGTTGGTTCTATTACCTCACTGGTCTATTAGTGTTACACTTTAAAATATTTTGTTGGATAAATTATTAACAGAATGTCTATACACATTGTTAAATTCCTCTTCAAAGGTCTATATCCGTTTTGTTCCTATGATCAGTGTGTAAGTATACCTGGTGCAGTGCAACATTACAGCATGGTTAAAATTTTGAATCTTCACCAGTTGGATAAGGGTGTGTCTAAAATATCTCTTTCCCCTGTTATGTCTCTACTAACAGTAGTAAGGTTGAATTTGCTCTTCTATGTTTTGTCTGTTCGTAGTGCCTTTTAAAATTGGTTCATATTTTCTTAATTGAATGGTTTTTTCAGTTAAGAGTATTAGCCTTTCTATAATTTTTGTAACAAATATATATTTTCCATTGGCTTAATATTATAAACAGTTGATATTTGGAACTTCTTTGTATGCCTTCTTTTTAACTTTTACAGTTTTCATTAAATGGAACCATCCTTTTCCCGCAGAAAAGGCGTGGTTAGCTTTAAGAAGTATAAATGCAGGACAGCTGCTGATCTAGAGGTAGATGAACAAGTATGTTAACAGTATATGTTAACAGTAAAAAAATAAACAAGAGTCAGTTTGAGTACTAACACTCTCTTAGACACCATGACCATGATAACTCTTCTAAAGGAAGACATTTAATTGAGGTGGCTTGCTTACAGCTTCAGAGATTGAGATCATTGTGACGGGGAACATCGTGGCATACAAGCAGATGTGATTCTGAAGTAGTTAGCTGAGATACCTACCTACATCTTGCAGGCAACAGGAAGTCATCTGAGACACTGGGTGGTACCCTCCGCATAGGAAACCAAAGCCTGCTCCCACAGTGTCACACTTCCTCTAACAAAGCCACACCTCCAAATAGAGCCACTCCCTTTGAGATTATGGGGTCCAGCTACATTCAAATGACCACAGACGTTTAAAATTAAAAATGAGCACTCAGATGGCAGGTGGATTTTTGACTTCGAGGCCAACCTGGTCTACAGAGCGAGTTCCAGGATAGCCAGGGATACACAAAGAAACCCTGTCTCCAAAAAATAATAAATAAAAAATAAAAATGGCCAGCATGGTAGCAAACTCCCTTAATCCCAGCACTCTAGAGAAGGGCAGAAGCACATAGTACATTCTGAGGTTTTGAGGCCAGCCTGGTCTATTTATTGAGTTCCAAGTCAGGCAGAGATATGTACGGAGACCATCTAAAAATAAATACCACAAAGAAGACTGAACTAAAGAGAACACATCTTTTTTTTTTTCTTTTAAGTCTGAGTTTGTATTTAACAGAAACATGTAAACTCTTCTCAGTGTTAGATCTTCAGCACTGTTGTGAGGTAAGCTTTTGGCTAAAGCTCTCATACTTTATAGTAATGTCTTTGGTGAGAGCCAAGCGTTTTCTTTTCTTCCTTTTTCGTTTTTCAAAACAGGGTTTCTCTGGGTAGCCCTGGCTATCCTGGCCCTTGGCTCTGTAGACCAGGCTGGCTTCAAATTCACAAAAATCTTCCTGCCTCTCCCTCCCCTACTACTAGGAATAAAGACATGCTCCACCATTGCCCAACTTTTCCTTTGCTCTTATTCTCTGTAGCTTTCTAGAGTAAATGTCGCCGTTGTCTGTCCGTTTGTTACAGTAGGTTATGTGCCTATTGCTAGTTCTTTGAAGACTTATCAGGTCCGCATATATCCTCCTTGGAATACCTCTATTGAAACCTTGGTGTTCTCACCTAAATTGGTTTCTCTGCAGATATTTCTTGAGGCTTCCTCAAGCATTACCCTAAAACTCCGAATCTTTGCTCTATCTTAGACTGTGTCTCTTTTAGAACCCAGGTATCTGTACTCTCTCTAGACTTAATGCTTCATTTTTTATGAAGTATATCTGTTAGTTTCCTCAGCAAAGAATATCATGAGAGATAAAATTTGATACCATGCAGGAATGAAAATGTTATTCTAGCCTTCTTGATTGCAGTAGACTACAGTGGAGAAGCAGATTGACAGTCTCTCATAGCCGAAGCTTACTACTGTAAAGAAGTTCAAAGACATTTCTTATTCCTCCGCTCTTTCATGTGATTTTAATCTTTTTTCTAGAAACATTGTGGGTTTTATTGTTATATTCTGAAATTAAATATTCTTGAGTTTTGGAACATTTTCTGTTCCTTTTGTTTTGTTGGATAGCACTTTCTAGTTGATTAACAGAGCTATTCATTGGCCAGTACAAATGCACTTTTCACCTCATTTATGCTATTATATCCCAAAATATATTTGTTCTGTATCTTTTGGAGCAATAAGAATAGTGATATTCTTAGAAAGCAAAAACTCTTACCAGTATAGAGTTACACATCAAAAACTGATGCATAGACAGAAGTAAATTTAATTTGTTCTCAAACTTCTAACAAATTACGGCCATATTTCTAAATAGTAGTTGTTGGTTTTTTTTCACTAATGGTCTTTATTTTCAGCTTCAGTGTAAACTGCTACAGTTGAAGGCTGCAAAGATGTCAGCTACTAGTAAAATTAAAAGATAGAATATGAATTCTGTAAAGATACAAAATATTTTCACTCTGTAGTATAAAACACCCAATTTATATGGGAAAGAATGTTTACAGAATCAGATGATTCTCTAAGGTGCACTCTTAAGATTTCAGTGGGAGTCTAGCCCGGAATACCATTGCAAAATCCTGTCTCAAAACAGCAAAACCTGGTAGAGAAACTATTAGTGACTGTTACAGAGTAAGAAAGGAAACCCTGCATATTACGTTAGTAAGCTTTCCAAGTCCAATTGTTTGAATTAAAGACTGCAGGTAGAATTTAAAAAGATGAATAACCCTATTGCTGAGAATTGCCACGGCAATGTGAACTTGACATACATCATTTCCAATCTGTGCATATGTCTATATAAAATTTGCATTTATTACCTTATTTTAAAATACAAATATTGAATAAAAATAGAAACAAATGATAATTTCTTAACATACTAACACCAGAAGTTAGTTTTGTACTTAGGAAATATTAGGAATATTCCCACTTAATCAGGAACAAGACAGGTTGTTGCCGTCATTGCTATTATTTAGCCATGATTGTCAGATATTAGAGTATTTAGTGAAACAACCAAAACTACCACTGTATAATTTCCTGATATATGATAAAACGTCCTTGCAAGCTTCAAACTATACTTGATTATAAGTTAGTCTGTTGCAAAGGGAAAAAAAAGATCATCTCTTCTACAGTTAGTATTTTATTTTGATCTTTTACTCCTTGTGTACTTGGTGATTATTGGATTTTTTTCTTATAAAAAAATTAATTAGGCATGGTCGCACATGCCTGTAATCCCAGCAGTTGGGAGTCTGGCAGCAGGGTTCTAGCATTGAGGCCAGTTTGTGCTATATAATGAATTCCCGTCTACACGACAAGCTCTTCTCAAAACAAGAAAGCAAACCATAGAGACTAGGATTTCCTGTTTCTGCAGTCCAAGCTGTTTAGGGGATTGCCAGGCAGAAGTATCATGAGTCCTGAAGTTCTCAGGAATTGGGCAGAAGTAGGGTAGGATGGGGGCTACTACAAAGGGGAAAGAAGGTTTCAAAAAAGATGTGAGATAATTCAATAAGAAAAATTATTTTCAGGACTGGAGAGATAGCTCAGAGTCAATTCCTAGCACCCGTATGGCAACTCACAACTGACTGTAATGTCAATTCCAGGGCACCCAACAACCTCACACAGATAGGCATGCAGGTAAAGCAAAATAAAAACAAATCACTAGACGTGGTAGCTTATGCCTTTAATCCCAGCACTCGAGAGGCAAAGGCAGGTGGATCTCTGTGAGTTTGAGGCCAAGCTAATTTACAAAGCAAGTTCCAGGACAGCTAGGGCTGGCTGTTACACAGAGAAACTGTATCTCAAAATACCAAAACCGAATAATTTATTTTTTAGGAAAAAAATTCTTTTCAACAAATATTACGTATTGAATAACCTCATGCAAGAGATGTTGGACTCCTAACTCACTTAATATAAAACTTAAATGAGTGCTGGAGAGATGGCTCGGCTGTTAAGAGCACTGGCTGTTCTTCCAGAGGTCCTGAGTTCAATTCCCAGCACCCACAGGGTGGCTCACAACCATCTATAAGGAGATCTGGTGCTCTCTTCTGACCTGCAGGGATACATGCAGGCAGAACACTGTACATATTTAGTAAATAAATCTTAAAAAAAAAAAAAAAAAAAACAACTTAATGACTTAAACATAAATACAAAGCTCTCAGAAAACAGGAATAAATATCCATGACCTTAAATTAGGTTGTTATATATAGCACCCAGAGCATGAATGACAAAAGAATAAAAGATGGTGTAGATCAGAAATGACACTGATACTGAGTAAAAAAGGATAGGCCACCACATGAATTCAAACCCTGTAAGAAGTGGGGTCCAGATCATATCACACACAGACTCTTACCAGTAATATCAAGCCCCAAATGACATACACAGACATTTCTCCAAAGAAAATACACAATTAACCTAAATAAGCACATAAGAGAAGGTTTGGCATAATTATTCAGACAAATAAAAACAAAAGCACAGCAAAGAGCTGAAGAGATGGCTCCTGAGTAAAGCACTTGCTGTGAAAGCATGACGGTTCAGAATCCCAGGAACCCACAGAAGGTGCCTTTGTTATCTCAGCATTCCCACTGCAGTGGGAGGAGCCATTAGATCCCCCGGAAGCTTGCAGGTCAGCTAGCATGGCAAATGCAACAGCAGGCCATAGTCTCTGACTTAAACAAGGTAATGTGTGAAGATGAACACCCAAGGTTGTCCTCTGCTCCTCCTCCTCCACACTGCACAGACAAATGCTTAGACTCACACACATACACAAAAGGTTTTTTTAAGTAACACAATAAGAGCAGTTCACACTAGAATAGGTATAATTTTCTTTAATGGACAAATGTTGACTAGGATCTAGAAAAATTGCAATCCATATTCATTGATGAAGGGGAGGTAACATGAAGGAGCAGCTTTGGGACACAGCCTAGTAGGCCCAATTCCTGCTCCCTCCCAAAGCTAAACTCATTAACTATATGACCCAGCAAGCAGTTCCATTCCTACAGGAAAATTGAACCAAGTTGTTTGTAACGAGCATTCTGAAGCCTGAGGTAGGAAAATTGTAGGTTCAAGACCATCATAGAATACATAGCAATCTTTTCTCAGAGTAACATTGAATATGTGTTGACTCTAAAATTAGTGGTGATTGATTGTTCATAGCATTATTTATAATGGCAAAAAAGTGGAACAACACAAATGTCTGCCAGTTCATGAGTTGAGCCAACAATGCTATTAGCCAGAAAAGGAAACAGAACAGTGCTGACATAGATTAGCGGTTCACACAGTGTATTGCTGAGAATAAATCTGTCAGGGGTTGGAGGTGGAATGGCAGTTAATGGGTTAGAGTCAGTGCTGGGGAAGAAGGTCAAAAATGTTAAGAATTAGGAGGGATAGTTGTATAGCTTTGTGACACTAAGGACACTGAATTGTATACTGCAGAGAGGTGACTCCTACTGTGTGGATTTAAAGCAGTGATTTGCTTTAGTTGGAGGAGATGGCTTAGCTTAGTTTCTTCCCACTCAGTGCCGGGCCCCACCTACTCCCACCGCCACCCTAGGTTGGCCTCACCGTGGTGTTCATTTTTACAGCACAATTCATATGTTACATCGGGGAAGTGTAGATTCTGTGTTCTGAGAGAGGGCTTAGGGTTATAGGGTATCTGGTACGCAGAGTTAAACTTTCCAGTTTTCAGTCTCAGCTCTTACTCTTGACCATAAGTACCAGTCTTTTGGGAATTCATATTTCTTACAATTTCATGACAACAGGAAAGAGGATTTCCTGGCTTTCAAGAGACCGAGTCTGTCTTGACAGCTTCTCTCCTTGGTGCCTGCTCTGTTCCAGATTTTAGGATAAATGAGTTTTATTTGCATTTCTTTATCCACTTGCACATACTCAGTTCTTTCTTCCAGTCATGCAAGTTACCTTGCCTCTGATTTCTCTTTTCCAAAAAAGATCCTTGACAGCTTTCATCTTGTTTTTCTTCTTGTTTTCTTTGTAGATCTGCATGTTTTACATTTACTTTCATTTTAGATAATTTAAGGAGATAGTAGACTTCCAGGAGCTTTAGTCACTGTGAGCTGTCCTCCACAAATAGAGCAGCATTGAAACCTGAAATCATTATGTCCTAATACTTAAGCCCTATGCCTCTTTCTAATTCAAACTTCAGATGTATGATTTAGCTAAGCAAGAATTTTCTAAATAGCCGGGCGATGGTGGCGCACGCCTTTAATCCCAGCACTCGGGAGGCAGAGACAGGCGGATCTCTGTGAGTTCGAGACCAGCCTGGTCTACAGAGCTAGTTCCAGGACAGGCTCCAAAGCCACAGAGAAACCCTGTCTCGAAAAACCAAAAAAAAAAAAAAAAAAGAATTTTCTAAATAATTCCTTCTTTAGTTCATAAGCTGATAACTGCTTCTAGATGCTCAGTCCTCTTCTGACTAATATTAGTGTTTCACTTACTCCTTCATTGGTGCTTTCAGGTATCTGTTTACATCTGGAGTCACTTATGAAGGACAAGTTACTTTGTTTAGCTTCGAGAGGTACAAAAAGTTTTAAACTAAACAATATATAGAGAGAGCATGCATAGTTTCATAGAATTGGTTCAAAATTAATGCAAGCCTGCGAACACCTGCCATTTTCTGCAGAGGGCCCAAACCTTTTGTAAGATTTCTGAGGGGAGTCTGTTACTTATAAAAGCCCAAACCCTGAAATGTACCTCATTCTTTTTGTTTGTTTGTTTGTTTTTTGTTTTTTTTTGTTTGTTTGTTTGTTTTTGTTTTTCGAGACAGGGTTTCTCTGTGGCTTTGGAGCCTGTTCTGGAACTAGCTCTGTAGACCAGGCTGGTCTCGAACTCACAGAGAACCGCCTGCCTCTGCCTCCCGAGTGCTGGGATTAAAGGCGTGCGCCACCATCACCCGGCCTCATTCTTATTTTTAACCATTAGTTTTTCGAAACCATTTTTTGTTTGTTTTTGTTATTTATCTTCAGCCATTTAAATTATTCTTTAAAAAGTCAGTGGTGGGGACTGGAGAGATGGCTCAGAGGTTAAGGACGCTGACTGTTTTTCCAGAGGTCCTGAGTTCAATTCCCAGCAACCACATGGTGGCTCACAACCATCTACAATGAGATCTGGTGCCCTCTTCTGGCCTGCAATCATACATGGAGGCAGAACACTGTATTGTATACATAATAAATAAAATCTTTTTAAAAAAAAAGTCAGTTGTGGTGCACATCTTTAATCCCAACATTCGGGAAGCAGAGACAGGTGGATATCTGAGTTCGAGGCCAGCATGATCTAGAGAGTGAGTTCCAGGACAGTCAGAGCTGTTACACAGAGAAACCCTATCTGGGGTGGGGTGGATTATTCCTTAAAAGTAAAATAAAAAAAAAATGTATAATGAAATAAATTTATGTAAAAACTAAAGACTTTATATCTAACATGCTTTTTATCTTTTCCAGTTGTTGTTGGGGGGGGTTGTCATTTTCTTTGTGATACTTTGTTAAAGTGAATTCTTAAGTTTCATGAAAAAAAAAATCAAGAAACAGCAGAAAAGCTGAGGGTGGGACTGCCCGCAGTTAGTACACAGTAAACTGTTGTAATTTAAGTAATTCCCCTCATCCATTCAGATGTCTTAACATCACATATTCTATTTAGAAAATGACTTCTAATATCTTATGGACTATATTGGTACCATGCTGGTTTTTCATGCTAATTTGGGTTTTTGGTTTTTTTTTAAGATTAAATAAGTTAAAACGTGTTCTTCATTCTTCTATAGGGGAGTTTGGTTGGCTTAGTGGACTATCCAGATGATGAAGAGGAAGATGAGGAAGAAGAATCATCCCCCAGGAAAAGGCCTCGCCTTGGCTCATAGAATACTTGGTGGGGGACTCCCAACACATGGTCTTAACTAAAACGCTGTAGCTGCTCACTGAGCTCAAGTGTGAATGGGAAAGCTTTCTCATGGAACTTAACACACATGGAGTAGCAGAGACTCAGTTATCAGGTAGGAAAGTCTAGTTGTGTAAGAAACCAGGCTCCCCGAGAACTTCATTGTTTCCTAGTGATTAAAGGGTTTGCCTTTTGAGCTGTCCAAAATAAGAAGTGATTTGTTGGAGTCTGGGTGAAAGCTTCCCAGCGAGGAAAGTCTCAGGTTTGGGAGAAGGGTTATTAATGCAGGGTTGCTTCAGGGGGTCCAATCTAGAGAACATTGTGAGACTTCAGTACCCAATAACATTGCTTGTATAATGGTGCTGGCCATGTTGTTGTTTTAATCAGTTGCCTCTTTTTAAAAGAAATTTTTATGTAAAACAAATTGAACTGTCATTAGAAATGAAGTTACATTGTTGGGACCATTTCTTTAAATATTTCACAGAAGTGAAACACAGCCTTTGGTGTTTGACAGGACATGTATACATACCCTAGGTAACAGCACATACCAGTTTTTCTACACCAGAGACTTAGTACATAAAAAAACAAGCTGGGTTCCAAACGGATAGTTTTCTTAGTAGAACTTTTAAAGTCAGCACTTTTAGAGGTAACAGCAGTCTTCTGAAATGGTCCTCCTCAAACTCAGGAGTGGCTGGAAGAGGGTGTTCCCAGTACTCCCCCCGACAGTCACTCCTCTTCCTCAGTACAGCGAGGTCTGGGTCTCCTCACAGCTACTGACAAATGTATAGAGACCAATAAAGAACGGTGCTGAACTAAGTGGCATTTGCTATCTAGAAGCCATTTTCTCCAGAGGTCACAGAAGTGTCAAGAGTCACGCAGCATAGTACGGGAAATTTCCAGACGAGGGTGTCACATGAAAATTGCATTTTTAAGAGAATAAAAAGCACATTCCATGTACGTAAATGAATTTAAAATAACTGAGGCAAACTATTAAGAGCTTTTATTTTTAGAACAGCGAGTTAATTGTAAATATTTTAATGTTAGTTTGCTCATCTATGATCTGAGATCATTGCTGAGATAAGAAAAATGACCCAGAACTACAATTTAATGCATTGGGAAAAACAATTCTAAAACATAATAATTCCAGCTGCAGTCTTTGGAACATCTCTGTAGTGTGTTGTGGGTCCATTCTCCTGGAATAGCTTAAAAGCAGCTTCCTGTGGTGGAGATTTTAGAGTTAATTTTAATTTTGACTATTGTTTGGAAAAGATGGGCTGTCTGTGTAGATATAAAGTATAGTTTTTTCCATAAAACAGATGTTTATTTTGTATTAAAAATACCACTGTACTTGTTTTACACCATTTGTATACATGTGGTGATATAATGTAAAATTCTGGAATTAAAACGTGACCCTGTAATTCCATGATTGAGGCTTGTGTATGTTTTGTTGTAAATATAAGTAAACTATTTTTGAGATATGTCTAATTTCCGTTTTCTTTTAAGAGCTTATAAAATCCATAAAGACTTGTTATAAACCATTAGATCAGAAAGTCTGAAATGCAATTGCAAGCAAGAGTCAACAATCAATACGGCTTACAGGAGATAAGCCTTGGTCAATCCTAAGTGTCAGAGTACCACAGTGTGAAGCCATTCTCACCTCTACACCGAGGTGCACATACAGCTAACCTCCACTCATGTCACAATCAAGCTGCAGTCCCTCATTGAGCTACTGAATGAGTGGGCATTCTTCCAAGCAGTGTTGTCAAGCCTCTTCCATCTTAGCACTTAGACTGCTTAGAATCTAAGCAGCTCTGATGTATGTAACTGTTCTGTTCTTACTCTTATATAACTTAAGTGCAAAGTATTGTCTCTGAACCTTATAAAGACTCCTTTGATTTTCCTTTCTGAGGAACTTCAAACTTTTAAGTCACTAGTATGGGAAAGTGTTTCTTACAGCAGAAATGAATGTCTTCTTAAAAAGTAAAGGCAACGGTTGTGTAATGCATATGCTCACAAGATGAATGGATCCTAGGAAAATTCCACATTAACTGTTGTCGTGAGGACCCTGATGCAGGCTGGGGTGCTTATAGCGTTATCTCCATCAGTTCAAGTTAGAGCACACATCTGTATGCCTTAGGTCCTAAAAATATCTGTAAACATGTACCTAATAAAAAGCTATTTTTAATAAAAAGTTACGTGAAACAGATTAATGTGTTTTTATCACTGGTTTTTCTGAAGGTTGGAGCTTAAATAACAATTTTAGATTCAAGTAGGTTTGGTGAAATTTTAGAAAAACCCCAGTTGAGGTCAACTGCTGCCAAGTCTGTCTGATCCCTGGAATTCAACAGTACAAATTGGCCCCTGACCAACAGGCATAGTGGCATAGACATGCCCATAGACACACAAAATGTTTTTTTAAAAAAAAATGTTGAGTGACTAGAAAAGGGTGCGTATAAAGTGTAACTGCAAGTTTCCGAACGCAAGATCCTTCTGGTTACTTTTAAGCAGATAGACTAGTATTTTCCCAGAGCTTTACAAAGACAACTGGTAAGTCACATCTTCCTCAGGTTCAGTCACTTGATCCTTTTGTCTGTTTTTATAACAACTTTTATAGGAAAGGTTCTAATTTTCTACGTTTCCATTTATTTTTCCAAGTCTTATTTGTTCTGCTTCAAATATAAAGCTCTTTGGCCTTTGTCCAAGATACTGCCTTTGGGTTGCATCATACTGTGTAAACCCACATCTCCACTAGCACACCTGTGTAACCCACACCTCCACTAGCACACCTGTGTAAACCACACCTCCACTAGCACACCTGTGTAACCCACACCTCCACTAGCACACCTGTGTAAACCACACCTCCACTAGCACACCTGTGTAACCCACACCTCCACTAGCACACCTGTGTAAACCACACCTCCACTAGCACACCTGTGTAACCCACACCTCCACTAGCACACCTGTGTAAACCACACCTCCACTAGCACACCTGTGTAAACCACACCTCCACTAGCACACCTGTGTAAACCACACCTCCACTAGCACACCTGTCTTGCTACAGCAGCCACACTTTCAAAAATGAAAGTAAGTTTCCAATTCTCCACAATTTCCATGTTACCCTAACCCTTGACATGCTACCTCTGCTATTCACACATGCTCTGGTTCAGCTTGAAAGTTCTAAATTACTGTATAAGCTCTTCTCTGCAACCACCTGCTGAGTTTACAGCTTATCTGCTCGAGGCAGCGCAGCCAGCCTGCCACTTCATTGCTGGCCTTTCCCCTTCTGACACTGCACTTTGGGCCCTCGATAACCCCGTGAAAGCTGGGACCCTGTCAGTCTGGTTGACTACTGTACCATGGCTGTGTATCATCTTAACACAGTGTCTAGGAAGAATGAATGAAAGCATGCGCTATCGACCAGTTTCTCTCTGTAGCCCCTTTGGAAGAGAAAACATGCACATTTTTGTCTTATTTTATTTATTTAGGTTGTTTGAGACAGGTTCAGGTAACCTAGGCTGGCCTCCAGTTTGATCTGTGCCTAAGGATGACCTTGAACTCCTGATCCTCCTGCTTGCTAAGATTATAGGCATGCAACACCATACCTGGCTCTATGCAGAAATTTCTGTTAAACTGCCTTCCCTCTTGCCCTTTACCTGTTTAAAGTAATAGCTTATAGTTGCATTTAGAAAGCAGGTATTTGCTTGAAACTAACAGTCTTGTTTAAGGATTAAATAATTTATTTTTAAGAAAATTTGAACTGTTTTGCTAACTCTTCATATTACTTATTAATAACTTCTTCTTTAAGTTTTTCTGCAAGTAGTCGCCTCTTTATTAATGTTTGTTTCTCCTCTGCTGTCATTTCTGGCTTCTCTGTCATTTCCTTTAAGAAAGAAAAGAAGAAAAGACAAAAATTAAAAATTAGCTTTATATGTCTAAAATTCTCAACATGCTTCAAAAGAACAAAAAGGGCATTTTCAGTAAAACTTAAAAGTCAACAACCAAGTTTCTCAAATGGCTAAGGTAAGACAGACCATCAACCCTGAGGAACTCAGCATGGGAAGTCAACAGAGCTGTATAATGAAGTGATTATTTCTGCCTCACAGAATTCCCAGCTAAACTCTCCTGAGAGAAGATTTAGCAGTTGTACTAGCAGATGGTTCATTTGAGTGGATCAAGCACCAAAATTCATTGAAGACTTTATTACACAAACCAAAATCTCTTCCCCTGCTTTGCAGTTGACCCATTAAACTAGCCATACCTCCACCTCCCTGGTAGGCTTTCCTTTTTGCTCAGTATTCTGGATCTGTTTTGCCCTCATATCCTTTCTCATGGACATTAGCTTATCTCTTTTCTGCTTGAGATAGTGTTCTCGTTGCCGTAACTCTTCTGTTCCAAGTGCTGACAGATTCTGGTTCAGATAAGAGAAGGAGCTGTCAATATTCAAGTCCACACAACACTTCGACATCTTAATATTGGTCAATATTAAGTTGTAAGATCCTAATGAATGTATGACTGTGTCTTGCTCATAGTAAGTTAGCTTTTACTTACTGCTATTGGTCCTTCCATGTTCGAATGTTCTAAACCAGGAATCTTCAGACCTTTTTGTGGGAGGGAAAAAGTTTCAGGCAGCAGCTCCATCTTTCTTGCCAAAGGTTGTACTGACTGATTAGCAAAATGCACTTTAACTTCTGGTAGTAAACAGTGAGACCAGTTATGGGATATTGTAACTTAAAGGACCACACTTATGGAAAACATTGATACTTCCTAATTCAAACAGCACACAAGTACCTCACAATAACATCTTGCTTCTAAGCATGTGACTGTACACTTAATGACACTGATTTTCTGTCTTACAACATTCGAAAACAGCAGTGGCTTGTTTTCTATTACATACTGAAAGGAACTACTAATGCACTAAGAAAATGTAACCATTCCTACAGCAAGGAGAAACTTCAAAGTACATGTAATATAAGCATTCAGTAACACTGCCATAGGTATAATTAACATTCTACTTGCTTTTATAGTCTACTTTTTATAAGAAAAGCGGGGGGGGGAGGCGTTGGGGGTTTTTGGGTTTTTTTTTTTTTAAGCCTAGTAAAATGACTTAGAAAGTTAAGTCTCTGGCCACCAGTATGATGACATATATGAGTTTGATCTTGGGACCTACATGAAGGACAGAACCAACTCCTGCAACTTGTTCTTGACCACATGCATAGAGCACACAGTGGACACAAGCCTCTCAGTCTCGCGTATACATGTACATCTGCACACAAATCATCACTTTTGAGAGGGTGGGGCTTAGGAGATGGTTCGGTGGGAAAACAGCTATGAGAGAATGAGAATCTTAGTTTGGATACCCCACACTCATTTAAAAAGCTGAGCCTGGCAGAGGACATCACCAGAGACAAATGGAGCTCAGAGGCTTGCTGGCCAGTCAGTGAGTTCTAGGTTCAATGAAGAGACCCTATCTCAAACAATAAAGTGGACAGCAACAGAGGAAGACAACCTCAACCGCTGACCTCTACATGTCTCATCCATGAGTATTGATATATGTGCACACAGACATATGCCACATATACACAGCAAAAATTAAAAGATAAAAACATTTTTAATTACATGGGCTATGAAAGAAAACAGACATACAAAGACATTAAAATGATAGAAGTAAAAAGGAGCATGGTACATATCTCAAAAAGGATTAATAATCCTTCCAGGTATGTATAGCAGCAAAGAAACTTGGCAAGATCGCTGCTGAGGAATAGAGAACAAGCTGACTGCACTGCCAGGGAGACCAGATAAAATCCTTTGCAGGCTCCCATGAAAAGATAATATAGAGCGGCACTTCCCAAACGGTCTAGACGGAGGCCACAGCACCTAATGAGTCTAAACAAGTAACTGCTAATATTCAGGTCACACTAGAGACCATTTTACTAGAAGCAGTCTTGGCTCCTCAAACAACCACAGAATTGGAGAAGAAAGGATTAGAAGGCCTAATGAAACAAATTCATATCTGGCAACTCCATCACAGAAGAGATGCTATTATTTTTAGTAGGAACCAAGAGAAGACAGGAATAAAAGGGCAAACAATACAAATCAAACACCCTGATTCTTTTAAAATTAGGACTTCTTACTAGGTAGGGTCCCATCACTTTATATGAAGTGATCCCAAAAGTCTGATATACCAATTTTACAAATCCTGAAAAATCAAAAATCAAGTAGAAGTTATCTGCCACTTGTTTTGCTATTGACATGTATACTATTTTATGTGGTCTCTGATGAAATTCTGGGTTTTTGTTTTTATTTATTTAGTTACAGGATCTCACTATTGTCTGGCCTATAGATAGAACTCACATACAGAAAAAAAAAAAGACCAGACATAATAAAAGTGCAGAAGGGAACTTTATAGCCCTGTTTCTGTCCTACACTCCTGACCAGTGTTAGCCTGTTCCTTCAAAACCAATGAGCAAACAAGAATAAAGTGGAACTCTGACAAATGGAAAAACCATAATTCGAAAAGCAGACTGAGGCAGGTGGATCTCTGAGTTCAAGGCCAATCAGTACAGACTATTTCAAATAGTATTTAGAGTCGGAAGGCACATTTCACTACTCAGGAGCTCAGAACACTTGTGAAGTCACTTTCCTGAATTCATTATTTAGGAAAAAAAAAAAACCACAATGTCTATCTCACATTTTTTATCTTTTCAATTCATAAAAGATGTTTAAAACCAAAGAAACTTGTGAAAAACTAAAATCATGATCATGATTCAATTTCTGTTGCAGTTACTTCTATACAGTATAAGAAAATATTCAAAGTGGATATGATACGTACTGAACAAGTTCATCTGCTAGCATTTCCTTTAAGGACATAATGAATAACTAAACACCTACAAAAAATGTCTTATTTTCTACTTTTACCTTAAGGTAAATTTTAAAGGTAATTTTCAATTTTAACCCTCCAAGTTGAGCTTCCAGCTCACAAATACAAATGTGATTATATGCTATTGAAATTGTACAAAAGCTGGTGGCTCCCTCAAAGAGAACTGTTACTCTCTGGATTCCAAGCTTCACTGAGAAATGTGGAAATGGCATGCTGGCTATTTCCTAGCTGCAAACAAACTCCACTTAAAAAACCTTGTAAGTAGCAAAGCCACTCAATGTTCCAGGCCTTTGAGGTGAAGCGTGCTGTGGAGCAGCGGTTCTCTCAGGGCGTGTGTGTTAAAGTCAGTGCTCCTCAAGCTTACCTGAAGGTGGCTGAACAAAATGTTCGCCATCCCCTTGGGAATTACTCATTTTTGCAGCTTCAGGAGTATACACTGGTGGGTCTTCCATTTTAGCCTCTGATGACTTCAGGATTCCATAACACAATTTTTTAAAAAGGAAAAAAATTAATGTTGACCAATCAATAGTTAAGCAATCCAAAGATCATTTAAAACATGACTGTGCACTGAGCTAGTGAACAACTTCCCCAGGATATTAAACATGTAACATTTTATAGATTCTACTTTTCCTTCTTTTTTGTTTTTTGTTTTGTTTTTGGTTTTTTGTTTGTTTTGTTTTTCAGGACAGAGTTTCTCTGTGTAAAAAACCTGGCTGTCCTGGAACTCATTCTGTAGACCAGCCTGGCCTCAAACTCTCAGAAAACCTCCTGCCTCTGCCTCCCAAAGACTGGGATTAAAGGTATGCGCCATCATGCCCAGCTAGTGCCTACTTTCTTATTTAACTTTTTTAGACTTATTTTGGTGTGTATTTCACCTGCATGTATGTATACTGCATGTTTGTCTAGTGCCCACAGATTGGAAGGGGGCATCATAATTCCCTGGAACTGGAGATAAGATGCTGTGAGCCACTGTGTGGGTGCTGGGAACTGAACCTGGGTCCTCTGGAAGAGCGGCATACTCTTAACTGCTAAACCATCTCTCCAGCTCCTATACCTCCTACTTTTTGAGGCAAGTAATATTCTGTTTCAAATAATGCAGTACGAATGATAACCAAAGGAGTAGGATTAAGGATGAAGAAAGAACCGTGGTGAAAGCCATGGTTGATGTTTCAACACAAAGGGGTCAAGAAAACAAGGAAAGTAAAATTTTTCTCTTTTCTTTGAATTTGATTATTTACTTGGTAGCATGACCATGGATGAATGAGGAAGACACTGAACAATCGGAGGAACTTTGTGGTGGTTTGAATGAGAAATGGCCCCACAGTCTCCTGTCTGAATGCTTGTTCCCCAGTTGGACTCTGGAAAGAATTAGGTGTGGCCTTGTTGGAGGAGGTGTGTCTCTGGGGGTGGGCTTTGAGGCTTCTGCCTGCTGCCTGTGGATAAAACATAAACTGAGCTACTGCTCCAGTACTATGCCAATCTGCCTGCCTGCTGTCATGTTCTCCTCCGTGATGGTTACGAACTCGCCCTCTGAAATTGTAAACCATGCCCCAGTTAAATGCTCTCTTATAAGTTGCCTTGTTCATGGTGTCTCTTTACAGCAATAGAGCAATAATAAAGACAAGACTTTATAAAGAATTCCCTAGAACAGTATATCAGTGATATTACCATTTTTGATGTGATGCTCTGAGCCTTTACCATGAAATTTAAACGATAGGTTGCCAGACTAATGATATAAAGTGAGCAAATTTAAACTGACAGAATTCTAAATCTGGGTATAGGGAAAAGGCTAGGGATTAACCTATGACATATAGTAAGCATAGGCACTGTCACTGAGCTACACCCCTAGCACCAATAATTACTTTCTAAGAATTTATAAAGTATACTCTTGTAAGAAAGTATGTGCACACCTTTAATCCCAGCATTTGGGAAGCAGGGCCAGGCAGATCTCTGTGGGTTTGAGGACAGCCTGGTCTACATAACAAGTTCTGTGCCAACCAGGGCTACACAGTAAGAGCCTGTTTCAAAAAGTAAAAATAAAAAAATCAAGCTTCTTACCCAGCTGTGAACTCTGCAAGCTGTAATACTGACCTGGCAGACAGGATAACCATGCTGGTGAAATAGGCATGACCATTGTGAAGTAAAAACAACTGCATTTGAATGGATCTGAGGCCCACTGCACAGGGATCTCATATGTGGTACAAAAAAACCTCTAAATCCCACAGCTGGGGAGGTCCTTCTGCAAGGGGACTTCCTATTGCCCTGTGAAATGCACAGGCTGTTAAATCCCACCCACTGATGAGTGCTGTTCTTCACCACAGAAGCGTGTCTGGTTTTTGTTTTGTTTTTTTTTAAGTATTCATTTTGATTTTATGTGTATAAGTATTTTGCCTGACGTATTATATATACTGTGTGTATGCCTGGTACCAGAAGATGCCAAATCCCCTGGAACTGGAGTCATGGACAGCAAAGAGCCACATATGGGTGCCTGGGAAGCAGCTGACCTTTAATCCCTGCATATAAAATGAAGATGGCATTCCCTAAGCCAGACTAGCCACAGCGACAGCGACAGAATCTGGGTTCAGCACGAGACCCTGCCTCAATATAATGTGGAGAAACTGAGGGGCCACCTGACACCAATCTTGCCCCTCCATACATGCACATGCACACAGGCATGTGTGCTTACACACATGCTAACACGCATATATTCACACAAGGCACACCAGTACCTGCACCAACCAGAAGGAAAAGGTATTTTCCATCTTTTAAAAAAAAGGATAAAAAGTAAAATATAAATATTTTGACTTGCCAAAAATATATGGCTACTCTGAGGAGTTCTGTAGAAACTTAAATGCTAATAGCAAAAGCCAAGAGTAGGTAAGAAAGAGGCAATGCCAGTAAGACAGACTTCTGCTGCATCTACATCCTGCAAGCACCTGCTTTTTTCGTTTCCTTTCTTCCTCCTGGTCATATTCTTCTTTTGATTTTCTGCAACATAAGAAAGTTAAAAGTTAATCTGTTTTGTTTTGTTTTTTGAGACAGGGTCTCACTATATAGCCTTGGCTGCCCTGGAACTCACTTTGTAGACCAACGAGGCTGGCCTCAAACTCAGAGAACCTCCTGCCTCTGCCTCCCAAGTGCTCCGATTAAAGGTGTGCGCACCTACCCAGTAAAAGAGTAAATTCCCCATCATCAAAGAATATGCAGCATGGTAACCTGGCTATATGTGGACGAGGGGACCTACGGCACCATCGCCACCGTGTGGACGAGGTGTCTCTCCAGAGATGGAGAACAGCCATCTACACCCTGCTCCACAGGCCGACACTGCAGAGTGGAGATAGTAACAGACTATATTGGTTACCTAAGGAACCTACCTGAACAACCTCCAACAGATCTCAAATTCTAAACCTCTTTGTTTTTTAGTTAGCATACAAATAAGTGACCTAAACCCACATTTTTTCCCTTTTGTTTGTTTTGTTTTTGTTTTTCAAGACAGGGTTTCTCGGGGCTGGAGAGATGCCTCAAAGGTTAAGAGCACCGCCTGCTCTTCCAGAGGTCCTGAGTTCAATTCCCAGCAAACACATGGTGGCTCACAGCCATCTATGAGATCTGGTGCCCCTTCTGGTCAGCAAGCATACATACAGATAGAACACTGTATACATAATAAATAAATAAAACAAAACAAAACAAAAGACAGGTTTCTCTGTTCAACAGTCCTCTCTGTCCTAGAACTCTCTCTGTAGCCCAGGCTGGCCTTGAACTCTCAGAGATCCACCTGCCTCTGACTCCAGAGTGCTAGGATTATAGGCGTGCACCACCACCGCCTGGTCTAAACCCATATTTTCATGGCAAACTCCATTAGGAAAGACTCATTCTGGCCAGAAGTAGTAGGCACATGTCTATAAATCCAGTACTTGGAAGGAAGAGGCCGGAGGTTCGGGTATTTAGGGTCATCCTCAGCTATATACTGAGTTTGAAGCTAGCCTGAACTACAGACAACTGGTTCAAAAACAAAAATACAACCTTTGATTTGATTCTCTTAGAAATGCTACATCCAGCCCGGCACACGCCCTTAATCCCAGCACTCAGGAGGCAGAGGCAGGCAGATCTCTGTGAGTTCGAGGCCAGCCTGGTCTACAGAGTGAGTTACAGGACAGCTAAGGCTACACAGAAAACCCCTGTTTCTAAAACCAAAAAGAAAGCCGGGCGGTGGTGGCGCAAACCTTTAATCCCAGCACTGGAAGGCAGAGGCAGGCGGATCTCTGTGAGTTCGAGGCCAGCCTGGTTTTCAAAGGGAGTTCCAGGACAGGCTCCAAAGCTACAGAGAAACCCTGTCTCGGAAAACAAAATAAATAAATAAATAAATAAATAAATAAATAAATAAATAAATAGGGAGGGAGGGAGGGAGGACGGGAGGGAGGGAGGGAGGGAGGGAGGGAGGGAGGGAGGGAGGGAGGGAGGGAGGGAGGGAGAGAAATGTTACATCCTTCCTGATGGGGCTGTCTCCCCTGTTCTGGTCTGTCCAGTGGCATCTGAGCTGTCCTACCACCTTCAGTCTCTTTAAACAGTTCAGAGGCACTCTGACTAGGAAATAGCTGAAGTCGACTATCTCCCATGCCCACAGCTAAGCTTTACAAACTAAAAATCTGAAAGTATTAACCCAACCAAAATAGTTTATGCTACATCAGCCCTAGCGGGAGGAACCCTAACAACCCTAATGAGTCAGGAACCAGTCACAGCAAGAGAAGAAGAAAGGCTGCGGAGACCCCTCAAGACAGTCCAGGGCAACCGCCAGTCAACGCAACCAGTCCTCAAGACAAATACCCTCCCTCTGCACACCCAGAAACTCAAGCTCCCAACTGCCCCCGCCACAGGGCAGGATCTGGCAGGAAAGGGCTATGTTCGTTTTTGTCCCCAGACTCATTCACATCCCGTAAAATTAAATTAAGCCTTGGAATTCCTGTCATAGTTTCCCACTATGTCCATCTTTCTAAAGTGACTACAAACATCCTCACAGACTCAAAAATTACGTGCTACTATGGTTCCTCCCTCCAGAGCTCCCACAGTAACCAGGAGCAAGGTCTTCAAGGAAAAATAGTGCTCACTAACCTTTTTTGGTTAAAGGGTTACACATCCCATGCCAAGCACCAGGTTGAGATCGGAAGAAGTGATTGGCAAGATACTCCTCTGAGATCAACACCTCCCACTCTCCTCCCTAGGTTACAGGCCATTCCTCAGCTGGGCAGCTGGGGCAGGTGGGTACAGATGCCCAGCCTCCAACTTTGCAGCACCAGCATGAATGGCCTCTAACACAGCAGACAGGAAGAACTCTGCTCAGCCCAGGTCACACTCTACCCTTCCCTATTAATCCGCCAAGTCTACTGCAGTTTTTTTTCCGTTGGTGGCTAGTTCCTTAATCCCATGAGAAAGGGCATGTCGGGTAAGGGTAGGGAAATCCTCTCAATTGGACTGATCCAGAATTTATGATACAAAAATATTTTTCTACAGTTAGATATAATACAAATTAGACATCTCACATGAAAATCTAGAATGCTCTGAAAGGCTTTAAATTGGGAAGGTTTGGATTTCAGGATTTTTGATTAGGGATGCTCAACCTATCTGTGATCTGTGCAAGTATCCAAAATCTGAAACACTTGGGTCTTAAGCATTTGAATATGGGACCCTCAAGCTGTGTCACATAACTAAAAACTCAACAATCATTTCGTTGGTCTTGCTAGGTGGTCATATTTTCTAGGGAAAAGCTTACACCCATTCAGATCATACACAACACTATTAACAGTTTACTCAGAAGCAGATGAAGCAGCTCACCTGAGGACCTCCCTCAGGATTTTCATCTCTTCCTGTTCAAGATCACTGACTACATCGGTGCCGTCAGTTAAGCAGTCGGGTAAGACACCTGTTCAAAACCAAACAGCACACGGAAGACGTCAACCAAAAGCACTTCTCACTGCTGCGGTGCATCAAGGACAAAGCAGTCTATAACTGATGACTTCAAATTCTTTTCAAGCCTTATCTTCTTAATTATCTTCCATTCACATTTTAGGGACTCAGTCCCACAACAGTCACAATTTAGTCAGAAACAATTCATAGTAATATATATATATATATATACACATACATACACACACACACACACATACAGTCTTTCACATGATTAAGTAAAAAAAATTAAAACTTGAAAAAAACTGTATGGCAATACAAATATTAGATGTTATGGTCTTCCATTATCACACAGTATCTACTACTGATATCACTTATCCAGGGTTAATGAAAGGCTTTTAACGGTGAACCTTAAGTGGGAACGTTCACAAAACAGAGCCGTGTTTTGTTAATGTCTCCATGTGAACGGCAGCGTTACCGAGAGGGCTCTGCTCATGATGTGCAGTGACAGCATGTGCTGAACATGTAAAGCATTTGTGCAGATATTGCCAATAGCTTTAAATCACAATTGTGCTAATTTTCACCCCTCTCGCCCCTCCCCTAACAGATTCACGGGAACTAATTCTAAGTGTTGGTTTAGTTTACTTCTGCCTCGAGGCTGGGAGTGAGTGCTCTGCTCACGCCTGTGCTCTACAGCACTGGCAGGGTGCACCTTCATTTACCTTCCACTTCTTCCTGCAAATGTGCACAGTGGGATTCTGGGCTTGCTCTAAAGTCATTTAATATTCCAGTTCCCTTGATGTGCACATGCATTTTGGGCTAAACATTCTGTTGAGTTAATTGCAGTCATTTGTATGGGAAGAGCAGGAAGATGTGTGCGCACCTCACCCAGGGGAGAGTGACACCGTAAACACAGCATCTGTAGTGGAATTTGGTCAGTCAAGAGCTCCCAAATCCCTTCTCCTAGCAACTTCTTCTTCTTCTTTTTTTTTTTTTTTTTTTTGTTTTGTTTTGTTTTTTGTTTTTTGAGACAGGGTTTCTCTGTGGTTTTGGAGCCTGTCCTGGAACTAGCTCTTGTAGACCAGGCTGGTCTCGAACTCACAGAGATCTGCCTGCCTCTGCCTCCCAAGTGCTGGAATTAAAGGCGTGTGCCACCACTGCCCAGCTCCTAGCAACTTCTTTAAGGAGGATTAAAGGCAGGAACAACACAACACCAAGAAATTCTTTCAAATTGTCAAAATACATTTATTCCAAATTATTTGACCAGATACAAACAAGAATCTTTGCATTTTTCTTAGAGGAAATAAAATTCACCAGGCAGTGGTGGCACAGATCTTTAATCCCAGCACTCAGGAGGCAGACAGAGGCGGACTTCTGAGTTCAAGACTAGTCTGGTCTACAGAGCAAGTTCCAGCATAGCCAGGGCTATATGGAAAAACCTTGTCTCAAAAAAAAAAAAAAAAAAAAAAAAAAGTAAAGGAAGGAAGGAAGGAAGGAAGGAAGGAAGGAAGGAAGGAAGGAAGGAAAATTCCAAACATCCTGCTTTGAGCACAATCAACACTAATCTACTACTGGCCCCTGATATAAGTTAAGCAGCACAGTTAAAGACTGCACTGGAAGCTCCAATGCATGCACAGGGCGAATCGCCCTCTACTGTGACACTGTGACTGGCAGCAGTCACTACTCCACTTCCTCCCTCCTTCTCTGACAGCCATCACTGAGGTCGGACCCTCCCTCCCTCACTTCAGGAGAATGGTGCTTGATCGCTCCAGCTATCACAATGGTCTCATCCTCTTCCAGACAGTTTAGAAAAGGGAAATGACCCCAATCCTGTGCAATGGGGCCTGAGTGGTGGGCTCTCGGAGGGCTTGCACGAAATGTTACCTTGCTAACAAACAAACAAACAAAAAAAGTCACACAAAAGGCAACATTCCTTTCCTCATGAAACACTGAGTCTGCATTGGAAGCAGAAAAAGAGGCTGGGAATGTCAGAAGAGAAAAATGCCAAGTGTCAGAGGCCTCGGAGACATCACTGAACCACTAGAGTAACCAATTCTGGGCTTTTCTTCCTCTGGACTTCTTTTTTTTCTTTAAGATTTACTTGTTATATATACAGTGTTCAGCCTCCATGTATGCCCGCGGCACAAGATCTCATTATAGATGGTTCGTGAGCCACCTTGTAGTTGCTGGGAATTGAACTCAGGACCTCTGGAAGAGCACCCAGTGCTCTTAAACTCTGAGCCATCTCTCCAGCCCCAAATTTATCTTGTTTTGTTTTGTTTTTGTTTTTTCGAGGCAGGGTTTCTTTGTGTAGCTTTGAAGCCTGTTCTGGAACTCACTTTGTAGACCAGGCTGGCCTCAAACTCACAGAGATCCGCCTACCTCTGCATCCCAAGTACTGGGATTAAAGGCATGCACCACCACCGCCTGGCTCCCTCTGGACATCTTGATCAGGGATACTGTGCTAGATAGTTTTATACAACTTGACACAAGCTAGAGTTCTCTGAAAGAAGGAATCTCGGTTGAAGCAATGCCTCCATAAGGTCCAGCTGTAGGACATTTTCTTAATTAGTGACTGATGGGGGAGAGCCCAGCCCATTGCGGGTGGTGCCATCCCTGGGCAGCTGGTCCTGGGTTCTAGAAAGCAGGCCGAGCAAGTCATGATGAACAAGTCAGTAAGCAGCACCCTCCATGACCTCTGCATCAGCTCCTGCCTCCAGGTTTCTGGCCTGCTTGAGTTCCCGTCCTGACTTCTTCAGTGACGGACTATGACGCAGAAGTGTAAACCCTCTCTCTCCTCCCCACGCTGATTTGGTCGTGGTGTTTCCTCTCAGCAGCAGGAGCCCCGACTGACAAGACAGAGACTATGACATCTAACTACGCCTGCCATTTTCACTGGGGCTCTTTTACTGGCAATCTGGAGCAGACAGCCTATGTATAGCTGCAGAAATAATTGTTCCCTTTTTATAAACATCGAATTTCCTTAAATGGCAACGTGAAAACTAGAGTCCGCTAGTCAGATTCACTATTCTAACAAACCTTGTCCTCTCACAACAAGTTTTACAAATATAAAGCAATTATCCCCCAAGCCACATTAAAGCTAGTTTCAGAATATCAAGAAGAAAAGACTTTTCAGAACAAAGCATAGTTGAACAACAAAAAAGAGACTCTTCCAATTTTATCTACTTCACAGTAACTCGGCTGTATCTCCTGTTTCAGAGTTGAGGTGCTGTTCTGTCTTACCCACAGATGACAACGCTGTGACCCATTGGGAAAAGCAGCCTAACTTCAGAGCACAGTTACGCTAGTGGCTGTCTAAAGAGGAAGGCTCAACTCACAGTCAGCACAAGATCTACAACATTCTGATATTTGTCTCATAACAGAAGCGCTACTTGTTGGGCTGGTGCGAGGGCTCAGTTAGTAAAGCTGCTTGCTGCCCATGCTGATGGCCCACGTTTGGTTCCTAGGATCCGTCCTGAAAGCTGTCCTCTGATCAACAAATGTGTGCCCTGGCACATATGCTCCTCCCCTCAAATCAAAAACAAGTCCCATTTATTGCACATTCTACACCCTTGAGGGCAAACAGCTCCCATCCCATCACA
Organism: Chionomys nivalis; assembly: GCF_950005125.1. Lineage (NCBI taxonomy): Eukaryota > Metazoa > Chordata > Mammalia > Rodentia > Cricetidae > Chionomys > Chionomys nivalis. The sequence continues at coordinate 14,575,425 of NC_080091.1, read as the reverse complement.
AAACAACCAAAGGGTAAGTCTGCTGCCAAACTAGTCAAGTGCTGGTCCCTGTAGCCCAGGACCAGCAGCTCCAGAAACAGCTGGGAACCTATTGAAGACAGGGAGGATCAGGTCCCACCCCAGACCCACTGGGGCACAAACTGGAGCTTGCCAGTTGACTCTAGAGCTTCCTGGAGCCTGAAAACCATTTCCTACTAAGCGACAAGCCAGGCAAGAGTGACAAGCAGGGCCAGACGGGAGGTGGAGCTGTCTTTAATCCCAGTAATCGGGAGGCAGAGGCAGGCAGATCTCTGTGAGTTCGAGGTCAGCCTGGTCTACAGAGCTAGTTCCAGGACAGAGAGGGCTGTTACACAAAGAAACCCTATCTCAAAAAGAAATTTAAAAAAAGTCAGAGGAGCCCAGTGGTGGTGGCACATGCCTTTAATCCCAGCACTCAGGAGGCAGAGGCAGGCGGATCTCTGGGAGTTCGAGGCCAGCCTGGTCTACAAGAGCTAGTTCCAGGACAGGCTCCAAAGCTACAGAGAAACCCTGTCTCAAGAAACCAAAAAAAAAAAAAAAAAAAAAAGTCAGAGGACAAAGGAGTCCCCCTGTGTTCTCAACCACAGTCATTCAAAACACTAAACTTAATTAACACAATGGCCTGACAGAAAGGCAAGCCTCAAATAAACTAAAGCATCATTAAATTCCTATCTTCTTTCATTGAAATGTCACACGCCAAATTTTGAAATTTATATCCTTAAATCTTTTACTTTACCCAAAGACTTTCAAATGTGAAATAAATGCAGAAAAGGTAATACTGTTTTCGATGATTAAAAAAAAAAAGAAAGATCAAGCCTCCAAAAGGCTCCAGTTAGTACTCGGATTCTAAGTTCAACACTTTACCATTCCTCTCCTGGATTATCCGGATGGCTTGAAGCTGCATCTCAATGTTCTTCTGGACCATCATTGCTTTAAAGATAGTGAAGTCCTCTGCTGCCAACACGGGCTGCAAAATGGCCTGTGGGAGGAAGTCTGCAGGTTAAACTATTTGCCCCACGTTCCTCTCATCATTTGCACTGACAAGCAGCACATTAATTCAGGGACGCTGCATCAGTATCATGGCCAGGCGACTCAAGTGAACTCTCACGACGTAGCCCCAGTTGGCCTCCAACTCCTAACTCTCCTGCCTTGGCCTCCCAAGTATTGGGAATGCAGGTTATATAGCTATACCCTGCCAAGATTTTTAAAGCCTTTAAAATAGGGTTCTCAGACTAAGTCACTCAACTCCCAGGCAGGCCTCCAGGGGTCAGACTGGCTGCCTCCTTTCCCAAAACAAATGGAAAACAACACAGCGGTCTGGTTTATTTTTCTAAGTTATCACTTAGATATCTAGGTTTGTTTTTCAGCCCACATAGTATCTATTTGGTTTACATCCTATCTCCTGAAATTTATTTGGGGTTTAATAACTATTCCGGAACTGTAAAATTATCCCTTAAAGAAACTATCAAGTCACACCAGGCGGTGGTGGAGCACACCTTTAGTCCCAGCACTCAGGAGGGAGAGGCAGGAGGATCTCTGAGTTTGAGGCCAGTCACGTCCAGAGAGTGAGTTCCAGGACAGTCAGGGTGACACAGAAAAATCCTGTCTTAGAAGAAAAAACTGTACCAAGTTAAACTAAATGACAAGAAAATGGAGTATTACAGGTGAAGACTAAAGTGGGGCTGGAGCAGCGGCTCAAGGGCAGTCCTCGCTGAGGACCCACGCTCAATTCCCAGTACCCACAAGGTGGCTCACAACCATCTAACTCCAGTCTTAGGGGATCTGACACCCTCTTCTGGCCTCTGAGGGCACCAGGCATACATGTGGGACACAGACATACATACAGGCAAAACATCCTTATGCATAAAATAAAAATAAATCTTTAATAATAATAAAGTTATCTACCATTAAGAGTACACACACAACTATTTCCTTAACTATTAGTAATGTTACATTTAGCCAAGAAAAACAGTTTCTAATTAATAAGCAGAATAAGATTTGAAAAGCATGGAAACCCAAAGGAAACACTCGGGTCTTACTTTACCAGAATTTACTTTTCAACTCCACCTGAGACCAGTGGAAAAAGCTGGCCACACAAAACCATGCTGAGGTAACACAGACGGTGCTGTTCACTAGAAGGCAAAGACAATATTCTCACAAAGAACACCATGACCAGAGCCTTCACCGAAGAATCCCACTAGGAAGAGATAAGCCCTTCCCCCACGAGCCAGCTCACCTTCTAGAGGCGCAGCCTCAAAAGGAAAGGCAAGAGCAGCTCTGGGCGGCATCTACAATGAGTGCGCTATAAGAAAACGATACAGCACTCCCTAAATTCTGTCTGCGTGACCAGGGGTCTACCTCAGGGCAGGAATGGCAAACATTAGCTGCGAGCTCTGGACTGAAAGTGATGTGAGCAGCTTGAGTCTGAACCCCTTCGGGGGTTAGGCCACCACACAATAGTCATGGGGCTTCCTGGCCTATTAGTGACACCAAGTACAATCCTCACGGGCAAACCTTTAGAATAATACTGCTACTCTGTTTTATTTTTGGCTTTTTGAGACAGGGTCTCACTCTGCAGCCTACTGGCCTCAAACTCAATTGTAAGCTTCCTGAGACACAGTATTGGGGTTTACAGGCGTGGGCCATAACACCAGCTATGGGCACTGCTATTGAGATCAATGTGGCAAATAAATTTTCCAGCAGCAAGCTAGAGATTGAACTTGTAATTGTGATCTTTGACCCCTCTTAATAAATCAAAAAAAAAAAACTGTTAATAAAGCATATTCCTGGGGGCTCAGAGGTTAAGAGCACTGGTTGCTCAGAGGTTAAGAGCACTGGTTGCTCTTCCAGAGATACTGAGTTCAATTCCCAGCAACCACATGGTGGCTCACAACCATCTGTAATGAGATCTGGTGCCCTCTTCTGGCCTGCAGGAATACATGCAGGCAGTGTATATACAATAAATAAATAAATCTTTAAAAAAAATAACAAAATTAATTAAAAATAAACAAATAAAGCATATTCCTGAGCCCTGTTTCAGACATAAGAAGCTATAATCTTTATAAGAGGAGTGTCCACATACGTCTATACATTAGTTCTTAAAACAAAGGTTTCAGAAACATTGCATATTAGAGAAGAAGAGAATCTCAATAGCAAAAGCCAACCTCCATTATGACTATAGGCACAGTAGCACTGTGGCCCTGGATATTATTTAATCCCTGGCATCAATAAAAATAGCAGTAACACTTTTTTTTTTTTTTTTTTTTTTTTTTGGTTTTTCGAGACAGGGTTTCTCTGTGGCTTTGGAGCCTGTCCTGGAACTAGCTCTGTAGACCAGGCTGGTCTCGAACTCACAGAGATCCACCCGCCTCTGCCTCCAGAGTGCTGGGATTAAAGGTGTGCGCCACCATCGCCCGGCTAGCAGTAACACTTTTATAGTATTTCATGGAGTCTGAGATTACAGAGATTAGTAAAATAGGCCATTTTATGTGTGACTCAGAAAAAACTACCAATTAAATAATAACTATCAATTACATAAAACATTCTTATTTTAAATATATTATAATATAAAAATTTGTCTCTGGGACTAGAGAATTGGTTCAGCAGTTAAGAGTACCCAGATTCAATTCCAAGCACCCATATAACAGCTTACAACCATTTGTAAGTCCAGTTCCAGTGAATCCAGTGCCCTCTTCTGACCTTGCTAACCAAATACGAGTATTTGCTCTTAAGATCACCATCTGAGTAAGAGGGACAGCCCCGTCCTGAGCCTCGAGCAAGGGCTTCCAGGGAGACTGCCTGCGCTGGAAAGCTTGCTCTCCCACCAACGGAGCTGCAGACTTGGGAGCAGCTGTGTGCTCTTTCTCTGCTTTCGTCTCCTCATCTATAGGTGGAAGCTAAATGGTACCAAGAAGATAAAGTGAGTAACACCAAGCATATGTCTAAAACATCAATTAGGGAATTGAGCAAGGTGGTTCACCCTTGTAATCTCAGAACCTGGGAGGGCAAAACAGGAAGCCTATAAGTTCAAGACCAACCCAAGCTACATAGTGAGTTTGAGGCTGGCCTGGTTACACAGCAAGTCCCTGTCTCAAAATAAATAAAATAAAAACATCTTTTAAAAGCATATCAATTCACAAGAACTCTCAATAAGCATTACATATGTACCTATCAGCCACTCAGCACGGCAGTGCAGAACTAAAAGACAACAAAACCAGTCCCATGAACATCAGAGATGGTTCAGCAGTTAAGAGCACTTGCAGCTCCTGCAGAGGACCCAGGCTCACTCCCAGCACCCACATGGCAGCTCACAGCTAGCCCTAACTCCACTTCCAGGTAGATCCAAGCCCTCTTCTGACCTTCATAGGTACCAAGCACGTACACATACATGTAGGTAAAACACTCAAAAACATAAACAAAAATAATTTCATAAGAAGTCCCAAAAACTAGAACCTGCATTTGCTACAAATATAAACAATAAAAGGCAACTACAGAATTATCAGCATCCTATAGAAATGAAACCAAAACCAGATAAATTCTGTCATCTTAACAACTCTGAGAGCAGGATGCTTATTTCTAATTCCATCAGTGCACATTACTTAAGGTGGTTTAAAAAGAACACATCCAGTTCTTTTTAAATAACTCCAGTTACAAGGAACCTGGTGCCCCCCCCTTGACCTCTGTGGGTACAGACACATATATGGTACACATGCATGCAGGTGAAACACCCATACATCCGGTGAATGTTTCCACCACACACAGTGTCTCATATCACAACTCTTACACCCCCACAATCAAACACACTAAATTTAATAGAAGCCCTGGGAAAACAAGACCAGCGTAAGACAAGAGTTAATACCTGTGACGTGCGTGTCTTTGCCAGAGGGGAGGTGCATGCTTCTTGAAACTGATCTTCATTAATTCCTATTTCTTTCAGGTAACTTTCTAACAGCTTTTCAACCTAAATGGGAAAGGTTTAATATTATCATTTACATAGGAAAAATCTAAATGGCATTCTGACTGCCTAGAATGCTCTTTGTAATTAACATAAATACTACTATATAAGACATGGAAGTAATAATGTCTTTCACCAGTAAACTAACAGCAAAAGTGGGGTTTTCTTGCCAGGAATCACATGGAGTTTAACTTCCTCTACTGGAGTAGGCTGAGTTACGACAGTGAACATGGTGCAACTCCTCTACCCACTGCCTTCTTTAAAATACTCGGAGCATGCGGAGTAAGAAAGGGGAGGGGGAGAAGAGTAGTGGAGTGAGAAAAATGTATAGCTTAATAAAAACAATTAAAAAATGTAAAAAAAAACCTAAGACAATTTTAAGTAAGGGAAGCACAAACCTTGCCTAGAGGCACCAGCTAAATGGGAATTCAATTTACAAATGAGAGATTCTATTGCTACAATAAATCATCACTTAAAGTCTAAGACAGAAAAATGCAAAATCACTGGAAATTATGAGCCCGAGAATATGGTTAACGCGACCGGAGCAGGATGAACTGTGAGGCTGAAGAGCTGCAGAGGGGTTTGGCAGCTAGGAGCAGTTGCTGATGTCCAGACCAGTTCCCATGCCCAGCACCCACACGGGGGTTCACAATCATCCACAACTCCAGTTACAACAGACACATATATGGTGCACATGCATGCAGGTGAAACACCCATACATATAAACTAAATAAATCTTTAAAAAAACAATTTTAAATAACTTCAATTTTAAAAAGCACTTTTTTAATTTAAAAAGATTAAGAATTATAAAATGCCTCTTAAAGATCAGTGAAGCCAGCCAGCCATTGTGGCACACACCTTTAGTCCCAACACTGAGGAGGCAGAGACACATAAATCTCTGCGAGATCAAGGCCAGAATGGTTTACATAGTGAGTTCCAGGTCACCCAAGGCTGCACAGTAAGACCCCCCCCATCTCAAACAAAACAAAACAAAAATCAGTGGGAAAAATACTCACTAGCTCTTTGTATTCTTGATGAATTTCTGTATAGGTCAATTTGCTTTCTTCTTCATCATCAAAAACTAAATTTATAAGAGAATAGAACAGTGTCAAAAAAACAAATTATTTCATTAAGTACAAATATAAAAACTTTACAAATGGACTTGCAGGAGCCTGTTCTTCCTTTCCACCCCGTGGGCTGTGGGGTTAGGCTCACAAGCCATCTCCCCAGCCCCTTTCTTTCTAACATGTATGCGCCTGCACTCGCCACTTACAGGTGTGTCTTCTCTTGGTGGACTATAAACTTCTCAAACAGAGGGTTTCTATCCCCAGTTTCTGTTCCAAGGTAACTCAATATATATTGAAATGTTGATACCACAAATCTGTCTAAATTAATCTTTAAATTATCTGAAGTAGAAAACAGCACAGTTTCCCTCATGTTCCCGACATTATTCCTCTTTACTCTGCATGCGTTCTGGGAGACACTGCACATACATTCAATACAAATGCTACTTAAACTCTTTCAGACAGTTCTGAAACCACATCACTGCAGCATGGTTGTAAACCCAAGCTTTGCTTCTCTGTAAAAATGTGCCATTAGCTGTGACTAGGGAGAGGACCAGGCTCTTGACACCTGTGGAGAGAGGACATGCCCCGCCCTCTTTCCATTCAGCATTTAGTCTCAGGGGCTAAATGAAATCAATGGATGAAATAGTCTCTTCTCAAGGAGGTCAGGCTTCTCCCAGGCTTCATCAATCTTCTAACAGTATTTTAAATTCTTCAGAGGGATACAGGTAAACTACGTTGCTATTTGAACCTCCTTAAAAGTTACCTGCAAACACACTTAACTGGTGCTTGAATTTTAACAGTTAGAATAAAATAAAAGGTTCAGTGGTCAAACAGCAATCTTTCTTGACTAGATCCATGGACTCTCAGGGTCAAAAGAAGCCCTGCAAGACAATGCAGGATAAGAACCCTCTGTTAGCTGAATCCAGATGTACTCAGATACTGCGAATGCCTGGGAACCCATTACCTTTCTGACTGGCCAGCTCATCCTGGAAAAGCATAAAAACACTGCCTTGGCTGCGTTTCCCTGCAGCTTGTACTCACCCCAGCTCTACCGCACCGATCCTTACAAACAAGTCTAATCCCACTAACCTATGACACAAGCTCAGCGGACTGATGAATAGTGCTACCCTTCAAGGGCTGCCAAGGTAAATAAAGGCTGGGTGTGATGTCGTTTGTTGTCCTTCTCTATGAATACACTTCACTTTGTCTTTACGATATGAATCCGGGTATGAAGCGACCAGAATGCGGGGATGCTGATCCTTTGAATGTATTGCACATCTGCATGCCTCAATTGTTAGAAAGGTCTTCTCCCCATCACCTGCTTTGGTCCTGCTGGGGAAATCGCATGACCTTCTTTGCAGATGAAATGGCCAGAGTGAATAGTTTTCATTTCGTAGACTGAGCCCACAGGGAGACATCCAGGAGTCCAAAGAACTCGAGGGAAAACAACGCTTCTCCCAAGTAACTGGGGAAGATGCTGGTTACCCAGAAACGTGTGGGATGAAGAGGCAGGCCGAACATGGTATTAAAGTTCAGGATATGCGCTCAGGCCGGAATGGGTGGCAGGTCTTGGTGCCCTCTTTCAGGTCGGCAAAGAAACCCCCATCCCACCCGGGGAAGAGGCGAAAGCAATTCCTTCAACAAAACTAACCCTAGGCCCCGGCGGGCAGAGACAACGAGTGATATTCACTTGTTCAGGGTCTGGTTTTTACCTTCGCATTTCTGCTCCACAAAGTCCAAGATGGGGATGGACCAATCCGGACCCCGCAGGAACCCCGCGATGCTCTCCACCACCCATTCCACCTCGTCCTCTTCTTCCGCAGCCATCCCGCCCACACCGGGCGACGCGGATGCCTAGGCCAGACTCCCCCGGCCCGCTCGAGCCTTTCGGCCGCAGGAAGCCGACGGAGAACGCAGGCAGCACGGCCCCCGCCGTCGCCAGGCCCCCTGCTTAGACACTACAAGCCAGTTAACGTAAAATGGTCGCTATGACAACACACGCAGCGGCCGGAAGTGAAGCCTGAGTCCCCGCCTCCGAGCATGAAGGGGGCGGGGCGAGGGACGTTTCCTATTGGCTGGAAAAGACCGGTGCGGAGCAAACGATAGCCCTCCGCTCATTGGCCCGCAGTTGCTAGGCTGAGCGCAGAGGGGAGGGCATTGGCTACAGAGCCTGGAATCGGCGTTCGCGCTTCCAATGGCGCGGTGGGCGTGGCTCCCTCGGACTCCTCCCACCCCTAAGAGTTTTCAGATTCTCTGGCCCAGAAGCGAGCTTAACTCGAGGACGATTTGGAAATAAAAAGCTGAGCAAAGCTCCGTGAGGTTTACTGATTGGTTCTGCAGTCCGCTTGCTTGGTGTATTTCTAAAAATGGGTCTTTAACCCTTAATCTTAGGTAACAATTGCTAAATTTATGACAAGGACAAAGTCAAAGTTAATCTTCATTTAAATAGGCCGCCTTAACCAGTTTTTAAAAAGAACAGTGAGGCCCCGCTGTGTTCCTACTTCAGGGCCAGAGAACTCCCAATCACACACACACACAAAAAAAAATCTTATAACGGCCTACACCTTTAATACTCTTGATAGGCGAAGGCAGGCGGATCTCTGTGAGTTCCAGGACACCTAAGGCTAACCTGTCTCAAATAATAAATCTTGACATCAAATTCAGCCAAAAGACCTGACTCCTGAAACTTAGAAAGAGCCTTCCCCACCTTTGAGGTCTAGATAAGCCCAGTTCCGGTCTACTAATGAGAAATCTCTGTCCTTGACATAGCGGTAGACTAATTCAGTTCCCCCACATCCCTCTGAGAGTGGTGAGGAGAAGAGGGCCAGAGAATTCAACCTGCAGCTTCATGAGAGGGAGGGTGGAGAAACAGTCAGAACCAGAGTTGAGTGTGGTTGGCCACCAGCAGCAGAGGACCAGGTCAAGCTGGGGGCAGGAGCTCCTTGCTGGAAGACCCAAGAGGAACCATGTGGGTATAGAGACAGCCAGAAGACATGAGTATCAGTCCCCAAAACCACAAAGATGTTGATGGAGAGAGGGCTCACCTGTCAAGTTAGCAATTGGTATGTTAATCAGTTCACCCTTTCCTTCTGTTCGAGAATTCAGTTGTAGACCAGGAAGTCCTATCTGTGGGGCTTTTTCTTGTTACTCTGTCTATGGTCATGTATCTGTGGAGGTTAGAGAGAGGTCTTTATTCCAACCAGCTCTAAGTTGATAATAAGGTCTCCACTCTAGTTCCAGTATTCACTGAGAAGCCATTCATACAGATACTGCTCAAGCAAGCACTGAGACCCAAGTACTGCAGGTAATGAAGGCTATACCATAACTTGTTCATGGCGACAGCAGCATGGCCAGGGTTCCTGGGAGCCACCTACTCTGGTGTTATAAATGAGAATGTCCTCCATAATTTCAAATGTTTGAATATTTGGTCCTCAATTCATGGCACAGTTTAGGAGGGTTGGGAGTTGTGGCTTTTGTTGCAGGAACAATGTCACCAGAGGTGGGTTTTGAGAGTTTAAAGGGCCATTTCAAGTCAGCTCTCTGTTTCCTGCTTGCAGTTCAAGATGTAAGCACTCAGTTTCTGATTCAGGTGTCGTATCTGTTGCTTGCCGTCATGCTTCCCCGACATGACAAATTCTTACCCTTCTCGAACTATTTGTAACACAAACAAACCCTTCTATATGTGGCATTGATCCTACTGTTTCGTCACAGCGATAGAAAAATAGCTAGTATACCCACATACAGATTGTGGTCAGTTTCTGGCAGGAGGACCACATCATGTAAGAACTAACAATACCACTCTGCATCACACAAGGCACCTCGACATTCTGTAGCTTTGCCCGTTAAATGTTCTGTTTCCAGCAAGATGGATGCCACCACGGATGCTCAGGGTGACTGCTGGCAGTGGAGCAGAGCTTGAAGTGGGGGAGACCCTCTGCAGCTATAGGGATACCAGGCAGGTGACTGAGCTGAGGTACTACAGATGTCAAAAGGGTGATAATAATGTTAGCCCCTTATCTTAAACAACTAGTTTATTGAGCCTTTGGAAGTCCCTCCATGACAGATGCATCATGATGGCCACCTGTATGCTCACAAGAAGGAACAACATGCCATGACTTTGCAGCAGCCTCCACAACATCCTGAGTTAAAGTCGAAGGCTGGAGAGAGGAAGTTCTGAGTTCAAGCTATCCTCCCTTCCAGATCAAGGATGTGTTTAGGCATTTCCAGAGAGCAGAGATAAACACACAAGCAGTGGGGGAGATACTCATAGTGGCACATGAGAAAAGCTACAGACAGAAACAGTCATTTACAGTCAGTGATCCCACAGTCTTTTCCAAGTGGGGCTCCCCATTAGAGAGTTATCCACCTGGTAGGTTGACCCATTGAACACTAGTTGTCATCTGCTGTATACTCCCCTGGCCTCTAGCAGGACAAGTCAGTATGAAGTAAAATTAGTTTATTAAAAATGCTCTCAATATAGTCACTAAATGTGGGTTTCATATAAATAGGCAAGCACTCTATCACTAAGTTATATCCCCAATCCTTTTCTCAATTCTGTTTGAGATAGGATCTCAATAGTTTACTCAGGCTAGGTTTAAACTAGCTCTATCAAGCAAGACTTGAATTTTTGTGGTTCTCCTGCCTCAGACTCCCATGCAACTGGGATTTCAGACTAGTCTCTGTCACAAACTCAGCTTTGGTGCCTACTGAAGTGGCATTGTTCAAAGGATCTCTAAGAATTTTTTTTTCTCCTGGGAAGTGTAAATGGACTCTTACCCACTTGCTCCTAAATGCCCCATAGCAGCTTCCCAAATACTTGACTTGGAGGCTTAATGTTACTTATAAATGCTCAGCCAATAGCTTAGGCTTATTACTAACTAGCTCTGATGTTTTAAGTTAACCCATATTCCTTATTTACACTCTGTTATGTGGCAGTACCCTTATTAGTATGACACATTCATCTCCTGCTCTCTGTGTCTGCTGACAACTCCTGACTCCACCCTTCTCTTTCCCATCATTCTCAGTTTGGCTTTCCCACCTAACTTTATCATGATCAGCTATAAGTCAGTCACCTTTTTTACTAAAGCAATCACAATGACATATATTCAACCAGTGTAAAAGAATATTCCACAGCATTTCCCCTTTTTTGTATAATTAAAAAGGAAAGTTTTAACTTTAATGTAAGCAAGTATGTATGTTACCAGTGGTCTGGAGCTGCAAAGATATCCTGATTTATCAGGAAGCCAGACTATATTTAGAGCTGCAATAGGACACCTCTGTAGGGGTAGAGATGCAGCTGGAGGCTGGAGCCACAATAGCCACCTGGAGGGAAAGCTGTCCTGACTTGTGAGGAAGCCAGGCTACCTGAAGTTGGGGTGCAGTGGGGGATGGACTCCCCATAGGATATAGCAATTCTGCACTTCTAGAGAGCTGCTACAGCTGACCTCTGAGCTGTTCACTTAAGGGAATGTCCTACAGACCTATCAGCTTCTTCTTGTGCCCAAGATGTTACTTCTGCTACAGCTCTGCTAAAAGGGAAGCCCCTGCAGAAATGTAGCAATCTCTTGCTGCTCAGGTACAAAGTTACTTTTTCTGCTTCCCTAAGGGAACATCCCAGAAAGGTTATTCTGTTCTTCTGTTTTGCCTTGCTCAGCCCCTCCCCCCACCAAAGGGAGCCTTGCTTAGCCCCTCTAAGGGAATGTCCCAGCAAGGTTTTTCTGTCCTTCTGTTCTGCTCAGCCTTGCTCAGCCCCCCTAAGGGAGCTTCTCAGCAAGGTTTTTCAGCTCAGTCCCCTAATGAATGTCTCAGCAAGGATCTTCTATTCTATGCCATTGAATGAAGATCTTCACTCAAGACTCCTCTGAGAAAGAGATTTATTTAGGAAAGAGGAGTCCATGAGTCAGGTGCTGAAAGATAGCCAGCAACTGAACAGGCAGAGGGGCTTATATAGGGCTTCTTAGGGGTGAAGTTTTCCCAGGGAGAAGGTTTTTTGTTTGGTTGGTTTTTGCACAGGGGCTGGTTAGTTTTCCCTGTTCATGAATTGGTTAGTTTAGATCGTCAGGAGCAGATGGTTATAATTTCAGGGCCAAACTTCTTCTTTCAGTTGTCCTTTTTAGTCTTTTATCCCTAAACTTGGGGCCAGGAAATGTTTCTTTCACTGGCTCTGATTCTAGGGACAAAGTGTGTTTCTTTGGCACTGGTTTCAGAGTCAGTGCATATTTCTTTGGTTCTGGGTTCAGGGCTAAAGTGTTTCTTTCACTGGCTCAGGTCTCTGATCCAGGGTGTGTTTCTTTGACTGACTCTGGACCTAGGGTTAAGGTGTTCAGGGATTGGTTGGTTTCCTGCTCAGGGATTGGTTGGTTTTGTTTGTCAGTTGTTCAGGAACAGAGATGACTCTGATTTCAGGGACAAATTGTGTTCCCCCCTCCACACACACACACACTGGTACTTTTTAATCTTTTGGCTCTAATTCCAGGGCGAGGGCATAATCTTTCACTGCCTCTGATTCTAGGGACAAAGTGTGTTTCTTTGGCACTGGTTTTGGGGTCAGAGCATATTTCTTTGGTTCTGGGTTCAGGGATAAAGTATTTCTTTCACTAGGTGAGGTCTCAGATCCAGAGTGTTTTTCTTTTACTGGGTTCAGAGTCAGGGTGCTGAGGGATTGGTTGGTTTCCTGCTCAGAGGTTGATTGGTTTTATGTTTCAGTAGGTCAGGGGCAGAATTGACTCTGGTTTCAGATCCTGTGTGTGCTTCTTTCACTGATTCTGAGTTCAGAGCCAGAGTGAGTTTCTTTGGCGTCACTTTTACCCTACATTTAACATAGTAAACTTACGTACAATAAAAACAATTATCAAGTAAAAATTATAATTACAATTTCTAGTCCATTTGGATTTGGCAAAATTAGAGACAATATTCAGTTTTCTATCTTATCTTAGTGAATCTAAAGTTTTACATCTAATTTACATTTTTATCATGACTAAGGAAAATTATAACTATCTCGTCTTCAACTCCATCGGAGACATCAGAATGGTAAAATGTTACCTAATGATATCTCACTGTCTGGACAGTCACACAATATTCCTCTGCAATGTTGGGGTATCCAACTCTGGCCTACAGGCCTAGAATATCTGACAGACTTTCCTGTGAATCAGGGAATTCTGAAAGTCTGTCCTACCTTGTCTGGGCAAAGCTCAACAGTCACTTTCTTTTGTGTCTGCCTGTTCAATTTGGAGAGCATACTGTTAGCAGTTGAGGCAAAGGCAGTTTCTTGCCCACTGGTTAACCTTTGCCACTAATAAAGCAAACTCCATATGAAGTTTCTTTAATGCCCATCATCTTCTCTAAAGTAGAGCGGTGCTGCCAGGAGCAGGCATGTCTCACTGTCATGAAAAGCCTTATGTTATTAAACATATTAAATGCCACATTCTGTACTACTTTAAAGTGTTTGAAAACCATAAATATAAATATATCTGTGTATGAGTTTGAAAATATACCTAACAAGACTATAAGTTTGACTATTATAGATGATTAAGTCTTGCCTAGAGTATTCTGTGATGTTGGATCTCCTCAGCCAGCAGCTTGAAGTTGTTCTGAATGCAGAGCTCAGAGGAACCTGCAACACAGATGCTCTGAGACATCTGGGTCATCCATTCCCATCAGAGATTTTTCAGGGGTTCTTCCTCAGTCAAACCTGATTTTTCTCAACACAAGCCTCTCATTTCCTGTGGAAATAAAAGCAGAACCTCTTCCCCAAAGTAACATATCTTTTGACTTAAATTTTGAGGTCAAGATAATTTTTAAATATATAGGTTGGTTTAATACAGCAGTTTTTATAACACAGGATCTTTTAGAAGCCCAGAAATTTAAAGACAATACAATAATATACATAATCCAGACTCTCTGTGTAATTTCCATCTTTATGTGGCTTATTATATTTTTATTACTCCATTTTTAAAAACATTTTTCTACCCTATTTCTTTTCTCTCCCAATCCTACATATATTTTTAAAGAGAACATAACCTATTTAGAGGTATTTTTGGGAGGCAGTTTGTCTGAATCTGTCTTTACTGTATATCCCTATCTTTCCTAACCATGAGTCTCAAAATGCTAAGTAGTATGGCTATGAACAAAGCAGTGGCTTTGGTGACTGGTTCCACCCTAGGTAAGCTAGGTTCACCTAGGTTGCGAGAACCTAGCTTCATGGCAGAGGTACCAGCAATCCACATTTATCACCCCAACTCTGGGAAGTTTCTGGGTCAGGCAGTCATCTCTAAAATGAACTGTGCCTCTGCTCACTGACAGCAAACAGCCTGTTTAGAAAAAGCGGTTGCCAAGAAGCCAAGTTTGATTCCATTTTTGTGTGTTTAGAATCCTTTTTAAAACTTTCTCATATTTTATGTGGAAATTCTTGCCATATGGGTGCCATATGTAAAGGGATGCTTCTCTCCCACCTGGTAGCTGTTTTCCTAATAATTGACTAGGAAGCTTAATATTACTTATAAATGCTCAGCCAATAGCTCAGGCTTATTACTAACTAACGCTGACATTTTAAGTTAATCCATATTCCTTATTTATCCTCTGCCATGTGGCAGTACCTTTATTAACATGGCACATTTATCTCCTGCTCCCTTGGTATCTGGCTGGCAACTCCAACTCTGCCCTTCTCTTTCCCATCATTCTCAGTTTGGCTTTCCCACCTAACTTTATCCTGTTCAGCTATTGTCCAGTAGCTTGTTTATTAAGTGAATCACAATGACATATATTCCATGTAAATGAATATTCTACAGCAAGTAAATTATATCATAATGTGGTTTTTGGAGAGCACTGGATAGGCATATAGGCTAAGATAAAAATATAGATTACAACACTCAAAGGCATCCTTGATATACAAGCTCACAAGGAATTCAGGGTATTTTTGTCAAGTCAGGAATGATGAGTTGGAAGTATGAGGGTATAAATATTTATCTGATCAAAATTGATATTAAAGTGTTTAGGCAGAATTAATTTTTTTTTTTTATTTTCGAGACAGGGTTTCTCCATAGCTTTTTGGTTCCTGTCCTGGAACTAGCTCTTGTAGACCAGGCTGGCCTCGAACTCACAGAGATCCGCCTGCCTCTGCCTCCTGAGTGCTGGGATTAAAGGCGTATGCCACCACCGCCCGGCAGACAGAATTAATATTAACCCAGTGGTATGTTGGCAGAGGCTGTTCATTTGTTCCCAGCCTCTCTGACCTGAAATAATCAGAAACTATATTATTTGCAATACTGTTTGGCCAATAGCTTAAGCATATTTTTAATAACTCTTACATCTTAAATTCACCTATTCCTATTATTTTATATTTTACTGCAATGCTTGTGGCCTACTGGCAACGTTCTGGCTAATAGCTCACATCTTCCTCCTCTGGCGGTTACATGGTGTCTCATTGGCTATATATCTTCCAGTCTGGTTATATCCTGTTAAGCCATTGGACAAAAGCATCTTCTTTATTAACCAATGGCAATAAAACATATTTACACATACATCACCTCCCACATCACCTCCCCTTTTCTGTCTAAATGAAAAGGAAGGTTTTACAAGATTACATATAACAAAACAGGTATCAGACAAGAACTACAGTTACAATATTTATATCTACTTCGTCTTTTATCATAAGTAAGAAAAACCATAATTATAACTATCTATTCTTCAACTCCATCAAAGACCCCAGGAGGATATACTATTACCTAAGTTAACAGGAAGTGCATTGTAATTTACTTCCAAAACTCTAGAATTGACAGAGACATCTCACTGCCTGGACAGTCACCCAAAATTCTTCTGTAACATCGGGGCATCCATTTTCAGCCTACAGGCCCATAGTATCCAGCAGACTTTTCTGTGAAGCAAGAAATTTCAAAAACAAGAAGTGGAACTGTTTGTCAGTCACTTTCTTCTGTATCCTACAGAATGTCTGGCAGACTCTTTCATGAAGCAGTAACACTGAAGGACTGTCTTACCTTCTTTAGGCAAGTTCAGTAGTCATTTTTCTGTGGGTCCTGCATGTCCAGTTCATATAGCATACTTTTAAGCAGTCCAGGCAAGAACAGTTTCTTGCCCAAATGACTAACAAATTCCATAAGGAACCTCTTCAATGCCCATCTTCCTCTTGAAGAAGATTGGTGCTACCAGGAACAGATGTGTCTCAATGTCATGAAAAGTCCTAAGCTCTTAAAACATTTTATTTTTAAAAAATATTTATTTATTATGTATACAATATTCTGTCTGTGTGTATGTCTGCAGGCCAGAAGAGGGCACCAGACCTCATTACAGATGGTTGTGGGCCATCATGTGGTTTCCGGAAATTGAACTCAGGACCTTTGGAAGAGCAGGCAATGCTCTTAACCACTGAGCTATCTCTCTAGTCCCTCTTAAAATATTTTAAATGCCATATTCTGTTAGTCTTTGAAAGACTTGAAGAATATCTATCCATCTGAAGCATATCTCTAGATATCTAGAAAACCTAACTAACATGACTACAAGCTTGACTATTATAGATTACTGTCTATTAACCTGTATTTATTAATTATACATTACATTTTTAAGTGAGCTGCACAAACACAATACCTTAATCAAAAGCAGAAATAAACATATAACAAAATTGATCTTAATTTGTATCAATAAACCAAGATCCATACTAATGCAAAGTACTCATCTCTATAGCATATCCCCCTTTAAATGTCAATAAACTTTTATAAACAATCATTTTCGGAATTTGGGCATTGTTCTCTAGACTACTTCCTGCTGTTTGCAGGTACTGTTAATCAGGTCTTTCATGGGGTATTTTGTGTGGTAGGTCCATCTCAGGCAGCAGTCTTGAAACTGTCATGGATGTTGGGCCAACTGGACCATTGCTTTAGGGGGTCTTGTTTGATCAAGCCATATTAGCTGGTAAGGAATTCATAGCTTTCTATCCTCTGTGGAAACAAAAGCAGAACCTCTTTTCCAAAGCAACATATTCTCATCCTCAAATTTTGAAGTCAAGATAACTTTAAAACATATGTATTGGTTTAACTTAGCAGCCCGTAAAATGAAATTTCTCTCTGTAATTAACTCATTCACAGTCAAAAAATTTAAAGAAAATACAATAATATACATATTCCAGATTCTCTGTGTATTTTATATATTTATGTGGCTTTTTTTACTCTATTACTTTTTAGAATTTATTTTATTATCTTTACTCCTTTAATCTATGATTGTCTGTACTCTATCTCTTTAAAGACTTTGTTGTATTTTTAAAAACCATTTCTTTTTATAACTCTCTATACTCTTTTTCTTCTCACTCCCAAGCATATCTACATTTTTCAACACACCGTGACCCAGTCGTAGGTTTATTTCTGTATGAATCTGTCTTTATTGAGTATCTGTAATCATTTTCTGACCAGTAGTGTTTTTAAAATGGTAAGCAGCTTGGTTGCAGCTGCCCTGGATGCTGGCTCCACCTGTCTCAGCCTTTCAGTATGGTGGAGGTATGTTTACCACCAGCTCTGGGACCTCTGGGTAGGAGCCATACCCATCACATCAACTCTGGTAAGCAGTTGGCCTATGCTGCCCTCAAGTAACTTGCAGCACACAGCCCACTAACCCCATTTAAGTGCTTGGACTCCTGAAAGAGCCAGAGCTGTTCATGCAACTAGCATGAACTAGGAAGCTTTCTTAAAGGAGTCACACAGTTTTTGTTGCTACCGCCAAGTCAGGAAGCTTTGTCTTAAAGGAATCATGCTTCTGCTTGCTTCTAGCAAACAGAGCCCACCTGAGAAAATACTGCTACTATGAAGCCATGCTTAACTCTGTTTTTCTGTGTCTATAATTCCTTCCCAAGCTCTCTCAGGTTTTATGTAAATGTAGCTGGCCTACGTTGGGGCACCATTTTGTAGGTAGAGATTGCTTGTTCATTTTTCTGGCAGCCCAGACCCAAATAATAACACAGAAACTACATTAATTACAACACTGTTTTGCCAATAGCTTAGGCATATTTCTAACTAACTCTTACATCTTGAATTAACCCATTTCTATTAATCTGTGTATCACCACAAGGCTGTGGTCTATTGGTAAAATTCTGGCATGTCCTTTTTGTTTGACAGCTAATGGCATCTCCCTGACTCTGCCTACTTTCTATATTTGTTCGGATTGCCCACCTGGCTTTACTCTAATAAGCTAATGGTTGAAACAGATTCTTTAATAACCAATGGTAATAAAACATATTCATAGCATACAGAGGGGAATCCCACACCATGGGTCTGTGGTCCTACTGTAGCTGGGGGCCAGGTTCATGTCTGTGACCCATATTACCATCAGAGGCCATATGGCTGTTCATTGTCTGTGCTACTGAGGGCTATGCAGATGTTCATAGTCAGTTCTGGTACCAGAGGTCATAGTGGGGTCTATGATGGTTTGAAAGAAAATGGCTCCCTAAGGGAGTGGCACTATTAGGAGGTGTGACAGCCTTGTTAGAGGAAGTGTGTTACTGTGGGGGTGGCCTTTGAGGTCTCTTTTCTCAAGTTTCCCTCAGCATGACTGTCAGTCAACTTCCTGTTGCCTGCCAGATGTAGGAATCTCAGCTCTAGCACCACATCTGCCCGTACACCATCATGCTCCCCATCCCAACGGTAATGAGCGGAACCTCTGAAACTGTAAGCGAGAACATTCACCTGAGGGTGACTAGATAGGGTCCGTGGTCCTGCTTAGATGCTGTGTTGACGTCCATGGCACGTGTTACCGAAAGGCCTTGTGGACGTCTGTGGTCTATGCTGACACTTGAAGCCATGCTGATGGTCATGGGCCACGTGGATGGTTTTTTGTTGGTTTTGTTTTTGTTTTTCGAGGCAGGGTTTCTCTGTGTAGTCCTGGCTGTCCTGGAACTTGCTCTGTACATCAGGCTGTCCTCAAACTCTCAGAGATCTGCCTGCCTCTGTCTCCCTAGTGCTCGGATTAAAGATGGGAGCCACCGTTCCCAACTTGAGGGTTTTAACTCTACAACTGAATTAGGAAATTCGAGTTCTGGAAATCCCTGCTATGTTCAAGAAGGCCCTCTGTTGTGGCTGGGTCTCCAGAGTTAAAAAGAGACTGCCACAGTGACCTCTGTGTCTGGAGTTAGTCTGAGCCCCAGGAATCCCACATTTTGTAAAAAGATTTGGGCCTCTGAAGAAAAATAGTATCTTCACAAGACTGGCTTTTGGAGAATTAGATCTGAAGTGGTTTTGTCTGTGTCGCAAATTAGTGCTATCTTCTGCATGAGAGAGCTCCCAGAAAGCAACATAGAAGTGGTCCATCCTCTAAGGATGATATCCCTAAGGAAAGATATCCCAAATGCACAGCTGAGTAATTGTCGTGGAGCCTCCTGCCATTCAAAGGCAAATAAGGACCAAGAATCTGGGTGGACTAGAAGACTGGGAGTTGCAGCCCATGCCTTTAATCCCAGCACTAAGGGGTAGGAGCAGGTGGATTTCTGTGAGTTCAAGACAAACCTGGTCTACATAGTGAGTTCCAGGACAGCCAGAACTACTTAGTGAGACCTGACTGAAAAAAAAAAAAAACAATAAAGAATATGAAACAATTGACTTAAGATCTAACATTATGAACCAGGAGATACTGGAGGAATCTGTCCAGTGCACTGGCAACTTAAATGGTTATTTTTCTAATTCTCATTATTTTGACTAAATGTCTGACAAGAACCTCAGGGAGGGATGGTCTCTGTTGCCCACCCTGACTGAAGAAGGGTGACAGAGACAGTCATGCTGTCTCAGAAGTCAGCAGATAAAGAGATAAGTGATGGTACCTAGGTAGCATTCGTCTTTCTATTCAATCAAGGACCCAACCCTTGGAACAGTGCCGCCTACACTTAGGGTGGGGCTTCCCACCTCAGCTAACCCTCCCTACAAATTCCCCCACAAGCATGCACAGGGCTTTGTCTCCTGGGTGATTCCACATCCACTCAACGTGACCATACAATTCACAGGGTGAGCTGAGACCATGGCTTCATTCATGACCTTCAGATACTAGCCGGTTCAGTAGAAGCCATCTGACTCCTTTACCACCAAAATAGGGATGTTGCATAAAGAGTTAGTAGCCATGAGTTTGCCATTGATAGGCTGTAAGCTTTTTTTGTGTTTCAAGACCTTTGGGATCTTTAATGACAGCTGTAATTGAGTGACCATTTGTGAATTCCTGGCACTGGATGTATTCCAGGCTCTGGCAGAGGGTGGGGGCTTGTCAGGAGATGTAAGGTCTATAGCAGAGAGATAGTGAAGGCACTGGAGGCCTGAGACAGGCCCAAGCCATCATTGGACAGAGCACTTGATGTCAGGAATGCTATAAAAAGCCTCTGGAGTCAGCGGGACCTGGTGGCATGGGACCTGGTTGCACATCAAGTGTAAACGTTGAACTTATTAGGCTGCTATCAATACCAGCGAGAAGGGTCAGGGACCAGAAGTTCTAACAAGAAGTGGTCAGGGTAGAAAAAGTCACTCCAGTGTTGAAAGGACTATGATTTTAGTTCCAGCCATATCTAGAGTCCCCAGAGGCATATTCATAGAGACGAAGAATACAGGAGCCTGTACAGCCTCAGGAAGCCCTCAGTCCTCAAAAGGAGGGGGGCCGCTTTCTTTTCTGTGTTTTTCACAGTCCAGGAACACAGGAACATTTGTTCTTTTTCAGGGTTGAGCTGAGCATGAGGTCCTTGGGTGGAGATTGACACCCCTCACAAAAGAGAGGGCTTCTCTTCCAATGTGTCCCCACTTTGCAAGACTGGATATAGGTCCCGGGTGGGGCATATGACCGGATGGATGGGTTTGGGACTATCTTGATCAGGCAAGGCTGGCATGGTTGTGGTGCAGTGAACCAGCCTTCCACTAGATGGCGTGCTGGGATTGCCTGAGGTGGCAGGGAACTAAGTAAGGTCCGGGCTGCGCGCTGGCCGGCCCTTTCCTCTTCCCTTCTCTCGGTTCAGCCACGCTGGCTCTTGAGGTTTCCTCCCAGTTTTTAAGGATCTTGAAGGCCGTGTCTAACAAAGTAGTGAAAGGACCCTGGGGTTAGGGGAGCACTTCATTTCATCTTCGACGTTTTTGCTTACTAGTAGAGAGGCTTAGCTTTAAAGACATACAGCAGGCTAGGATGGCTTGACTCACGAATTCCCTGAGTTGGAGATACTTGCCCTTGGTTTCATCCAGTCCGACTGAAAGAGAACAGTGTCTTCAGAAGCTCCCTGTGTTTCCCCGTCACGTATTAGAGGTTTGACACTAACCCTTTTCATACCCTCTAGTAGTCTTGGAGAGCCTTTCTCCGGGGCATCATTGCCTTTGTCAGTGGGCTGAGCAGGAGTTCTAGTCAGACATGGGACGGACATGGGCCAGGCCATCACTGAGTTCCAAGTGTGAAACTTATCATCCCAGGCATAGGCTAAAGATGGATACACAGCTGTTCTCCACACAGGAAGCAGGTGGCGAGGAAGGCACAGGTGTTTTGTCAGGGTAGGTGAAATGCCAGAAGGAGCTCTAATGATTCTCGAATTAAGGTGGGAGGATGTTGGCTAAGTGACCATAGTTTGGATTATATTATGGACAAGACAGACACGGGGAAGGGGATGCTCATTCAGATGATGTCACTATTCTCATTCGCTACCTTCCAAAGGGGAAGAATGTCTTCCAAGGGGGAAGGAACAGCTTGTAACTGTTCCCTATACAAAGTTCACGAGTGAGTGTGTGCAGACAGTGCTCATCCACGCGTGCTGAGGGAATGTCTGGAGAAAGTTCCCCAGGTTCAAAGGAGAGAGGAGAAGAAAAAGCCAAGGAGGGGGGGGGGGGGGTGAGAGCAGAGGTGCCACATGCCAGCAGAGGGGCCAGAGGCTGAGCAGGCTGCGTGTGCCAAGGAAGGAATCAAGTTGGCATCTCAGGCTGAGGTTCAGGGAGGGGGCTAATGTGGAACCCACAGTATCCCTTTCACAACTGGGGGTGTTAAGGCCATGGAGGCCTAGATATAAGGAACCTGAATCCCTCCCTAAATTATGACAAAGAGGTCTAATTGTAAGGTGAAATTATAGCTGTATGTGCCAGGAATGAGACAGTGATCTTCGTGTGGAGCGGGTTTAAGGACAAATCTTGTTACAAACAAAAAATGAGCCTTTTCTTTTTGAGAATCTGAGTGTCAAATTCAAACAGTCTTGAGAATGCATTCCTGGGCTCACAGGTGCCAGAAGACATAGAGAGCATGAAACCATCCTGTGGATCTTACCTGAGGTTCAGTATCCCCCAAAGGCATCCCCTGTTGTCAGAGAAATGTAGTCTCTCTGCCTTAGGTGTGCCCTCGTCTGGGAGCCTCCTGGCTGGTGGAGGTAAACCTGGCTTCGGTTCAGAGCCACGCCCACATAGTTCGTCCGGCAAGGAAACCTCTCAAATAACAACTGATGTAAGGCGGGGAGAATGGGACCTCATCGTTCTGGGGAGAGCAAAACCTAGCTCTGTGGAGGTCTCTGGCATCAGGAAGTGGGGTTCGAAGGGGAACCAGCAGGTGTAAACATCATTTCACTATTCTGCCTGCCCTTCCTCGGGAGAGGCCCAGAAATGCTGGGACAGAAAACAGAATGAGCAGGAGAGGAAAGAGGAGTCTTCCTGTCTGTGCAGACGCATCCCGGATATGCTGCCACGGCCAGCCTTACCCTGGGTGTGGAGAGAGTTCCAAGAAGGAAGAAAGTAGCCTTTTTTTTCTTTGCAGACCACATAACTGTCCACCTTCCCCTTGACCTTGCTTTCACCTTGGGCAGAATCTGTTAGTTTCTAAAGGCTCGGAATACTTTCTACAGGGGATGAAAAGGAATGCCTTAGCTTGTGCTTGGCTAGTGACGGGGTTCCAGCATCACAGCCTCTGTTCTCAGGGGAGAGTCGCCACAGCCAAGGGCTTCAGTTGCCTGCCAGCCTCTCTTGGAATTTTATTTTATGTGTGTGCGTGTTTTGTCTTCATATATGTCTGTGCGCCACCTGTATGGTGTCCTCAGAGACCTCAGGATAGGATATCAGATCCCGGGCACTGCAGTTAAACACAGCTGTGAGTTACCACATGGGTGCCAGGAATTGAACTCAGATCCTCTGGAAGAGCACCTGGTGCTCCTAGCCAATGAGCCATCTCTGCAACCCCCACCAGCCTCTGAGCCTACCATACGCAGCAGAGAGAAAGGAGAGAAGGGAAAGCAAAGGCAGAGTCCCTGTCCAGACCACCAACAATGCCAGGTCAGGCAGGGGAGTACAGGTTACTACCAGACCAGACTGATGGGAAGAGTGTGATAAAGACTACACACTGGGAGAGCGTCAGTGGATAAGAGCACACGCTGCTCTTGCAGAGGACCCGGGTTTGTATCTTGGTACCCATGTGGGGATTCAAAGCATTTGAAACTATAATCAAGGGGCTCTCATCCTCCTCTGGCCTCCACAGGCACAAGGCAGGCACGTGGTACACATACTTACATGCTGGCAGACACAAATACACAAATAAACATCTTTCCACCATGAATAAACCGGGGGCCAAAGCGATGGCTCAGGAAAGCCTGCGAAAGCCCGGCGACCCGAGTTTAATGTCAGAACCACCGTGAAGGTGGAAAGAGAAAACTGACCCCACAAAGCTGCCGATTCCACGTGTTCTGCTCCTCCTCCTCCTCTGGAGAGCTGTGGCAGCGGCTGAGGTAGGAAAAGGAGTGAGCAGAAGAGGAGAGAATTCTTCCGGTACGTGCAGACTCATCCTAGACACTGCCATAGCGAATGACCTCCACGTGTGCACACACACTAATAACAGTGGGTACAACTGGATTGTAAAAAGACCGCACACTTGCCGGGTGATGGTGGCGCACGCCTTTAATCCCAGCACTCGGGAGGCAGAGGCAGGTGGATCTCTGTGAGTTCGAGACCAGCCTGGTCTACAGAGCTAGTTCCAGGACAGGCTCCAAAGCCACAGAGAAACCCTATCTCGGGAAAAAAAAAAAAAAAAAAAGACCGCACACTGTAGGCCGCATGTGCTTTTAAACAGAGACATTTCAAATAAGAGTAGAAAAGAGCAATAAAGCATGTTTGATTATTTGATTCTTTTTTATTATTGATGTCTCAGCTGCTCTTCAGAACATGCCGTACGCCATAGGAGAGTCCTCGGAGAGAAAGGCTCTCACCTGTAAGAGGATGGGAATAGTTTCATGACCGTCAAGGTAAGGTCCTTGGTGTGATCTCACGTGCCTTTGCGCAGGACCATCTGTGTAAATGAGTGGCGGTGCGGGAGAAATGTCCGTATTCTGTCAATCATGTTTTAAATAAACGCTGATTGGCCAGGCAGAAAGTATAGGTGGGTCTACCAGACAGGAAGTAGGAAGCCCATGCCTCCCAATCCTGCCCAGACTACAGAAGAAGCAAGAAGTGACCTGCCCTGCTGAAAAAGGTACTGAGCCATGTGGCAAACATAGATAAGAGCTAATAAGAAGCCTAAGCTAATGGGCCAATCAGTTTATAAGTATTGTAGACTCTCCGTGTGATTTTCTCTGGGACTAAACAGCCGTGGGAACTGAGCAGGAAAGAAACCCCAACAAAGCAGGCCCTCATGTTACAGAGTGGGCATCTTACTATCTTTCTATGTTACACGTTTCACCTCATTGTCCTGATTGAGCCTGACCATTGGGACAAGGCCTACCAGGGTTAGACTCTGCTTGTGGAAGGCACCAGAAGGCACCAGCTCAGGCTTCAGAGTCTAAATGTTGTAGGTGAATGCTTTTTGTGTTTATTTTTCACCTCTTTATGGCTATAGTTTTGACTGTAAACAAGGTTCATAATCTTGATTTGTTTCTCAGAAAGGTATGTATTTATAGCTGGGGAAGAAGTAAGGTTCAGCTCAAAGGGGCTCATAGTTAGGGTCTAAAGCTTGCTTTGTTGCTCTTGTGATTTTCTTATTTGAAATGTTTCTATAAGTAAAAATATGGGAGGGGGGGGCTGAATTGGTGACAAACACAGAGGCTGCTCTCCCCAGGCTCTCAGGTCTGGGAAGGCACACTCAAGCAGGAGCTGCTAGCTCTACCCGGGCCTGAATCACTGAGGGTGGCAACACAGCCAAACAGGCATGGGAGTCTAACCCTGGCCAGCAGTGGAACTCTGACCAAGCCCCCACCCCATACTATGCAGCTGGGGTTGACCAAAAGCAGCCAGATGCACCAACCAGGAGTCTGCCCACCATAGGCGCCAGGCAGTCGGGCACTGTAGGGATCTCCTTGTGATGAGGACCCATGGCCCAGCTCTGCATGACACAGCACGAGACAGGGAGACCCACACACAGGCCTGGAGATGCCCACCCTGGGCTCTGAAGAGAAGGCACGGGCCCACCATGCACCTTGAAACACCAGCCAGAGGTCATTATTAGAGTGAGCAGATGTATGGTATGATGCCTTATGAAAAAGAGAGAGAGAGAGAGAGAGAGAGAGAGAGAGAGAGAGAGAGAGAGAGAGAGAGAGACTCAGGTCCTGTGGACAGAGACCAGAAAGGAAGGGAGTGCTGGGCTGAGGGGGTGAGGGCTTACACCTTCACCAGTGGCAACCATGGGAGAGCGAGCCCTGCACTTTGGGCAGCGCAGCGGAGATTGACCCGATGATGAGAGCACAGTGAGCCAATCCAGAGGATGGGAGTAGGAGACCTAGCCCCACCCCTAATTTGGTGCATGGCAACATGGGCTGGGAAGAGATGCCCTCACTCACCCATCAACGCCTGGGGGCAGGTGGGAGACCTGGTCCTGTGGTCATAAGAGTGAGACAGCTGTCCCTGACCCCGACCAGCTGCAGCACTCAGGAGAGCAGGCCCTGGACCTCGCCAGGGCAGCACAATAGAGGCCTACCATGTTAGTGCAGGTGTGGGTGAGCCAGTTCCGAAGATGTGATCAAAGGAGAGCTGTCCTCATTTTTCATCTGTTTTTTGGCAGTATAGGCAAGGAGAAGATGCCCCCTCCCCCACACTGCCCATCAACTCTAGAGGCAGGTGAGAGAGCAGGCCCTGCACCTTCCCCAGGCAACACAATAGAGCCAACCCTGTTGGTAGAGGTTGCTGTGGAATAATAATAATCATTTTGAACACTGTAAAGATTTGTCACTTGAATTGGGGGTGTGTTTTTTTTGTTGTTGTTGCTGTTTTTTTTTTTTTTTCTCTCATAGACCTGAAATCGCTTTTTATCATTACTAGGAGAATTTTGGTCATTATGTTACATGTCTATAATCTAGCACTTGAAAAGTGGAGGCAGGAGGATCAGGAGTTCAAGGACAGCTTTGGCTACAGAACAAAATTGGTTGTTTGCTTTTAATGTTTGGCAAAGGGCACTCACTATGTAGCTTAGGCTGGCCTGAAACTCACTGTTATCCCAGCCTGGCCTCAGGACCCACGTGCCTCCCTAAGCCTCTCAAGAACTAGGATTATCAATGTGCCTTACCATACTTGGCATATTACAACAAGTTTGAGGCCAGCTGTGGCTACTTTGTCTCACAAACAAACAAACCAAGTGAATTTGTTTCATGCCTTACAATAACATTTCTCATTCATTTTTGTTTTTCCTTTTTTATTTTATTTATTTATTTATTTATTTTGGTTTTTCGAGACAGGGTTTCTCTGTAGCTTTGGTGCCTGTCCCGGAAGTAGCTCTTGTAGACCAGGATGGCCTCGAACTCCCAGATGTTTTTGCTTTTTTAATCTAAAAAATGTTTCGAACTGAGTGTGTTAGTATTTTTGACAACCTGAACGATCCTGTACTACGTCTGTAGCGCCGTGCCACTACAGGTTGGTATAGGAGCCAGGAACTGGGTCTGGAAACTTAAACACACACACACACACGGGGGGCGGGGGGGCAGAGAGAGGGAGAGAAAGAGAGAGAGAGAGAGAGAGAGAGAGAGAGAGAGAGAGAGAGAGAGAGAGAGAGAGGTCATTCTTGATACAAGAATGCCAAGTTTATTGTGTTCAGGGGAAGCTTACATAGGGCTCTGGCCAAGCCCCAGCCTGCCATCAAGGTCTCATGCTCAGAGGAACTACAGCCTGCTCAGAGCAGAGGAAAACAAGTTGTTTTCAAGAAATTCAGGGTCTGGGGAACCACAGCCCCCAACAGCTCCCAACAGTATTTGCCTGTGATCTCAGCACTTGGGAACCAGGATTTCTGCAAAGCTTCATTCATTTAATGAATTCAGGAACAGCCAGGGCTACATAGCACGTTGCTGTCTCAAACAAGAAAAAAATATAAATATAAGGTTTTGAATGGAAAAATAAAAAATTTTGCATATATTATATGTGGCACACTTCAGGATGAGTGACTAATTGCAAATTGACCAATTAAGCTAATTAACATATACATTGTTTCTCTGTCTTGTGAGGTGCCTTTTTTTTAACTTATAAGTGCTCAGACTTATTACTAGTTATTCTTATATCTAAATTTCTATTTATGTTTTGCCACATGGCTCAACGCTTTTTAACCTCATTTTCAACATGTCCTTATTGTTCAATGGTTGGCTGGCATCTCTCCTGACTCTAACTCCCCTCATCTGAGTTCTTAGTTTGATTGTTCCACCTAACCTTATCATGCCTGGCTATTGGTCAAACAGCTTTTATTATTAACCAATAAGAGAATATATATTCACTACATACAGAAAGAGCATCCCACACCTCCCTTTCTGTCTAATCAAAAAGGAAGGATTTAACTTTAACAAAGTAAAATTACATACAACAAAACAGTTATCAAGCAATAATTACAATTACAATATCTAGTCTATTTGTATTTGTCAAAATTAGAGAAAATATTATCAATCTCATCTTGATGAGTCTAAAGTTTTTTATCCAATTTACCTTTTTATCATAACTAAGAAAAACTGTAATTATAACTATCTAGTCTTAAACTCAAAGACATGAGAAGGAAATACTACTACCTAAATAAGCAGGAAGTGCAAGCAAGCACTCCAATACATGTGGGAAATGATAGAAACAGCTGGGTCTGGACACTCACCCATGTTTCATCTGTAATGTTAGGGCATCCATCAATGGCCTACAGGCCTAGCATATCTGACAGACTATTTTCAGAAGCAGGAAAATTTGAAGGACTACCCTACCCTTTTGTGGCAAAGTTTAGTAGCCTCTTTTCTTTGTGTCCTGCTGGTCCAGAGTGGACAGTGTACTTATTGCCAGCAGTCAAAGCAAGGGTAGTTTCTTGCTCAGTTTGCCAGTTTAGGCAAAATGAAAACTCTATATGGAGTGTCTTTGGTGTCCATCATCCTCTCAGGAGTAGATTGGTGTTGTCAATAGTAGATATGCCTCACTGTCATAAAAGTCTAAGTTATCAAAACATTTAAAATGCCATATTCTGTAGGTCTTTGAAGTGTTTGAAGATTACCTATCCATTGAACTATATCTGTGTATGACCATGAAAACTTACCTAACATGATTTTAAATTTGACTGTGATAGATGACTATTAACCTGTATTTCTTAATTATACACTATATTTTTAATCGAGCTATATAAACATAATACCTTAAACAAGAATAGGAATATACATACAACATAACAAAATTAACCTTAAATTTATATCAATAAACTAAAATCTATACCAGTGTAAACTATTTTGAGATTAACAATTGTTTTCTGGATTAAAGTACATTTAATAATCTACCCTTTTCTCTATTGTTTCTATATCATATTCCCCTTTCTTCTTTTAGGAAGAGATTGACTATGAGCAATAACAATGTATAACCAATCCTTAAATGAAAATAAATATTTATAAACAATATTTTGGGAATTTGGGTGTAGTGCTCTAGGCTATTTCCTGCTTATTGCCGGAGGTAGTGGTTTTTGAGGGACCCTGAGAAAATTAGGAATTATGGTCAAGCCCTGACTGGGATATTTTGTGTGACTGGTCCATCTCAACCAGCAGCCTTGAAAATATTGTGGATGTTGGATCACCTGGGACATCTTTCTTATTAGAGACCTTTTAGGAGGTCTTCCTTAATCACACCATATTAGTCTGGAATAAATCTACAACTTCTCGTCTTCTGTGAAAACAAAGCAGAGCCTCTTTTCAAAAGCAACATATCCTTTGACCCAAATTTTGAAGTCAAGATACTTTTAAAACATATAGGTTGGTTTAGCTTATCAGGTCCAAAAATCAAATATCTCTCAGCAGTTAGCTCATTAACAGTCAAAAAATCCAAAGAAAATACAATAATATGTATAATCCAGACTCTGTGTATTTTCCATCTTTATGTGGCTTACTTTTTTTTACTCTATTCCTTTTTTAAGGACCTCAGTTTATTATCTTTAAATTATTTTTAACTATGACTGTCTTTATTCTTTTTCTTTTTTTCTCAAGCCTATTTACATTTTAAAACATACTGTGACTCATTTAGAGGTTTCTTTCTGTCTGAATCTGTCTTTACTGAGTATTTGTAATCCTTTTTTGATCAGAAGAGTCTTTAATCTGCTGAGTGGGCATGGTTAGGACCAAAGTCACAGCTCAACATTTCAACATGTAAAGGTACCAGCAAGAGTCATGCTTACTCCCCAACTCTGGGAAGCTGTGGGGTCCATACTGCCACCAAGTAGCATGCAGTCATGCTTTCAAGCATGTAGACAGCAACTGGGAGAGGCCTCTTTACTGCCAAGTCCAAAGGCAGTGACTGAGCAAACCTCTCTGTACTGCAGCCTCTTTAAGAGTCTGTGGGAATCTGCCATTCTGCTTAGATCACGGCAGCTGGCAGCCTACTCTATCTCATGGGTAGCTTTCTAGAGATGCGTCTCTGCTTCACTGCCAGCATGAGGGACTAGGAAGTCTAGTACAGCTCCATTTCTGTGCATTTAGAACCTTTTTAGATTTTTTAGGTTTTATGTGGATTCATGCCCAAGAGTGGGTGCCATTTATAAGTGGAATGGAAGTTTCTGTTCCACCAACAACTACCAAATAAACACAGATACCTATATTACTTTTAAATACTCAACCAATAGCTCAGGGTTATTACTATCTCTTACATTTAAATTAAGCCATATTTCTGTCTATGCTTTGCCACATGGCTCAAGGCTTTTTAACCTCATTTTCAACATATGCTGCTTGTTCAGAGGCTGGCAGTATCTCTCCCAACTCTGCTCCCTCCTCCGTGAGGTGCCTTTTAATTTATTCCTTATATCTTTTGCTTATTGGAGTTTTGTATTTCCCTGAGACTTGAAAATAGAAGGCAATAAGTTAATTTTCTCCTGCAGTGGACACCAGTGCTCCAGACAGCGCTTGGATGTGGCCACGGGTGCAGGGTTTTAATTACTAAGAAGAGGATGTTATTGTTTTAGACTAAAACACCGTGACAGCTGAGGTGGATTACTGTCATTTATTTTCCATTGGTCTGTCTTCAAAACCGGCTCAAAATAGAAATCCCACGGTGCTCTTGAGCCGGTCCTTTTATAGAAAGCCACTGGTGTAGTTTCTAATGAGCCTGTGAGCCACAAAGTGCCATCCAGCTCACACCGAAACACTTGGCATTAGAGTGTTACCTCCAGCCTCTTCCGTGTGCTTTTCAGTTTTGCTGGGAGCAGATAATTATGAAGCACAAGCTCCTCTTCACTCGTCTCTTAAATGTGGGCAATGAAGGTTCCTCAGCCGTATACATGGTCTCATTATTTCAAATTCTTGAGTTTGGCTCTCTCCCTATAATATGAGGCTTTCCTTGGTGTTCAGTATTTGAGGTTCTTATAATCAGGATGCTCACATGAAAATATGTCTATCTTGAAATAATAACAAACTCAGAACAGATGTACACTCTCACATGTGGATGCAGTGGGGTAAGTGTAGAAACATGGCACAATGTGTGGTACAATATTTTCAGTGTTTCAACAGGAATGCCAAACAGTCTTGAAGCCTCACAGCTCAGCTGCCAACCGTGTTACCCTTCTCTACTGCACATGAATACAGTTCACATTATAGACACACATAACAGAAAAGATTGAAACAGATACATACAAATAAACACACACACACACCTACAGTTCTACATAGGACTAATATGAGGTTTAATTAGAACATATAAAAAATGCTTCACACCATGCTAGTGTGTATCTAGCATTTGCTAAATACCAAGCACGGTGCCAAGTATTTTTATATGTGTTCTGTGGTAGGAATGTGCATTGACAGGCACCTGGACGGGTTCCAAACCTTGGCTATTGTGAATAGTGCCACAGTAAAGATGGCTCCACAGAAATGTGTTTGGCATTGCTGATTTATTTCCTTCAGATCTGTACCCAGGAATACAATAGCTGGGACACATAGAAGCTATATTTTGAAGTCTCTCTGTTGTTTTGTTTGTTGGAAGCAGGGGTTCATGTGATTCAACTGGCCTTCTGAACTCACTACATAGCCAAGGGTGACCTTGGACTCCTCTTGCCTCCACTTCCCAAGTACCAGTGTTACAGGCATGTGCCACTATTCCCTGTTTATATGGTATTGGTGATTGAAACCATTGCTTTGTCCTTGCTAAGCAAGCATTCTAGTTTATCCCTATGTAATTCCTTTATTTGTTTGTTTGTTTGTTTGTTTTGTATTTTCTGGCTGTCCTAGAACTAACTCTTGTAGACCTGGCTGACCTTGAATTCTCAGAGATTCGCCTGCCTCTGCCTCTCAAGTGCTGGGGATTTAAGGCGAGCACCACCACGGTCTGGCCTACAATTTCTTTCTTTCTTTCTTTCTTTCTTTCTTTCTTTCTTTCTTTCTTTCTTTCTTTATTTTGGTTTTTCGAGACAGGGTTTCTCTGTGGTTTTGGAGCCTGTCCTGGAACTAGCTCTTGTAGACCAGGCTGGTCTCGAACTTACAGAGATCCGCCTGTCTCTGCCTCCCAAGTGCTGGGATTAAAGGCGTGCGCCACCACCGCCCGGCAATTTCTTTATTTTTTAACCTGGTGCAATGCTACAACTGTAGTTAAAATTCTATTTATGTATATGAGTGTTTTGTCCACTGTATGAGCACTGCTGGTATGTGCCTGGTGTTCACTGAGGCCAGAAAAATCACTGGTGTAACTGGAGGTTCCTCTCCCACCTGCCAGTTCCCGAATAACCACTCTGAGGCTTAATATTAATTACAAACTGGACTATGTTCAGTCTTGTTGTTAACTAGCTCTTATAACTTAAATTAATTCATTTCTATTATTTTATATTTTACCACAAGGCTTGTGGCTTGTTACCTCACATCTTGCTTCCCTGGTGACTACTGGCATCTCCCGGACCTGCCTTCTTTCCCCAGTCTCTGTTTGGGTTTCCTGCCTAGTTATATTCTGCCCTGCCATAGGCCAAAACAGTTTCTTTATTAACCAATGGTAATAAAACATATTCACAGCACACAGAATGGCATCCCACACCACACCAGATCCCTGGAACTTGAGGTACAGCCAGAGGTGAGATGTTATGGAGATGCTGGGGACTGAGCCTGTCGAAAGAGGAGCCCTCTCTATGATGTTTTCATCTTTTATATTTATTGTTCACTCATGTAGCCCTTCATAGCCTGGTACACCCAGACTAACATCCAGCCTTCAGTGATTCACCTGCCTCTGCCTCCGAAGCACTGAATGACAGGGATGAGCCAGCGTTGCCCAACTCTCATCTTTTGATTGTAGTATTCCACATCCCTGATGTAAACAAGTCCATAACATATTTTCAAATTCTCTGAGGAACATGTGAACAAGCTCAGGTTCTAATAACAAATCCGAAGTGCAATTCCACCACAGTTTACTGACGTGGTTTGAAAGAAAATGGCCCCCAAAGGGAGTGGCACTATTGGGAGGTGTGGCTTTGTTGGAGGAAGTGTGTCACTGTGGGGGCGGGCTTTGAGGTCTCTTTTGCTCAAGCCTCCCTCGGTGTGAGACTCAGTCCACTTTCTGTTGTCTTCTGATCATGTCTGTCTACATGTCCCCTAATGGACTGAACTTCTGAACTGTAAGCAAGCCCCTCAATTAAATGTTTTCCTTTATAAGAGTTTCCATGGTCATGGTGTTTCTTCACAGCAGTAGAAACCCTAACCAAGACACTTAGGGAACCAATATGTTTATTGGACTTATTGATAGGTGGGGGTTTTTTGTCAGGAGTGTGGGTGGCCCCAAAGCAGTCTCCCCAAAGGTCTTCACCCAGCCTGGATGATGGTTTTCCTATAGATGCCCTGCTTCCTCTACTCTTCCCCAGACCATCTGCTCTAGCCCCTCCCCAGGCCATACAGTTATCTCAGAATTGCATACAAATACTTGGGAGGAATGGCCAGATGCTTAGGTGCTTGGAGCTTGCTAACTTAGTAGAGGTCTGGGGAAATTATTGTGACTTTTGAAGGAGTCAGTCTTCTTACCTTCACAGTAATGTTTGGCACTGAAACATTGAATGTTTGGCACTAAAAGACTGTGTTAGAATTCGGATCACAGATAAGCATAGTGGTTATGCCTTAAATCCCCAGCACTCTGGAGATAGAGGAAGGAGGATATCTGTGAGTTTGGGGTCAGCCTAGTCTACATAGTTCCAGGACAACCTACACAGTGAGACCCTATCTTGAAAACAGCAACAACAACAAAGAATTTGGATCATATAACAAAGTATCTGGTCCAATCAACTTGAAGAGAGAAGGATAGTTTCCAAGGTTTCAGTGCTTGGCTGTGGAGGCCAATCATCCTGGTGGCAGGATGCTGTGATAGGCTGTTCACTTCAAGACAGGAGGAAGAGGAGAGGGTCAAAGACAGAAGTACAACCTCCTGAGGACAGGCCTTCAGTGACCTACTTCCTCCAACCGGGCCTCGCTGCCTGGTTTTACCTCAAAACAGCGCCATTATAACTCCCTCAAGAGGTTAAGCCACTGATAGGTCAGGTCCCCAGAATCCAGTCACCTTCCAAGAGCCTGTGAGCTGGAAGGAGCCAAGTCTCCAGGAGCCTATGACAGGCATTTCCTATTCAAACTATGAAAGACTCTGTGAACATTCTATGAATAAGTTAATGATGACCTAGTAAAGGCGTCTCACATCAGCCTAAAAATAAAGCGTTGCTCCTATCTGACTCTGAGGAGGCGGTTAAGGTGTGACTCCCCACAGAAGAGGCTTTGTTTTTAACTCAGGATAAACATGCTTGAATTCTAGATCAAATGCCTTAAAGTTATTATTAGCCATGGGTTTTAAAATACCAATGAACTAGACATGTCATTTTAAAATGTAATTTGTGGTCCATGTAGAATGTCACTAATGAACTACGTAATTGCATCTCTAAGCCGTATGAATTCAGCTTTCGAACAGAGGTGAAGGTCGGTGCTGTGCTGCTCGGCGGTGTCTTTATTGAAGCTGTAAGAATACTTTTGCAAGTTTTAATTATCGGTTCTTTGTAAAAATATTCTTACCCGGCTATTACATTATATAACAGCAAAGCTCTGGAGGAGGTTTCTTTGGGTTGGCAAATAAATAATCACCTGCCATATCTTCAGACGCTCCGATGAGTCCTGCGTTTTTAGCATTTGTGAATACAGTGTCTCAAATTTTCCATCCTCTTTTAAGCTTTTGTGTTATGTTCATCAAAAATCTGTAAAACATTCTTCAGCTCAGTTTAGAATAGAGGAAAAGAAATAGCAAAAATCCTTTCATTTTCTAAATCCCATCTAACCACATTTATTTGGTATATAGTACTATAACAATCCTTTTTTTACTTCTTTTTTTATTTTTTTTTAAAAAAAGAAAACAAGCTATCTTTTTTCATTATACATACCAATCCCAGTTTCCACTCCCTCCCACCCTCCCCATTCCCTGCAAAGCCCCCCCCCCATCTACTCCTCAGAGAGGGTAAGGCATATTGCTTTAGGGAAGGTCCGAGGCCCTCCCTACTATATCTAGGTTGAACATGATAGCCATCCAAAGAGAATAAGTTCCAAAAAAGTCAGTACAAACAATAGGGATAAATCCTGGTGCCAATGCCAGTGGCCCACAGTCTGCCCGAGCCATACAACTGTCAACCCCATTCAGAGGGACTAGTTTGGTTCTATGCTGTTTTCTTCCCTCTCTAGCTGGAGTTGGTGAGCTCCCATTAGCTCAGGTGGCTGTTTTCAGTGGGTGAACCCATCATGGTCTTGACCTCTTTGCTCATATTCTCACTCTTCCCACTCTTCAACTGGATCTTGGGAGCTCAGTCCAGTGCTCTGCTGCAGGTTCTGTCTCTGTTTCCATCACTTGCTGGATGAAGGTTCTATGGTGATATTTAAGACATTCATCAATCTGACTACAGGACAAGGCCAGTTCAGGCCCCCTCTCCTCTAGTGCTTAGGGTCTTAGCTGGGGTCATCCTTGTGGATTCCTGGGAATTTCTCTAGTGCCAGGTTTCTTGCTAGCCCCATTAATGGCTCCCTTAATCAAAATATCTCTTTCCTTGCTCTCATCTCTATCCTTCCTCCATCTCGACTATCCCATTCCCTCAAGTTCTCCTCCCCCTCCCCGTCTCCTCTTCCCCTTCTCCCCTCCAGACTCCTCCCACCCCCATGCTCCCAATTTTTCAAGGCAATCTTGTCTATTTCTCCATTCCAGGTCGATCTATGTATGTTTAACTTGGGGCCTTTTTTTACTTCTTGAGTGCACGTCACAAAGAGCGACATGCTGGACACGGTGATTGCAAGCTTGAGGGACACTGATTCTCATGCCTTCCGTATGGAACTTGCTTATTTCCAGAATGGAACATTTGCTGTTGTTATCTTGATATTTTTAGAGTCTCAAAACTTTTTTTTTAGCCAAGGAGGACCTTGAACTACTCCTCCTTCACCACCCAAACTTAGAGATTGTTGGGATTGCACACCCAACCTACATGTGGCTTGTTTTGTCTTTAAACGTTCAAGGGCTTTGTTTGCTTGTTTTCTCCTTTTTTATTTTACCTACATTTTTGATCATTAGGGACCTTTTTACTATTTTATTTGTAACGTAGTTTTCTTATTTCTTTTCTCTTCCCTTCTGTATTTGTCTGTTTACTAAACCAACTCTTCAGTTTGTTTTCCTTTGCACCTCCTCACCTACTGACCTCATCCTCGCTTCCCCTTTAATTGCTGAATTTACACGCTTGGATAGCACACCTAATCTGCAGAAGATGCTTTTTTTTATATACCATGCTTCTAATTGTAGTCATTCAAAGACGTGTGACCTCAAGGACTGCTAAACTTTCCCCCTTATTTGTTGGCCTAGCCTTCTTTGTTTGAGACAGAGTCTCACTCAGAAGCCCTCACTATGTAAACCAGGCTGACCTCAAATTCACAGTGATCCATCTGCCTCTGCTTTCTGAGTGCTGGGATTAAAGTCATGCACCACTGTAGAATGAATTCTAATTATTCTTAATAATAAAAACCCAGAGTCAGATATAGGGGTTAGTGCTGAAAAATCAGAGAAGCAGATCAGCCAACCACTGAAGAGTTCTTACCTCTACCAATGCTCAGACCGAAGGGGCAATCCTGTCTCTACAAATCTTCAGACTGAATGCTGTCTCTACCAAATCTCAGACTGAATCTGAGCTCCTATCTCCTCCCACCTTATACCTCTCTCTGCCCAGCCATATCGCTCCCATTTCTACCTCACTAGTGCTGGGATTAAAGGCCTGGGATCCCAAGTGCCGGGTAACCTTTATATGAACTCTGTTTCTCACAGAGCCCAAGGTGGCCTTGAACTCACAGAGATCATCTGCCTCTACCTCCCGAGCGCTGGGATTAAAGGTGTGTGCCACCATTGCTTGACCTCTATAGCTAACTAGTGGATTAGCTTTGCATACTGATCTTCCAGCATGCTTTATTTGTTATATTACAAAATAAATGTCACCACACACCACCGTGCCCAACTTGGTTTTTGCTTTACAGGTGGGGTATCTTGTATCACTGTCTGGATTCAAGTTCTCTATATAGTGGAGCATGGACTTGAACTTCTTACCCTTCTGCCCCCACTTCTGAGCTCTGGCACTACAGACTCTCTCCACCATGTTACACGCCATTCGTGACTGAACCCAAGAGCTTCATGTATGCTAGGCAAACTCTCTATCAACTTCATTGTCACTCCTCGCCCTGAACATTTTTGATCTGATTTGAACATTTCCTACTCCAGTAGAAAAATCATTTGAACACATTTCCTTTAATTTATGGCTGTGTATATCTATAAACTAGGTACATCTACATATACACACGTGAATCGGTTACATACATAAATCATCATATATAATTTTAAAACAGAGCTACAGTTAAATTTAACAAAGGATAAAACTATTTAGGCTAAAGTTCTAATGCTTTTCCCTGAGTGCCAGCAGATCATCTTGTATCCAAAGGGATTCAGGTTTGTATTTTATTCATCTGAGACAGCAGGAAGCCACATTCCAGGGAAAATGGTGAGAATTTTGAGATTCACGTTTGGAACTCAGGACACTGAGCTTGAGATTCTCACCGAAAGGAGCTCTTCTTCCTACAGAGAGGAGCCATCCCTGACAAGGAAGAGGGCGGGGGCATGGAGTGGGGGACCTCATTCCCCTGCATAGAAGAGGGTGAGGTGGAGAGCACTTCTTGAGACCTCTTCAGTGATGACAGAAAAGTGCATTTTTTATTATTTTACATTTTATTTAATTGTTTTTTTTTTCATGCATAGGTGGGTTTAGCTCAGCAGGAAGTTTGAAACTCTTGTCTTAAGCAAGGGCACTACCATTTTACATTAGGACAGATGATTTCTTTCATTTCTTTTTTGTTGTTTTTTGAGACAGGGCTTTTCTGTGTCTGTTCCTGACTGTCCTGGAAACTCCCTTTGTAGACCAGTCTAGCCTCAAATTCACTGCGATCCGCCTGCCTCTGCGTTCCAAGTGCTGGGATTACAGGCGTGCGCCCCCACTGCCCATCTCAGACTATTTCTTATGCTGCTGAAGGTATAAAAGTTCTTGTCCTAGTGTGCTTTCTATTGCTGTGGGTAACGCCGTGATCAAAAGCAGCCACACTTTATAGTCCATCAACAAGGGAAGTCAAGACTGGAACTCAAGGCAGCAGTCTGGAGGCAGGAACTTCACCAGAGACTGTGGAGGAACACTGTGAATCGCAAGAATAGCACAGCCCTAAAGACTGTTTACAGGCCAGTCTGATGGAGTCTTTCCTTAATTGAGGTTTCCTTTTGCCAGGTGGCCTTGCTCTCAGCCAGCGGATGACAGTCTGGCCAGCATAGTTCTGGAATTTCCTCAGCACTTTCAGCAAGCAGACTCACCTAAATGCTGTGTTCTGTCTGCTGAACCAACTTCAGCTTCTTGTCAGCTTCTGGTGCTTCAGCTGGAAGACGGGGAGGGGACGCTGAAGAGGAATGTACGTACTCTGAGTCAGACTGAAGTGTTCGCGTGCGTGTGTGTGGGCGTGCGTGCGCGCGCACACATGTGTGTGGTGTATTTGTGTCTACTCATGTTCACATGCGTGTGTGCAGATGCTTGTGTACATCTGTGTGGACACTAGAGGTGGATGCTTCTCGTACGCACTCTCCGCCTATGTGATGAGGCAAAATCTGTCTCTTGAACCCAGAGCCAGCTCGCTCTGTTGGTCCTCTGTCTCCTGGGATGACAGATGGGCCACCAACAGCATTTATATTAGAGCTATGGATCAGAATTCTGTTCCCCACACTTACACAAAAACTGCTTTACCCACTGAGCCATATATCTAGCCAAGATATTTATATTTTGTGGGATCAAAATTTTGTATTTCATTTGTGTTTTCAATTTTTAATGTGCAAGTCTGTAAATGTATGTAGAAGAAGCTCTGTTTCAGCAAGTCTCAGCATTATTTTGTCACTGAAATAGCATGCCAGTGTGTATGGGAAATAATTAAAGCTGGGAGGTGGTATCTAAGCCTGGTTAAAGGCAAACTCCCATGTCTATTGGCTACCAGAAAGAACTGGAGACTAAAGAACCTAAATGTCAACTCTAGGCATCTTGTGACGGAAGAAATATTACTGACTCTGGCCACCAGAGGGCAGACCACTTAGAAAAAAAAGGGCAAATCTGTAGCCACCAAGATCCACCTCAGGTCCAGTCATCTCCAGGAAACTTACTTTCTCGTTAGTATTGGAGGGGAGAAGAGAGAGGCCTTGTTTTAAAACATAGTCATATATTTTGTCACATGGCAGTATATTATTATCACATAGACTGTCTTTTATGTTTTTCTTTTTTATTTTTAAATATATTTTATTATTTTAAGGCCTTCAAAGTAACATATAAGTATTTTGATTTTGCATCAGTCTATAAGGTAATTATTTTGGCAGGAAAGTTGAGGTCTTTGGTATACTCATTTTTCCAATTGAACAACATGATGTTGGAGCTGGGGATGCAGTTCGGCTGACAGACGGACAAAGCTAGGCCTGTCCCCAGCACTACATAGAAGCTGGTGTGTCGGTGCTGCGTGTAATCCTGACACCGGAAGTAGAGGGGGAACGATCAGAAGGCCGGGTTGCCATGGATACATGGTGAGCATTCAGGGCCAGCCTGCCCCAAGAAAGAAATGCTTTCTCCACTCATTTAAGACTTTGTGTCTCTCTTAAGAATTCTTTTTAGATCTATTTATTTTATCTTACGTGCGAGTGTCTCACCTTCATGCATCTGTGTGCATCACAGAGGACGGAAGAGGGTGTTCCTTGAGCCTGGAGTTGCTGATGCCTGTGAACCACCACGTGGGCGCTGGTTCTCGTCCTCCCTGAGAGCAGCGAGCACTCTACTGCTGAGCCATCTCTCCGGCCCCTCGGTTTTGTCTCATAAATTCCGATGCAGTTTACCGTTAGACAGGTGAATATCACTCATTAAAATTTTACCTAGAGGGCTGGAGAGGTGGCTTAGAGGCTAAGAGCACTTGATGCTCATGTAGAGGATCCAGGTTCCATCCCCAGCACCCAGTCAACAAGCCCCGGTTGTCTGTAATTCCAGTTCCAGGCTATCCAGTGCCCTCTCTGGTCTATGACAGCACCAAACAAAAACTCAGTACAATTACATATATTCAGGCAAACATTCACATTATAATTTTTTTACATAGAAATGACTTTATTTTATATATTTATTCTCAGTGGATTTCAGTCATTTTAAAGAAATACATTGATTTTTGCAGAAAGAGCTTTAAGCTCTATCTTTTCTTACTTCTATTCTAATATATTTGTTAATGTTTGGTTTTTAAGTCAGGGTCTCATACAGCTGATGTCCAACTCATATATAGCTAACGCTGGTCTTCAGCTGTTGCTTGTCCTGCCTCCATTTCCCACATGCTGAGAGTAAGGCATGTACCAGGATGGCTGGCTTCAGCTGAGTATGATTTTATAGAAGTATATTGGACTTTGTGGTCAACATTCAATTGCTGTGTTTAATTAATTCTGTTAGGAGTTGATCTGGCCCCATCTCCCAAGTGCTGACATAACAGGCTTGCGCTGCCATGCCTGGTTTACATGAGGCTAGGACCGAATCCAGGGCATTGTGCATGCCAGCCGAGCCCTCTTCTCCATTGAGTTGCAGCCCCAACCTCCCAGCTAGCTCTTCCTAATTTTCTTGCTTGTCAAACCTATGACACAAAAAATATAAAATTTTTGTTTTGCCTTTATAATGTTTTTTTCATATGTCATCACATGGGCTAAACTAGTTAGTTTATATAAAATACTTAATAATGATAAATAATACATTTTCACTCGATTCTGAATTTTTATTTTTATCCTACTTTTTGTTTAGTTTTATAATAGTAATATTTTTTATTAAGAATATATATGTTAAATTTTATTAGGTAACTTTTCAACATTTACTTAAAAGACCATGTAATTTTTCTTAATAAGTTAAAAAGAAATTAAAATTTTAAAAAAAGCTTGACTGGTTTGTATGTGTGGATAAAACTCTTTCCAGAAGCCCTATGTTCTTAAATAAAAATTCCACCACTGGATGGGCTAATTTCCTGTGAAAATAATTTTTATTATTGAGTTGTTATTAAGTTAATGTGGCTACTTTATTAATATGTTCCTCTGTGATTTCAGTTTTTTTATTTTGGAATAAGTTTCTTTGGTCCAGGTTAAAGTTGTAGTATATTATTGGGCTATGTTTGCTAGTGTTTTGTTTTGAGATTTACAAAATTATCCTCCTTTTTAAAGTTTTTGGTGAACCGCATCTTTGTTCCATTAGACGCTCAGAGTTTAGCTCATCGAAGATCTGCAAAACATCCAGTCATTTTCTGTGTTTTATTCTCCAGCATAATAATGATTTTATATTATTAAAAACGCTCCTGACGGACTTCCAGAAATAATCCTGGATTGTTTGCTTGGTTTTTGGAACATATGCTCTTTATTGCTCTGCATTTCCATCACAGATAGTTTCTTTTATTACATTTTTTTTCATTTATTTTATTTACCCATCACAGATTCCCCTCTCTCCTCTTTTCCCATTCCCTCCCCTACCTTCCATCTACCCTCCCCCCATTCCTCTTCCATTCAGAAAAGGGCAGGCCTTTTATGGGAATCAATGAACCATGGCATATCGAGTTGAGACAGGACAAACTCCTCCCCCTGCATCAAAGCTGGGCAAGGCGTCCCAGCGTAGGGAATAGGTTCCCAAAAGCCAGTTTATGCTCTAGGGACAAGTCCTGATCCCACTGCTAAGGACTCCACAAACAGACCGAGCTACACAAATGTTACCCACATGCAGAGGACCTATGATCCCTATAGCTGTCAGTCCAGAGTCTGTGAGTTCCCACTAGCTCGGATCAGCTGTCTCTGTGAGTACCCAGGTCGTGATCTTGACCTCCTGGCTCCAATCCCTCCTCCCTCTCTTCAACTGGACTCCTGGAGCTCAGATCCAGTGCTTGGCTGTGGATCTCTGCTCCCATCAGTTCCTGGATGAAGGCTCTATGATGACGGTTGGGGCAGCCACCAATCTGATTACAGGGAAGGCCAACTAAGGCACCCTCTCCACTACTGCCAGAAGTCTTAGCTGGGGTCATCCTTGTGGATTCTTCTCCCTAATCTCAAAATGCGCCCCATTTCCCCCTCTGTCTCACCCCCACCCTGACCAGCCCGATTCCTCACATTCCCCTCTCCCCAGCCTCTGCCCCCATTTTACCCGGAAGATCTCATCTATTTCCCCTTCCCAGGGAAACCCACGGCGTCCCTCTTTGGGTCCTCCTTGTTACCTAGCTTCTCCCTTCACAGATATTTGCTGGCTCTCCACCGCCCTGACCCTGTGCTCCCCTTACAGAGATTTGCTGGCTCTCTACCGCCCTGACCCCGTGCTCCGCTTACCTCTCCACCGCCCTGATCGTGTGCTCCTTTCACAGAGATTTTATGTATGCTTTTCCGTCAGTCACAGTCTTTCCCTTCTTTCTATCTTGGTAATTTTCCATCAGTCTTACTGATTTTTTTTCTTGTTTGTTTGTTTTTTTTTTAATAAGGTGATTTGTTTTAACTACTACACATAAACACCTTACCAAATATAATTCTATAGATAAAATTGCCAGAGGTGAAAATGATTAAGAAGAGATGGCAAAAAAAATGAATGAGAACCCTAAGTGGAGCCAGTACTTTGACATGAAAATTGAAGCTGTACGTTAAACTGCTTTTTTTTTTTTTTTTTGGTTTTTTCGAGACAGGGTTTCTCTATAGCTTTGGTGCCTGTCCTGGAACTAGCTCTTGTAGACCAGGCTGGCCTCGAACTCATAGAGATCCGTCTGCCTCTGCCTCCCGAGTGCTGGGATTAAAGGCGTGCGCCACCACCTCCCGGCTAAACTGCTTTTCAAAAAGGAATCCATTTCACTGAATCCATTACCGCAATTATGCTTTAAGCTTGCTAAAACTGCCCTTCAGTACCCAGTGTCTGCATGCATTGGTGCATGCAGCTCTGCTGTTACTGCAGTGTGAAGGTTTGGTAGCTGTGTCAGGCAGCATCTCTCACACTTTGCTCCTGTAGGCAGCATGGACGCATGCAGCGTGGCTGCATATTTGAAAAGCAGGCAGTTTCGAATGACCTA
Source organism: Chionomys nivalis (assembly GCF_950005125.1). Taxonomy (NCBI): domain Eukaryota; kingdom Metazoa; phylum Chordata; class Mammalia; order Rodentia; family Cricetidae; genus Chionomys; species Chionomys nivalis. The sequence goes on along the minus strand of NC_080091.1, from coordinate 14,532,377 downwards.
GAAGCTCAAGGAATTATTTCAGTAAATTCTCTTTGGGTTAACGGCTCCCAGAGTACTATTTTTAGAGACTGGAACAGCCATTTATTTGAAGCTAAATCATCCTTACGAATTTGTCTTTTAAGTCATAATTGTCAGTAGTTAGGAATAATGGTAGCTGAGTAATGACAAAAAGCCAGAAACTGATTTCAAACGAAATTGCCTGTGACCACAATGCAGGCAGGAAAAGTTTTAAAATATAGGGCTAGTTGAATACTTAAAAATTCAATTTCAAGTTTGAAATATATATTTTTCCTATCATGGAAAAAATTACTAACATAGATGCCAAGTCTGGTGGCGGAGGAAGCTCCAGCCAGGGCTGACTGTCCAGGATGGGGAGCAGGAGAGTTTAGTCATTTAGATCAGAGCCGAGCTGCTTAGGCTGTGTTTTGATGGTCTTGTTCCTCACTGGTTCACAGTTTATGATATAATTTAAGCTTCTATGTTTACCCCAACGAACACATGTTTCTAAGAAATGATAATGTGAACATACAGAAAATTATATGACCTGGGGCCAGTGAGGTGGCTTCGCAGGAAAAGGTGTTCACCGCAAGCCTGGCCACAGGAGTTCAATCGCGGGAACCTTACTGGTAGGAGGAGAGACCTGATCTCCTTACTTTGTCCTCTGATGTCCACATGCTCACCATGGTGATGTGTGTGCATGCACATAAAGTAATAATAAATAAATGTGATAAAATTGTTAAGTAGCCGGGCAGTGGTGGTGCTCGCATTTAATTCCAGCACTCTAGAGGAAGAGGCAGGTGGATCTCTGTGCGTTCGAGGCCAGCCTGGTCTACAGAGTGAGTTCCAGGACAGGCTCCAAAGCCACACAGAGAAACCCTGTCTTGAAAAACTAGGGGAAAAAATGAAAATGGTGTGATAGTGTGGTGTTTAGGGAGTTCCTTGCTATTTCTTTTCATTCTTTTGTTTGTTTGTTTGAGGATTTCGCATGTGGGTGCACTGATTTCATACATAAATGCATTATATTTGCATCATTTCCACCTTCCCATCCCCCTCCCCGGTTAGCCTCTGGAAGTCAAATCCTCCTGTATTTTTATTTTGTTTCACACGTGCACCCACCCACACACTAAATCCAATGAATGATGCCCTTATTTACATGTTTCAAGCTGACTGACCGTTTAGGATTGGGATCGCATCCCAGAAACAAACCCACTTCAAAGCAAACAAGTTGGTTCTGTCAGCCCTCAGCAGCCGTTCACTGCCTTTTCATCTGGGGTGGGGCCTTGTTTACCTCCATCTGCACTGACAGCGCCACTCCTGTGGTCTTTGCAGGTCTTACGCAAACAGCCATATCATTAAGAGTTTATAGGAGCAACATTTCTTAAAAAGAGAGAGAGAGGGGTGGGGCGGGAATATAACTTTTAGTTTTGAATATAGTTTGGGCAGCAATCTCATCAACTCAGGCAACAAGACGAAACATTCTACACAATTCGAACGGAAAGAACATCTTCATTTTGCCTTTTGTTGCTTCTTGTTGATTTGTGTTGGAGTCTGCTCTATGCTGCCCAGGAGTACTAAACTTCAGATCCCCCGTGAGCCTGAGATGACGGGCACACAGAACTGCATTCTGGGAAACAGAGAGCTGGAAGAGAAGCGTGGATGGAAAGACACCCACTTGATGCCAGGCATGTTTCCATGTGGCCCGTGGAGGAGTTCCCCGTTCAGAGAAATACTTTATAACCTGGATAACTCTGTGTTGAGGAGCACCACAGGGTTTCTTCTCCAGCTGGTAACTCCCATTGGCTAAACTTGAATGGAAGCTAGCTGGCAGAAGTCTCTGGAAAAGAAGTATTCAGACTTTTAGCCCTTGCTTTGCAGTATAAAATACAACACCAAAGAAGAGAGAGCTGAAATATTAAAAAGTAATTGATGCAAATATAGTGTCAGTTAATTAGGTGGACGTTAAGTTGTTTTAAATAAATTACATTTGATAGAAATTTACTTCTGAGCGGTTTGGGTAGCTGTAACTAGTCAGCTCCTTTCTAGTCATTTAGTAGCAAGTCTGTTGTCAGTAGAATGTCAGAGCAGACCAAGAAGGAAGGGTGACCAGTGCAGGCTGCATCAGGGCAGATGCGAGGCAAGCAACTTGAAGGCCAGCAAAGGTTCTGAAAAATAAACTCACCTTTCCAACTAGAAAACATCAGCATTAGGAGTGAGGAAGGGGTACCACAATTAAAAGAAGCCCCTTTGTGTTAGGAAGCAAGAATCTGTGATTTACAGAAGACAAATCCATATAAAACTAGCAATTCTATGTAAAATCTCCTTTATTATGGGAGAAGAATGCATCCATTCCACATGCAAAGGGCTCATCCAGGATCCCATCCCATGGTTTTAAACAGTGAACATTGAACAGCACTTTGGTTTTCCCTTTGGGCTAAAGGGAAGAATGCTTCCATAGAAGCTTTTCTTAAGTGTGTGCAAAGTTCTCCTCTCAGTTCTGGGTGTGAGACAGTCAGCCCATTCCACAGCTAAGCCTAGGGAAACACTGGTGGGCTGAAAGCAGCAATGTGACAGGAGACTCTGTGGCTCAGTCATCCCCCTTTCAGGTCACAGGTTTAGAAACATTTGAAACACACCCATGGAGTACCACACAGACTCCTAGGAGATCACTATACAGAATATGTCGTCTGGCAATTTCCAAAGACGTACTCCAAAGTTTTCCAGTTCCAAGTCCTCGGGGGCCTGTAAATGTGACCAAGGGACTTAGTGTGAGGTTAAGATTAAGGTCTTGGAATGCAGAGAGCACTCTGGATTATCTAGGAGGGGATGCTCGAATTACACAAGCCCTTGAAAGTGAAGGGCCTTTCAGAACTTCTATGGCAGTGGAGAATGGCCATGATAAGGTGCAGTGTTGCTGCTTTGAAGACAAAGGTGGTCAAAGGAATGTGGATGGTGTTGAAAAGCTGAAGAAGACGAGAAGATTCTCCCTTAAGCCTTCACAAGAGAATGTGGTTGTGTCAGCTCCCTGAACTCAGCTAAACCTATGCCCTACTTCTGCCTTAGCCAGGACATAATAAATTCAGGCTGCTTTGTGCGCTGCTATCTTCAGTCATTTGTCACCACAGAGTCGGAAAACAAACATACTGGAAAGAACATGATTTATCTATCACTCTGGCCTTTTTGCTTCAGACACAGCAAGCACGAAAAGCAACCCTGGTACAGCAGCCTTCTAACACTGTAGCTGGCTTTAACAATGCCTGGGCTGGCTGTGCCATGCCTTACGAGTTTGGAAATATTTTGAACAAAGATTATGATTACGAGGGCTAAATCAGTGCCTTTCGTGTGTGTGTGTGTGTGTGTGTGTGTATGTGTGTGCACATGCATGCTCATGCCCTCATCTGTGCCTGTGTCTGTGGAGGCTGAGGTGGACTTCAAGTGTTCTCCTCTCTTACTCTCCTCCACCTTAGTTTTTGAGGCAGGATCTCTCTTTGTTGTAAGGAGAGGGCCCGCTTGTTCTTCCTGGCCACCTGGCCTGCTTAGCCCCAGAATAACCACACAGATATTGTATTAATTAAATCACTGCTTGGCCCATTAGCTCTAGCCTCTTATTGGCTAACTCTCACATCTTAATTTAACCCATTTCTATTAATCTGTATATTGCCATGTGGCAGTGGCTTACCAGGAAAGATTCAGCATGTCTGTCTATGGTGGCACCATGGCATTCCTCTGACTCTGCTTTCTTCCTCCCAGAATTCAGTTCTGTCTTCTCTGCCTACCTTAGTTCTGCCCTATCAACTAGGCCAAGGCAGTTTCTTTATTCACTAACCAATGAAAGCAACATATAGACAGAAGGACCTCCTACACATCTCTTTGAACCTGAAACTTGCTGCTTCTCTGGGGTTTTTGTTGTTTGTTTGTTTTTGTTTTATTTTTTGACACAGGGTTTTTCTGTTGCTTTGGAGCCTGTCCTAAAACTCGCTCTGTAGACCAGGCTGGCCTCAAGCTCACAGAGATCCACCTGCCTCTGCCTCCCGAGTGCTGGAATTAAAGGTGTACGCCGCCACCACCTTGCATGAAATTTGCTGTTTCTGTTAGACTGGCTAGCCAGCAAGTCCCAAGGATTCCCCTGTCTTTTCCCTTACACAGAGTGTTACAGGTGTGGACAGATACTTGGCTTTAATGTGAGATAGGGTATGCTTAAGCTACTCTGAGCCACCATTGCCCACTGAGCCATATCCCTAACCCTCAATTTTTTTTATTTCAACCTATCACTTTTAGACACACATTTTAATATTAGTTGACATATGTAATATTTTCATGAAGCAGTACTTACCTTTATTTTAAGCATTGTATTCTATATCCAAACTAAAATCAATCAAGAGACAAAGAAGGACATTTCATATTAATCACAAGCAAAATCCATCAAGAGGAAATCTCAATACTGAACATCTATGCCCCAAATACAAGGGCACCCTCATATGTAAAAGAAACACTTCTAAAGCTTAAATCATACATTAAACCCCATATGCTAATAGTTGGAGTCTTCAACACTCCACTCTCACCACTGGACAGGTCTTTCAGACAGAAAATTAACAGGGAACTAACAGATGTTATGAATCAAATGGACTTAACAGACATCTATAGAACATTCCATCCAAACATAAAAGAATATATCTTCTTCTCAGCACCTCATGGAACCTTCTCAAAAATTAACCACACACTAGGTAACAAAGCAAACCTCAAAACAATTGGAATAACCCAATGTATCTTATTGAATCACCACAGCTTAAAATTAGAATTCAACAGCAACACTAATTTCAGAAAGCCCAAAAACACATGAAAATTAAACAATGCTCACCTGAATCATCAATGGGTCAAGGAAGAAATTAAAGACTCCCTAAAATTCAAGGGAAATAACCACACAACATATCCAAATTTATAGGACAAATGAAACCGGTGTTAAGAGTGTTAAATGCCTATATAGCAAAGCTGGAAAAATCCCACACTAGTGAGTTAATAGAACACCTGAAAATGCTAAAACAAAAAGAAGCAAACTCACCCAGAAGGACTAAATGGCAGGTAATAATCAAACTGAGAGCTGAAATCAACAAAATAGAAACAAAGAAAACAATACAAAGAATCAATGAGTCAAAGAGTTGGTTCTTCAAGAAAATCAACAAAATAGACTAACCTTTAACCAAACTAACCAAAAGTCAGTGAGAATATCCAAATTAACAAAATCAGAAATGATATAATAACAGACATGGAGAAAATCCAGAGAATCATGAGAAAATCCAGAGGCCATATTTCAAAAACCTGTACTCTACAAACTTGGAAAACTTAAAGAAATGGGCAATTTTCTGGATAAATATCACTTACCAAGATTAAGTAAAGACCAGATAAACAAATTAAATAGAACTATAACTGCTAAATAAATAGAAACAGTCATCAAAAGTCTCTCATCCAAAAAAGCCCAGGGCCAGATGGTTTCAGCACAGAATTCTACAAGCTTTTCAAAGAAGCACTAATACCAATACTCCTCAAATTGTTCCACACAATAGAAACAGAAGGAACATTACCAAACTCTTTTTATGAAGCTACAATTACCCTGATATCCAAACTACACAAAGATATTACTAAGAAAGAGAATTACAGACCAATATCACTCATAAACACTGATGCAAAAATACTCAATAAAATACTGGCAACCAAATCCAAGAACACATCAGAACCATCACTTACCATGATCAAGTCAGCCTCATCCCAGAGATGCAATGATGGTTCAACATATAAAAATCTGTCAATGTAATCCACCATATAAGCAAACTGAAAAAATAAAATACACGACCATCTCATTAGATGATGAAAAAGCCTTTGACAAAATACTACATCCTTCATGATAAAGGTCTTGGAGAGAACAGGGATACAAAGAACATACCTAAACATAATAAAGGCAATATACAGCAAGCTAACAGCCAACATTAAACTAAATGGAGAGAAACTCACAGTGATCCCACTGAAATCAAGAACAAGACAAGGTTGTCCACTCTCTCCATATGTATTCAATATGGTCCTTGAGGTCCTAACTACAGCAATAAGACAACAAAAGGAGATAAAGGGGATACAAATCAGAAAAGAAGAAATCAAACTCTCACTATTTGCTGATGACATGATAGTTTACATAAGTGACCCCCCAAAATTCTACCAAGGAACTTCTACAACTCATAAACACCTTAGGTAATGTAGCAGGATACAAGATTAACTCTAAAAACTCAGTAGCCTTCCTTTACACAGATGATAAATGAGCTGAGAAAGAAATCAGAGAAATAATACCCTTCACAATAGCCACAAATAGCATAAAATATCTGGAGTAACTCTAACCAAACAAGTGGAAGACCTATATGACAAGAATTTTACATCTTTGAAGAAAGAAATTAAATTGAAGAAGACACCAGAAAATGGAAAGTTCTCTCATGCTCTTGGGTAGGTAGAATTAACATAGTAAAAAACGGCAATCTTACTGTTCCAGGGAGACCGCTTGTTCATCCCAGCCACCCAGAACTGAAATAACCACACAGAAATTGTATTAATTAAATCACTGCTTGACCCATTAGCTCTAGCATCTTATTGGCTAACTCTTACATCTTAATTTAACCCATTTCTAGTAATCTGTGTGTTGCCACGTCACAGTGGCTTTGCCGGGTAAAATTCCCAGCGTCTGTCTCTGGTGGCTCCATGGCATTCCTCTGATACTTTCCTTCTCCCTCCCAGAATTCAGTTCCATCTTCCCTGCCTACCTAAGCTCTGCCCTATCAACAGGATAAGGCAGTTTCTCTTATTCATTAATGGTGATTACAGCACATTGAGGGAACTCCCACATCATTTTACCAAAAGCAATCTACAGATTAAATGTAATGCCCATCAAAATCCTAGCAAAAATTTTCACAGACCTCAAAATAACAATACTCAACTTCATATGGAAAAGCAAAAAACCCAAGATATCCAAAACAATCCTGTACAATAAAGGAACTTCTGGAGGAATCACAATCCCTGACTTTAAACTCTACTACAGCCTGGTATTGGCATAAAAACAGACAGAGGACCAATGGAACCGAATTGAAGACCCAGATATCAATCCACACAGCTATGAACACCTGATTTTTGACAAAGAAGCAAAAAATATAAAACGGAAAAAGGAAGCATATTCAACAAATGGTTCTGTCATAACATAGATATCAACATGTAGAAGAATGAAAATAGATCCATATCTATCACCATGCACAGAATTCAGTCCACCTGGATCAAAGACCTCAACATAAAAACAATCACACTGAACCTCAAAGAAGAGAAAGTGGGAAGTACACTTGAACACATTGGCACAGGAAACCACTCCCTAAATATAACCCTGGTAGCACAGACACTGAGAGAAACAATTAATAAACGGGACCTCTTGAAACTGAAGAACTTCTGTAAAGCAAAGGACAAGTTGAAATGGCAGAGACTGGGAAAAGATCTTTACCAACCAACCCCACATCAGACAGATCTCCAAAATATACAAAGAACTCAAGAAATTGGTCATCAAAAAAAAAAAAAACAAATAATCCAATAAAAAATGAGGTACAGACCTAAACAGAGAACTCTCAACAGAGGAATCTAAAATGGCTGACAAATATTTAAGGAAATGCTTAACATCTTAGCCATCAGAGAAATGTAAATCAAAACAACTCCGAGATTCCATCTTACACCTGTAAGCATGGCCAAGATCAAAAACACTGATGACAACTTATGCTGGAGAGGTTGTGGGGTAAAGGGAACACTCCTCCATTGCTTGTGGGAGTGCAAACTGGTACAGCCCCTTTGGATATCAGTATGGTGATTTCTCAGAAAATTAGGAAACAACCTACCTCAAGACCCAGCAATACCACTTTTGGGTATATACCCAAAGAATGCTCAATCATAACACAAGGACACGTGCTCAACTATGTTCATAGAAGCTTTGTTTGTCATAGCCAGAACTTGGAAACAACCTAAATGCCCCTCAACCGAAGAATGGATAAAAGAAGATGTGGTATGTTTACACAATAGAGTACTACACAGCCGAAAAAAATAATGATATCTTGAATTTTGTGGGCAAATGGATTGATCTAGAAAACATCATATCAAGTGAGATAACCCAGACCCAGGAAGAAAAATATCATATGTACTCACTCAAAACTGGCTTTTAGACATAAAGCAAAAAAAAAAAAAGAAAGAAAGAAAGAAAAAAAAAACTACAAATCACAACCTCAGAGAACCTAGACAACAAAGAAAACGTTAAGAGAGACATACATGAGTCTAATCTACATGGGAAGTAGAAAAAGACAAGATCTCCTGAGTAAATTGGGCGCATGAGAATCATGAGAGAGAGAGTAGAAGGGGAGGGGAGAGGAAGGAAGGGGAGTGGATTAAAATATATAGCTCAATAAAAACGGTTTTTAAAAAGACATGAAAAAAATAACAGATCACAAACTGATGTGGGAGTCCCTTCTGTGTGTTGCTTGTATTGATTAATAAATAAAGAAACTGCCTTGGCCTGATAGGGCAGAACTTAGGTAGGAGGAGAAAACAGATCTAAATTCTGGGAAGAAGAAAGCAGAGTCAGAGGAATACTATGAATCTTCCACCTGAGACAGATGTCTGTTAGAATTTTTGCCCATAAGCCACTGCCATGTGGTGATATACGAATTAATAGAAATGGGTTAAATTAAGATGTAAGAATTAGCCAATAAGAAGCTAAAGCTAATGGGCCAAGCAGTGATTTAATTAATACAGTTTCTGTGTGGTTATTTCAGGGAGCTGGGACAAACAAGTGGCCCTCCCATTACAATAAACTTCAACTGAGTAATCCCCCAGGGTCAAGATGTAAAGTGTCTGATAGAATTTTTTTCTCTTTTATTTTTATGGACCCCTAACCATTTTTTCATAATACATATAACATTATTTCATTTAAAACTTTCTTTTAAATATTCATTTAAATATTCTTATTAATATGACAAAATTATTCATTTGTTTAAAGTGAATCTTGGACCCAAGACAGTTTGGAAGTTAAGCTTAATGTTAAAAAAAAAGGCTTCTCAACAGTGAGAGGGCACTCTCTAGAAAAAAGGTCAACAGACTGTGTTCTGCTTTTCTATTGCTCAGTTTGCTCATTTCTTCTTTTTATTTTTAATATTTCCCCTTTTTGTCTCTAAGAAATTATTTGCTTTTTTCCTGCTTTAGGCTCATTTATTGCCACAGCTTCTCTGGCTACTATCTGTAATTGGAACATTATTTCAAAATATTTTTTATTTCAGTATCCCCTTTGTATATAGGTTCAGGAGATTTTCATTACATTTTCAAAGAAAGTTTTCTGTTGAAAATTATATCTGTTATAATTTTGCTAACTTTCTAGAGGTTGATAATGAATGAATTTTGAGATTAAAAATTATTTTTTGCTCTGTTATGCTGAGAAACAAACCTGCCCTCCAAATCACAGTAAGTTCAAAACAATAAAAGTTTACTAGTCATTTGTTGTGCATATGCATTGAAATTCTGTTCCTGAATCTGCGTTTTTGCATGTAGGCTGAAAGAGCAGCCCTTACAATGACGTTTCAGCTCATGGCTAAACCGCAAGATTCCTCTTACACAGCTGCTTTTTCATAGGGGGTGGACATCAGCTCACACACGTCAGAGGCCAAAGAAGGTCAAATGCTAAAAGTTGTAAACTGATTTTTTTCATACAATATATTCTGATTATGATTTTCCCTCACCTCCTCCCAGATAGCCCCCACCTTCCCATATCCTCACCCTTTCTTTCTTTCTTTCTTTCTTTCTTTCTTTCTTTCTTTCTTTCTTTCTTTCTTTCTTTTTCTTCCTTCCTTCCTTCCTTTCTTTTTTTCTCTCATTAGAAAACAGATATCTAAAAAATAAGCATAAAGTTAGGTAAAATAAAAAACAAACAAAAATAGAACAAAACAAGCAAACAGAAAAGACAGCCAAAGAAAAGGCACAAGAACACACATGGAAGCAGAGACACACACATCTGCACACACAGAAATTCTAATGTGATGATAATTTTTGTTATAACAAATAAAGCTTGCCTGAAGATCATAGTGCGAAGCTGGCCATACTAATTACCCAGAGAGGCCAAGCAGTGGTGGCACGCACCTTTAATCCCAGCACGCAGGAGGTGGAGACAGGAAGGGATATGGCTGGACACAGAGAGGAATTTCAGGTGGGAGGAGACGGGAAGTTATCGCATTTAGCCTGAGGGTTGTAGAGACAGACACCCTTCCTTATTTGGTCTGAGAATTTCAGAGGCAAGAATTCTGATGGCTGGCTGCTTTGCTTCTCTGATCTTTCAGATTTCACCCCCCTCTAATATCTGACTCCAGGTTTTTATTATTAAGATAAAAATAGAAGTCACACTATATGTATGGTTATAAAAAATAAAAATAATAAAAAGAAGCTCAGACAAAGCCAAAAACATCCCATATCATCAAGTTCTGTTGGCCATCTCCTTCTGGGCATGGGGCCTGCCCTTAAGTGTGGTTTGTATTCAATGAGACTCTGTTAGAGAAAATTAATTTTTCCTTGGGGAAGAGTTATCAACTGGAGATAGCTTCTGGGATAGGGATGGATACTTGTGTCCATTTTCCCCTCTCAGTGCTGGGACCACATGTGATCTGGACCTGTGCAGGCCATGTGCTACAGTCTCTGTGAGTTCATATGCCTGTGAGTCCTGTTGTGTCTGGAAGACACTGTTTCCTTGGTGTCTTTCAACCCTACTGTCTGTTACAATCTTTCTGCCTTCTCATCCGCAGACTTCCCTGGACCCTGAGGGAAGGATTTGATAGCAACATTCCTTTTGGGACTGTGTGCTCCAAGGTCTCTCACTCTCTGCAAGTTGTCCAGTTGTGCGTGTCTATATTTGTTCCCATCTACTGCGGGAGGAAGCTTCTCCGATGATGATTGAGCAACTCAGATGATCTGTGAGAACAGCAAAATGTCACTAGGAGTCATTTTATGTTGTGTTCTTATAACGAAACAGTAATATTTGGTTTTTCCCCAAGGTCCCTGTCCTATTTGGTCTCATGTTCTTGACCACCAAGCAGTATTGGGCATGGGTTTCTTCTCATGGAGTGGGCCTTAAATATGATCAGATAGTAGTTGGTTATTTCTACAACTCTGGTGCCACTATATCACAAGTGTATCTTGCAGGCAGGTCACCATTGTAGATCAAAGTGTTTGTAGCTGGATTGGTGTCTGCCTTTCTTCTCTGGAGTACCTTCCAGTACCATGAACACTAGACAGTAAAGGTGAAGGGTTTAGGTAGGCACTTGAGTTTTCTCTGTTCCGTGAGCTTTATAGGTGTTGTTTTTAGCAATAGGGCCTTACTGCCAGTTTGCAGAGAGCAACCAATAGCCTTGGCAATAGCCTGAGTTATTTGGGCTTTCCATGGTGCCTCTTTGGTCAATGACTCAACTAAAAATAACCTATACCTGGAATTAGAGGTTTCATTTGGTGAGAGATGTCTGGTGGGGCTTTGTCTCCTCTATTATTTCATGATTTCATTTAGATTTCTTTCACATGTGTATTTTAAAGAAGCTTCTTGTGGTGGTCTGAAAGAAAATGAACCCCCAAAGGGAGTGGCACTATCAGGAGGTGTGGTTTTGTTGAAGTAGGTATGGCCTTGTTGGAGGAAGTAGGGGTGGACTTATGTATGCTCAAGCAACACCAAGTGCCTCAGTCTACTTCCTGATGTCTTCTGATCAAAATGTAGGCAGCACCATGTCTACATGCATGCTGCCATGTTTTATGCCATAATGATAATGGACTGAACCTCTGAATTGCAAGCCACCACCTCAATTAAATGTTTTTCTTTATAAGAGTCACTGTGGTCATGGAGTTTCTCCACAGCAACAGAAGTTATTTGTTTTCTTGTTATTCATTATTTGTTTTCTTTGATGTCCACTTTTTTGCTAGTTCTTTATATATCTTAGATATTAGTCCTCTACGGATCTATAGTTGGTAAAAAATGTTTTCCCATTCCACAGGCTGCTGCTTTGTCCTTTGCCTTACAGAGCTTTTTAGTTTCATGAGGTTCCATTATTAATTGTTGATCTTAGTGCCTCCAATGAACAGTGTTCCATTCAGAAAGTCCCCAAGTTCAAGGCTTTTCCTCACTTTAGCTTTTATCAGGTTCAGTATATCTGCTCTATATTGAAGTCTTTGATCCATTTGGAGTCAAGTTCGGTGCAGGGTGATAAGTATGAATCTATTTGTGGTGTAGGAGGTCTTTCTTTCTATGCATTGCTTGTATTGGTTAATGAATAAAGAAACTGCCTTGGTCTGAAAGGGACAGAACTTAGGTAGGCGGGGAAGACAGAACTGAATTTTGGGAGGAAGAAAGCAGAGTCAGAGGAATGCCATGGAGCCCTAGAGACAGACATGTTGAATCTTTCCTGGTAAGCCACTGCCATGTGGCGATATACAGATTAATAGAAATGGGTTAAATCAAGATGTGAGAGTTAGTCAATAAGAGGATAGAGCTAATGGACCAAGCAGTGATTTAATTAATACAATTTCTGTGTGGTTATTTTGGGGCTAAGCTAGCAGGGCAGCCGGGATGAACAAGCGGGTCCTCCTCCAACAATTTTGAGTCTTGTGTGACGGTGCAAATGAATGCAGACAGATTATAAAAATATATACAGCTTTAATAAGGAAATAGACTTACAGGACCACAGGTTCCCGCGGAGAACAGGAAAAGCAGAGAAAAAGGGCTGCTGGGATCACGCCCGGCAGATTTATCAGTAAACATTAGCCCGAGGCGAACACGCCCCCAATAGGTGGGGCTATATCCCTACAGTCTTGTACATGCAGACATCTAGTTTGACCAGCACTTTTTTTTGATGGACTTAACTTCTGAACTATAAGCCACAACCTCAATTAAATGTCTATCTTTTTTCCAATGTATATTTCTGGCTTCTTTATAAAAAGTTAGGTTTTCTTATATATGTGGATTTATGTCTGGGTCTTCAGTTCTGTTACATTGATCAATGTATCTGTTTTTGTGCCAATACCATGCTGGGTTTTTTGTTTGTTTGTTTGTTTGTTTGTTTGTTTTACTGTAGCTCTGGAATACAGTTTGGGAGTAGGGATGGTGATGCCGCTAGCAGTTCTTTTGTTTTTCTTGGTTTTTTGAGACAGGTTTTGCTGTAGCTTTGGAGCCTGTCCTAGAACTAGGTCTTGTAGACCAGGCTGGGCTCGAACTGAGAGATCTGCCTGCCTCTGCCTCCCGAGTGCTGCACCACTACTGGTACCTCCAGTAGTTCTTTTATTTATTCAGAATTGCTTTAGCTATCCTGAACTTTTTCTGTTTCCAATTTCTGTGAAGAGTTGTGTTGTAATTTTGATTGCATTGAATCTGTGGATTGCTTTTGGTAGGATGGCCATTTTTACTGTGTTAATTCTACTGATCCACGAGCATGGTAGGTCCTTCCATCTTCTGACATCTTCTTCAATTTTTTTCTTCAATGCCTTTAAGTTTTTATCATGCAAGTCTTTCACTTGTTTGGTTAGAGTTGTCTGAGACATTTTTTTAGGCCATTGTGGAAGCTGTTGTTTTCCTGATTTCTTTCTTAGTCTGTTGTTTGTACTGATTTGTTGTTGTTGTTGTTGTTAATGTTGAGTCCTGTTGCTTTACAGAAAGTGTTTATCAGTTGTAGGAGATTTTTGGTGGATTTTTTATGTCATATATGTGTACAATCATATCATCTGAAAATAAAGATACTTTGACTTCTTTTTTTGTTTGTTTTTTGTTTTTTGTTTTTTGTTTTGTTTTGTTTTTCGAGACAAGGTTTCTCTGTGGTTTTGGAGCCTGTCCTGGAACTAGCTCTTGTAGACCAGGCTGGTCTTGAACTCACAGAGATCTGCCTGCCTCTGCCTCCCAAGTGCTGGGATTAAAGGCGTGCGCCACCACCACTCGGCTGACTTCTTTTCCTATTTGTATTCCCTTGATCTCCTTCAGTTGTCTTGGGTTCTTTATATCTTAAGAATGTGTGGGCTGTGGGTTGCCTGGTAGGGAGTGCTTCTGGGTTCCTGCTGGGTGTGACCATTAGGAGTCCCCAGGTAGACCGCATTTCTAGGTATTGGAGGTTGTCACAAAGAATGGGGATGGTCAAGAAGGGGTAGGAGCTGAAAGGGTCCTTGGAAAGGAGCAAACCTGGTTTTATCACAGGTTTGGCAGAGTCTACAGGGGGTGACGCCATAGAGGGAGAACAGACCCTTGCAAGTGATCTGCTATAGGACCCAGGATCAGACTGGGGATTAGAAACAGGGGCTAGGAAGGAGAGTGAAGATTGCCTACCTGATTCCCAGGACAGCATGGCCAGTGGGTTCCCAGGTAGAGACATAAGTTTAATATGCTAATATGAGAGGTTTGATTAACATAATTCTTTCCTAGGGAGGACAGCAAGCAAAGGAATCGAAGATGTATTAACCTGTTCCGTGTCATTTTTCTAGAATGCTACCACCAGATAGTTTGACCTTGCATCTCTGTCAGTTTCTATGGTCCTGAAGTAGCACTTGTAGATGAATCCAAAGGAAATGAAGTCAGTATAGCAAAGAGACACTCGGACTTTCTTGTTTTTTTGTTGCCAATTGGTGGGTGAAATAGACAGACAGACGCCTGTTGAATGGGTCTCCAGGGAGATCCGGGCACAGCTCCTTTTTCAAGTTGCTTAGTGCAGTGGTAAGAATATAACATTATTCCTATAAGTGTTCTAGAGAGAGTGGAAGTGTAATTCAAGAAGGGGAAGAGCATGTTCTAGCTGAAAGACTAAAGAGATGTTTCCATTAAATGACAAGTGGAGAAAGGACAAATGGCGTTTTTGCGCTAAGGAATTCATTGTTTTGTGTGGTGCAGAGAATGATTTACAATAGCCATATTCAGTTTTAATGAGCAAGCTTAAGTATAGAGCAAGCTAAAGTAAAATAATACATAGCAAAATACACAAATAGTAGATAGACAGACAGACAGAGAAAAACATCAAACAGGGTATTCAAAGCATCTAATAGGAGCTCTGTTGAGGCAGTTGGCTGGAGCTCCTGACAGACAGTCCTGAGAAGAGCACAGTGCTCTTTGGTGAGGCTTTCAAGTTAAAGAACAAATAAAAACAGACAGAGACGACGTCATCAAATTGGGCATTTAGAACATTCAGCAGAGACTGACTGGGGAGCTGAGGGAGCCAGATTAAGTTCCCAACTTCACTTTCTTACCATGGATAAGTGTCCCATGGATGAAGTTCTGATTTCTTTTTCCCACTGTAGGCGTGTTTAAATTTTTATTTATTTTTGTACATATGAGTGTTTGGTCTACATGCATGTACATTCACCAATTGCATGCCTGGCGACCGAGGAGTCAAGAGTGCTAGGAACCTAACCCAGTTTCTCTGTGAGAACAGCAAAGGCCACTGTCTGGCATCTTTGCAGCCCCTCTGCTCTAACACTTCCCAGCGTGGGATAAACAGTAGCAACAACTACTGGAAACAGCTCCTAGCCCAGCTGGCAGTTTCTTCTACACTGTGTTTCCACATTGCCCCCAAAATGCCCTCCCATTCCGGTCATCTCTCCCTGTATGTGGTACATATACACATTGAAGTGCTGGAGGACGTCTTACAGCTTGTGGTTCCCCGCCTACTGGGGCGTGGCCTCTTAGACCAAATATGCTGATGCACAGCCTGCCTCAGCCCCTTTATCCTCCTTTTCACCGGCTGCTTGTTCGGATTGTTGGATTGCTGGATTCGATCTCTGTCCACAGTTCAAGCAGAGAATTCTGATTTGTGAGTTTACCCCTAAATAAATAACTATTTCTCAATCCTGAGCTAGTGTGGGATTTCTTTTAAGAGTCCGTTCATCACGCATGACTGGAGTATTTCTCAACTGTTACAAAAATGACATGAAATTTGAAGGCAAATGAATAGAACTAGGGGGGAAAAATCATCCTGAGTGAGGTAACCCAGAAAGACAAACATGGTATACACTCACTTATAAGTGGATATTGGCTGTTAAGTAAATGATAATCATGCTACAATCCACAGACCAAGAGAGGCTGAGTAGCAGGAGAGCTCAAGGTGGGATACATGGATTTCCCTGGGATAGACTGTGCAGGTGGACTGGACGGGAGGGGGGGGGAGATGGGGACAGGCGGGATGTGGTGGTTCTGGAAGAAGAGAGGGAGAACACTGGAAGAGAGTACCGGAAAGGGGGGCATTCCAGGGTCAGGTAAGAAGTTGGCACAAGTCTCCCAGGAATCTACAGGATGACTCCAGCTGAGACTCCCAGAAATAGCAGGTGCATAGCCTGAACTGTCCATCTGCTGTGACCAGACTAGTACCTAGGCCAACTCATCAGAGCAACTGATGGAAACAGATACAGACACACAGCCAAACTAGGCAGAGCTCGGGGAATCTGTAGAAGAGGAAAGAAGATTGTAGGAGCCAGAGTGGTCAAGGACAGCAAAAACGAACAAACAAGACAGACAAACAAGACAAACAGAAACCCACAGAACTAACTAACTGGGATCACAGAGACTGAACCGACAACCAGGGAGTTTGCATGTATGTTACAGTTGAGTAGCTTGGCCCTCTTGTGGGACTCCTAACAGTGGGAACAGGGGCTATCTCTGACTCTTTTACTGATTTCTAGGACCCTACTCCTCATACTGCCCAGGCTCAGTGCATGTGGAGGTGCTTAGTCTTACTGCAACCTGATATGCCATGCTTGTTGATTATCATGGGAGACCTACCCTTTCCTAAACAGAAACAGAGGAGGAATGGATTGAGGGCTGGGAACAGAGTGGGGGTTGGGAGGAGGGGCTGGGAAGAAAGGAAGGAAGAAAAACTATGGCCTGGTTGTAAAATAAATAAATATATTAAAAATTAAAATAAAATAAAAATTTTTGTGTGTATGTCTCTGTGTGTGTGTGTGTTTGTATATGTGTGTCAGTGTCAGTGTGTATGCATGTGCGCGCAAACTCAGGACAACCTCCTCAGCAAAGACATCAAATTTCTTTGAGACTGGACCTCCCTTGGCCTGGAACTCACCAGATAGACACTTTAGCCACCAAGCCCCACCTCAATGCTAGGATTATAATCATGCATCACCATGCTTGGCATTTTTATTTGAGTTCAGGAAATCAAACTCAGATTGCCATGTTTATAGGGAAAGCATTTTGCTAACCGAGCTATCAACCTTCCCCCATTTCATGGTGGCCTCGTCTGGCTAGCTTCCATGAAGGTCGTCTTAGCGACGCTTCTATGTCTGTGCTAAGATGCTGTGACTAAGGCAACTCCTGGAAGGAAGGGTTTATTTGGGGCTTACAGTTCTAGAGGGATAAAAGTTCGTTGCCGTCATGGCTGGAAAGTGTGGCAGCAAGCAGACAGCCGCTGTAGCAACAGTTGAGAGCTCACATCTCTAACTGCAGGAAGTTAGGCAGGAAGCCGAGAGAGCGAACTCAAAATGTCGTAAGTCTTCTGAAAGCTCTGAGCCCACCCCCAGTGACATGCTTCCCCCTGCAAGGCCATGCTAACCAAGGATACCACTAACTGGGGCCCCAACATACAAATCCCAGAGACAATGAAGGACATCTCATTCAAACCACTGCAAGGGCCTTCTGTCTGCACCCCAACATGGTAGAGAAATACACGCAGAAGAGCACACATGGGACAGAGTAACAAAGCAAGTCTAAAAGCCAAATCCCTTTTATAGCAACCTGCTCCCATGGTAACCAGTCTTTATAGTTCACTAGTCCTAACCCACTCTTGTAAGAGACGCGTTAACCCTTGACAGGGTGTTGCCTGCGATACCTAATCACCTCTCTATGATAACACTTACATTCTGAACCCTTTATTCTGTTTTTTGAGATAAACAGCATACAGTGTGAGTTACCGTCACCTGCTGCACAGCAATGCAGCAGTGCTACCTAACTGCAGCTAGGCACCCATGCATCAACCTTCCCGCCTCTCCTTGTCCGTCACTCTCTCCCTAGTCTCTGGTGACCACTGTTGTTTTGTTTCGGCTATTTGAGACAGGATGCCCTAGAGCCTAGACTGGCCTTGACCTTAGTATGACCTTACTATTCTCCTGCCTCCTGGGGTTCCGAGTAGGAGGCACTGCATTCTGGTGCGGGAGAATTGTCTGTATTCTGTCAATCATGTTTTAAATAAACACTGATTGGCCAGGCAGGAAGTATGGGTGGGATAACCAGACAGGAAGTTAAGGTGGGGCAATGGCAATGAGAACAGGAGAATGCTGGGAAGGAAGAAGCCCGTTCCTCCCCAGTTCTGCCCAGACCACTGAAGAAGCAGGATGTGGCCTGCCACGCTGAAAAAGGTACTGAGCCATATGGCTAACATAGATAAGAGTAATGGGTTAATATAAGTTTCAAGAGTTAATAAGACACCTGAGCTAATGGGCCAATCAATTTATATCTAATGTAGACTCTGTGTGATTTTCTTTGGGACTTGTTGGCTGTGGGAACTGGGCAGGACAGAAACCCCAAGAAGCAGGCCCTCATGTTACTGCATCCAGCACTCCAGTACCATTGTTGTACACTGTTTCGATGCCCTTGATCTTTGTATATCAACTATTTCACTTAACAATCTTCAGTCCTATCAATGTTGTGACAGAGGACATCCTTTCTATGAATGAATAATTGTGATGCACATTATGTTAGTAAGTTGTTGCCTGTGGTTTGTGTTCACCAAGAGGCTGACTCTGGAAGCAGGGCTACCTGTCCCCCATTTCATACTCCAGCATTCTTTCTCAAAGTGTCCCCTAGGACTCCCTATCTAGAGATGGTCCTTTAATATTGACAAAGAGGGAAGACAACAGTAAAGAGACCAAGAGCAACAGCTGGGCTAGGAGCTGTTTCCAATAGTTGTTGCTACTGTTTATCCCACGCTGGGAAGTGTTAGAGCAGAGGGGCTGCAAAGATGCCAGACAGTGGCCTTTGTTGTTCTCGCAGAAAAACTGGGTTAGGTTCCTGGCACCCACGTGGTGACTCACAACTGCCTGTCATTCCACTTGCACGCTCTCTTCTTGACTCCTCGGTCGCCAGGCTATAACTAATATAAGCAAAACTGTATACAATAATTATGCAATCTTTGGGGGTTGGAGCCTTGCTGGAGGATGTATGTCACTAGAAGTGATATTGGAGGGTTTGCAGCCTTGCCTCTCTCCCTTCCCCCTCTTCCTTCCTCCCTCCTTCCTGGATGTGGGCATGAAAATGTGACTAACCAGCTTCTCACTTCTGCCATCCTAATTCCCCTGACTTCTACCAAGTCTTCCTTGGTGTTTGACCCTATCCCCCAGGAACTATAAGCCAAAAATGAACCCCCTTTCTCTTTTAAATAGATTTTGTGAAGGTATTTTGTCCAGTTAACTGAAAAGTAGCTAAGACAGACAAAAGCAACTAATACAGACTAACATGGACTTTATTCCAGTCTCGGTTCATATGGCTCTCTATCGGAGAGGATTTTCTGAGCATTCTGGCTTAAATAGCCTTACCAATTGGCTTCTACTTGGCAATTTCTACTCTTCCCCTAGCTGTAGGACTCATAACCACCTGGTACTGTTTTATCTAATTTTATTTTAGTGATCTCTCAGATATTTTTACACACTGTACAATATAATCATATTCATCCTGCTTCTAGCTCCCTTGTTCCCTCCCCCCCATTCTGTTTTGCTTTGTGTTGTGGAGGATGACCTTGAACTCCTGTCCCCCTGCCTCCACACCCCACGTGCTAAGATTATGGGCATGTGCCAACCACACCCAGCTTTGTGCAGTGTTAGGGACAGAGCCCAGGTTTTGTGCATGCTAGACAAGCCCTCTACCAAGAGAGCTATGGCACCAGCCCCTTCATTTGAATCTTAATTATAATAAAACAACTTTAAAATGGCATTTTTGAGATAATTAAGGATATTTGAATATAGACCAGGATCAGATAATATTAAAGTGTTTTGCTGTTTTGCTCAGTACGGTGTTTGTGTGAAAAAATGACAAGTCCTTGTGTATTAGAGATGAAAGGGAAGTATCTGTTAGGAAACTGAGACAATTCAAGGATGAGTCCGAGATGTTTGCCTTAGCGACTGCGAGAGCAGAGCTGCTGTTCGTAGGATTGTTGAAGACTATGAGAAGAAGCAATTTTGCAGAGGAGGAGAGCAGGGTAAAATAATGGGTTTGGTTTGCACATGTCAAGCTTGAGACGTGGGTAGACACCCAAGCAGAGACGTTGAGTAAGCATTTGTATATAGCAGTCTCAAGTTCAAGGAGAGATAAACCTCTGTGAGTCATCATGGATACATGATATTCAAAGTGGTGAGGCGGGTGAGAACGTACAGGAGATAAAAGTCATCTTTTTTAAGAAAAAGGAAAAAGGTCCGGAGAGATGGCTTAGTGTGTAAAGGCCTTGCTGTGTAAGCGTGGAGATCTGAGTTCAGATCTCTTGACCCGAAGTTAAAAACTGGGAGAGGTGGTTCATGCCTGTGATCCCAACCTGGGGCAGGTGGAAACAGGCGTCTCTCTGAGTCTTGCTGGAAAGCCAGTTTAGTCCAATAGGCAGGCAGGATCTGGGCTCTGTGAGATAATCTGTTCCAAATAATAGGATAGAGTGAGCGTGGTGATGCACACCTTTAATCCCAGAGGCAGAAGCAGGGAGATCTCCATGAATTCGAGGCCAGCTTGGTCTACAGAGCTCCAGGCTAGCTAGAACTACATAGTGAGACCCTGCCTCTAAAAACAGAAACAAACGCACAAATAAGGTGGAGAGTAGTTTGGGAAGACACTCAACGTCATCCTCTGGCCTCCATGTGCACACATGTGTATGTGTGCCTGCATATACATATGAGCACACGCACACACTCACACGTTTTAAAAATGAAGGGACAGCCAGTTGGCTCCATGGGTAAAGGCCCTTCCTGCTGATACTAATGATGCAAGTTCTATTCCAGGACCCACAAAGTAGAAGGAAAGAGCCAACTTCTGAAAGTTGTCCTCTGACTTGGCATATATGCACCTTACACAAATAAATAACAACAACAAAATTAAAATAGAGGAGGATCCAAGCCTACTACTGTCTTAGTTAGTGTTTCTGTTGCTGTGAAGAGACACCATGACCACAGCAACTCTTATCAAGGAAAACTATTTCACTGGGGAGGGGTGTCTTGTTTACAGTTCAGAGGTTCAGTTGATTGTCATCATGGTGGGAAGCATGGTAACTTGCAGGTAGATGTGGTTCTGGCTACATCTTCACCAGAAGGCAACAGAAAGTCGATTGTCACACAGAGGGAAGCCTAAACAAAGAGACCTCAAACCCTGTCCCCACAGTGACACACTTCCTCCAACAAGGTCACACCTCCTAACAGTGTCACTCTTTTGGGGGCCACCACATTCCACTCCCTGGTCAACAAAGGCATATAGCCATATCATAATATAAAAAATGCATTCAGTCCAGCTTCCAAAGTCTACATAACATAGTCTGTAATAGTTTCAGACTCATTTCAAAGTCCAAAGTCTCTTCCGGGATGAATGGCAATCTCTTAACTGTAATCCCCCTGTAAAAAATCAAAATCAAAAAGCAGATCACAGTCTTCCAACATATAATGGCACAGGATGTACATTATCATTCCAAAATGTAGGGAAGGGAGCACAGTGAGAAATCCTGGAGCAAACAGGACCAAAAACCACTAGACCAAGCTTCAAACTGTGCATCTCCATGTCTGATGTCAAAATGCTCTTCAGATCTCCAACTCTGTTTGCTTTGTTGACTGCCACACACTTCTTTCTCTGGGCTGGTTCCACTCTCTGTTGGCAGTTCTCCTCAGCAGGTGTCCCATGGCCTTGGCATTGCTAACATCTTGGGGTCTCCAAGGCAATCCAGGCTTCAACCTCACAACTTTATAAAATGGCCTCCCTAAGCCTGCATTCAGGGACACACCTGATACATGCCTGGTGTCAGCAGCTTTATTCCATAACTCCTTTCTTCTGTCCTTTATCTAAAGTCAGAACCACATGAGCAAAGCTGCCAAGTTCTGCTACTTGCTGGTACTGGAACATGAATGGCCCCTTCATTTAGTTATTTCTTCACCAGCCTTTTGTCTATTGCCTAAGCTTGGCTGTCCTGAAACTTGCTCTGTAGATAGGCTGGTCTCAGACTCAGAGATCCGCCAGCCTCTGTCTTCCCAGTGCTGAGATTAAAGGTGTGTAATACCTCACTAGGCTCTAAGCTTTTCTTTATTTAGTTCCTTCTCACAAGTTGGAATTTTCTCTGGGTATAATCTTTCCCTGAGGTTGCTACTCCCTTTATTCTATTTCTTAATCTGTTTATCTCCTTGAACACAGAATTTAACTCTATTCTCTCTCCTAGTTCTCTTTTACTTCTCAAAAATTTCATGCTGCTCATCTTGTTCCTTTTCATTATAAATCTTCATTAGAGTTACCACTAAAAACCATATGACAGAGTCTATACTAGGCTGATTGAGATTTTTTTCTGCCAATGGAATTACTTCAAACTTTTCACTTTAGCCTCAGGCAGACTCTTCAGACAAGAGCAAAAGGCAACAACTTTCTTCACCAAAATATTATAAGAATAATCTCTAGGCAGCATACTAAAATTCTTCTCTTGATTCAGAGTCCATCAAATCACTGTCTTCTATGTTCCTACTAGTATGACCCATCAAGTAGCCCTTATAGCATTCCACTGCTTTCTTACTGCCAAAGTCCATATTACTATAAACAAAATTGATAAGTGTTTTGAAATCTGTGGTAGTTGGTTTCTCCATTGATTCAATAAGCCAAATTGAGTCGTGTAGTGAGGAGACAAGCAGGCCTGCTTTTCGTCCCACCTGGCTCCCGCACAGCTAGCTTAGCCCCAGAATAATTACACGGAAACTGTATTCATTTAAACACTGCCTGGCCCATTAGTTTCAGCCTCTTATTGGCTAATTCTCACATCTTGCTTTAACCCATATTTAGTAATCTGTGTAGCACCATGAGGTCATGGTTTACCAGGAAAGATTCAGCATGTCTGACCTAGCGGCTGGCTCCATGGCATCTGCCTCACTTCCCTTCTTCCCAGCATTCTGTTCTGTCTACCCCACCTATCTAAATCCTGCCCTATCAAAAAGCCAAGGCAGTTTCTTTATTAACCAATGAAAGTAACAAATAGACAGATGACCCTCCTCCATCAAAGTCGAATCAAAATTCCAGATTTAATTAACAAAGCATTCCCAGGTTATCTCAGGGAAATGGAGGGGGAGAAATTATAGCATGGATCTAGGGGCTGGGTTTTAAATACTGTGTAGGTATGCTCTTGAGTAGCTCCAGGGGAAATGCTGACCCTTTGGTGGGCTTTCTGAGGGCAGGGTTTGGAATGGTAGGAGTGGGGTCAGGAGTTCCCAGCCAGAACATCTGGGTGGGGTTTGGAATGGGACCTGAGTTGGAGATTCCCAACAAAAATCCTAGTCAAGCCTATTACAGCAATACCCCAGTCCCTGGTACCAACTTCTGTCTTAGGGTTTTTATTGCTGTGAAGAGACACATGGAAACTTTTATTTTAAAAAAATTTAATTGGGGTGGCTTACAGTTTCAGAGGTTCAGTCATTAACATCATGATGAGGAGAATGGCAGCATGCAGGCAGACATGGCGCTGGCTGCATCTTGACCAGAAGGTAGCAGGAAGTCAACTGTTTGTCACACTGAGGGACACTACAGCAAAAGAGACCTAAAGTCTACCCCTATAGTGACATACTTCCTCCAACAAGACCATACTTCCTAATAGTGTCACTCCCTTTGGGAGCATTTTTCTTTCAAACCACCACACTTACCTAATGCATTCCTAAATTTCATGGCCAAAAACAATAGAAAGTGATCAAAGAATCAGAAGGTAGACCCACAGAGGTGAGAGGGTAAGTATGAGAGTCTAAGAGCTAAGCAAAAAACACACCCCTGCCCATAGCTCAAAGAATGGTCTTAAATGTAAATGTCTAACAAATGAATATAACAAAGTAAATTCTTTCCCTACTTCAAAATATACAACTGAAAAAAATTGTTATGAAATATCTGGACTTCTACGGAAATGTTTTAGAATATTTAGAATAAAGTATCCATTATATACAAATTATGGTTTGAGTATTGCTAAGTGTTGACAGTAATCTCAGGCTTTGACTCTGTTTATATGATTATAGTTGGTAGCAATGCTCTCCATGGGTGTGATTCTGTCTTCATCTCCTGTTGACTGGGATCACTTGCAAGTGTGCTCTACTGAGAACATCCCCAAGCAACAGGAACTTCTCTGCTAAAGTGTGTATCCTATCAAAAGGCAGCTCCCGTCCACGCCAAATGAGACCTGACCTCTTGGCCTCAGTGTGGGACAACTAAGAAGGGTTGGCTCCACTCCAGAACTTCCCCCATGTGGTTACTGAGGGCTCGGATGAAGCCTCACTGGGCTCAGCTTCTCCAGTACACCATCCAGTTTTCCTCCCCTTCTCAAAGAGTTGTGCGCCTGCAGTCAGCTTCTCCAGTCAGAAGAGTTACCTAAGGAGAAAGGAAGCCTCAGTGTCCTACTGGAGGGGCACTGTCCTCCACTGGTATTGGGCCATTAACAAAATAATTCTAGAAAGTATTTCTTGTTGAAAAGCCAGGTCATTTTGTGCTGAAGAAGTTTTCATATTCTGGATTTGGCTGATCTAGCCCCATGTGCTTTTCTTGGCTGATGTTTTCTGTAATCTGGTAGTATAGTGACTTGATTAGAGCCACCTCAACCCGATGAGCCTGGAATCCTGAAATCCTCTTACTTTTCTTTGTACCTTGTAAAATTTATATACTGACTTCAGACGCTGAGAAAAGGAAAAAAAAAATCAAAGCTCCCAAGCTCAAAAGACATTACTATGACTGCCTGGGCCCTTTTCTGATCCACACCATCACAGAGGACATATGCAGCCAGAAGCCACACCATGTTCACACTCAGAGCTGGGGACAAAAGAGCATTTACCTTAAATACCGGGTCCCTTCCTCCCAGAGCAGAATTCGACCATCTTGTTCTCGTCACAAAAAAAGCCAACACCATCTTTGTTACTAATTTTAAAAGCCATCCTGGCTTTCTTCTGTTAAACGGTTTGATTGTGGATTGCATTCTTTCACTGGCAGCTGGCGTGTTGTAAATCAATTAATCAACATGCATTTATCAAGCACCTGCTGTGTGATCAGTGTCGTTCTTGGAGTATTCATGCTGATGAAATTCTCTGTAAAACAATCAGGAAACTCTCTCTTGACTTCACTCTCCCTTCCTCCTCACCCCCAATCCTCAGGCATGCGGTTCAAAATCAAACAAATGCTCCATTTTTTTATCTGTTGGCTGTTTTGAATGAACTGCACTCTGCTCTGCTCTGGGGAGAACTGATAATACCCTGAACAGTTATGATTTTTCTAAGGCAGTCAAAGCGGTTTTTTATATATAGACCTTCTACATAATTATGTTTTTTACAGGTTTCTCTTGTAGGGAAGCTGTTTGCTGTGATATTTCTGTTAGTTTTCTATTTACTATTATTACAAACAACAAAAACCACCTTGAGCTGGCTGGTGTGGGGGGAACTTGCTGGAAGGAAGTGTAGCAATTTTTCTCACAGATTTCAGATGAGAACTGAAAGGCAGTGGCTCTGAGGACCCTGTCAGCAGCCTAGAACAGTGCCCTCCCAGTTTGTCCCTTTGCTGAGACTACTGGCATGTGCCAGCACCCCCAGATTAGTCATCATATTTTTAGTGACTACATGTTGAAATGATAACATTTTAATCCTGCTGTTTAAACAAATTGATCCATCTTACCTACTCTTTTTACTTTTGAAGAATTATAGCCTCGATTACTAGTTCTTCTTAAGGTCCATACGTAACACATGCTACATTTCTCTGCAATGGTGTCGGTTTGCAGCTACTGAGAATTTGTTCCTGAGCTGGGGCAGTTCTGCAAGACAGAGTGGAAGACCCGACAGAAGAGATGTCCTCCGAGGAGTCACCTGTGCAATACGGGGGTGGGGAGATGAGGGATAAAATCAGGTTTCCAGCGCGACACAATGTATGGAATTTGTGTGGACTCATTTTCAATTCTAGTGGTCTACTGCACTTCACACTCATTCCCAATAAGGATTATTAAAAGCTATAGTCCCAGACTTTAATGTTTGGTACTGAAACATATCCAGTCAGTAGTTAGCAAAGCCAGAGATCTTGCAGCAAGGAGAGAGATAATAAACAGATGACCAAAGGCATGGCAATCAGGAATTGACAGATGTTGGGGGAGGGGGCTTAAGAACAAAGAGAACCAGAGGAAATTGGACGTATTTCATCTGGACAACAGTGAAAGCTTGGTCAGGTGACCTTGAAGTAGTAGCTGGAACAAAGGGAAAGGACAAGTCATGTGATTTAAGAAACACTAGTGTTTAGGGAGGTGAAATTATTTTAGTGTTTTGTGGTTCACAAAGGCAGCTTTGCTGGTAAAACCCAGAGAACATGGGCAGACTAGAGAAGGCAGTTAGAGCAGGGAGTCAGAAGTGAGATGGCTCCAGGCACTGAAGAGCCTTGGAGTAGCTGGGAACAAGCTCTTCCTCTGTGACGTTGCTGCTACGTCTGTTACTCTTCACCTTGGGAACCTGCTTCTGCACTCCCTTCCGGTCATACCTCCTCAGGAGTCGGGTGGCCGAAGGTAGAACTGCCTCCTCGCTCTGCAGGTCCCTTGTCTCTCTTGTTTCTAAGGGTATCCTCACCAACACATAAGTAAACAAACGAACAAACAAACATTTAAAAATAGGAGGGGCATCCCACCTACATTTTTTGCTATAATTCTTCAAATCGTACAGGATGACCCAATATTTTGTTTCCTTTTTTTCTCCTCACAGTTACATTAAAAAATTAACTCTTGCTTTGTTTCTTTGCTTTATCATATAAAAAAATAAAGGAAGTAAGGCAAAAAATAAAAAATATTAAAAAGTAGCTGAAAAACTAAAGCTAGAACCATGATTTTTCTCCTGGGTTAATTGGAATCTTTAAAAAGTTGTTTTTTATTTTATTTTATTTTAAGAGTGTGGGTGATTTGCCTCCACATACATCTGTGTGCCCTTGGACTTGAGTCACAGATAGTTGTTAAGCTTCTATGTGAGTGATGAGAATCAAATCTGGGTCCTGTGGAAGGACAGTCACTACTCTTAACTGCTGAGCCATTTCTCTAGCCCCAATTAATTGGAATATTAAAATATATGAAGTGCATGTGTGTGCACTATTGTGTGTTGTACATCATCCATGCACACAAATGTGTGAACTTACGCAGAGGCCAGAACAAAATGTCTGGTGTCCTCTCTACTCCTGTCTAACCTGTGATTTTAAGGTAGGTTCTCTCACTGAACCAGAAGCTCACTGTTTCAGCTAGGCTGACTGACCAGTGAGCTCTCTGGACACATCAGCCCTGACTTCCCAGTGCTGGGGTTTCAAGCATTCATGATCAAACCTAGCCTTTTACATGGGTGATGGAGATTTGCACGCAGGTCTTTACCCTCGCAAGGCAAGTGTTCTTGCTCACTGAGTCATCTCCCTGGCCCTGAAATTCTTCACACTTTAACACACAAAGAAACCGACATCCGTGAAACTTAGTAACAACATGAATATGCACACATGTTCCTAAAGCTTACCATATACATAATTTATAAAATATCTACATACTAATTACAAGTTACACATGGTCAGTACCACTTTTTAACATATTCTATTAATTCTTGAGAATTTCATACATGGTACAATGTATTATTATCATACTTACAGTCCCAGTCCTCCCAACTCCTCTCAGATCTGCCCCCGACTCTATGTCCTTTTTATTAATGGCCTACAGGTTTTGATTTGGCTTCCCATATACTCATGGGTGTGGTTCCATCCCACTGGACTAGATATAACTCCACACTTGCAGCAGATAACTCTTCTTTCCTTGGAGGCCATCAGCTATCAGTAGCTCCTTTACCAGGGACGAGATTTGTAAGCTCCTCCTCTCCATGTTGGAATATCTGCTAACTTGATCATATGCGGGCAACCACAGATGCTCGGAGTTCATGCATACATCACTCCTCCTGTGTCCTGAGACTTTTCACCCTGGTCCTCCCTGACCTCTTGTTGGAGAAGGGAGCCGCTTGTTCCTCTCGGCCACCCATAATGAAAGTAATCACATAGAAACTGTATTAATTATACCACTGCTTATCCCATCAGCTCTAGTTTCTTATTGGCTAATCTCTTACACCTTAATTCAACCAATATCCATTAATCTGTGCATCACCACAAGGTCATGACCTACCAGCAAAGTTTCAGCACGTCTATCTCTGGCGGTGGATCCATGGCGTATCTCCGACTCTGCCTTCTTCCTCCCAGCATTCAGTCCAGTTCTCTCCGCCTACCTAAGTTCTGCCCTATCAACAGACCAAGGCTGTTTCTTTATTCATTAACCAATAAAAGCAACAAGCAACACACAGACAGAAGGACCTCCCACACCAACCTCTGATTCCTGTTGTCTTCCTGCCCTCTCTTCTCCAAGCATTTGTGGGAGGGTGTGATGTAGATTTGCAGCTGAGTGCTTCACAAACACTTTTTCTCTAAACTTTGGCCACTTGTGAGTTTTTCTGTTAACTGCCATCCAAAGAAACTTCTCTGAAGATGTCTGCGGGCTGCATTAACAGATGAGTGTAGAGGTATGTAAGCAGTTTGGTTCTGTGTCCACTAGCAAAATAGCAGAAGCTTCTAGGGTGTATGTGCTCTCCAGCCACAGATTCTTGGCCAGATTCCAGGACCAGGCAAGCGTACCCTCCTACAGAGTAGGCCTTAAATCCAATTACAAAGCGACTGGTCACTCTCATAACATCGGTCCACTCTCGCACCAAGGTCCATCTCTTGTCACTTCTTTCTATTGTAATTTACCAGTGACTTCGTTGACTTACTGAGGCCATAAGAAAATATCAGTTTGGGTAGCTTGAACAGTAGAAATTTATCCTCATAGCTCTGGGAATTAGAAGATCATTGTGGCACAGGCTTGGTTTCTTCTGTGCAGTGTCTAAATTTTCTGTTTTTTCAGGGATACCAGTCGTTCTGATTGGGACTTCCCAAGTGGCCTCATTTCCCAAATCACCTCTTTCAAGGCACCGTCTCCAAATGCCCTTTCTGAAGTGCTAGAGCTAGGGTTTCAGCGTATGAATTGACGGGACACAGCTCAACCCTTAACACTGTGACTTTACATAGAGCTGTAAAGATGAGAAACCCGGTGTTACCAAAGAGGCAACAATGCGGTAAGTTTTGACGTGAGTGTGCTGGCGGTTCACCTTCGGCATAGCAGCTACACTCGCAACCACTAGCGGCTCCGAGAGTTAGAATAGCAACTGGCTAACTTTCTCTCTTTGCTGGTGACCCGGAACCCACCCCATCCATACTGCCTCAACTAAAAAAACCCACACTAAGTTCCTTCCTTCTACTTCTGGTCAACCAGTTGTTAATCCCACCTCTGTGAGCCAGGTTAATGTTAATTAAAGCAAATCAACATATCTTTACATGGTTAGCAAAGGTAACATGAACAAATGTAAGGAAGCTTTGCTTGGTTAAATAAATATTACACAACACACTGGTTAGGTTTTTTTTTTTTTTTTTATCAAATTGACATAAACTAAGGTCATCTGGAAAGAGGAAACCCTAAATGAGAAAAAGCCTCCTTGAGATCAGCCTGTAGGCAAGTCTGTGGGATATTTTCTTAATTAATTATTAATGTGGAAGGGCCCAGCTCATTGTTAGTGGTGCTAACCTCGGGTTGTATAAGGAGACAAACTGAACACGACATGGAGAACAAGCCAGTAAACAGCATGTTTTCATGGTCCCTGCTACAGTTCCTGCCTCCAGGTTCCTGCCAGGACTTCTCTCAGTGATGGATAAAGACCTCGGTTGTAAGGTGAGATAAACTCTTTCTTCTCCAAGTTGCTTCTGACCCTGGTGTTTATCACAAAACAGGAACCAAACTAGGACAATGGAAATAAGAGGAAATAATTGTTCTTCTGTGTTCCTAAGAGAGAGAAGCCCTTGTCTTGTGCAGGAGCTGAGGAAGAGGAGTCAGAAAATTACAAGGAGGTTTCACTGAAATAGGCTCAGAGATCAATTAGACATTTAATTAATTACTTGTGCCAATATTCATGATAGTAGTGTCTAAAATATTGTTGAACCTTTCTGTCCTGCCAACCAACTCCAAAATAACCACACAGAAACTTATTATTAATTGTAAATGCTCAGCAGATAGGCTTATTACTAACTAGCCCTTACAACTTCAATCAATCCATATTTCTTATCTATGCTCTACCATGTAACAGTACCTTTTTCCAGCACCACATATTCATACGTTGTTTCCTCTGCTTCTGGCTGGTGATGGCCCTCTTTCTTCCCAGTGTTCTCTCAGTCTGGCTCTCCCACCTCCTCTTTCTACCTAGCTATTGGCCAGTTAGCTCTTTTTAAACTAATGAGAGAAAACTGTCTTCACAGTGTACACAAAAGGATTGCTCCACAGCAGAGTATAGTCAACTGTTGTAGAAAGTGTCTACGAGCAAGTGGTCAGGAAGCAATATGTGATTCTTTTCATTTTTCATTTCTCTAATTAATACGATGAATTGCCCATCTTCTTTATTTCTCAAAAAACCACATCGCTAGTGAAAGCGTTCATACATACTGTGCCTCCTTTCTTTATACTCCAATACTTGACAAAATACCTTGCTATTTCTCCTTGCATTCTTTTTGCCTTTTGTTGCTCCAGGCGATACAAAATAGCTTATATAAGGCTTGAATTTTTTTTCTGGGATGGAGAGAGTGAGGGAGGAGTGCAAGGTCAGTAAGACTTTTACATGTGATCCTGTGACTGGTTACAGGACCTAAGGGTGGCTATTTTTTTGTGGTAGGAACAAGATGGACTATACCCCTGGCAAAGTTCTATTATGCAGTTGGTTGAATAAGTCTGGAGGCATGTCAAATGGAATCCTCCAGAGTTCTTTTGTTTTAACGCCCCAAATATATAAAATATTAGTCTCAAAAAACAATGTAAATTCATTTGATTATAATTTAAAGTTAAATATCATTACTTTAATATAGTAAAATTTATTTCTAACATAATAAGCTATACATGAAAAAATATAAAAGTCTCAAGTATCAGACAGTCTCTACAGAGTGGTAATAGCTTCTTTTTAAAAAGATTTAATTGTTATTCTTATTTATGTGTATACATGTTTTGTCTATATATATGTGTATAAGGTGTCCATTCCTGGTGCCTACGAAAGCCATAAAAAGGCCCTGGATGCCTGGAACTGGAGTTATAGATGATTGTGAGCTGCCACGTGGGTACTAGAACCAAAGCCCAGTCCTCCGCAAGAGCTCTTAACCACTGCACATCTCTCCAGCCCTTAGCTGTAACAGCTTCCCTTCAAACTGTAAAGTAAATTTCACTGCCTGCTCCCGGGAAGCTTTCGATGTCATTCCCAGGGATAGCATTCCGAGGTTATTGGCAAGTTGCCCTCTCCCTGGAGAAGGTGGTTGTGCAGTCTTTGTGGTTTCTGTGGCTCACACTGTGATAGTTACATCAGATTTGCGTTAATAAATTATGCTCACACTACTCATACAGCCTGACACGGGAGTAAACTCCCAAGTCTATTCATTACATTAGGAAGAAGAAGATTGCTTTCCATTAAAAGGTGAAATGCTTTTTATAACACTTATGCTTCTCCCAACTCTCCTTGCTGTGTAAACTACATCCTGGAGAATGTGTGGCGCTATATTTAGCTAGCACGCGATGAGACCACCTCCTGGAAGGGTACAAGTAGCTTCTTGACAACCCTTTTGTTTTGTCAATGAATACTTTGTCTTAAACATTAAAATGCCACAGTCTTCATAATTGTCACAGCTTAACTGGAAGTGACTTGGAAACACAATTTGTTTAAAAAAATTAGCAGGCTAAAGGCAATATGCTCTCTTGGTTTGGATTCTGGAATAAAAAGAATATCAGTGGAAACCTGGTAATCCCTGCAGCCTGTCATTCAGCTAATAATGACATATAGATGTTAATTGCCTCTCTCTGACAAGGGTCCCCTTAGGGGGTACTGGGAAGAGGCTATGCAGGGATTCTGCGCTGTCTTTTGCCATTTCCTGCTAATGTAAAAAGACTGAGAAATAAGAGGAGTTCCAAGTGAGCTGTTGAGAAAGTTCTTAAATAGAGAGAAATTCCCCAAGTTAGGATTACATATATTCACGGAATGATTATAAGTCTAAAAATGATACTTTAAAAGCATGTTGTTATGGAAACAAAACACATGTGTAAATGGAAATGATGACTGTACCGCTAAATGAGACCTCGTCTAAAGCGCTTCTGAAATTGAAATTCTGTGTGTTAAGTATTTGGAAACTTCCAACAGGCACACCGAGGATGCTGTTGAACCCTCAAAGGATTGGCACGTGTTCTTATGGGGGATGAAGTTGGATGACCGGCTTCTGTTGCTTGCTTTGTTCCTGACTCTTTTCATTCTGAGATCACCTTGTCATTTTACTTTGTTTGCTTGCTGTTTTGTTTTGTTGTCTTTTGAGTCAGGGTTTCTTTGCATAACAGTCCTGGCTGTCCTGGAGCCCGCTTTCTAGACCAGGCTGGTCTTGAACTCACCGAGATCCTTCTGCCTCTGCCTCCTGAGTGCCAGGATTAAAGGTGTGTACCACCACCGCCTGGCCACCTTGTCATTTTAAATAATTTTTTAAACTCATAGATTTATAGTTTCAGTTTCAGATTTTTAGAGAAATTACAAGACTCTTTTTTTTTTTTTTTTTTTTTTTGGTTTTTCGAGACAGGGTTTCTCTGTGGTTTTGGAGCCTGTCCTGGAACTAGCTCTTGTAGACCAGGCTGGTCTCGAACTCACAGAGATCCGCCTGCCTCTGCCTCCCGAGTGCTGGGATTAAAGGCGTGCGCCACCACCCTGCAGTTTGTTATCTACTTCAATATACGTTCCCACTCCTCTTTGTTCAGAGATGCTCCTCAGAAGAGGGGCACACTACACTGCTCCAGTCAAATACGGTACCTCCTTCCTCTGAACATATTACCAAAGCGGGAAAATGCAAACCGACCAGAACAAAGAGGAAACCCTGGAGTCTTCGCGCTCAGCAATCAGGCCCCAGGAGCAGGGAGGCCCATCCTTATTCAGCCAGCAGCACAGGTGCACTGAGAGTCTCATAGGAGTTTCTTCCTGAACTCTGAAAAACTGAATTTTGTCCTCAAACGCGAAACTAATACAAAAGAGGGAGACAGGAAACACATTGGGGACTTGGCAAGAACCCCCAAATTAGGGAACCCTGCCCCTTCCCTCTCAATTTTGTTGTCCCTACTAAACTAGTGAAAGTTCATACCTTCAGTGAAGCACTACCCAGAGGGATGCAGGGGTGAGCCGGCCATGGTGAGAGCCTATAGGGTAGACAAAGCTGAGGTCTGTTGCTAAGAAACAGAAGTTACAAGGGCAAGTGAGATCTCTGATGTTGGTGACTGGTTTATGAAATCCCCAGGTATAAAACTGGCAAAGATCCAGCTGAGGTCTGAAGGGAATTGTATCATCAGGAAACCGCAGCTTGGAGACAAGCTTGTGGCTGTTTATAGCTGAGGGCTACTCAGGCTCCAGAAAGGTTGGTTGGTGACATAGCATGGTCCTGGTATGTAATGGGCAGGGATGGTTTACTTTTCATATGTGTAGACTCATGGCAACAAGACTGAGTCACAAAGCACTTACTTCAGTGTTAGGGAAGAAAATTTAGACGGCATTTGTGTTATAAGACCACAAGAAGCCCAGACTTCAGCTGCCAAGAGGAACAGCTTACACCCCAGGATTCCGGTGTTAATGCGATACAGCCACTGGATGAGCCTGTATTGTTTCGTTGGATGATGAACTGTTGCATTAAATTCAGCAAGGGGTTTTTTGGAATTGCATATATGAAAAAGCGAGGTGTGGATGAGGAGTGAATTGTGGTAGACATCTGTAATCCCGGTACTCAAGAAGCTGAGGCAGAAGAATAGCCACGAGTTTTTCAAGCCAGTCTGGGTTCCAACGTGAAACTGTATCTTAAAATATAAAGCAAAACCAACAACAGTAAAAGGTACTACTGCAGCATGCTATGATGCCCGTGTCTTTCTTCATTTGGCTGGTATTGGCCCTTTTTCTCTCCCAGCCCTAGAACAGCTCTTCCCGTGAGCATGTGTCACAAGCCCACCTGATCCTAGCTCTCCCTTCCCCAGATGCTGACTGCAGATTGAACATGTGGTCCAAGCAGGATCTTTATAGTCCTTCTCTGGAACTCGGGTAAAGAGACACAGGGAGAAAGAAGACTCTCTCAAAGATTCTCAAAGATGATGTAAGCCTGGACTTGTGGACTGTCCACTTCCCTGGCAGCCTGGAAGATGGAAGAAAACAAGGTCATGCACTGAGGAGACTGAGCAGAGACTCTGGAGAAGAGAGCAAGACCTGATGGTGTAACTTCCACCTAGGCTCCGTCCAGGAACTTCATTTATTTATTCATTTATTCATTCTTGCATGCATTCACTCATTCATTCTTCTTTTCTTTTTTTTTGAAACAGGGTTTCTCTGTGTAGCCCTGACTGTCCTGGAACAGGCTTTGTAGACCAGGCTGGCCTTGAACTCACAGATCTGCCTGCCTCTGCCTCCCAATTCATCCTTATTCTCATTCCTATGTTCATTTTCCCTCTATCTGTTCCTCCCTCTCTACCCTCCCCTCTCTATCCCTCCTTTCTTCTGCTTTTCATTTCCTCCCTGCCTGCTTATTCCTCTCTTTGCAGCATAAAATGAGTTACATTTTTCTTTTATTTCAACAGAAATAGTCTCTATTTCTGGTTTTCTATGCTTTCAGTAATACCTGTGTTTTTTTTCCTTTTAGTAAGACCTGTTTACTATAAAAGACATTTGAAAAATGTAGACAAGTATAAAATAAAAGGGAAACCATCAATATACTTTCTTATACTTCCAGGAGAAACACGTTAGCATTTAGAGGGCTTCAGAACTTTAAATGCTTGTTTATAATTATTACAATATAGATTTATTTCACATACCTATGATCATAATAAATCTATTCTACATAGTTCTGATCATAATGAATATTCGAGTTTATATGGTATCTTTTAAAATTTATTTCCAGACAGGGCGTCTCTGTTTAGCCCTAGCTTGTCTTGGAACTCATTCTGTAGACTAGGCTGGCCTTGAACTCACAGAAATCTGCCTGCCTCTGCCTCTTATCTGTTGGGATTAAAGGCGTGTTCAACTACCGCCTATATGGTGTTTTGTAAACATTAATATTTTCCATATTCTTAAACTACCTCTAAAGTAAATTTTCTTAAGTTTCCTCTAATATTTAAGTAACTTTAAAATATTAAAACCATTTTTGAACTATATCTCTGATAATTATTTTGAGAAATCTAACTATAAGCCCCAAATATTTGAACATTTAAAGGCATTTAGCATATTTTAGACATAATTACCAATTTAGGTGAACCCAGCTATTCACATATGAGAAACTAGACCTTCATGGGTAACAAGATTAATTTAATCAAATAAATAGGGTTAAACAAGAGAAAAACAAATAAGACATCATCAGGCCTTTAAAGAATCATTCCTTGGAAGAAGAAAAGCTATCCAGAATTACACCAAAATTAAAACTTGATTATATTATAGTAACATAAAAGAATGAGGATGTTGGGGCTGGAGAGATGGCTCAGAGGTTAAGAGCACGGATTGCTCTTCCGGAGGTCCTGAGTTCAATTCCCAGCAACCACATGGTGGCTCACAACCATCTGTAATGAGTTCTGGTGCCCTCTTCTGGCTTGCAGGCATACATGGAGGCTGAACACTATGTACATAATAAATAAATAAATCTTAAAAAAAAAAAGCATGAGGATGTTGATATCCACATGGTACATGGTATGCAGTCCTGAGAGTAGACAGCATCATTTCAAAATATTACTTTAGCCTTTCTCCACTATGAAAGTAATATCTAAAATAATACAAGATGGTAGGCTAGGTGGAGCACTCCTTTAATCCCAACACTTAGGAGGCAGAGTCAGGCAGATCTCTGTGAATTCGAGGCCAGCCTGATCTACATGATAAATTCCAGGACAGCCAGGGCTATGTAGTGAGACCTGTAGTGATATTTCATTTGTATTTTAATAAAAGTTTGCCTGAAGTTTAGAAAAGCAAAACAGCCAGCCATTGGATCTCACCTCTACCTCAGACCGAAATGGCAATCCTGCCTCCAGGAATCCTCAGAATGAGACTGTCTGAGAGCTGTCTCCTCCCATCTTATATTCCTCTCTAGGGCTAAGATTAAAGGCATGCACCACTACTGCCCAGTTTCTATAGTAAACTAGTGTGGCTACTGGGATTAAAGATGTGTGTCACCACTGCCAGGTCTATAAGGCTGACCAGTGGGGCTGTTTTACTCTCTGATCTTTAGGCAAGCTTTACTTATTAAAATACAGATGAAATATCACTACAGAGACCCTATCTCAAATTACAATATATATGTATGTATATATATTTAATATATCTGTCTCTATAAAGTAAAAGAACCCAAGCTATAATTGATAGCTGTTTTTAATGGCAAGAAACTAATTTCTGTTGTTTAAATTAGATGGTTTCTCTTACTTTGTGATGACAGCCTTGGCTTACTGGGAGAGGTTAGGACAAACATGAAAACAAAAGTTTTTGCCTAAACTTAATGGCAATGGAGTGGAAGCAGAGAGGATGAATCTGAGACTTTGTAAAGAAATGAAAAGGTTTAGATGTAGGGCCTGAGTCTAGAGCAATGGTTCCAACCTTCCTAGCGCTGCAACCCTTTCATACAATTCCTCATGTTGTAGTGATCCCCAACCATGAAATTATCTTCATGTTACTTCAGAACTGTAATCCTGCTACAGTCATGAATCATAATGTAAATACCTGGTATGCAGGATGCCTGGTATGTGACCAGAGGGTTGGCTGACCCTCAAGGGATCGTGACCCACAGGTTGAGAACCTCTGGTCTTTCTAACTTGAATCCCTGGGAATGATTCACAGCTGGGAATGGGGTCTTCCCCTTCCCCATCTCTTTACTTAGCTCCTACCTGTCTACATCTGGACCCCTAAAGCAAAGCCCTCCATGGGCTCAGATGCAAAGCAGTCGTCCAGCATGTCCAAGGCCCTGGGTTCAGTCTCTAGCCCTGCTACCCCCAGCATCCTCAGTAAAAGAAAACACAAAGATCATTGTAGCTGATGAAAAACTGTGCTCAATTTTTGTACACAGAGAGAAATAATGTGGGTCTGTGTATAAGAAGTCCCGTGGTTTATATCTGAAAAGACAAGGTGAAGACTGATATCTGTTGCCCACAAGAATACAAGGAACCTCTTTACATTACCTCCTTACCTCGGGAAGAAACAGTGTACCCTGAGCTGCTCTTGTGGTGGCTGACACATGCCATATACTCACAAAACATTTGCTGGCTGAATAAATGAGCTATGTGTCCATCCGCTCATCTTAAAGCTGGCGACAAAACTGGACTGTGCCATCTTATTTTGAAGGCAAGAATAAGGAAGCAGAAAAAGCTTTAAATGTATTCGAATGGTTTTCCATCCTAACTATTATCTGCCAGCATAGAATTACTCTTTAAATCAGTTTTTAAGTTAGCATTCAAAGTAATGGATTTCACTGTAGTATTTTCACACTTGTATGTAATTATGCTTTTTAGTCCACCCCCTCCATTAGCTCCTCCCAGTCCTCTGTCTCTTCTTGCTGGTCCTCTTCTCCCAAATACTTTTCCTTCCTTGAGGCTTTCATGTTACATGATTCTGTTACCACCACTCCCCTCCACATCCTTAAGATCTTTTCTGTTTTAAGGTCTCTTTCCATTGTCATGACTTCCACCAGCACATAAATGTTGTGTAACTAAAGGAGGTCCTCAAGAACCCATACTAAAGAATAACAAATGTTTATCGGCGATCACTTACAATAGACGGCCGCTGCGTTCCTCTGCTCTGTGGGTGCTGGGGTTGAGAACCAAACACCGGCCGCCAGTGGAGCGAAAGGACAAAAGGGGGCAAGCAACTTCCCGTCTGTGCTTAGAGTACCTCAGACCAGACCCTAATGGACTGGTATCTAAAAGGCTATTCCCTGAGTGAATTCCCACAACACACATACACACGCACAAGAGCAGTGGTTCTCAATCTATGCGTCACAACCCATTTGAGGGTCAAACATGACCCTTTCACAGGCTCACATATCAGATCCTGCATATCAGATATTTATAGTACAATTCATAAAAGTAGCAAAATTACAGTTGTGAAGTAGCAATGAAAATAATTTCATGGTTGGGGTCACCACAACATGAGGGACTATATTAAAGGGGTTCTGAACCACTGCTCTAGAGTCTCAGTATGAAAGAAACCAAGTGCTCTTTGTTTTTCTGAGTCCGGCTTATCTTGTATAACATAGTGATGACTAGTTCTCCCCACCTTCTTCCAACTGTCATCATTTCCTTTATAGATGAGAATTCTATTGTGTCTATGTGTGCCACGTCTTTGTTTCTATTCATCTACTGGTGGATGTCTAGGCTGGCTCACTTCCTGATACTGTGACTATTAACCACAATAAACATGGGTGCACATGTGTGTATCTCTGTGGTATGTTGACTCGGAGTCCTTTGGGTGTCTACCTGGAGTGGTATAACTGGATCACACGGCAGGTGAGGTTGGAGGAGTCTCCATACTGGCATCCATCGTGGCTGCAGAAGTTCCCATTCCCACAACTGTGTATGTGCTCTTCTTCCCACATCCTCATCTATATGTATTGCCATTTGTTTTCTTGATTAAGGCCTTTCTGAATGGGCTAGGATACTCGCTAAACAATTTTAATTTGCATTTTCCTGGTGACTAAAAATATTCAACACTATTTTTTAAAAAAAGTGTTTATTGGCCACTTGACTTCTTTTTTCTTTTCTTTTCTTTTCTTTTCTTTTCTTTTCTTTTCTTTTTTTTTTGGAGAATTGTCTGGTTAATCAACTCATTTATTAACTGGGTGATTTGATCTTCTGGTGTTTCATTTTTGCAGTTTTTATACTCTACATGTTAATCCCTGTCTGATGGTGCACATTGGTGAAGATTTTTCCCAGTTTTCAGGTTGCGTTCACTCACTGTGTAGAAGCTTATAAATTCCATTTGAACTCATCTGTTAATTCTATGCCACTAGAGTCCTTTTCAGAACTCTTTGCTTATGGTTTCGTCTTGAAGTGTTTTTCCTCAAGAAGTTTTAACCTTTCAGGTTTCATATTAAGGTCTTTGATCTATTTCAAGTTCACAGTTATGCAGGTGAGAGACATAGACTGGATTTCGTTCTTCTGTGCGTGGATGTCAGTGTTTACTTTTTGGTCTACAGTTCTGTTGGTCTACATGTCTGTTTTTGTGAAGTACCACGTATGTAGTCTTTGTCACTGTGGTTCGTGGCATAATTTGAGATCAGATATCGTGTTACTGCTGTTTAAGCAAAAGCTTAGGGTTGCTTTGGCTATTTAGAGTCTTTTATGTTTATACACAGATTTCAGGATTATTTTATAGTTCTGGGAGAACATATTTGGAATTTTGGTAGGAACTATAT
The DNA here is from genome assembly GCF_950005125.1 of Chionomys nivalis. Lineage (NCBI taxonomy): Eukaryota > Metazoa > Chordata > Mammalia > Rodentia > Cricetidae > Chionomys > Chionomys nivalis. Next base: position 14,492,605 of record NC_080091.1, on the reverse strand, counting down.
TGAATCTATATGAACTTTAAATAGTATAAACATTTAAAATTATAAGTTCTGCAAATCCATGAGCGCAGGAGACTTTCATATCTTCTAGTAGCCTTAATTTACTTGTCTGTGTCATAAAGGCTTTTATTGCAAGAGCCATGGAGAGCTCTTTGGGTAGCCAGCCTGCTCCATAAGACTGACGCCCTGAGTCTGACCCTCACAACCTACACAGGGCAGAGAGATGGCCCTGAGCAAAGAGAATAACCACTCAACAACCTTGCTCTCCAACCTTCCAACATGTGCACTAGATCACCTGCCTCAGCAATACAGCAAACATAATACACAGTAGTAAAAAATATTGCAGAGCTCTCCTTTAGCCTTCATTCTTTTGGGGGAACACATATGGAGGTTACAGGACAACACTTTATAAAGTAAAAGTTTTATTGCATTTCAATTTTATAGCATCTGTGTGTCTGTCTGTCTGTCTGTCAGTCTGTCTGCCTGCAAGAGGACAACTTGAGGGAATCTGTTCTCCTTTTCCAGTATGTGGGTTCCAGGGATCAAACTCAGGTTGTCAGGCTTGCATGGCATGCACTTCTGCCCACTGAACCATCCTTTGAGTCTATTCCTGGTTCTTATTAACGTACTATGAATGGGATTTTTTCCTGATTTTTTTTCTCAAAACATTTCTTATTGGCACATGGAATGACTACTGATTTTTGTGTATTGATTTCATAGCCTGTTACTTTGCTGTTCCAGCATGTAATTTCTATAATGTTGGGATCTACAATAAAAACCAAGCCACCTAAACAACCTATATTACTAGAGGTTTCCCAAGGAACTGGGCACATCTGCAGCACTGCTCCAGATCTTCCCAAAGGGCTGAACTTAGGTGTGTCAGGAAGCAACAAGAGATACATCTAGAAACACAGGCTGTGACAGGACAATGGGCAGTCCTAAGGGAGGAGTTTCTACAAAATTTTGGCTTGTGGGGTGTTGTGCACTTTATTTGTGCCCTCAATTTTATCATGTGCAAATTCTGTATCCCTTGGCATTTGACTTAGCTCAAATAACGGAAATCCCACATAGGATTTCAAACAAAATGTAAGGCATTTTTCTTTCCAAAGTTTACAATTAGGTAGTCTGGGAATGACACAATGCTTCATAGTCATCCCCTGGATTCCATCCTTGTTGTGCCGTGTTTGACTGCTTTTGCTGAGGTGGAGATCATGGTATCCAAACTGGTTAACACAATAACACTTCCGTGCAGGAAGGAGGGTGGGGAAAGAAGCAAGACAGCCATGAAGCAGCTCTTGCCTGGCGAAGATTCCAGGTGTTGCCTCTGTTGGTCAGCCCTTGGTCATATGTCCAAGCCTAGCTGCAAGGGAATCTGCAATTTTGAAAAGCTATGCTCAGCTCTTCTATTTATACAAAAGAGGAAATGGGTATGAGAGGAGGAGGGATTTCTTCTGTAGATGACTTGATAGTCTCGCCATTATGAGGTTATGAGGGGTTGAAGAGCCACGCTTTCCTAAGTGGTTTGGATTCTCTTCTGACTACATAATAGCTCCTTCCTTTTTGTTTCTTCCAAACCTTGCTTAACATTCTCTAAAAGTTCTTGGGATATGATAGCCTTTATTTTCCCATTTGACTTGGACTTTACCAGGCTCGTAGTACAAACACCATGTTCTCATTCATGCTTCCACTTGACTATATAGGAGCCCTCTGCCTCTTGCATCATCCTCAGTCTGGAACTCCTCAAAGTGAAAAACCACATAGGATGGCAAACAGCTGCTGAGCTGCCCTCACCACGGGGCACCGCCATATTTTTCCAGTCTACTTGCATCCAATAAGTAGTTTCTGTGTCCCTGAAAAGGTGTCCCCAGAGCAAGAAGAAGGTGTGGAGCTGGAATTGCAAGCAGGTATGAGCCACCCAGTGTGGGTGCTGGGAGCTAAACTTGGGACCTTTGCAACAGCAGTGAATGTTCCTAATTGCTGAGCCATCTTTCCAGCACCTGAATACCTTTTCTCAGTTCTTTAAGATTGGTGTCTACAAATAGAATTCTTGGGTTAATAAGCAATTCTGTGTTTAACCTTTTGAAGACCTGAAAAAATGTCTTTCCCAGTAGCTACACCATTCTACATTCCTACCACAATTACATAAGGATTCTAAGTTCCCACACCCTTATCAACTCAGAATTTTTCATTGAAAAGCTAGTGAGAGAAGGCTCAACAGTTATGAGCACCAGCTGCTCCTCCAGAAGCTTAGTTCCAACACACTATGGTAAGTCACAACTGCCTGTAACTCTAGATCCAATGCCTTCTTCTGGTCTCCGAGGGCACCAAGGCATGCACATGGTGCACAGGCACACAGGCAGGCAAAACACCAATACATAACAATAAAATAATACTTTCTCCCTCCCTCGCTCCCTCCCTCCCTCCCTCCCTCCCTCCCTCCCTCCCTCTCTCTGTCCATCCCTCTCTCCTTTCTTCCCTCTCTCCCTCCTCCATCTCTCTTTTTTCTTTCTAGCTAGGGCCAACCTTGTGAGTGTGAACAAATTTGCCATTATGGTTTGACTCGCATATCCTCTCTGACTGACGATGTCAGGCATCCTTGTATGTGCTTGCTGCCTATTTGTGTATTTTTTTTTTTCTGGAGAAATGTGTGTTTAAGTTCTTTACCCGTTTTTATTTATTTAATTATTTTTGATTTTGAGACGAGTTTTCTCTTGATAACCCTGACTGTCCTGGAACTAACTCTGTAGACCCAAATGCAAAGATCTACCTTTCTCTGCTTCCCAAGTGCTGCGATTAAAGCTATGCACCATCATGTCTGCTCCTTTGCCCATTCTTAAACTGTTTGGGTTTTTGTTGCTTGTTATATGAGTTCTGTGTATAGTCTGAATAGTCAATTACTTTTCACACAAATAATTTACCTACCAATATTTCCCTCACCCTATCGGTCATCTTTTTTAAATGCATAACAACTTAAAATGTGATGAAATTCAGTCTGCCACTGTTGTTGTTTGGCATTTGTTGTCATAGTTAAGAGTCTGTTACTAAATTCAAACCCATGAATTTTTTCCCTATTTCATTCTGAGAGTTTTATGGTTCTTACATTTAGGTCTTTGGCTCATTTATTAAAAACAAAAAAGGGTCCAATATTGCTCTTTGGCATGAAAATATACAGTTGTTGAAATTTCATATTTCTTGAAAAGATTATTCATATCCAGAATGAATTATTTTGGCACCTTAAAATAAGCAATTGGGGCTATGCATTGGTGGTGCACACTTTTAATCCCAGAACTTGGGAGGCAGAGGCAGGCAGATCTTTGTGAGTTCGAGGTCAGCCTGGTCTACAAGAGCTAGTTCCAGGACAGGCTCTAAAGCTATAGCAAAACCCTGTCTCTAAAAAAGCAAAAAACAAACAAACAAACAAACAAACAAAAAAGCAGTTGGGAACTAGTGATATAATTCAATGGCTAAAAGCAGCTACCTAATGAACTCAGGCCTGATGACCTGAGTTCAGTCTTCAGACCAATATGGTAGAAGGAGAGAACTGACTCCTTCAATCATTCCTTCACCTCCATATATGTGCTTTGGTGTGTGCACCCTCAATACACAATGGTGTGGGAGAATTGTCTGTATTCTGTCAATCATGTTTTAAATAAACGCTGATTGGCCAGGCAGGATGTATAGGTGGGTCAACCAAACAGGAAGTAGAGGTGGGGCGATGAGAACAGGAGAATTCTAGGAAGGAGGAAGCGCGTTCCTCAGAGTCCTGCCCAGACATCTGAAGAAGCAGGATGTGACCTGCCTCACTGATAAAGGTACTGAGCCATGTGGCTAACATAGATAAGAATAATGGGTTAATATAAGTGATAAGAGCTAATAAGAAGCCTGAGCTAATGGGCCAATCAGTTTTATAACTTATGGAGATCTCTGTATGATTTTCTCTGGGACTAAATGGCTGGGGAACTGTACAGGACAGAAAACCCCAACAAGCCAGCCCTTCATACTACACACAAAATAAAAAATCACTTGGCCATAGCTGTATAGGCTTATTTCTGAAGTCTTGTTTCTAGCCCCCTGGTTGGTGATAAGTTTTGAGATTGAGTCATGGGAGTCCTTTGACTTTGACTTGTCTTTGCAAGACAATTTTTGCTGTTTAGGGTCATTTGAATTTGATATAAAATTTGAGGAGTGGTTCTTTTATTTCTTTAATAAAAAGTTATGTTCTTGACATACTGCAGATCATGAAGGCAGTCAGGCATCTTTCCCACTCACAAATTTGGCATATTTTATCTGTTATTTTGATCTTTCATTCATTTCAGTACTGTTAACAGCATTGGAATTATTCTGCTTCTCATTGGTTACATTTGTCATTGGCATTTTGTTCTCTTGATGCTACTGTGAGTAGAATCGATTGTTTTAATTTCTTTAGAGATTGTAGGTAATTTAGTAACACAGTTGAGTTTTATGTATTGGCCTTTTGTTTTAGAGTTTAGCTAAACTTGCTTATTAGCTCTGACAGTTTTAGGATGATGTCATCTACATATAGAGGTAACTTTACTACTTTATTTCCTGATTGCATGCCTCTTTCTTGCATGATCTGTCTTTCTAGAGTGCCCAGTGGGATGCTGAATAGAAGTGACAAGAGTGGCTGTCCTTTCTTCTGTTACTCCTGGTGTAAGCGGAAATGTTCTCAGTTTTTAACTACAGAGAATGATGCTGACTGTGGATTTTCACACATGGCCTTCAACAAATTGAAGCTTCTATTTGCAGATTGTTAAGTGTTTTGTCATTAAAGGATGTTTTTTGTTTGGTTGATTAGGATATCAGTCTGTAGCCCAGGTTAGCCTAGAGCTCAACATATAGCCTAGGCTGGCCTCAAATGCACAGTGATCTTCTTGTCTTAGCTTCTCAAATGCTGTGTTTCCAGGTATGTAGAGGAGACCCAGCCAATCACCTTGCTTGTAGGGCAGGGTCCCCGGAGGATATTTTTTACTTATAAAGATTGCGGACGTGCTCCCTGCCTTCCCTTCTGCTTTCCTGTTCTCCCCTGGAACCTCGGGTTCTGTAAGTCTCTTTCCCAATTAAAGTTGAATATATTATTAAAATTTCTGTCTGCCTTCATTTACGCCGCTACACAGGTACGTGACACCATGTCAGGCTTGCATGGATTCTGTTTATGGTTAGCCTCTCTAGTGTTCCTTGAATAAGGCCTACTTGCTTGTTCATGGCATATAACTTCTTCAATATGTGGTTGGATTAATTTACTAGTATTCTCTTGAGTACATTTGCATACATCTCAGAAGAGATATTGATCTGTAGTTCCCTTGTAATGTCTTTGGCTTTGAGTTATGGAACTTCATCCTCTGAGCATGATACAGTTGCCAACTTGGAAGCAGATCTGTAACGAGTCTTTCTCTGTCCCTCTAGCTCCCAAATAATGACATGGAAACTTCTTATTAATTATGAAAGTTCAGCCTTAGCTTAGGCTTGTCCCACCAGCTCTTATAACTTAAATTACGCCTTTATATTAATCTACATTTTGGCTTGTGGATTTTTACCTTTCTTTCATTCTGTTTGTCTGACTCCCTCAATGTCTTGTTAGCATCTCCTCTGCACCTTGATTATCACCTTCTACTTGCTCTTTCTGTGCCCAGAAGTCCTGCTTATACTTCCTGACAAGCTTTTTTATTATCCCAATCACAGCAATACATTTTCACACAGCTTACAAATGTCCCACCACACAGATCAACTGTGATTACCTGTGTGAAGATCCCCCCACAATTGCACACATTCCTTTGTGAAAGGTAGAGAGGAGCCCATGGACATACATCAAAGCCCTGCTACTCAGGTTTGATATATGAGCAGTTAGCAAGAGCTAGGTGGGGAGGGTTCTTCTCCAGTGTTGTTGCTATCCATGAGTTGCTGTGCTCCTGTCAGTAGCCTTGAATCAGGTAGACTTGTTCCTTTGGTTTGTTTATTGGTGCTGTATCTGGCATAAAGAGCTGTTTGTTCATGTTTTCACAGAAAAAGCAAGACAATACTTTGATATCAAGGTAACATGAGATTCTTGGGGTTCTTGCCTATATTTTGGAATAGCTCGAAGATTGGTGTTATTGCTTGGTAGAAAGCAATAACAATCTGGGTCTAGTTTTCTTTTTTTCTGAGAAACTTTTGAGTATCCATTTAGCTCCTTTTGTTACAATAGGTGTAGTAGAAAATGTTACTCCTTCTTGAAGTGATTTTGGGAGTGCGTGTGTTTCTAAGAATTTGTCTATTTCTTTTAGGTTATAAATTTTTTTCTTTCCTTCCTTTCTTCTCCCCCTCCCCTTTTCAATGCCTCATAGAGTCCAGGTCATCCTCAAACTTGCTTTGTAGTAGAAGATTGTTTGTAGAGACTGCTCATTCGTTTCCCAACAGCTTAGACCCAAATAATCACACAAAATCTATATTAATTAAAACATTGCTTGAACAATAGCTTATGCATATTTTTAGCTAGCTCTTACATCTTGAAATAACCCATTTCTATTATTTTGTATTTTACCATGAGGTTCATGGTTTACTGGTAAATTTCCAGGGTGTCTGTCTTCTTTGGCAGCTACATGGCATCTCGTTGATTCCATCTACTTTCTCTTTATATCTCTGTTCAGATTTCCCACCTCACTTTATTCTGCCCTGCCATAGGCCCAAAGCAGCTTCTTTATTAACCAATGGTAATAAAACATATTCACAGGATACCAAGGGGCATCCCACATCACCTCCCCTTTTCTCTCTAAATGAAAAGGAAGGTTTTAACTTTAAATTACATATAACAAAACAAGTATCAAGCAAAAATTATAGTTATAATAGTTAGTCCATTAAGACTTGACAAATTAAGGAAAATACTCAATCATCTATCCTATCTTTGTGAGTCGAAAGTTTTATATCTAATTTATCCTTTATCATAACTAAGGAAAACTTTAACTATCTTTCTTCAACTCTTCAAAGACTCCAGAAGGATAATATTAACAGGAAGTGCATTGTAAGCAACTTCCAAAACTCTAGAATTGACAGAGACATTATGCTATCTGGACAGTCACCCAGAGTTTTTCTGTAACATATTCAGCCTACAGGCCTATAGTATCTGGCAGACTGTTCTATGAAGCAGGAAATTTCAAAGACAGTTCTGCCTATATTAGCAATTTATCAGTCACTTTCTTCTGTGTCCTGCGGAATGTCTGGCAGACTCTTTCATGAAGCAGAACCCTGAAGGACTGTCTTGCCTTCTTTAGGCAAGTTCAGCAGTCATTTTCTGTGGGTCCTGCATGTCCAGTTTATATAGTATACTATCAAGCAATCCAGACAAGAGAAGTTTCTTGCCCAAATGGCTAGTCTTGTCACATTCAAGGCAAATTCCATAATGAGTTTCTTCAATGCCCATCAACTTCTCTGTAGTAATTGGTGCTCTCAGAAGCAGACATGTCTCACTGTTGAGAAAAGTCTGAGTTCTTAAAATATTTTAAATACCATATTCTGTATGCCTTTGAAAGATTAAAAGTATACTTATCCATCTGAAATATATCTCTGTACATCTAGAAAACCTAACTAACATGACTGCAAGTTTGACTATTATAAATGACTATTAATCTGTATTTTTCAACTATGCGTTACATTTTTAAATGAGCTGCACAAACACAGTACCTTAAACAAAAGCAGAAATACATACAACAAAATTGACCTTAAATTTGTATCAGTAGGATGACCTTCAAATTCTGACCCTCCTACCCTCATTGTTTGAGAGCTGGGATTACAGGTGTGTATCACATGAATGATTTACACAATACTGGGACTCATACCCTGGGCTTTTTGCTTCTCAACTAAATTCTGAGTTTGATTCTTTTTATTTCTATAAATTGGTAATGATATATTCATTTTGAAAATACCATGGATGAACTTTTAATTATGAAAAAAATGAATACATACAAAGGTAAATAGATTAAAAAGTACAATGAACTTTCACCTACACTTCACCAAGATGAGTGGTTATCAGGGTGTGCCACACTTCCTTCACAGCTTTTCTCTCCATTCCTGCGAATGCGGCCAGTCCTGTTCTGCCTAGAGAAGAGGGTATTTTTCAAAAGCATAGAGGACAAACATGAGTATGTGCAGCTAATGGCTTGCTGGCACTGAGCTAGCCCATGCCTTCTAGCCGTTTTCCTCTCTTCCACAAGATCAAGTTTCCAGGCAAGTTTCTCCTGCTGGAGTATGATTTCCAGCCAACCAGAGGCACCTGGGAGCTGTAAAATATATTAGTGTGTCTGGGTCCTACCCCAGAGGTTCTTATTTTATTGGTCTGGGATATGGTCTGGCATCAGGAGATGTTTTAAAGCTTATTCTAACATATAGCCAAGATTGAGAGCTTCTGCTCTAAAGTATAAGAACTCCATTTTCTTCTATTTTTCCATTTGTAATACATTCCTGAGTCGTTCTTAGGGGAAAAAAATCCCTGAGAACATATGCTGTGAGACCCAGCTGTCTACTTGCACGGGTATTTACAAATAAGTAATGAATTTAAAGATGAAGTCAAATGAAAGCCAGGAATCAGTTCGGGAGTTAAGTCTGAAATCTGTTGAGTTGTTGCTAATCTTTCGTGGAAAGAGACCTAAATCAGGATGTGGGGAGCACAGCCAGGTGTGAGGAATGGAGGTTTAATCAACGGGGAATTCTTTTGAGTTCCTTGGGGCTTTTGTCCAAAGCGGTGCTCTCAAAGCTGGCTGTATATCAGCAGCTGAAGCAATACGTTTTAGTCGTGCATTCTAATTTAATTTGCCAATGCCAAACAGTCTTACGTTTTAGTGAGCATCTAAACCACCCAGAGGGATGCTAAAACAATTGCTGGACACATCCTCAGACTATCTGGATCACTAGATCTGAGGTGGGGGTCCAAACTTTGCATCTTTAGCAAATTCTTGGGTCACATGTAAGAGTTACTGATAGGTAAGCTGTTTCCGTGGGTGAACCCATCATGGTCTTGACCTCTTTGCTCATATTCTCATTCCTCCCACTCTTCAACTGGACTTTGGGAGCTCAGTCTAGTGCTCCGATGCGGGTCTATGTCTCTGTTTCAGTCAGTTGCTGGATGAGGTCAAGACATGATGGCTAAACCCACGAAAACAGTTTACCTGAGCTAATGGGAACTCACCAACCCCAGCCAGACAGGGAAGGAAAGAGCAGAGGTCCAAACTAGTCCCTCTGAATATGGGTGACAGCTGTGTAGCTGGGGAGACTTTGGGCCATGGCATTGGCACCAGGATTTATCCCTACTGTTTGTACTGGCTTTGGGGGAACCTGTTCTCTTTAGATAGATACCTTGCTCAGCCTAGATATAGTAGGGAAGGCCTTGGGCCTTGCTCAGAGCAATGTGTCTTACCCTCTCCAAAGAGTGGATGGGGGTGTGGGAGAGTTAGGCAAAGGGAAGGGGAGGATGGGAGGGAGTGGGAACTGGAATTGGTATGTAAAATGAAAAAGATAGTTTGTTTTGTCTTTAAAAAAAAATAAAATAAATACAAAACAAAAAAAAAGTACGCTAGAAAAAAAGAAAAGAAAAAAGTTACTGCCTTAGAGCAAGGTCCAAACATTACTTTGTGGGAAAAATGTGTCCAGGTAATTTCAACATACATCAGGGGTGGAAAATTAGTGCCTTGGAACTCCATACTTTCTAATTAAAGTGTAGCAGAAACTACAGCAAACCTAGTCCTTTGGAACCATGGCATTTCAGGAGAATGAACAAATTTCAGATAGAGTCCTGGGCACAGTCCATGTAGGCCTAACTCTCGAATTCTGTCAGTAAAGAAACACAACCGAAGAACGGTTTCCCCTTTCATGTAACTGTCAGAGAAGTGAAGCAGCTCTTCCAGCACAGATTGTGTGGTACAATGAGACCCCAGGAAGAGGTTGCTTCCGCTGCTGGCCAGCAGGGGTAAGTAACTAGTCCTTTGGAGAGGAGAGGACAGTCAGTATCGCCAGTAGTGAGAAGCAAGCCTGCTGCTTGTGGGAACTGGTGTTGACAGTCTGCTTATGCAGATGGAGCCTTTTGTGACAAGATATTCAAAGAAAGTATCCCCACTCCCAAGAAGCCACTGTTAGCTTAATATACAGTAGATGGCTTGCTTTTGAGTTTTACATTCTGTATTTGTCCCTGATTTGAATGAACTCTGTAACACAGTTGTGTAATAAATATCATGCCAACCTTACAGCAGCACTGGCCAAGGGGTAGACATGCTGGGACAGTTGGGAGGAACTCTGGTCTTCAAGTCCCTGGTGTTTCCATACTTTAGGGGTTCATAACTATTCAAGTTCCTTTGAAAGCCACCCTTCTCTACCACCCCTTCCCCACCCCACCCCCTTTCATCCCACCATGCCCATGCTGAGTTTGGATTCAGGCCATTTTCTCAAAATGCTCCTAGGTCACAGCGCCTGGTACCCAGCTCTCCTGAAAGGCCACTTTCCTCAGCTCTTATACTATGTGTAAATGGGGCTCAGGTCTCTGCAAAACAAACCCCTGCTCCCCTGCATTCTTGACAACTCAGTTGAATTCCCCATTGGGTCTTGGTGTATTGCTCTGCATGCAGGTCAATACAATGAATCTAGAAGCCTAATCCCTAAGTGACTTCCTGTTGGGAGTTAAATTACCTTTTTACTCTTTTCAACCACCAAAGCAAGAGACTGGGAGCTAGCCAGATGCTAATATGTCAATAAATTAGTCTGCCTCCAAAGAAAAGGGACTCCACTCAAGAGCACACGTTTGTGGCAGAAGCTTGAGAAGTGCATGGCACGTGACAATAGCTAACGATAATTTATTACGCATTCCAAAACAGCTGGGAGAAATGATTGGTAATGCCTTCTGTATAAGAAAGGAAGACATGTGAGGTGGTGGATACACTGATTATCTTGATTCTATCATTACGTATCTTATACATGTGTCAAATATCACACTGTACTCCACTTATATATTGTTGAAAAATAGAGTAAAAATTGCAATATTATCACTATGATTTATCACAATGAAAGCTTGTGTCAGACCCAAATTTTTCATACTTCTAAATTGTGTATTAGTGAATGGGCCAAATGAGAACAGCCAGATAACAGCTCCTGGAGACTTGATAAAGTCTACACTGCCTTGTCCTGATGGTCTAAGGAACACATAGCAGAGAAGATGCACTTGGAGCTGATGCGGACTTATGCTGACAGAGGGAGGGCCTTCCGGTCAGTTCAAAAGAAGCAACTCTACTTAGAGAAGGCTGACCTTGGTGCTCCTATTCAGTCTCTGCAGCTGCCAGGCTGCCACGTTCTCTGGCGATGTTTGTGCACGGTGTAAGTATTTGCACAAGGGAACTTGAGTAACAACCATTTCACTGTGAAAATGAACAGGTTCACATAGTGACATCAGACACTGTCCAAGCTGCCTTTGGAGGGTAGCCTAAGACAAGGGACCTTCAGCTGCTAACTATTCATCCTCTACTGAGTGTGAACTCCTGATCAGCAGTGTCGAGAAGGGTAAATATTTGTCACTGTGGATTCATTTACACAAACATGCGTGCACACTCATACACATACATATACATACACTTACACACATGCTCATATATATAGACATACATACACATGAATACACACACATTTTCACAAAAACACACACATAAAGACACACAGATGCACACTCATACATACACACACAGACTCACACACATTCATATACACACAGAGACACAGGCATACACAGAGATACGTAGAGAGACAGGCACACAGACACAGACACACACACACAGACACACACTTAGCATATTTTCAAACTCCAGGTAAATATTTATCTGAAGATATTTCACCCTACTCTCTCTCTCTCTCTTTTGGGGCCAGAGTATTTTTTTCTCCTAAATATAAAAGTGAGACTGACTTTAAAAATAGGTGCATTACTCAGAAATGGGCAAAGTGTCTTTCTGTTAGTTAAGGAGCAGAAAATCTCTCTCAGTCTTAGTCGTTTATGCCAAGAACAGAAGTTGGCATCTCATATAATCCCTGGGGATAAGAGGGAAAGATTTTGGCCATATGTACTCCGAACCCAGGGATTCAGAGAATTTTAAATCTCTCCATCCTCCTCTTTCCTGCTTCCTCCTCCCCTTTGTCTGTCTGTCTTCCTCACAAGTTTGTGTTTCCATGCATTGGTGTGACTCTCTTCTGGCACACCTTTCACGAGGTGTGCAAACTCTCCCAGCTTATGTCCTTTTAGCCCTATCACTCCAGAGCCTAGAGGATCCACTCCAAGAACCGGTTACAGGAAGATGTGAATTGCCTCGATTTGTGTCACTCGCTGTAATAGCAATCCCTAAGCAAAGGGTCCTGGTACTCTGCAAACCCTGGGTCATGGACTTGGTGCTTTGTTCATGACAGGGGGCGATTACAAGAAGTAGGGTAGGAGTGCTTGCTTCTGCAGCACAGATGTTAATGTTAATAGAATACAGAGATTAGTGCGAACCACGCATGGAGGGCATGTGACTTCATGGAGTTTCCCCAATTTGCTTTCTTCTGAGACATGGTTCTGCTTTGGGGCTGGACTGGTATGGAATGTGCCACAGAGCCCAGGACAGCCTCCCAGCTGACAGCCTCTGGTCTCAGCCTCTTGGGACCTGGGCTTACAGATGCTTACCCCGTGTCCAGTCGCATTCCCTGCCTTTTAAATTTTATTTTAATCTTAAATGTTATTTCTTTATTTTCTAAACTGTGAGGCTCTGGATTTGTTCGTTATTTTATTCTATGATGCATATGCCACACCATGAGTTATAATCCTTAACCATATGCAGTTTTTAATTTGTCAGTTATACAAATATATATATATATGGCTCCGAGGATGAGTTGCTTGCTCTATAAGCATGGGCCTGGATCTGCAGTGTGACAGCTAAAGAAGCTCCATTTTTAAGCTAGGTACCCATCCCGGTACCCACTACCCTTTGTCTCCGACTCCAGTCCCTGGAGGATAAGTTCCCAGTATCCGTGACTCAGTGACCGCCACCCATTCACGTACAGCTATGATGACTGCTTCGTTGCTTCAGCGACCGACTTGCACAGATACCCACAGATTCTTTTGATTGCTTTAACTACTTCACTTGGCAGAGCAGACCAGTTTTTGCTTGTTTGTGTAGCTATCGAAGGTCTTCTTGAGGTTTTGCCCTTGAAAAAGTCTCCCCTCAATCGCCTTCTCTCAGGGTTCTCAAATTTGGCTCAGAGATCGTTCATCCTGCCAACAGGTAATCAATAAATCTTTTAATTATAACTTGATTGAGTCTACAGTCTTTTCCCAGTAGGTCACAAACTTCATAACACCAGCGTCACCCCTGTAAGAGCCAGGAGATGCAGCATAGCCTATAGTCTCAGGCTGAGCAGCTGGAGATGGGTGCGTCTCTGGAACTTGATGACCAGCTAGTCCAGACAAATGCCTAGGTCCATAAAGGCTTGCTCCAGGTTCAGTGAGAGGTCCTATTGATGGGGAAGAGTCTTCTGTTTTGTGTTAATTTCACTGGTTAAATAAAGAGACTGCCTTGGCCCTTTAATAGGACAGAAAATTAGGTAGGCCGAGTGGACTGAACAGAATGCTGGGAGAAAGAAGCCGAGTCAGGCAGTCACCATGATTCTCCCACTCCAGACAGATGCAGGTTAAGATCTTTCCTGGTAAGCAACCGTGTGGTGTTACACAGATTATTAGAAATGGGTTAATTGAGATGTGAGAATTAGCCAGTAAGAAGCTGGAACTAATGGGCTAGGCAGTGTTTAAAAGAATACAGTTTCTCTGGACTCTCTGAGCATGGCGGACAATGAAGGCTGATGAGAAGCCAAGGACAATGGCACTAGGTTTCGATCCTAATACATGAACTGGCTTTGTGGGAGCTTAGCCTGTTTAGACGCTCACCTTCCTGGATGTAGATAGAAGACCTTTGTCTTCCAGCAGGGCAGAGAATTTGGACTGCTCTTCAGTATTGAGAGGGAGGGGGAATGGTGTGGGGGGTGGAGAAGAGGAGTGGGGATAGGGGGAGGGGAGTGGGGGGAGGGGGCAATATTTGGGAGGAGGGGAGGGAAATGGGAAACGGGGAGCAGATGGAAATATTAATTTAAAAAGAATAATAATAATAATAAAAAGAATACAGTTTCTGCGTAATTATTTCGGGTGTAAAGCTAGCCATGTGGGAGCCCGGCGGCGGAACGCAGCCTGCCGCTCCTGCAACATCCTATCTCAAAAAACAAAATGGATAGCAATAGAGGATGACAGCACCCTGCATACACATCCACACATAGACAGGAAAAGTTAAAAAAGAAAGCTGTACTCCATTCCCCCAAGCTGCTGCAGCCCTTCCTTCTCTCCTTACACTGCTTTCTGTACTTGGGATCGCCATATGTGCGTTAACTGAGTGTTATGAAAGATAAGAAATACTAAGACTTTCTGTATACTTTAAGTTATTTGTATTTATTTTAATTAATTTAAGTTATATTTATTTATTTTTATTTGTTTACTTTACTCCTGTGGTTCCAGGAATTGTGCATGCATTGAAGCGCTTTGCTGTCGAGCCTCAGGTCCAGCCCTGTCACCTTGGTGTTGGCCTTCTCCTCTGTTTTCTGTGTCCCATCAGCATTAGTCTATTTCATGTTTTGCAGTAGCTGGAATCATGAGAACAGGTGGCATAAGAACTTTCTGAGTTTCTTCCTTCAGCTGTAATTTATTTACTTATTTTGTTTTGTGAGGCAGGGTTTCTCTATGTAGCCCTGGCTGTCCTGGAACTGACTTTGTAGACCAGGCTGGCCTTGAATTTAGAGATCCGCCTGCCTCTGCCTCTGAAGTGCTGGGATTAGAGGCGTTTGCCACCACCATCGGGTTCCTTAAGTAGTTATTATGAGCAACTGTGGGTTGCCCTGAAAGGAGGTATAAGTGAATTTCATTAACAAAATTAATTTCCTAATTCAGCGCAGTCGCCTGAATTTGAGAGTATAGAAACTGTTTGTTTACGTACTTGTCACCGTACCCAGGAAAGAAACTCAGAGTTTTCCAGGTGAACAACGCCCCTGATGAGTTTATCTCCGTCTTGTGGACAATAAAAGATTCCATGGATGCCATATGCAGTATTTAGCTCTCAAGGAGACCTATGGCCTACTTGGAACACATCCTATTCACCATGCCCACTGGAGAGCAGAGTGAACAGATTGCTGCTAATAGCTCGCGCCATGCAGTGTCTGCCAGACATAAAGTGCCAGGCCGGGCACTGACCACAGTCAATGTGGACAACATTTTTCTCCACTTTTTTCAGTAAGCAAGAACTTCTTCAAAGTAGAACAAAGTGAATGAATTGCATGGGCACCATTAGACAATGATAAGTTATGGTTTATCTGACCATTATATAATGGGGACTAACTCACAGCTGATTTAAAAACGGTCAAGTGCTATCAGTTGCAATGTTAATGCTCATGGGAATCTTAGTTGCCTTTCCACTGCTGAGATAAAACACCACGAGCAAGGCAATTTTAGGAAGGATTTATATTGACCTATGGTTTCACAGGGTTAGGACCTATATGTTTTCACAGGGACAGCAGCATGGTGGAAGCAGCAGGCACTGTGGTTGGAGCTGAAAGCAGAGAGTTCACATCTCAACTACAGCATGAAGCCGTGACAGCAAACCGAGAATGGCATGTCTTTAAACTCTCAAAGCCCACCCCCAATGACATACTCTCCAGCAAGGCCACACCTCCTAAGCCTTCCCCAGCAGTGCCACCCACTGGGACCAAGTGTTTACGTGAGCTTATAGGACATGCTCTTTCAAACCACAGTAACAGGGACACCTCAATGCTTTATTGCTATCTTCTGGGATAAATTTCTATACTGAATATATTCTGAAGAGTAGTAAAACATGTCATGCTTCTTTTTTGACTTCATTTTTGAAAAAAACCATTATTTATTCTCTGCGGATTTCACATCACATATCCTGATCTAACTTATCTCCCCTTCCCCCCACATTCACCCTCCACCCCCCAATACAAAACAAAATTTAAAAAGAAAAACCAAAAACAAATAAAGAGAAGAAGAGGAAGAGGAAGAAGGAGGAGGAAGAAGAGGAGGAGGAGGAAGAAGAAGAGGAAGAGGAAGAGAAAGAAGAAGAAGAAGAAGAAGAAGAAGAAGAAGAAGAAGAAGAAGAAGAAGAAGAAGAAGAAGAAGAAGAAGAAGAAGAAGAAGAAGAATTTTGTTGTGGAAGGGCCCTTTGAGTTACAGCGTCAATCCTTTAGCCCTTTCATCTTCATTTGTAAGTGTTCATTTGCCAAGTGTTCATGGCCTCTGCTACCCCACCAATAATGAACTCTCACTGGGCCTTCTCTTGGATAGCCTGTTGTTGTCCTGTGTCATGGAGATCTTGTAGTTCTAGATCTGTAGATTCATCCCCTTCATATGCTCCAACAGTCCTTAGATGAAGTGGATGTTGGGATGGACCAACTGGTAGCCCTGAATCTGGGCCTGAGTGGTAGCTGGGTTGGTCAACCCTCCAGCCTTCCCGCATTGTCACCATCTGAGCGAGCTCTCCAGCTCTGCCTCAGCTGGCATGCTCAATGCAGTGTACAGCAAGGGTCAGGGCCGGCTCTCCGGCTCTCAGGCCCTTGGGTCGGGCTCACACACACTCATCTACCAGGGCCAGCTCCACTGTCTTGCCCCAGGGAGGTGCAGAGCCCTCTCTTCAGACTGATGTAGAGGGTAAAAGGGGAGGGTGGAGTCGGCTCTCCTGCTCTCTATGCTGCCCTGGTGGGGTGCAGGGTCCACCCTCCTGTGTGCTGCAGCTGGTAAGGGACAGGACTAGTTCTCCCACTCTCATGACCCTGGGGCCAGCTCTCTTTCCTGCAACAGGTAGCAAGGGGTGGGGGAGGGCATCAAGGGCAGACAAGGGGAGCCAGGATCAGCTCTGCTGCTCTCAAGCCCACAGGGCTGGCTCACCTATGTCCCTGACAACAGAATCATCTCTAGGGGAGGTGCACTCTTGTGGTGAGAGTTGGGGCTGTCTTTCCCAAGTATGGGGACCAACTCTCTTGCTACAGTATCCAGCAAGGGTCAGGGCCAGTCGCCCCAGGCCCAGTCAGGGTAGGCTGGCTCAGCAGAGCCCTCAGTTTTCAACATGCATGGTTCCTATGAGCCCTTGTGGTTGTATGGGCCGTGGACATCAACGTAGACCCCAGCTACAGCAGAACCATGGCCCCTGACATGGCCCTAGGCAGCAGCCCAGGTGGCAGCACAGGCCACCAGGTCAGCATGGTTCGGCCATGGCATGGCCCTCAGGTACCAACATGGTCTCAGGCATCCTCATGGTCCTCGTTGGAACAGGAACCGCAGCTACCAACTCAGTTCCTGGCTACTGCGGGATCACAGACCCAGACGTGGCCCTTAACAACAGCCCTGTCCCAGAGAACACCATGGCCCTGAATGACAGTGCGGGACACTCAACGCGGTCCTGGTGGTAGCGTGACCCTCAAACACCCACATGGCCACAGGTTTTGGTCAAGAACCTGGGCATCCATGTGGCTTTTGTTAGCAACATGGGCCACAGACATCAGTACAGACCCCAGCTATGGTAGGACCGCAGACCCAGACACGACCTTGGTAGCAGCCCAGGCCTGGATGTCACCTTGGCTCCAGGTAGCAAGCAGCACAGGCTCCTCAGATCAGCATGGCCCCCAGGTCAGTATGGCCCTTGGACACCAACATGGCCCCAGGTGGCAACCCAGACTACAGGCCTCTGTCCGGGCCTCAGAGGGACAGGAGCCATCAACTCAGCCCCCCCTCGGTTGCTTCAGGGCCACAGACCAAGGCTTGGCCCATGGCAATGGCCCAAGCTTAGACATCACCTTGAACTCAGATGGTTAGCTGGTCATTCAGGGCAGCCTGTCACTCACCACACTCACCTCTTCAGATCCACCTCTCTCCCCAGCCCATGAATCGCTCTTCCTCTGTCTCTCTCTTCCACCTGCCCACCCTCTACTCCCTCACTGTAATGATGTCTGACCACCTGGCACCAGAAGCTAAAGACCCCGGGTGGTGCTTGGTTGAGTCTTGCCCACCCCAGCCACAAGACATGGCACAGAGCCATTGCTCCATTATTCTAAGAGAGAATAGCGACACAGATACGGGCAAGAGCAAAATAAAGGCAACCTCCAAGTACCGGGTTTGCATTTGGTACACATACACACATAGGCAAAACATTCATACACGTGAAGTAAAAATAAATACATCATTAAACAAATGAAAAATTTTTGACCTTGAGCTTTGAACTGGTGAGCCATTTTATATATATCCGATATCAGATGAAAATCATGTCTAGTGTGACTCCTGATGGGAAAGGACTTTTTGGTTTTGGGGTTCAACTCAATATTTATCCTTTTCCTGATGCTTTTTTTTGTTTGGTACCTTTTGTGATAATAAGCTCTAGCCATGAGTATAACCTGATATTAAGCCTTATGAGATTTTCTGGAAAGTAGTCAGGCAGGATTCAGGTGGTCATGGCACCCCAAGTCATATGGGAAACCATGCAAATTGCACAGAAATGTTTCAGATGAACACATACATTTGAATCTGGTGTCAATTTTTGGTTCTTGTAGCTGTATAAAAGTATACTGTATTCCCTATATTATTATTTGACATGTTCTGAAGATTTGAAAGTTTTCAAGATATGAATTTGTAGAAAATGTTTGCATATGGGCATGAGGCTATGGTGAGCGCTGCCAAGAGAATAATTACTAGGTCAGTTTCCTGTGGTGTTTCTGGGTCAATAGTGCCAAGACTAATATTCTTAAGTCAGGCTGCCAACTGCAGTCAGGACAATGAGAAACGCTTTAATTCAAAGCTGACGGATGTGACAGAGACCGTAATGCAGATAGCCAAACAAGACAAAGGCCTCTGCCCTCAGGGAAAGGGCTGGCACATGGCCATAGTTCCAGGTGTGTCTGGAAAGGAATAACAAGGGGGACATGAGCTATTGTGTTCACAGTGTGCCAGTTTTCTCTGGCTGTTTCAGTAGGACCTACACCGTACCAACAATGTGAACTCTGGAGTCAAACTCCTGGAGCCAAATTTTAGCTCTAGCACCTAACAATTAATTAACCACGTTAATTAGTTAGGTAGCTTGCAGATGTCTCGGTTTCTTCACACGGCAAATGCAGATACAAATGTCACTTCCTTCCAGCTACAGGGTTGTTAGTAGTAATGAGTATACACAGTGCTCAGACTGTTGCTTTCCTAATTTCAAAGATTTGTTTTATTTATTTTATTTTTTTATTTTTTTTGCTGTCATTGTTGTTTGGTTTTTCAAGATAGTATTTCTCAGTAGCTATGGAGCCAGTCCTGGAACTCGCTCTGTAGACCAGGCTGGCCTCGAATTCACAAAGATCCACCTGCCTCTGCCTCCTGAGTGCTGGGATTAAAGGTGTGTGGCATTAACTCGCTCCCCCCTCCCGTGTTTTGTGTGTATGTGTGTGCATGTATGTGTGAATGTCTATGTGTGTGCATGTGTGTGTGTGTGTGTGTGTGTGTGCCAATGAGTGCAAGTAACCACAGAGTCCAGAAGAGAGTGTTGGGTCCCTAGGAGCTGGAGTTACAGGCTGTACTGGGCTGCCCAGGTCCTCTGCAAGAGCAGTACATGCCCTTAACACCTGAGCCTTCTAATACAATTTTTAACCTTCTAAATACAATTTTCCAAGAGAACGTTTACAAATTAATTAATAATTAATTAATTAAGGGTCCTGGAAGAAATGACAAATTACAGAGCTGCCAGGGAAGGAACATATTAGTATCTTGCCATTTCGAAACTCAATCCCTCTAACCTTGATGGGGCATGTGGGAAGAATGCAGGAGCTGCTGGTTTGAATGGCACATGGCCCTCACAGGCATGTGTATTTGAACACTTGGACCTAGTTGGTGGAGCTCTTCTGGGAGGTTCCAGAACTTTCAGAATATGAAACCTTGCTAGAGGAAGCTCATCATTGGGGTGGGCTTTGAGAACGGATAGCCCCATACCACTTCCTGTTTGCTAGCTCTGCTTCCTGCAGGTGGAAGGACAACTTTCTACTGTGACATTACCTACACTCACTCAGTGGAGAAGGCTCTCCCCAGTTTCTCTACGGCTCTGTTGCTTTGCTCTTTCTAGTCCAGTTCCCTTCTGAAGAGATATTTTAACACTATAAAAAAAAATCCCATTTTTCTACTACTGCCGAGTTACTGCCAAAGTATTAGAGCTGGTTTTAGTCACAGGGAAAAGTCAGACAGAACCCAAATGAAGGCCTTTCTACAGAATCACTGGCATATGCTGTGCCAATGCATCGGGTTATGAGAGACAAAGAAAGGTTAAGAAGCTGCCCCAGGTTAAATAGTCCACAGAGACAAGTCACAGCAAAAGCACCGTGTGACTCTGGGTAACATACTGGCCAGGAAACAAGATGACACAATGTGATTGTTGACAAGATTCAAATGCAGCCTGTAGGTTAGCTGACTGTTACTTTTTCTGTTTATCATATTGTTTTATTGTGATATGTAGTCTAACATTCGGGGACACTGAGTGAAGACTAGAGAATTCTTTGTACTATTTTTGCCTGTCTGAGACTTCTCCATAGTGCGGTTGAAAATAAAATATATTCCACTCACACAGCCTTAGGATACTTATCACAAAAGTCTCTACTACAAGAATTAGCAATGGGTCTATTTTATCTCGAGCTTTGCTTTTTCTTGTTTTAAAGAAATGCAGTTGTCTCTGGGCTTGGGCTTAGGTTCCATGACATGGCTAAATGCACCAAGAATGTTGGGGTCATTGGGAAATATGGGACCCACCATGGTGCTTCCTTCTGGGAAATGATGAAGAAAATTAACTTCAGCCAGTGCGCTAGGTCCTCTTGTTCCTTCTGTGGCAAGATCAAGATGGAGAGATGAGCCTTTGACATCTGGCACTGTGGTTCCTGCATGAAACCAGTGGCTGGTGGGACCTGAACCTACAACACCATTTCTGCTGTCATAGTGAAGTCTCCATCAGAAGAGAGAAGAAATGGAAAGATCGGTAGAAGTGCTACCATTTGAGACTTGCCTGCAATATAACAACAAAGAAATACAGTTGCACTGCTGGGTCTTTTTTGTGTCTGCTCAAATAGGTCCTGTGGCGGTTTGAATATAATTGGCCCTCATAATCCCACAGAGAGTGCCACTTTTAATTAGGAGGTATGGCTTTGTTGGAATGGGTATGGCCTTGTTAGAGGAACTGTGTCACTGTAGGGGCAGGCTTTTAGGTTTCCTATGCTCAGGATATCACCCAGTGTCTCAGTCTACTTCCTGTTGCCTGTGAGATGTGGGCTCTCAGCTACTAATCCATCACCTCATCTCTCTACAGGCTGCCATGCTCCCTGTCATGATGAGATTGGACTGAACCTCTGAAACTGTAAGCCATCACCTCAACTAAATGTTTTCCTTGTAAGAGTTGCCGTGACCATGGTGTCTCTTCACAGCAGTAGAAATCCTAACTAAAATAGATCCTTAGCCAGGCGGTGGTGGCGCAGGCATTTAATCCCAGCACTCAAGAGGCAGAGGCAAGCAGATCTCTGTGAGTTCGAGGCCAGCCTGGTCAACAAGAGCTAGTTCCAGGACAGGCTCCGAAGCTACTGAGAAACCCTGTCTCGAAAAACAAAAACAAAAACAAAAAAATCCTTGGGGGGGCGCAGTTGGCTCATTGCATAAGTGACTCTGCTTGTTTCCTCTCTTTAAAGCAGGCTCCAGACATGTCTATATCTCTACTGTATCCCTTCATGCTTGGTCAAAGAAAATCAGACCACACAGAGACATGTGACCCAAACTGTGCATGTCAAATTCTTTCTACCAGAAATTTGAAATTGGAACCATTAGATACTTACTGAAAGTGATTTTTTTCTCCCCAGTGAAAGAAAGTTCAGATTTTCAAAGCTGAATTAGTCGTAACCTTATGAGAGGCCTGAACAGCAGAATTCGTTCCAACGTGAGAGATGACGATTAAGTGGAAGAGTGGGGATAAGACAGGAGGAGGCACTTCCCAGGTTCCTGTTTGCTGATCATGTTTTTAACATGGTGACTGCCTGAGGGGCCAGTGCCCTGGGATTCCACAAGACACTTCATTTTCCCTGCAGTGCTGAGAGAGGCTTGAACCCAAGGGCTTTGTGCTCATGAGACAGGTAGTCTAAGATCTACTTCACAGTCCACATTAAACATTTGGATTTGGCAACTGATGAGCCAAAACAGCACCACAGAAGTAGCAAATACAGGAAGCAGCTGCAAATCCTTGTCTTCAGAGCTGGAAGGAGATCGGGATGTGGACATGACTCTAAGAACTTAAGGATTTGGATGCTCCAGTCCTAACACCATGAAGCAGGGTGTGAGGCAAAGGGGCGATCATGTAGTCACTGTCACACCAGATCAGCCACTTTCTACTAGTTGCAAATGAAGAGTTTCAATTAACAAAAGTTATTTTGTGAAAATTTTGCATGATGATATATACAGATTATTTTAAATAACTGTACGGTAATGAGTGCAACGTACTACAATAATCCACAGAGTTCTGCTTTCAAATCTTTAGATTATTTCTAGTTCATTTTATACACAAGACTACATTGCTAGGAACATCCTTTTTATTCTCCAATGTACATGCATCTGTGTATCTTTTTGCTCTGAGTAAATTCCCAAAACTTCTAGATCAGAAAAACACACACTTGAAAATAAAGCTTCATAGAATGGAAAATTTTAAATGATGTGGGGGTGGGGAAGTACATGATTAGATGACATATCTCTTTGTCGTTGAAACTTTAGTCTCTTTTAGGAGATAAGGCTCTGGGCAGGAAGCTAGGCTGAGATATGGTCATAACACTCATGAGTGGCAGCAGACCAGGAGAGCGTGCCTTTTTTCAGTGGAGTGGATGAGACCGCCCTCACCTGTGCCAAGCCAGTTCTCCATCACTTACCTACACTTTCTATCAAGAGCTTGCTTCTTCCTGCTTTCTACCTGAGAAGATGAAAAGTTGATGGTTTGGAACCCAGGAGTCCTCACCAGACCCTACCGTACAGGAGCTCTCAGTTGTAACCTCTGAAACTTGGAGGGAAAGAAAACTTCCATTGATCACAATCTACTGAGTTTGTGATAATTTTTTATAGTAGCCCAGACTAAGATAATAACCATTGCCTGTTTCTGGCTTCCACTTTCTTCCTATTCATTTTCCTTTCTTCTCTTCTTCTTCCTTCTTCTTGAACAAGGAATAAATATACTGTCTTAGGGTTTTTATTGCTGTGAAGAGGCACCATGACCACAACAACTCTTATAAAGGAAAGCATTTAATTGGGGCTGGCTTACAGTTCAGAGGTTTAGCCCATTATTGCTGTGGCAGGAAGCATAGTGGCATCCAGGCAAGTGTATTGGAAAAGTAGCTGAGAGTTCTACATTTGGATCCTCAGGCAGCAGGACAAGAGAGTGCTACACTGAGCCTGGCTTGACCTTTTGACACTTCAAAGCCCACACTCAGTGACACACTCCATCCAACAAGGCCACACCTCCTAATAGTGTCACTCCCTGAGAGCCTATTGCAGCCATTTTCGTTCAAGCTACCACATATACATGTATTTACTTATTTTCTTACACAAAGCGTATCATTCTATAAATATTCTTTTGCGTCTTGCTCTTCACAGGTAGCAATAGTTCATGAAATCAGCCTATGTTCATTCCTGGAGATCTTAATCTCCTCGACAGTTCTTTAGTATTTCTTTCTGTTGCTGTGCAACTGCTTATTTCATTATTATACCACTGGGAGTTATTTTTAAATTGTATAATGGGGCTGGAGAGATGGCTGAGTGGTCAAAAGCACACACTGTTTATCTTCGTTACTGTTCTATTGCTGTGAAGAGACACTGTGACCAAGGCAACTCATAAAAGAAAGCATTTAATTGGGAGCTTGATTGCAGTATCAGAGGTTTAGTCCATGGTAATTATAGTACGACTCATGGCAGCAAGCATACCAGGCATGGTGCTGGAACATGAGCTGAGGAGACATTGGGCCTGGCAAGAGCTTCTGGAACCTCAGAACCCACCCCCAGTGGCACTGCTCCTCCAACAAGACACACCTCCCAATCCTTCTCAAACAGTTCCACTTCCTGGTGACATATGAAACCGTAGGGGACACTTTGTTCAAATACCACAGAAATGGAACTCAGGTCTTCAGGCCTAGACAGCCACTGCTTTGCCAGCTAAGCCATCTCATGGCTCAGTCTCATTTCTATTACTATTTATTCATCTTAGTTTGGAAGACATTTGCATTCCAAGTTTGAAAATTTTATAAAAAATACCACATGGACACTCCTACACACTCGCGTCTTGGCTACACATAGGAATATATTTCTTTTGAGTACCTCCCAAGTAGTAAAATTACTGTATGTAAAGTCTGAACATGTGATTTTCACGTATGCTGGTATAAACAGTCTTGCAAAGTGTCAATTTGCTCTCTCACCATACCTACTCCAACAAGGCCACATCTTCAATTACTGCCACTCCCTATAGGTCAAGCATTCAAATCCTTGAGTCTATGGGGCCATACCTGTTAAAACCACCACAATAAGCATACATGAATTTGTACATACGCAAAAAAGGAACATAATGTTTTAATTTTAAAATGTCCTTGACATTTTTCTCAGAAATCTACTTCTGGGAATTTATCATAAAGGAATAAGCAACGGTGAGAGTTCAGAGTTGAAAAGATGTTTGTTAATATACCATGTAAAATTTTTTAAAAGTGTAAGAAACAACAATATAAAATTATACTAAAAGCAGTACCTACCTAATTCAATTTTATGTTCTCAAGTTTAGTTATTGATGCATATATATGGTCCTGGTATATTTTTAAAATTGAAAAAAGTGATACATCCTGTTTATACTGTGATCATATGCATGAATGTCTGTGTATACGTGTGCATGTGTGGGTGTGGGCACAGAGAGACAGAAACAGACTTACTTAGAATCACCTATGTAGATGGGGGTGTAGGTATAATTTTTTTCTTTATCTGGTCATTTTTATATTTACCTGTAATATCTGATTTTCCTATTCTAGATATATGTGTAAAACTCAGCTTATCTAAAAAATTATAATTTTGTTGATTTTATTTATATTGAGTGTCTGTAGCCCAGCACTCCTGGGATAGACACAGGAGGAGGAGAAGTCCACCCTTGCCTAATGGCAAGTTTGAGGTCAGCAGACTGTCTCATAACGAGAAAGAAAAAAATTCCAGGTGTAGATATAAGAAGTTTTACTTGTGTTTCGTACCAAATATGTTTGTTTTTGTGACTACCACACTAATGATACTTTTAAATTTTCTTTTATACTTATTGAATTTTTTTATCCAAGTGGTGGTGGCACATACCTTTAATCCCAGAACTTGGGGGGCAGAGGCAGGTGGATCCCTGTGACTCTGAGGTCAGTCTGGCCTTCAGAGCTAGTCCAGGAAAGCCAGGGTTACACAGAGAAATACTGTCTCAAAATTTTTTTGTATTATATTATATTATAGACACAGTTTTAGTAGATTTATCAAAAGAGTTTAATTTTAAAGTCGGATCAAAATTCAGGCATGGTGGCTCATGTCTATAACCTCAGCACTCATGAGTTTGAGGCAGAAGGATTGCCATGAGTTCCAAGACAGTCTGGGTTACTAAGTCCCTGCTCAAGAAAGAAGGAAGGAAGGCAAGGAGGGAGGAAGGCAGGGGAATGGAAGATGAGGAGGAATCAAGCTATGTGGAGCAGGTAATAATGTAGAAAGAATAAGTCAATATCTGGCAGAGCTATGCACATAAGATTGTAGCATAATGCATGTGTCTTCATGCTGCCAATGTAACAAACATTATTTTAGGGAAATCTAAACACCTGAGAATATAAAATGTGAAATGATGCTCTTGATAGTGATTTACTTTCTGCCACCAGAAAGCATCGTGAACAAGTTGTTGGAGATACTGAAGTGCTCTGAGCCCCCATCTCAAGAAATTTCAAGACAGGCAGCATTGATCTTCCAAAAGAAACGAAAGGTGCAGTTCAAACTGTAGCTTTAGCAGGAGGACTTCCTGTCTGCTTTCCCTGCCTGCAGTCTCACCCTTAAAAAGCCTCTTTGCACTGTTTCTCTTTGTCTCATCCTTCTGTGTCTTACTTTCCCATTTTTGCTTGCTTGTTTTAAACATTTACTTTTAATTTAATTTAATTATTTTATATGTGTTTGTGCACTTCGTGTGTGCAGTGCACATGGAGGCCAGAAGAGGACATCAGATCCTGGAATTAGGAATACAGAAATTCAAGAGCTGCCATGCCAGAGCAGGGAATTGAACCTGGGTTCTCTAAAAGCAGCCAGTGTTCTTAAGCACTGAGCCATCTTTTCAGCTCTGTCTTGATTTTTGAGACAGCATCTCACTTAGCCTGGGCTGTCGTTAAATTCAACACATAGTTGAGGCTAGCCTCAACTCCTTGATCCCTGTTCCTCCATCTGCTGAGTTCTGGAATTGTAGGGGTGCGGTGCCATCCTCAAGTCTTACCCAGAAGGATAAAGTCAGGACATTTGACTTTCTTCTTCAATAAACTCCAACTTTCATTTCTCGCCATTGTCCAGTCTTGCAGCTACATGTTCTCTTTTACCCACATGAAGCCACTCAGGGTCCCTCGGCACACTACGCTCTTCTATGCTTTCTCTCTTTCTTCCTCTCTCTCTCTCTCTCTCTTTCTCTCTTTCTCTCTCTCACCTGAAATTCTCCATGTTTCCCTTCCCCATCACACACTGGTTTTTCATGTGAAGGATGGCTTGACCGTGATGCTTGTCTTGACTTTCTCACTGAAAGTGAACTTTGCTAGCCCCTCAAGGGCACACAGCACTGCACTTTCTGTGTGTGTTCCTTGATGGCTCACGTGTCAAAAAGGAAGTGTGCTAATCTTACGCTGTCTGTGCCTGGAGTCTGCCTTACAGTAAATACTCACCTTGTGTGTGCAGAGAGTGAACAAGAAAAGACGCTGAACGGGATGGCCCTAGGACTGTCCAGACACCCTGGCTGCACGCTAGACTGGTATCATAGCTGAGGTCTGTGGACATGCTTCTACGGGTTCCGGAAACAGCAAACGTTACTTTAAGATTGCTTTTAGACTCCTTGGAACTTCTTGGTAGATTTTAATTTCCTTGCGACTTACTGGCCAGTATTCTAGAAGACGGTGGTGCTTCAGCGTAGATACACGATCTCAGGTTGCTTGGAGTTTTTCAGAAATCTGCGTAACATCAGGTCATTTGATTTGTAAACCAGGTGGGATTCTACTTTCCTGCCTCTCCGGAGACGGAGATGATCCATAAAGTGTGTGTGCTCAGTCTATTCAATAACCAGCCCCAGTCTCGGTGAGACGGGTCTGCTGAAGTTAGCTTTCCAGGGTGCAGTGAGGGGAGAGGGAAGCATTCCTTTCACGATTCCACCTCAGACAGGATCACACGGAATGTCGAAAAACACATGATATATATATAAAGAAAAGCAGACACAGATGATATTTTCTCAAGGTGCTCGCCGCTCTACCATCTGCCACGTTTGCAGCTGGTTAAAAAAGAAAGAAGAAAAGAAATTAGTTTGGCAGGGTTTACTCTTACAAAAAGAATCATGTTGATTTTGCCAGTTCTATGTAATCTGATATGCCTTTTGCAAATTGAGTAAGAGGAAAAAGCTTTCGCATTTGTGCTCCAGGAAAAAATGTGGCCATTGTCCTTCTGACCCTTGTCATGTGAGTGTATGCGTGTGAGTGTGTGCGTGTGTGTGTGTGTGTGTGTGTGTGTGTGAGTGTTCAACTGTACGTTAGCTAGGCCCTTAGTAAACAAAAGAGACTGAGATAACTCATTGACTAATTCAGAACAGCCACACTTAAGAGCATATCTGTGGCCAGCACCGTATCGATGATATGCTATTACATAGCTTAAAATAAAAGGAAGGTGTTGCGATTTAAAGTTAACATTTTAGGCAGCCTCTGGAGTCAAAGTATACTCGGTGCAGAACCTGGCAGCCTGTGAACTATACTTCTTCATAAGAGGTTTGTATACATCTGCAAAAAGTAAAATTTGCTCATAAATTTTTTTCTTCCTCATTTAGAAATAAAACCCTCTCGTGAATGATAACCTTCAAAGAACAGATTTACTTGATGATTAGAAAAAAATAAGTAAATTTGCTGGAGAGATTGTCTACTATCTCAGTCAATATTGCAGCTACCTACTATATTGCTTGCATAACTTTGAAGAGACTGATTGAGGTTTATCAAATGTAAGTAAAGGAGAGACTGGAGATATGGATCAGTCGCTAGGAACACTGGCTCTTCCTCCACCAGTCCTCCGGAGGAAGAGCCAGTGTTAGGACTGGTGTTCAATTCCCAGCATCAGCACGAAGGTTCACAACTATCTGTAACTCCAGCCCCAGGGAATTCAACACCCTTTTCAGGCATCTGCCAGAACCACCAGGCATGCCAATGGTTCACGGGCATAAATGCAGGCAAAATAGCTATACACATTTAAAAAGTTTTTTTAAACATAAGTAGAAGATATAAATTCCAATTTCTTACTGATTTTTTATTACAGGGAATGGTGAGTAACTTCAGTTGGGTATACATTCTCACCGAGTAGCTGGTTTTTGCTGAATGTGGAGACACATAGAAGAGAATCACTACCAATGTGCTCCACGCTCAAGTTAACCTTACTTTGTTATTTTCATTTTCAAACAATATCACTTTATAAATTATATTTTGTGCTACTTAAAATTTATTCAAATAAAAGCTATGAAAATTGTTCATTGTAGCAAATATGACACAAAACTATGAATGAGATACTAAAGGATATTGGTGCTGAGTATTTGTCTATAAAAAAATAAATTAAACTGGATATAATGGTGCACATTTTAATTCCAACCCTGGGGTGGCATTGAGTTCAAGGCCAGCATGGTTATATAGTGAGACCCTGTGTCCGAACAAAGTTAGTCGCTACTGTGCATTAATGATTGCAGACATCAAATGATATACCAAACATCGAGTTGCTAACATCCTAATCAGCTCCCTCTGTTTCTTCATGATAGTCTACCAACGGTTAAGCTTCTGCAAGCCGGAGAGATGGCTTGTCAATTAAGAACATTGGCCACTCTTGCAGAAGACTTGAATTGGATTCCCAGCACCCATGATGGTTCATGAGCAACAGTAATTCCAGTTCCAGGGGACCCAATGCCCTTTTCTGAACTTTACAGGCTCCAGGTTCACAGGCACATGGTTCACAGACACACACTGAGGTAAAACACTCATCCCCATGAAAAATAAAAACAAGGAAATATTTTTAAAAAGAAGTTTAAACCTCTGTTAATTTGAGAAGCTGAGACACTTGGTATGTCAGGAAATCTGTAGACCCGGCTCTGATTGTTACCCAAAGTTATATTGGGCAGTTCCATGCTATATAGTCTTTTCTTGGAGATTTTCATCCCATTGCCTGCTGTCTGTGTCCATAAACTGACCTCTGCTAACTGCACTGTCTGCAGTGTCTTCCTCTATGCTTCCCAGAGGGCAGGTAAGCGCACACTGACAAGCACAGAGCCCCTGTTAGCCACAGGGAAGCACGGTAAGAAATGTACGTACAGAAAGACTGGGCTATTTGCTTGGTCTCAGGTCATGATTACAGAGTGGTTCCATCCTTTCTGGGTGCAACTCCAGTCAGAGGCCACCAGTGGTTCCAGGGTTCTAGTAACTGTTTCTTCCTCTTGTTCCCTCAGACTTAGGTAAAGAAGTTTCCCACTGTCGCTCATTACTGGGTAAGTTTCTCACTAACGTTCCCACACCTCCCTAAAATATGCTTTTATTAAATTCTCCTCAGCTAAACACCTTGAATAGTCCCTGCAGTTCCAAATAGAGCCCAAAGAGATTGGGGGGTGTGGCGGGAGAGGTGTGTAAAGGCTGGGGGAGCCTTTGTGCACTAAGGGAAAAGTATGATGTCACATCTTCATTGCCACCATTGCTGGGCTTGCAGTCACCTCTGGGTGTGTTTCCAAAGCTTTAACTAGGAGGGACGATCCACCTTGATTGTAGATAACAGGATCCTGGTATTGGGGTCCCAAATGGAATAAAAGGGGAAAAGGAGGAAGCATGAACACCTGTTGGTTTCCTGACCAACCCCCGACACACTGTGACCTATAGTCCTTCTTAGACATAGCCTAAATAAATCTTTCTTCCTTTAATTTGTTTCTGCCAGGTAGTTTCCTCCTGTCATGAGAAAATTAATACCAGTGATAATGGGACTGGGAACTAAAAGTTGTTTGAACTGTATCTGAAGCGCTTGAGGCATGGAATCCAGCTTCTAAGCAACTCGTGTAGCTCTGGAAAATACACCATATTGAAGGTTAATTTAGTTGTTTGGAAAGCGAACTAGTAAGTTAGGGAATTGTCAACCCTGTTTATTTTCTTTGCATTTAAGCATTCAAATAAGTTAGAGGTTGACAAACTATTTCTTGGGAACCAAACCTCGATCCACGGCCTCTCCTCGTATAGAGTTTAGCTATTTTTACTCTGTGTGTTGTAGTGGCGGAGCCGAACAGCCACAACATAGGCCTACGGACCACAGAGTCTCAAATATTTACACATGGCCTTTACAGAGAAAGGTTACAAACCTCTGAACTGACTGAATGATCTGCTTGTCACTTCTTTTCTCCTTATTTAGACTCAGTCCTCTCTGTGTCTTTTACAGTCAATACATTTGTCTCACACGCATGCTCATAGTAAGAAGTGACCATAGAGAAAGTCAGGGAACACTGGCAAATACACTGTTCACTTCCAATTGTACTTTGAACTCAGAGTGCAATTTGGTCCTTTTAAAAGACTTACTATTTAAATTTAACATGACTGTAGGAATTTACATCGGATATTTTAAAATTTGTTCACCAGGAGCTGGGAAGATAACTTGGTGGCTGAAGGCACCTGCCACCATGATTGATGACTTAAGTTTGATTCCTGGGACTCACAAGGTGGAAGGAAAGAACTGGCTACTGCAAGTTGTCCTCTGACTTCTGCATGCACACAGCAAGGGCACACCCACACTCATGCACACTTCCCCACACCCACACTCATGCACACTTCCCCACACCCACACTCATGCACACTTCGCTACACCCACACTCACGCACACTTCCACACACCCACACTCATGCACACTTCCACACACCCACACTCATGCACACGTCCCCACACCCACACTCATGCACACTTCCCCACACCCACACTCATGCACACTTCCCCACACCCACACTCATGCGCACTTCGCTACACCCACACTCACGCACACTTCCACACACCCACACTCATGCACACGTCCCCACACCCACACTCATGCACACGTCCCCACACCCACACTCATGCACACTTCCCCACACCCACACTCATGCACACTTCACTACACCCACACTCACGCACACTTCCACACACCCACACTCATGTACACTTCCCCACACCCACACTCATGCACACTTCCCCACACCCACACTCATGCACACTTCGCTACACCCACACTCACGCACACTTCCCCACACCCACACTCATGCACACGTCCCCACACCCACACTCATGCACACTTCCCCACACCCACACTCATGCACACTTCCCCACACCCACACTCATGCACACTTCACTACACCCACACTCACGCACACTTCCACACACTCACACTCATGTACACTTCCACACACTCACACTCATGCACACTTCACTACACCCACACTCATGCACACGTCCCCACACCCACACTCATGCACACTTTCCCACACTCACACTCATGCACACTTCCCCACACCCACACTCATGCACACTTCCACACACCCACACTCATACACACTTCCACACATCCACACTCATACAATAGCAAATGTAATTTAAAATAAAAAAATGTTCACCAGCACGTTCTATACACTTTAATGCCATTCACAAAATGATATTAAAATTTTATTTATTGAGTAATTCAAACTGAGAAGCATGATCTAATTTATATCATTCCTATATTTTATAATGATCTTCTGAGAGTAGTACAATTCATTTAAATATTATAGGAAATTGTAGGGTACATCGCTCCATGAGTAAAAGGTTTATACATTGTTTGGTTGCTTCTTAGTTATGTTACTAACTTTTTTCAGTTATGACAATAAAAATTATTCTTCTAGTAAAATAAACTAACTTTAGGTACATGAAATACAGATCAACTAGCAGAATAGTTTATATTATTATTTTAGGTTTCGAAACGAATCTAAGTACTCTTTTTCTTTCCTTTTTAACTTATTTATAATTTATGTATTAGTGCTCTGCATGTATATCTGCCTGCCAAAGATGGCATCACATCCTATTATATATAGATTGTTGTAAGCACCATATGGTTGTTGGGAATTGAACTCAAGACCTCTTAGAAGATCAGCCAGTGCTATTAACCTCTGAGTTATTGTTCCAGCCCCTGAGTGTAATTGGATGTTTCTCTCCCACCTACTTGTTCCCAAATAACCACTCAGAAGCTAAATTTAATTACAAAATGCTCAGCCAATAGCTCAGGCTTATTACTAACTAGCTCTTACATTTTTAAGCTAACCCATATTCTTTATTTATGCTCTGCCATATGGCAGTAACTTTGCTAGCATGGCATATTCATCTTCTGCTCCCTCTGTGTCTGGCTGACTGGTGACTCCTGACTCGGCCCTTCTCTTTCCCATCATCCTTTGTTTGGTCACCCCACCTATACTTCCTGCCTGGCTACTGACCAATCAGTATTTTATTAAACCAATACAAGTGACAAATCTTTACAGTGTACAAGAGGATTATTGCATAGCACCTGAGAACTCAAGATAATCTTTTAAGTAAATAACCATCAGATGGTGGTGGCACACACCTTTAATCCCAACACTCAGGGGCAGAGGCAGGGGGATCTCTGAGTTTTAGGCCAACCTGGTCTACAGAACAAGTTCTAGGACAGCCAGGGCTGTTACAGACACCTTGTCTTGAACCCACTCCTTTCCCACCCCCACCCCCAAAAAACAACTAACACATTTTAGAAAATAAAAACATTCATTTTCTAATTTTTAAGGCTTTGTCTGAATTTTTAAAATTTTCAGCAGTAGAATATCAAATACACACTCACTATAGTAAGAAGCCTGTTTCCCTGTTGTTACTGCCGATCAACTAAGGAAAGATATGTCTTCAGATAGCCTTATTTGTAAAGTTGACTTAAAAAATTTAATTTTATGTGTGTGTGGGCAGGCGGGCCTTCTCACGTGTGCCTGTATGCTGCATGTGTTCCGTATCCACAAAGGCCAGAATAAGGCTTCAGATCCTCAGGCATTATAGGCACAGGTGGTCCTGGGACTCCAACCTGAGCCTCCTGAAAGCACGGAACACTCTTAACCGCTAAGCCATTTGCCCAGTCCTGGAATTTTTATTTTAATATAGAAGTAGTGCTACATTTTAATTCTGATTAAAAGTATTTAGTTATTTTAATCTACACTTATTTTTAGCGCTTTGAGGTGCAGTGGTGACTGGGCAGGTGGAGCACACCTTTAACTGCAGCACGCTGGAGGTGCAGATCTCTCTGCATTTGTGGGCAGGGGCTACAATGCAAGCTCACATCAACCAGAGCTACATGGTGAGACCCTGGCTCAAAACAGAAACAAAAACAAGGCCAAAACCAAAAAACCTTTATGTGAAAATCTTGCTTCCCTTCCTTTCCTTTGTTTTTTTTTCCTTCTTCCCTCCCTCCCTTTCCTCTTCCTTACTGTTTCTTGCTTCTTACAGGAGCTGGGAAGATAGATTAGTAGTTAAGAATGCTCTCTGCTCTTGCAGAAGACACGAGTTTGGTTTTCAGAATTCATGTCAGGCAGTTTACAGCCACCTGTAATTCCAGTTCCAGGGAGTCTGATGCCCTTTTAACCAAAACCCTCAGGCACTGCATACACACAGTACCCAGACATACATTCAGATAAATACACATAGTCATTAAATAAATAACATTGGAAAAGCAAAACTATCATTTCAAACTGTTTTAACTGTATATTTCTAACATTCAGAAAACTAGAAACAACAACTCTAAATGGGGACTGTAATACATGGAGATATTATCAGGTACAAAACAAGACAAGACTGTTCAAAGTAAGGCCACACTTAAACCAAAGCCATTGGAGCCTGTGAGTGTACCTTCACATTTCTTTTTTAATTAAAAAAAATTTAGTATGTTTTTAATTGAAATAGGATTGCACCATTTTCTCCCTTCCTTCCCTCCCTTTAGCCCTTTTGCCTCTCAGGCACCCTCCCCCGAAGACCTCCGGTGTCTCCCTAACTCAAGTTTATAGCCTCTCTTTATTATTCCTATAGCCATCCATAAACATGTATGTACAAATATACATATAACCCATTGAATCCAGTTTTTGCTGTGTATACAGTGTCAGGCCCGACCACTTCATTGTTGGGCAGCCAGTGCGGGATCTCATTCCTGGGAGAGGCTAATTCTTCTCACCGTAGTCCTTAGTTACTTGTAGTTTTTGTCTAGGGGCTGGACCCCAGGAAAACCTTTTCGTGTTAGTATATCTAATGACACTGCTATTGTTCAGGTGATTGTTTATATAGCCATTTCTAGGAGAGACTTTCACAACAGACTTCCTGACGCTCTGTCTAACCATCTTTACACACCCTCTTCCAAGACGTTCCCTGATCCACAGACGCAGGAGCTACGTCATAGATGCATCCATTGAGTTGGGACCTTCCATGATGCACTGCTCTCTGGCTTGTGTCCAGTTGTGGTTTTCTGTGATGTAAAGACAGGTTTCTTTGAGGAGGGCTGTCAGCTAGGCTTATCCAGGAAAGCTGGCTTGCACAGAGAAAGGGGTCACAGGCTGTGGTCTTTGAACTTCTTCGGAGCCTCTGTGGGGCTGGAGAGATGACTCGGTGGTCAAGAGCACATGCTGCTCTTGTAGAGGACCTGGGTTCGGTTCCCAACATGCACACGGTAGCTCACAGCCTCTGTAACACCAGTTCTACAGTAGCTAGTGCTCTTGTCTGGGATCTGAGGGTACCAGGCACACAAGGGACGTGCATGAAGGTGAACCCCACACATAAAATAAAAATAAAGATTTTTAAAAGCCTCTGAATGTGTCTCCTTTTTCATTTAGAGCAAAGGTGATGACGGAATTTCTTACGAAAATGGCCAACTTATGTTCAGAATGCATTTTGAAATAAATATTAGTAGATTATAAAACATTTTTAGGAGATGTTTGTCAAATGGTGAAAAAAAAATGGTTAGGAGGCCAGATCTTCCTGCTTCCATCAGCAAAATTTTAGACCTTCCTCCTTTCAAGTCTAAGCAGGA
Organism: Chionomys nivalis; assembly: GCF_950005125.1. Classification (NCBI taxonomy): domain Eukaryota; kingdom Metazoa; phylum Chordata; class Mammalia; order Rodentia; family Cricetidae; genus Chionomys; species Chionomys nivalis. The sequence continues at coordinate 14,457,171 of NC_080091.1, read as the reverse complement.
AAACCAATAGAGCCTAGCTGTCTAAGATGAGATCCCATTTCCAAACAAAACAAAACAAAAAATACACATACTTTGGTAGTTTGAATGTAATTGGCTCTCATGATCTCACAGGGAGTGGCACTGTTAGGAGGTGTGGCTTTGCCGGAGTAGGTATGGCCTTGTTGAAAGCAGTATATCACTATGGAGTTGGGCTTTGAGGTCTCAGTTCCTAAGCCCAGGCTCAGTGGCACACAGTTCTTTCCTGCTGCCTGCAGATGAAGATGCAGAACTCTCAGCTCCATCTCTAGCATCGTGTGTGCCTGCGTGCTGCCATGTTCCCCGTCATGAAGACAATGGACTGGACTAGAAGTCTGAAACCATAAGCTGCCGCCTCAGTGAAATGAGTTGCCTTTAAGTGTTGTCATGGTTATGGTGTCTCTTCACAGCAATAGAAACTACAACTAAGACACATACGAAAACTAAGAATAATTTGGGTGTTGAGAAGCATAATTCTATTACATATTGACTTGAGAAAAATAAAAGATTACATGGTGCCTATGTATGCGTTTAAGGTTTCGTTTGGAAAAACTTGTACAGACTTGGGTAAAGGCTTTCTTGAGGGATTTTTTTTTTTTTTTATGAATTCAATGTTCTGGTGCAAATAGCTTAGTCCTTAAAATTTGCTTGAAACAATACATCTCTAGCTAATGTCTCGCCAAGGTCATTAACTAATTACTAGAGCTGCCAGAAGCTGCTTGCTGTGAGCTTCTTATGATATGGACCTTAAATATCTCCCAAAGACTTTGTGCTGGAGGACTGGCAGCCAGCGTATGCTGCTTTTAAAACCTAGGGCCAGTGAGAGGGATCAGTAGGTGAGGGTGCTTTCAGACAAGGCTCCCAACTTGAATTCTAGCTCTAGAGCTCATATGGTGGAAGGAGAGAACCTACTTCTACAAGTTAATCCCCCCCCACACACACACACCATTGAATGTACATCTACTCCTAACACAAAATGAAAGGTTTTTTTTGTTTTGTTTTGTTTTGTTTTTTTTGAGGGGCTGGGATGGGGGGGTTTGAGACACGGTCTCATTACGGCCTGTAACTCACTATGTAGATCAGACTGGCCTCAAACTCATAGAAATCTGCCTGCCTTTGCCTCTGGGGTGCTGGATTAAGGACATGTGCCTTGTAAAATTAATAAGTTTTAAATAGAGAGAGATTGGAACCTTTAGGCAATGAGACCTTATGGGAAAAAGCAAGGTCCTGTGCCCTAGGAGGGGCTATGGTGCCCTGGGGACTTTCTTTCCCTAGTGTTTATGCCTAGCCTTGAGGTGATCAATTTGTTTTTCCTTGTTCTCCCCTACCATAATGTTCAGCCCCCACTAAGACCTCAGAACAATAGAATGAAGCAATCATAGACTGAAGCCTCTGAGCTTATGAACAAATAAGCTTTTCTTCATTTTCTTCATTTTTGGTGGATTGTCTCGGGTATTTTTTTTTTTTTTTTTGAGATAAGGTTTTGCTATATAACCCAGGAGACTCTGGGCCTTGCTATGTAGCAGTCTGGTATTGATTTTGATCTTCTGGCCTCAGGCTAATTATTGGGAATTTAAACTGGTCAGCTGAATTGAGAGAAGACGCTTTGGTCTACTAATGGAGGTGTCCATCACTGAGAGGGTGACTCTAGACTTAGGAGGCACAGACAAACAAAGCAGAGTCACTTAGGAGAAGGGCATGTGCCATTCAGAGCAATTTACAGAAATAAAGTGGGAATTACTTACCACGTAGCCACAAAAGGTGAGTGCTCCATTTACCTGTGGTAGAAGAGGTGACATTGGCTGTCATGGAGAGGTGGCTGTTGAATATCAGAGGATGGATAGGAGTTTGCCTGGCTGACAGGCAGTCTGAAGCGGCTGTCATGGCATCGGTGCATGGAATGTTACATTGAACCAGAGATGCTTCACTTTGGAGCACAGAATTGGGGCTTTGGGGAGGAACATCTGATACCTGATGGAAAGAAGGACCCCTCCTTTCTTCTCTGTCATTTCTTGTTTTAGCTATCAATTGATTGGTCTAAGCAGATGTACAGCACGCTATGAAAACAGTATCCCCTCTTTACAACTGAGAGAACTATGCCCTAAGAAGTTAGACAGTGTGGTTGACTTTGATCTTTCTCTTTCAATACTATGTTGGATAGTTATGACCATATCACACAAAAGTTATTAGTTGAGCCTGAAAACTTATTTCTTCCATTGAATGATGTGGGAGTGATTTCTTTCTAATCTGTTGCTTTCATTGGTTAATTAATAAAGAAACTGCCTAGGCCCATTTGATCGGCCAACCCTTAGGTGGGTGGAGTAAACAGAACAGAATGCTGGGAGAAAAAAGCCGAGTCAGGGAGTCACCATGATTCTCCCACTCCAGACAGACGCAGGTTAAGATCTTTCCTGGTAAGCCAGCTCGTGGTACTACACAGAATATTAGAAATGGGTTAGATCAATATGTAAGAGCTAGCCAATAAGAGGCTGGAACTAATAAGAGGGCCAGGCAGTGATTAAAAGAATACAGTTTCCGTGTAATTATTTTGGGGCATAAGCTAGCCATGCGGGCGGCTGGGTGCCGGGGACACAGCCCCGCCGTTCCCATTTCTACAATTGAAGGGCTCTTGGAAAAGTCTACGAGAGATCGGATTTCTCCTCTTCTTTTCCCTGTCCTTCTGCCTTTCTTCTGTCTTCCCTTTCCCTGTTTCTTCTGACTCTCTCTCCCCTCCCTATCTCTTGATCACTTCCTTCCTTCCTTCCTTCCTTCCTTCCTTCCTTCCTTCCTTCCTTCCTTCCTTTCTTTCTTTCTTTCTTTCTTTCTTTCTTTCTTTCTTTCTTTCTTTCTTTCTTTCGCAGGTCATAATATGCTACCCAAGATTGCCATAAACTCACTTTTGGACTCAAGTCATCTCGCTGCTTTAACCACTCAGGCAGTGGAGACTACAGATGTAGCTACCATGCCAAACTGGAGAGTGGATGTGCTGCTGAGAGAAACATTCTTTTCAGGAGGCAATGACTTATTCTGTTTTAGAAAACTGTAATGAGATATAGTTTATATCCTATACAATCAATTCATTTAAGGTCTACAATCCAGTGACATTCAAACATACTTATACAGTTATATGTCTATTACTGAAATCGATGTTCTGATATTTAATTTCCTCAGAAGAAACCATGTGTCTGCCCTCTTAGGCACCCCCTTTCCAGCTCTGGGTAGCCACTAATCTTCTGTGGGACTCTATAGTGCTTTGTCTTATGAGCATTTGCATAAAGGGACTCATACACTATGTTGTTCTTTGTGTCTGGCTCCTCACTTAACACAGCACTCTAGGTTCACCCAGGACGTAGCACCTCTCACTACTTCACACTGTTTATTTACAAAAGAGTTGGGTTCCGTTCTTATATTCCCTTTTCAACGGACATTTTAGATATTTCTACTCTGTGGTGGGTGTTAAATAACAGTACCATTTTACTGTTTATAAATGTGGTCATTTCTCCAAATCTGTACTTAAAATATTTGTCTTCAAGGGGGTTGGTTGGAGGCAAGTCTGTTACTTCCTGTAGTATACATCAAAATACACACTGGTTGTGGTAGGTAGGGGAGCTCCTGGTATACAGCTTGTGTTATGGATGTGTAAAATGTGGTGGGAACTCAGTTATAACACATAGGATGGTCCTTCCTGTAATGACTTCTCAATGGCGCACTCCAACCATTTGTAGTGATGAGACCTGGTCAAGTAACTTAGGCTCTAACCAGATGAAGTTTTTTCTCATGTCTTTTCCTGTTAGATTTACTATTTTGAGAAAGGATAGATGGAAACATGTCTTCAAAATACAAAACTGAAGAACATTAAAGAAGTCTTTACAAATATCTTCCTATCTGAAAGGAGGATAGAAAAGTTTTGAATCTAATTGTACAGGACGTTGTAATTCAGAGACCCTTAAACGGTGCATAACGCACCATCCCTCTTCTGCCAGACAGAGAAGTTTCCTGATTGCACTCTTGAGATATTATAAAGCATTTCTAAGGCTGCTGTTAAACTAAAGAATGGCAAATTGGGAGGTTTTCAAATAAGTTCCTGCAGACCTCAGTCTGGTCTAAAGTTTCCTGTTTTTACAATTAACTCCTCATGTTTCTTTGTTGAAGTGTGTGTGTGTGTGTGTGTGTGTGTGTGTGTGTGTGACCTAAAGATAGACCAGGAAGCATCTGGACCCTCTGGTTCCAGAGGGGAATCCAGACTTTAGTGCAGAATAGACTGGATACTTCATGGGTTTTCTCTTTTAAGTGAGGCAGTTCAGCCTGTCTTAGAAGAACCCATGTACAGGTAGGGATCCGTTCGCATCGTCAGGCTTCTGAGGGATTGTGAAGAGAAGTCCAAATGTCCGGCGTTGATGGTCCTGAAAGTTATGCTTCCATCTTGGTGCCAACTCTCCCGCTACATCTCGCTCGCCAAATAAAGAACTGTGATTAAGAACGAGTCAGCAAGAACAAAAGGAAAAGATTGCTTGCAACCAGGATGACTCAAGATCTGTGTATAGGCCAGGGAAATTCAAGGCTGTGTTCTGTACCACATGAATGCATGCTAATTTGAATTAAGATGATTTTGGAGGGGTGTTTATTTCCAGATTCTCCAAAAGCAAGGTATTTCTTCCTGGAACTGAACTCAAGTAAAAGCTGCGATATTTCAAGCGTTTGGTAAAGATTTCGTGTTTGGGGGATAATGATGAAAAGACCACCCCTCATAGTAGCAAAGTATTTACTATGAACTGTCACTTCATTGAATCTTATTGCTTTTCTGGTTTACATATGAAGGCAACGAAGTACAGAGGACTCAGTAATGTGTCTAGCTTCACACAGCTAGGTAGCGAGTCTTTCCATCAGAGGTCCTGGGGTCCTTCAGGCTCCAAGGAATTGTGCTGATTAATCCAGTTTATGATAAAGCATTTTTACTGATATTAAAATATGAGGAGAGACAGCCCAGCAGTTAAGAGCACTGGCTGCACATGCAGAGGACTATGGTCTGATTCCCAGCACCCACATAATGGATCAGAGCCGCCTCTAACCCATTTCAGGGGATCTGATGCCCTGTTCTGACCTCCACAGGGACCAAGCATGTATGTGGCCAACAGACATACATAAAAGGCTAATCATTCATACAGTAAAAGTAAAATAAAGATACAAACAAAAATATGAAAATAGATACAAAAAGTATGCATCATTAAAAAAAGAAAATATGAGTAGTTGAAGTAGATAAGTACATGTAAACACCATACAAACACGGAATGCATTGTAAAACTCAAAATATTATATTGCTTTGGAAAAAAAGTGTTTTATACTCCATTTTATCCTGGGTATAACTTGGATATGAGAAGGAATAACGTTTGGACGTTAGGAAGAATAACATCTAATTTGCTAGGTTATTTTGATGCGCCCACTAGTGCATAACATAAATGATTTTTGACAAATGTTTGTCACACAGCTTGGATGACTTCCAAATATTTTCTCTTGTGGCTTTTAGTTTTGGATATTTTTCGATGACCAACCAATCCAAAAACAATGCCCAAATCACGGTAGCACTCGTCAGGAAATGCCCTGTTGAAAGGCAGCTTTGATTACTCAAAAGCCTATATTTCACTCGAACTTTCAAGACTATTCTTGTTTAGAGGACGGACATTTATTTTCTTTGGGGTTTCTTTGGGGGTGGAGGGGACAAAATCAACCCCCTCTTCTGCCTTCCCAAGATATGCCTTTGCTTTTTGCTGCAGTTTTCCTATTCCTTTTCGCGGGCGAGAATGCGTGTTTAACCGAGCAAATCAAAGTGTCCGAAGGAGGATGTCTGCATCCATCCTGTTTAAAAAGAGATGGGTTTCGTTCCCTTTCCTTCGCACATCAAAGAAGGCACTCCGGGAGGAAATAAACCATAATTAGGCAGGAGCGAGCAAGCAGGCAGACCCCCTTCCTCAGTCTAGCCCATCCCCGCCCCCTGGGCCCTGGCAACCGTCCGGGGCGCGGGCGCGACGCGGTCCATCGCCGCAGCTGCAGCCCCTCGCGCCCGCGCGCGCGCCCGGCCCCGCGCGCGCCCCAACACGCCGCCAGAACCTGGGCGGCGGCGGGCCGGCCGGGGGCGCGCGCTCGGGGGCGCGCTCATGCAGCGGTTTTCTTCTCCCACAATCCAGAGGCAGAGGCGCGGAGGGCGGGGAGTCGGCGGAAGGATATCGGCGCGGAGGGAGCGGCGCGCTCGCCCGGCCGGCGGCGGGCGCGGGTGTGCTGCGGCACTGCGGTTCTGAAGCCGTTACCCCAGCTCCTCCAGAGGGCGGCGGAGGAGGCTGGAGCGCGGCGGCGGCGGCGGCGGAGCGCCCGGGCGTCGCTGAGGCACCGGAGGCTGGCGGGGCTCCCGCGGCCGGACGGTCAGGGACACGCAGCGGAGCCCTCGGTCCCGGGCAGGGCAAGGGGGCTGAGGCGAGCGCGAGCCCGCGGAGGGATGGTGAGCGCCCGGCGAGGGGCGAGCCGCGCCTGAGAAGGCGAGGACAGGCTGCGGGCAGACGCTCCCGGCGCCCGTGCCCGCCGGCCGCTGAAACGCCCAGAGCCGCTCGCCAAGGGCCAGCCCGGCCGCCTCGCAGCCTCCGCGGCGCTCGCGATTCTTCGGCGGCCGCTGCGCTGAACGGCTCCCTCCCGGAGCGGGGCCACCTTGACGGGCTTTTTGTCTCGTGCCCCGGCCGCTCTTCGCGTCCTCCTCCTCCAGATGCCTTTCTTCTGCCCCTCCTCTCCGGGTGCAGACACTGCCAGCGCCGGCTGCGGCTCCGCGCGGGATTTGGGCTCGTTTCCCCTGGGGGGTTTTGAGGAGCGAGAGTCCTTCCCTCTCTTCGATGGGATTTTCCTGCCTTGCCGAAATGGACTTTCATTGATTTCGTCTTACTTCTACGTTTAGTGACCAATTCCCTAGGCGTTTTTGTGGTACTTCCCTTTTTCCTCCCCGCCCGAATATATAATCTGTAAAATGGAGAACGAAATCTTTACTCCCCTTCTGGAGCAGTTCATGACCAGCCCTTTGGTCACTTGGGTAAGTAGGATGTCCTTTATTGTGTATTTTTGCTGTGTTATTTGCGGCTGCAGAGATGGAGGTGGGCGTTAACGTCGTGATAATCCTTGTGTTCTAGGTTAAAACGTTTGGACCTCTGGCTGCAGGAAATGGGACCAACCTGGATGAATATGTGGCTTTGGTGGATGGGGTATTCTTGAACCAGGTCATGCTCCAAATGTAAGCGTTTTCTTCTCTCGCTAACTTATTTTCTGTGAAAAATAACATACTTTGAACTTAGATTTCACATCATAAACCCTTAATTTGGTTCTTTGGCCAGGAAAAAAAAAATCAGGTGGTTTAATTGGATCTTGGAAGGAGTGCCCATCCTGCTTATTAACCAAGTAGTTATACCTCCTGAAACTGAGAGGCTGAATCTTTCACTCTGCCAGTCCTGTCTGTATTGTCATTTATTGTCTGAAGTGCTGAAATTCAAACCACATTGTGTTATCTTTGGTAATTTGGTAAAATGACGGAGACAGAGAAATCTTGTCTACGAAAGGAAAAAGACTTAACTGTGAAGTTATGTGCAAAGGTGTGTTCTTATTAACCTTTTAAATCTAAGAATAAATTGAAACTGGTGAAGTAACATTTCAGTGGTGAAAAATTCAGTTAACATTGCTGATTGGTCAAGAAGACTTCTGTAGCCAGCAATTTAAATACCTAAGTTTGATTAGATGACTTACCGTGTTATTGATGAGTTATTAAATTGCTTAGCATTTGGGGAATTATTTAAAGATATTTTGAGGTTTATGTAAATAACTGAAGTCATGAGAGCTGGGTTAATTAAGTCTTTTGTTTGACATGTTGAGTTTCTGCTAAGAAGAAATGTGGCTTTTGAGATAGAAATTGAGTGTTGGAAGCATATTAGTACCTAGATCAGAGAAGTCAAAGTGACTCCATTTTATCGTTATGGTATTGTAGCACAGGTGCACTGTAAGTACTTCAGTGGTTATCATTGCTGGTATTACAGTTGAGTTTGGACACTTCTTCCTTAATAGAGTCTCATTACAACAGTAATCTTACAACTTTTGATTTGGAGATATTTCTGCCTTATATATGTGAAAATTGATGCAGTATAAAAACTTGTTATTTAGCCGGGCTGTGGTGGCGCACACCTTTAATCCCAGCACTCGGGAGGCAGAGGCAGGCGGATCTCTGGGAGTTCGAGGCCAGCCTGGTCTACAAGAGCTAGTTCCAGGACAGGCTCCAAAGCCACAGAGAAACCCTGTCTCAACCCCTCCCCCCAAAAAAACCCCAAAAACTTGTTATTTAAATTCATATTCTATTAATTTTGCACATGTCAGTTCTGTATTTTCCTGGAAATTATTTTTCTTTCTAGATTTGTGCTGGATAGTTTTTTTGTCATCTTGACACAAGGGTCATCAGGAAAAAGGGGACCTCAGTTGAGATTTTAAACTACTCTGTCATTTTCGCATGTAGGCAAGCCTCTGGGGCATTGTCTTGGTTGCTTGAGGTGGGATGGCCCACCCACTGCTGGCAGTGCCATCCCTGGGCAGGTGGTCAGTTGTATGAGAAAGGTTTAACATTTTTGTTTTATTTTTTTAAACTTAGTACTTGGGTGAAGAGTTAAAAACATAATAGCTGCTTTCACTTTGAGTTCACACTCATTTAAAAAATATATATTTTGAAAATAGTGATGTTCCAAAAGAATAGTTGCCAGGTTCTCCCTAGCGCCTTGGGAGGGGACTAGCTGCTTTCTAAACCTCAGATCTACTTCTGTGTTTTTAGTTCCACCTCTCCGTTTCTCTAAGTGATTTTTAGTGTCCTAATTCTGTTCCGAATGACCTATATAAGGGAATAAAAGGAAAAGAACTATTCTTTGCTTTCTTAAAAGAATAGTTTATCAAAAATTGGGTCAACATAGTATATTTAAGAGGTAGAGCAACAAAATACCTTATTACTATTTTGATTATTTATTTTTAGGTACAGAGTCTTATTTTACCCTGGCTATATAGATCAGGCTGGTCTGGAACTCTTGGAGAGCCACCTGCCTCTGCCTTACAGGTTCTGGGATTAAACGCATGTCTCACCACAATACATTATTTTTATGAACTATATTTTGTCAATGGTTAGAAAATGTGCTGCATAGTTTATTCAGTTGGCTGCATGACTTAATGAACTCTTTTAAAGTGCCATTTGAAACTCTGTGTCATGAAAGGATAGTTAACCTAAAGATGAACCTTAATTAAAAACATTTCTAGATTACATCTGGTTATAGAATTTGAGAGCAAGAATCCTTTGTAAATGAAATGGTGTATTTTTCTTTGTGTTCCTTATACTTGAAGTTTATTGAGCTTGGATCTGTGGGTTTCATTTTTATCAAATTTGGAAAAAAATGAAGGCATTGTTTCTTTAAATATGCTCTGTGTGTGTGTGCGTGTGCGTGTATCTGAACTTACTTGTCTTTCCTCCTTTTGGAAGCCCAGTTACATGTATATTAAGTTCCTAGATGTGTTTTAAAGCTTATTGAGAGGTTCATGGATGTGTTTTTGTTGTTGTTTTTTCTTTGATTTTGACTAGTCTGTTGTGGTATCTGTGAATATTTTCTATTATGTTTACTCCTACCCAGCATGCATTTCATTTTAGACATAGTTTGCTCTGTAGAAAACTTTTCATTATACCTTCCATGTTCAGGTTTTTCAGTTTTATCTCTTTAGATTCTTAAACATGGGATATAGTTATAATTGTCTTATTGCCCATATATACTAGTTGTGTCATTTCATTTAGTTGGTTTTGATTGAGTTTTCTCCTCAGTTTGAATTATGTTTCTTTGCTTTTGTATCCTGGTGATTTTTATTTGATGATCTTGTTGGATATTAGATATTTTATTATTCCACAAAATATCGATATTTTGAGCTTTATTCTGGGATGTATTTACGTTACTCAGAAACAGTTTTATCTTTTCAGAATTTGCATTTAATTAATTAACTGATTATTTTGGGACAGGATCTCTTTATGTAGCCCTGACTTTGCTAGAACTTACTGAATAGACCAGGCTGGTCTTACAGAGATCTGCCTGCCTCTGCCTCCCAAGTGCTAGAATCAAAAGTGAACACATCCATAGTGGCAGTAAATTTGTTAAGCAGTACCTTTTTGTACTACTGAGTCAAAACTCTTCAAGTACAGTAACTGTGTTGTTACCTGAAATAATTTTTTGGTTCTTTCAGTGACTTTGCATAGTTTCTTCACATTTACAGGTACTGACAGCTCAGAAGTCTGTAGGGATATCCTCTGCAATCTTTTTCTTGTTTAGCTCTCTTCTCTGTGATATTCTTCGTGAGTATTTAGCTGCATTATCTGCAGACTTCATCCCCTCTACTCAGCTGATGTACTACCTAGGTTCCCTCTCCCTGTTCACGGGCTGGAGGTCTTCTAGGGGGTAAGATGGGACTGTTGTTGGTTTCAGGCTTGGTCCCATCTGTCAGGGTCATGGTTTTTGTTGTCCAGGATCTTGAAAAATACTTTCTATGTTTCGTCTTCCCCCTAGTGCCCAATTGTCTCAGGCAGGTGGGCACATTTGGTTCTTGTCAGGAAGTAGAAATCAGCTTATATACTTTAATGACATTTTCGGCCTTACTGCTTTCATATGGAATATAGATTTTTTTGTTTATTTGTTTGGGTTTTGATTTTTTTGTTTTGTTTTCCGAAACAGTGTTTCTCTGTAGCTTTGGAGCCTGTCCTGGAACTCGCTAACTCACAGAGATCTGCTTGTCTCTGCTTCCCGAGTGCTGGGATTAAAGGCATGCACCACCACCGCCTGGCTCGGAATATAGATTTTTATTAGAGGACACTTACTTTGGAAATGTTTTCATTCAAAGTATTTGCTAAGAATAAGAATGTTTATTATGTCAGCGATGCTAGTGTTACCAGTGTGGACCCAGACTCTGAAAATGAGGTGACTGCTTTGTGACATTTTCTATTAATGACTTTGTCATAGAATTTTGTCCTTTGTTCAGTGATGTGGAATTTATTGTATTTAGAGCTAAATCTTGGATTTCACTGAGTAGCTCCTAGAATCAAAGGATGTCAGAGCCTGTGACACAGCATTAGCCATCTTTAACAGGAGGGAAAAGCTCTGCAGAACTCTGGAATGATAAGCCAGCTACTGTCTGTGCTTCAGGGCATTTTCCTACTTTAACTGACTGAAATAGTTTTTTTTTCCATGACACTTACAAGACATAAGACTTGATATCAATAAAGTAGAAACCCTCTTCTTGTGTTGTATCTTCCACGAGGGAGAGTGGTCTGAATGGCTGTGGCTTTGCACGTACTGTCCTCAGCAGCGCTTGCAGTTTGGTTTTCAGTAACTTTCAGGGTGATGTCCATCATGTTGAGAGTTTGTTCATTGCCCTGCTCTAGACTGATGTCTTCAAAAGTAGTATGTAGTGATTGATGGTTCTCTGTGTAACTAATCTTAAAGTTGAAGAGATTATGAGAACTAGAGAATAGGGCGATTAGTTACATATGGACATACATTTAAGTGTTTCACCGAGAATTATCTTTGTAATGTTAAGTATAAGAAACATCCTTACAGGATAAATGGAACTTAAGAGTTTCTTAACTGTTTTTTCAGAAAGATACGTGTTGACTTTCCTTTAGGTTCTATGAAACAGTTTGATATTAACTGAGTAATAGTTTCAAATTTAAAAATAATATTTGAGATTTTATTAGGACATTTAATTCATCAGTAACAATTTGTTTTTATATTGGTGTGATATAAAGACAGAAATTATAGTTTTAAGATTTAAGGTGTAGACTTGTTATTTTAATAAAATAGTTAACCAGTTGTTGATATTCGAAAATAATCTTTCTCATTTCTGATTTCACTTCTATGCTTTCTTCATCCATATAATGATATTTTAATAATTTATAAAGTAGGTTAATGAAAGAGATCTGCTCCTAATATTTGTGGGACCTAGGGAAGACATTCATTTATAATATGTATAAATACTAAGAGACTATAAGACAATCTAGCAAATGGTTAAATGTATTTTAGCATTTTACCATGATTGTATGTGTGGATATATATAGATATATATAGATATATCTCTATATATATCATAATATCTTTAAAGGGTTTACATTTATAATTAGTAAAATTTAGAATTTATTAATTAACCATTCACAGTAGATTGAGCACAGACTCCTTTCATCATTCCAGGCTCCTCTGTTACCACAGAGGTTTCATGCAAAGGCATGCCAAGTGTATCCAATTCAGGCTCTTAGAATCACTACTCCAAATTGCTGCTCCTTTGCATTCATCTGTAGTGCATTCCATCCTAAGCACAGACTTGGGGGGAGGTTAAAAGTGTCATCTGCAAGAGAGGAATTGGTATGTATCATCTTGTTTATATGCACTTCTTATTTAGTGGAAGTAAGTGTGTGGCCCAGTGAGGCCAAGAGTGGAAGTCGGAACAGAAATGTTTTGCCAGTATCTAGATATAGTACTGGGTGAGATGGATGAAGGGATGGTTCATTCAAAGGTAATTTCATTAAGTGGGTAGTTTCTGAGTGCTGTCTGCGAGGCCATGGGATATACTCATTTCTCTACCAATAAAGTCTTTTATGCTAAGTGGTAGAAGTAGGATCTTGATACAGTGTTGGCCTAAAGAGGGAAGTGGTGTTTTACATGGAAGAACTTTTGTAGGTCTACGAATGTGGTTGGGTAATACGAGTACTTGCCTAGTGTATAAAGTCCCTGAGCTTGAGTCCCAGCCCTGGGTGGGGGTAGACATTTTAAGGAGGACATAACTGGAGTCATAAACAGTAGAAGAATAGAAGGAAAGACATTTTAAACATAGACAGTAAGCAAAAAGCGTGAAGATGTAAATGAAAGTGGTAAAATTAATAGACTTGAGGGAAATGGAGAAATTGGCAAAGCTATTGGTGAGAGGTCACAAAGGAGTTAAAGATGAACACAAGTATAGGTAGGGCAGGCCCATTGAAAGTTAGGAAATCACATATTCATGTAAGAAGACCAGTTAGCATGGTTGGTTAAGCAATAATCTTTAGCTGCTCAGGAACTGGCAAAAACATCTGTAAAATAAAATTTATTTATAATTGGAAGTACAGGATAAAAGAAAATATATTACAGATTCTAAAGTGAGTGAATTCTTTTTGGAATATATTTTATTTTTGGTTAGCATACATCATGGCTTTTTGTCTTGGTTAGGATTTCTGTTGCTGCAGCAAAACACCGTGACCGAAAAGCAAGTTGGGGAGAGACACTTCATCACTGAAGGGAGTCAGCACAGGAACTCGAACAGGAAAGAATCCTGGAGGCAGGAGCTGATGCTGAGGTGATGGAGGGGAGCTGCTTACTGGCTTGCTCCTCATGGCTTACTCAGCCTGCTTTCTCATAGAATCCAGGACCAGCTGCCCAGAGATGGCACCACCCACCATGGGCTGGGCCTTCCCCTGTTGATCACTAAATGAGAAATGCCTTGCAGCTGGATCTCGAGGAGGCATTTCCTCAGCTGAGGCTCCTTCCTCCGATGACTCTAGCTTGTGTCATATTGACACTCAAAACCACCCCGTACAGTTTCATTATATCATTTCTGAATGATAAGTCAAGGGGTTGGGGATTTAGCTCAGTGGTAGAACGCTTGCCTAGCAAGTGCAAGGCCCTGGGTTCGGTCCTCAGCTTCAGAAAAAAAAAAAAAAAAAAGACAAAATGAATGATAAGTCAAAATAATTGTACTTTGTTAATATTTTCTTCCCTGCTATACTCCGTCATCCTCTCACCTCCCCTCCTCTTTTTTTTTCTTTCTGCAGTTAGTTTTCTAGTAATTGAGTTCTTCAGTAGTAGTGTGTGAGCGCTGAGGAAGAAAAGCAGATGACATCGAAGGGTGGCTGGTAGACTAGAGCAAAGCTCAAACTTTTCCACTGATGACCTCTTTGCGCTTGAGAAATTTTTCCATAAGCTTAGCTGTATAGCTGTATAGAACAGGTATACAAGTCAAGCATAAATATACAAATCATGAATAAATCATTTATTTTAAAGCAATTCTTTGATATTCATATAACTATCATTTATTATAAACAAAAGCAAATTCACGTACTAAAGATAAAGATATGTTTACTTTTACATAAAGAGTTAAGTCTTGACTGAATACTTGATACTGTAGGATATAAAGCATCTTTAGCATTTTTCAGAGATGATCATTATTTTAATAGGGCCATTAGAAATTCTAATTTTTAATCCCAAGCCAAAATTTATTGTCATTGAGCGGCTTTTTTTAAAAAATGAAACTTGACTCAGCAATTTTAAAAATCAAATACTCTAACATAATACCATATAAAAATACACAAATTTGATACATTCTAAAGAATGATCACAGGAAAATATTAATAGTATTTGTTTCCCATAATTAAACCATCATTGGTTCCTTAAGAGCAGAAAACAGTGTATATCCATTCAAAACGCTGACATTTGTGGCACACAATAGTCTTGAATCTGAACCAAGATGTTTTAGCAATGTCTTCATTGTCATGGCATGGTGTGATGACATGCACAGTGCGGCGTACGTGTTACGTCTAGAGTCAAGGCTGAAGTGCAGTTTCATGGCCCAGCAGGTAAGTGCTGCCAGAGACGTCTTGGTTTCATCACACATTTTATTTTGGAAATTTTGGATGCTGCATATTCAGAAACCTTTCACTGTTGCCAGATTTTTTTGACCTTATATTTAGTTATGTGACTTCCCTATGGGATTGTAACCCGCATTTTTTTAGAAACTGGACTTAAGAAACATTTTTTTCAGTTTCTTACAAAACTAAACTTTGTCTTACCATATGAACTAGCAATCCACTCATAGAAATTTGTCCCAATGAGGTGAAAACTGGGTTTTAAAGACAACATAAAACTATTTATAGGACCTTCATTCTTAGTTTTCCCAAACTGAAAGCAAACATTATATCCTTTAAAAAAAATAAATGTAAGCCGGGCTGTGGTGTCGCACGCCTTTAATCCTAGCACTCGGGAGGCAGAGGCAGGCGGATCTCTGGGAGTTCGAGGCGAGCCTGGTCTACAAGAACTAGTTCCAGGACAGGAACCAAAAGCTATAGAGAAACCCTGTCTCAAAAAATCAAAAAAAAAAATGTATAAACTGCTGTATCCATGCAGTGGAATACTGCCAATAATTTGTAAACCCTGATTTCAGTTTTATGACTCCAAACAGGGTTGTAACTCACAGTTTAAGAATTTGGAACTAGATGTTGCGGTAAGAATAAAGGACAAATAGGTTTTAAAAGAAACAAAATTGAAGTTTGGGGAACTTGGAGAATTTGAAATTTGATTAGTGACGAAGGCCAGAATTTAGACAGTTGCTAACATGTACATAAATTGACTAGAGTAGAGATAACCGAAGTTGAGAAGGAACTAAATTCATTATTCTTTATGAAGCCCATTATCTCTTGGTTACCACTAGAGGTAGAAATGACTATGAATTCAAAATTAAAGTAGAAAACAAGGCAGTAATTGGCTGATTTATCCGTGCTTTTAACAATGATTTTATATTAAAAACTTCTAATTTACAGGTTTATAAATATAATCTTTCTCTATTTGGTTTTGAGCCTAGCCTTTAATGGCCAAGTCATCTCTTCAGCCCATAATCTTTATGTTGAAAAATAAAAATTTGTAAACTATCTTAGTAGTGCTTCAGAAAAATGTGTTAATTTTCCTAATAAAGGCTACAGAAGAAGTTAAAATTCACTACGTCATTGGCAACATTACCAGTCCCCTACCGTGGACACTGAGAGCTGCTGGGTGTTAGTCTTTTATTAAGACATGGGTTATTTACAGAGAATGAAGGATAAAGAAGTTGTACAGAAATACATTTTTACAAAGTACGGTTAAAAGAATAAATGAACTGTAATAAAATGCCAGATTATAAATAGTTGGAGTAGATTAGTGAGCCCTGATATTTGCAAGGTTATGTTTGACCGTGGAAGTGTGGATACTCATGGAAACCAGTATATGGAAGAATTTAGATTTAAATCAGTCCTTGAAGGATAACTGGGTTAACTTGCCTTTATTTTTATTACTTGCACCTAAAAACATTTAATATATAAAACATATATACATAGTTTTGTTTGAGAACATTCAGTATCTGTGTGTCTTAGTGTTCTATTGCTGTCAGGAGACACTGACCATAGCAACTCTTATAAAGGAAAACATTTAATTGGGACTTGCCTACGGTTTCAGAGATTTATTTTAGTCCATTATTCTCATAGCAGACAGACATGATAACTGAGAGTTCTACACATCCAGTTGCAAAGGCAGCAAGGAAAGAAGAGACACTGGGTCTGGCTTGAGCTTTTGAAACTTCAAAGCCCACCCCCAGTGACAGTCTTCCTCCAAGGCCACGACTACCCCCAAAAGATCACACCCAAGAAGCATCACTTTCTAATGACCAAGCATTCAGATCTTTGGAGGAGACCATTCCCAATCACTGTATATTTGCACATTTGTTTAAATTTTCCTTACTGATAAAAGTGCATATTTCACTCGAATTCATTTAGTGAATAAGAATTTTCAGGTTGTGTTATTCCAGTTATTCTTTAGGATGTTGGAGTACTTTTCACATGGGTGCTGAGTCTTGAACTCAGATGATCAGGCTTGTATTGTTGGTCAGCAAACACTGTTATCTGATGAGCCATCTGCCAAACCCAATTCATATTTTAGTTAGCTACTAGTGATCTTTGTGCCATACTTCTAAATAATTGTGAAGGTTCAAAGTTGTGTCTGTGCTAAGAAGTGTTAAACACCTTTTCAGAGTTAGGGCAGTACTAATTTCAGCAAATTTTACTATTGAAAGAATCATATAATCACTCTGCTTTATAATTATCCTATCAACTGTAAGATGTGTAGTTGGTTGGTTGTTTTCAGAGAAGGTATCACTGTGGAGCTCTGGCTGGTCTGGAGCTGGTAAGAAATCTGCCTGCATCTGCCTCTTGAGTGCTAGGATTAAAGTGTACACCACCACACCCAGCCCATAATTGTTTTTGAGTTGTATTCTGGAAGAAAATTCCGATCTTATTTGTAACACGAGGGCTTGCTTGTTGGGGTTTCTGTCCTGCCAGGTTCCTGCAATCAAGTTCCAAAGAAAAATCAAGTTCCAAAGAAAATCACACAGAGTTCTATATTAATGATAAACTAATTGGCCCATTAGCTTAGGCTTCTTATTAACTCTTATAACTTATATTAACCCATTATTCTTATCTATGTTAGACACATGGCTCAGTACCTTTTTCAGCAGGGCAGGTCACATTCTGTTTCTTCGTTGTCTGGACAGGACTGCAGAGAGAGCTTCCTTCTTCCCAGAATTCTCCTGTTCTCATTGTCCCTCCTCTACTTCCAGTCTGGTTGTCCCACCTATACTTCCTGCCTGGCTACTGGGCAATCAGCGTTTATTTAAAATATAATTGATAGAATACAAAATTGCCCTACACCACTTACTTGCATAGTTAACCAGAGGGTTGTATTGTTGTTTTTCTGCAATGGAGAAATTTGTTTCGGTACTTAATATTAAAACTTCTAAAAAGCTGGGCATGGTGGTATATGCCTGTAATATCAATGCTTGGGATACTGAGGCAAGATCTCTAGGTTGCAATTAGCCTAGGTTACATAGTAACTTTGAAGCCTACATGGGCTACATACACTGTCTGGAAAAACCCAATCCTGTCCCCTCTTCCAGGCTTTTTAAAAGATATAATCCAGGCTGGCCTCCAACTCATGATCTTCCTGCCTGTCTCCAGTAGTTTGCTTACTGTCAGGTGCTACCATAGTCAGCACATTTTTTTTGTTGTTTTGTTTTTTTAAAAAAAACAAGTGCTTGGGTTTGTGTCTATGCCTTGTGTGAATTCCCTCAGAAGTCAGAAGTGTGACTTGGATTATATGGAACTGTAGTTACTGACAATAAGTTGTGACCTGCTCTTTAAACTCTTGGGGCATTTTCCAGCCTACTTTTTTCTTTTAAATACTATGTGCAACAGTATTGGTTGTCCTCAGTTAATTTGGACATATTCTAAATCTTCTATCACTTACAAACTCTAGTGTCTCATTTTACTAGAGTAGAAGTGTACTAAACAGGTTGTTTCTCTTGTAGACTCTGCTGCAAGTTTGTTTCTGTACCTTTCTTCTAACCTGAGTTTCAGTAGATCATAACTTTTGCAGTCTTGCTCGTGTTTGTCTGGACCTTTTTGCTTTATGCTTTACTATTTTTATTGTATTTATTGTTTTTTGCCTGTCTTTACCAAGACTTAAATAAATATCTTTTTATCTTGTCTTAAATTGGTGGCCTTATAATGAAATGCTTAGTATTAATCCATTTGAAGTCTGTTTTACTGGTAGGTTGGAAAAGCCCACTTTTAAATTTGTTGCCCAAAGACTAGATCTTGAGCAAATATGGCCCAGGTTACTAATGAAGGCAGGCCTCTCTGACTTTATCTTAGGGTTCAAGGGCAGTGGGTTAAAGCTTCACAGATGGCTGCCATAACCTTATCGTCTCTGCTGATTGTGTGGTAACTCACAACAGTCTAAGAACATGAGTTGATTTGCCCAATACTGTGGTTCTCAAACACTCTAGAGGCTCTGGAGGTTGTCTGTGAGATCAGAATTATTTTTATACTATTAAAATGCCATTTGCACCAGACTAAGAGAATTGTGGGAAGAGGGAAGGCAGAGATGCAGTTGCCATCCAAGTGTTACAAAAGTACTGATTATGAAATAAAGGTTGGGTAGGTATGTGTGTTCAGAGCACTTGAGCTAGTAAAGAGACCTGATCTGTAAATAAATAAGTAAATAGTGGGTAAGTTGTTGTCACCTTGATATGATCAAAACTTCTACTACCTTGTACTGGTAGTTAATAGATTCTTCACACGGTGCTTGTAGTTAAAAATTTGTTTTCACATAAAAATGATGAAGTAGTAAAAGTTACTGCCTAGAGTACAAGCTTGTCTTTTGTTTTATTTTGTTTGAGGCGGGTTCTTGTTTTGCAGCCTAGGCTGGACTTGAACTCAGTGTGTAGCCCAGGCTAGCCTTAATCCTCTTTTAGTCTCTTAATGTGCTGAGATTACAGGTGTAAGCCACTGTGCCTGATCAAGCTTGTCTAGTTAATATACATATTTTAAAATATTTATTTTTAATGTGGTTTGCCTACATGTGTCTCTTGCCTGTTGCTGCAAAAGTCAGAAGAGGGTGTCTGATTCCCTGGAACTAGGGTTGCAAGCAGTGTGAGGAGCCAGGAGGGTGTTTCCAGTCCTCTGCAAGAGCAGCCAGTGCTCCTAAGCACTGAACCCCTATTTAATATTTAATATGTCTTTTTAATGGAAACTATGCCAAAAATACTTGTGTTGCTTAACAAAGTATTGTTATCACTAGAAATACTTAGATGAAATTTTGAATTGCAAGCCAAACAAGTCCAGGGTTTTTGGATACTTATTTTTGCTTGAAAGAACAACTGATGATGATTATTTGGGACAGACACATACTCTTAAATGACTTAAACAACTTTTTTTTTTAAAGGAAAACAACTAATTGTATTTGTTGCTAAAATGATATGTAAGTTACAGAAACGATTGACATTTCAATATTTAAAGACTTAGCGTGTTTACTTTTTCATTTTACATGTATGAGTGTTTTGCCTGCCTGTGTGTATGTGTTACGTGTGTCTGGTGCCCGAGGACAGAAGAAAGTGAATTTCCTGAAACCGGAGTTACAGATTTTTGTGAGGTACCATGTGGGTGCTGGGAACTGAACTGGGTCCTCTTCAAGAACAAGTATGTGAATTTTATAGTTCTAATAAAATATCTCAACATTTGAAATGTATGAATAATTCAGTGAATCACATTTTGTTTTGACACAGTCTCTCAAAATAGCCCAGACTTGCCACAAACTTATATACAAGGTTTTCTTAAATTCCTGATTTTTCTGCCTCAGTCTTTCCCAGCTCTGGGACTACAAGTATGCACACTATGCCCAGCTATAAAGCAGTATGTTTAAAATTACCTGTCTGTTAGCTAAGCAAACCACATACGTCCTTGTATTGTATTGTAGGTAGACCAGTGGAGTTTTTCTTTCCCTCCTTTCTTACACCCTTCCCTCCTCTTTCTCCTTTCCTCACTACTCTTCCCTTCCCTTTCTCTTTTCTTTCTTTCCCTTCCCTCATTCTTTCTCTACCTCCCTCCCAGTGCATGGTACTGGACCAATCAATAGGTTTTAATTTCAAATTAAGAAAAGATAAGTTTCATAATCCACGTTGCAAATAAGTGTTAAGATAGCAGTACCTCTTACTGGATTTTGAGAGCATCAAATAGTAATATCAATACAATTTGAAAAGGCTATAATATATGACTACATCATTCTTCTGGTTGTATGTTTGTGTGAAAATAAATCTTTTCTTTTTATACTTTAAGCAAAACAGTGTATAAACACACTGAATACAGATGCACATAGTTGATTTCCTGAAATCAGGAAAGAAAGATAGCATAGCTCTCCTGGTATTTTATACAGTTA
Organism: Chionomys nivalis; assembly: GCF_950005125.1. Lineage (NCBI taxonomy): Eukaryota > Metazoa > Chordata > Mammalia > Rodentia > Cricetidae > Chionomys > Chionomys nivalis. Next base: position 14,436,535 of record NC_080091.1, on the reverse strand, counting down.
TGCAACACCCAAATGTAAGACCTGTATGGCATTGGACTTCTATGATTGATGTATCTCTGTGAAGTTTTCGAAATCACTGCTTCTGTGTGTTAAATGAGGGACTGTGAGGCTGCACTTGATACATCTTTCTGGGCCAATGAGAGAAACCAAAATTTTTTTTTATCTTTTGAAGAAATAACTTGATATATCTGAAAATACGCCTGTAATCTGTGATAGTTATATTATGTATCTTTCCAAGAGTTACTGTAATGTGATTGTGAAGATCACATTAGTTAATCTAAGTGAATGTATTATGTACACACACACACACATGTTGTTAATGTTTGGTTATATTGTTATATAAGGTTAGAGGGGAAATTAAACCAAAGGACTTTTTTTTTTTAAAGTAACTTTTCTTCCTGATCATACTCAAGGATGAGCTATTTAGTATTTAAATAATTCTTAATGGTGATGATATTTATCTGGTTGTTTTCATAAAGCAAAATTTTGGTTTATGTGTGTTTTAATTTAGATATATTAATCAGTTATTTCAAATGTTTCATAATTAAATACAAATGTACATATTTACAAAATGTAAAATTATCACAAAAATAAAAACAAATTGTATACAGGTATTTTTAAGTTACAGGGACGTGATCACAAAAATGTACACAACAAAAATGTACACAAATTTAGCAACATGCTGAAGCATTGGTGGTTAAGCACCAACGTTTAAGTACCAGCACAGAACAGATGGCCTGAGAGGAGACACAACAGGCCTGGAGTCTGGAGAGAAGAGCATAACACCATTAAAACTATCAGGTTTCTGTTTTTCATAGATATAGTCAATGAAGAGATAAAGATATAATCCTGATTTATACCACTGAAAAGTTTAGACTACTCATGTTGTAAATGTGCCGATCTTTCCTTTACATTTTTCTCAATTATAAAATGTATGTGGGCAATGGTAGGTAACATACTTACCTGCATGTTCTTTAATTGGAATTGGCATAGCGTGTTGTGAGTCATTTACATATGATCACTTGTTTGAGGCTCTGTTTTACTGACAGATTGGTTTAACCTCTTACAAGACCATTTTTGAGCTATATTGCTAGGCTGTTTGCCACTAGAACATTCTTTTTCTCGCGAAAAGAGATGGGTGGTCTGTGATTAGGTTGTTTGCAAATAGCTGTGTTTGATTGGAAAGGAATTGTTCATCTTGTACATGTTACATGTGTAGCATTTAGAGACTAATATTTTTTAAAAGGCTTTTCCAAAAATAATATAAGAATTTTTGATTATTTTTTAGCATTTGAAATATTGAAATGAAAGATAGGCTATTTAGAATACTTAATATACTATATAGTTTTCTTTTAGAAAATTCTGGAGTATTTTAAAGAATATTTTACTGAGATTTTCATACATATATATAAATATACATATATATTTAAATAACAAAATATACAAAGGAATGGGGGTATTTATGTCTATCTAAGGTATATTCTTTATAGATTAGTTGTTGATTAGAATTCCTAGGTTCTATATAAGGGATAGTATGGCTTCATAAGTGTGTACTTCAGCTACATAACTATCAGACAGAATTACTAGTATTTGCCCCTAGGAGTAAATAAATGGATAAGGTTCATAAAGCAGAAAGGTTTTTTGGTTGCTTTTCAATATTTTTTAAAAATGTGTTTACATGGTTCAAGGCTTATAGTGAAAACCAGTGCTCCTCTGTTATACCCCTCCTCTCATCTCACTGCAGATCTCCGGCAAAAGAAGTTACAGCCTTTTTATAAGTAGTACTTTTTTTTCTGTTTCTAGACACACACACAGACACAGATATACATACATGTGTCTATGTTTACACACAAAGTACTTTCTGGCAAACAATAGAAAAGTACTGTTTACAGAGAAGTTATATAGAATAAGAGTACCCATATATCTACCTACTTTTATGTGTTCATGTATCATTTTTAAACTTTGATCTATTGACTTCTTTTAGTAGTATGTAGTAATCTGTGTTTTTCCTTATCATACTCTTCTAACATGGTTTTCACAAGATAGACAGCAATCAGTTTCTACATTATTGTTACTATAAAATGTTTAGTACACAACTAGGTATTTCTTTTCCTGGAGTTACTGAAATTGATATTTTTGTGCGTGTGATTCTCCGTAAATTCATCCTTTAAAAGTAAAATATTTTTCATGGGTTTAAGATTTGAGGCTCTTTTCTTGTGGACTATTTTACCCAAGAGCAATATTTGTCACATAAAGAATCACATCCTTGGGGTGAAAAGGTTTGTTTTCCATGACCCTAACATATGTCAGTGTGACTCAAAATTAGGTATGCATCCCATCAGAAACCTGAGCCTTATAATTGAAAGTTTATTGCTCTGTCTACTCACGCCTAGAGTGCTTAATGACTATCCTATTTTCCAAGTCCAGAAAGTTTATGATTTTAGAACAGTGATGTAATATCCACTTACTCTAATCAGGTAGGAACCTCTCAGCTCTATTTTCATAATAAAAAGAGCATTCAGTTAGATACAGGATAGATAGAAAACTAAAACTAGTAAGGTTCAGCCTTATTCAAGTAACTCTACAAGTCTAGATAATCATATAAATTTCCTCAGATTTCATGTGTGTACTTAATAGATTTGTTCGTACAAAACAGTTTTAATGAAACAAACTTATTTTTTTAAATCCCTTTTCTTAAAGAGCCCCGTTGAATATAAGGATTAATTTTAGGTGTTCTTTTCCCACTTTTTTGCTTTTTCTAGCTTAACTTGTCATTTTTATTTCCCCTCTAGTTTCTAAAATAATTTTCTCTCATATCATTAATACATAAAATGTTGGGGATTAGTACTCTGAACTCTCAGGATTCTGGGGCAGGAGGATTACGAGTTTGAAACTAGCTTGGACTACATAGTAAGATCCCATGTTAAAAAAACAACTCCCTTTTGTAGATTTAGAATTATCTTGATTGTTTAAAGCAGTTTTTCTCAGAAGCTTAGTAGAAAAAAAACCTTAACACCTAGCAATTGTTTTTAACATGAAGTTCTTGAAATATTTTGGTCAAACCAAAAGTTAAGGTATGAATACATGGAAGTTCTTAGAAAAGCAAAAGAATTTTGAGATGTCATGTGTAAAGTGTTGGGTATGACTTTTAAAACTTTGAGGTTTGGGTATGTCCTTGTCATGGTCAAGGCATGGAATTATACTATAATATATATGGAATTATTATTAAGTATGTACAGTTATTTTAGTATCTATATGTTTTCTGAGGTGACATTGAAATTATATTGTTAGATTTAAACCCATATTCAAAATAAAACATCTTTGTGATGGCAACTGGCAGGAAAAAGCAAGTACATCATCTTTAGCTTGACTACCTACTGTGGAAACAGAATTGGAATATCTCAAAAATAAAATAAATGGTGATTTATTATTTACTTGGGTTTTGTAGATAATATTGATGGAACTTCCTATTGGCCTTTTGTTTCCCTAAGTGAGAATAAAGTCAAAGAGCTCAGTAGATCTAAGAAGACTGTAAATTTGGAATTCAGTTTAGTGATTTATATTACTTCGAGGTATCAGTAAAATATTTTCTATTTCTAAACATTGTCAGTGTATGAATACAGATGATCAAGGTTACGAAATGCATAAAAGGCCTCAAATATATAATGCAAATTTATATGAAAGCTTGAAGGTAGCTAGAGAGCTGTGATATTTACTGGATGCTTATGGTTGCAAATAAAGTGTGTGTGTTTACACATAGGCATATCTAATATTTTGTTTTGTTGCAAACATAGAAAAAGATTTCCTCCAGATTTCTGCAGTTATAACTGTGACTTTCTGACCATGCTTCTGTTGTCTTTGTTTGCTATTATGTGCAATCTGACTTCTGGGATAAAGTATCATTTTTATAAGGAACTAGTTCTAATTGGTCATTTTACTTCAAAGACTTAGCAAATTTTCTATTTAAATTCTCATTTGCCTTGGACTGTTTGTCTTTATTCATTGTTTCTCTTGTTGTAAGCATGAGCCAGTCACAGGTCTAGCTTGTCTTAGCAATATTCAATATTTTGCTTTGCATACCCCATACCTTGATTTAGGAATCTTGTTATTTAGTAGAATAATTGTCATCAGTATTTACTTTGTGTGAGATAAAAGTATGAATGGGGAGTGACTGTTTCAGGCTGCCAAGTAGATTGGAGAATGACAAAAGAGTTGATATTAGAAATCAACTATTAAAACAGTTGTTGTGTAGTCAGTGATTATTTTTATTTAATCAGCAATGTTTGTGTCTGGAATTATGCCCTTAGAAATAAAATGTTATGAGATATCATGCTTCTCTCAGGGAGCTTTCAGGTTAAATGAGAGACCAAGAGTCAGAAAAACATAGGATAAAATTATGTGCCAATTCAGGGAACAGTTATTATACCATGACTTAGACCTGAAAGACTATGTAGTCTAGGATTTGGGGGATTATTCTTAGGAAATATAACAGGAAACTCTCCATATTAACATGGAGGGATTGGAGAAAACCCTGACAGAGTGAAGTCCTGGGCGAACGTGTGGTGTTAATAAGAGCTGGCCACGTTAATGACCTATAGCCTCAGACCCATGGAGGAATGGCAAAGCCTTCCTCTTTCCTCTGGTCCATGTGTGGATGTTGACAGTATGTGTAGAAAATGTCTTCCATGGTTTTCTCCCCTTGAATGTTTATGGCCTAAAGACTGCAGACTGGCTAAACCCTGCTTTCTTGTTTATCTGTAGGTAATAACTTTTATCTCCTATTCTGCTGTATGCAGTATCCTGCCTCTCTGTTCAAATCAATGCTGAGTGGGAGTGCTGAGGCTTCTCCAGCTAGAGCCCAGCCCACCAGCTTTCTGCCTGTGTATCTCTGTCTGCCTGTCTTTTTCTTCATTCCCTTGTTGCTCCCAGTTATATTTATCCTGACGGTCAGGATATATAACATTGAACATGGCATTAACATATTAAAAGAAAAGGATCAGACTAGATTTCAAAAATAGACCTATACTTGGAAGTTGGGTATATCATTAACTCTTTAATAAGTGGTATTAAGGTAATTGGAGAAAAGCTACAAATTTTCTTCAGGAACTTTTAAGACTGATTAATAGACAGCCCTCATGTAGTGATAGGGCGAGCAGGCCTGCTTTTTGTCCCACCCAGCTCCCACATGGCTAGATTTACACCCGAAATAACAACATGGAAACTGTATTCATTTAAACACTGCCTGGCCCATTAGTTCTAACCTCTTATCGGCTGATTCTCACATCTTGATTAACCCATTTCTAATAATCTGTGTAGCACCACGAGGAGGTGGCTTACCGGGAAAGATTCAGCATGTCTGACCTGGTGGCTGGCTCCATTCCGTCTGACCCAGAGAGGAGAGGCATGGCAATTGCCTCACTTCCCTCTTCCTCCCAGCATTCTGTTCTGTCTACTCCTTCCACCTGTGGGCTGGCATATCAAATGGCCAAGGCAGTTTCTTTATTAAAACAATGAAATCAACACAAAACAGAAGACCCTCCCACATCACCTTACGAATTAGTTTCACATGATTGCTAAAGAACATTACACAAAATTTAAATGATTGTATACATATAGTGAGTATTCTGCTATCAAGTGTATTGGTTACTTTTTGTTATTCTGTTATTCAAGGAAGGAAATATTTCTCTTAATTTATAGTTTCAGAGAGTTCTGTTCATGTTTGGTCCCATGGCAGTGGAGGTATGTTGCAGAGGGTAGCTGTTTATATGTTGGAGGCTCAGGAAGCAGAGAACTAAACCAAGTAATGGCCAGGGATAATACATGTGAAAGGACATGCCCCTGCTGACAGACTTCTCCAGCTAGGTCCCACCTCCCAGAGTTTTCAAAACCCCCTAAATAGCATAATTAACTGGGAATTAAGTTCAAAACATGAGCTGAGGGGTATGGGGGACATTTCAGATTCAAACTATGACATTTAGCCCCCAATAGCACATGCATCTAATTCTTAAATATCAACTTTGTTCAAAAAGCCTTGAGTTCAAAATCTCCTCTAAGTCTCAAGGCAAATGCCCACAAAAAGATACAAAAGTAGAAGAAAGGTTTGTTGGGAAGAGTGTTTTCTAAGTTGATTTCTTTATTTCATTTACTTGCTTTATTTGAGTCCTCTGTGTGCTCAATTGATTATCCCCTTGTGTGTGTGTGTGTGTGTGTACTTGTGGTAAGCAGAAGACAACTTTTGGGAGTCCTTTCCTTCCTTCTACCGGGTATTCCAGGGATCAGACTTGGGTCAGGTTTGACAGAATATGCTTTTTTGGGCTGAGCAATCTTGTTGGTCTCTCAGTTATCTTTTTTAGACTTATTTGATGTATGAGAGTATTTGACTACACATACATACATATACCATGTATATGTCCGGTGCCTGCAGAAGTCAGAAGAGGGCATCAGGTTCCCTGGACTTGAGTTACAGATGGTTGTGAGTCATCCCTCTGGGGAACCAAATCTGGGTTTTCTGCAAGAACATCAACTGCTCTTAACCATTGAACCATCTCTCCAGTCCCTTGGTGATCTTTTTTTTTTTTTTTTTTAATAAAGTAAGGATTTGAAAAAAAATTTTTTTCACATTCCAGCTAGCTTACTTTCTGGGATTTCTAGTATTTAGGTGTTAGGAACTTGTGGAGAAGTTATTGTGTGGCATTGTCTCATTTTTTTTTTTGTTTCTTTGTTGTATTTTTGAGCCTCTGTATCAACATTTTAGTAATAAAAAGGGAGTGGGAAGTGATATAAATAAAGATATAAATAATTAGAGTAAAATGTATGAGTTGTACATAAGAGAAGCAGTAAAGAAAGTGTTATAGAATAGTTGAAGAGAAAGAAACAGTAATAAATACCTTTTCACACATGATATAAGTTAAAACTCAACCTAACAAAGTACAAAAGTACATGACTAAAACGTAAAAATGAAACCAGGTGCGGTGGCACACGCCTTTAATCCCAGCACTCAGGAGACACAGTGAGGCTGATCATTGTGAGTTCGAAGCCAGCCTGGTCTGTGGCGGTGTAAATGAATGCAGAAAGATTATAAAAATATATACAGCTTTAATAAGGAAATAGACTTACAGGACCACAGGTTCCCGCGGAGAACAGGAGAAGCAGAGCAAAAGGGGGCTGTTGGGATCACGCCTGGCAGATTTATCAGTAAACATTAGCCCAAGGCGAACATGCCCCCAATGGGTGGGGCTATATCCCTACATCTCCCCCTTTTGTCTAAATAAGATAGAACTAAATCAAAAACAACTATATACAATATATACAATAATAACAATATATATACAATATATACAATAATAACAATATATACAATAATAACAGAAATTTTAATATATAAGGAAAAGACCAATTAGAATTTTTAAAAAATACACTAACAAAGCATTAGAAGGCAAAAATGAAGTCTCCAAAAATACCATTGAGTTCTGTTTGTGTTGGCCATTACTGTTGGTTATAGCGCCTGCCCGGAAGTGTAGTTAGTATGCCCAATTGTACTCCTTTGCATGCAGATACCAATCGAAGATAGATTATTAGTTTGGGGTGGGAGCTTGTGTCGACTTCCCCGTCTGTCTTGGATCTGTGCAGGCCCTGTGCATACTGCTACAGTCTCTATTTGAATTCATGTGTGCCAGACCTCTTGTGTCTGGAAGCTACTGTTTCCTTGTGTTATCCATCCCCTCTGGTTCTTACATTCGTCCTGCCTCCTCTTCCACATAGCTCCCTGAGTCTTGAGGGGAGGGACTTGATGAAAACATCCCATTTAGGACTGAATGTTTCAAGGTTCTCACTCTGCACATTGTTCAGCTGTGGGTCTCTATATTAATTCCCGTCTACTGCGGGAGAAAGCTTCTCTGACGATGACTGAGGAGGCACTGATCTATGGGTATAGCAAAATGTTGCTAAGAGCCATTTTATTGAAATGTTCCTTTAGCAGAACAATAGTATCTGCTTTTCTTCTAGGTTCGTGGCCTATCTAGTCTCAGGTTCTTGACCACATAAGCAGTATCGGGCATGGTTCCATCTCATGAATGGAACCTTAATTTTTTTTTTATTGGGTTGTTTGTTTCCTTGATGTTTTAGGTCTTCTTGAGTTTTTGTGTATGTTCTGGAGTCTATAATCTTCATATTAATCCTCCATTAGATATATGTGGCAAATATTTTCTCCTATTCTATGGGTTGTAGTGATACTTTATGTTTTAACAAACAAAACTTGCCTGAAGATCAGAGTGCAGAGCTAAGCCACTAGAGGCCAAATGGTGGTGGCTCATACCTTTAATCCCAGTATTTGGGAGTCCCACACCTTTAATCCCAGCTTTAGGGAGGTGGAGACATGAAGGGATAAGGCTGGTTGGAAAGAGGAACATAAGGTGGGAGGAGACAGGAGTTCAAATGCCGTCTGAGGCAGCAGTCGGACACAGACAGTATGAGGATGTAGTCAGAAGATGCATTCTGAAGAGGCAGTCTGGCACCGGCGCGCAGGCAGGCCCAGGCGGTGGAGGCACCGGCAGGCAGGCAGGCAGGCCCAGGCTGCGGAGGCACTGGCTTGCAGGCAGGCCCAGGTGGCAGAGGCACCGGCGTGCAAGCCAAGCGGCGGAGACATCGGCAAGCAGACTCGGCGGATGTGGGATAGTACAAGCATGAAACAGTGAAGCCCACACTGAGAGCAGATTGCCCCGCTACAATTATATCAAACCCATTAGATAGCATCGATAAGAGGAGATGGGCAGATGCCAAGGCAAGAATTCACCCAACAATCTGAAAAACAACATGAAAACACCAGAACCCAATGATCTTACAACACAAGGACTTGAGCACCCTAACACAGAAGAAGAGGGAAAAACTGACTTTATGAAAGCAATAGAGTCCCTTAAACAACATGTACAAAACGCCCTCATAGAAATGGATGAGAAGTATAACAAAAAGTTTGAAGAAATGAGTAAATACGTAAATGATACCCTGGGAAACCAAGAAAAAATGATTAAACAGGTAATGGAAACAGTCCAAGAATTGAAAACTGAAATGGAAGCAAGGAAGAAAACACAAACAGGATCCAACATTCTGCTGTTTGCAAGAAACTCATCTCAACCACAAAGACAGGCATCTACTCAGAGTAAAGGGTTGGGAAAAGTTTTTTCAAGCAAATGGTCCTAAGAAAAAAGCAGGTGTGGCCATACTAATTTCTAACAAAACTGACTTCAAACTAAAATCAATCAGAAGAGATCGAGAGGGACACTTTATACTCATAACAGGAACAATTCAGCAGGATGAAGTCTCAATCCTGAATATCTACGCCCCTAATATAAAAGCACCCACTTATGTAAAAGAAATATTGCTAAAACTCAAGGCAGACATCAAATCACACACACTAGTAGTAGGAGAATTCAACACACCTCTCTCACCAATGGACAGGTCAATCAGACAGAAAACTAAGAGAATTAAGAGAATTGTTGGAGGTAATGAAGCAAATGGACTTAACAGACATCTATAGAACACTCCACCCAAATAGGAAAAGAATACACCTTCTCTGCAGCTCATGGAACCTTCTCGAAAATTGACCACATACTCGGAAACAAAGGAAACCTCCACAGATACAAAAAAATATCAGTGTCCACCTGTGTCTTATCAGATCACCACGGGTTAAAGTTAGAAGGCACCAGCAATGCTACCCCCAGAAAGCTGACAAACTCATGGAAACTGAACAGTCAACTACTGAACCACCCCTGGGTCAAGGAAGAAATTAAGAAAGAAATTAAAGTCTTCCTTGAATTTAATGAAAATAAAGAGACAACATACTCAAACCTATGGGACACGATGTAAGCAGTGCTAAGAGGAAAGTTCATAGCACTAAGTGCCAACTTAAAGAAAACGGAGAAAGCATACATAGGAGACTTAACAGCACACCTGAAAACTCTAGAAAAAAATGAAGCAGAGACGCCCAGGAGGAGTAGAAGACTGGAAATAATCAAACTGAGGGCAGAAATCAACAAAATAGAAACACAGAAAACAGTCCAAAGAATCAATGAAACAAAAAGTTGGTTTTTGGAGAAAATCAACAAGATCGACAAACCCCTATCCAAACTAATTAAAGATAGAGAGAGAACACGCAAATAAATAAGATCAGAAATGAAAAAGGGGACATAAACACAGACACAGAGGAAATTCAGAGAATCATTAGATCTTACTACAAAAGCCTGTATGCCACAAAACTGGAAAATGCAAAAGAAATGGACACTTTTTTAGATAAGTACCGTATACCAAAGCTAAACCAAGAACAGGTGAACGATCTAAATAGACCTGTTAGTCGCAAAGATTTAGAAACAGTTATCAAAAACCTCCCTTCCAAAAAAAGCCCAGGACCAGATGGTTTCAATGCAGAATTCTACCAGAACTTCCAAGAAGAGCTAATACCTATACTCCTTAATGTATTTCACAATATAGAAACAGAAGAGTCATTGCCAAATTCCTTTTATGAAGCTACAGTTACCCTGATACCAAAACCACACAAAGACCCAACCAAGAAAGAGAATTACGGCCTATATCACTCATGAACATCGACGCAAAAATTCTCAAAAATACTGGCAAACCGAATCCAAGAACACATTAGAAAAGTTATCCATTATGATCAAGTAGGCTTCATTCCAGAGATGCAGGGCTGGTTCAACATACGCAAATCTATCAATGTAATCAACCATATAAATAAACTGAAAGAAAAAAACCATATGATCATTTCATTAGATGCTGAAAAAGCATTTGACAAAATTCAACACCCCTTTATGATAAAGGTCTTGGAGAGATTAGGGATACAAGGGTCATACTTAAATATAATAAAAACTATTTACAGCAAGCCGACAACTAACATTAAATTAAACGGAGAAAAACTCAAAGCCATCCCGCTAAAATCAGGAACACGACAAAGATGTCCACTCTCTCCATACCTCTTCAATATAGTACTTGAAGTTCTAGCAATAGCAATAAGACAACATAAGGGGATCAAGGGGATTCGTATTGGAAAGGAAGAAGTTAAGCTTTCATTATTTGCAGATGATATGATAGTATGCATAAGCGACCCCAAAAACTCTACCAAAGAACTCCTACAGCTGATAAACACCTTTGGTAATGTGGCAGGTTACAAAATCAACTCCAAAAAATCAGTTGCCTTCCTATACACTAAGGATAAGGAAGCAGAGAGGGAAATCAGAGAAGCATCACCTTTCACGATAGCCACAGATAGCATAAAATATCTTGGGGTAACTCTGACCAAGGAAGTGAAAGATCTATTTGACAAGAACTTTAAGTCTTTGAAGAAAGAAATTGAAGAGGATACCAGAAAATGGAAGGATCTCCCTTGCTCTTGGATTGGGAGGATCAACATAGTAAAAATGGCAATTCTACCAAAAGCAATCTATGCAATGCAATCCCCATCAAAATCCCATCAAAATTCTTCACAGATCTGGAGAACACAACAATCAACTTTATATGGAAAAACAAAAAACCCAGGATAGCCAAAACAATCTTATACAATAAAGGATCGTCTGGAGGCATTACCATCCCTGACTTCAAACTCTATTACAGAGCTATAGTATTGAAAACAGCTTGGTATTGGCATAAAAACAGAGAAGTCGACCAATGGAATCCAATAGAAGACCCTGGCTTTAGCCCACAAACCTACGAACACCTGATTTTCGATAAAGGAGCTAAAAGTATACAATGGAAAAAAGAGAGCATCTTCAACAAATTGTGCTGGCAAAACTGGATGTCAATCTGTAGAAGAATGAAAATAGATCCATATCTATCACCATGCACAAAACTCAAGTCCAGATGGATTAAAGACCTCAATATCAGTCCGGACACACTGAACCTGATAAAAGAGAAAGTGGGAAGTACTCTACAACACATGGGTACAGGAGACCACTTCCTACGTATAACCCCAGCAGCACAAACACTAAGGACATCATTTAATAAATGGGACCTCCTGAGACTGAGAAGCTTCTGTAAAGCAAAGGACACTGTCAGTAAGACAGAAAGGCAACCCACTGACTGGGAGAAGATCTTCACCAACCCCGCAACTGACAAAGGTCTGATCTCCAAAATATATAAAGAACTCAAGAAACTAGACCGTAAAAGGTTAATCAATCCAATTATAAAATGGGGCACTGAGCTGAACAGAGAATTCTCAACAGAAGAAGTTCAAATGGCCAAAAGACACTTAAGATCATGCTCAACTTCCTTAGCGATCAGGGAAATGCAAATCAAGACAACATTAAGATACCATCTTACACCTGTCAGAATGGCTAAAATCAAAAACACCAGTGATAGCCTCTGCTGGAGAGGTTGTGGAGAAAGGGGTACACTCATCCATTGCTGCTGGGAATGCAAACTTGTGCAACCACTTTGGAAAGCAGTGTGGCGGTTTCTCGAGAAAGTCGGGATCAACCTACCCCTGGACCCAGCAATACCACTCTTGGGAATATACCCAAGAGATGCCCTATCATACAACAAAAGTATATGCTCAACTATGTTCATAGCAGCATTGTTTGTAATAGCCAGAACCTGGAAACAACCTAAATGCCCCTCAATGGAAGAATGGATGAAGAAAGTATTCAGTATATACATATTAGAGTACTACTCAGCAGTAAAAAACAATGACTTCTTGAATTTTGCATACAAGTGGACGGAAATTGAAAACACTATCCTGAGTGAGTTAAGCCAGACCCAAAAAGAGGAACATGGGATGTACTCACTCATATTTGGTTTCTAGCCATAAATAAAGGACATTGAGACTATAATTCGTGATCCTAGAGAAGCTAAATAAGAAGGTGAACCCAAAGAAAAACATATAAGCATCCTCCTGAATATTAACCTTCATCAGGCGATGAAAGAAGACGAAGACAGAGACAGAGACCCACATTGGAGCATTGGACTGAAATCTCACGATCCAAAGGAGGAGCAGAAGGAGAGAGAGCACGAGCAAGGAACTCAGGACCGCGAGGGGTGCACCCACACACTGAGACAATGGGGATGTTCTATCAGGAACTCATCAAGGCCAGCTGGCCGGGGTCTGAAAAAGCATGGGATAAAACCGGACTCGCTGAACATAGCGGACAATGAGGACTACTGAGAACTCAAGAACAATGGCAATGGGTTTTTGATCCTATTGCACGTACTGGATTTGTGGGAGCCTAGGTAGTTTGGATGCTCACCTTACTAGACCTGGATGGAGGTGGGTGGTCCTTGGACCTCCCACAGGGCAGGGAATCCTGATTGCTCTTTGGGCTTACGAGGGAGGAAGACTTGATTGGGGGAGGGGGAGGGAAATGAGAGGCTGTGGCGGGGAAGAGGCAGAAATCTTTAATTAATTAATTAATTAATTAATTAAAAAAAAAAGAGGAGCAAGGCAGCCGGGAGCAAGAAAACAAGAGTGTGTTCATACTCTTTGCTCCTGACACTAATTATGTGACTAGCTGCTTGACTTTCCCAAATGGTGAATTAATAGTCATTTTAAGCTAAATAAGCACTTCCATCCCTTAAAAAAAAAAAAATGAAGAGGCAGTCTGAGGATAAGATTGCCTCTTTGATCTGAGCTTTCGTAGAGGTAAGAACTCTAGTGACTGGCCGCACTGATCTCTCAGCTTTCACCCCATAATATCTGACTCTAGTCTTTTTATTCAGAACAATTAGAATTTGTGCTACAACTCAGTTGACAGTTTCCTTTACAGAAACTTTAAAAATACTATTTAATTTCATGTATGGATATTTATTTAATTTTTGTGTTTCACTTACATGTGTGTATGTGCACAGCATGTGTTCTTGGTGCCTGTGGTGAGCAGAAGAGTATGTTGTTTCTCCTGGGGCTGGAGTGAAGGGTCATTGTGAGACTCCATGTGGGTGCTGGAAACCAAACCCAGTTTCTCTTCAAGAGCAGCAAGAGCCCTTAACTGCTGAGCCATTTCTCCAGGTCCCAGGAACCTAACTTCATGTAATCCCTTTAATCAGTTTTTGGCCATATTTCCTGAGCTACTTTTGTCTTATTTATGAAGTCCTTATCTATGCCTACATCTTGTAGTATATTCCCTACTTTTTCTTGTAGCATTTTCAGAGTTTCAGGTTTTCTCTTGAAGTCCTTAATCCATTTGGAGGTTTACATAGAGTGAGAGATGGATACAGTTTCATTCTTACATGTAGAGGTCCAGTTTAACAAATATCATTTTTTGAAAAGACTTATTCAAAGTGCACTTTGGCTTCTATGTAACAATTAATCAGATAGTTGTAGTTGCATGGATTTATATCTGGTAGGTTCTCTGTTGTTTTCCATTGATCTGTGTTTCTGTGTTTGTGCCAATATCATGCTCTTTTTATGAAATGAACTTTAAGATATTTTTTATTATATTTCTGTCAAGAATGGGGTGGTAGTACTGTTTGTGATTATATTGAATATGTAGATTGCTTTAGTTAGAATAGCTATTTTTATATTACTTTTGCCCATCCATGAGTGTGGAGTCCTTCCATCTTCTAGGCCAGTGGTACTCATCCTTCCTAATGTGTGACCCTTGAATACAGTTTCTCATGTTGTGGTGACCCCCAACCTAAAATTATTTTTGTTACTACTTCATAACTGTAATTTTGCTACTACACCTATCTATTTTCCAATGGTTTTAGATGACCCTTGTAAATAAGTCATTCTAACACACAGCCCCAGGTGAGGGGTTTACGACCCACAGGTTGAGAACTGCACACTATTTTCTGTTCCAAAGTTTTTATTGTGCAAGTCTTTAACTTTTTGGGTTAAGTTTTTTCCAGGTTTTTCTGTTTGTTGTTTTGTTTTTTAGGTTACTGTGAACAGGATCGTTTCCTCAGTTTCTTTCACAGTATGTTTGTCATTGATATATAGAAAGGCTACTGATTTTGTTTGTTAATATTGTATCATGCCACTTTGCTGAAAGTGAATAATAACTGTAGGAGTTTGCTTCGGGATCTTTTATGTATAGAATCCTATCTATATTTTGACTTCTCTTCCATTTGTGCCCCATATATATACTATATACTTGTACTGAATTATTGCTCTCAATAAGACTTGGGGCATAATGTTGAAAAGTAGTGGAGAGAGTGGACATCTTTGTTTTGTTCATGGTTTTAATGGAATGCTTTTGAGTTTTTCTTCATGTAGCATGATGTTTGTTGACTATGAACTTGCTTGCACCACTGTTATGTTGAGATGTGTTCCCTGTATTTGTAGTCTCTCTGGTACTTTTATTATGAAAAGGTGTTAGAATCATTTTTGGCGGAGGCCAAAGAGGCTCTTCTGCATCTACTGAGATGATCATGTGATTCTGTTCATGGGTCCATTTATGTGGTGGATTATGTTTATTGATTACAGTTGTTGAGCAATACTTGCATTTGTGGAATGAAATGACTTCATCATGGTTGATAATCTTTTTGCATATTTTTTGAGACAGGGTTTCACTGTGTGGAATTCATGGAAATTCGCCTGCCTCTGATTCCTGAGTACTAGGATTAAAGGCATGTTTCCACCATGCCTGTTTGATATGTTCTTGAATCTTCTTTGTGAGTGATAAGGAATTTTGCATCTGCATTTGTCAGGGAGATTGCTTATAATTTTGGTTGTGTCTTTATCTGGTTTTGCTATTAGTCTAATGCTAGCTTCGTTAAGAGAATTTGGAAGCATTTCTTCTATTTCTAGTAAATGTAATAATTCAGGAAGCATTAGTGTTAGTTCTTTACAGGTGTGGTAAAATTCTGTGGTGAATCCATCTGGTCCCAGGACTGTTTTAGTCAGTAGGTCTTTTATTGCTGCTTCAGTCTACCATCTGTTTAATATTTTTTTAAAATCTTTTCTTGACTTAGTCGGTCATGTGCATTTAGAAACTCATCAATTTCTTTTAGATTTTCCAACTTGATGTACTATAAGTTTTTAAAGTATGTCCATGAGACTGGATTTCATTGGCAACAGATATAGTATCTCTCTATTTGCCCCTAATCTTGTTAATTTGGGTCTTTTCTCTCATGGTTTATTTGTCTAAGGGTTTATCAATAATTTCTAATTTATTTATTTCTACCTGATCTTACTTAGTTTATTCTATCTCCTAGTTTTGAGTTTAGTTTGTTCTTGTTTTTTAAGGCCTTGAGAACACACACCTTTAAGTTGTTTATTTGAGACTTTTCTGAAGACTTCTCTGATTTTGTGATCTGGGAATTTAAAGCTGTGAATTCTCTGGACTACCTTTTGTGTGTGTTGATTTTTAGCTCTATAGCCTTGGTAAGATAGACTACATAGAATTACTTTTATTTTCCTGTATGTTGAGACAGCTTTGTGTCCTAGTATGTGACTAGTTTTAGAGCCTCATGGATTGCTGAGAAGGATGTCTGGTCTGCAGTATTGAGTTGAATGTTCTATATATATGTTAGTTCTGTTTCATATATAGTGTTATTTAGCTCCATTTTTTTCTCTATTCATTTTTTGCTTGAAGACCTGTCTTGATAACTGTCTCGGACTTAATCTGTGATTTTTTTTGTTTTTGTTTTTGTTTTTCGAGACAGGGTTTCTCTGTAGCTTTGGAGCCTATCCTGGAACTAGCTCTTGTAGACCAGGCTGGCCTCGAACTCACAGAGATCTGCCTGCCTCTGCCTCCCAAGTGCTGGAATTAAAGGTGTGCACCATCTTAATTTAACCCATTTCTATTCATCTGTATATCGCCATGTGGCAGTGGCTTACCGGGAAAGGTTCTGACTGGTGTCCATCTCAGGCAGAGGATCCATGGCTTCTCCCTGACTCCGCTTTCTTCTTCCCAGCATTCAGTTCTGTTTTCCCTGCCTACCTAAGTTCTGCCCTATCAAAAGACTAAGGCAGTTTCTTTATTCATTAACCAATGAAAGCAACACATAAACAAAAGGACCTCCAACACCAGGTACACCTGTGTTTTATATGATTATGTTTAGAATAATAATGTCCTCTTGATAGATTGTTTTCCTTACTCGTTATGAAGTGACTTTCATCACTTCTAATTTGTGTTGGTCTATTTTATCATATATCAAATAGTGACTCCTGCTTATTTTCTGGTTTCATTTAGTTTGAACACCTTTGTCCATCTTTCTTTCAAAGGTATTGTCTAATTTTGGTGGCAAGATAGTTTGCTTGGAGGCAAGACAAAGGATCCTGTGTACTGCTCCAATAATTCAAGTTTGTGTGTTATGATGGGGAAGTTGAGTCTCTTGCTATTCAGTTATTGAAAGGTTTGTATTAATTCTTTTCATTTTGTTGTTTTTCTTAGTCTTTACGTGCTCAACAACTGTCTTATTACCATTATTCTTTCTGTGTCGCTTCTTAGATTTAATTGGTCTCTTACGTTTGATGCATTCCCTCCATTATTCTTTGTAGAGAGCTGGCTTAGTTCTTTCTTAACAATTACTGTACCCTGCTTTTTTTCATGGGAAGTTTCTTTCTTCCTTTGTGACAGGTAGTTCTTCTGGCAATAGTAATCAGGTTTGGCATCTTTGAAATTTCAGGACTTGCTTCAGCTCTTCTGGATTTTAAGTTTCCTTTGAAAAGTCAGCTGTTAATCTGACAGGCTTGCCTTGGTTCTGTGTATTTCATGTTTTAAGCATGGCAAAGTTTGCCTTGGTGAAGGGCTGTTCTTTCTGGTTCTATTTGGTGTTCTGTAGGCCTCTTGTGCCTGGATTGGCATCTCTTTACTTAGATCTAGAAATTTTTCTTCCATGAATTTTTTTCTTAAAATACCTGCTATGCCTTTAACATAGACTTATTCTCTTATGTTCACACTTTTTAAACTTAGCTTTTTCATAATATCCTACAAATCTTATATGGTCTGTTGCTGTATTTAAAAAATGTTATTGACTTTAAGAAATGGTCTCATTTCTTTACCTTATTCTCAAGTCCTGTTAGATGTTCTGTATTTGTTCTTTTTTTACTCTTTGCTCTCAGGGGGCCTCACTACCCAACTCCCAAATAAATACATGGAATCTTATTAATACCTGGCCTTAGCTTGACATGTTTCTTGCCAACTTTTCTTAAATTATCCTGACTACTTTTTGTCTCTGGGCTTTTACCTTTCTCTATTCTATGTGTCTTTCTTTACTTCTTACTGCTTGGCTTTCTGTGTAGCTGGGTGGCTGATCCCTGATGTCCTCTCGCCTTCTTTTCCTGTTCCTTGATCCTCTCTTCCTAGATTTCTCCTCCTATTATTTCTGCCAGCCAGCCCAACCTAGCTTTTCTCCTGCCAGTTAGTGGTCATTCAGCTCTTTCATAGAAGAATCAGGTGTTTTAGACAGGCAAAGCAGCACAGCTTTGCATCATTTTATAAATATTCCACAGGATAAACAAATGTAACACATCTTAAAATAATATTTCACAACAGTGTCCTGTGTAGGATATTAGTCCTCTATATGATCAATTCTGTTATTTGGCCTTAGGTTTTTAATTGAGTTTTTCATTGCAATTTGTTATTTCTTCTGTATATCTATTTTTTTTGTTGAATTCCATTGTATCCTGTGTTGACTTCCTATTTATTTCATTCATCTGTTTTTGATTTCTTTTTAAGGCGATTGTTTGAATTTGTTCAAACATTTATACATGTCATGGGGAGCCTGTTACTATGGGGTTGTTGATTTTTTTTTTTTCTTCTCTCATACAATACATCCTGATTGCTTCCTCCCCTCCCCTCACCTACATCCCTTCTCCTTCTGGTCCACTGCTCCTCCATTTCCTTTCAGAAAAGAGCAGGCCTCCCAGTGTTGTCAGCCCAACTTGGCATAACAAGGTACAATAAAAGTAGGCATAAACCCTCATATCAAAGCTGGATGAAGTAGCAGGCAAAAGAATCAGAGACACCTGAGCTAAACAACCACAGTATATGTGCGAGAGCCTATGTGCAGGTCCATGCAGTCTCCATGATTGTTGCTGCAGTCTCTGTGAGCCCCCATGAGCCCTGCTTGGTTGCTTCTGTGGGCTGTTTTCTCCTGGTATCTTTGAACCCTCTGACTCCTATAAACTCCCACCCTCACTCCCATATTTGGAAGATTCCCTTGCCAAATGCTTGTTTGTGGGTCTCAGTATCTATTCCCATCTGCTGCCGGAGGAAGCCTCTCTGATGATGATTTGGTTTAGGCACTAATCCATGAGTATAGCAGAATATCATTAGAAATCATTTTATTGCCTTTTTTTTTTTTTTTTTTGTCAGTTGTGTTTGGTTATACCCTAGGTCTCTGGGTAATCCAGCTTCCTGATCCTGGACATCTGGGTAGTGTCTACATAGTCTCCCTCTCATGGCTTGTGCCTCAAGTTATACCAGTCATTTGTTGACCACTCCCTCAAGTTCTGAGCATCTTGTGGGCAGGACAGGTTGTGGGTCATAAGTTTTGTGGGTAGGTTGGTGTCCCAGTTCCACCACTGGGAACCTTGCCTGGTTACAGATGGCCTGTTCAGGTTCCATATCCTCCTTCACAAGGAGTCCTCACTAGGGTCACCCTCATAGGTTCTAGGAAATTCTGCTGTACTAGGTTTCTGCATTACCTGCAAATGCCAGTCATCTCCCCATACTCTCTTTCTCTGTTCCTCCCTCCCTCCCCCACCTGATTCCTCTAGTTCCCATCCCCACCTGCCCCCAGTGCACTCACAAAATCTATTCTATTACCCCTTCCCAGGGAGAACCATGATCCCCAGACCTCTCTTCTTTATCTAAGTTCTCTGGGTCTGTGGATAGTAATGGGTTACCCTTTAATAATAGCTAATTCCACTTATAAGTGAGTACATATCATGTTTGTCTTTCTGGGTCTGGGTTGCCTCTCTCAGGATGACTTTTTTCTAGTTCCAACCATTTGCCTGCACATTTCATGATGTCACTTTTTGACATCTGAGCAATATTCCATTGTGTAAATGTACCACATTTTCATTATTTGTTCTTCAGTTGAGGAATAACTAAGTTGTTTCCAGTTTCTGGCTATTATAAACGCTCCTAAGCACATAATTGAGCAAGTGCTCTTGTGGTAGCTTCTTTTGGGTATTTGCTCAGTAGTGGTATAGCTGGATCTTGAAATATATGGATTCCCAGTTTTCTGAGGAACCACCTCATTGATTTCCATAGTGACCATACAAGTTTGCACTTCCACCAGCAATGGAAGAGTGTTCCCCTTGCTGCACAACCTTGCTAGTGTTAGCTGTCACTTGTGCTTTTCATCTTAGTCATTCTGACAGGTGTAAGATGGAATCTCAAGATAATTTTGATTTACATTTCCCTGATGGCTAAGGATGTTGAACATTACCTAAGTGTTTCACAGTTATTAGAGATTTCTCTAACAAGAATTCTCTGTTTAACTCTGTACCCCCTTTTATTATTTTTAAACTGGGTTGTTTGGTTTGTTGGTATCTAGTTTCTTGAGTTCCTTATGTATTTTGGATATTAGCCCTCTGTCAGATGTGGAGTTGGTGAAGATTTTGTCCCATTCTGTAGGCTACCATTTTTATCTTATTGAAGGTGTCCTTTGCCTTACAGAAGCTTTTCAGTTTTGTGAGGTCCTTTCATTAATTGTTGATCTTAGTGCCTGCACTATCATCAGTGTTCTGTTTAGGAAGTTGTGTTCCGTGCTGATACCTTCCAGGCTATTCCCTAATTTTTTTTTTCTGTCCAGTTTAGTGTGTCTCATTTAATATTGAGGTACATGATCCACTTAGTCTTGAATTTTTTGCAGGGTAATAAATATGGGTCTATTTGCATTCTTTTACATGCAGACATCCAATTAGACTATTTGTTGAAAATGCTTTGGCCTCTTTATCAAAAATCAGGTGACCTTGTGGTGATGCACAGATTAATAGAGATGGGTTGATTTAGGATTTAAGATCTAGCTAGAAATAAGCTTAAGCTATTGACCAAACAGCATTGCAATTAAAACAAACAAACAAAAAACAACAACAAAAACAAAAAACAAAAAATCAGGTGTCCATATGTGCATGAATGTATGTCTGGGTCTTTGATTGGATTCCATTGATCAACATTCTGTTTCTTTTATGTTGATATCCCGTGGTTTTTATTACTATAGCTCTGTAGTACAATTTGAAGTCAGGTATAGTGATACCCCTGGACGTTCTTTTACTGTTCAGGATTGTTTTTGCTATCCTGGAGTTTGTGTTTTTCCAAATAAAGTTGAGCATTGTTCTTTCAAGGTCTGTAAAGAATTGTGTTGGAATTTTGATGGTGATTGAATGGAATCTGTAGATTGCTTTTGGTAGGATGGCCATTTTTACTGTGTTGATTCTACCAATCCATGAGTGTGGGAGATCTTTCTGTTTTCTGATATCCTATTTAGTTTTTTTTTTTCTTCAAATCCTTGAAGTTCTTGTCATATGGGTCTTTCTCTAGGTTAGAGTTAGACTAAGGTATTTTATATTGTTTTTGGCTATTGTGAAGGGTGTTGTTTCCCTGATTTCTTTCTCAGTCTTTCTGTCATCTGTTTATAGGAGGGATACTGATTTTCTTTTGAGTTAATCTTGTGTCCAGCCACATCACGGAAGGTGTTTATCAGCGATAGAAGTTCCCTAGTAGAATTTTTGAGGTTGCTTATGTATACTATCCTATCTTCTGCAAATTGTGATACTTTGACTTCTTCCTTTCTAATTTGTATCCCCTTGATCTTCTTCAACTATCTTATTCCTCTAGATAGAACTTCCAGAACTATACTGAATAGATCTGGAGAGAGTGGACAGAATTGTCATGTCCTTGATTTTAGTGGAATTGCTTTGAGTTTCTCTTCATTAGATTTGATGTTGTCTATAGGGTTCCTGTAAATTGCCTTTATTATGTTGAGGTATGTCCTTTGTATTCTTACTCTCTTCAAGAGTTTTATCATGAAGGGATACTGGATTTTGTCAGAGGCATTTTTGGCATCTAGTAAGATGATCATTTGGGTTTTTTTCTTTAAGTTTGTTTAGATGGTGGATTATATTGACAGATTTTCATTTATTGAATCATCCCTGCATCTCTGAAATGAAGCCTACTTGATCAGGGTAGATAATCTTTTGGATTTATTCTTGGATTCAGTTTGCGAATATTTCATTGAGTATTTTTGCATCTGTATTCATGAGAGAAAATGGTCTGTAATTCTGTTTTTTTTTAATCTTTTTGTGGTTTGGTTATGGGGTGACTGTGACCTCATAAAATGAATCTGGCAATGTTCCTTCTCTTTCTGTTTTGTGGAATAATTTAAAGAGTATTGGCATTAACTCTTCTT
Source organism: Chionomys nivalis (assembly GCF_950005125.1). Lineage (NCBI taxonomy): Eukaryota > Metazoa > Chordata > Mammalia > Rodentia > Cricetidae > Chionomys > Chionomys nivalis. The sequence continues at coordinate 14,414,236 of NC_080091.1, read as the reverse complement.
TTCACACTGGAACTATCAGGCCCTGAACTTTTTTGTTGGGCTTTTTTTTTTTTTTTTTTTAAATGACTGCTTCTATATATTAGGGGTTATAGATCTATTTAAGTTGTTTATCTGGTCTTGATTTTACTTTGGTAAGTGGTATCTATTGAGAAAATTGTTCATTTTTTTTAGATTTTCCAATTTTGTGGAGTACAGGTTTTTGAAGTATGACCTGATGGTTCTTTGCATTTCCTCCGTGTCTGTTGTTATGGTCCTCTTTTCATTTCTGATTTTGTTAGTTTGGATATTCTCTTCATCTTTTAGTTAGTTGGGTATAGTAATCTGGACCGGCATCTGTGGTCCTTTAGAGCCTGCAGGGCATCTGTCCAGGCCATTCTAGCTTTTAGAGTTCGCATTGAGAAATCAGGTATAATTCTAATAGGTTTGCCTTTATATGTTACTTGTCCTTTTTCCCTTTCAACTTTTAATATTCTTTTTCTGTTCTGTATGTTTGGTGTTTTATTATGTGGCAAGGTGTCTTTCTTTTCTGGTCCAATCTTTTTGGTGTTCTTGTTCTTTTATAGGTCATGTCTGTTCTTCTCTTCTTAAATCTCCGTCTTCTGTTCGTCTTAGTCTTCTGTTCGTCTTCTTCGTCTTCTTCAGTGGCGACTCGAGGGAAAGGAGGACGCAAGACACAACAAAGCTCGGCGCGCGAGGTTTATTGCGTGCAGGAGAGAAGGGAATGAGAGAGAACAGACGGCGGTTCAGCCTTTTAAAGGGTCCCCCACGTGCGTGCGTCAAGCGCCACGTTCTGCGCCTGCGCAGCCTTTGCGTGGAACGCTAGGGGCTCCTGGGAAATGTAGTTCCCCAGGCGAGCCACGCTCAGGGGCCTTCTGGGGAATAACAATGTCCATCTTTAGGATAGAGAAATTTTCTTCTATGATTTTGTTGAAAGTATTTTCTGGGCCTTTGAATTGGAATTTTTCTTCTATTCTGATTACTCTTTTTTTTTTTTTTTAAGGTTTGTTTGTTTATTATGTATACAGTGTTCTGCCTATATATATCCCTACAGGCCAGAAGAGGGCACCAGATTTCATTACAGATGGTTGTGAGCCACCATGTGGTTGCTGGGAATTGAACTCAGGACCTCTGGAAGAAAAGTCAGTGCTCTTAACCTTTGAGCCATCTCTCCAGCTCCTATTTCTATTACTCGTATGTGTAGTGTTTTCATAGTGTCCCAGATTTCTTGGATGTTTGTGTCAGGGTTTTTTATATTATTATTATTTAATGGTTTCTTTGACCAATGTATATATTTCTTCTGTCATATCTTCAACACCTGAGATTACTTTTCCCTCTCTTGTATTCTGTTGGCGATGCTTGCATCTGTATTTCCTGTTAGCTTACCTAGGTTTTCCATCTCCAGGATTCCCTCAGTTTGTTTTCTTTATTGTTTCTCTTTCTGTTTTCAGGTCTTGAATGGTTTAATGCATTTCCTCAACAGTATGTTTAGATTTCTTTAAAGGATTTTTTCATTTGCTATTAAGGATCTCATCATCTTCATAAAATTGGTTTTAAGGTAGTTTTCTTGTGTTTCACCTCTGTTGAAATATTATGTGCTTGCTGGTAATGACTGGGCAACTGGATTTGGGGTCTAGGTGCTGATTTCTGAGTTTGTCTTTGTTGGATAACTGATTTGTTCCTTGGTCTCTGTTTCCTCTCTGGTCTTCTGACTAGAGTCGCCTGTGGTTGAGCTGTACCCATGTTGGGGACTGGACTTCGGATGACTGGATTTGTGGGTCAGAATATGGCTACAAGGAGGGGAGGGGTAGTTGAGGGTAGGCTGGATGGGCACTTAGAGAGTGGGGGCAGTCTGCCAATGGGTGGTCTCCTTGGAGTTCTGGTAACTGGCATGGAAAGGAGGCTTTTGCTGGATTTGTGGAATGGGGTATGTGGGGTTGTTGATTTTTGAAGAGATGTTTTTGTGATGGCTGTATATGTTACTAGTGTTTTATATGAAGATCTGCCTATCTGAAGTTTGTTGGTTGATTCTTTCCAGCACAGCTGAGTAGAATAAGCATGCTTCTGTGCTTCATGTTTCCTTTGCCTCATGAGTCCTAGCAGTGTTCATTGTTGCTTAAAGCTTAGCTGTAGAATTAGTGTTGGTTGTAGGGAGAGGTGGTTGGAGGTGATGTCAGTTTGGAAGAGAGGAGCACAGTCCTATAGGCCTGAGGCAGTGGGCCATGGTAGCGTGGGGATTTACACTGAGGGCAGTGTTTGTGTTTTCTGATCTTCAGAGCCTATAGTTGGTAAGGTTTGTGGAAGTGTGCATTGAAGTAGAGGATTCCTTGGCTTCTTTACTTCACAAGCCAGGGTGTGTGTGGAGTGTTATGTGTGTGTGCCAGTTAAGCAGAGTGGATCATGTCCTGTTGCTTCCCTTCAGTGGCAGAGGTGTGAACTGGAGGTGGATTACATGTTGGGCTTTTTTGACTACCCAGGCTACTTTGGAGAGGAGATAACAGGGAAATTGGGTCTCTTTGGGGGTTCTTAATCTTACTAATGAAAAAAAATTAAGAGTTTACTTAAATGGAAGCTCAAGAACAATTTTATTAGAACCAAACCCCCTGCCCCCAGCAGACAAGGGTAAAACCTAATAGAGGAAGGAAAGAAAAAGGCCATATCAATTTAAGTGGGTATAGAGGGTCACATGGTAGACTTCTGAGAAAGACTAAGGAAGCCCACAATGTTGGGAGGAAGGCCCAAATTCTTAAGGAGAGCATGCTTAGAAAAAAGGTATTAGAAAAGAAATAAGCACTTTGCTAAATAATCCAGGACAACCTTACAGGTCTGTTCTCCATAAGTAATTACACTTGGTGGGGATTCTGGGAAGAAAATGTTTAATCTCTCATGAAATGACTAAATTATTCCACTTATTTCTTTAGCCTGCCTTCCCAAAGATAATAAATAACGAGGTTCAGATAGAGTGTTAGACCTCTACCTAGGCCAGAGAGTCTATTCTCTTAACTAGGAGTTTTTCTATTCTGATATCCTAGTAATCAAGCAATGTTTCACCTTCCTAGCTGGAATGCGTGTCACTGAGTGGTGAAGGTGTTGTCTAGAAGCAGAAGGCTGTCCATCTCTTTTTTTCTCTGGGGCAGATCTAGTGGGCAGTTGAAGTTTGCACCAGAAGGAAGGGTATGAACCTTACCTTTTCCTGTCTTTAGTCTGTGCTGGCTTGGATGGGAAGTGTGTGCCATGTTTATATTTTGTTTTAGATTTTTTATTGTTTTTATTGAACTATACATTTTTCTTCACTCTCATCCCTTCCTCCCGTCTTCCTTTCAACCCTTTCCCATGATCTCCACGTGCCCAATCTACTTAGGAGATCTTATTTTTTTTCTCCTTCCTATGTAGATCCATGTATGTCTCTCTTAAGGTCCTCTTTGTTATCTAGTTTCTCTGGGGTGGTAGCCTGTAGGCTGGTTTTTCTTTTCTTTATGTCCAAAAGCCACTCATGAGTAAATACATATTACATTTGTCTTTCTGGGTCTGGGTTACCTCACTCAATATGTTTTTTTCTATTTCTGTCCATTTGCCTGTAAATAGCAAGATGTCATTATTTTTTACTGCTATGTAGTACTCCATTGTGTAAATGAACCACATTTTCTTTATTCATTCTTTGGCTGAGGGACATCTAGGTTGTTTCCAGATTCTGGCTATTACAAATAATGCTGCTATGAACATAGTTGAGCACATGCCCTTGTGGTATGATTGAGCATCTTTTAGGTATGTATCCAACAGCAGTATTGTTGAGTCTTGAGGTAGATTGTTTCCTAATTTTCTGAGAAATTGCCTTACTGATATCCAAAGGGGCTGTACCAGTATGCACTCCCACCAGCAATGCAGAAGTGTTCCCCTTTACCCCACATCTCTCCAGCGTAAGCTGTCATCAGTGTTTTTGATCCTGGCCATTCTGACAGGTGTAAAATGGACTCTCAGAGTTGTTTTGATTTGCATTTCTCTGATGGCTAAGGATGTTAACAGTTCCTTAAGTGTCTTTCAGTAATTTTAGATTCCTCTGTTGAGAGTTCTCTGTTTAGGTCTGTACTCCTTTTTTTTTTTTTATTGGATTATTTGTTCTTTTGATGTCACATTTCTTGAGTTCTTTGTATATTTTGGAGATCAGTTCTCTGTCCAATGTAGAGTTGGTGAAGATCTTTTCCCATTCTGTAAGCTGCCATTTGTTTGTCTTGTTGAATGTGTCCTTTGCCTTACAGAAGCTTCTCAGTTTCAGAAGGTCCCATATATAAATTGTTTCTCTCAGTGTCTGTGCTACTGGGGTATATTTAGGGAGTAGTCTTTTGTGCCAGTGTGTTCAAGTGTACTTCCCACTTTCTCTTCTGTGAGGTTCAGTGTGGCTGGCTTTATGTTGATGTCATTGATCTATTTGGACTTGAGTTTTGTGCATGGTGATAGATATGGGTCTATTTTCATTCTTCTACATGTTGATATCCAGTTATATTCATTTGTTGAATATGCTTTATTTTTTCTGTTTTATTTGTCGAAAATCAGGTGTTCGTAGGTGTGTGGATTGATATCTGGGTCTTAAGTTCGGTTCCATTGGTCCTCCTGTCTGTTTTTATGCCAGTACCAAGCTGTTTTCAGTACTGTAGCTCTGTAGCAGAGTTTGACGTCAGAGATGATCAAAGTTCTTTTATTGTACAATCCTATACAGGATTGCTTTGGCTATCTTGGATTTTTTGTTGTTGTTTTTCCATATGAAGTTGAGAATATTGTGATTTTGAGGTGTGTGAAGAATTTTCCTGGGATTATGTTTATATTTATTTTTGTCTTGCCTCCTCCACCTACGGTATTGGAGATTGACTGTCAGACCTCAACATTGTACTCTACAGTTCTTCCACACTCCAAGGCTTATAGTGGCTGTTTTAAAATAACTATCTGATACTTCTTTTTCTCATTCATTTCTTTTTTTAAATCTTTTTATTGAGCTATATATTTTTCTCCGCTCCCCTCTCTTCCTCTTCCCTCCCTTTTTATCCTCTCCCATGGTCTTCACGCTCCCAAGAGTGTTTTGAATGATTGTTTCCATTTTCTTGCCAGGTCATGGATTGCTTTTCATTTGTTGTATTTAGTAATTATTTTATTGTATGCTGGATATTAGGGTCATTATATTTTGTGCCAGCAACTGTTCAGCAGCAGGCTACTTTATATTGTAGACTTAGCCCTTCAATGGGTTATCAATATTGTTCTCCATGTTGTCTTGTTTGCTCTTAATAAACTAGATCAAAGCTTATGTTCTGGCCAGAACCTTCTGCTCTTCGATCACACCCCTTGTTTTTAATATGGATGGATGTTTTGCCTGCATGCATGTCTTTGTACCATGCGTGTCCCTGGTACTCAAAGAGGCCAGAAAAAGGCATGGAATCCTCTGTGACTGGAATTACTGAGAGTTGTGAGCTACCACTGGGTGCTGAGAATCAAACCCTGGTTCTCTGGAAGAACAGCCAGTGCTTCTAACCTCTGAACCATCTCTCCAGTCCCAGTACCAATTTTCAGTTTTTCATTCTTAACCATATCATGAGTTTCTACTATAATTTTTTCTTCTTTAAAATATGTATCCCTTTGGTTTTATTCAATTTCCAAAATTTACACAAGGTTAAAGCACCAACTTTTGTCATCTGCTTCATTTTTTAATTTCTGGGATGTTTCTTGATGAAATGTAATTCACATTAGAGTATTAGATAAATAACCACTCGGAATAATAACCTATATTTTGAATTCTTTGTGTAAGTAGACTTATTTTAAGAGGATGGAATTAGGAGGTTATTTCTTCCAAGAATAAAAAGTGACATGACAATTAAGGACATCTGGTTTTGGTTTCAGATATATTTTGCCACCAATTAAGGAATATTGTATGTATTGATATTAGAAGCACAGAATATGTAAGAAAGCAATAATTTGTTTCATATCACTTATTAGCACAAATGGATGCATAATTTTTAAAAGAAACTATTGTATTTTATATCTTGTTTCAATATAATTAAAAAGGTGTCCCCCCCCCAATTTCTTTCAGTAATCCTAAATCGGAGAGTCAGAGAGTAAATAAAAAAGTCAACAATGATGCTTCACTTAGAATTCATAATCTATCCATTTTGGTGAAACAGATAAAATTTTATTATCAGGTAAGTGGCTGTTTTCTTTTAAATTAGTATTTTGTACACATTTATATTTTTAAAATAATTATTAAGAACTTTCATAAATGTGATAGTTTGGTGGCCTACATGAGTTACATTTTTGATGTATGCTTTTTTTACACTAAGTTGGATACATATTTCAGTTGTTAATTTTTTTTAAATATCTGGATATTTTGCCTGCATGTATGCCTGTGTACCCTGTGCATGCCTAGTGAGTATGGAGGCCAGAAGGAGACAGAGCCCCTGGAACTGGAGTAACAGATGGTTGTGAACCACCATGTGGGTGCTGTGAAATGAGCCAGAATACTCAGAAAGAGCAGTGCTCTTAACATCTGAGCCATTTCTCCAGCTCCAAACCTTAATTCTTAATGCCACTAATGTATCACTTAAGATTGGTGTATTTGCTTTACACAAACTTTTGTTTCATAACCAGTATTTAAATGTTTATCTTAGTATGCTTTGTTCTGTTTCATGTATGAGTTATGGAGAAGTGTGCTTTTAAAACATACAAAGTTTTTTATGTAATTAAATTCTTTGTTGTTCAGAAAGTTTAGTTTATATGCTTCTGAGTTTTTGACCTTTTTTTTTCTTTTTGGAGGGCAGGTTGATTCGGTTCGGTTTTTTGTTTGTTTGTTTGTTTGAGACAGTCTTTCTTTGTAGCCATGGCTGTTCTGGAACTTGCTTTATAGACCAGGATGGCTCTGAATTCAGAGATCTGCCTGCCTCTGCCTCCTGAGTGCAGGGGCTAAAGGCGTGGCTATCAAGCCTGGCTCCAAATTTGAGTTGAATATATAAACTCACTCAGACAAAAACAGACACCTCTCGACATGGGACTTAAACCTACAACCCTGGGATTAAGAGTCCCATGTTCAGGACAGGAAAGAGATGTCCCCCACCATCAATACCTGAGGCAGGTGGGAGAGCTGGCTCTGAGAGAATAAGGGCATAAGAGCTGCCCCTGCGTCTCACATAGACAGCACAATAGAGCCAGCCCCATTGGAAGAGGTTTGAGTGAGATGGAAGAGCTGTGCCCATTACTCATCTGTCATGTGGCAACATGGGTGGGGGAGAAATACCCCACTCTATCCATCAATGCATGAGGCAAGAGGAAGAGCTGACCCTGAGGTCATATAACTGGAGAGTACAGCACTCAGGAGAGTGACCCCTATGCCACAGTTGGTCATCACAGTAGAGCTACCCTGAAGGTGTAGGTGTGGGAGAACTAATTCTGAGGACATGAAAACAGGAGAGTTCTCCTGGACCAAGGGCCCAGCCCCTCGGTCATCACTGCAAGGGGTGGACTAGCCAAGGCAATACAGGAGAGATCACCCTGGTGATGAGGGCAACTGAAAAGTAGCAGGTTGACCAACCCTGTAACTACCCTGGCCCAGAACCAGGGTTATGTGTTGGCCCACCCCAACATCCACCCCTTCTGTGATCTGCTGGAGCACGTGAAGGGACCCAAAGCTTCAGGATCTCCACAACACAGGGCAACATCAGGATAATCAAGAGGAGTCCCAGTGAGGCCCAATATTTGATAGTGTAGCAGAAACCAGAGGCCTCAAACCAGACCTCTTTGCAATAAACATTTGCAAGTAAAGATATATGGATAAACAGGTTTTACTGTATGACTTACTATGTCACATTACAGCTTCCATAACACGATTTGTCCTTTTTTTTCTCCTAAGTTTTATTTTATTTTATTTGGTGTGGGGGGGTTGCAAGGACAGAGGGCAGATATGAAGGGACAGGGAAATAAATGTGATGGAGATGCATGATGTGAAAGACACAAAGAATAGATAAAAAGAACGTTAAAAGAGTTCCATGCTTTACCAACTGAGGTAGATGGGCAAGTGACTTTTCTTTATAATTACCTAGTATAGCTTTATTGATTTCTCTCTTGAGCTTTTGACTATTGAGAAAGAAGAGTTGAAGTGCTACTTTAAGCTGAAGAATTTACCAAGTTTTCCTTTATATAATTTGAAGCATTATTAGTAGGTGCAGATGAACATAAAATTGTTTTGGAGAATGATGACAGAGGTTTCTTTCCCACCCGGTTCCGCAGCCATTCAGTTCTAAAGAAACACACAGAGGCTTACATTAATTATAAACTGATTGGCCTATTAGCTCAGGCTTCTTAATAACTAATCTTATATCCGAAAATTCTTGTCTGTGTTAGCCATGTGGCTTGGTACCTTTTATCAGTGAGGCATTCTCATCTTGCTTCCTCTGTGTCTGGGGATGACTGCAGACTCAGCCTTTCGTCTTCCCAGAATTCTCCTATTCTGGTCGCCCTGCCTATACTTCCTTCCTGGTTGCACACCTATACTTCCTGCTTGACTACTGGCCAGTCAGCGTTTTATTAAACCAATACAAATGACAAATCTTTTCAGATTTGTTCTGAAAAGACCATTGTTTCATAGCAGAGAACTGGATCATTGTGTCTGCAATTCTCCCTGATTATTGGTTGAAGTATTCTGAGGAAAATCTTTTATTTCTTGTTTCACAATTTCATGTACGTATATACAGTGTGTCTTAATTATATCCAATCACCCTCATTTGCTATGCCCTCCCACTCCTCCTGGAACCCCTCCCCCACCAAGTCCTTTTAGTGCTGCCTGCTGGGTGACTGATCTTGCTGGCAGCCTGTTCCTAAGTACAGTAGTGATGTCATGTCCAGAAGACTGCATTGGAGACCCTCTGGCTCTTAGGTTCTTTCTGCTCTTTCTTTCTCGGTGTTCTTGAAATTAATATTTTTATATGAAATTTGTTTCTTATCCACTCTGAAAATACTTAAGTGCTCATCATACTTAACAAAGGCCAAAGTTAGCCTGTATCTGTGTCCTTTTGTAAAATAGTGCTAATAACCATGGAATAGATTAAATAATCGTTATGACTTTTAAACTCTTCTTGATTTGTATTTTTTCTCTAAAGATTTATTTATTATGTGAGTGTTTGTCTGAATATATGTATGTGCACCATGTGTGTGGGCAGGAGCCTACAGAAGCCAGAAGAGGGTGTGTTATCCTCTGGAACTGTAGTTACAGGTAGTTGTGAACTGCCATGTGGGTGCTGGAAATGAAATTTCTGCAAAAACGGCAAGTCATCTTAACCACTGAGCCATCTCTTCAGCGTCTCTATTTTCTTCCAATTTGACAAAATATTTTTCAAATCAAACCAGTGTTTCTTTTCTTTTTTGAGACAAGGTTTCTCTGTAGCTTTGGTGCCTATCCTGGAACTAGCTCTTGTAAACCAGGCTGGCCTCGAATTCATAGAGATCCGCCTGCCTCTGCCTCCCGAGTGCTGGGATTAAAGGCGTGCTCCACCACAGCCCGGCTAAACCAGTGTTTCTTTAAACCAAGCTGCAGATTTCTTTTCTCCCATGTGAGTGTTCAATGTGATCAGAAGAGGAGGGTCAGATCATTTGGAACTGGTGGTACTGATGGTTGTAAATACCATGTGAGTAATGGGAATCAAATGTAGGTCTCTGTAAAAGCAACAAGTACTTTTTAACTACTGAGCCATCTCTTCAGTCCTTTTTAATTTTTAAGACTTTAGTTTATGTGTATGCATGTTTTGCCTATATTTATGCCTGTGTAGCACTTGTGTGCAGTGCTTATGGGTATCAGAAAAGTGCATCATGTCCCTTGGAACTAGAGTTACAGAAGGTTGTTAATTGCCATGCGGGTCCTCTGCAAGAGCAGCAAACAGTCTTAACCACTGAGCCATCTGTCTCTTCAGCCCCTACAATTGTATATTCTTGACTAATTATCTTATAGTTTGTTGATAGTAAAGATCGTTCTCTCTTCTGATTGCTTTTGACTTGATATCAACTCTTTTCAGAATTACATATTGCTATTCTTCATTGTCTCAGCTTTCACTTAATTCTCTTTTTACTTTCATTCTTTTTTGTTGATAGAAAACAGTAGGATTTTCTTAATTCAGTAAGTTATTTTTGTGTGTATTTGCTGTAATGTGTAGTGAGTATCACTGTCCTGTGCTGTATTACTGTCCTGTGTCCTCAGCCCTGGAATGCATCTTTTAATTTAGTTAGGACTGTCTACATTTAGTTATATTACTGACTTATTTGCTGACTTCTGTAAACTTGCTTTCCTCTTTGGAAAAGAAAAGAAAAGACATCATTCTTTCTCTCTTGTTTACCTTAGAGGTTTGGTGTTTTACTGAGTTGGACATATTTTATTTTTTCCTTTTTGTCATCTGTTTCTCTCTTCTAAGTTTTATTCTTTCCTAATCTAAAAATTGTGACTTTTCTTTCCCCCTTTAACTACGTTAATTATCTTCTGCAGTGCTGGTTTAGTAGTTATGCATTACTTTAGTCTGTGCTGCACTTACAACATTTTTATTCTCTGTTGATTTTAAAAGAGTCTGCTAGAATTTTATCAACACATGAAAACACCAAACCAAAAACAAATTGGAACAATGGAAAGAACATATTTAAAACATCCAGAAAAAAAACAGCATGGACATATATCTACCCATCATTAACTGTGCATGTACTTGGAATAAAACCTGGAGTCAAAATAGTAACAACAGCTGGATGGAGATAAAAAGAACTATTTGTTCATCAGGAAAGAAACAATTCAAGAGTAAAATATAGTTTGAACTTAGGGCGTCAATGAACATACTTTATAGAAAAAGGAAACAAAGATGAATAGAATATAAAATATTTATATTAACAAAATGAAATTTAGGTCAAAAGCATAAAATGTGACAAATGAAGTAATTATGTAATAAAGGAGACATTTTAACAAAGAAGAACAAGAGTCTGCTAGTTATAGTCATGTTGGTTGGCGTTCTTTCGTCTCAGCCCTGGGAATGTGCTGTGTTTTCCTGACTAGCGCTTTCCACTGAGAGGCCTAGTGCTATTCTGATGAGTTTTCTTTTTAAGTGAACTGGTGTTTTTTCTTGCAACTTTTAAAATTGTTTCATTTTGTGGTTTTAGCATTTTAACAACATGTATTTCTTTTGTGTTTGGTCTGTTGAGGGTTCTTAATGGGTCCTGTACTTGGATATTCCCAAGGTTTTCTTAGATTTGGGGAATTTTCTAGTATTATTTTTTTTTAATGTTTTGTATGCTTTTTAAGTTTGTGTTTTGACAACTTCTTGTGTATTCATTGGTTCCTCAGGTTCAGTTTCTTGGTTGTGGCCTAGATGTCTTTATAGTTTTGGTTGTTTTTGGTTTTTTGGAGGATATGTGGCTGTAATATTTCCTTTTCTCTGTCTTCAATCATTGACTATCTCTCATTTGGCGCTGCTAGTCAATCTGATTTTTTTGTTTTATTTGATTCATTGAAATTTTCACTTCTTTACTTTTCTGGGTTCACTTCTGTTTGTTTCTTTGGTGTGTTATCCATTTGCTTGCTGGAATTCTTATCTGTATTGCTGAACTTGTTGTCTAGGTCCTGAATCTACTTTCATACTTTACTAATCAATCAGCTTGTGTGACGTGTCTTTGAGGTTATTGATCAGTTTTAAACTAGAATGTTCTGTTGTTTTACATTTCAACCATTTCTGTATCTTTTAATTCATTCAATGATTCAATGTGAATTTTCCTTTTAAAACTTTATTTTTATTTTTAGACAGGCTCTCACTATGTAGATTACTCTGAAGCTCATTATGTAGGCCATGCTGACCTCAGACTCATAGAGATTCTTCTGCCTTTCCTTTAGAGTGCTGGGGTAGAGCCATGGGCCCTCACATGTGTCCCCTAAGTGTGAACTTATACAGGAGGGGGCCTGTTGCTTTTTTCTTGTTTAAATTGCAAACATGAAAATTTGCAGTTTATACTTTGTCAGGTGTGTTATCTCTTTACTAGGGATTCATCTTAGGCGGAAACCTTCTCTCACATGCTTAATTCCTGTTACATCTCAGAGAGGAGAAGACAAACTTCCCCAACTGCAGACACACCGAGACAAAGCATATGCACCGAAATAAAAATTAACTATAAATGATATACCACTAAATGCTGTAGATAAAAAAATGGGAAAATTCATGTTAATTATGAAGTTTATAACTAGGATAAAAGTAATAGTAAATGTGTAAACTAAAGGATGCTGTCAGGAAAAGAATGAAAAAGGAAGGCAAAATGAGACAAAAAAAGAAACACAGAATTTTTAAGCACAAGATGAAAAGAAGTAACAGAACAAATGTGATGAAGTAAATCTACAAAAAGGATTAAAAATAAGATCATAAATAAATTATTTTAAAAAAATAAGAGGTAAAAATAATTCTTTTTTATCAGCATGTGCACTTTATTGAATCCACTGTGGACAGATGTATGAAGAGTAAGAAAGGATTATAGGGCAGGCAGCTCTGGACTGTGTAGCACAGGGCAGGACTGAATCCAAAATGTGGCATTCTTTGTGAAAAGGCTTGAAAGACTGCCACAGAGGTGGTGGAGACAATAATGGTACAGATAGTGACCAGTACGATGCTGAAGATCGGGGACCTGATATTCACACATTTGCCAGTGGAGGCATAAGTCTGGGCTCCAGTCACATGGCCCATCATCTTCCTGTCCTTGTGATCCGCCCAGCAGGTCCTAAATTATTCCAGGGTCTTGAAGAGGCACTATCTGAAAGACATGGGGGGCGGGGGGAAGAAACGGACGCCAAGCAGTATTCCTTGTCAAGGCATCCCGTTTATTGAAGCAAGTTTCATGTCTTAAATACTCCTCAGAAAGGAGCTAGGGCAAGGGGGAACTGAGGAAAGGGGGAAGGGAAGGAGGGGCTTGGTAGCTAGGCAACTAAGTGGGGCAGTTTGATAGCTAAGCAGGGCAGTTGCAAGGTCAGTGGCTAGAATACCTACTGTTAGTGATAAGCAAGAAGCCATGTAGACACTCTGTGGTGCTTTCCAGAGCTTGAATCTCCACGGTCAGCACGTAATGTTTTGGCTAACTTTAAGTTTTCTTGTCTCAAGATTTTTCCTTCAAGGCCCTGTGAGATGTGAGAAAGGAGAAGCCTGAAATGGCTCCTGACATATGCTCCTTTTATTTTATTTTATTTTATTTTATTTTATTTTATTTTATTTTTTGTGTGTGTGTGTGTGTATCACTCCTCAGCAAGACTAAAGTAAGCAGGTCTTTGGCCTTAGACCACAGGGTCCCTGGCTTAGGCTATGTGGAGGGCGATCCTCGTTCCCCTGACACCATGCCATGTTGAGCTGGCCTGTACGGGCTCTGTATGATGTGCTGTTCAGGGGAGGTTCCACAATACTCCCGTCATTGGGCCTCTGTGTAAATCATCAATGAAAAAACCGCGAGGAGCTCTTTTAGGGGTGAGGGCCGGAGAGTCATGAGACATGTTTTAACCTATTTTTTTTCTACCAAAGATCCTGTTCCAAGGGTTCCAGGGTTGAGGAGATGGGTTAGTAAGGTTAGAGAAGAGGTCAAAATCTAAAATTTTTAACATATGCATTAAACCCAAACATTTTACAGGGTGTGTCAAACTTTTTCCAACATCTATAAGCAGTTACAAATATCATTAGGTCAATTCCAGTAAGAGTACAATGACAGACATTGTTGTTATTAAATACCACCAGTTCCAGTCTCTGAGCAACAGTTAAAACCCCAATTTTCCCCCTTCTTAAGTGAAGAGGGGTTAGTATTTTAATCAAAATGAGTTCTGTGTCCCAAAGATTAAAACAGTCAGATGTTTAGTCTGCATCTTAGCTCCAAAGTGTCTCAGGGCAGGTGGGACTCCTGGGCGAGGCAAGCGGGACCCAGCCACCGGAAGCACATCTTGGCAACCATCCTAGCGGGATCTCCTTGGACTCTTTGGAGGCAGAACTACACCCTCAGAGCGGTGTAGCAGGCCCCGCCACCAGGCATTTCTCTCTGCAGGGGCAGGGAAGATGGATCAAGGACTCCTCCCCAACTCGTTTCTGGAACTCCTTTATGGGGTGTTTGCAGTTACGACATCATCATGTCCAGCTTATTTTCTTTCTGTGAAAAAAAGGCATAAACATATCCTCGACCCCAAATATATATAGGTCGGGTCTTTTCATTAATGCATTGCAAGGGCTTTTTTACCTTGCTTAGTAAAGCTTGGTGTCATCATGTCAGGTCTGTTTGTATCAGGATCTGTTTGCAGCTTTTATAAGTTGCTTTAAAGGAGCCTTGGTACACTCCATAAATATTTTATTATTATTATTATTAACCATATATGCAGTTCTTCTATTGGAAGAGCCATTTGTAAAATTTAGCATAAAATCCTTTAAGGGATTTTTAGCTATAACATTAGCAAAATACAGTTGTGTGAATTGTAGCAATGATCATCTGGAAAAAGATTATTATTCTGGCCTTTGAATTGAGCAAACACAATTGTCCAGGAATCAATCTTAAAACTATTAATGAATCTATTGTTTAGTATAAGAAACATTGATCATAGTCAATATTCTGTTAAACCATCTCCCAGATTTTATCCTGCCCTTTTGTACCAGACAGGCTACTGTTTTAAATTAAGAGTTTAAAATCTTAACTGGCAAAACTGGAAAGGTTTAGCCATAAACAACATTTTGCCTTTTCATAAAACTGTTGTAGAATAAGTTTTACGTTTAATATATACATTTGTCATAGTTGAATTATAATTAATATACTGTACTTGTTGATTCTTATATACTTTACCTGTTGATCTATACTTTACCTGTTCGAGTACCTGTTAGGCAGCTTCTTTAAGCTCTCTATTGGAAATTGGCTCATTGTTTTTTGTAAGAATTTTTCCTAGCAGCTCAATATCTCCCATAAAAAAATTACAACCAGGGCTTTAACTATTGAATATCTAATTAAAAGTTTATAAGCTATCCTCCTCTTAAGTTCCAAGTCTGCCTTGCAGATAGGAAAATGGAATGGGGCTGGAGAGATGGCTCAGAGGTTAAGAGCATTGCCTGCTCTTCCAAAGGTCCTGAATTCAATTCCCAGCAACCACATGGTGGCTCACAACCATCTGTAATGGGGTCTGGTGCCCTCTTCTGGCCTGCAGGCATACATGCAGACACAATATTGTATACATAATAAATAAATATTAAAAAAAAAAAGGAAAATGGAAAAAGGAAGCATTTTAACTAATGATGTTGGCCTCATTAGACATCAACATTTAGAAGAATAAAAATAGATCCACATCCATCTCCATGAACAAAACTCAAGTTTAGATGAGTCAAAGGCTTCAGCATCTAAAAATTACATTGAACCTCACAGAGAAAAAATTAGAAGTACACTTTGCCACATCTCAAACATAGCCTCAGTGGCACAAACATTCGGAGAAACAATTAGATCTCCTAAACTGAGAAACTTTTGTATAACAAGACTATAGAGTGGGAAAAGATCTTTATTTATCATAAACCCATTTTAAAAACATATGAAGAACTCAGGAAATTAGTATAAAAAAATTAATCTAATAAAAATATTTGTTGCAGACATAAACTGAAAACTCTTTTTTTTTTAACTGAAAACTCTTAACAGACGAACTTAAAAATGACTGAGAGACATTTAAAAAATGTTCAAACATAACATCTTTTAGCCATCAGAGAAATGAAAATCAAAACTCTGAGGTTTTATCTTATCCTTGTAAAAATGACCAAGATTAAAAATTACTATTAACAATTTATGTTTAAGAAAATGTGGGTAAGGAAAAAACTCCATTGCTGGAAGTGTAAACTAGCACAGCCACTTTTGGATCATAGTATGGTTATTTTTTAAAATTAGGCAAATATCTACCTTAAAACTCAGCAATACCCCTTTTGGGTCTAAATACAAAAGTTGTTTAACCATACCATAAGGACCTGTGCTCAGCTATGCTTATAACAGAATAACTTTATCATAGCCAGATTCTGAAAACAACCCGAATGTATCTCTTTTACACCGAGAATAAAAGAGACATCCTCCTTTTAAGTAGCCATGAATACCACAAAATATCTTGGAGTAACTCTAAGCAAGCAGGACAGAAGTTTGGGTCCTGTCATCTCTGCTTATGAAGGGGAACTTTTTTATTTTTAACCATTATCCCTTGTTAGAGTCTAACTCTGGCCCTTGATAAATTTAGTAAGAGGTCTGAGTCTCAGCAGTCCACCCTGAAGCAACACCTGGCAGCAGGAAAGGAGTTTAAGCTGAGACAACTCGACTCCCACACAGGAGCAGACCGTACAAATGGAAAAACTTGTATGATAAGAGCTTTAACTCTTTTAAGAAGAAAACATTTAAGACATTAGAAAATAAAAAGATCTCCTATTTTCTTGGGAAAATAGAAGAAACATAGCAAAAATGACAATCTCACTGAAAGCAATCTACAGATTCAGTGTAAATGTCCATTAAAAATTATAGCAACATTTTTCATAGAACTCGAAAGAACAATCCTCAACTTTATAAGGAAAAGATAAGAACTCAGGATAGCCTAAACAATTTATAAAATCCTCTGAATGTATTACAATCTTTGATTTTAAAACTTTCCCATAGAACCATAGTATTGAAATTAACCTAGCTTGGATAAAAATTTATATGCCTACAAACTAAAGATTTTTTTTTTTACCAAGAAGCAAAATTTTAAAATGGAAAAGAAGCATATTTACCTTTCTTTTACTGTCCTGAAGCTGTAGTTTCTTAAGGCTAGTTTCCTTTTTGCAAACCTGCCTGGCAGCTTTTGCTCCTTACGGCAGGGGGTTGTTCTTTAACTATTATGATTGGCTTATTTAAAAAGGCTATTACCAATAAATAGCTGGAGAGTGGTTGCCAGATCAGATGAAGTAAAGGGAAATGAAGGCGCAAGTCATAAACAATCCCACACCAGTTTGGAATTGTGATTAATAGGGTGGTATTTATTTAAAAGGGAATAAACTTACAGATAACCGTCCCAGACAACAGCCCTCTGCGCACGCAATTAGGAAGAAGTCTAGTCGCCAGAACCGGAACCGGAGCAGGAAGTAAAGAGAGAGAGGAGGGAAGTAGCCGCTTTTTTTAAAGGGAAAGATACCACGCCCCAATGGGCTGGTATCTCGGCGGCTATTGGCTGGAGGTGCGGAAGGACCTCCCGCAACAGGGAAACTTTTGAAGATCATTTTGCCCCTTCCCGGGGACTAAGTCAAAACATCAGTAACTGAGTCAACACCTAAGGGTTATCTTATCTTGCCCCTATTCAGGGAGATGGAAAGTTCCCAACATCTCAGTATGCATAGCTGTTATGTCCTTGGTTCCCAGGGGAGATGGGGAAGTACTGAGAGTCATCAGAAATGGATTTAGATTTTTCTTAAAGTTTTACATTTTCCCCTCTTATTTGGCCGAATATCCCAATCCTGGGATATTAGTAAATTTGAGGGACTAATTGGATCACTACACAGAAATTAGCAGTATCATCAGAGATACAGGGGTTAAACCAATGTTGTAGGCTCATTATAGATCAATAGAGGGCACCAGGTACCAGTTTCCTGTCCTCTTGGGATTTGGGAGTTAGGTTACACAGGTACTGATATTGAGGGGTTGGAGTCCCCAAACATATTTTTGTTAAGGTTAACTTTTTCTGTTGCCCCCATCTACAGGACGTATGAATGTTGAAACTGCCAGATAAGGCTATTTTCTCATAATAGGGAGATCCTGCTGACAGGCATAGCCAGCAAGATTGTGTCAAACTGGGGTCAGTACTATTTAGCAAGAAAAAGGCTCCCTGCACAAGGTTGAATACTCCTTGGCTGGTGGTGGGAGGTGCCAGCAGAGAAACAGGGAGAGTAGCTTAGTCCAGCCAGCAGCAGCAGGCTCAGATAGTACTTGGTTCTCTACCTTAGCATAATGGTGAAGGTGGCACCTAAATCTTGCTGCTGTATCCTGTTTGGGAAATACCATCACATGCCCCAAGTCCTTCCTGACACCCGTGGAGACAGTCCTGCTGCTTGGCCCTGGGAGACAAGTGTGAGAGATGTCACAGGTTCCTGTGTTCCACATGGAGCTTTGCTTTGGAAGTATAATTTTTATGAACAGTTATCCAGTCCCAAGAAGAAGTAGGTTTTCAATAAGCATTCCCAGTAGTTTTATATTCTCAGTCACCACAGTATAAAAATCTAGCTTTCCCAGGTAACGATGTAGGGAACCTGGTCTGGGTGGCCATGTGGGCAAATTTGGAAGATTTTTTTCCTTGACCTGTAAGGTAGTATCCAAGTTAAATGTCCCGTCCCGCGGCCAGCCCACCTCAAAAGAGGGCCATTTTGAGGAACAGAACATCTGCCAGCGTTTCTTCTGGATTTTTACAGATTAATTATGAGCTTGATCTTTA
The DNA here is from genome assembly GCF_950005125.1 of Chionomys nivalis. Lineage (NCBI taxonomy): Eukaryota > Metazoa > Chordata > Mammalia > Rodentia > Cricetidae > Chionomys > Chionomys nivalis. The sequence goes on along the minus strand of NC_080091.1, from coordinate 14,395,773 downwards.
ACCTCCTTCCAATGATCTACAGTCAGGGTTAAAGGGGTAGTTAACTGTTGTCCCATTTTATCAAAGACAAACTGATACACAAGAACAAAAATACAAAAAGACAGACACAAACTCAAATCCAGAAGCTGGTGCTCTCATCACCACCCTGATGCAGAACTGAAAATCACAAGAACAAAAAGACAGACATAGACTCAAAATCAGAAGCCGCGTGGCAGCAAATCCAAAAATACAGATGGAGGATCACACCTCCCCCGGGGACTAGGGCGAGCGACCTGGTCACTCCTCCCTCCCACAAATGCCCATGAAACGTCTTTCAGGGCTCGGGGCCAGAGGTCTGGGGCACGTCTACCCCCTCTCTTGGTCCTGTTTCAATACAGACTCTGCGCAGGTATAATTTTTATATTACTGATTTACAATTACACAGAAACAGAAACACAATACACAAACAGACAGACATAAAAATGAGCTCATTCAGCATCTCCTGTTTACCAAATGCTTGCCCCATGCCTGGGGGTGAATTTCTGGACCTGTCAATACCAACCAGGGCATTTTTCATCAATAAAACACAAGAAATTTATTAAACCTTTTTTTTTAACTCTTATTCCTCTCTCCCTGAATGATTGCTTAAATTCTTGTCTGAATTTCTATTCCTTTGAAAATGCCCATGTCTATGAGGCGACAATGAACCTGCGCCTACCTTGTCCTGCAGATCTGTCTGAGTCCTACAGCTGCAGAATCTCCTTTTTTTCCTGGTCCCGGTGCACTCCGTCGCCCGATAGGAGGCCGTGTTTCAAGTCCCTATTCGGGCGCCACTTGACCCGCCCAGCAGGTCCTAAGTTATTCCAGGGTCTTGCAGAGGCACTATCTGAAAGACATGGGGGGGGGGGAGAAATGGACGCCAAGCAGTATTCCTTGTCAAGGCATCCCGTTTATTGAAGCAAGTTTCATGTCTTAAATACTCCTCAGAAAGGAGCTAGGGCAAGGGGGAACTGAGGAAAGGGGGAAGGGAAGGAGGGGCTTGGTAGCTAGGCAACTAAGTGGGGCAGTTTGGTAGCTAAGCAGGGCAGTTGCAAGGTCAGTGGCTAGAACACCTACTGTTAGTGATAAGCAGGAAGCCATGAAGACACTCTGTGGTGCTTTCCAGAGCTTGAGTCTCCACGGTCAGCACGTAATGTTTTGGCTAACTTTAAGTTTTCTTGTCTCAAGATTTTTCCTTCAAGGCCCTGTGAGATGTGAGAAAGGAGAAGCCTGAAATGGCTCCTGACATCCTTGGTCTTCATAGATTAGGCATAGACAATGAAACCCAGGCAACAGATATTCAAAAAGAGTTCATTGAACAGGTACCAGACGACATGGTCAGGCACAGAGACCTTTCTGGGCATGTTGATCACAGTGGTCCTCACCACATATGAATTATGGGATTATCCCAGTTCAGTCTCCCCATACTCCTCTGTGATTGTCTCATAGCTTGGAAATTATGGCTCATGGTATTGACTCAAATAATCTCCCTGTCTGGTGGATGGCTGCTGTTACCCTCCCTGGCCAGTAAGAATAATTCTAAGAATAATAAACATGTTTAAAAAATAGACCAAATAGTTCAAAGAAATGACAAAGAATTGAGGCATTTTGTTCTGAATACTTTAAAGGAACCTGCCTCTTTTTATTACCCTGATTTTTATTATTTATTTATTTATTTACATAATTTTTAATGCATAGAGTCTTCTATAACTTTGCTATCTTACTAAAAATTTCTTCACTTTCTTGTTTTCTAGTGTTCATAGCTGGTTTGGGTTTTGAGATAATACTGCTTTCTTAGAAAAAGTCTGGAAGTGTTTCCAGATATTTTGTGCCATCCCTTTATGTTGGCCAAATGATACCAAGACCAAGGTCTTGAGACATCTTGAGTTTCTAAGTCTCATTAATAAAATAATTCAAGAATGGATCCAATGGGAAGTGCCAGTAAAATTAAGAGTTTAAAAGAAATACACTCCAAGACAGGCAAGCTGTAGATTTCAGCTGCTGCGCAGAAGATACTAGAAGAGAGAAAGAAAACACATACAGAGGTAGCCACACAGTGAGAAGTGTGTATGTGAGTACTTTAGAATAAAAAAATTGAAGAATGAAATATTAGGAAATCCCAAAGTGTTGTGGAGCACATATGTAGAACAGAAAAAGACAAAAAGGAAATGTTACACTTTTCTGAGTAATAGGAAGAATAAGTCCAAGCCATTTGGTTGTGCTCTTTAAGAGACTGCACTTTAGGGGGCATGAATTCTGAGAAGGTAAGGAGGGTTAGTTATTCCACCTATCTCTTCAGCATGGCTTATGGTGAACCTGCTTCCTTAGTGATCTCCACATAGACCAGAGGTTGATTAGAAGTAGTTTTTTCCTAATGGCCTTTATTGCTACTCTAATGGAAACACTCCTTCTTTTTCTATTTTATGAAATAATTTGTTCTTTAATGATCTAGTAACATTCAACAGTGACCATGCACTAAGCTTAAAAAATAAAAACAAAGACAACTATTACTTTTTCAGTATCAATTCTTGGTATAGGTCTAGTTACGTTTTTTATACCTCCTCTTGGTTTAATTTTAGTAGATCATCAGTGCCAAGAAATTTATCCTTTTTTCCCTAGGTTTTGCAATTTGTCAGAATATAAATTTTCAAAGTCTTCTCTAATAATCTGTATTTTCTTTCTCTCGTAATGTCCCCCTTTTCATCTCTCAGTTTACTTATTTTGGGTCATCTCTTGAAATTTTATTTTAAAATTAGCTAGTTAAGCAGTAGATTTTCTTACAGCTTTTTTGTAAGTTCTGGTTGACCATCTTCTCCATCTCCAGACCTTATTCCCAGCTTAAACCTTTCCAACCCGGATTTATTCCCTTTCACTTTTATATCACATGTCTTCTACTTACCAGCTAACCCCATTCAAATCTTTTCCCCCGCCATGTACTTCTTTTTACTTTCCCGGCTTCTGTTGCACTTATTCCCATATAAGTACACATATATAATAATTAGAAGCTAGGATCCACATATGAGAGAAGACATGTAGTATTTGTCTTCATGGGCTAGGTTATATCCCTTAAATATAACCTCTTGCAGTTTCATCCATTTTCCTTTAGATTCCTTAATTTTATTTTTTCTTTATGAATAAATAAAATTCCATTGTGTATATGTACCATGTTTGCATTATCTCTTCATCAGTTGATCGAAATATAGATACCATTTTCTTGCTGTTGTGAATAACATAGCAGTAAACATAGATCCAAGTATATATGTTAGGATATAGAATCCTTTGGGTATATACCCCAACGTCACATAGTTGAATCATATGGTAGCTCTGTTTTTAGTTCTCTTGGTACCTTGTAATATTTGCATCAGTCCCATAATCAATAACTAAGGGTTCCCTTCTCTACACATCCTCTCCAGCACTTGTCATTCAGTTTTCTGATGAAAGCCATTTTGACTGGAGTAATATAGTGTATCAGTTACTTTTCTGAGCTATGCTGGCTAGTTTTATGTCAACTTGACACAAGTATAGTCATCTGAAAGAGAAAACTCAGTTGAGAACCTCCCTCCATAAGATAGGGCTACAGCAAGCCTGTATGGCAGTGGTTCTCAACCTGTGGGTGATATCCTGTATATCAGATATTTACATTATGACTCATAACAGTAGCAAAATTACAGTTACGAAGTAGCAACGAATAATTTTATCATTGAGGGTCACCACAACACAAGGAACTGTATGTAAGTAGTGATTTTATGGGGACAGTCCTTTGTGGGTGGGGACACCCTTAGACTGGTGGACCTGGGTTCTTAAGAAAATAGACTGAGCAAGCTATAGGAAGTACGTCAATACACACCATTCCTCCATGGCCCCTGCATCAGCACCTGCCTCTAAGATCCTGCCCTGCTTGAGTTCTTGCCCTGACTTCCTCCAGTGATAGCCTTTGTTGTGAAAGCATAAGCCAAATAAAGCCTTTTCTCTCTATCTTGCTTTTTGTCACGGTGTTTTCATCATGGTAATAGTAATCCTAACTAGGATAGTTGCTGTGATAAAATATCATCACTAAGACAAGTTAAAGAAGAAGTTTATTTTGTCTTATGCTTCCAGAAAGATAACAGTCCTTCATGACTGGGAAGCATGGCAGTAAGCCACAGGGATGACAACAGAGCAGGAAGCTGAGAAATCTATTACTGCATGCACAAAACAGAGCCAACTGGAAGTAGGATTTTATTTATATTTTTAGGTTTTTTGAGATGGGGTTCTTCTGTAGCTGTAGAGCCTGTCCTGGAACTATGATGGAGGAAGGTCATTGGTTAAAAAATAAAGAAACTGCTTGGCCCTCATAGGTTAAAACATAGGTGGGTGGAGTAAACAGAACAAAATGCTGGGAGGAAGAGGAAGTGAGCTCAGACTCGACAGCTCTGCTCTCTGGAGCAGAGGCCATGCTCCCCTTTCCCGGGCAGACTCGATGAAGCAAGCCGCCAGGTCAGAGATGCTGAATCTTTCCTGGTAAGACTGATGCTACACAGATTATTAGAGATGGGTTGATCAGGATATGAGAATTAGCCAGTAAGGGCTAGAGCTAATGGGCCAAGCAGTGTTTAAAAGAATACAATTTGTGTGTTGTTATTTTGGGGTATAAGCTAGCCAGGCTATCAGGAGCTGGGGCGGCAGGAACACAGCCCGCAGCTCCCACTACAGAACTAGTTCTTGTAGACCAGGCTGGCCTCTAACTAACTGAGATCCACCTGCCTCTGCCTCCTGAGTGCTGGAATTAAAGGTTTGCACCACCATCACCCAGCTGGAAGTAGGGTTTTAAAACCTACCCCAAGTGCCATATTTTCTCCAGCAAGGTTGCACTTCCTAAATCTTCCCATACAGCACAAAATGCCTGAGTATTATGGGGACATTATTATTTCTCTGCTGGAGCGTGGATTATGTCCCTTAACATAATTTCCATCTGTGTTTTACTGGGAAATACAAATATTCTTACCTGTGACTGATTAAAACTCCATGTGTACATGTATGACATCTGTTGACAGCATCTGGGTTGGCTCCTTTCCTCACTCTATTGAATAAAGCAGCAGTGAACATTGATGATAGTAAGATATAGGATCCTTTGGGTATATATCTATATATGCTACAATGCTATAGCTGGGTTATATGGTAATTCTGTTCAGCTTTCTAAGAAACCTCCATGCTGAGTGGTGCTGGTATACACCTTTAAATCCCAGCACTTGGGAGGCAGGTGGATCTCTGAGTTCGAGGCCAGCCTAGCTTTCTACATAGTGGGTTCAAGGCAATCGAGACTACACAAAGAAAGCTTGTCTAAAACAAAACTCTCCACAATGATTTCCATAATAGTGCACTAGTTGCCACTCTAATTATGAATAAGGTTTTATTCTGTCTCCATATCCCTGCCACTGTGTGCTGCCACATAGTAAGGTATTTAAAGCTAAGGGTGTTAGACATTTTTGAAAATATCTCTTGTATTTTTTCTTTCGAGAATTCTCTGTTCAGTTTTAAGTTTCTTGTATAGTCTAGATACTGATGTATAACTAGCAAAGATTTCCCTCCCATTCTGTACATTATCTCTTCACCCCGCTTCCTTTGCTGTTCAGAAGTTTACTTCATGAGACTCCATTTGCCGTATAGTCTACGTAACTACCGCTGCGCCCAGAAATTCCTCACCTTTGTGGTGTGGTACAGTGCTTCTTACTGCTTTCCTCCAGCAGCTTTCTCTGATGTTTGAAGTAGATTTCTGTGCAGGGCGAGAGATAAGAAGCCAGTTTCATTCAACCTTTGTGTTTCTAGTTTTTTTCCCCAGCAACATTTTTTTTGTTTGTTTGTTTTTGTTTTTCGAGACAAGGTTTCTCTGTGGTTTTGGAGCCTGTCCTGGAACTAGCTCTTGTAGACCAGGCTGGTCTCGAACTCACAGAGATCCGCCTGCCTCTGCCTCCCAAGTGCTGGGATTAAAGGCGTGCGCCACCACCGCCCGGCTTCCCCAGCAACATTTGTTGGGAAAATAGAGACTGTCATTTCTCCAGTGAGTTTTTGACATCTTTGGAGGGAAAACCCAAAACATCAAACTGTGTGGGTTTATGTTTGTCTTTTATTCTGATTCAGTCTGATTATATCTGGTTTTATGCCAGTGCCATGCTGCTTTTTATTCCTATGCTTCTATAGTATAACTTGAAATCAAGTATGGTGATTCATTGGTTTCATAGGGTTTCTTTGCTTCCAAATTAATTTTACATTTTTTTTCTATTTCTATGAGAATGGCATGGGTGTTTTGATGGAGGTTGTATTTAATCTGTATAATGCTTCTGGAAATATAGCCATTTCACAGTATTGATTTTTTTTTTGGTTTTTTTTTTCTTTATAGAAAAGCAATTTATTCCATTATAAGCACTTACACAGTTAGTCATGGAGAGTAGTAACAGGCCTGATGGTGAGACAGGTCAACCAAAATGGAGACGGCTTCAAACTATGGTGGTCAAGGACTAACTCCTAAAAAAGCAACTCTTAAGGATTAATTTAATTTTAAAAACAAATACAAACTAGCAATTCACTCTTTCTCAACTTGACAGTTCACCAGTGGACTGTCAGTTAAAAACATACATCTCACAACTTGGTGGTCCCAAGTTCAAAAAACAAAAACAAAAAAACCACACAACAAAAGCCAAGTGAAGTAGGTGTCTGAGCCAGGAGTATAAATATTGCAAGATGTCATTTTTATTCCTGAATAAAATTTATTCATTTATAAATTTATAAATTTTTCCTCAGGAACTTTCCAGTAACAAACCCAGGTCCAAAGTAGCTTCAGAAATGGGGCATATTATGTATGATTATTTTTCTTAAGCTATATCCCAAAATTTTCATATTCTCAAGAAAGTGACTAGAGTGGATAAGGAATAGTGAAGTAGGTGTTCAAGCCAGGAGTATAAATATTGCAAGATGTCATCTTACAATATTTATAGAAAAATAATCACACACAATGCCCCATTTCTGAAGCCACTCCAGACCTGGGTCTGTTACTAGAAAATTCCTGAAGAAAAATTTAAATATAAGTCTGTGGCTTTGTTGAATTAAGCCCCCCCAGTTAAAGATTTAGAAAACACCCATGGTTTGGGCTAATAGTTTTGTTGGTGGCACCTATTGTAGCCGGATAGCTGAACAAAGTCTGTGTCTCAAACCAGTGTTAAATCCATCTCAGGGTTCAGAAGAAAACAAGGGGAGTCTAAATCACAAGTGCAGACATGTCTAGGATCCTTGTCCTTCTGGATCCACACTTCCTTCAGGGTCTTCATCATTGTAAATGTTCTCTGCCATCTGCCACACTTGCATGATATTGTCTTCTGATACAGAACAAATCACCCAAGGTTCATTGGGATTCCAGGAGAGATCAGATATCTTGGCAGTATGACCACCATGAATAAACAGCAACTCTGGTGGGCCATCTTCTGCATCTTCTGGGGACTGTTCTTCTCTAATTTTACTTAAATCCCACACATTCAACCTACGATCAGTACCGCTAGAAGCCAAAATAGTCTCATTGTGAGGTGACCACTGAACTTGGAATATTTCATCCTTATGTGATTCAAAGGAATGCAACTTGAGTTTCAGATTTCTCAGATCCCGCAAGGCAACAGTCTTGTCAGCTGATCCTGTGGCAAGAATGAACTCACTGTAAGGATTGAAAGACAGGCAGTTCACTTCAGCAGTGTGAGCATCAACTGAGTGGCTTGGCTTGGAAGTATTGTTTGAACGAGTATCCCAAATCATAAGTTTCTGGTCATCAGCAACTGACCCAAAAAGAGACTCGTGGAGCAGATGCCAGGAAACGTCCTCTACTACTGCTGCATGCCCCGTGAAGATGGTCTTTGCATCCACCACTTTTCCTTCCTTTGGAACTGCACTGATGTCCCACAGGCAGATGGTATGGTTATCTGAAGCACTGAGTAAGTGCCCGCTGAGATTTGGATTCCAAGAAAGACCATAACCTTCCTTCTGATGTCCACGGAGATGCAAATCTGGGCTGCACTCTCCAGAAGGGTCTGGTTTAGAAGGATGCTTTGTGTAGTCAAAAACAAGCACATCACTGGATGGAGTCTTTGTTGCAATGATGCAAGGGTTCTGGGGCATGTACCGAGCCCTGTTTACTTCTCCTTCATGGTTGATCTTGGTTTCTATTTCAATTTTCCCACTGACAGAGCCAAACCCTCCAAATTCTCCTTTCTCACTGTCATAGTGTGAAGCATCAAACTGAGCATCATCATTAGGGAGCTGGACACTGGCTATCACCAGGTGGTTTTGTTCATCCAATGTGTGTGTTCCCAGGACAAGTCGATGAATGCTGAAATCTTTCCCCTCAGGCCTGGTAACATCTGGAAGCCACTGGGCAGTTAAACTGGGCCACTCCAGGGCATGGGTCATCACCAAATCATATAGAAAAGGGGTGTTTTTCTTCCATATTTTGTACTCCTCGTTGATCACACGTTCTTCCACCGCGTCGTCAAAGGCAGCTTCCTTGTCAGCCATGGCGGTAGGAGAGCCGGGAGGGGCTGGGGGGGATCCCGGGGTCGTGCGTTGCAGGAGGCTTTTTTGGTTTTTCAAGACAGGGTTTCTCTGTAGCTTTGGTACCCGTCCCGGAACTTGCTCTTGTAGACCAGGCTGGCCTCGATCTCCCAGAGTATTGATTCTTATAACCAATGAGCATTGAGAGTTTTTCCCTTTTTCTAGTGTCTTCTTCAATTCCTTTCTTTAAGTATTTTAAAGTTTTCATTGTAGTGGCATTTTACCACTTGATTACATTTATTTTAAGGTTATTTATTTGTTCTGTTTGTTTTTCAGGTAGTTTTGAATGGGATTGTTTCTCTGATTTCTTCCTCAGCCTGCTTACTATTGATATATATATATATATATATATATATATATATATATATATATATATAGGAAGGCTACATGATCTGTATGTTTATTTTGGTTTTGTTTTTGAATGAGCATGAATGCATTGATAATTTTTTAAATTACGTTTATATTTATTTTGTGTGTGTGAGTGTTGTGCCTGCATGTATGTCTGTACACTGTGTGCTTGCCGGATGTCCTGTGGTGGTCATAAGAGAGCATCTGATCCCCTGGAACTGAAGTTACAGATGGTTGTGAGCTGCCATGTGGGTGCTGGAAATTGAACCCAGGCCTAGTTCTTTTAACCACTGAGTCATCTCTCCAGCCCTATGTGTATATTTTGTATCCTGCTACTTTGCTGAAAGTTTTTTTACTGTTGTTTAAATATCAGATTAGTTGATTTTTTTTAAAGGTTTATTTCTGTGTGGGGGGTTGTATGTGGTATGGGTGTGCAGTGTGTGTGGGGGGGTGAGTGCAGTATGGAATGGAATGAGTGTATGTGGCTGGGTGTGGTGTGGGTGCCCGCAGAGGATAGAAGAGAATGTCTCATTTTTCTGGAGCTGGAATTGTAAGCAGTTGTAAACTTCCATTTGCGTGGTGGGAAGGAACTAAACTTGGGTCTTCTGAAAGAGCGGCAAGAGCTCCAAACTTCTGAGCCATCTTTCTGATCCCTGCTGAAAGTTTTTACAAGTTCCAAGGGTTTTTTATTTTAGTATATTATGTATACAGTTATGTTATCTTCAAATAAAAATACTTGGTTACCCTTCCATTTTGTGTTCCTTTTGTATGTGTGCCTCTCATGTCTTGTTGCTGTATATGAAATTTCCAGCATTATACTGAGTAAGAGTGAATCAAGTGGACACTTTCTTTCTCCTGAGTTGGTAGCGATACCCTGATATTTCCCACCTCCATTTAATATGATATTCATGTTTGTCACATATATTCTTGATTATGCTGAGATTTATCTTCTATTCTGAGTTTCTTCAGGCTTGCTTGTTTGTTTTCAAAAGCCATCTATCAAGATGGCCAGTAGGACTGTAAGATGACTTAGTGGTTAAGAGCACTTGCTGCTCTTGCAGAGTACCTGGGTTCACTTCTCAACACCCACTAGGTACATTCACCTGTCTATAACTCCAGTTCCAGGAGATCCAGTGCCCTGGTCTGTCCTCCTCAGGCACTAGGCACCCAGTTGGTGCCTTACATACGACACTTACATGTATGAAATAAAATTAAAATAAATAAATCTTTTAAAAAATGATTGAAAGAGATTTCTGTCCTTGAGTCTATGTGGTATATATTACATTTAGTGGTTTGAGTTTGTTGAACCATCTCTGTATCCCTTGAATTAAGATCATAATGAATGATTTTTTTTCTATTTGTTGAGAGTTTTTGCAGTTTTATTCACTAGGGATGTTATCCTAGTTTGTTTTCTAATCTGTAATAAACCCATAATCGAAACCGACTTGTGGAATAAAGGGTTTGTTTGGCTTACACTTCCACATTATAGTCCATCACTGAGAGAAGTTAGGGCAGGAACTCTATCAGGAATCTGGAGGCAGGAACTCAAAGCTTCTTCTTTATTCACCCAAGACTACTTGCCCAAAGGTGGCACTGTCCATGGCGACCCAAGTCCTCTCACACCCACCATTAATAGTAGTTTTTAATGTCACAGGGGCTGGAGAGATGGCTCGGCCATTAAAGGCTAGGCTCACAACCAAATATATAAAAATGACACAGACTGTCCTATACCCATCAAATCTTCTGGAGTTTTGGGTAGTGGGGACCAAACTCAGATCCTCTGTAAGAGCTAACCACATCCGCCTTAGGGCTGCTACTGTTGCATCCTATGGGTGAGGCATGTTTTATTTTCATTTATTTATTTTTGGTTTCCTTTTTATTTTTTAGGCCAATCTGATAGAGGTGTTTTCTCAGTCAAGGTTCCTGCTTCCCCGATATAGCATTTTCTTACTAGGTCACTTCTCAGGACTTTGGGTGTTTTGAGAGTGAAGTAGTGGATTCCTTGTTGGGAGCTGGCCTGCTATCTTGCCCTCAAACTCTGGTGCTTCACATTATCTTCCAAATATAGCTACTGTTTATACCTGGTAGACAGTTAGAACATCTTTCTTACAGTCTTTTGAAAAGGTATATGAACTTTAGTTGATACACGTTTGTGTATAGATAAAAGTAAACTAACATTTTTATATAAAATTTAATAGTACCAACTAAAGATATTAAGGATGAAGTTACTTTCTATATCCTTTGAGATGCATGCAGTGTTTTTATTACTATAATGATTTCCAGAGTTTTTTATAATTTTTTATATATTTTTTATTTCTCCAAATCATTTTGACTGTCTTTATGCCAGAATTGAATCTTTTTTCCAGTGAAATTTTACTTTTAATAGCCTTAGAAATGCTCATATTTTCTATATTTGAGGGCTTGCATGTCTTCAAAAATTTCAACATTCTCACATTTACTAATTAATACTCTTCACCCTTTTTTTTTTTTTTTTGAGACAGGGTTGCTCAGTAGCTTTGAACTCCATCCTGTATACCAGGTTGGCCTCGAACTCACAGAGATCCACCTAACTCTGCCTCCTGAGTGCTGGGATTAAAGGCATGTGCCACCACCACCGGGCCTACTAATACTTTTCATTCCTGCTTTATTTTTGTTTTTTTTATATTTAAAATTTTTATTTGTGTGTATATCCACATTGTGCAGATGTCTATGCAGCCAGAATAGGGAAACCCTTGGATAGTTAGAGGTAGTTGTGAGGTAACTGAAGTGGTGCTGGGATCTAAACTCAGGTCCTCTGAATAAACAGCACATCAACCTCTGAGCCATCTCTCCAGCCCTTCTTGCTTTATTTTTATCTGTAGCACTCACAACCTAAAGTATGTGTTTATTATTTTGTTTACTCTTACTAAAATGTATGCTCCCTCAGATCTGGTGATTGCTTAGAATAATATATGACAAATAGTGAGCCTTCAGTATTTGTTGAACAAATGCTCCAATTTTCTAAAATATTTCTTTTTCAGGTATATATTGCAGTTTTTACCTTTTCATGAATTTTATAGGCTTATCACGTATATCAAATCAAATTTATCTTAACTAGTTCATTTATATGTTGTCCTTGCTCTGTTTTATGATCTTCTTAGTAAAGTCATGTTTATCTTGTGTTTATTTCCATATCCTTGCCCCGGTTTCTTTAATACCTTGATATGACAATCATTAGAGTTAGGTGAAATTCTATGGGCCTGGGAATAACACAATAAAGGTTTAATTATGGTAGTACTTTTATATCTTTTTTGGGGAGGTTGTTTCTTCTTGGGGGGTTATTTTTGTTTTGTTTTGTTTTGTTTTGTTTTAAGACTTGGTCTCTATGTAACCTTGGCTTTCCTGGATCTCACTATGTAGACCTGGTATGCTTTGAGCTCAGTGCTCTGCCTGCCTCTGCTGAGTGCTGATTTAAAGGTATACATCACCATTCCTAGCTTGGAACTCATAGTGTAGGCCAGGTTGGCCTTCAACTTGCAGCGCTCCTCTGACCTCAAGTTCTGGGGTCGCAGGCATGTGACACCATTGCAGCTTATATGTTGTATATGTTTGAAAATACTACTTGTAAGACTAGATTAGGGAAATAGATGGATGGTTTACGAAAACAAATCTAAGATCTAAAATATCCTAGGGTAGCCAACTAGAAATTAATTTTCTTTTAACAAGATCTCCTGAGTAAATTGAGAGCATTGGGGATCTTGGGAGAGAGTTGAAGGGAAGGGGAGAGGCAGGGAGGGGAGAAGAGAAAAATGTAGAGCTCAATAAGAACCAACTAAAAAATAATTTTCTTTAAAAAAATGTGTAATTTTTAACTGTCTTTCTATTCCATATTACTATTATCAGAATTAAATTAACACTGTAAAGTAAAAATAATTTTCATATTAATTTCAAGATACATTTTCAACAATTTAATGATTTTGTACTTTTGTTTCGCTTTCTATTCTTCCCAACAAAAGTTGTTATAAACATAAGCCTGGAGTTCAGATTACATTGCTATATGGTACACTATACTAAGCATTCATATTGTATGTTAATTTCACATGATAGTAAATTTAGCAATTATATCAAAATATAAGCAGACTCATGTGGTGTAAATGTCAGGGTGTGTTTGCATGAGGTCACTGCTGACTGCGGTGATGAGGGAGCATGATGTCATCTTCTCATTGTGGGAACAGTGACTTGGGAGAAGTAGGGAACAATAGAATGGGAGGGTGGGTTACTGAGAAGAGAATGAAGAAACAAGAGTTGTGGACCATGCTAAAGATTATCACTCATTTGGACAGTTTTGCTTGTAACAGTTGATGGATACAGAGTGTCACATGGCAAGTCAATGGATTAATGTTTCTGATTATCAATATTGACTCATGTTCCTCAAAAATAAGTTTTTATCCTTTATCTGTAAATTCTTTAAGATAAAAGTTTTTTCCATAAGCTTTATTTATGAGGGTGAATTTAAAAGTTCTATATTCAGAGGAAGGTTATTTTCATGAAGTATGGTATAGACAAAATAGTGATTGCTGCCGGGTGGTGGTGGCTTTACATTCAGTGTTGATACCAGCACTGAGGAAGCAGAGACAGGCAGATCTCTGTGATTTCGAGGCCAGCCTGATCTACAGAGTCCAAGACAGCCAGGGCTGTTATTCAGAGAAACGCCATCTCAAAAAACTAAAAAGAAAAAAGTAGCAATTGCTTTAAAATAAATATTTATGTTTTTAAAAACTTAAAGTGATAGTCTTCATTTTACTTCAATGAAAAGAATCTAAAAATCAAAATAAATTGAGGTTTTTCCCTTTTAAGTTATTTACTTTATATTTTGAGATAGGGTTTCATTCTTTAGCTGAGGCTATCTCAGACTCAATATTTAAGCCAGGCTGATCTCAAACTTGTAAAAAGAACTCCTTTCTCAGCCTCACAGGTGAGAGAGTTATAGATATGAGCCACCATGCTTGATCATTTAAGTCTGTCATAACTTATTTAATTCATAAGGTGCAAAACTTAAGACATAATAGATCCTTTGCATGTTTGTTTTTAATGTAGCATGCCCACAGAAGTGTATACAAATCCTAAATGATAATGTGGTAAGTCTTACCTAGTCAGCATTAGCCATATAGTTACTAACTACTGGATATCATTTTACAGGAGACTTTGCAGCAGTTGATTATGATGTCATTGCCAAATGTCTTAATCATTGGCAAAAATCCCTTTTCTGGTAAGTTTTAAGTTGTTATAATGGAATAATAATGCCTTATGTTTTTGTAGCACTAGTAATGTTTACCAAGGGCTTGATTATTTATCTCCATTCTCAGTAGGTTTTTCCACAGCATCAGTAGGAAAAATTGGGAATGATATTTCTGTTTGTAGAGAGAAAAAAAGCTCACGATATTTAAGTTGTTGGTGAGATACACATCAACACTAAATCAGTAATCTTCTCTGCCATATTAAGCTGGTATTTTGGTGATGTATTATGGTTTTTATTATCTCAGTCTAAGCAGTCATGGTACAAAACAAATGATGTTGAAACTTGTTTTTAAGTTTTATACTTAAATGCTTATTTACTATTGCCAAAATTGTTGGAGCTCTGGATTTTCTTGTTTGTTTGCTAGTTCATTTTTATAATCATAAAAGGCATTCCAGCCCTTAAATTGAAAGTTTTACTAGTAAACATTTTAATTTATATTAAACAGCTTTGGTGGAAGGATGAAAGGCAGGTTTTTAGATTATTTAAATTATTATACTCAAAAATTCATACTCTTTTACTAATACTTTATTTTTATTTGTATTTTGCTGTTTCTGGAACATGCTCCTAGGGCTTTGTATACACCAGACAGTTGCTGTACCCATCCACCCTAGAATTTAATGTTTGAACATTTACCTAGTAGCTATAAAACATTTCAGGAAAGGACTTAATCCTTGCAGCCTGCATGATATTCAAATTGAATATGTCCTCTTTTACTTGAACCCTTGCCCAGTTGAAACAAAAAATAAAATCCAAATAGAAGGCAGTATGTAAGCAGCTGTTTATTATAGATGAAACTACCAATTAAATTCATTAGTAATAAACTCAAGAATTCAGTTACCTAGATAATCTTTAGAGATACACAGGAAGATTAGCATGCAGAATGGAATTGTTTTTTATTTCATATGTATTTAGTAACTAACTGCAAGTCATAGGGTAGAAATGGTTCATGTGCTAGAAAATCTTGTGGTTTGGTGAAAGATCCAAAGATGAATGTGAAATCATATAATTCATATCACAGAGATATGTACAAAATACTACGGCATGTAAAAACATAGAGTGTTAGTTATTCTTAAAATTGTCAGGGTTAGGGTTGGGACTCTGGTGACATGTTCAAGAAGGACTGCACATATGAGATCTGTTTATGGTGGTGGAAGTGGTTCACTAAGGAATTGAGGAGGGAAGGAAAGCAACTTGTAGCCAAAGTTACAACCGAAGAGTGTGTACTGATTGTTAAAATGACCTAGTAAGTCTAGAAAAAAATAGCTTCATGGAAAATAAGATGAAGTCTCTTATTCATCACAGGTAAGTTAACCTGATAGTGAAAATCTTTCTGAATTTTATGTTTGTGGTTGTGTTCAGCCAAATGTTTTAAGACAATCTTAATTGAATGCATGTTAACAAAGATTGTTCTGCAGTTCTGTTATAGACTGATAACTTTTATCCAGTTTTTAACATACAGATCTTTCTTTTCTTAAAATTTATTATTGTGAAGCAGGATCTCACACTGTAGACTCAAACTAGCTTGGAACTCACTGTGTAGCCCAGGGTAGTTCATGTAGTTCTCCTACTTCAGTCTCTGGGGTGTTGGGATTATAGGTATGAACTACCACACCCAGTTTATCTTATTAGACTCACTGTGATGTACATTTAAGTTCTGATTCTTAGGAACCTGTGCAGTGAGAAATATATTTAAATTGTATCAGCAGATGAACCATAATGTTTATATTTTACTAAAAACTACTAAAGAGGGGCAGACCCAAGCAACTCTGATATGTTCTTATATCAGCATAATCTAGAGGGATGGTAAATACAATTTAGAGAAAAGATGTAGGTGCAGTTAGCATACTTAACTTAAAGCTTCTTTATCTACACTGTAACTCTTAAGAAGGGGTATCCTAGCCAGGTGGTGGTGGCGCACACCTTTAGTCCCAGCACTCGGGAGGCAGAGACAGGCGGATCTTTATGAGTTCTAGGTCAACCTGGTCTACAAGAGCTAGTTCCAGGATAGGCTCCAATTAGAAAGGAGTATCCTTGCCATGTCTCCTGCTGTCATCATATTATGCACACAGAAACCACATGTTTAAATTACACCATTTATTTACAAAATTCATCTTTTGGTCCAGTTGTGGTGATTGACTCTTAGAGTTGATTGTTCCAGTTTCTGAAAGAGTTAAAACAAAGCTAAATGCTATATTCACTTGTGTTTTTATTTCAGAACAAGGCACAGAAGAAGTTAAAAAGTTGCTTTTACTCTTACTGGGTTGTGCAGTTCAGGTAAGTTAATGTTTTTCTTCGTATTTTCATTCTTATAAACTGCCTTTGAGCTTCTGTCTAGTTTTCTGAAAGACTTGATAATTTTGAGTATATCATCTTAAAGTGAAATTATGTATGAGAGCATTTCTTTTATTTCTGAAGTTAAATATAGCATCAATGTCATGTATTAAAAGCTTTTAGTTAAGTTTTTCCTATTTAGATGCTTCTAATGACTCAGATCTTTATGCTTCTTCAGAGGCATCTCCCATACATCTCTTAGTTTGGTTGGACAAGCTTATGCTTCAGAAGAGAATAGAAGAGGGACTAACAGTGAAGAGAGGATTGGGGGTTGAAGCAATAGTTTGAGAGCACTGACTACTCTTTCAGAGGATGCAGGTTTGTTTCCCAGCACACATGTGGTAGCACATAGCTGTCTGCAACTCTAGTCTCATGGACTCCAGCACCTTCTTTTGGCCTTTGTGGGTACCAGGCACATACATGGTACGCAGGCATACATGCAGGCACACGCCCCTCCACATAAAAATAAAAATAAAGAATTTGTGGGAAATGTTTTGTGTATGGTATTTGTTTATTTATATGACTGTACAAGTATGCATGTAGACATGTGGAGGTCAGAGGTCAGTATCGTGTCAGTCACCTTATTTCTTCTTTTATTGGTTTATTTTTTATTTTGGTTTTTCCAAGACAGGGTTTCTCTGTAGCTTTGGAGCCTGTCCTGGAACTAGCTCTTGTAGACCAGGCTGGCCTCGAACTCACAGAGATCTACCTGCCTCTGCCTCCCAAGTACTGGGATTAAAGGCGTGCGCCACCACCACCCGGCTAAGTCACTTTATTTCTTGAGATAGGGTGTCTCACTGAACCTAGAACTCCCTGATTCAGTGCTACTTGCTGGCCACCAAGTCCCAGGGATCCTCCCGTCTCTGCCTCCTATCATTGGAATTACAGTTTCACACCCAGCAAGCACTTTCCTTACAAATAATACTCTGTTTTATTGCTCCTTTATAGATGTTTGTATCAATATTAACTGCCAAGATTTATTGAATATGTACTTTGCCAGGTGTTATATTTTATTAAGATTTTCTTATATTATTGAACATTTGCAAGAATAGTATGCTACTTTAATAATTACAGTGGGAGTCTATATATCTGCAACAAATTGAGATTGTCACTTTAGATTTAGATCAATTTGCTAATAGGCTAAAGAACGCTGGCATGACTTCCAAATCTACTATGCTAAATTTTTCATTAATTAGCTTAAAAAGTATGTGTGTGTATGTGTGTGTGTGTATTCATGAACATGCCACGACACGCTTATGTAAGTAAGAGGACAACCTTGTTGAGAGTGTTTACCTGTGCCTCATTTTTTTTTTTAATTTCCGGGAGTTCTGTCTGTGCCCAATCTTTGTAAGAGCCCTAGGATTAAAGTTGCACACAGCATCCAGGGTTCCCATCGCAGGCTATCCACTTGTCTGGCCGACGTTTCACCCACTGAGCTATATCTGAAGCCCAGTACTTTTTAAGAGAATAATTGTTGCACGATTAACAAAAACCCAGAGATAGATATTAGGGTTCAATCTGAAGATTAGAAAAGCAAAGCAGGCAAGCTGCTAGAGAGGTCTTACCTCTAGGAAATCTTCAGACTGAAAGAGAGGTAGTACCTGTCTCTTTCCGCCTTTTATTCCTCTCAAGTGCTGGAATTAAAGGTGTGCACCACCACTGCCCCAGCCTCTATGGCTAACTAGCGAGGCTACTGATATTAAAGGTGTGTGCCACCACTGCCTGGCCTGTATGGCTGACTAGTGTGGTTGTTCTGTGTTCTGTTCTTACGGCAAGCTTTATTTATTAAAATAGAAATAATATACCACTGTATTTCCCCTTTTCTAAAATAAAAAAGAAGACTTTAACTAATGTAAGAAAACTACTTACAATAAATACAATAACTATACACAATATATACAGGCAGTAAATACATCAACAATGTCTAGTTCATTTGCATTTGACAAATTCAGAGAAAATACTCCCATGTCTATCTTATCTTGGTGATTCCAAAGTCTTATACCGAATTTACTTTCTATTATAACTTGCTTTTTGTATCGGGTAAACAAAGAAAACTATAACTTCAACTCCTTCAGAGACCCAAGAAGGAAATAATATTAACTGAGTAAGTAAGAAGTATGAGCAAGCAACTTCCAAAAAATGTGAAATGACAG
Organism: Chionomys nivalis; assembly: GCF_950005125.1. Taxonomy (NCBI): domain Eukaryota; kingdom Metazoa; phylum Chordata; class Mammalia; order Rodentia; family Cricetidae; genus Chionomys; species Chionomys nivalis. The sequence continues at coordinate 14,377,077 of NC_080091.1, read as the reverse complement.
AAACAGCTGGCTGCCTGGACAGTCATCCAAAGTCCCTCTTCATTTTTGGGGTATCTGTCTTCGGCCTACAGGCCTACCATATTTGACAGACTTTTCTTGTGAAGCAGAATATTCTAAAGGTCTTTTCTGCCTTGTCTTTACAGTGGTTGGCAGTCATTTTCTTTTGTGTCTTGTTTGTCCAATTAGGACAACATACTGTCAGCAGTCGAGGCAAGGACATTTTCTTGCCCAGTGGCTTACTTTTGCCACAAAAAAAGGAAATTCCATGTGGAATTTCTTTGATGCCCATTATTTCTCTCAAGTAGACTTGTGCTGCTAGGAGCATACATGTCTCATTATCATTAAACAAAAAAGTACTTATGTTATTAAAACATCTTAAATACCATATTCTGTAGATCTCTGAAATGTTTGAAGATGACCTGTCTCTCTAAAATATATCTTTATTTGATCTTGAAAACATATCTGATGTGACTTCAAGTTCAATTATCTAGGTGACTAACCTGCATTACATTGTTAAATAAGTTGTAATGGTACAATACCTTGAACAAAAGTAGAAATGTATGTATAGCATGTTCTACAAAATTAATCTCAAATCTGTATCAATACACAAAATTTGCATACAATGTACAAAAATCCAATCCAATGTAAAATGTTTAAAACTAGTAGTTGCTTTTTAAAAGTAGATTCAGTAATCTAACTTTTTAGTTTATTAATAAATTATTTCAATCTACAGTTATCCTAGCTCTTAATAGAATGAAATATTTGGGGTCTTGTTTTAGGGCTTGATTTTCCTTTTTTTTTTTTTTTTCTGAGACAGTTTCATGTATCTCAGACTGGCCCTAAACTTGTGTAGCTCTGTTTTTCCTTAAATTTCTGATTCTTCTACTTCCGTCTTCCAATGCTGGGATTGCAGGCATGTACACTATACCCCATGTTTACAGTGGTTGGAATTGAACCTTGTATTCATGTGTGCTAGGCAAGCACTTTCCCAATTTAGCTACATCCCCAGTGTATGAAATGAGATTTTTGTAAATAAACAAGTTCACTGGTGATATTTCACATACATGTATGTAATTTATTTACATATATTTTATATTCTAGTTTGTGTTGACTCTTAGTTCTGACTTTGGAGATACATTTAATTTACATGTAGCAATTAAATATGTATGTGGATAAGTGTGACTGTACACACACACAGACACACACACACACACATATGGTAGGTAGTGATCAGATCAGGATTATTGGTGTACCTACTACCTCAAGACATTATTTCTTTGTTTTAAGGGCATACACAATTGTCTATACTGAAGATTTTGAAGTACTCAGTTAATTGTTGTTCACCATAATAATCCTACTATATATGACATAAATTATCCTATCCATTTATCTCTATATTTGTATCAATTCTCTGGTCTAATCTATTCCCACCATCTTCTTCTTAACACCCTTTCTAACCCTAGTAATCACTATGGGGCAGTGTTCATATGTAAATTAAGTCATTACATTTCTGTAATGTGTTATACATGACTGTTTACCTAACAGCTGATTAAATAGTAAGATAAATTTAGTGTCTGATGTTTCTGCTCTTCTAATTTGGTCATCAGGTCTTTAGTTGGAAACACTATTTTTACTCATTTACAGCTACTATATATACTACATTTCTTTAAAAGAAAATACCTTTCTTGGTGAATGTTACACTGTATAAATGGTGAGCTTCTCAAGGTAGTGCTAGTGAAGAAACAGAGGCTTGCAGGGCTTATAAAAGGAAATGTCTGTTTCTTTTTAAAACTGTAACAAAATCGTAAGACAGTGGAATTGGGGTACTTTGAATAAATTTTATTTTTTACATTTCATAATAACCCTGCCATTTTATGTTCTGATTGCCAAAAAAACTATTTATAAGTCAGTAATTACAGAAATGTTGAATTAAAAGGTTGGGATTGTTTCTGAAAAGCTAGTTTACATACACTGTGAATATACAGTTAATTTTCAGTTGTTCTTACAGACATGTTTATTATTTCCTAGACCAAAAAAGTCAGTGTTTTTAAGCCTATTGATCTCTATTCCATTTCCTCCAAAACTCCTCAGTTCCTAATCAGACCTAGGAATTGTGCTTTCTGGTAGTTTACTTTAAAACATCTTTATATTGTAACAATACTTTAGTTTTTACTGGGATATAGAACTCTGGATGAAAGTATAGAGTATGTTCAGATTGTGTAATGACAGAAATAGAGCATTAGCAACTTAAGTAACTTGAATCAGAGCTTTGTAAGTTTCTTACTGATCAAAGAGCCAGTTTTTCTTCTTTAGGGTTTATTGTCTTCTCTGGCTCTGTAATTGGCCCAGGAGATGCATCTTAGCTTGGCACAAGGCAGTGCTGTCTATTTGTATGCACCTCTCATTTGGTGGCTGCAGGAATACAGTTGTATCCGCAGTTGAATTTCAATATACGGGATGTAGAGAGAAACAGAGATGAAGATATTTATTGTTATTTAATCCTTATTGGGAAAAGATTGTTTATATTTTATGTTTTTAGCAGAAATAAAACTTTAAAGAGTTGATAACAAGGAATTGCTGCCTTGTTCCTATTTGGTTACAAGTGTTTTTATAATTATTAAATTTTGCCCCTGGTTTCTTTGTTACAGTAGAAACAAACCAGATATTTATTGTATTACTTTATAAATGTTGACCTGGGCCATCAGAGTTAGTTTCTTTTATTAAGATTAATAGGCTGAATATGAGAATAAATTGTAAGCTTGAAGTAAAAATTGCTGAATTTTTTCCCCCAAGAAGAAAGGCGATGTTGTTTGGTGACAGTCAGGGACTGACTGAGAGTTTTGGCAGTATTCCGAATTCTGCCACTGACTCACTGTGGTTTTTGGCAGTCACTTGTTCTCTCTGAAACAAGTTCTTGATTCTTTACTTCTCTGTTTGTTAAGTTAGCATAATAATATCCTGACCTCAGATGTGCTGTGTAATATGTTCCTACTTCAGAACTTTCCAGTGTAAAACTGTAGAGTTCAGAGTCTGGCTCTTAAATATTTCAAAATCATTGTATCTTCATTAGGTAAGTATATCAGAGGTTGTTTAAATGTAAAACAAAACCCTCACTGTACTGTTGAAATATTGTAAAGCTTGGTGCTTAAAGGTAGCATTTTAAGGACAATATAGAGTCTGAATGGTACCCCCTTCATTTTTTTCAGTGTCAGAAAAAGGAAGAATTTATTGAAAGAATTCAAGGTTTAGATTTTGATACAAAAGCAGCAGTTGCCGCACATATTCAAGAGGTAACTACTTATATATACTTAATGTGTTTTTTATGAAGTTTGCAGTGTGTTTTCTAATAATATTTCCCCAAATACTTAGTTACAAGATAAACAAGAACAATTAAGGATCAAATATAAATCAACCTTACTTTTATGTAAATTTACTTTCTTTCGAGATAGATAATCCACAGTGACATGTGTTATGTATGGCACAGTGCTTGCCACACATTTACTTTCTCTTCTCCATGAGGACATGAGGATGTTAAATGAATTTTGTTTTTATTAGGTAGCACACAATGAATGATAGGCGTAAAGATAATAAACTTAGTCTGTGTGTCTTTTTCTTGAATGAATGATCATTTTTATTGAGCTGTTATTCGAATTGCACAAATACATTGATCATTTAAAAATATTCATATAAAACAAATCTGAGGCATAATGGACCATGTCAAATTATAGATGTTAATGTAATTTTTAATTGAAATTTATTTTAAAAGCTTCCACTTCCATAACTATTTACTCATGAGCTATAAATCTTACAATGTCTTTTGTAGAATTAGGTTATATATTAAATTTTGCATGTTGGGAGAGAATTCTAAAATTGTGTAAATTGGTTGTACTTAAAATATTCTCAGATGACTATTTCATGTCATCTTTTTCTCTTAGTTAATTTCAGAGTCCAGATGAGAGTTTATTTTTTCAGTTAAAATGTTTAGTTTTGTCATTTATTTCAAATCTACTTCTTTCTGCTTTTATAATTGAGCTGATTTTGTACTAAACTGAGATCAATATTTAATTATTAGCCATTCTTTGATTATTTGATTGCTTCTCTAAAGGTAACTCATAATCAGGAAAATGTGTTTGACCTGCAATGGATGGAGGTGACAGATATGTCTCAGGAAGATATAGAACCACTCTTGAAGAATATGGCATCACATCTAAAAAGACTGATAGATGAGAGAGATGAACATTCAGAGGTTGGTTCTTTCGTTGTTTTATGGAAGTTTGCTTTCTTAAAAGAAAAAATGTTTTCTAGAATGGATATTGTTTTTTAGCGGCAGATAATAAACTTTAGTCATTCTTTGGTGTCAGTGCAGCTTATTGGTTCTAGGACCTTCTTAAGTACTTGAGAGGCCCAGGAAGGTGGACCTCTGAGTTCAAGGCTACCCTGATCTCCAGAGTGAGTTCCAGAACAGATGTAGCTACACAGAGAAACCCTGACACAAACGAGTACTAAAGCCAAAAATGCTTAGTTTCTTTTCTTAAAAAAGGTACAGTGTTTACATATAAAACTACAGATATCTTGTATATTGTAAATCATCTTTTAATTACCTATAATAATGAATAGTATGTAAATAATAGAAAAATAGTTGATATGCTGCATTATTTAGGAGTGGTGGCAAGAAAAAGCCTGTACATGTGCAGTGCAAACACAGAGATTCCCCTTATTATCTTCTACCACAGTTGGTTTAATTTGCAGATGTGAAAACTAGATGGTGTACGAACTATAATGTCTTTCTTTTTTTGTTTTTTGTTTTGTTTTGTTTTGTTGCATGTGTGTGTGTAAAAAACAGGAATTAGAATTAGAGAAGAAATAAAAGAGCCTTGGATTTCTTTTTTTTTAAAGATTTATTTAGTTATCATGTATATAGTATTCTGCTTAAATGTATGCCTGCAGGACAGACGAGTGCACTAGATCTTATTATAGATAGTTGTGAGCCACCATGTGGTTGCTGGAAATTGAACTCAGGACCTCGGGAAGAGCAGCCAGTGCTCTTAATTTCTGAGCCATCTCTCCAGTCCCCGAACCTTGGATTTCTAATAAGCGCATTATTATTAGTTTTTTTCTCTTTTTCTTGTAGATCATTGTTATTCTGATTTTGTTCCTGTTTTTCAAGTTACCCTATTACTTTGGCAATAGTGCAGAACTGTGAAACTGAATATATAGTTGATATAAGTGGAAAATGCATTGCCTTGAAGCATAAGAATTTGCTAAATTTCTTGATTTTGTTGCCCATCTGATCCCAATTTAGTTGGGGAGGGGACAAGCAGTTAGGGAATCAGTGGTCAAACAACACTTTTGTTTTATTTTATTCTTTAAAATTATTTTACAAGGTCTCACGTACCCCAGACGGATCTCAAAGTTAACATGTATCTGAGGCTGACCATGAATTCCTCTTCTTGCTTCCAATTACCAAGTACTGTGATTTTAGGTGTGAGCAGCCAAGCCAAGGTCCCAGAGACCTTGTTAGTCAAATTGATCTAGAGGGAATCCATTTTAAATTTAATCATCTCATCTTTATGTGATGGTTCTAGTATCTCAGACTACTACTCAGGTTGATTTGAAAATTAAACTCCTGTAACATATCAGCAATCAACAGTTATAACCAAGGTTTACAAACCAGTCTCTTTAGTTTTATTACAGACATTGTTATTACCAGGTTTCCTGGTGATCATTGTCTAACTGTTGAAAGTGTAAAATACTTAGGTACATTTAATTGTTCCTATGCAAAAAGTTTATTAAGAATTTTATTTGATACCAACTTGATAAATTATTCTAAAATTTGTATTTTAGAAAAATGTATAGTGGAGGAACATAATAGAAAAAGTCAGTAATGTACAGAAGCTTCTTATACACTTAGCTTTAACTATCAAAGAGAAATTTAGAATTGTTAATAGGTTTAGACCTCTTACAAGTTTAGAAAACAGCAGTAGTCAGCCATAAATAACTTAGTACTTGATGAACAAGTACATCTCACATATACAATGGGAAAACGTTTGTTTAATTAAAACAGACACATATAGACCAGGTTTCAAATAGCAGGAGTAGCCAAATATTGTAGTCCTTTTATCTGAAGATAAAGAATACAGCTGGCAAAGACCAAGAGCTTTCTGACTATTGAAGATCTAGATGCAAATAATATTGTATAAAAGGAGCACTTACTGTTTATCTTTGCATATGTAATACTTGTACTTCCTCTACAAAATGGCCATAACATTTAGGCAAAGCTTAGTATAGAGCATATAAGCCCTCAAATACATATGTATCCATAATTATAGACATAATGGTAGCAAATATAATCAATATATATTTAACAAGAGTCATAAAATACTCATTTAAATATGTTTTTAAATCAGAGGATTAAGATACTTTGAAAGATTTGCTTTCTCATCATGCAGTGGTAGCGAATGCCACTTGGGGGGCAGAGGCGGGTAGAGCTCAGTGAGTTCAAGGCTGGCCTGGTCTACAAAGCAAGTTCGAGGACAGCCAACACTGTTATAAAGAGAAACATTGTCTCAGGGGTGAAAAGTACTTTCTCTAAATAATAAAGTAAACCAGTTTTTAAAGAAAACTTTGCTTTAAACATAGAAAATTATATCCTGCTTCTGTATTAGTATATATTTTGACCTTGGGAATTTTTTCCTTTTTTTTTTTTTTTTCCTTCCCCCAGATAGGGTTTTACTTTGTTGCTCTGGCTGTCCTGGAACTCACTATACAAAAACCAGGCTGCCCTGGAGCTCACAGAGAGCCACCTGCTCTGCTTCCTGAGTGCCAAGATTAACATGTGTCACTCTCCCCAGCCATGGGGATTTCTTTAAACACCCTTTAGTAATAGCCAGCCTAACCATACATTTACCAGTTATTTTTACGTTTCATCTGTCACAAGCCTTGTTGTGGTATACTTTATTTAAATTTCCTGCTTTGTCCTTATCTAAAGTATAGCTCCAGGCTGCCCTGGCCCATGTACCACCATGGACTGCTGTATTTTTCTTGGTTCTAAATTACTTGTGTGTTACATAGTGAAATATTTTTAACACCTTTTTTGTGCTTCATACTATGCTAGATGAGAGGATGAAAGATACAGAGGAGGAATAACAAATTATTTCTGGTTTATTGAGAAAAAACTACATTATTTTTAAGTAGAAATGAAGGCTAGTATATAATTAGGTACTAATTGGTTTGTATAGGGATCAAATGTTTGTTAACTATTATCTCCTAGGTACTATTATTAAAATCAGGAATGTTAGAAAAATTAAAGATAATTAAGACAACAAGAAAAATGAATAAAAAGTTGACTCTGGAAATGGAGCCTTCGTCCACTGTGGAGAATAATGTTGCATTGTCCATAAAGACGGGAATTTCTGAGATGTGCTTCTGGATGGGAGGACAGGTGTCTGTCAGGGACATATAAAGTCACCTTCAGAAGTAACAAGGAAGGAATTTGGTGCTTCTCTCTCTCTCTTTTTTTTTTTAAACATAGAAGAAGCTGTGTGCATATCTGTGAATAACAAGAAGGAAAAATAGAAGTTTATGCATGTTTTGAGTGAAAATTATATAATAATGAAGCAGCTAACCCTAGGTGATTAGTTGGAGAAGAGGTCATTGATTGAGAAGTGATGATAGCAGGGTTTTTTTTTTCCATTTTACATACTAACCCCAGTTCCCTTCCCTCCCCTTCAACCACCCCCCATCCACTCCTCAGAGAGGAGTAAGGCCTGCTTGGGGGGGTCAACAAAGTCTGGCATACCAAGGTGAGGCAAGACCAAGCCCCTCCCCCCTGCAGCAAATAACCATTTTTGCTATTAGCTATCATAATTGGATATCACAGTTGTAGACAGATCACTTTTTGATTTTCTTTCTTGTGTCGACATGTCTTTTATACCTTTCCAATAGTTGTTATCTTACTATTTTGTCATGTGATTTATTTAAAAAAAAAACTAGGGAGATGAAAAAAAAGCATTGATGTGTTTCAGTGTTACCTGCTAAATACCTCATGCATGATGTGTTGAATTAAAACTTGAAATGACAGCTAATATTAAAAAGAAAAAATGGTGTTTTTGTTGTTGTTAATTCCTTTTTTTCAGAGACAGAGTCTCACCATGTAGCCATGGCTGAACCAAAAGTCATGAGTAGACCACACTGGCCTCAAACTCACAGTGAACCACCCACCACCTTCATCTGTGCCTCCGAAGTGCTGGGATTTTGGGTTTGCACCACCTCACCTGGCAAAGTCTAGATGCTTTTGATTAATGAGTTGATCAAAATCAATCAGTGACTAGTGTTGCCGTGTCTAGGTTACTGATGTTTAGAACACTAAAATTGATTCTGTGTTTACCCTGTAATTCTCAGACTATTGTAGAGCTCTCTGAAGAGCGAGATGGTCTTCATTTTCTACCCCATGGCTCTTCATCTGCACAGTCACCCTGCGGTTCTCCGGGCATGAAGCGGACAGAGAGTCGACAGCACCTCTCAGTGGAACTGGCTGATGCTAAGGCCAAGATCCGAAGACTGAGACAGGAATTGTAAGTCCCTGAGTTTCAGTATTCTTTGAAATTATGTGGTAACAAAGATGACTGTAGCAGTATTTTAAGTTTGACAATAAACCAATTGTCCTGTCATTAACCTAAATCAAATTATTTATTAGTGTTTTGTCAAACTGAGAAAAAATTGCCTACAATTCTTATACTCAAGTATAAGCAAGAGAATTCAGCAATTCATGGTCATTCTCAGATACAAAGTAAATCTGAGCTTAGTCTGGACTATGTGAAACCCTGCCTGAATAATAGTAGGAATGACAATAATGTTTTCAGAGACTGAATTGTTGACATAGATTATTACAAAAATAATTTTATATGTATCAATGTTGTCATTGATGTGCCAGTCATCTACTTAATAAAATATTCAGATTTCATTAGTACTGATTACTAAGTTATCAAAGCTCACTACAGAAAATACAGTATAAATTTTACATATTCACTTTTGGATGAACCACAAGTGAAAGCAAGACAAATCTTTGCTGAAGATTTTGTGTTTTGTACTTTAAGGAAAACAAAGGAATTTTGATTTATAGGTTTTTTTTCTTTTTTAAAATTTGTTTTCCTGGAATTTGAGCTTCAGAATGTAGGTTTTAAATTTAAATACACAGAATAGTAATTACTTTTGTTTATTGATTATTTAAAGTAACTTAGAAAAGTGAATTGGATATGTAAGGTAGAAAAAGCATTAAATAGTATGTAGGAAAATTTGAAAACAAAAAATAATCTTTCATTTGTGGATGTCTGCATTATTATGTGTCTATTGAAGTGAACACACCCAGGATATTCTATAAACAGCTGCACCAGGAAAATTAGAGAAGAGATTGCTGTTATTAGTTTGACTGGCAGCTAATGGATAGCCTAAACAGTGAGCCCTAGTTCTTTCCATATAATTTAGCCCAATCTTCTCCAGTCTTTAGATGAAGCATGCAATTAGAGCTGCAGTGCTGGCTGTGAATTCATTTACCATGTTGCATTATATTAGAGTTTAATTTTCACATAGAATTTACTTGGCCTTGGAATATATTAAAAATTCAAACAACCTTGAGAAGATTGACAAAAATTGTTTTCGTGTGTAATGATTTGAAAATATAAGTGGAGGCTTTTGAGTGAGCGAAGATAACAGATGCATGCCGCAAGAATTTCAGTAGCTGCAGTTTATCAAACCCCATCTCTTTGAAAACGTCTTCTTTTATGTATTTCTTAAGAGACATTTACTAAATCTTTCTTTTGTTTTAAAAGAGACAAATATTTCCTGTAGTGGATTAGCAGCAGAAATCTTGGTTAAAAAAAAAAAAGTCCAGACTGTTTATACCTAAAGGAAACTATAAAATAATTAGAATGTAATGGGTGATACCAAATAGTATATTGATTTTGATTTACAGAGTAAAAGTATAATTTATGATTAAATGGAATAACTAATTCTTTATAAATTAAGCTTTTTATACACTAATTAACATTATTGAAGACTTCCTTCAGTAGTCCTTTCAACCACCATTGGTTATATGTTTTGGGAGTTTCTTTAATATAATGATTAATTATTTTATTAAAAAAGAAAATACTTTTGCTAAGATATAATTCAGAATCTGACAATTCCTCCTTTTAAAGTATACAATTAAATGAATTTTTAAGTTGTGCAATCTCCACAATAATTGAATAAAAGTTTCTTTGTCTATTCACTTTGCCCTCAGATCTTAGCAGTGGCTAATCTGTTGTATTTTCCTGGGTTTACCTCTTTTTGACACTCACATAAAGGGAACAAATGCTGTATGGCCTTCTTGTCTGGCCTGGTGTCCTCCAGGTTCATCGGTGCTGTAGCATGTAGCTAATGTCTTGTTATAATGACAGAAGCAGAACCTTCTAATCTGTAAAAAGACAAACAAAATGAGAGTTAGAAATAAGAGGGCGGTCAAGATGGTGCTTGCTGTTAATCCTGACAGCCTGAGGTTGGTCGCTAGAACCCGCATGGTGGAAGGAAGGAAGGAGAGACCTTTCTCAGTCAAGTTGTTCTCTAACCTCCGCCATACACCACGACACTCAGCCTCCTTCCTTCAGCAAATGAATAAATCAGGGGGTAGGGGGACTGAAGAGGGGCTAATAACTAACAAATAAGAAATTTAAATAGCATGATGTTAATATTCTTTTAGCAGAGCAGTTTGACAGTAGATATCAAGAACCAAGACTATAGTTTCCTTTTACAAATATGTCCAGACATATAATACAGACTTTTTAGAGTACTCTTTTTAAAAAAATATATTTATTTATTTATTTATTATGTGTACAGCATTCCTTTCATATGTGTCTGAAACCCAGAAAGGGGCGCCAAGTCTCATTATAGATGGCTGTGAGCCACCATGTAGTTGCTGGGAATTGAACTCAGGACCTCTGGAAGAGCAGTCAGTGCTCTTAACCACTGAGTCATCTCTCCAGCCCCTAGAGTACTCTTGTAAATAAAACACTACTCATTATATTGAAAACTAAAACCTACTTAGTAAATTATATTTCTTTTATCAGAAAAATTTGTGGGTTTTGAACACAGAGAAACATGAAGATATGTAAAAGTAAGTTTATTCAGTGCCCTTTATTATTAGACAACAGAAAGCAGAAAATAGTTAAGTACAGTCTTCCTTTGAGAAGATTAGCTCTGATAGAAAAATTATGAAAAAATTAAAAAATAAAACAGTTCAAAAATTATTAAAAATTGAGATATATTGCTGAGCATGGTAGTGCATGCCTTTTAATGTCAGCACTTAATTTCAGAACAAGAGACAGAGATATGGATTTTTGTGAGGTCAGCCTGGTCTACATAGTGTGTTCCTGGGTAGCTAGCATTGCGTAGTGAGACCTTGTGTCAGTATATGTGAACATCTATGTATATATATGTATGTATGTAACAATGTGTTAAGTAATATATAGAGATTTGGGGTATATGTATGGCAAATAGTAAGTGTATGGCTTCCTTTAGGCCATTGTAAATGTAGAAATTAGTTTGGTTTTCCTTTATGAGGAATTTCCCATACACAGTATATATAAAAATCATTCATGCTTAATTGTTGTTGAATTTGCAGAGTTGGAGAGAAAGTTAAGGGAAGAGGACAGATGAAGAGATAGAAAGTATATACTAACCAGGAAGGAGTTAGTTATTGTCCTTTTAACATCATTGGTGAAAGTTTGGTAACATCTAGTCATATATTCATAGTATCTTTTTCTTGCTTTTATTTCCCTCAAGTGTTCTGGTTAGGGATAACACTCTGTTCAGTTAGGTTTTTGTTCTGCAACAGTGTATTACTGTATAGCTCTGGAATTTACTGCATAGATCAGACTGGCCTCAAATTCATGGAGATCTGCTGGCCTCTGCCTACTTAGTGCTAGGATTAAAGGTGGGTGCCATCTTGTCCAGCAGTACTTTTCTTACTTTCATTTTATGTGTATGAGTGCTTCTCTGCAAACATGTATGTGTACTAAATGTATGTCTGGTACCTACAGGGGCAAGAAGAAAGCATTGGAATGCTTGGAATTAGAATTACAGACACTTGGTGCTAGGACTGAACCCTGGTCCTCTGCAAGCTCAGCAAGTACTCTTAACTGCTGAGCCATCTACAGCCCTCAGTTACTATGTGTCTTAATGTTGTGATAATCACGGATTCTGAAAGAGTATGCTTATTCTTTAATAAATACCTTTTTGCATTTAAGGGAAGAAAAGACTGAACAGTTACTGGACTGTAAACAAGAACTTGAACAAATAGAAATGGAATTAAAGAGGCTGCAGCAAGAGGTGTGTACCTAGATTTATTATATTGGAGAATGAAATAGTTGGAAATTGATTTATCTCATTGTAATTTATAACCATGACCTCTCAGTTACCTCATATATTTATATAAAGTCTGGTGACTTTTTATTGCCTTTACCAAAAAGCAGAGCCAGAGCTAGAAATCAAGGTCTATTGTTTCTACTATTCAAACTTCTCCAAGATTCAAAGTAGTCCTTTTAGACTGGGGCAGTTCTAAGTCTGTCCCTTTTTTTTATGTCTTTGTCATCTATTGCTGGTTTACCCACATACCTCTGTGTACTGAATTGAGCTGTTATGGGTCTGTATGTAGTCTCCCATAGTGACTATATTAGGTTATATATACACTAAAATTTTTATTTATTCTTTTCCCATATACTATATCCCAAATGCAGTTTCTTCTCCCTTCACTCCTCCTTGTCCCTCCTCCCATACTGCCTCTGTCCCCCCAGATCCACTCCCCCTCCATTCTCCTTCAGAAAAGAGCAGTCCTCCCAGGAATATCAACTGAACATAGCATAACAAATTACAATAAAACTAGGTACATACCCTCATATCAATACTGGATGAGAGAACCCATTAGGAAGAAAGGGTTCCAAGAACTGACAAGAGTCAGAAACACTCCGCATTCCCTCTGTTAGGAGTTCCATATGAATATCAGGCTATGCAACAGTAGCATATATGCAGAGGACCTAGCTCAGATCCATGTTTGTTGCTTCAGTCTCTGTAAACCCCATGAACCTGCTTAGTTGGTTCTGTGGGACATTTTCTTGTGGTGTCCTTGACCCTTCTGGCTCCTGAAGTCCTTCCTCCCCCTCATCAGTGTGGTTCCCTGAGCTCCACTTAATGTTTGACTCTGGGTCTCTCTGTATCTACTCCCGTCCGTTGCTGGGTGATGCTTCTCTGATGACAGTTGGGCAAGGCTCCAGTCTATGAATATCGGAGAATATCATTAGGAATCATTTCATTGACTTGTTTTGTTTGTTTGTTTTTGGCCGATTGTGTTTTGTTCTATCCTAGGTGTAGTAATGAGATGCTGGGCTACCCAACCTCTGGTACCTAATCTTCTAGGCAGTTCATTGGTTGACCACTCCCACAATTTCTGTGCCCCCATTACCCCAGCATGTTTTGTAGGCAGAACAAATTGTAGGTCAAACGTTTTGTGGCTGGGTTGATGTCCTCCTAGTCCCACCACTGGAAGCCTTGCCTAGTTAAGAAGATGGTTGGTTCAGGTTCCATATCCCCTATTACTAGGAGTCTTCGCTAGTCACCCTTGTAGATTCCAGGGAGTTTCCATTGCACTAAGTTTCTAAAACGCCTCCCCAAATGTCCCCAATTCCAGTTTTTCCCACTACTCTCTTCCTCCATCCCCCCAACTGACCCTTGAGCCTGATCCCTCCTATTTCCATCCTCACCTGCCCTCAGCCCACCCGTAAAATAAATTCCATTTCCCCTTCCCAGGGAGATCAGTGTGTCTACCCCCCAAGTCCTCCTTGTTTCTTAGCCTCTCTTGGTCTGTGGATTGTAGCTTACCATCCAGTGTCACTTATGAGTGAGTGTATACCATGTCTGTCTTTTCTGTCTTTCTGGCTCTGGTTACCTCACTCAGGATGATTTTTTTTTCTAGTTCCATTCATTTGCCTGCAAATTTCATGATGTCATTGTTTTTAACAATTGAATAATAATCTATGTGTAAATGTACCGCATTTTTTTCTTCATTTATTCTTTGGTTGAGGGACATCTCTGTTGTTTCCAGCTTCTGGCTATTATTAATAAAGCTGCTATGAACCATAGTCAAGCAAATGTCCTCATGTATGGTGGAGTTTTCTTTGGGTATAAGCCCAAGAGTGGTATAGCTGGGTCTTGAGGTAGATCCATTCCCAGTTTTCTGAGGAACCACCACATTGATTTCCATAGTGACTGTACGAGTTTACATTCCCACCAGGAGTGTTCCCCTTGTTCCACGTCCTTCCCTGCAGGAGCTGTCACTTGTAGTATTGATCTTAGCCGTGTTCTTGCCTGTATGAGCTGTCATTTGTGTTATTGATCTTAGCCATTCTTACAGGTATAAGATGAAATCTCAAAGTCGTTTTGATTTGCATATACCTGATGGCTAAGGATGTTGAACGTTTCAAGTGTTTCTCAACCATTTGAAATTCCTCTGTTGAGAATTTTCTGCTTTCCCAATGTGATTGTTAGGTGGTATATATCAAAATGGTTTTTGTATTTGTCTTTTGGGTTTTCCCCCCCTCTTGAGCCATAGGTATTAAGATTTTTTTAAGGGATTGTTAGAAAAGAAGGAGGAGATAGAATAGTGTGCATAAGAGTAAAAGAAGCTGGTGAAATAATCAAATTATATGTTTGTCTTAAAATGTCATAACGTGCCAGGTGGTGGCGGCGCACGCCTTTAATCCCAGCAATTGGGAGGCAGAGGCGGGTGGATCTCTATGAGTTCGAGGCCAACCTGGTCTACCGTGAGTTCCAGGACAGTCAGGGGCTGTTACACAGAGAAATACTGACTAAAAAAACAAACGAAAAAAAAAAATGAACAAACAAACAAAAACTAAAATTTCATAGGAAAGTCCATTATGTTTTTAATTAATATATATCTTAAAAACTAGTAACAAGAGGGTTTTTTTATATTTTTTGTATTTTTAAAGAATTTGCTTCTTTTAATCACTGTTTTCCTTAGTTTTTCATTGGTTAGCCAAGCCAAAATGCCAAGGATTGGAGTAAGGCTGGACAGTTATGTCTTTCTCTTACATACCTTGTCTGCTGTTTTGAATGTTAAAAATTATATGTGAGATCATGAACTGAGACCATCCTACATGAATGAGCTCTGGCTCTTATTCCACTTTTTTGATAACAGAAATTTGTGTATGCGTGCACACACTTCTTTTGCCCCAAGAGAGTGGTTCTCTAAAACAAATAAGACTAATAGAAGGAAGAAAATTTCATTTTTTATTTTTGCAAATCTCTTTATGCCTGACATAGAAGACTTACGATGTGGGCTGCAAAGGTGGTTCAGTGAGAAAGGCCCTGACTACCAATCCTGATGAGCTGAGTTCAGTCCCTAGGACCCGTGGAAGGAGAGAAGCAGCTTCTGTCGGCTGTCCTTTAACCTCTGTATTACTCACAAAATAATTTTTAAAAAAAACTTTTGAACTCTCACAGGCCGGTGACATCATGAGAGACTAAAAGTGAAAAGAAATCATGAAAATAGTTTTGACCTTACAAATTTCCTACGAAATTTTAGAGGTCCACAAAATTGTTCTTTATATTTTTAGGACTTCTGTTGTAAGTGATTGCAGAATTTCTTAAAAGATTATATTGTAATAGTCAAATGCAAGTAAGATACATAAATACTTTACTTAGAAGTATTTGAAAAATTCAGCTAAATTTTAGTAGGCCACATATATGGATAAAAATATTTTTTTCTAAATTACAATTTAGTTGTATCACTTAGATTTTCTATATGTTTATAGTCGTGTATTTTCAAGTTACACTTTTATTAATCTTGTGTTTCTTGGTATTTTGCCTACATGTATGTCTATGTATCATACAAGTGCAGTGCCCGCAGAGGCCAGAAGGTGACAGATCCCCTGGGACTGGACTTACACATGGTTGTTAACCACCATGTTGGTGGTAGGAATCGAACAAGGTTCTCTGGAAGAGCAGTGCTTTTAACAGCTCTGAGCCATTCCTAAAGTTAACTTTTATAAGCTTAAATTTTATTGTGAATGTTGTGTTAAGTAGAGGTTCGCTTAATTTACCATTCCTTTTTAAAAAACATTGCTAAACATTATGTAAAATTTGTATATAAACATATATATAAAACCCTTTTAAAATTGGTTCAAGGAATATGTCCTCATTTTTAAGAAACTATTATTATTTATGTACAGTTTCCTTTTAAATATATATGACTTATGACTTTAAATCAATGAGCTTGTCTGAACAAAAAATAATGTTTAAAGGGGAAAGTTAATATTGAAAGCATTATTTTATTTATATTTAGAACATGAATTTACTTTCGGATGCTCGATCTGCTCGAATGTACCGAGATGAATTGGATGCACTTCGAGAGAAGGCAGTCCGAGTTGATAAGCTTGAAAGTGAACTCAGCAGATATAAGGAGAGACTTCATGACATTGAATTTTATAAGGCAAGAGTTGAGGTATGTTGCATAGTTATTCATACTTTTTTCTTTAGAGTGTTAAGATTTTCAAAATTCATTTTATAAACAAGGAATTGAATATAGAGGAAACATTAAGTTGAATTCATAATATGTTTAATTCTGGGGAAGGGAGGTAGAAAGTGGGTGAGGCAAAAAAAAAAAAAAAAATCAACATTATAGTGCTAGTGCTTGGTAGCTTTCCTCCTGCACAGAAATGTCCATAAGAATGGGTTAGTGTGTTTATTTGCAATGATGAATTGTTATATTCTACAACTTTATAAAACATATGTTAACACATTTCTAATTCATTTTTTTAAAAACCTATTTGAAATATTTATAGGAATTAAAAGAAGATAATCAAGTTTTATTAGAAACAAAAACCATGTTGGAAGACCAACTAGAAGGAACTCGAGCTCGTTCTGACAAATTACATGAGTTAGAGAAAGAGAATTTACAACTAAAGGCTAAATTACATGATATGGAAATGGTAAGTTTGATGGGATTGGTCAGTTTTCCTGCTTTCTGAGGAAGAATCCCATGATTCATCTAAATCCTCGATAATGACAAGGATGGATAGAGTTCTTAATAAGGCTTTAACATAGATAAGATAGCTATAATTATATATTTTATATTTATATATATAAATTTTATATTAAATTATATATTATATAACTTAAGATATCTCTACTGTTCATAAAATAAATATACAGTAATATTTTCTGTTTTAATTAAAGATGGATATTACTTACTAAGTTTTCCCTTTCAAAAACAGTAAATCTATTTTATAACTTCTGTCTTAAAATGCAGAAGTTTTATAGCTATCAGGTAAAATTTAGCAGTGGCCATAATTATGTTGTTAGATGACTAAAATAATATACTGAGTGTAAAGGAACGTTTTCATTTTGTCCCTAAAGATTATTTGAAAAGGCCACATATCCAGGAATATATAGGAGCACAAATTAGGCTTGATGGGTTAAAAAAACAAAAGAGGACACAGACTTGGGCAGGTGGGTAGCAGGGAGGAGATTTAGGAGTTGGAAGAGGGGGAATGAAAACAATCCAAATGTGTATTAAATCCTCAGAGAACTAGGATTTTAAGATCATTTTAAAAGGATGTCTGGTACCTGGTAAATAATGATCAGTGATGATTATAATAACTAAGCATTGCCTTCAGTGCAAAAATTTTAAGGAACTAAAGATATATTCAGTTTAAAATATGTAAAAATTAATGAATAATGAATGAAAACTACAGTATTTACCAGCTTTCTTTTCCTACTCTGTGCAATTTAATAGGAAAGAGATCTGGATAGAAAGAAGATTGAAGAATTAATGGAAGAAAATATGACTTTGGAAATGGCACAGAAGCAAAGTATGGATGAGTCACTGCACCTTGGGTGGGAGCTGGAACAGATATCCAGAACGAGTGAGCTTGCTGAAGGTAGTCTCAGTTGTACTTCATTTAATATAGTGTTGTAATTCTTTATTTTCTCTAGCCAAAGATCATACAAAACTACCAGTTGTCTCCAAAACTGCTATCTCACAAAGTCATATTTTGTTTTTACTTTTTTTTAGGTCTGGTTTTTACTCTGTATCTTAAAACTCAACTTTATTTGTTCTGGGAAAGGGGACTTTTTAAAAACTTGAATTTCCACACTTCTGTTTAAAATGGTCTTAAATAATTCTATAATAGCTTTATTTAGTATGTATATTAAATTAGTATACATTAGACAATATATAGCTTTTAAAAAGTATCTTAAAAAACAAAAAATAAATTCGTACTTGTGCCTCTTTTTTTTCCTGGACACTTTCTTAAAAATTAAATTCATGCGGATCTTTGTCAGTTCAAGGCTAGCCTGGTTTACAAAAGCTAGTTCCAGGACAGACTCCAAAGCTACAGAGAAACCCTGTCTCAAAAAACAAAACAAAACAAAAGTTAAATATATTACAGTTATTTGCATTGGGTGTGTTAATGCTGCTAACACATTTTGTTAATCATAACCAGTTAAATTTATCCAAAGCTGATTAGTTCCATAATTCCTAATTTACACAGTATTAGATTAGTTACGAGTTCTTGAGCAAATATTTATTAAACACTTAGAAATACAGCACACTATACTGGGGTTGAGGACATAGTTATCAGGTAGATATTAGCTCTGAAAGAATTTCTAGACTAGTTTTTATAGATATTTGTGCAGATAGAAGCTTCATCCTGTGTATTATCTATTAGGTTTTTCTGATTTTTTACTTGAGAATTTAATAATAAAATTCTGGTATCCTGTGTACTGGTTACATAATAAGTAGGGAACCCATGGTTTTACTTAAAGTATTTGTAATTTGGGGGGATGAGGTTGTAGACAACTCACTCTATAGACTAAGCTGGCCTCGAACTCACAAAGATCTGTCTGCCTCTGCCAAGTGCTGGGATTAAAGGTGTGTACCAGCACCACCTGGCTAAATATTTGTAACTTTTTGTTTTACTTCTATAAATTGAGTTACAAGCAAGCAGCACAGATTTAAGTTTTCTGCTATTAAAAAGCCTATCTATGTGTGCTTACCTACTTGTAGAGGACAGAGGACAACCATGAATATCCTTCCTCAGGAGCCACTGTCATTTCCTTCCCCCTTGAAAACAGGGTCTCTCACTAGTTGAAAACTCTACAAGCAGGCTCGCTGTCTGGCTGGTTAGTTTGGGGGATTGACCTGTTAGCCTCCGCAGTGCTACAATTATAAGTACGTGCCACCCTAGCTCGCTTTTTTATCCCATGGTTCTGGGGTTTGAACTCAGATTCTCAAGCACTTTTCACAGTTCATAAAACTTCAGTTCATAAAAGTGCTCAACAGATGAAGAGGAATGTAACTGAACATAATCGAAGCCGTGAGTAACAAGTTCATGCTGTCACCATATACCCGACAATGAAAATATTAAACTCTTTCTTACTTCTGTCATTACTAAGACAAAATTGGATATACTTGCCACTTCTTTTCAACATATTAGAATTCTACAAGAGTAGTTACACAAGAAAAATCCAAGTTAGAAAGGAGTTAAATTGTGTTTACCACAACATAAACTTACACATACCATAAAATTGTAAGTTTAAAAACAAAAAACTCGATAAAGATTAGGAATATAAAGTCAAAATAAGAACAGATTATTCAATAAAACAATCTCACTTATAGTGTCTATTAAGAAGAAACAGGACTAGAGAGATGTCTCAGTGGTTGAAAGCATTGGCTTCTCATCCAGAGACTCCGACTTCAATTCCCAGCACCCACATGCTAGCTCACAATTGAGTGTAACTCTAGCTCAGGGGAATTTCACATTCTCTGTTGGGTCCCGGTTGCCAAGACCCAAAATAATCACACAGAAACTTTATTATTTGCAATCCTATTTGGCCAATAGTTTAAGTGTATGCTAGCTAGCTCTTATATCTTAAATTAACCCATTTTCATTATTTTATATTTTACCATGAGGCTCGTGGTTTACCGGCAAGGTTCCCTCAAGTCTGTCTCCTTTGGCGGCTCCATGGCATCCCCTCAACTCTGCCTACTCTCTCCTCCTCTCTCTGCTTGGAATTCCCATCTTGCTTTATTCTGCTAAGCCACGGTTTTATTCATTAACCGATAAAAGCAACACATAGACAGAAAGACTTCCCACACCAACTCTCATATAGACATACATACAGACATGACACCAGTGTACATAAAATAAAAACAAAAAAGTTGTTTAAAAAAGAAGAAATCAGATTGGCAAGATAGCTTGTAGGTAATTGTACCTGCAACCAGTCCTGATGACCTGAGTTCAGTCCCCAAGACCGAAATGGTAAAAGGAGAAAAACAACACATTCAGTTTTTAAAATGTGAGTTAGGGTTGGAGGAAGGTTCAGTGGTTAAGGACACTGGCTGATCTTGCAGAGGGCACAGGTTTGATTCCCAGTACTCAGATAGCAGTTTACAACTGTCCTGTTCCTCCAGTTCCACGGCATCTAATGCACTCTGCACGCTTTCAAGAGCACCAAGTATACAAATGATTCACTGATAAAGATGAAGACAAAGTGCCCACACACACAAAATAAAAATGTTTTAAAATGTAGTTTAGGGAAAAATATTTTTAAGTTCCTAAAAAATAAAACATGTAAAAATAAATTTAACTGGGGCTACAGAGATGAATCAGTGGTTAAAAGTGCTTGCTGCTCTTCCAGAGGACAGGAGTTATTGGCATCCATGTTGGGCGGTTCACAACCTCCTATAACTCTAGCACCAGATTATTTGGATTTGGCACACTCCTCTGGCCTTAAAAGGCACCCACACACATTAGACATCCTCATGCACAAACACAGCCACAAATACATATAAACAAAAAATGAAAATAAACTTTTTTTTCAGTTGAGATAGGGTTTCTCTGTGTAACTGTTCTAATTGTCCTAGAACTTTCTCTGTGAACCAGGATGACCTCAAACTCGAGTGCTGACACCACTACCCCCATCCAGCAAAAGTAAACCTTTTAGAACACCAAAATAAAAAGAAGTGAAAGATGACCATGCTAAGACTGTAGGACATCACTGAAAAAGAAGAGGAATGGAATGGTGTAACATATTCAGAGTTACAAAATTGATGTTATTAAAATGTTCATACTATCCACAGTGATCTATAGATTCACTGCAGTCTACTAAAATACAGTTTAAGTCCCAGAAATGATAAATAATATTGGATGTGGTGGTTATAGCCAGGACTCCAGAGCCAGATACAAGACGGTCACAAGTTCAAATCTTGTCTAGGTAGTGAATTCAAGACCAGCCTGACCTAAGAGAGTCCATCTTGAGAAACAAAGACATAAAATGGGGCAATGCTAATATTGATGTAAAAATATAAAGAACTATGAATAACTAAACATTCTGAAGGCTATAGAACACAGGGGAATCATAATACGTGATTTTAAAAGTCTACACATCTATACAAACAAAATAGCATACTGTACAAACAAATACTAACAACAACAAAAACAAAATAATAAACAAATGTAACAGAATAGCAAGCCCAAGGATAAATCCATGCATTTATGTTCAACTGAATTCTGACAAACATGACAGGGAAATGACACAGAAAATCATAAGTTTTTCAACAAAGGATGCTGGGAAAATTACATCTGTTGTAAAAAAGTAAATTAGACTGTGATTTCACACAAGTATAAAAGGATGAAAGGCAGGCTGGAGAGATGGCTCAGAGGTTAAGAGCATTGCCTGCTCTTCCAAAGGTCCTGAGTTCAATTCCCAGCAACCACATGGTGGCTCACAACCATCTGTAATGAGGTCTGGTGCCCTCTTCTGGCCTGCAGGCATACATGCAGACAGAATATTGAATACATAATAAATAATAAATATTTTTTTAAAAAAAAAGGATGAAAGGCTTAAATAAATGGAAGACCTGAAACTGTAAAACTACCAAAGAAAACACAGAGAGAAAGTTTCATGGTCTTGGTATAGGCACTTTAAAAAAAAAAAAAAATATATATATATATATATATATATATATATATATATATATATATCTCCAGATCACAAACAGCAAAAACAAAAAAGTTTCTGTACAAAATGAAACAAGATAGTTTATAGCATAATATGTTTGTGAAATACACATTTGATCTGTAAGAAGCTCAATAGTTTAAAAACAAGTAACCTTATTAAATACTGATCTGAGAACCAGGAGAAGTAGTTGGATAGTAGAGTTCTTTCATAGCATGCACAAAAGAGCAATTCCCAGGACCACATATATACACACAAAAGAGGCAAAGAATATCAGTAGTAGGCATTTCTTAAAACATGACAGTACATAAAAAGACGTTGAGTGCCTTAATCCTCATAAAGATGAAAAGCCACAGTCTATCTGCACTCCCCATTGTTACAGTGGCTATTAAAAACACGGAAGATAAGCACATACATCACTTTTCTCTTTGTTGTGATGTCTGACAAAATAGCTTAAGGATGGAAGAGTTGTTTGGGCTCATGCTTTAAAAGGGTACTGTCCATCCTGGCAAAGATGACAGTGCAGGAGCATGAGATAGATGGTGACGTTGTAGACACAGTTGGTCAGGAGAGGGAGAATAGCCCTGGTGCTCAGCTCCATTCAGCCTTTGACCCCAGCCAATAAGATTCACTCACATTTCTCCTTACTCTTAGCCACACTCAGAACTGTATCTCCTAGGTGATTCCAAATATAACCAAATAGACAAATGAAAATTAGTCATCACACTGAGGTTGTGGAGAAGAGGAACTTAATGCATACTCTTTTAATTGCAGTGTAAATTAGTATACCCAATGTGGAAAATAGGTTTCTCAAAAAAACAGCAAACAAAATAACATTTGATCCAGCAGTCCTACTCCTGGGAGTATACATAGCCAAAATTTGTAAAGTTTATGAAAGATATCTGCACTTTCATGTTTATTCCAACAGTATTCACAGTCATCTAGGTTAGTGCATTTGTCGTGTGTAAAGGTAAATACTATATGATAGAGCATGCTTGAACTTGAGGGATATTACGTCATATGTAATGAACCATGTGAAAAAGTAAATACTACATGATCTTGTGGGATCTTTAAAAGTTTGCTTGTTAAAATGAGCTGTTGGACAACGGGCACAGGATTTCAGATAGGAATAAGTTCATAAGGTCTGTTATACATCAGTGGTTGCAGTTAATAGCAGTCATTTATTTGTATGCTTGAGAATTGCTAACAGAGTAAAATTTAATGTTTTAACCACAAAAATATGTATAGTAATACATATCTTTCATACCCTCATTTAGCTATTCCATAGGTGTATATGTGTGTGTTAGAAATATAAATTTTACTTGTCAGTTAAAAATAAGTATGTTGGTACTAACATGAGAACCTAAATAAATTATGTGAAAATGTACATTTAAGATTAACATAAATACTGTCTCGAAAAAACAAAACAAAAAAAAGATTAACATAAATAAGCCAGGTGGTGGTGGTGCATGCCTTTAACCTCAGCAATTGGGAGGCCGAGGCAGGCTTATCTCTGAGTTCAAGTCCAAACCTAATCTATAGAGCAAGTCCTAGGGCTGCCAGGGCTATAACTTTTCAGAACAAATCCTGTCTTGAAAAACAAAATAATAAGAAATAACATAGATAATTTCCATAATTCTCAGTTTTTGACATTCTTCAGTGATAATAATGGAAAATTATAGGAATTAGTTATTTTGTAGATCAAACCATTTATATAATTTGAATAAACTGTGCAAAGTGCCATATTGTAACAAGTGAACTTATTTTGTTCTTGTTTAAATATCTAATCCAGGTTGAATTGACAGTGATGCTATACTTAAGAATGATGGGAGTAGAGAAATTGCTCAGAAGCTAAGAGCACTGCCTGCTCTTCCAGAGGTCCTGAGTTCAATTCCCAACAACCATGTGGTGCTCACAACCATCTGTAATGGGATCTGGTGCCCTCTTCTAGCATGTAGGCATATATGCAGGCAGAGCACTAATCCATAGATAAATAATTTTTTTAAAAAAAATCTACTTATGAAAATGCTTTGTCATGACAAAATAGAGCAGATGGTGGTGGTCTTTGCTCCTAAGCTGAACGTTAGCATCTTAATCCAGAATATGAACAATATATAAGATCTTCAAATCGTTTTTAAGGGTTCTTCTTCAGCTGCCTTTTAATCTTTGAAATTGCTCCAAAATTTTATGATATGCCTTATATTTCTTATTTGAGTCAAGGTGATCTTGTAAAGATTGCAGGATAATAACTGTAATTTATAGAGTAACCCAAGATTCGTTGACATGGACATGGCCATTACCAAATAATTTCTCATGAGTTAGAATTCTATAGTCTCTTTAGTCTAAACTGTATTTGTTAGAATCTCAAGACTTTGTTTCATTTGGTGTTTTAATAGTGTCTCCTATATAACTTATGTTTTATGAGGTTAAAGATCAATGTCAGGATACATTAGAAGTCAACATTTTTAATATTAAAAAGTAAAAATAATTTACCAGTGACATATTTTTCGATATTATAGCACCACAGAAATCCTTGGGCCATGAGGTAAATGAGTTGACTTCCAGTAAGTTATTAAAGTTAGAGATGGAAAACCAAAGCTTGACAAAAACTGTAGAAGAACTTCGGAGTACTATGGACTCTGCAGAAGGCAACACTTCCAAAATCCTGAAAATTGAAAAAGAAAACCAGAGACTGAATAAAAAGGTAAATAAAAATTCAATTTTTATTGTAATGTTCAATGTTAGTATATAAATGTTAATATATAAATGTTAGTACATTTATTTTCCATTTGTAATGTATTGTTTAAGCTTTTTTTAAGTATTCTTAAATGGAATGGTTGCACCGAACCCTCTGACTGTCATCCAGACTCAGTCAGTAATAGTGAGCTGAATTTGGGGCTGGGCATTCAGCTCAGTGGTAGAGCAATTGCCTGGTAATATGGAGAATTCCTTGGTTCAATCCCCAGTACTTCAAAGAAAGAAATTTAAGAATCCAACTTGCAGCTAATCTTACTTTATTACTTCCTGTTTCCTCTTCATGACCATGGGATCAGTGTATCACTTTGAAAACAAAACATTAGAATGTTAATCTCCAAAAAGTAAGGAGTTTTTAGAAAACAAGAACAATGATGTCACAGCAGAAAAATTACCTTTTTAAAGGTTTTATTGTTTGTTTTTAGTTTATGTATACGGGTGTTTGGCCTGCTTGCATGTGTGTGCACTGTATGCAGGGTCTGCGGAGGCCAGAAGAGGGCATCAGATCCCCTGGAACTGGCATTGCAGGCAATTATGAGCTTCCCTGTGGGTGCTAGGACTCCAATTCTTGTCTTGTGCAGGAGCAGCTAGTGCTCTTAATTACTTAGCCCTGTCTCCAGGCCTCTTACTCCCCCAAATTAACTTTTTGTTGTTAAAAACAAATTTGTATTACCCAGGTCACTCTCAAATCTCATGAATTGTAAGCAGTCACCCTACCTCAGCCTCCTAAGAGTCTAAGACTGTAGAGCACTACTTCATTAAAAAAAAAAAAATCGCTGGGCGGTGGTGGCGCACGCCTTTAATCCCAGCACTCGGGAGGCAGAGGCAGGCAGATCTCTGTGAGTTCGAGACCAGCCTGGTCTACAGAGCTAGTTCCAGGACAGGCTCCAAAGCCACAGAGAAACCCTATCTTGAAAAACCAAAAAAAAAAAAAAAAAAAAAGCCTTTGGAGGCCGGGCCGTGGTATGCGCCTTTAATCCCAGCACTCAGGAGGCAGAGACAGAAAGATCTCTGTGAGTTCGAGGCCAGCTTGATTTACAGACGGAGTTCCAAGACAGGCACCAAAGCTATAGAGAAACCCTGTCTCAAAAAACTAAAAAATAAAAAATAAATAAAAAGAGAAAAAAATCCTTTGAAAAGTACTTCAAAAGTTTTTGTCAAGTTTTTCCACTTTTCTGACTTTATTCTGGTTTTTATTTTTTACATTGAGTTTTTTGTTTGTTTGCTTGAGACAGGGCTCACTGGCATGGAACTTGCTATGTAGACCAGGTTGGCTTCAAACTCATGGGGATTGAGTGCTGGGACTAACAGGTTATGTGCCACCATGGCTGGCTATGTTGTGCAGTAGGCTGACTACAGCTAAGAGATGTATAATCAATTACTGTATTACCAAAGTCTTCGAATTAGCATGTAAGTCCCCTCCGTTTCTCCTAGCGTGTTTTCTGCTGACAGAATTAGGTATGTTATAATTTGTCCACAGTCTAGATTATGTTGCTTGCTTCCCTTGTTTTGTCACTTAGCAAGTTCTTTTGTATTCTGTATTTCTTCTTTTATCCACAGACTAAATGTGCTTTAAAATGATTTTTTTAACCAAGAATATTTGTAGAGTATGTGTATATTTAATTTAGGAGGCATGTCTTGTTGTCTGCTTTCTGTTTTTTGTGATGTTACAGAAAGTTTAGTTCCTGTGATTAATTAGAGGTTTATCAAATTCTGATATTCTAATTATATTATTGCTTCATAATTTGTTAATTGAATTTCAAGAAAGCTTCCTTTTGAAAGCTCCTGCTCTTAGATATGATTTACTCAAATCGTCAATCAGCTCTGGTATCCTTTCCCCTGACTCAGACTGTGAACTGGTTCCCCGTGCCCTCCTGAGAGAACTCAGACTGTTGGTTATGTAGTGTTTGTTTGAGCTCATGGATTTTAAAATATTTGAGGCAATTCAGCCTACCATATTTATTTTACTTACTGTCCAACTGTGGGCTGGTGAGAGCCTTTTAAAAATATTTTTTGAGATTATATCATTTTCCCCTACTATTTCTCTCTCTAGACCCTCCCCTGTATCTACTTCCTTTATGTGATTTCAAAATACCTGACATGAAAAAGTTATAAATAGGAAAAACTTACTTTACTCACAGTTTCAGAACTTCTCAGTCTACAGTGAACTTGCTCTGTGACTTTTTAAAATAGTTTTTATTTTTTATGTATTTGGGTACTTTTCCTCTATGTGTGCCTGTACACTGTGTGTGTCTGATCTCAAGGAGATCAGAAGAGGGCATCAGATCCCCTGGAACTAGAGTTATCATTGGTGGCGTGCCTCCACATGGGTGCTGGGAACTGAAACCCGGCCCTTTGAAAAAACAACCCTAACCACTGGGCCATTTCTCTGGCTCCTCCATTGCTTCTTGGCATGTGATGAAGCAGAACTCAATGGTCAGGAGCACGGAGGTGAGCAAAGGAAAGGAGAGAGTGGAGGGTGCAAGGACTCTAGCTTGTTACTTCCTGTAGCCCCTTTCTTGTAACACCATAGACTGGCAAGAGTAGAGCTCAGTGACTGAAGTGCTTGCCTAGTGTGGTCAGTACCACAGCATGAGGGGTTTAATCCCCACTACTGCATAAATAAGTAAACATTTGAAGTTTTGTCGGGAGGTGTGGCAAGGTCTCACTATTCATATGTCGCCGTGCCTGGCTGAAAATGTAAGCTTTTGCTGCAGTTTATTTCTTTGATATTATTCTTTTTTTTTCCTCCTTTTATTTTTGCCTTTTATTTTTATTCTTGCCTTTTATTTTTGCCAAGTCTCTTGTTTGCTGTTGTATCAAACTCCACATCTCTCTTTTTTGCCTTCCTGATCTTTTATAACTTCTTCCTTTCTTACTGAACTTTCTAGGCTAATGAAGATTGTATACTACAAATCCACTATAGCCAAGAGTTTTCCAGTGAGATCTGGGCAGTCCTCATTAGTACATGATACTCACTTCTTGCTCTGCCTTTGTATTTCAAAATACAAATTTGTCTTAACATGAAGAGAGAAAAAGAGTCATGTTTGTCGATTTTATGTGGCTAATTAAATTAACATGGAATGCTACTTGAAATTCTATATGAGATTCTTAACTTTTACCATTTGGATATTAAAATGATTTTAATTTTAGTCTTTTGATAAAAAATGTTTTGTCTGTTATGTATTATGTTGGTTTTGTGATTTAATTTTCTCTAGGTTGAAATTCTTGAAAATGAAATTATTCAAGAAAAACGAAGTCTTCAGAATTGTCAAAATTTAAGCAAGGATCTAATGAAAGAGAAAGCTCAGCTTGAAAAAACAATTGAAACGCTTAGAGAAAATTCGGAGAGGCAGGTTCGTGTATTTCTCACTCAAACAATTGTTTTAAAGTAAATGTTTATACACCACTGCACGGAAACCTCCTAGAACATTCTAGATTTCTGATTAGCTGCAATGAGCTCCCTTTTATGTATAGTTTTGCTTCTGCCATTTCACTGTAACCTGCCGTCTTTTACAGTTTAAAAATTTTAAGTCATCCTCTGTATCCCCGTTTCCAGAAATCAGCAGTCTATAATCCTAAGTTGTCTGTTGTTCTCAGTAGCTCCCAGGCCATGCACGTGAATGGTTGTGTTGCCCATACAAGTTCCCCCTTGTAGATCCACTACTGCCCACTACTGCTTGTCACCCTTGTGTAACAGTGTCACCTGTTCTTACTTGATAATGGCCCTAAGCTGCAAAATAGTAACATTAGCTATTCATGTCAGAGAAGCTGGTAAGTACTTCCTTAAGATGAGAAGTTTCAAGTTTTCCATGTAGTAAGGAAAGGAAAAATACACTGAGACCTATGATAAGATTAATGTTAATCTTCTTACTGTGCCTAATAAATTATCAGCATGGTGTGTGGAAACAAAGCAGTACGTACAGACTTAGAACTCTTTGCAGTTTCAGACACTCATGGAAGATCTTGAAATATATTCTGTCTTAGGGAGGAATCGCTATATTGTCTTACATATTCTATGTCATATATTTTAGAAACTTTGAAGAGAAACTTAGAAAATTTAAATTGCTAGTTTGCTTAATAATGATAATTTATTATGAATGTTCTTCAGTTCCTGTGCTTTTAGGTGTCTGTAGAATAATTTCCCTGAAGATTTTAAAGAGAAGTTGTAGAAAATGCACAGTACTCCCTCCCCAATAACAAGGGAGAAGTGAGATGACAGAACAGGTTATGCTGCAAATTGGATAATTTGTTTTTAGATGTACTAGCTCATATTGTTATTTATATGTTACCCAATTAAAAGTTTCTTTTAGAAATGATTACACATACACACAAACAAGTAATGTACACATCTTGTGTAGGTATGCAATATAAAGATTATTTAATGAAAATTAAAACCTTAGATCTTTAAAGATATTTGAAGTAGATTTACTCTAAACAATCTGAAGATCATTTTAATTGTAAATACTTTTCTTTTAGATATTCCTTTAGATTATAAAACCCCTGAAAACATGAACTTTAGTGGCCTGACAGTACATATACAAAGTGACCTTTCAGTAAATATTTTTCATATTAAAACATAAGCCATGCACTCTAGTATCCATGTTATTTCCTTGTTAGTTTTTGATAGTTTAAAGACTGTGTTTATTCATTGTAAGCTTACATTTTATTCTTTGTTTTAATTAGATTAAAATATTGGAGCAGGAAAATGAACATCTGAATCAAACAGTGTCTTCTTTACGGCAACGCTCCCAGATTAGTGCTGAGGCCAGGGTGAAAGACATTGAAAAAGAAAATAAAATTCTCCATGAATCTATCAAAGAGACAAGTGGAAAACTAAGCAAGATTGAATTTGAAAAAAGACAAATAAAAAAAGAATTGGAGCATTATAAAGAAAAAGGAGAGCGAGCAGAGGAGCTTGAAAACGAGTTGCAGCATCTTGGAAAAGAAAATGAATTGTTACAGAAGAAGATAACTAATTTAAAGATTACTTGTGAAAAAATTGAGGCATTAGAACAAGAAAATTCGGAGCTAGAGAAAGAAAATAGAAAATTAAAAAAAACTTTGGATAGCTTTAAAAACCTTACTTTTCAGTTAGAATCCCTAGAAAAAGAGAATTCCCAACTTGATGAGGAAAACTTGGAGCTGCGAAGGAGCGTGGAGTCTCTGAAGTGCGCAAGCATGAAAATGGCCCAGCTCCAGCTGGAGAACAAGGAGCTGGAGACTGAGAAGGAGCAGCTGAAGAAGGGCCTGGAGCTCATGAAAGCCTCTTTCAAGAAGACAGAACGCTTGGAAGTGAGCTACCAAGGGCTAGACACAGAAAATCAAAGGCTACAGAAAGCTCTGGAAAATAGCAATAAAAAAATCCAACAGTTAGAGAGTGAGCTACAAGACTTAGAGATGGAAAATCAAACATTACAAAAAAACCTAGAAGAACTGAAAATATCTAGCAAAAGACTTGAACAACTAGAAAAAGAAAATAAATCATTAGAACAAGAGACGTCTCAACTTGAAAAGGACAAGAAACAGCTGGAGAAGGAAAATAAGAGACTCCGGCAACAAGCAGAAATAAAAGATACCACATTAGAAGAAAATAATGTGAAAATTGGAAATCTGGAAAAAGAAAACAAAACTTTATTTAAAGAAATTAGTGTATATAAAGAGTCCTGTGTTCGTCTGAAAGAATTAGAGAAAGAAAACAAGGAGCTTGTAAAAAGAGCAACTATTGACATGAAAACCTTGGTGACGTTACGTGAGGTAAGTGTGTTCACCTCAGCTCAACTATTGACATGAAAACCTTGGTGACATTAAGTGAGGTAAGTGTGTTCACCTCAGCTCAACTATTGACATGGAAACCTTGGTGACGTTACGCGAGGTGAGTGTGTTCACCTAAGCTCGACTATTGACATTGTTATCTTTGTACCCCACATTTATTGAGCCTATTTTTCACTTGGACCATCTTTTGTATACTTCAGTGAATTTTGGAATTGGAACTAGAAGCAATTTCTAACTTTCCTATTTAGATGAAAAGTTTAAATTACATTTTAAAAATGTTAGTAATAAGGTATTATTAATTAGAGTGATTTTACCAGGGGAATAAAGGAATCACATGTAGATTATAGTCAAATCGATATAATTTCACAACCAGTCATTTAAATATTGTTTAACTTTCATATTAGCAAACAAGTTCAGAAATATTAACTTAACTCAGAATCACAGAATTAATAAAAGAATTAAATTTCTGCATTCAATCTCAGATCTTTCAAACTCCAAAGCCCTGTGATTTTTGAGATGCCTGAGAATGGAAATCAGGTTCAACTTAAACTGCAACACTGCACTATAGAAAATTCTGACATAAGATTAGGTTGGTGATATCTCTTATAATACTTGCTACATCAGAATATGTCAGAAAATAGGGTCTGTAGTCATTCTCAGGTATGGGAATGGATGTTGGCATGAGGACCGGGATACCTTACAGTTCTGTGGTCTGCATTTCTATTGGAAGGCATTAAGAAGGAACTTCCCAATATGAGCAGCAGGCCAATAAACATGTTCCTGATTCTTCAGATCAATGTGTTAGGCCTATTCTAGGAACCAATGTGCATGTAGGTTTTTGTGCTTCTTTAAAGACCTTGAGTGTGTTGGAGGTTCCTTACAGTTTTCAAACCTATCTTGTGTGTTTACTAGGAAAGAGTTTCTTCTCATTTTATAACATAGCATTATAAAGAAGTAGCAGCACATGGAAAGAGTTTGTTTCTAATAAAAATGTTTTTCCAACAGTAATTTGAACAAGAGATTATTAAATGGTTTCAGCTTGGGTGTAATATACTACTTAGCTACTTCTTGGTAATAAAGACAGTGTCAGTGACCTTATCTGGTTGAAATTGACTTCTGTTGTAGTAATTAGAGTCTTGAGTGACTTTCTTTTCTTGACATATGAGTTGTACATTCTTTTTAAAATAAGGACTTAGTGAGTGAAAAATTGAAGACACAACAAATGAACAATGATCTCGAAAAACTAACGCATGAGCTTGAGAAGATAGGTTTAAATAAAGAACGACTCTTACACGATGAGCAAAGTACTGATGACAGGTGAGTACTGTGTGTGTTTAGCAAATCACTGTAGTTTTTATCTGGGGAAATTTTGCCCAAACATTAATATCTTGTTTCTGGTTTCTTCCTTCTTTTGGAGAAAGTTCTGTAAGAACAGAAAGAATTGAATAAAGACAACCCAATAACTAATAAGAAGACAATTCATATAAAAGCAAGATGCCAAAAGTGGCAGAAGATTAGAAACCACCTTTGAGAGTAGAGTGAAGGACCGAAAAACAAAACATTCCTTTCAGGAAATATGTTAACTAGCCTTTTGGTTTTCATTTGGCTAAGTGGCTCAGTTCTTTTATTTTGTTGCCAGACATGGACCAAAAGGAGAAAAATATAAAACAAATGAAAATACATATTGAGAAGCAATTAGTGTCTAAAAATGATGTGGACAAACAGTATAAAAATCACTCTTTAACTTTTAAAATGGTTGATACAGATTTCTTTTAAAATTTTTGTTCTTCAATGTTAATCATAGTTTTTTAGTTAGGAATAATCTGATTTTGTTTTGTTTTACAAAACAGGGTTTCTCTGTACAGCCGTCGCTGTCCTGGAACTTGTTCCGTAGACCGCACTGGCCTTGCAGTCACAGAGATCTACCAAGTAGTCTTTTATTTAGTATCCAAAGGGCCATGTGTTTCAACTAGACTTAAGAAAACTGCTTTGTGGGCCAATAAGAAGGCTCAGTAGGTAGAGGCTCCTGAGGCCAAGTCTATAAGCATAAATCTCAGGAATCACATGGTAGAAGGGAACCAACTCGTGCAAGTTTTCTTCTGACCTCCGTACACATGCTGTGGCTCGCATGCTCCTACACAAGTGCACACATACATAGACACAAACAAATGTAATTAACCTTTTTCTATAATAATGTTATCTGAGGCTGGGGAGATGGCTCAGTGGATAAAGCCCTCACTTGGCAATCATGGAGACCAGAGTTAGGATCTTCAGGACTAACATGAAAGCCATGTGGGACATAGTGGCCACCTATAATCTTCAAGGCAAGCTTGCTAGATGGACAAACTGAAATTGTTCATTTTCTGGTTCATCAAGAGACTGAGCCTCAGTACATAAGAGTGATCTAGGAAGACACCAGATGTCCACTAGAATACATAATCACACACCATACACACAGAAAATAAAAAGAATTCTATTTTGTGTAGAATCGATTTTAATTCATTGGTACCATACATTGATACAAGTTACATTGTATTATTTACTATTCTAGCTTTGATATCTTATGCATGTATGTTAATACAGATTAATATATACAAATTAGGAAGAATTAATGCTTATTATTTGGTATTTAATAATGTAGTTTTGGGACTCGTCGGTAGGTTGAATATTTAAATGGTCAGCTCTGTAATGCAAAGAAATAATTTTAGGCATTTTCCTACTCAGTTATAAGTCGGGCAGCCAGGAGCCTAGAGATGGCACAGTGGTCAGAGAATACTTGCTGCAGCCCAGCAGTCGTTGGTGCACATCTTTAATCCCAGCACCTTAAAGATAGAGGTAGCCAGATCTCTGAGTTCAAGACCAGCCTTGTCTACAGAGAGAGCTCCAAGACAGCCAGGACTACATGGAGAAACCCGGTTTTGAAACAAAACAAGAACAACAAAAGTAGTTGTTGCTCTTGGAGAGGACAGGGATTTTATTCCTGGCACCCTTGTGATTGTGCAGAACCATCCCTAATTCCAGGGTCCTATCACTTTTTTCTGATGTCTATGGACACCAAGCATGGATATAAGTACATAGACATATATTTAGGCAAACATACCATAAAAATAAATAAATCTTAAAAAATATTTAAAATTTAAAAACAAGTCAGGCAACTGTTATTAAATTAACTTCCTGAGGAAAATCTTCATTTGATTTAATCAGAATGTTAATTGCCAATTTAATCAACTATCTTTAGATTCTAAATGTATACCATTTCTTTATTCAAATTACTTTCAGTTTATAGAACACTATATTTCAGTTTGTTGGCAAAGCATGTTCCGACCTAAGTGACACTTTCATTAAAAACTTATGAGCCCAGTTTCTTCGGGCTTTCACCTCTTCCAGCCCTTACTGTGCAGGACCCGGTATCTAAACCTGTGTTTGTTTGTTATCATTGTTATTATTGTTTTTTCAAGACAGGGTTTCTCTGTGCAGCCCTGGCTGTCCTGGAACTTGTTCTGTAGACCAGATTGGCTTTGAACTCTCAGAGATCCACCTGCCTCTGCCTCTGAGTGCTGGAATTAAAGGCCTGCATGGCCACACCCAGCTCCAGGTGTTTGTTTATGTAATATGAGCTTTTGGGATTGGGGGGAAAAACAGTATATTGTCAACTAAAACTTTCAGGAAATGTGATTGGAAACATTTGATAACTAAATTTGGGGAAAACAGAAAAGAATGCCATGTCTTAAGCCACTAAATCAGTTTCTTTTAACTAGTAAGCTTTTATGTTACAAATAAAATAGAGGCACACAGGTACAAATACTTTTAATCTTTAATCTTCTCCATCTTGGAATTTATGCCTCTCAGCGTGAGGTGATGTTCCTAATCCCTTTGTTACACTTGTCTTTCTAATTAATGTCACTGCCACTAAAGTTTGGTTTCTTATCATTAAAGCATGTATAGGTTACTAGTGGGATCAAATATGTAAATACATAACAAAGTAAGTCATTGCTACAGTTGTGAACAGATGCTTTTGTCTCTTTATCCTGTTTTCTTAAATATAGTTGTTTCTTGGAATTTATATTTTCTGAAATTTTATCTGCTCACCTGAGATTTTTATTTTTCTCTACGTGCTGTATAACTGTCTAAAACGATTCAACTATCAGAATTAAACACAGCCAAAATCAGGCCCAGTAAATGTATTAAAAACTGCTTTAGAATCAATCCAGTAACAAAATGAATGAGATTTGTTCTAAGTATTCATGAAACTTAAAATCTTTTGGGGCAGAAAATATAAAAATTAACTATAGATGCGGAAAAGAGGCTATGCCAGACTTGGTTAACTCTCTGATGGAGACCTTATCCTTTCTGAGGAGTGGATGGGGTGGGTAGATGGAAGGTGTGGGGGCGGGAGGAGGAACTGTAGTCAGCATGTAAATTGAAAAAACTTTTAAATAAAAAATTTTAATCAAAGAAAAAATAGCTATGTGGCTAAGAGTACTGCTATATTTACAGAGGACCAAGTTCATTTCTCAGCACCCATGTTATATGACCCTTTTGGCCTTTATAAGCACCTGTACATTTGGCATATATACATTCATGCACATAAATAAAGTGTTAACTGTAGTAACAGGCAGGATGGTGTAGTGGAATATTCGCATTGTTACCCCGAGACTGCCAATAAACTTTACCTTGAATCAGAGAAGAGGTGGTGAAGCCACCAGTGACATCCTCTCTGTCTCCTTCCTTGATCCAAAAAGACCCATGAGTCTTTCTGAGCCCCTCCCTACTACTTCCTTTGTCTCTATCCGTATCCTGGGTCCTCCAAAACCTCTATGACTAATTCTAGTCAGCTAGTTCCTAAATCTGCCCTCTGAATCAAGGTAAACTTTATTTCT
The DNA here is from genome assembly GCF_950005125.1 of Chionomys nivalis. NCBI lineage: Eukaryota > Metazoa > Chordata > Mammalia > Rodentia > Cricetidae > Chionomys > Chionomys nivalis. Next base: position 14,341,603 of record NC_080091.1, on the reverse strand, counting down.
GGTCCGTATGTCAGTGCAAACAAATATCCTGCAACATTTTCCCCTTTTGTCTAAATAAAAAAGAAAGGTTTTAACTGTAAAACTACACACAATAAGAGTGATTTCCAGGTATTGCCTAAATAAAAAGGAAAGGTTTTAACTTTGACAAAATAAAACTGTATACAATAAGAGCAATTATCAATTAAGAATTACATTTGCAATGTCCAGTCAATTTTTATTTGGCAAATTCAGAGAAAAGACTCAATCTGTCCTATCATGGTGACTCCAAAGTTTCGTACCTAATTTACTTTTTATCATAACTTGTATTATCAACCTAGAAAAATCTTTAGACCTTAAAACATTTTCTCAGATAACCAACTTAAGCTTTTATGTCTCTCAGTCTTATACTTTACATCTCTTTTGTGAGTTTCTTTTCTTAATTTAGTAACATGGAAAACTGTAACTATAGCTTCAACCCCATCAGCAACCCAAGAAAGATATATTATGTGAATAAACAGGAAGTGCAAAGCAAGCAACTTCTAAAATTATAGAAATGACAGAGACATCTGACTGCCTAGACCGTCACCCAAGGTTTTTCTGCAATGTTGGGACATCCATCTTTGGCCTACAGGCCTAGAATATTTGACAGATTTTTTTGTGAAGCAGGAATTTTAAAAGCCTGTCCTACCTTGTCTTGGCAAAGTTTAGCAGTCAACTTCCTTGGTTTTGTGCTTGTCCAGTTTGGACAGCATACTGTCAGCAGTCATGGCAAGGGCAGTTTCTTGCCCAGTGGCTAACTTTGCCACAATGAAAGTAAACTCCATGTGGAGGTTCTTTGATGTCCATCATCCTTTTTGAAGTAAATTATTGCTGCCATTAGATGTGTCTTGCTTTCATGAAAAGCCTATTATTAAAGCATATTAAATTCCATAGTCTGTATATCTCTGAAATGTTTGGAGACCATCTATCTGTTTGACCTGGAAAATGTACCTGTTATGACTACAACTTTGATTGTTATAGATGATGAACTACTAACCTGCATTTCTTTATTATGATAGTTTTTGATAGTAGCTTTCAATGACTAGAACTTTACATTTTTAAATGAACTATATAGGTAGAATACCTTAAACAACAGAGAAAACATATACAGTGTGTTCTAACAAAAACAACCTTAAATTTGTGTCAATATACAAAAATCCATACCAATATAAAATATTTGAGATTAATAGTTGCTTTTTATTTTAAAAGTAGATTCAATAATATACACTTTTACACTGTTGTTCCTGTATCCCCCTTTTTCTTTTCAGAATGAAATTCCTGAATCTAATCTCCTTTGCTTAGTTTCCTTCCTGACTATGAACAATAACAGCTTGTAGCCAAACCTCTCAAACAATACTAAACATCCATAATCTACTGAACAAACCAAAAACCACTCACTACCTCTTGGGAATGTGGGTGTCATGTTCTTAAAATTAATTCCTGTTGTCTGAAGGCAACGGCATCTTTAGGGAACCCTGAGGAAATTAAGATAATGGTCAAGTCCTGGGAGAACTAGTTGTTGTCCAGTCTCAGTGTGATGGGAAAGGGCAGAGCTAATCCGAAGTCCTGACTGGAGTAGTCTGTGAGGCTGGACCATCTTAATTAACCACTTTGAAGTTGTCCTGAGCAATTTATAGTCCAAAGCTGGTCTTTGGGTCGTTTTTGTCAGCTTATCCAAGTGGATTCATCATTGTGGGACCCTACCATCTTAGAGACCTCAAAGGTCACTGTCAGGAATGGTCACAATTCCCTGCAGAAAACTTAAAATATTTTAAATGTCATATGCAGCAGATCTCTGAGAAGTTAAAGGACCATAATCTGTTAAAGTATATCCATGGTACACAAACTTTGCTACTCACCTGCTTCAGAATCAAGCCTGAAGGTACAAGAAGCGAGATGAAGCTTATTTCTAGAATTAATTAGTACTCTATATGACCATTAATATCACAACAGAACGTTTATATATAGATATATAATAATCTTATAAATTATACCTTTAAAAAGTTTTAAAAAGTCAAAACCAAAGGATTCTGAGATTAAAAACAACAGAATAGTCCCTTAATTTTAGTTTTCTTCTGTCCCATACCAGGTGGCTCTTCTTACATGAGACAGACTTTGGATTCTCCAAAGCCAGCCTTAATTTTTAAGGGAGTTGGTACTATAGAAATAACATTTGCATTATATGTCTGTAGAGTACATTAGAAACAAACATTTGGGAAGGTTTATGAAATTCTATCATGTTGGAAATGTACTTTACTGTTAGGCCAGTTTACTTTTCTTCTTGGGATATTTTTCGCTTGATTATTTGTCCTTCGGATGTTTCATTTGTCCAGTGGTTTTGTCTTTAGATTCCTTTGTAGAGGGTTTTGTGTAGCTCATACTGGATTTTAACTAGTGATGTTGCTGATAATGACCTCAAACCCTGCTCCTGATGTTTTTACTCTCAGGTGTTGAGATTACAAGTATGCACCACCACACCCAGCTCTATCTTTGGGAGCTTTAGGTATAAAAATTGCATTAACTGAAACCTTTATTTTTACTGTATACTCTGCAATTGCTGTGTAAGTGTGAAGTCCTGAGTTTGTATCCTTAGTACCCATGTAGAAATCTGGGTATAAGTATGTGTGCCTGCAACCATGGGTGGGGTCAGAGATTAAGGATTGTGTAATAGGAGGACGAGGAAGACCTTGGGATGTGATGACCATCCTGCTTGACTGAAAAACTCTAGATTCAGTGAGAGACCCTGTCGGTACTAAGACAGCGACAGAAAATGATAACCCCTCTGCTCATCGCACATAAATGTGTACACATATGCATACATTACATATGCATAATTTTAAAAACTACTTAATAACTGATTTATGAATTCTAACATATTGTAAAGTAACTAGAATATTGATATTTGTCTGACTCTTACCACTATGTGCCATGACTATAGCATTGTCTTTCTTACTGTAACTGTTTAAAGAAACAGCCAGTATTGACGTGTTTAGTTTTGCTTCTTGTTTGGTCTTACTATGCAGCCCTGACTGGCCTAGAACTCTCTTTGAAGGCTAGGCATGCCTGTGCCTTCCAAATTTTGGAATAAAAGGTGTGTGTCAACATGCCCAACTTACGTTGAGTTCTAAGTCTTAACTGCTCATATTGGCTATTATATAAAAATGCATGCATAATATCACAGACATAAATGTGATATAATAGATACATCAACTTTTTTTTTATTTTAGTCTTATAAAACTAAAAGAAACATTTGAGGATTTAGCTATTCAGTTTCCCTTTTTGAGCATTAATAGTTCTTTTGGTAGTCTTGACAGTAATTAAAGTTCTTTTTAGTAACTAAAGTTTGATCTGTGACTACCACTAAGGGGAGGATAATTTACATCAAACATGAAGGCTTATAGATCTCTCTTTTTTTTTTTTTTTTTTTTTTTGGTTTTTCGAGACAGGGTTTCTCTGTAGCTTTGGAGCCTGTCCTGGAACTAGCTCTGTAGACCAGGCTGGCCTCAAACTCCCAGAGATCCGCCTGCCTCTGCCTCCCGAGTGCTGGGATTAAAGGCGTGCGCCACCACCGCCCGGCCCTATAGATCTCATTTAATACATCAGCGTTGTAGTCATATATTGTCTCTAAAAATGTTTTGACATCTAGTGACAAACTATTACTCTTGTACTTGGATAGTAGGTACAAACTTTTGGAATCAAAATTAGAATCCACTCTTAAGAAGTCCCTTGAAATAAAAGAAGAAAAAATTGCTGCTTTGGAAGCTCGGTTGGAAGAGTCTACAAATTACAATCAACAGTTGCGCCAAGAACTTAAAACAGTAAGTTTTTTCTTCAAAATAACTTTCTAAGTGCTTGAACAGAAAAACATAAAAAATAAAAACTCAGCTGTATCTCATTCTGTTTCATATATTTGGGAGTATACTTAAACATATCTTTATTTGTTTGGAGGTGCTACAATTTACTCAGTGTTTTCAAGTATGTAGTAGTCCCTCTTAGAGGTGCATCCTGATTATAAGAGTTGCTGCCTGTAGAGAAATCCAGTAATTCTTCCTTCTATTAGGTAATTAGTTTTCCTATTCCAGATAGTCTACCAATCATGGGTCTCCCCCATAAGCGTTATTGTCTAATAATCAAATATTCTAGTTTTATTATGCTTCTAGAGCAGCTGTTCTCAACCCGTGTGTTACAACCCCTTTGGACGCTACATATCATTTTTTTTTTTTTTTTTTTTTGGTTTTTCGAGACAGGGTTTCTCTGTGGCTTTGGAGCCTGTCCTGGAACTAGCTCTGTAGACCAGGTTGGTCTCGAACTCACAGAGATCCGCCTGCCTCTGCCTCCCAAGTGCTGGGATTAAAGGCGTGCGCCACCATCGCCCAGCTCATATCATATTTTTATATTATAATTTGTAACAGCTGAATTACAGTTATGAAGTAGCAATAAAATAACTTTATTGTTGGGGTCATCACAACATTAAGAACTGCATTAAAGTATTGATGCATTATGAAGGTCAAGAGCCACTGTTCTAGAGGAACAGTTAACCAAATTACGGTTTCTTTGGCAGAAAGGGAAGACTTTTTGTTCACCGTATACCCACAGTGTCTTTTCTGGTGTTTGTTGCTGATTTTGCCATCATGGAACCTACTACACTGGTTCAGCATTCTGCTTTGTTAGCATAAATAATTATTAATCAGCTTTAGGTCCTGAATTTTGTATTCTATTAAACAATATTAGTAGGTCACAAATAATGATAACTTCATGAAGCTACTCAGCAAGAAAATAAGTAGGTTTGTACATGAGTTAGTTTTTGTGTTTTAAGTCTAAATATCAGAGATACCAAATTCCATCTTTATCTTTAACTTCGGCCATTTTTCATAATGGCTATAAACTGACTTACTCCTGTATACATGAATTCAAATGGAATTGTACCTTCCTAAGCTTTTAATACTATACATGAAGAGTTGTATTACTTGAAAATAGACCCTGAAATTTAGACATAAACAATGTAAACTAAGGTATAGAAATATAGAAGGGAATTTTAAAAATCCAAAGAAAAGCAGAACAAAACAGAGAACAAAGTACAGATTGGACAAATAGAAAATAAACAATGAAAGGGAAGTTTTTAACCAAATCATACTATATTTACTGTAAAAAGGTCTAAACATTTCTGTTCTAAAGCAGAGATGATTATACTCAGTGGAAAAGTAAAACCTAATGAAATGCCACCTACAAGAAATTTTGATGAAAAATAATATACCATTGTAACACTAATCAAAAGAAAGCTATTATGTATAAAGATTAGTTTTATAGTAATGATTTATCTCATCTAAAAATTATAAAATGATCATTTTAGCTTCGTGACACAGCAAGATTAAATGTTCTCATGTCTAACAACAGCTTCATACTATGGCGATACTGATAGAACTACATGGAGATGACCTGTCAGCAACTATGGTTAAAGGATTTGATACCAATCTTGCATATAAAAGGAACTTTATTAAATAAATAAGGGTGTTTATAGATAACCTACACCGAATAGCATCCTTAATGATAAAAGACTATTACTTTAAGGGGAAAAAGCAAAGCTGTTCCTCTCGGTATTTCTATTAAACATTGTGTTGTTGGTCTTAATGTTTTAGGATAAGGAAAAGAAATGCTGATTTTTTTTTGTAAGATTTTGTTTTTGTGTATATTTGTGTGGGTGTATGTGTAGGTACCTGTGGAGGCCAGAAGAGGATGTTAGATTCCCTGAAGCTGTACTTAAAGTTGGCTGTGAACTACCTGATATGGCTGGAGCCAAACTTGTATGCTTTGGAAGAGCAATAAGCTCTCTTAACCACTAAATCATTTCTTTAGCCCCAGAAATACAAATTTGAAAGGATGAAATATAGATAATTTTTTTGACTTCTGACATGATTATTTTGGCAAGAAATTCTAAAGAATTTATAGAAAATTATATGAAGTGTGTTTCATCAAGTGTCATAGGTTAAAGACTAGTATATAAAACTCTTAACCATATTTGTATATATTAGCAATTAGTAATTAGAGAATAAAATTTAAAATAAAAATACCATTTATAGTACCATAAAATACCATGAAGTACTTTAAAGAACTCTGCATTAATAAAAGATAAAGAATACCTTAGTAAATGGAAGGGAGCCCCACATCATAAAATGTTCTATGTAATTAATAGGACATATCTTAGGCTTGGATATAGCTCAGTGGTTCAGCACTTGTGAAGCTTGCACAAAGTCTAGATTCATTCCACAGTACCAGAAAAAGTAAATAAGCAGATTACATATGAATCTGTTAACTCAGCATAACACTGAACATACCTTAAATTAGATCAGTAGATAGATTAATTAGCTAATTAACTAAATTTTGGGTAGAATATAGCCATTTTTTTAAAAGATTTATTTATTATGTATACAGTGTTCCGGGGTGTGAGCCGTCATGTGGTTCCTGGAAATTGAACTCAGGACCTCCTGGAGAACAGTCAGTGCTCTTAACCTCTGAGCCATCCCTCCAGCCTGAATATAGCCATTTTTAAAATATTAATTTTGCTAATCCATGAACAAGGGAGAACTTTTCCATCTGCTAGAATCCTTATCTCTTCTGTGTTTTAAAGGTTTCTTTGTAAAGCCTCCTAGATATTCTGTCTTTTTTTTTAGTTTTTGTAAATGGGGATGCTTACCTAATTCCTGTGTCAGCATGTTCACTCTCAGCATATAGAAGAACTACTGGTTTCTGGATGATAATTTTGTACATGGCTATTTTAATAAAAATATTTATCAATCAGATCTAAGTGTTTTTGATGGAACCCCTAAGGTCTTTTCCATATAGGATCATGTTGTCAAAAAGTATGGATAGTTTGACTTCTTTTCTGTTTGCTCTTTTTTTATTCCTTTGTCTTGCCTTACTGGTATAGCTAAGACTTCAAGTCTAAATGAATAACAGTGGAGAAGATAGACATTCTTGCTTCCTTCCATATTTTAAAGGAAACAGTTTCAGTTTTGCCCTGGTTAGTATAATGTTGACTATAGGTGTGTTGAATATAACATTTATTATGTTCAGGTATGTGCATATATATATTATATTTATTTATATATATTTCTTCAGGGGTTTTTCATGAAGAGACATTAAACTTTATGAGCAATTATTTCTGCACTGTTGAGGGGATGCAATTTGTGTCCCAGAGGCTATTTAGGTGCTGCATTACTTGATTTATTTATTTGATGTGTATATGCCAGACTGTTCATACATCCCTGGATGAAACCAGCTTGATCATGCTATCTAATTTTTTTAAATTATTTGTATGTATGTGTGTGTCTGTGTATGTCTATGTGTCTCTAGTATGATGCTTTAAGTTACAGGCACCTATGGAGACCAGAAGAGAGGATGTTGAAACCTTTGGAACTGGAGTTAGAAGCATTTAGTTTTCAGAAACCCAACATGGGTGATGGGAAATTAACTCAGATCCTGTGAAAGAGCAGCAAGCTACTCTCAAGCAAGCCATCTCTCCAGCTCCTTGTCTAATGTTCTTCAAGTGAGAGCAGTTGAGGAATACAAGCAAACATCTATACCCATATACACAAAAAAATTAATTGAAAACTGGAATTAACATAGTGACCCTGAGCTGATAATTGAATAAAGAAAGTTTGGCATACCCATATAGTAAAAAACAATGCAACAGTACAAAAGGGGAAAAATTATTGATTCATTTAATAAATTCATTAGTAAAGCTTTAAAATATGCTCAGAAAAATATACATTAAGATTACATATTTTGTAATTACATTTATATGAAGTTTTAGAGCATGCAAACCTAAATTTGGTGGGAAAAAGCAAAGCAATATTGTTTTGTGAGTAGTAATGCTTCCAGAGTGATTGGAATCCTCTTCTCATATTGTTAAGTTCCATGGTATATATTGCTCTAAGAAATAGACCACGTATCTCTTACAATCAGTACATTAGAAACTATATATGGATTATACCTCAGTGCTGAAAGGTTACATTTTCTTTGATAATCACTGAAAATTCGATTTTACAATTTAATTTATAATACTATTTTTAATTGCTTTAAGCTTTAATGAACTTTAAATTTTAAAGTGACTCTACATTGCTTTGTTGTAGACTATTCTGACTCGAACATTATTTCCTATGTGAATATAAGGATTTTGACGAATGATATATAAGCTAAAAGAACACGTGAACAGACTATAACTCAGAAACCTTGAATTATGTTTCTAGCTCTCCTATTTTTGGTTGTCATTTTCCCCTCTTGTTATCAAATACAATTGAATTCTTCTTTCAAAACAAAAACAGTACATACCTGACATAACATTTTTCTTGTTATATCAGCTCTCCTTAATATTGCATATGACCACAGCCTTTGTAAGCCTAGGAAAAAGACTGTATGAGAAAATAGGAGTATCCAAGATCACTGACCAAACTTTACATTCCATTCCATCTTGGCTTTTTTTCTTATCATTTTCTAACTCACTAGTAATGCTAGTTTACTGCTAAATTAAAGACTTCCTTTGCCGGGCGGTGGTGGCGCACGCCTTTAATCCCAGCACTCGGGAGGCAGAGACAGGCGGATCTCTGTGAGTTCGAGACCAGCCTGGTCTACAAGAGCTAGTTCCAGGACAGGCTCCAAAACCACAGAGAAACCCTGTCTCAAAAAAAAAAAAAAAAAAAAAAAGACTTCCTTAAGTTTTGTACAGCATGAACTATTTTAGTCATTTCTACCCTTAATATAAACTATGGTGATAATTTTTAATGTACTGTAAATATCTAAAATAAACTAGTAAGTCAAGATAAGTATAATAGTAAATCTGAATTAAAGAGGGACTAAGGAGATAGCTCAGCAGTTCAGAGTATACACTGTTCTTCCAGAGGATCTGAGTTTGATTCCCAGCACCCACAATAAGTGGACCACAGCCACCTGTAACTTCAACTTCAGGGGATCTGAAGCCTCTGGCCTTTGAGGGTTCCTATACTCAAATGCACAGGTGGACACACATACACACACATTTAAAAATAACATATTTGGGGGCTAAGGAGATGGCTCAGCAATAAAGAGCACTGACTGATCTTCCAAAGATTCTGGGTTCAATTCCCAGTATCCACATAGCAACTCACAACTGTTCCATAGCTCCAGTTCCAGAGGGTCTTCTTCTGCCCTTGGCAGAAACTACATGCACATGGTGTACATACCTTCATGAAGCAAGCATTCACACACAGAATTTGTTTTTAATCTTAAAAATAAATTTTAAAAATATCTAATTACAGAGAGGTGTTGAATTTGGCAATATTGATCATTAAAGTGATCAGGATTTTTCATGTTAGTAGTGGTTCAAGCCTATGTATTACTCAGTGTTTTCTGGGGTTATTGCAATCTAAGTCAATTTGAGGCCTAGTGTGGTGGCTGACATCTGTAGATTTAGGACTTGTGGTAGAAAATAGGATCAGGAGTTCAAGACCAGCCTGGGGCTACATAAGACCTGTCTCAAAACAACAAACAAAACAGTCAACTCAAAACTAAAAGCTTCCTTCTGAAGATATATCCTTGAATTAGTTATTACAAGATAAATTACATGATGATGTATATGGATCAAAAGCTAAATGAATAAGTTACTTTATTAATATAATTAGCCTATATTAATTAAGTCTAGGTAATATATTATCCTTAGGAAATTAGATTCCCAGAGATACTCCCCTAACTAATTTAGGAATCTTTTAAAGTCAGTGTTAACAAGTAGCAAATATTTATTTGCTTTTCACATAGCGATCTCTAAATTGGTTAGCAGTTGCTGTAAAAGTAATTTTTAATATTAAGTAGCATATCAGTGTTTGGTTAATCTGTTATTGAGGGCCATTTTCTTCATTGTGTTGTTTATTAGCTTTTATTTTTTTTATCCTGGATTGTCCTTTCCTAGTAAGCATGAATTGTACATATGAATGTTGTTTGGTGTAATGTTTGATGTGTGCATGTAACCCAAGAATGTGTTGACATTAGCACTCCTTAGGAAGGCTGCTGAGGCCCATTCTCATTACCAGTAGGAGCAGAGTGTATTACAGGAGCACTCAGAGGAACCAAGTGTCTTTTCATTCTTCTAGAATAATGTACATTACAGTAGTTTTATGACATAGGGTCTCCTTTTACGGTTGGGGGGGGAGAGTTCTGGAACTGCCCAAACTTTGGTTCTCTGGAAGAGCAAGAAATGCTCTTAACCACTGAACTGCTTCTCCAGCCCCCAAACTTGCATTTCAAAAAGCTTTTGATCATAGTAATGGTAATCACACATATATCATATTTTTAGATAAAGTATCTGTAATATTCACCAAACCAATACAGACCCAAAGTAATTGAGAAATATAAAAGTACTGATTTTTTTTCTTCCCATTAAAATATTTTAAATAATTTTAGGTGAAAAAAAATTATGAAGCTCTCAAGCAGAGACAAGATGAGGAAACGATGGTGCAGAGCTCCCTGCCTGTCTCTGGGGAAGATAACAAGTGGGAGCGAGAAAGTCAAGAAACGACCAGAGAGCTCCTGAAAGTTAAAGACAGGTTAATTGAAGTAGAAAGAAATGTAAGTATTTAAAAACTCTTAGTAGGGACAAAATTCTTCTGAAATAATGAATTGTTGGATATATTTATCTCTCATAAATTTATTTTGTACTTTCTTGTCTAGTTTATCATATAAAAAGTATGCTTTGCTCCTTACCCTCTTGTAAGTCACTCCCAAGTGTAATCAATGTTCCATCCATCATGTTGCAAAACCAATATCATGTAGACAGTGCTATCAATTTCTGCCAGGTAAAGTGTGACCCGTAGGATTATGTGCAGTAGCCTCTGTGTGCCTTTCAGGCTGACTTAGTTGTTTTCTCCCAGGGAACTCCTTCAGCAGTACAAAATCAACACTGATTTTTTTACAGTGGAGTCTGGTGGCTGGTGTCTTGTACTCCACCCACCTTTGAAGTCCCAGTGAAGAGCAGGAGGCTTTTCTTTAATAATTACAACTACTGTCTCAGAATCTAGCTTGCCTATAACTTTATGCCCTCTCCTGTTAGTCAATTTTGTATCTTTTTGCTTTGTTTTTTTTTTTGTTGTTTTGTTTTTTTTTTTTTCTTTTTTTCTTTCTGGTTGGCTGTAGAAGGAATAAAAACAGCAAACAGTAACTATAAGCATTACAGCTCGGGTGGAAATGTATCCACTCCGGGAGTCAAAGAATACCACAAAGTCACACCACACAACAAACCTCACACAAGAAATTGGGAGGGAAACAAACAGGAGAGTGGCCGTCTCTGCTCAGAATAGAAACAGCAGAGAACTGAACAGAATGAGGCCTTATACAGAGTTTCTTGGGAAGGGGGTGGAGCTTTCCAGGGTGGAGATTGGGGGATTTCATGTCCAGAGATTGGGTTTTTTACTCTGTAGGGTGGGAGCAGGGTCCAGAAGTTAGGATATTCTGTGGGTGAAACCTAGAAGTTAGAGGTCCTCAGGTGAGGGGCCTGGCCACTTGAGGGGCTTACAGTTACCATTACATGGTATGAATGCTATCCTGTTTTTGATATTTCCTCCACCAAAACAATTCATCCATGACTTGGAGGAATAAAACCATTTGTTTGCCAAAATGTAATGTGAATGGCCTCTATCTCAGTTCTCTTAGAGTTTCCCACTGTCTGTTTCTCTGTTCTCCAGAATCACACTAGATTGGCCCTTGCTTATTAGTGTAGTGCTTTTCTAGCCCAAAATTTTAAACTCTTCCCTATTGCTCCTGGATTCTACTTACAAAGGCCTGAGGAGTATGTGGCCAGGTTATCACAACAGGCCCACTTTGTAACAGTACTCTCCAGTAGTTACAAAGATACCTGTGAGAAGCAACTTGAAGGGTCACAGTTCAAGGGTGGAGTCCATCAAGGCAGGGAAATCACGGCAGCAGGAGCCTGAGGCCCTGCTCATACTGCATCTGCAATCAGGAAGCAGAGATACTATTACTCAGCTCACCTTTGTATCCATGTTCAGTCCTGTACTCCAGTCCCTGTGATGGTGCTGCGTCCGTTAACCCCATTCCCTCATAGGCATTGTTGACATTCATTTTTAACCATCACATCATACATGACTGACTTGGCTACATGGTGAGTTCAAGACCAGCCTGGACTATATGATACTCACAGCAAAACAGTGTGAGTGTGTGTGTGTGTGTGTGTTTGAACAAGACAGTATTCCATGTTTTTTTATCCATGATTTTTTTCATCCTTTCAACAGATGAGTTAAAAAGAGAACAGTATAATTACCTACCTCAGCTTCTGCGGGTGTTTGCATATTGCTGTTTCTGTTGTTGTTTGAGACAGGTTCTCCATACTTCGCTCAGACTGATCTGAAACTCACAGTCTTGTTCACCTTTCTCCCAGTTGCTGATGTTTCAGGCTATTATTAGAGCCACATCCACCTTGATTTCTCAGTTTGATTTTATGGGGTCAAAGCACAACCTCTGTTTTGTACAGTGAAATGTTGTTTATATAATATAAAAGTGAATATAAAAGTGAAGTGTTCTTTAGAAGTCTTCTATTAAAGATACAACAGCTATTGTGATTCTTTGGATCATTTTTCTGTCTAGTCAGTACTACATAGCCTAATTAGTTTTTTTATATTAAAGTTTTATTTATGTTATATGGTAGATTCTTTGGGTATGCTTTTTCGTACAAGTTTAGATTTTATGGAATGTAATTTATAAGTAATTTTTTTTTTTTTTTTTTTTTTTGGTTTTTTGAGACAGGGTTTCTCTGTGGTTTTGGAGCCTGTCCTGGAACTAGCTCTGTAGACCAGGCTGGTCTCGAACTCCCAGAGATCCGCCTGCCTCTGCCTCCCAAGTGCTGGGATTAAAGGCGTGCGCCACCACCGCCCGGCAGTAATTTATCTTAAATGTATAGTATCTATGCCTAATATTTTAATGTCTGTGACCAATATAGTAATTCACTTGTTGAAAGAAGAAATATGGTCATATGTACTGAAAAAATTGAAAATGATAAAAATTTTTGGATATACTTCAGAAGTCTTTAGAGATGAAATATAGTTTTAGTGAGAGTTTCATATTATGAATAAAGGAAGACAAAACATAATGCCAGTTAGGTCTATTATGAGCTGCATTTTTTTTTTTACCCAGGATCACCACTTACCCATGATACAGTCTAGTCACGTATTCTACCACTAACCTATACCTTCAGCACTGAAAGAAAATACTTTAGGACATCAAAAAGCAGAAAGAACACAGGCACAATAGTATTTTAGGGTTGTAGCAGTATTGTGTCATTATGGATTAAATATTTACAACTTGTGATTGAAGAGAACGGTTTTTCTTTTTTTAAGATTGTTCAAGCTCATTTTTTAAAATACTGTTACCTATTAAAGAAAAATGTCCCATGTTTATTTTTAATAAGTGTGGTAATCTTTTTCTTGTTTTAAGAATGCTACACTGCAAGCAGAGAAGCAAGCGCTGAAAACTCAACTGAAGCAGCTTGAAACACAGAACAATAATTTGCAGGCCCAGATTCTTGCCCTTCAGAGGCAGACTGTGTCATTACAGGAGCAGAATACCACTCTTCAAACACAGAATGCCAAACTTCAGGTTGTACTAAACACTTAAATTATGCAATATTATAGAAAGGGAACCTAGACATAGAAACATTGTTCCTTAGTGAATTTAAGAATTGAAAATAGATGGAAATATTTTTGTTTGCATCTTTAATGTGAATGTTTTTTATTTTATTATTTTTTTTATTTTTTTTTATTTATTTATTTTTTTTTGGTTTTTCGAGACAGGGTTTCTCTGTGGCTTTGGAGCCTGTCCTGGAACTAGCTCTTGTAGACCAGGCTGGTCTCGAACTCACAGAGATCCACCTGCCTCTGCCTCCCAAGTGCTGGGATTAAAGGCGTGCGCCACCACCGCCCGGCCTTGTGAATGTTTTTTAAATGTCAACGTTTATATAAATTACTAAATTCATCCACAGTGTAAGTGAAAATGATCTTACTTATATTTAGTTTAGAATCTTTATATCCTTTCAACAAGGTGATTCTAATTAGTTGGTACAAACCCCTTATTTCAGAGTATGATTGCAACATAGTATTCTTTATTTCATTCTTAAAACATTCTTAGTTTAGTTATTGAAATGCATACAGCATAGCAATTTTGTCTTTAGATTTTTTTGTCTAAAGGATATATTTGATGTAACCAAAAGGATCCATCTTCAATTTAACAATGCCAGTGCCAGTTCACACAGAACAATCCAGGAGGGAGGAAAAGAAACTGGTTCCTTCTTTAAATCAAAACGATCTCTCAGTGGTGAAGTAAACGCTAGTTTAGACTTCTCAGAGACTTTCCAAAAACAGTTTTCAGCTCCAAAATTAAACAGGTAGCCTTAATTCTTTGAGAGGCTACAATCCAAATTACTCAAAATAGGAATGTCTGCAGTGATTTAATTAGATAGAACTTATTTAAGTTAACACTGTAACTTTTTGTTAAAAAGAGTAACAAGTGGGTTGAGGAAATAGCTAAGTCAGGCAGTAAAGCACTCCCAAGCCAGGAGGACCTGAGTTCAGTCAGGTCACAGAAAAGCCAGTCATGGTAGTAAATGCTTACGATTCCAGCACTGAGGAGGCTCAGACAAGTGATCCCTGTAGCTCACTTACTAGCCAGCCTTGCCTAACAGTAAGTTCTGGGCTAGGAAGAGATTCTGCCCTTTAAAAAAAAAAATAAGACTAGCAAGGTATCTCAGCAGACAGAGCTCAGGCCCTGCGTCTGCACAGGAGACACGTGGAGGTCACTCTACAAGCTGTCCTCTCACTATCACGTGCATGCCACCACATACATAAACTTCTTTTGTTCTCACGACTGCGTGCTCTCTTAGTCATTTGCTCTCCCAGAGATCTGTCTGTCTCTTCCTTCTAAATGCTGGGATTAAAGGCATGTACCACCATGCCTTTTCCTTATACTGTTAATAATATACACATTCTTACAGGTTGAAAATTCCACCCTTAATTCACAAAGTACTTCACTTATGAACCAGAATGCACAGCTTCTCATCCAACAGTCTTCCTTAGAAAATGAAAACGAATCTATAATCAAAGAACGAGAAGACTTGAAATCTCTTTATGATTCTCTGATAAAAGATCACGAAAAGCTGGAACTTCTTCATGAGCGACAGGCTTCAGATTATGAGTCTCTCATCTCTAAACATGGAACCTTAAAGTCTGCCCACAAGAATCTTGAGGTGGAACATAAAGACCTTGAAGACCGGTAACATATTTTATTGTGTTAATTTAAAACAAATTTTCTCTGGGTAGTATAATAAATTTTATACATTAGACCCATCTAAGATAATTTTTGAAGGGAATTTATATAAATTTGTATGTCTTTTATGTGATGCTTGTTAAATTTATCATTTCCTTTTCTAAAATATTTTCTTTGTTAGAACTGTTTAATGCTAAATACCTAACTTTCCCTCCTCAGTTACAATCAGTTATTAAAACAGAAAGGACAATTGGAAGATTTGGAAAAAATGATCAAAATGGAACAAGAAAAAATGCTGCTTGAAAGCAAAAACCATGAGATGGTAGCTGCAGAGTACAAGAAACTTTGTGGTGAAAATGATAGGTAATAATACTATGCATTTTATTTTCTATGTCTTCTCTCTAGAGAGAAAGTGTATGTGTGTGTGTGTACGTGTGTGTGTGTACGTGTGTGTGTGTGTGTGTTTATAATAGCACCCACAATTTTGACTTACCATGGAATTTTTATCATTTCAGCGGTGTACCTGTTTGTATGAATGTTTGTGTGTGTGCTGGTGCACATGTATACAACTCAACTTTATAATTATCTTGTGCTTTTCCTTTCTTTTTAAAATGCCCTGACTCACTAGAACCATCTTCACCTTGATACTCTGAAATTCTGAATTTAGTTTTCTATAGATTTACAGCTAAATATTCTGTTGTGAAGATATTGGACTTAAGTAATCACAGTGCAAAGTTAAAATAGACTGTAATTTATAGAGGATGCTGTATGGATAGTACAAGCACTTAAGACCGTATTGTGACAAGTTATATAATAGAAAGGTGGGGTTATTTTATTATATATCAAACTTCGGAGAAGTATAAAGGTCTCATCTTGTAGCTAACTATTGCTTGTATTTTAAGAAGTAGCTGGAATCATGGACTTTAGTTGGGCTTTCCAAGCATCAAATTGTACATTTCTGTGGCATCTCCAGAAGAACAACTTGGCTAAAATGAAAAAGAAATCTTATATGATGAGTTTGACCAAAATAATGTCCCAGGCTTAGAATGAAGTAAAGTATTTTCTGTGTCTCAGGTCTGTTCTTTCCCAGCATTTATTTATTAATGTCTGTATTCTGTGAAAATAAAAGGCTTTATTAAGTAAAACATGAAAGAGCTATCACAGACACACACACATATACACTGATAATTCTAAATATCCTGTTTAATCACAGATAATGCCACAGAAAGTTTCTTTCTTAGACTTTGTTGTGTTGTCCTCTGCTGTTTACTGGATTTCATTTAGCACTGTTGTTTTAAAGGAAGATATAAAAAATTCAGAACTGCCGGGCGGTGGTGGCGCTCGCCTTTCATCCCAGCACTTAGGAGGCAGAGGCAGGCGGATCTCTGTGAGTTCGAGACAAGCCTGGTCTACAGAGCTAGTTCCAGGACAGGCTCCAAAGCCACAGAGAAACCCTGTCTCGAAAAACCAAAAAAAAAAAAAAAAAAAAAAAAAAAAAAAAAAAAATTCAGAACTACTTTAACACTTGTTTTTAGGAGGTTTTTTTGTTTTGGTGTGTGTGTCATTATATATGTGTTTACATGTTTGTGTGGGAGCATGGAAGAGGTTGGCATCAAATATCTTTAACTGCACTTCACCATGTTTTCCATTTTCATGTGTATGTGTGTGGTGTGCATGCTGTGTATACATATTTGCATGAGCGGGACACATGGGAGTACGTGTGGAAGTACAAGGTCGATGGTGAAAATTATTCTTTAATACTCTTTCTCTTAATTCATTTTTGCTAAGATCTCTCACATCAAACTCAGAGCTCACAAATGTGGCTAGTCTCACTAGTATGTTTGCCTTGGGGCAATTTCGCAGACCAAAATTACACTGGGCCACCAGGGCCACTTCACACTTAGGTTTGCTCTGGGGATTACAACAGGTCCTCAGGCTTGCATTGCAAGCCATTTAGCCACTCAGCCATCTTCTTAGCCCATCTTCTTTATTTATTTATTTTAAACTTTAAAATCTTATTTTCTGTGTATTAATGTTTTGCTCACATGCATGTCTGTGCACTATGTGCATGCCTAGTACCCTTGGAAGTCAGAAGAGGATGTTAGATCACCTGAAAATGGGGCGGTAGGCCTCTTTAAGCAGCTATGTGGGTACTGAGAATCAAACCAGGAACAACATAGGAAGAGCAAGGACTATTAACTGCTGAGCTGTCCTTCCAGAATGCCACCTTTTTTTTTTTTTGAGAGAGAAGTTCTTTAACTGAACCTAGAGCTCTTCGATTGCCTCTCTTTAATGACAGCCATCTAACTCATTTTAGAATTTGTGATAAATTAGAAGACTTCCTACACTGTCTCTCTCTGCTACCTATTCCCTCTGAAGTATCAGTGGAAAATTTTTATTGTCATAAGTATTGATATATACCAGGTAGCTATATGGGTGGTAATGCTTTTGTTCATGGATTTCACCTATTTATAATACATTTACCAGATGTATAAAGAGTTTGCCATTTTATCATCATTTCATGATTTTTTAACAAATATTTCATAGCTTAGATTTTTGTAAGCTGACTTGAATTCTTTGATGAATGAATAGGTATTAGGTATTCTGGACAAAGACCACCTAGGCAAGATTGTGATTTGTTCACTGTGCCCCTTTTGTGGATTTCTGATCTTAATAATACAAGATAAATTTTGCATGTTACTAAAAAATTTAAATCTCACGGTAGTAATGCCGCTGTCAATGTAGTAAGTTAGATCAGGCCAAATTAGTAAGACCAGAGCAAAGCAACTCCTGGGTGACCCTTGGGAGGGCAGGGGAGGAATCACATGGCAAATACAGCTGGTAGGCCTGATACAGCCTGTAGGCGTGGTATTGAGCAGCCCCAGGGAGGAGCTGAACTTTCGATGGACTTTCTGAGGGGCAGGGTTTGAAATGGGTGGAGTGAGACCAGGGTGTGGAATCGGGCCCCAACATGGAGATCTCCAACATTCCAGCCTTTGGGGGTATATATGGACAGAGGTAGGGCTTCCACCTTAACAGTTACAACTATTTCTCTGGACCAAATCCAGCTGTCTACCTGTGCCATACATAGAGCCCCGAACCTAAAAAAGTTAAATGTTTTTGAAGAGTTAGTGGAATGGGGGAAAATAGAATGCTACAGGGAATGTGTATGGCCTGCTATGTCCTCGTTAAAAAGTTATCAGTCTCTGTCCTTAGAGGTCAGTAATACCTTGTTTTGAAGGTAGATTATGAGAAGGAAAAGAAATAGCTATAGCTTGATTTTTACAAAGTGGTAAGTGGGGATTACATAAAAATTATTTGCCACAATTGCAGAAAGCTACATATCTTTAATTTGTTTGCTGCCTGTATTTCTCACTTTTCAACCAGCATATTGGTTTAGTATTTAATACTGGATTGATTTGCTTAACCTGATCTTTGTTCATGTTTAATTTAGAGTCTGAAATTTCTGTGAAATCATAACCAGATTGGTCATTTTTTTCATAAAATCTAATTTTTGAAGAAAAACTGATTACTGATCAATTAGTAACTAGCAAAATAATTTTTATATTTTCTAAACATGTCTGAATGATTTTAACAGCATGTTCATATTGTGAAAAGTATTGAAATATTTCTAATTATAGGTTAAATCATACATATAGTCAACTTTTAAAAGAGACTGAAATTTTACAAACTGACCATAAAAATGTGAAAAGTCTTCTAAATAATTCTAAATTGGAACAAACAAGATTAGAAGCTGAATTTTCAAAGCTAAAGGAGCAATATCAGCAGCTGGATATCACATCTACCAAGCTAAATAACCAGTGTGAGGTGAGCACCAACAGACTTACACATTGTTTCTCCTTTTAGGTATCAAGTCGTGCCTAAAAAGTAATGAGTCGTATTGCAATGATGGTCTTGGTATACACAAGTAATTAAGAAAAACTATTTATTTCATACCTTTTATTAATTATATAAACTTAAAATGTCAATGCTTTGAAATGTGTCACATTGTGCGCTTGTTTATTAAAAAATGTTTTTGTGGTGGGTGTGGTGGTGCGTGCCTGTAATCACAGCACTCAGGAGGCAAAGGCAGGTGCATCTTAGTGAGTTCGGGGCTAGCCTGGTCTACAAAGTGAGTTCCATGATAGCTGGAGCTGCTACACAGAGAACCCTGTCTTGAAAAACAAAAAAAGAAAGAGAAAAAGAAAAATTATTTTGTACATGTAGCATGAAATCATAAACCAATAGGATGAAAAATTAGTTTGCAATCATGTACACTTTAATACCCAACATGGCTCAGAAAATTCAAAGCATTCATTCTGCCTGTGATTTGATTATAAAAATATTTATATAGTTAGGATTCTATTAGAATGGTAGAGTGAGAAACATGGTACTAAATCAAGTCCTTAATAAAAAGCACAACAATTGGATAAAGCTGGGGTGGGAGAGTCCTATTTTAGGACTCCAGAACTCAAAGAGTGGCCTACAGAAAATCAAGGTACACATCTGTTTAGTAGCATGCAGTACTTGTACCTGTGGCTTCTCTGCTCTGCTCTTCTCTTCCCCTTCCCTGGTTCATGCTGACTTGATTTGGATCAAAGTCATTGCAGTAGGGTAGAAAAAGAAAGGAGAAGTTCAGGTTTTATTTTAGCTTTTTATTATTTTATGTATATGAGAATTTTGCCTTATGTGTGTATAGTGCCTGCAAAGGCCAGGAGACTAAAATTTCCAGGAATTAGAATTATAGATAGTTGTGAGCTACCAACTAGGAGCTGGGACTCAAACCTGGACCCTCTAGAAGAGCAGCCAGTACTTGTCACCGTGGAGCCATCTCTCTAGCTTCATTTTTCTACAAATAATACATAATATTATTTAGCAAACATTTAAATAAACCATGCATTGTACAAAGTTGATAGTTGCCTCATGGAGGTGGTGGTTTACATGTACTTATAATAATCACTCTTCCTGGTCTTCGGTACCACCTGAGAAGTTTCAAATGTTGACTTTCTTTTTCCCTTTGAGCAGGGGTGGGTAGTGGTTACAAGAGATTGTTTACTGTTCTGAGAGTGCACAGAATATACTACAAATCAGTAGCATTTCTGCTAGGAATACTGACTTGATTTGGAAAAGAGTAGAGAAAGCCCCTGTCTCTGAGAGTCATCAAAATTAACCTTTAGATAGCCTGAGGTTGAAATACTTTACCCAGTACATGACAGAAAGAAACTTGGGGAGTGGTTCAGATGAATGCATTCCATCATGGCAGAGAAAAGTATAGAAGGGATGTGAAACAGCTGATCATCTTTCATCTTCACTCAAGAAGCAGAGATAAATAAAGGAGTTTCAAAGAAACAAAGGGATGCTAAGAAGATATTTAGAATCAAAGTGAATAGAGCCTTCATCCAGTAACTGATGTAACCAGATCCAGAGATCTACAACCAAGCAACAGGCCAAGCTCTGGTAATCCAAATGAAGAGAGGGAGAAGGGGCTATATGAGCAAGGGAGGTCAAGATCATGACAGAGAAATACAAAGACAGCTGAACCAAGCTTGTGAAAGCTCAGGAACTCTAAACCAACAGCTCTGGAGTGATGTGGGATGTCCTTCTGTACATGTGTTGCTTTTATCGGTTGATTGATAAAGCTGTTTCAGTCAGTGGCTTAACAGCGTAAAGCCAGACATGAAATAAAGAGAGAGTAGGTGGAGTCGGGAGATGCCAAAGGAGGCAGGCTCCATGTAGCAGCTGAAGAAGCAAGAGATAACAAACCATGAACCTTGTGTCAAAATATAAATTAATAGAAATGGGTTAAGATGTAAGAAGACTGAGCAAATAGGCCAAACAGTACGGTAATTAATATACTTTCTGTGTGATTATTTGGGTCTGGGCAGCCGCGAAACGAATAAGCAATTTCTACTTAAAATGGTTAGTAAGGAGGCTGCTAGTTTGTTCCCAGCCGCTTAGCCCTGAAATAATCACACAGAAACTGTATTAATTAAATCACTGCTTGGCCCATTAGCTCTAGCTTCTTACTGACTAGCTCTTACATATTAATTTAACCCATTTCTATTAAGCTGTATATCTCCACGTGGCTATGGCTTACCGGCTAAAGTTCCCAATGCCTGTCTCTTGATTCTCCACGGCTTCTCCCTGACCCCACCTTTCTTTCTTCCAGCATTCAGCTTAGTTTTCCCTGCCTAGCTAAGTTCTGCCCTCCTATAGGTCCAAAGCAGTTTCTTTATTCATTAATGGTAATCGCAACATACAGAGAGAAATCCCACACCACCTCCCCTTTTCTGTTTAAATAAAAAGGAAGATTTTAACTTTAACACAGTAAAATTACATATAACAAAACAGGTATCAAGTAAGAATTAAAGTTACAATATTTATATCTACTTTATCTTTTATCCTAAGAAAAACTATAACTATAAATTATTCAACTCCATCAAAGACTCCAGAGGATACACTGTTACCTAAGTAAACAGGAAGTGTGTTGTAAGCAACTTCCAAAACACTAGAATTGACAGAGACATCTCGCTGCCTGGATAGTCACCCAAAGTTCTTCTATAATGTTGGAGCATCCATCTTCAGCTGACAGGCCCATAGTATCCAGCAGACTTTTCCACAAAGCAGGAAATTTCAAAGACAGTTCTGCCTATATTGGCAGTTCGTCAGTCGCTTTCTTCTGTGTCCTAAATGTGTCTGGCAGACTTTTTCATGAAGCAGGAACCCCAAAAGATTGTCTTACCTTTAAGCAAGTTCAGCAGTCATTTCTCTACAGGTCCTGCATGTTCAGTTAAGCAGTCCAGGCAAGAACAGTCTCTTGCCCAAATGGCTAGCAAACTCCATAAGGAGCCTCTTTGATACCATCATCCTCTTGAAGTTATCGGTGCTGTCATAAGCAGATGTGTCTCACTGTCATGAAAAATCCTAAGTTCTTAAACATTTTAAATGCCATATTCTGTAGTCTTTGAAAGGTTTGAAGAATGCCTGTCCATCTGAAATACATCTCTGTACATCTGGAAAATCTAACTAACATGACTACAAGCTTGATGATTATCTATTAACCTATATTTCTTAATTATACATTATGTTTTTAAGTGAGCTGGACAAACATAGTACCTTAATCAAGAGCAGAAATAAACATATAAAAAAATGACCTTAAATTTGCATCAGTAAACCAAGATCCATGTCAGTGCAAATTATTCATATCTATATCATATCCCCCTTTAAATGTAAACAAACATTTATAGACAATATTTGAGAATATGGGTATAGTTTTCTCCATACTGCTTCCTGCTGTTTGGGGGCATTGTTAATCAGGTCTTTCATGGTCTATCCTATGTGTTAGGTTCACCTCAGTCAGAAGTTGGGTGAAGTAATTTTTTGAGGGGTGTCAAACCATATTAGCCTGGAATGAATCCACAGGTTCTCATCCTCTGTGGAAACAAAAGAAGAACCTCTTTTCCAAAGCAACATATCCTTAGACTCAAATTCTGAAGTCAAGATACCTTTATAATACATATCCTGGTTTAGCTTAGTAGGCTGTACAATGAAATGTCTCTCTGTACTTAGCTCCTTCACAGCCAAAAAATTCAAAGAAATCACAATAATATAGATAATCCAGATTCTCTGTGAATTTTCCATCTTTACATGACTTGTTTTTCTTTACTCCTTTTAATCTATGACTGTCTGTTCTCTGTGTCTTTAAAGACTTTGTTTTATTTTTTTTAAACCCATTTACTTCTTTTTATGACTCTGTACTCTTTTTCTTCTCTCTCCCAAGCCTATGTACATTTATCATACACTGTGACCCATTTAGAGGTCTTTTATGTCTGACTCTGTCCTGTTGTGTATTTGCATTTCTTTACTATCTTGACAGACTTTTAAAATGGTAAGCAGCTTGGTTGCAGCAGCTCTGGATGCTAGCTCCACCTCTCACCACTTTCAAAATGGTGGAGGTACGATTACTGCCATCTCTGGGACCGCCAGGTAGGAGCCATGCTCAGCACTTTAACTCTGAGAATGAGCATACAGCACATACCCCTTTTTATCTGAATAATAGCTAAATATGCCATGCAATGCATTGCATGGCCTGGAAATATCTCTGTGTATGGCAGCAGGAATCTGCCATGCTTTCCTGCCCATGCACACCTAGCAGTCCTGATCCTGCTGCCTGCCCAGGTGGGGGGCGCTGAGCTGCAGGCATGGGCTCAGCTACTTTCCCAAGCAGACATACAAGCACCCGGGACTACACACCCTATTTAAATGCTCCATAGCCGGACCTACAGAATTTACATCGGCAGCACAGCCCAGAAAGCTGGCATTTCAGAATGGCCACAGCTTTATTTCTGCTACTGCTGAGTCAGGAAAACCTCTCTTAAGGGAGCTGCAGTGTGCCACCAGCAAACAAAGTCCATTCAGGAAAAAAAATGTGACTAAACTTTGTTCTTTTGTGTCTAGAATTCCTTTTCAAGCCCTCTCAGGTTTTACGTGGACTTAGTTGGCCATGTGGGCACAAATTTGTAGTAAGGAGGCCGCTAGTTTGTCCCTGGCTGCTTAGCCCCAGAATAATCACACAGAAACTGTATTAATTAAGTCACTGCTTGGCTCATTAACTCTAGCTTCTTATTGGCTAACTCTTACACATTAATTTAACCCATTTCTATTAATCTTTATATTGCCATGTGGTTGTGGCTTGCTGACTAAAGTTCCCAGCACCTGTCTCTGGCTGCTCCATGGCTTCTCCCTGACTCCGCCCTTCTTTCTCCCAGCATTCAGCTTAGTTTTCCCTGCCTAGCTAAGTTCTACCCTGATATAGATCCAAAGCAGTTTCTTTATTCATTAATGGTAATCACAGTATACAGAGGGAAATCCCACATCAGGTTTAGGCAAACAGACCAATGAACTGGTGAGAAATTGAACTAGGAGTTCCAAGAAATGAAACAAGTACAGTGGGTTTGGTAAGATAACACATGTCCCTGATGATCTAGAAGGCTACTCAGCAAAGATTAGAGAGTGTGTGAGCTGTCTGCTCTAGGTGTTTGTAATAATTTGAATAAAGTATTAGCCCTTGATTGGATACAAAATGATAGAATAAGATTTGGAGAGGTAGAGACATTAACCTGTTGTAGGAGGCCAGGATGAGTCAGTTTTGGCAGGGAAGGATGGTAAATGGAGAGCAGCGCAGCAGCTTTTCTGAAGTGCAGTTCTTGCTTTGTTTCTTGATCTGGGCACTGGTTTAACATGTGACCCCTGGCAATTTACTGAACTGTGTTACATTTACATTGTTTTCTGTTTTCTGACTATCTTTTGTCACAGTAATGCCACATAAACAACAATAGAACCTCAGTGATAATGGGAAATGAGGGGCTCAAGAAGATAATGATATATCCACTAATATTTAAGCTCAAGTGTTCACTTCTGCATCTTTAGTTGGAAGAGACACTGTAGGGCAGGTTGGTCTGTGGTGTTTTGTGCAGTCTCTTCTCTGTTCGTCATAATTTCCATCTTCTAGAAGGTCCCAGTGCTTTGAGTGGAAACACACAATGCCTGGTGCCTAGGTTTGAAATTTTCATGTGTAATTTTCACTTTTTCTTGGCCAAACCCATTCCAAGTTTAAGAAAACATGTGTATTATTTTTCTATTGTTGTGAAAAAAAAAGCATTGTGACCAAGGTAAATTATAGAAGAGGTTTATTTGAACTTATAGTTCCAAAGAGATCTGAGGCTGTCCTGGGAGGGATGAATGGTAGCCAGGGATCCGAGGTTGTCCTGGGAGGAATGCATGGTAGCCAGGGATCCGAGGCTGTCCTGGGAGGAATGCATGGTAGCCAGGGATCCGAGGCTGTCATGGGAGGGATGCGTGGTAGCAAGCAGCAAGCATGGTGGCTGGAGCAGGATGGTGAGAACTGCAAATCTAGAAGACCTTGTAACCTCAAAGTCTACCAGGAGTGACAAACAGTGATGTACATAGTAAGGCCACATTTTCTAAACTTCCCCAAACAGTGCCACCAACTAGGGGCCAAGTGGTCAAACATCTGAGCCATAGTGGTCACATTCTCATTCAAACCACTATAACAGGCTGTAGATTTCACTGCTTGGTAGGAAGAGTGAGAATTCATACTGCAGGAGTAGAAATTTAGCTCAGTTGATAAGAGTTCCTTCTAGGTTGTATGAGGCCCTGGGATCAATCCCCAGCATTGCATAAACTAGACATGATGAGATAGAGGTGGGGAAATCAGAAGTTCAGGGTTGTCATCAGCTATATAGCAAGTTATGTGGCTGGGGTTACATGAGTCCATGTCTCAAAAACCAAACAAAACTTTAGATAGGGAAGAAAATGAATGCATTCAGTTTTTTGACAAGTCTTACTACATTTTAATTTTATAATATGAAAATAGACAAAACATGATACAGTACTACCATTGTATCTTACTGTCATGTATTATGTGTATTCGTTATGTATATTCCTAAGTACCATCCTTTTTGGTACCTTTGAGAACTCTTGAATATCTCTCTTCCCCTTTAGAAAGTAGGGCATAGTAGTTGTTAGACTTGTTCTGCTTGTTTCGCTGCTTTTAATACAGATTTCTAGGCTGTTTAAAGACTGTTGAAGCCTGATGCTGGGGTTCAGAAATCCACCCTAAAAGGAATGATAACCTTTTAGAACAATTCCTTTGAGTTTTGTAAACTGTGGCTTAGCTAGTGTATATTTCCAGTTTCTGCTGACTTTTTATAAAAAGTCTAAATTAACTTGATACCAATCATTGATTAAATTACTTTACTCTCTTTGATCAAGCCAACCCAAATTATTCGCAGACTTAATATGCTTACATGAATACATTGGTTGGGAAAAGGATAAGCTGTGTTAAGTAACTATCATGTTACAACCAGGTACTTTACCTAAATTATTTAATTTTTGCTGCAAAATAGGCAGGATAGAAACTATCCTCATTGTATAGATTCGAGAATTAACTATCCTATTAAGCATCTATTTCTTAGTTACTAAATAGAAGGTAAGATATTTGAATGTAGCTTTTGAATAAATCCGAATATAGAAGGCAATGATTTTGGAACTAGATATATTAGACCCAATATTTGTAAGATTTAAGATATACTTATTAGCAGATTATTTAGCATAGTGTCAGTGTTCTGATCAAGTGATTCTTCATGAAATACTTAATATATTTTAGATGTTTCAGGTAATTTGTATAAAATGGAAGTCCGTCTTCAAAAATAAATATTTGTGTCTAAACAGTTGCTCAGCCAACTTAAAGGAAATTTAGAGGAAGAAAATCGTCACCTATTGGATCAGATCCAGACACTGATGCTGCAGAACAGAACGCTGCTGGAACAAAACATGGAGAGCAAGGATCTCTTTCATGTTGAACAACGACAGTACATGTAGGTACCAAAGAGTTTTGTATTCGTGATGTTACTGCTGTGCCTACTGGCAGAGAAAAATCCATGCACATTTTTCTTGATGTTATTACATCATTATTTCAGTTCGTATTTTTTATTTAAAATTATCTTATTGCTTAAGTGCACAAGACAAATTTTTGGTACTATAGTGGACTGGACAACAGGCATTTCCATTTGGGAGTGAAGACTCACTGTCTTACAGTAATGAGTCAGTGACTAAATTTGACACGCTATTGCTGACAGATGGAATTTAGCATCTTTATACTTTGAGTTCTTCTCAAGATGTTGAGAAACAGCACCTTCTTTCTCATATGAGTGGTAGAGTCTTTAGGTAGATCAGGAGATGGCGTTTTGGGCCTCAAATTCTCAAGATTCTACTACCGGTCCCAAATAGACTTGTGTAGCACCATGTTGAATCTCTCAGGATCACATTGATTTGTGAGGGAGTCAGTTTGTAAATCTTCTCCTTTACATCACCAGATGTCAGTTTTCCGTCAGGTAAGAACCCTACCAGAGTAGGGCAGAGCTGACTGGGACAGGCCCTTCCCAGGGTGAGCATGAGACCATGCTGGTGATGTTCTGTCAGCTAAGAAATAACTTAGGGAGATGTGCTGCCCTGATAGGAGTTTTCAAGATTCTTATATTCTAAGCATTCTGCTAATAACCAGAATACTAACTAGAAAACATGTGGGACCTGCCCTAAGAGAATTATTATAAACAAGACATATGCCTGTAGTCTCAGCAGTTAACAGACTGCTTGACTCAATTTACAAGTTCAAGACCAAGATGGACTGTAGAGAGGTCTCATATAAAGCAGGCATTGGTAGTCCTTGCCTGAAAGCAACCAACCCTCTTGTAATAGTCAAAAAGATCAGAAGGTCTAGGTCATCCTTGGCATATAGAGAATCAAGGTCAGCCTGGGCTACATCAGACCCTATCTCAAAAAATTTTAAAAAAGACCCTCATCTAAAGTAAAACAAAAAACAAGAAATGCGGATATGTTGTGTATACGTGTAATAATTCTGTAATGAGAGATGAATCTTAAGGGCTACAGAAATTTAGCAAATGCTAAATTACTTGTGTCTGGGAGATGCAAAATGAACTTTTTTTTTCAAACCAGGCTGGCCTCAAACTCACAGAGATCCACCTGCCTCTGCCTCCCAAGTGCTGAGATTAAAGGCATGTGTAAAATTAAGCTACAGGTAAGCACCTTAAATTCAAGGCATTTCTAACTGAATGTCTCTATCCTGCGGCTCTGGCAGGACTGACAGCAAACAAGTATTCCTAAAGTTGTCAGCTTGTAATTATATTCATCAGATAAAATGAAAACAGTACTGGGAGCTGTGACCTTCTGTAGTGTAGCCATTAGCTTCTCAGCTATCAGCTGTCTCTACCATGTGGGTTCCAGGAATCACATTCTCAAAGTTATCAGGCTTGGCAGTCAAGGTAACAGTGAGCCATTGCACAGCTCTTTTTTCTTTCTCCAACCCTATCCTCAATGTAACCCTGGCTGGTCTAGAACTCATTATGTACATCATCTTGGCTTCAAAGCGTGGGTAATTCTCCTAGAGTGATAGAATTATAGTCATGAATTGTCATACCCTGCTTAATATAGCCTTCATCTTCATGAGGATTTTTCAGATGTTTAAGATAGAAATGTTTTCCCTTTTATAAGTGTTTATTATGTTTCCACAATACTTTATTTGGTTATTATTATTGCCTTGTAATAGTCACACACACACACACACACACACACACATATATATATATGTTCTCTTTCCTACTCTATTACAAGCAAAACACTTTTAACTTTTCATCTTTATATAAACTTCATACCTTCCTCAATGTAAAGCATCATTAAATAATTATTGTGCAATTAGTATTTTTTGGCATTGAAAGCTTTTTTAAAGACCCTGCTCTGTGATCTTCAATGTTTCTTGTATGTAATAAATACTTCTTAGTTAGGGTTTCTATTGCTGTAAGAGACACCATGATCACAGCAACTCTTATAAAGGAACATTTAATTGGGGTTAGCTTACAGTTCAGAGGTTTAGTCCATTATCATGCAAGGGGCATGCATGTAGACATGATGCTGGAGAACTTCTCCATCTTGATCTCAAGCAGCAGGAAGTGAATCGTCAAGCTGGATGTGGCTTGAGCATATGTGTTACCCTCCTCCACGGTAATACAGTTTCTCCAACAAGGCTGCACGTACTCCAGCTGGGCCACACCTCTTAATAGCACCACTTCCTATGGACCAAGCATTTAAACACATACATCTGTGGGGGTCATACCTATTTAAACCATCACAATTAGCGAGAACATACAATGAGACTAAGATGTGAAGAATAGAATAATACTCATCCATTGGGAGAAGGAGTGTCAGAACTAAATCTTTAAAGGTAAGTTAAGCATGAGTAATTCAGCCTAAAAGGAAAGAATATTTGCATGAAGAAGTGGTTTCAAGATTTATTATATCTAGCCGGGCGGTGGTGGCGCACGCCTTTAATCCCAGCACTTGGGAGGCAGAGGCAGGTGGATCTCTATGAGTTCGAGGCCAGCCTGGTCTACAGAGCTAGTTCCAGGACAGGCTCCAAAACCACAGAGAAACCCTGTCTCGAAAAACAAACAAACAAACAAAAAAAGATTTATTATATCTATAATTGTTGGGAAAATAAATATCTAACAGTTTTATTTATTTTTAAAAAAGCATGCTTCATTATAAAAATGTTTGAGATGCTGAAAGGCTAGGGAAAAAAACAAAGCTGTTGACAATTACATGATGAGATTATATTTAGAAGATTTCAAATAAATCCTCTTGTAAAATTGAAACTTCTAAGCACTACATACCTTTATTTAAGTACATTTAAAGAAAGGAGAGCTATGGAAGAAACTCATGTTCCTTATTTAGGTCTCAGTACTAATAATGGTCTGTGGTGTTTATGTTTTGGAAAGAAATAAGATCATGGTCGTGAGTCATCATATAAGATATTATGCATATTCTAAAATGTAATTTCCATTTTTATAGTGATAAATTAAATGAATTGAGACGACAAAAAGAGAAATTAGAAGAGAAAATTATGGATCAATACAAATTTTATGACCCATCTCCTCCTAGAAGGTACCACTAATCAAATTTTATGGATCTTGTTTTGAAGAAAACCTTATCTGTAGTATTGTTGAGGCTTTTCGTTTTATGAGGTTTATTGTTGAACTAAGAATTCTTTTAATTCTATTAGGAGAGGCAACTGGATTACTCTAAAAATGAGAAAATTGATAAAGTCCAAGAAAGATATTAATCGGGAACGTCAGAAATCTCTAACATTAACGCCTACCCGCTCAGACTCCAGTGAAGGATTTCTTCAGCTGCCTCATCAAGATAGTCAAGATAGCTCATCAGTAGGGTCAAACTCTTTAGAAGATGGCCAAACTCTGGGGACCAAGAAGAGCAGCAGTGAGTGCTAAGTGTTTAAACAGAGTATTGATTTAAAATCTTGTCTAAAAATTTCTTTTAAAAAACAACTTCCAACAATCTTTTAGCTTGATGAATGATATTTCATTTTGACATTGTTTCTAAAATTAATTGCAGACTACAGTAGTGTACAACTACCTGGTTTTCTGACATGTACATAGAGATAGCTGTCATTACACTAGAAAAAAAACATTGAAATAACAGCTTGGCTCTATCTGCTCCTAAAATGTGCTGTTAAATAGGCTTCACAGAGTAATTATAAGGATAAGAAATAAGAATGAGATTTCATTTCATTAGTATTTATAACTTACACAAAATAAGGTGCTTTATAATACGTTTTTTGCTCATATGCTTTGGGATATAAAATTGGAACACAGTTATTGTATTGGGGAAGTAAAGAAAAATAAATACTAATTTTAAGAGGTATTATAGAATTGTTTAAAGTTAAGGAATATTTGCTAAGGTTTGATTAAAATGAAATAAAGATAGGGAAATGTAAATGTATAAAGTTATAATTTAGTTTTTGTTAGACTTAAAGTCCCACATAATACTGATAAAATTTATAGACTTTTTAGTTCATTACTGCTGGTGTGTGTTTTAGCTAAATAGCAAGACCAAAGAATGAGCCTGAAAAGTATATATTTTAAGAAAAAGAGAAAAAGAATTCAATACTCAAGTCTTTGAAGATGTCTACAAAGTTGATTGTATTCTCATAAAATACCTGAAAAGTATATACTTTGATCACATCATTACCAGTGTCACTAAATTCATACATGTTGCCAGGTGTGGTGATACATACATACCTGTAATCTCAGTGGAAGCGAGAAGATTGGAGTTCAGAATCTTCTAGTTCAAGGCCAGCCTGGCTACATGAAACCTTGTTTTTTTTTTTATTTTTTTTTTTTGCTTTTTAACACAGATTTTTCTGTGTAGCCCTCCTGCCCCTGCCTTCTGAATGCTGGAATTAAAGATATACACCACCACCACCAGGCTTAAAGCAGTCTTTCTAACAGACTACACTATTTTTTTGAAATAAAAAGTAAGCAAAGGCAGATGCTGCTTCTCTCAGAAGTAGGCTATCCATGTGGATGGCTCTCAAAATACTCAAAAAAACAAAAGGTACAATGTTATGGCCTCATGAATTGTCTCCAAAAGGAGGTGGTATTTGGACGGTATCATATATTTCACAATACAGTTTTAGCAGCCTAGATAGTCAGTCAGTGATAACAACAAAAAAATACAGATGCATACATAACTTACGTCTCTAGAAAGCAGTACAGTCCTATAGCTCCAGGGAAGATGATTATTACCGAGATCTTTTGCCATCTAGCCTTGTTCCCCTAATTGATAAGTACTGGTGTGGTGAGGTCGTCAAGTTTTCCTTTTCACGTAGCTAACAAGTCAGCTTATCTGCTACCTTCAGACACAGAACTATCTGGCATCCTACTAAGAAAATGTAATATAAGTCCTTAATTATTTTAAGTTACAGAAGTATAATTTAGACATGAGCACACACACACACACCACATGCTGCAAAGGTCTTTTTAAAAATATATATATATATTTTTAAAATATATATATTATCCTATCTGCCCAGAGTGTAAGTCATTCTTTCATACTACCTCTTGGAACATTCAGGGTAAAAATCAGAAAGAAACGATATTCTCCTTTTCTTCAAATGTTCAACTTTAGATTTTGATTTTTCAATAAACATAAACTCAGTACTAATGTACCCTTGATATATGTATGCTTTGGGAAAAGGACATTATATGTCTCAAACATAATTGCCATGAAAAGAATCACATCCCTGGAAAATTTTTAATTCTTTTTATCCTCTCCATTTTGGAAGAATGTCTGTCTGTCATGTCAGTAAAGCAGTCTTTGAAAAACAGCTGAAAACAGAAAAAGGAAAAAAAAGAAAAGTATCACACATGACATGTGCATGCTGCACCCATTCAGCTTTGTTTCAGCTAAGTGTTCATTTTTACATTGCTTTTGGTTCATTCCTTTTTGATCATTAAGACCAGCTATGTTTACCAAGCATGAAAAGATATATGTCAAATTAAAAAGCTTAGATGAATCATGACTCTGCTCACAGCAGTCAGACAAGTTAAGAAGCTAGTTTAGTTTGCAACTCTTTCAATGAATACTTAGCAGTTTATAAAAAAAATAGCTTTTAATATTTATTTGCTGATGACAACCTTCTGAGAAAGAACATAGTTAAGGTTGTAGATAATGCTTTCATAAACATAATTATTTTTATATTAAGCCCTACTGAGATGTAGCTTAGTGTTTGTTCTAATTATTCCTATACTTGAGCAATAGTCCTTTAATTCACAAAAATATTTTTGTGGAGTGCTTCCTTTTGTATCTTTTTGCATAAATCTACCCTATGGGCCCTTCAAAATACATTTTAAATTTGTTGTTTATTATTATGTTATTTTATGTGCATGGATGTTTTGCCTGCCCTTATGTCTGATATCACATGCATGCCTGGTGCCTTCAAAAGCCAGAAGGGGGCATTGGACCCCCTGGAACTGGAATTGCAGACAGTTGTGAGTTACCATGTGGGTGCTTGGAATTGAACTCAGGTTTCAGAACTTAGTGCTAACACTTATTGCTGATGTCAGACTATTCTTTTTCCTCCTTCTCTCAATCAACTTTTTGTAAAATGAGCCTGATATACCTGCTGTTTTATCTTTAGGAAGACTTGTTGAAAGAGTGTGTATCTCCACAGTGCTGCTAAACAGTGCACTGGATTCCAGTTGAAATCAGTGTTTTCTTTATTAAACTTTAGGAGACTAACAAAAAAATAGTCTTTTTTAAAAAGCTCATTTTGCTTTAAATATCTAACCACCCTAATTTTGGTTGATATGTGTGTATTATCTGCATCTGTATAAGACATAGATATACACACCCACACACACACAAACACACACACATATATATTACTAAATTTCTCCGGTGGGATATGTGTGTTTCTAACTTTTTTAAAGAAAGCCTTTAAACTTAAAAATTTTTAAATAAAAGAGATGCTTGTGAGCCTTATATGCTTCATACTTTATAAGCCACTGGTAGCTGGATTTTAAAAGTGTACTATTACAGTTTAACTAGGAAATTTGGTTTCTTCCTAAGTAATTCTAAGCAGTTCCTGTTTTTATAGGACTGTAGCCAGTGCTTTCAAAATACATGTTCCTCATGGTTGTCTTCAGTGCTTTCTAAGTGTTTACAGTATCAGAGTGCATGCTTCCTGTTTCACTATCCTCAGCAGCGTGAGGTATTAGCTGTAATGTAGCATACATAGTGAGACCAACATTCATTCCTGTCCTTAATTTCAACATTTAACTCCCATCTGTTCTTCTCCCTTTTTTCTTTCATTTCCCTGTTTCTGTTTTTCCTCATGCTCTGACATTAAAGTGGTTGCACTGAAAAGACTGCCCTTTTTGAGGAACAGACCGAAGGATAAAGACAAAATGAAGGCCTGCTACCGTCGTTCCATGTGTAAGACTTTATGACAGTTCAGCTTCTTTCAAATGACCACACTGGCTTCCATCACTAATTTTTCACTAACCTTTCTCT
This sequence comes from Chionomys nivalis, assembly GCF_950005125.1. Classification (NCBI taxonomy): domain Eukaryota; kingdom Metazoa; phylum Chordata; class Mammalia; order Rodentia; family Cricetidae; genus Chionomys; species Chionomys nivalis. Next base: position 14,307,823 of record NC_080091.1, on the reverse strand, counting down.
GGACTGTACTAATTGCTTATTTTGCGAAGTGCAGTCTTCCTTTAATATGAGGAGCTGGAAGAATATTTTTTCAGAAAGGCATTGAATTTGCATTATATGTATATTCATACATATATATACATATGTTTAGTAATACATGTAATATATTTGTAAATGTCCAGTGCATTCTTAAAACTGGCAAAAACAAGCAAACTTAATTTTATATGCCATACAGCTTTTTCCCCAAAGAAGTTTAAGGAAAAATATAACAAACCCTTCAGCATTAGGAATTTATTTTCTTAATGAACCTAATTAAATGAATGAATGAATGAATGAATAAAGTGGCCTATAACCCTTGAAAATGTTTGTCATTCTTTATGTAATAATCATGGCTTTCTCTTTTTAAGTGAAATGGGTAATGACATAATCACATTAAATGTCTGTTACTTTGAGTATCTCTTTCAGGTTTTTATACATTGGTATATTTACTTGAGTTATAAAGATGAGGAATTTATTCAGTAACCTGCTCTGACCAAGGACTCTTTCATTTCCAATAATGACACTGTAATACTGCTCTCCATCTTATTTCATTCCATTTTGCCACCACAAAACTACATTGTGAAGGCTTCTAATTCATAGCACAAAAGCATGGCAATTGTATATAGTAAAATTCCTTTCTGTCTTCTAAAGGCAGTGGGGTGGGGGTGGTAAGAGTCCTGGAATTTGTCAGCCTTTGGCATCATTTCACTCAGTTGAATGCATGTCATTACTCAAATGGGCTTGCAGTTACTGTTTGGGGCCCATTTGTATTAATTCATAGACAAAACCAGATCATTTATAATACAAAATAGAAGTAAGAGCCAGTCCATTAATCATGCTGATTCATTTGCTCTCATTTGCATCCCAGCCATGAATGACCTGGTGCAGTCCATGGTCCTAGCAGGAGGACAGTGGACAGGTAGTACTGAAAATTTGGAGGTCCCTGATGATATTTCAACGGGTAAAAGGAGAAAAGAATTGGGAGCTATGGCCTTCTCTACTACAGCCATCAACTTTTCAACTGTCAACTCCTCTGCAGCCTTCCGATCCAAGCAGTTGGTTAATAATAAAGGTATAGGCTGTCTGCTGTTTGCACTGTGCTGTGATACTGTTGGCAACGGAAATTCTAATATGACTTTCCTATGTACTTTTTTTCCCTCAAACAACCTGAAATAATTATCAAGCCATGTTCTAGATTTGATATGGGGAAAGTTCCAAGTTATTTCAAACTTTTAAAATAGTATGTAAATAATGAAAATCTTTCATAGGCCTCCTCTCATAATAAATAGCTAATGAAGTTACATGAAGAGAAGAAAACCAAATAAAAAGTGGAAACGAGGAGGGAGTGGTATGTTTCTTCTTAAAACCCAAAAGCACTGCAACCTAAGAGAGCTACATAGAACCACCCAGGCTTTTGCTTTGCTTCGCAGGGTTACAGAAGGGATTGTTTCATTGCTTCTAGTGTTTTCTTAGCAAGTCAGTTCTTATCAGAGCTACTCTTTTCTTCTAGTTCCAGTTTCTACCTGAATCTGTGAATACATTAAATCAAGATGCACTGTGTGTGACTGAAAGAGAATATCCGCATTCTGTATAAATGTTATAGCAAAATTGTTTTAGTGCAAAATATATTTATATCTATTTTGCTATTTCATGTAGATACTACATCCTTTGAAGACGTAAGTCCACAGGGTATTAGTGATGATTCTAGTACGGGATCCAGAGTTCATGGTAAGCAACGAACTTAACTTAGATGGTATACATTAAATACTGAGTGGGAATGCTGAGATGCTTGCAGTGAGTCAGTGGATGTGGCATCACTTCTGTTTCTTCTAATCTAACACTGCATTCATCCCTCTTAAGATTACTGTTTCATGTGAATATTCTCTTTTAATCAAGGTCATTTACAAAGTATGCCTACATAATCTTCAGAGATAATTTTGTTACCATTCTCAAATACAGTTAATTATAAGAGTTATATTTCATCACTGGGTTTTAAATACTTATTTTGATAAAAGATACATTTTAGATGTTTTAATTTCTATTTGGAAAGTCCTGTTACTAAATGAAATTATTACTAGTAACAAATAGATAACATGCTAAAAGAAACTTTATGAGTAAGCAGGTATTTAAGAAGTTACATGGAGCAGTGTTAACTGTATAGCGTCCCTTGTATAGATAAGAATATAAGATGTATGAGGCTAGAGAGATAGCTCAGCAGTTAAGCAGGCAGTAGTGGCACACACCTTTAATCACAGCACTTGGGAGGCAGAGACTGGTGGATCTTTGTGAGTTCAGTGCAGTGTCTGTAAAGGCCAGAAGAGGGTGTCAGTTCCCCTGAATTTAGAGGCAGTTTGTGAACTACTCCCTGTGGATGATGGGTATTAAAGTGAGTCCTCTGCAACAGTAGTAGGAATGCTGGAATGCCTTTTTTTTTTTTTTTTTTTTTTGACACAGGGTTTATTTGAAGCCTATCCTGGGACTTACTCTGTAGACCAGACACTGCATTCACTTGCATAAGTCCATACTATATTCTAGAAAGAATATAGGTTATTATATGTTATTAGAGCCAACAGAATGGCTCACACATATACTTGAGTTCAACCCACAGAATCCATTTAATGGTGGATGAAAAGAAAATTCCAGATTTGCCCTCTGACCTACCCTCATTTGCACAGGCACTTGTGCATGTAAGTGATAATAGTTATAAATTAAAACTTTTCTTAAATATATAGGATGTTGGGGGCTAGGAAGATGGCTCAATAGTTCATCTGCTACTCTTGCAAAGGAACTGGATTCAGTTCCTAGCACCCACATGCTGGCCTACAACCATCTGCAATACCAGTTCCGGAGGATCTGATGCCCTTCTCCCACTTTTGAGGGCATCAGGAACAAATATGGTACATATGCATTCATACACTCAGGAAAAACTCATACACATAAAATTAAAACAAAATAATGTGGGGTGTGTGTGTGTGTGTGTTGCTAACAGAGTAGATGGTCACATTCCTCCACTTCATGGCATCTCTGAAGCATGGAGGTCCCTTATCTCTTCTGTTGTAAGTTACCAAATCTGTAGCATTTGGCAGAGATGAGGGGAGCATGGAATTTTATTAAATTGAAAAAGTTGTGGTATCCATCTCTAGAAATCATTTTCAAATATAAATGTGATCTTTTTCCTCCTTTCTTTCTCCCTCCCTCTCCGTCTTTTAATTGCAGCTGTTTTTCCAGAAGTGCCGTGTTTCAAAGCATCTTAGTGAACTACTTAAAGATGTCTTTTCTTTCTAATCTGTATGATTCACCATTCTGTGAGCATGCCCAGGCTGAGACAGTATGCATGATCATTTTCTCAAAGCCTTCTGTGGCCAGCATGTAAAATTCAGTGCTATCAGATGGATGTTTCATTGTACTGTCTCCTGACTTTTTCATTTAGCTTCAAGACCAGCCAGCCTTGATAGTGGCAGAACTTCCACTAGCAATAGCAATAATAATGCTTCACTCCATGAAGCCAAAGGTATGCTGTAGGTAAATTAACTCATGTGCTCCCTCTGGTTTCCAGTATTGTTTACAAGTAGGACAGCTCAGTGGTAGAGCACCTTGTGCTTAGTATGCACAAGGCCCTGTCTGAGTTTATATCTAGAACAAGAGTGGAAAACGTTGGAAATGGGATGAAGTTTCTGATGAAAAGTGCAAAATCCAAATTATCTGTGTTTGAAACATAGTTCTCTGGAATGCTTGCACTTTTACATTGTGATACAGATGTATTTCAATGTAGAAAATGTAAAATCAGGAGCATTTATTTTGGTTTCAGTTTTTAATTTTCACAGATAAAATAGTCTTCACTGTAATCTTTGTTTCAGAATTATCCGTAGGCCCTTAGTTTCAGTGACATTTTGTACTTGACATCTAAATGGGTGTCCTTCAGTTTCTTCATGATGCATGTGCATTAAACTTGCCTTGTTTGTATTTTAGAAATATTGTTAGCTTACTTTGTGTGTATATATGTATGTCACATAAGAATTATACGGATGCACATATGGCTCATATAAAGAATTATTTCAATATTCTTTTATTTTGTCTTTTAATGTGTATTCCAATGTGAGGGTTCTAATAGCTGGAACCTTAACTACCACCTTTTTCTTTAAAATATATTATTGCCTTTACAGACTCTTGTGCTTGTTAAACACTTCCATAGCTATTCTCTATGCTCTAGAATTGTACAACTACAATGAATGCATTTGTTCTGTTGCTTTTTGATTATAACATTATTTGTCTTAGTCATTATTATAATTAATTTTATGACTTATTACAGTGATCAGAAACATGATTTTGAGGGGAATTAATTTTTCTTTTTATAAATCATATCTGATAATATAGTCTGAAACTATGAAAAATCCCTTCTGATTTGAAAATATAAGAAAATCTTAGTTCTAAAAAATAATATAATTTTAGAAAATTCTTCCATGACTGCCTTACTCTTTATGATGGAATAATTTTCTATCAGGATGTACTGTACAGTTTATTACTGATAATCTGTCCTATAAAGGAATAATGCATATGCTTATAAACTTTATTCTAGAATGAGTGTCCCTGCTATATGATTCAACCTCAAGTAAACTTTTAAGGTTATGTGGTAGCAGTACTAACAATGAACATCAGAACCAATCAGATATACCAGATATTGAAGAAAGACTAAGCCACACATGGTGATATACCTGTAATCCCAGCATTTGGGATGGTAAAACAGGAGAATTGCAAGTTCTAGGCCAGCTTGGCGTACATACCACGTTCCAAACAAGTGTAGGCTATCCAGTGAGATGCTTTCTGAAATACTTTGTTTTCTTTTTTATGGGACTTGTCTAATTATTTTATGTCTGACTTCCCTTTGTGTATACTGTTTAAATTTTTTTAGACATTTTAGAATTTTTCATTTAATATGTAATCTTCGAATAAGCAATTGAATCAAGACTTCATAAAGACAGAATTAAAATACTTTTTGCATTTAAATGTTTTGGGCTTTAACATTCTGAAATAATTTGAAATACCTTCTTTTTGTAAACTGAGTTATTTTATTCTTATTAGAACCTAAATTGTTAATGTTTATTACTCTATTCATTCATTTAGTTTTCAGTATATTGAATGATTGTTTAACGTGAAACTTTCTTTTGGCTTTGACTTTGGTGATAAAAGTATATTTTGCTCTTATAGAACTTAGAATATTTGTCAGTTTAATAAAACCAGAAAAACAGCTTGGCATGCAGTTCTTAGACTGAGGAACAAGTAAAATAGCTTTTCTAAGCATGTCTAAGTGAAGTTTAGAGTCAGTGTGGCTACTTACAGAATTAGAGCTCTGCTAACAAATTTTACATAATATTATTATCTCATTTCTATTATTCAAGTCTCAACATAGCATTTACTCTGAAAGCAGGTGCAGTTAATCACCAAAGCAGGCCACAAAGCCACAGCAGTGGAGAGTTTAGTCTGCTTCATGATCATGAGGCTTGGTCCAGCAGTGGTAGCAGTCCAATCCAGTATCTGAGAAGACAGACCAGGTCAAGTCCTATGCTCCAGCACAAAATGTCTGAAACAGTAGAAAGTCGAGCACATCACAAGATTAAAGCTGGTTCCCCTGGAAGTGAGGTTGTTACCCTACAACAGTTCTTGGAAGAAAGCAACAAGCTTACCTCAATACAGGTTAGTTCAACAAATGGTGACCTTATTATAACACTAGTTAAATGTCTTGTGGATGAGCCTTAGAATTTTTTTTTAATTATGGAGCACTAAGAGATAACAGCACCTCAATAGTGTATAGTTCGGTTTATCAGGAGACTCCATACATGGTTATATTCAGTAATCTGTATTGTTTTTTCTTCCAACAGTTGAAGTCCTCAAGTCAAGAGAATCTTTTAGATGAAGTAATGAAAAGTTTGTCTGTCTCTTCTGACTTTCTGGGAAAAGACAAACCAGTTAGCTGTGCCCTGGCCAGGTCAGTAAGTGGAAAAACTCCAGGGGACTTCTATGATAGACGGACAACTAAACCTGAATTTTTGAGACCGGGTCCTCGAAAAACTGAAGATGCCTCCTCCATTAGTTCTGCAGGGAAACCTACACCAAGCACTCAAGGAAAAATAAAACTAGTAAAAGAAACCTGTGTGTCAAGACAATCAAAAGATAGCAATCCTTATGCCACTTTACCTCGTGCAAGCAGTGTGATCTCTACTGCTGAAGGAACAACACGAAGGACCAGCATCCATGATTTTTTGACCAAGGACAGTAGACTGCCCGTGTCAGTTGATTCAGCACCACCTACTGCAGATAGCAGCATCACTGCAGCATCTAGTGAGTACCATTTACAGCAGTGGTCTTCGGATGTGCTGACACATGCTGGAGGGCGTCAGCTCCCAGGTGATTTAGCTGCAGACACATCTGAGTCTCTTTATACCCAGACTAGAAAACCAAAACCAGGAAGGCCACATTTTCTAAGACAAACTTTTGCCACTGTCAAAATGTCTAATGATGCATTTGGAATATCAGCTAACAGTAGTCATGGGCCATTTACTGTGGTTCATTCATCTCAACCATTTCTATCCCTCAACACAGAGTTGGTTAGTAACATAAGTGGGTTACCTCCCAAGTCACTCACTAGAGTAACTGACCAGGTCTCTGCCTCTTGGGGTAAAGCTGCACAGAAACATAATGAACAGTTTTGTGGTAGTCAGAACCCTAGTAACAGTAACCCACAATCCTCTGTAGATAGCAACAGTCTTCTCACTCCTGCCCGCCTCTACCCTGATGACACTGAAGCTGCATTATCAGTTTCAGAGGATAGTCAGACTGTTTGGTATGAATATGGTTGTGTTTGATCAAAATATGTTGATGTTATTTGCTAGGTTTATATTTTTAAGATTGTTACATAGAGTTCAGCTGTATAAAAAGGCATGTATATAAACATGTGTAACCACACCAAAGTCTGCATGAAATAGTAATTACATTGTACATTTTTGCACGCCTTTAAAAATCCAACCATACATGTTTTTCTTTCACATCTTTTGTCACTTGATAAAGATGATATTCTTTGATATCATGAAGCATGTTAAAATAGTTGCATGTTCTGTTACCAAGAAAGCGTATCCAAGTCGTTTTTTGACTGCTTCTAAAAATAGTGTTCATTTGCTCTTCCTGCCTCCTCTCTCACACTCTTCTTTATTTCCTGAGTGTGCACTTCATGTTGCATATGTACAGTATTAATAATGGAAATGGTTTTGAAAATGTCATTTTCTTTTGTCACTTAATCATGTTATCTGTCCTGTTCTCTTTTCAAAGAAATAATTCAACTTTATTTGGACTAATTCTCATATTCATAAAACATTGTTCAAATTTAAGATATTGTTTAATCATAAATGTGTTATTCTTAAATTTTTCCATCAAACTTAAATGTGATTTGCACAGTGACTAGGAACATTTGTGTTACATTCACCTTCTTGGTGCCGATCTTTTCCTGCTAAACACAATAGCTCAAGACCACTATTTTTTTTTTTTTGGAATCCTTTAATAAAATTTTTTCCAGTTTTTTTTTACATATGAGTCAAAGAGAAATAAACCTAGTTATTCATTATCTTGGGATTTGTATTTTTACTTCTATTCAGAAGCATAGCAAGTTTTTTTAAATGATGAAAAATTTAACTTGTCATTTACTACTAAATTAAATATGTACATCTATAATGCAGACTCTTTAAAAGTTATACATTGTGTTAGAGTATACAATTAGGACTTGGGAGCATAAAAATAAAAAAGTATATAGTCTTCATTCTAAAATTTGTTTATTAAAAACATAGTCTGAGCCAGGTGGAATGTTCCTTGAATCCCAGCATTCGGGGAAGGCAGAGACAGGTGAATCTCTGTGAGTTCGAGGCCAGCCTGGTCTACAGAACAAGTTCTAGTAGAGGCTCCAATTCTTTTTTTTTTTTAAATTTTAAGTATACAGTGTTCTGCCTGCATGCATGCCTGCAGGCCAGAAGAGGGCACCAGATCTGATTACAAATGATTGTGGGCTACCATTTGGTTGCTGGAAATTGAACTCGGGACCTTTGGAAGAGCAGGCAGTGCTCTTAACCACTGAGCCATTTCTCCAGAAGGCTCCAATTCTATAGAGAAACTCTGTCTCAAAAAAAAAAAAATTTTTTTAAAGGAAAAAATATAGTCTGGAGCTAGAGAGATGGTTCAGTGATTAAGAGCACTGATTGCCCTTCCAGAGGACCTGAGTTCAATTTTCAGCACCCACATGGCAGCTCACAACTAACTGTCTGTAACTCCAGTTCCAGAGAATCTGACACCCTCACACAGTCATACATACAGACAAAACAACAATGCACACAAAATAATAAGTAAATTTTTAGAAATGTTTTTTAGCCTGACGTAGTAGTATATGTCTTTAATCCAGCACACCCCGCACCTTGGGAGGCAGAGGTTGGTGATCTCTGAGTTCCAGGCCAGCCAGGGAGGAACCTTGTCACAAACACTCCAAACAAAAGCAGAAAAGCAAGTCTTCAGCTCTCCATCCCCAAAACAAAACTCACACAAGATGGAGATACTACTGATAAACATGGACTCCAGTTTCATATCATTTTGTCTTTCTGTGTTCATGTCACTCTGAAGCAAATCAGCTTCAGTCTCTCCGAGTATTTAAAAATCCATAATCCTGACTGACTTATTTCTGCAGTATATATATAGCTGTCTCAGGAATGCTTTTTCCAATTTTGATTCAGCTTAAATGTTAGTGGTAATAGCTCAGCCTAGGTGGGTGCCATAGGCACTCTATGAGTGAAGGGAGTACTGTACACTCACTGTACTGCACTGTTACTATTAATACTGGATGGAAGGGAACATCTTCAACAAGTCCTTGTTTAATTAAATTTGTATTGTTTGTAAAAAGGTTCTCCTCTTGTATGTACACAGGGTCACTGAGTGGGTAGACCCTTCTGTTTATATCGCTGCCCCTGCTTTTCTTTTCTTACAGCTACTATTAAAAATAGTGCTGGCACAGGTACCAGATGAACACATGCTGCAGTTTTATATAGTTTAGTGCCACCTCATAGAGTTTCTGCATGAATATAGCATTGCTTTGTACTGTCAGTTTTTGTTTAGTCGGTATTAATAGTTAAGATATTTTTGTGCTATTATTTTTACTTTTTTCATAGCCTACTAATAAAATTCAATGGTAAACAGCTGATATTAATGGGGACTATATGACAGAAATGCTTTACTTAGTTTTTGATATCATAAAACTGGCCTTTGCACTTTTTACATTTAAATTGTGCTAATTTTGTTAATTAAAACATATTTAAATTATGTATTTTATTAAAAGCTATATGGGTTATTTTATGAAAGTAAGCTTAAGTGCTTTCTCCCTAATGTCTGTAAGGATATATCCAGCATGTTTTCAAAAATACATACACATTGCCTGTAAGACATGTCCATGTTTCCTGGGGGTGGCCTAAGATCACAATGTAGACTTCCTCCAGAAAACATCACATGCTATGGAGCCAAGGTTTCGTCAAACACTATTCATGTGTTATGTTTTCAGTGGTGGGGGAAATAGAGTTTGTAGTAATCATATAGGAAAAATGTTTCCCAAGAGATGATTATGTCAGCATTAAGAAGGAAGCACCTGTGATCAAGCACCTGCATTTACTTCCCCTGAAATAACTCCATGTCTTGTAACTCACACAGATGGTTAGAAGATTCAGTACCCTGATTTCATAAATTATAAAACTGATAGCTATTATAAATTCCTGGCCTGGCCTTTTGTAAATTATATCCTTATGACTAGTGTGATCATGAGCAGCTTCGGGTATAGGTATACCTCAGCCCTGGTGTTCACAGTAAATAGTACCACAGTGTAGATGTTTCTACTATTGTACTGCAAGACTTTCTAACATAAAATGATGTGATGACCATTACCATATTACTATAGTATAAGAATATGGTAAGTATGCAAGCCTCTGAAACTAAGATGGAGAAAAGGTAACTCCATAAAAAATAGTTACCACGTTCATAGCTGTGTTGCTTACAGCTTTAAAATATTTTTTTGAAAAGGCTTCATATAATAGATATATGTCAGATTAATAATTTTCTCAGGAATTTTTCAAATTCCTCTATGTCCTGCTCATTGAGCACTTTCATCTTCATGAATTGTGTTATATTTAACCTTTGACTAAATAACATGAGCTACTTTTCTCCCACAGATGTGAACAAAGTACAAGAAAGCAGAAATTCAAAAAGCAGGTCTAGGGAGCAACAGAGCTCCTAATTCAGTGACCCACTGCATGACGTGGGCCAAGTGGTGAGTTTCCTGCTTGAATCATAATTGAAATTGGTCTTATTTCTACAGACTAACAGAATTACATATGATAACAGTGCATACTGCATTAACAGATTCAATTTTGCTTGCTGAATCCATTGACTTTCTCTCCTGCTTACTTAGTAAAGACTAGTTGGCTGCCATAGGTTTTTGCCTGTCTTTGTGGGTGGCAAACCTAAGTATTTTCTCTCAATTTATATTTAATTTTAGTTGTGAATAATGTGAAGTCTGTCTTCTATGCGTTACAACTTCTGAATAATGGGTAAGAATGGACTAAATACCTATCTTAACAGAACAGCTCAGATGTTGCCTTTGGTTTTCTGTCATTCTCATTTCCATATAAATAGCTGGTGCATGCTGTTCCCACACTAGCTTCGCTGAGTTTATATCCCTCTTATCTTCAAGCTGTTCTTATATTTTCTTTCTTCTTTCTGTCTTTCAACAAAATACAGAGAGAAAAGTGTCCTTCAGTTTCTCAGTATGAAGACTTTATTTCTGAAGTAACAAGACACCTTGCAACTATAGGAACTATTAAAAAAATCATAAGGCGATTTTAACACATCCCTTCGTGAATAGAGCAGGCAAGAATACAAACTTCATTCCTTCCTTGAATCAAGGAGCACTACTGGATCCAACTGCCAGAAGTTTTAGAAGGTTTTAGATACTATACTGTACAGTGCTTTAAGCTCTACTGAATAAAGGACATTCTCTCACTAAGGATGAGTGTTTTAAGGTCAAGTATTCTGAGAACAGCCTACTTCTTTCAACATTTATTAATTTATCCATGTTTGCTTACTGCTTCTGCTAAGTATTACCCAAAAGCTAGCCATTTCTATTTAGTTGTGTAAATCTGAATGAAGTGCTGTAGTATTTTGTGGGAATGTACTATATACAGGACACAGAGAGAACTGCTCTGGCATGTCAGGGTTCTTTGGTTAGCAGACTGCATGTGTTGGAACGCTGGTTACTGGTTTTGTTTTTAGAGCCAATTGTTTGGGTGCACTGCAAAGGAAATTCAATTCATCAGATATGCAGAAAATTCCATAATGACATATTAGAGTTATAAAAACTGTATGATATTAATCTTACAACTTTCTCTGCTAAGCTGCACTAGGCATTCATAAATGGATCCAAAATAAAATAATTTTTCTGAAACTTTTTTTAGTGAGATGGTTTTCCAGAAAATAGTATTCCCAAGATAAAGCAATTGTGTTTTAACTCATTTCCCTTCTTTGCTATTGGGTTATGTATGTGTTAAACGTGAGAGCTGATTATTGCTTAACAAGTTTTCTTATGGTAAAATAATGTAAATCATTTCTATGATCTACATTTTTTTCAGGAACTTATTTACTATTAAGGTTGTCATTTATTACTAAGAATTTTTCTGTTTTTGTCCTTTATATTATATTAAACTTGATAACTATTATAGGTAACTTTGAAATATTTGTATGTGTTTGTTACCTTAAACATTTGGGGAAAAAAGCACAAAAATGTAGATTTAGTTAACCCAGAGAAACACGAATTTTTTTAGTAGTAGCAATTTTATATCACAGTTTTATTTTCTTATGAAGTTCAAAAAACACATTGCTACTCATTAAGACAAGTTCATTATTTAACGTAAAAACCAGAATAATCTTTTGAAATAAAAAAATACTATTTTTATTTTAACAGTATACTTCTTAAGCTCTTACTACCAGCTCTAAAGAACTTTTTGGAATAATTACATATTCCATAACGTGGTTTTAAGGTGTGTCATCACTAACCCAGTAGCCATGACAAAGGTCTCTTTTCTTTGCTCCCCCATCTGTCTCTCTCCCCCTCCCCCACTATCTGTAATAGGGCACCTTTGGAAAGACCATCAATAAAAAAGACATAAAATGCTTAGTTGACCAGAAATTGAAAGTTAAAGAACTTGGATTTATTTAATTCAGTGTTGCCATAATGTAGGCTTTGCCAGAAAATAATGCTATAAAATGAAATCACTTTGAAACTCTTGAATGAAAGGTGCTATATATATGTAAATACAAAGGATTCTTACTGAAACCCAAATGCTGCACAACAGAAATACTGAAAATCTATTCTCTAGACTTTGAAATCTCACTGCATCATGAGTCCTTGAGTTCAAGTATCAAATTGGGAAATGGGTACACAGCAGTCTAGAGACATTTGCATGTAAAATATGTAAATTCACTTTCGATCGAGAAGTTGAGAGTAAGTATAGAATTATGTTTTAGCTAAAAATAGTAAGTGGGTAAGTTAGATTTATATTACTAGCATCCAATTTGCACAATTAGCACACATCCCAGGACAATTCATGAGTGTGAGGTGACCTAATGAGGGTGAGTGATAATGCAGTTTGACCTCTTTATACTACTATCCTAAAGCGGAGCCTGCTGGTTAACCAGCAGGACCACTTCAGCTGAAAGTGATGCATTGAAGTGGAGTAGGCCGACCCTGAGAAGAAGAGAAAACCAAGTGAATACAATGAAACTATTACAATGTTCATAATTCATTACCTTCCTCATACTGTTTCAAGAAAGGACTAAACAATAACCACAAGAACTTTTTTTCTAGAAAATCTAGTTCAGAAGCAGATTTCGTAGGAAGCTAAGCCAAATGGAAATGAACCAGAACTGATTTTCTAAACAGGCTTAAACCTGCCTTTAGTTGTCTGGTTCTTTCTATTCCTTAACCAACCCCTAAACCTCTAAGAACACTTAAAAAAAAAAAAAAAAAGCAGAATACCAGCACCAGCCCAGAACTGTAATAATATGCCTCCTGGCTGGCCATGGCAATGTTTTGACCCAAGTTTTTTGAGTTGGTGGTTACCAAAGAGTTCACAAGACAGGTTCGTGTGTAGCACCTTTCATACAAGGCATGTCAAAAGCCTATTTAAAAATCACTGTGTGTATCATAGAATTGTAGCCACCTCACAAATGGAGCACTACAGCCTGTACCGTCTTTAACAGTTCATGTCAGGAAGTGAATCAATACTGTACCAAACCTGGAATTATAATGGGAATTATGTATTCTAAATTACTTTTGTACTTTAAGTTACTCTTTATGAGAAAAGTGAATTGTTTTCTTTACAGCTATTTGTCCTGAGATATATGTTTTTCTTTAGGTCTTGAATATCAATACCACAAAAAGAGCCCATTTTATAATATAAACCTTGATGTACACGTTAAGCTATTTGGACAATAAAAATGCCTTAAGAGGAATGCTTAATAGATAATATTGCACTTGTAACATCCTTTGACAAAACCTGATTTTAAATGTCCTTTTCATTTCTACTAGTTTTTTTCTGTGTTTGCCATTGTACTCACAATTGTTATTAAGTACCAAATCAAATAAAAAGCTGTAACATTTCCTTAAGAATTAATGCTAATAAGGGAGGTAGAGTTGAATGGCAAAACGGTTTTACTTGGTGGTGCCTAATATCAGCCCCAGGATTCCATGCATGGCAAGATACCATTGTTTGAATTGTCTTTCACAGTCACTTTCCCCCTCCTTTGATTCTCCTTACAAATATATATGCTGGATTAACTGATATAAAGAAATAAAAAGGTGAATTTTTTAAACAAATTGTTATAATCATTTTAAAATTGCATATTAGTCACATGTTAGTTTTTGCCCTGGAGAACTTTTTCATTCTTTATGTATTTTACCCTAATCATTTTTGGTTATTAAGAAGTTTGGGGAGAAAGTCAAATTTTGTCAATCCTAAAATATGTTTAAATGCAATCTATAGTCATTTCCCTTATCCGTGAAGGGGTATGCTCTATCACTCCCAATGAATGCCTGAATTGGCTGGTCTTTTTGTTTTCTTTTTCCCATACATTAACACTGAGAGCTCACATCATAAATTAGGCACAGTAAGGGGAACAGTAGTCACTAAAAATAGAGCTATAACAATACTGTTTGGGATTTTTGTTTTGTTTTCTCAGGGTTGATTTTGTTTTTGTTTTGCGGGGTGGGGGGTACTGCTGGAGATTTTACCTGGCCTGAAGCATGGGAGATAGGCTGGCAGTCTACCACTAATCTGTAGGCCAGCTCCTTTCTCAGAACTTGTTATTGTGCTGTATGCACTCTCCTTGTGATATGACATAAAATAATTAGGTGGTGAGATGATGTGATACAGGAAATATATTGCTGAACTAGTAGGTAAGGGTTGTTTGAACACCAGCACTGTGAGAACACAGATACTGCCACAGTCTGGTGGCCACAAAGGCTAAGTGACAGGTAGTGTATATGGCATGGATATGCTAGGCAAAGTCATGGTTCAACGATGACTTCTCCTGCCACTCAAAATGGCATGCAATTTAAAACTTACTGTTTAATTTTGGAATTTTCCATTTAATTTTGGATCACTTAACCACAGGTTACTAAAATGGTCAGGAAATAAAACTGCCAAGAATGTGACAAGCTGGAAAATTAATTTCTTTGTGGGGGCTGGAGTGATGGTTCTGTGATTAAGAGCACTGGCTGCTCTCGCAGAGGAGCCAGGTTCAATTTCCATATGGCAGCTCACAACTATCTGTACCTCCAGCTCCAGGAAATCCCAGCACCCTCTCTTGGCCTCCACAGGCGATGTACACAGGTGGTGCACAGACATTAATGCAGATAAAACACATAAGATAAAAATAAACCTTAAAAAATAATTTTAATGTTTTATTTTTACTTACACACTTGAGGCAGCCTGCTGAGTCTTGCTACATCATTCTTCCAAAGCCTGTTTTCACTATCAACAAGACATCCAAGGTCTACAAATTCTGGTCCTGATCCTTTATTTTATGTACCTAAAACTGCCTCTTTTTCTTAGAGATAGAGTGCAGGGCAGATAAAACAAACAAGCATGGAACCTCTAAAACAAGACAGTCATCACTTTATTTTGCCTTTCTGAAACACAAGCTGGTACAAATTACAGAACCTCTACTAGATAGTATTTTTCAAAGATTAAACAAAACTATAGTTCTTTTAATAACTATAGGGAGATAATGGCAAGAGCAATTTTTATAGTCTAGCCTATGTCAGATGCCATAACTGAAAGAATATTGCATTAGGATTTTCTAGAGGAACATAACCAAGAGAATATATATTACCAAGGGGATATATTAAATCAGCTTACATTTGGCCTGGGTATCTGAACAGTGGCTGTTTTACATGCTGGAAAGTCTAAGAACCTGGTAGGTGCAGAAGACCTAGAAGATTCTCGAAGAGCCTCTGGTCTGAAGCCCACATGGACAAATGTCGATAAAGGATGGCAGTAGCAGCAATGGGACTCACCAAGGAGCACTGCTCTTTCCTGGAACTTGAGTCTAGGCTGTGGGTCTCTTCCTTCCTCACTTAGTCCTTCCTAGATATGTGCTCACAGACCTGCCCAGAGGAGTGTTTATTTCCTGATCAAATCAAATTCACAACCAAGATTCACCATCACATAGATTAATAAAGTTATTCTAAAATAGGACAGTAAGTTAGGATAGAGGACAAAAGAAACTGACATTTGTAGTACAAATAATAAAAACCCAGAGACAAATATTGGAGTTCAACCTGAAGATCAGAAAAGCAAAGCAGCCAACCACTAGAGAGACCTTTTACCTCTACCCAATCTTCAGACTGAACCGGGTGAGAACCTGTCTCTATGAATCCTCAAGCTCTACACACTACTGAGTTCCTGTCTGTTCCCTTTTTATTCCTCTCTCCACCAAGCCATATCACTCCTTTTTCACTCCTGTCTCCACTTCCCTAGTGCTGGGATCACCTTTGTATTGACCTGTTTCTCTTTTAGACAGATTCAATCTTGTGTAGCCCAGGATGGCCTTGAACTCAGAGATCTGTCTGCCTCTGTCGTCTCCTGAGTCCTGGGATTAAAGGTGTATGCCACTACTCCCTGACTTGTATGACTGCTTTGCCCTCTCCTCTTCAGGAAAGCTTTATTTTTTTAAAAATACAAATAGTATACCGCTATAGCCTTTCTGTTTCTAAATAAATCCTGATGCCATAAGGTATATTTTCCTCCTGAGTATTTTTTTAACTTTATTACATTGGTGTAATGGTGTCAGTCTCTCTGGAGCTGGAATTACAAAACAGTTGTGAGCTGCCATGTGGGTGCTGGGACTTGAACAACCTGGGTCCTCTAGAAGAGCAGTCAGTGCTTTTAACCACTGAGCCATCTCATCAATCCCCTGCTCCTGAGTTTTAAAATGTAACTTTAATAGTTTGATCATGCCAGGTGGTGGTGGTGCACGCCTTTAATCCCAGCACTCAGGAGGCAGAGGCAGGTGGATCTTTGTGAGTTCAAGGCCAGCCTGGTCTACAAGAGCTAGTTCCAGGACAGGATCTAAAGCTACAGAGAAATCCTGTCAGAAAAAAAAAAAAAAAAGTTTACTCATAACATTTTCTACTTCTAATTTTTCTACATTAAGTTTAATAAGCCAAGTGTGATTGTTCCTGCCTGTAATCCCAATATTTTGGAAGCAATATAATGTCAAGATTACCCTTGGATACACAGCTAGTTTGAGGACAGCCGGACTACATGAGATCATGTCCCAATTGGATAAAAAAAAATGTTTACTAGAAAGTTTTGTTTATTGAAAAAAAAAAGCACTAGTTTAAAAACACATCCAACATTGCAAAGTGTTTTCAGTTATCTCATTGGGGACAATCATAATTTTCCCAGAATAGCCACTATCAGTATATTCTAAGTATAGTAAAATCTGAAGGTTTAAGTTCATTAATCCCAAAAGGACTCAATTGTTGAAGGCCTTCTTAAAATGAATAATGGCCATGGCAGATAGTGTTAGTTGAGTAGAATCTCTCAACTAACACTACCTCAATTCATCTTTTTAAAAAATCCTTAAGAAGTTAAGCTTTCGTTATTTGCAGATGATATGATAGTATACATAAGCGACCCAAAAAACTCTACCAAAGAACTCCTACAGCTGATAAACACCTTTGGGAATGTGGCAGGATACAAGATCAACTCCAAAAAATCAGTTGCCTTCCTATACACAAAGGATAAGGAAGCAGAGAGGGAAATCAGAGAAGCATCACCTTTCACGATAGCCACAAATAGCATAAAATATCTTGGGGTAACTCTAACCAAGGACATGAAAGATCTATTTGACAAGAACTTTAAGTCTTTGAAGAAAGAAATCGATGAGGACACCAGAAAATGGAAGGATCTCCCTTGCTCTTGGATTGGGAGGATCAACATAGTAAAAATGGCAATTCTACCAAAAGCAATCTATAGATTCAACGCAATCCCCATCAAAATCCCATCAAAATTCTTCACAGATCTGGAAAAGACAATAATCAACTTTATATGGAAAAAAAAACCCAGGATAGCCAAAACAATCTTATACAATAAAGGATTGTCGGGAGGCATTACCATCCCTGACTTCAAACTCTATTACAGAGATACAGTATTGAAAACAGCTTGGTATTGGCATAGAAACAGAGAAGTCGACCAATGGAATCGAATAGAAGACCCTAGCTTTAACCCACAAACCTATGAACACCTGATTTTTGATAAAGGAGCTAAAAGTCTACAATGGAAAAAAGAGAGCATCTTTAACAAATGGTGCTGGCAAAACTGGATGTCAGCCTGTAGAAGAATGAAAATAGATCCATATCTATCACCATGCTCAAAACTCAAGTCTAAATGGATTAAAGACCTCAATATCAGTCCAAACACACTGAACCTGATAGAAGAGAAAGTGGGAAGTACTCTACAATACCTGGGCACAGGAGAACACTTCCTACGTACAACCCCAGCAGCACAGACATTAAGGGCATCATTGAATAAATGGGACCTCCTGAGACTGAGAAGCTTCTGTAAAGCAAAGGACACTGTCACTAAGACAAAAAGGCAACCCACTGACTGGGTGAAGATCTTCACCAACCCCGCAACAGACAAAGGTCTGATCTCCAAAATATATAGAGAACTCAAGAAAGTAGACCGTAAAGGGCTAATCAACCCAATTAAAAAATGGGGCACTGCGCTGAACAGAGAATTCTCAACAGAAGTGCGAATGGCCAAAAGACATTTAAGGTCATGCTCAACTTCCTTGGCGATCAGGGAAATGCAAATCAAGACAACTTTAAGATACCATCTTACACCTGTCAGAATGGCTAAAATAAAAAACACCAATGATAGCCTTTGCTGGAGAGGTTGTGGAGAAAGGGGTACACTCATCCATTGCTGGTGGGAATGCAAACTTGTGCAACCACTTTGGAAAACAGTATGGCGGTTTCTCAGGAATTTCGGGATCCACCTACCCCTGGACCCAGCAATACCACTCTTGGGAATATACCCAAGAAATGCCCTATCATACAACAAAAGTATATGCTCAACTATGTTCATAGCAGCATTGTTTGTAATAGCCAGAACCTGGAAACAACCTAGATGCCCTTCAATGGAAGAATGGATGAAGAAAGTATGGAATATATACATATTAGAGTATTACTCAGCAGTAAAAAACGATGACTTCCTGAATTTTGCAGGCAAATGGATGGAAATAGAAAACACTATACTGAGTGAGGTGAGCCAGACCCAAAATGAGGAACATGGGATGTACTCACTCATATTTGGTTTCTAGCCATGAATAGGGGACGTTGAGCCTATTATGCGTGATCCTAGAGAAGCTAATTAAGAAGGTGAACCCTAAGAAAAACATTTAGGCGATGAAAGGAGACAGAGACAAAGACCCACATTGGAGCACCGGACTGAAATCTCAAGGTCCAAATTAAGAGCAGGAGACAGAGCACGAGCAAGGAACCCAGGACCGCGAGGGGTGCACCCACACACTGAGACAATGGGGATGTTCTATCAGGAACTCACCAAGGCCAGCTGGCCTGGGTCTGAAAAAGCATGGGATAAAACCGGACTTGCTGAACATAATGGACAATGAGGACTACTGAGAACTCAAGAACAATGGCAATGGGTTTTTGATCCTACTGCACGTACTGGCTTTGTGGGAGCCTAGGCAGTTTGGATGCTCACCTTACTAGACCTGGATGGAGGTGGGTGGTCCTTGGACTTCCCACAGGGCAGGGAACCCGGATTACTCTTAGGGATGATGAGGGAGGGGAACTTGATGGGGGAGGGGGAGGGAAATGGGAGGTGGTGGCAGGGAGAAGGCAGAAATCTTTAATAAATAAATAAATAATTAAATAGAAAAAAAAATCCTTAAGACTGGAGCTGGGAAGACGGCCCAGTGGTTAGACCTCCTTGCTCCTGCAGAGCACCCAGCTTCAGTTCCCAGCATCCACATGCTGGCTTTCAGCTATCTGCCACTCCAGTTCCAGGAGATCTAGTGTCCTCTTCTGACTTCCACAACCACGGGCAGGCACACATGTGATATGTAGGCAAAAATGCTCATACACATGAAAATCTTAAGATGAACGATAACCTCCAAATCAAAGACAAAAGTAATAAAACAGCTGACAGAAATGAGTTTATTAGAAGCATTAGCCTAATTGGCTTGTTTTTGGACTCAGTATCTGAATATGTAGTCCTTGGGTGACCTAGAACTCAAGAGACCAGCCTGCTCTGCCTAGAGAACTAGACCATGCCCAGTTCCCAGTCAGCTTTTAATCGAAGTTTAGAATTATGGGATCATGTCCTGTAGCATTCACAAATATGAGCAAGTCTTCAGGACTCAATTCCATGGTTGCAGCATTAGTCACTGGATGGAAGTATACTTCTTCATGTCCTTCCGAAAATGCTGAATCCTGAACAAACTTAACCATCTCTATCATCACAGAAGAGTGCCAAGGTGTGGCACAGCCTTGACCAGCTTTCACTTTTTCTAGCATGGCTGTTTCATCAGCAAACCGAAGATTACCACTCCCAACTCCTAACTGCTTGCCAAGATCATTTAATTTGTCTGTCATGAAGAACTGCTACCAGCCAGTAGTTTTTCTTCTTTTTCCTACTGTGTGCTCCTTTCAAATATTGAATATGAAGCATCATTTCTTCTACTGTAAACACCTGCAAAATATCACACACATGAAGTAGCACACATACATATGTACAACCACAGTTGTATCTAATTTGCCTGGTGGCTGAAAGTACCACCAGGAAGTATTCTGCTCTGAATTTAACTAGTAGAGACCCATCTCTATTCATTATAAATGTTTTTTATTTTGCTTGAGGTTGAGCTTTTGGTGCTGATGGAACCCAGAGCACTATTCATGCTAGACAAATTGGGTACCTCTGATCTAAACCCTCAGTTTCCAAATACTTTATAGACCTTGTACCCTGTTAAAATGGTACTCTGGGCTAGGGTTAGGAACAAGAGTCCAGATAAATGCACAGCAGAACCCTGCCGAATAAACAAAAAAGCCTTAAGTCATTACAGTTGCTAACCTCAGGACCTCGGTTTTTCTTAGGCCAGTTTTCTATCTCAGAACACTAACAAAGCCGCAGATGCCTGAAAAGCTTACTGCTTTTGAACTTTTTGAAGTAAAAGTTTGTGGCTATCCTTAATATTTTCTTCCAGAATGCCTGACAATCTCCACTATTCAAGAACACTGCAGGAGAACTTAAGACCCCGGGTTACTACAGAAAGAACATTAAAGGAAAAAAAGGCACCGTACACATGAATGTAACTAACTGGAAGGAAGGTCAGAAAGCAATTTTGTTGTGACCTTTGTAAAGATGGGGAATAGTAACCATGTATTTTTGTCATAAAATGTGTACCTCAAGCCATACCTAACTTCATGGTAGTTTCCATAAACTACCTTGCAAATTTCCAGTACAATAACTCATGTTAAAATTATTAAAGTATTTTTGTTTATGACACGTACTGGTGTGCAGGGCCAAAAGAAGGCTGAGCCCACTGGAGCTGCAATTTTAAACAGGCAGTTAAGAGCTCAATGTGGATACCGGAAATCAAATTCGTGTCATCTGCAAGAGGAGTACGTGCTCTTAACGGCGAAACCAATTCTCCAGACCCAGGGGTATATATACTTTTCTGTAATTATTTGCGAAATGATTGTTGCCTTGCTGCGGTGGTATCCGAACTATCCAAAGTAGTAAAAACCAAACCCACCTCAATGACCGGCTTTGGTCTTTGGTACCTGGTACAGCACAGGCACTTATATAGGGTTGCCACTTAAGTGGAGACGTGCAGCTAAGTACCTTCATCTGCATAAGGCGGCAGCCATCCCGCCCTCGTTAAGTCACACCCATCATCCCAAGACAAGTTCATGATAACCGCAGTCTCAAATCGAAAGACCTGCAAGTTCCTCTTGGACCCAAGAAACACTCACCCTATGGCCCCGACCCCGGCTCCGAAGCCTCACCTCGGAGTGCCACACGAGCTCGGTGAGGATGGTGAGGGGGCCGAACCTCTGCTCTAGCACCGCCCACAGCTCAGGCGGCGCCGTTTTTCCCCTACGCCCGAAGGCTGACAGAGGCGCCTGCCCGGAAGTGTCGCAACTTCCGGGGCGTGGCGGTGCCTCCGCCGGCGCTTGGCACAGAGCACAGGCTGGCGCCCAAGTCTAGCCCGGCTGAGGACCGTCGAGGGCGGCCAGCCGCAGCCCCGACCACGTGAGTCGCCGTTCACACCCGTGGAAAGCTCTACATAGGGTGCTCGTCCCGGGGCTGCGGCACTGTGACTTCATAGCTTTCCAACTATAATTTGTAACGTACCACTTTTTCTTTTTAAATTGTATGTGTATGGGCGTTTTATTTTTATTTATTTTTGCATGCATTTCCGTGCACCACATGTGCTTGAGGAGGCCGAAAGAGGGTGTTCAATTTCCTACAACTGGAGTTACGGATGATAACTTATGTGGGTTCTTCCCCTGCAAGAACAGCCAGTACTCCAACCCGTTTTGATATTAGAAATATTAGTAGTGCAACGATTCACTCTTTGCCGTGGTCATTTTAATACGTTTTGGCCGGGGATCTGCAGCCATGTTGGGACCACTCACTATGGAGTTTCAAATTCCACCTTAGTATTCCACTTAAAGATTTAAATTAAGCCGGGCGGTGGTGGCGCACGCCTTTAATCCCAGCACTTGGGAGGCAGAGGCAGGTGGATCTCTGTGAGTTCGAGACCAGCCTGGTTTACAAGAGCTAGTTCCAGGACAGGCTCCAAAACCACAGAGAAACCCTGTCTCGAAAAACCAAAAAAAAAAAAAAAAAAAAAAAGATTTAAATTAAGTGGGAATGCAAGCTGGTACAACCCCTTTGGATGTCAGTGTGGCGATTTCTCAGAAAATTAGGAAACAACCTTCCTCAAGACCCAGTAATACCACTTTTGGGTGTATATCCAAAGGATGCTCAATTGTGCCACAAGGACATGTGCTCGACTATGTTCATAGCAGCTTTGTTTGTCATAGGCAGAACCTGGAAACAACGTAAATGCCCCTGGACTGAAGAATGGATAGGAAAATGTGGTACATTTACACAATGGAGTACTACACAGCAGAAAAAAAATGACAGCTTGAATTTTGCAGGAAAATGGATGGAGATAGAAAACATTATTTTGAGTGAGGTAACCCAGACAGAGAAAGACAATTATCACATGTACTCACTCATAGGTAGTTTTTAAACATAAAGCAAAGAAAGCCAGCCTACAAACCACAATCCTAGAGAACTTAGACAACATATAATCTACATGGGAAGTAGAAAGTAGAAAAAGACAAGATCTCCTGAGTAAATGGGAGCATGGGGACCTTGGGGGAGGATTGAAGAGGGGAGAGGAGAGGTAGGGAGGGGAGCAGAGAAAAATGTAGAGCTCAATAAATATCAATAAAAAAAAGTAAAAAATTTAGATTAAGGCTCATATACAAAATGAAACATTGATATGCTCAGAGTTGTGTTCATAGTTTCTCTCAGAACTCAGGATTGCAAAATTTTTAAACTTTTTGGCGTAAACCTATCTTTTGTATTATTTTTATGTTTTGTCTGTATGTCTGCACCACCTTCGGAGACCAGAAGAGGGCGCAGGATGCCCTGGAAGTGGAGTTAAAGATAGTCAGGAACTACCTTGTAGGTGCAGGCTCAGGTCCTTTGGAAGAGCAGTCAGTGCTCTTAGCCACAGAGTATCTATCTCTCCAGCCCTTTAAAATGTCCCTTAAGACAGCAATTCGATGTTTCTCTCTCTCTCTCTCTCTCTCTCTCTCTCTCTCTCTCTCTCTCTCTCTCTCTCTCTCTCTCTGTCTCTCTCTCTCTCTCTCTTTAATTGTTTGAGTCATGGAGTCATGGTCTTGTGGTGCACAGACTGGTATCAAACTCATCCTGAACACCAGCACAATAGTGCCCAGGGAGCCATTCCAAATTCCTTCTTTTGTTCTTTCCTTGTTTTGTGTATCTGTGATCATTAGACGATTGAAGCCTTCTTATATATAGTTCTATATTTTGCTTTTTTTTAACTGATATGAATTTTCCTGTTGCTAGCCTAATTCCTATTTTAGTAAATATTTCATGTAGGAGGATCATAATTGTTTGCTTACTGGGTGCAGGGAATGGAACCAATGGCCTCATGCATGTTAGATAAGCACTGTACCACTGAGCTACCCAAGCCTGGATCACCATTTTTAGCCACTTCCACATTGATGAAGATGTTTGTTATTAGTCAATTCTGGTATTCTGAATTGTTTACCGAAATAATGATTCTAGATTTACTAGCCATGTGTAAATTAACCTACTGCGCATTTTCGGTGGGGGGCTTGGGGGACACTTGTGGCGATCAGTTTTGGAGCCTGTCCTGGAACTCGCTCTGTAGACCAGGCTGGCCTCGAACTCACAGAGATCCGCCTGCCTCTGCCTCCCGAGTGCTGGGATTAAAGGCGTGCGCCACCACCACCCGGCTAAAATTTTTTTTAATATTTATTTATTTTATTATGTACATAGTATTCTGTCTGTGTGTATGCCTGCAGACGAGAAGAGGGCACCAGACCCCATTACAGATGGTTGTGAGCCACCATGTGGTTGCTGGGAATTGAACTCAGGACCTTTGTTTGGAAGAGCAGGCAATGCTCTTAACCACTGAGCCATCTCTCCAGCCCGTTTTATTCATTTCTTAAAATTTTTTTTCGGTATATGTGCATGTTCCTGAATGTATGTATACCACATGCATGCAGAGGTCAGAAGAGGGCGTAAGATCCCTGTGGAACCTGAGTCACAGAAGGTTGTGAACTGCTGTGTGAGCACTGGGAATAGAATCCAGGTCCTTTGGAAGAGCAACCAGTGCTCTTATCCAGTAAACCATCTCTCCACTTCCCTTTTATTACAGTCTTAAGTACTAACATTAATTCTTTTTTTCTTTTTTCTTTCTTTTTTTATTTTTATTTATTTATTTATTTATTTATTTTTGGTTTCTCGAGACAGGGTTTCTCTGTAGCTTTGGAATCTGTCCAGGAACTAGCTCTTGTAGACCAGGCTGGCCTCAAACTCACAGAGATCCACCTGCCTCTTCCTCCGAAGTGCTGGGATTAAAGGCGTGTGCCACCACCGCCTGGCACTAACATTAATTCTTAGATTATATGTTACACACTCCCAGTAAATGCATCTGTGTTTCTGCACAGATACAGAATGGCTGCAAAGGTTTAAAGATGCACAAAGGTTTACAGCCGAGTTAAGGAGTTTCAAAGAGGCCTGAGAAGCAGAAGCTGAAAACAGGACACATAATGTCTACAGGAAAGACAGTGACCCCAGGCTGGAGGTTTGCGGGAATGATGATAATTCAAAAGCATTTGAACTGCAAACAGGAGGTGTGGTTGAGGTTGAAGAGATGAAGAGCCTGTACAGATGCAAGAAAATTAGCAGGGGGCTGGAGAGATGGCTCAGAGGTTAAGACCATTGCCTGCTCTTCCAGAGGTCCTGAGTTCAATTCCCGGAAACCACATGGTGGCTCACAACCATCTGTAATGAGGTCCGGTGCCCTCTTCTAGCCTGCAGACACACATACACTCAGAATATTGTATACATAACAAATAAATATTTTTTTTAAAAAAATTAGCAGGCAGGCCGCATCAACAGTATTTCTACTGGTTTCTCAATTGCTCGCCGAAGCAAGTGAGAGGAAAGAATTGCTTGCAGAACATGAACTCCATTAGATGTTTTTGAACAGTAGGTAAAATGGTAAGCACTGGAATGAACTTAAGGCATTTTCAAGTGTGGGAACAGTGGAGACTCTGATAAAAAGATGTCCAGGAGTCTTTACTCATTAATTAATATTGATTGTAACCCTTTGTGACGGGAAGGGGAAGCGGGTGCTGAGATGACTAACTGGGTAAAGGAGTTTACTGCCAAGCCTAAGTTCTTCCGTTCAATCCCTTCGACCTTGTGGAAAGAGAACTTACTCCCACAAATCATCTCCCACCCCATATACATACAATTTTTTTTTGGGGGGGGGGTTTCGAGACAGGGTCTCTCTGCAGCTTTGGAGCCTGTCCTGGAACTCCCTTTGTAGACCAGGCTGGCCTCGAACTCACAGAGATCCGCCTGCCACCGCCCGGCTATACATACAATTTTTTAAAAAGGGGAAAGAGCCGGGCGGTAGTGGCGTATGCCTTTAATCCCAGCACTTGGGAGGCAGAGGCAGGCGATCTCTGTGAATTCGAGGCCAGCCTGGTCTACAGGAGCTAGTTCTAGGACAGGCTCCAAAGCTACAGAGAAACCCTG
Organism: Chionomys nivalis; assembly: GCF_950005125.1. Classification (NCBI taxonomy): domain Eukaryota; kingdom Metazoa; phylum Chordata; class Mammalia; order Rodentia; family Cricetidae; genus Chionomys; species Chionomys nivalis. Next base: position 14,281,805 of record NC_080091.1, on the reverse strand, counting down.
TCTCGAAAAAAACAAAAAAATAAATTAATAAAATAAAAAATGGGAAAGGAGTGGGTTGAGAGGCCTGAGTTAGGGTAGACAATGGGAGGTAAGTGTAAGCGTGCTTTGGGGAAGAAACTTTCCTATTCCATTATTCTGTGCAAGTGTTAGATGTAAACGAGTTAACCTCAACATGTGGTGATGGCTCCAAAAAGACTCCAAAGTGGAGAAAAACAACGAAAATCAAAACCAAAAATGTTTACATGAGCAAGGTGCTCTCAACAAGTCACTGAAATATAAAGTGAAAAATGAATAAGTCGAGGCACAGAGCGATGACAAAACACCTCCCGGTCCATACACTGGGAATGGGCGGAGCTACCTACCGTGCCCGCGAGGTGACTTCTTAAATCCCTATAGCCACCGGGCACCGGTTCCTTCCTGCTAGAGACGCGCGCGCGCGCGCGTTTGTGTGTGTGTGTGTGAGTAGGACACGTGTGGGGGGGGGTGGAGGACACGTCCTCCCCGGGGAGGGATGGGACACGCCGAGCGCCTCCGCCAGCCACAGACAGCCCCGAATGCCCTGGGAAAGGCGCTTCCGGCGGGACCGGAAACTCAACGGGGACCTTGCGGAAGGGACGGACTGACCGACCCACAATTCTGGGTCCGGAAGAGGTCTCGCCCGGCAGCTGAGTGAGTGGAGTCTCTGAGCGAGGGTGGTCTCGAGTGCCAGTGTCACTTGTCGCGGCTTGATGAGCGCCCCGGTGCACGCTCCCCGGTGGCTCGCGTGGCGGCGGCGGGGTTTGGTTTTCACAACTACATTTTCCTTTCTAAAACTTGTAGCGGATCCATTCAGACCTTTCTGTTAATGCAGCTCGACATTTGCAGCATACCCACCCTCTCCTCGCATTGACCTGAGTTCCAACGCGGGTGGCCATTAACCTTATGGCAGTAGGGAATGACCCCTCTGAATTCCAGTGTCCTCCGTAAATGAGAGGCTTTGGAATATTTAACAACCAAGGTTCCTTCCAGGGTTGAGATTTGGGTTATTTTTCCTGATGTGTCTGATTCCTCGATTACATTTTTCTGTGTTGATTTGTCCTGTGGTCTTTACCATTCCATTCATCCGTGCCCTTCTGTCAATCTGGTTCCACAACTCATTTAAAAACGGGCCTAGGGGCACGCGCCTTTGATGCTTTAAGTGGTAGCATTCTAGAAGCAGAGACAGGCAGATTTCTTGAGTTCGAGGCCAGCCTTGCCTACATAGTGAGTTCCAGGACAGCCAGAACTACATAGTGAGACCCTGTCTCAAGAAAAACCAAAAGAAAAAAAAAAAGATTTAAGGAATCCTATGCTCTCTGAGCACTTCCTTTCTCTTCTTAGATCAGAAGCATATGCCTACTTGCTTTTTGAGGTATATGATAGACTTGTAAATGCTTGGTTATTGGATTTTTTAAAAAGTGTGTGTGTGTGTGTGTGTGTGTGTGTGTGTGTGTGTGTGTGTATTATGCCTGCCTACCCATAGAAGCAAGAAGAAAGTGAGATTCCCCTGAAGCTAGAGTAGTGGAGTTGTGAGCCTCCCAAAGCGGATGTTTGGGACTAAGCTGTCTCAAGAGCAGCAGTGCTCTACCAAAGCCATCGCTTTGGCCTCTTCTTTCTCCCGGCAACACCGCAGATTGAACCTGAGGTCCTTGCACTTGGACTAATGTATTCTCTCTTTCCTCTCTCTCCTCCCTGCCCCCACACTCCATCTCCCTCTTTTTTCTCTTTTCTTTCTCTTTTTCTTCTGAGTGGTGGTTTGTCTGATATACCTAGGCTGCCCTTGAGCTCCCTATGTAGCCAAGGATGGAGACTGGCTTTGAACTTGTCATCCTCCTGCTTCAGCCTTTGGTTGTTGTTGCCAGGCCTGGCTTGAATTTCTAAGTCTTCTTTCATTTATTTGGAATGAAGCCAGAATTACTTTTGATCCTTACTTGGGTGAGAAGGTAAGATGCTAACTATATTAAACACAAAGCCCCAGAATTATCTCCAAACGAGCAAGAGAGTAACTTGTGGATGTTTTTGACTAATGGTGGTGAATCTTCAAAGCATGCCAGTTATCAGTGAGAAACAAATAAATCATCTCATGTTCTCTTTGTGGCCTTGTTGTAGACAGGACAGATAGTTGAACACTTTTACTTTCTTTTTACAGAGATGAGAAAAATGAGGCCCACAGGACAAGAGTGACTTGCTCTGCCATTATAATGCTGATTTGTGTCAGAGCAGGTGTCCACCCAAGGTTCTTTGGTTACCTCCCCAGGTACTTTCTTCACAACTTTACTGTGTCCTTTTTGGCTCTTGTTTCTTTCCTTTTATCTGTTTTTTTCTGTGCATTTGTGGTGTATGTTATGTGTATATGTGCAGGTATGTCATGTGCATATCATGGACCACATGTAAAGGTTAGAGGACAATTTGGGGGAGTTGAACCTTTCTTTCCATGTTAAAATGGATTCTGGACAACCCATGTTGTCAAGCTTGAAGATTGTTTTTGCCTGCTAAGCCATCTCACCAACAGTGGGGTTTATTTTTTGTTCGTTTTATTACTTTTTTGAAACAAGATCTCCTGAAGCCTGGGTTGGCGCCAAATTCACTCTGTAGCCAAAGTTGGCTTTGCACTTCTGATCTTCATGCCTCTGCTTCCCAACTGGCAGGGTTGCAGTCACCTTCACCACACTTGGCTATCATTTCTTTCTTTTAAAAACAAAGATAGCAGCCAAGTGATGTATGTGGAGGCTGCTTATTCATTTCCCAGCCGCCCAGGCCCAAAATAAGCACACAGAAACAGTATTAATTAAAACATTGTATGGCCTATTAGCTCACACTTCTTATTAGCTAGCTCTTATATCTTAATTAACCCATTTCTTTTAATCGTGTATTGCCGTGTGGTTGTGGCCTACCTGTAAGGTTCTGTCCAGTGTCTGTCTCCTGCGGCTACATGGCTTCTCTTTGACTCCACCTACTCTCTCCTCTATCTGCTTGGAATTTCTGCCTTGCCCTATTCTGTGCTTCAGTAGGCCCAAAGCAGCTTCTTTATTAACCAATGGTATTCCCAGCATACAGAGGGGAATCCCACATCAGAGTGGTGGTGATGCACACCTTTAACCCCAGCACTCAGGAGACAGAGGCAAGTGAATCTCTTGCGTTTGAGGCCCATCTGGTCTACAGAGCAAGTTCCAGGACTGCCAAGACTACACAGAGAAACTCTATCTGAAAACAAAAAGAAAAGAAGGAAGGGAAGGGGAGAGGAGGGAAGGGAAGAAAAAAGAGAAAAAAACCAAAACATTCATGGGAAGGCATGGTGGACATGTCTCATCACAGCTTGTAGAAGTGGAAGCCGGGGATTATGAGTTCCCAGCCAGCCTAATAATACAGTGAGGCCTGTCTCAAACAAGTCAGTGTATTTACCCTGTCAGAGCCACAGAATACATGTGAGGACGATGAATTGAAATGTTCCATTAAGATCATAGTTTAATGTCTTATTATGTAACAAACGCACTTCCATTTCTTTGATCATGTCTTATGCTGTTGCTATTTCTAAATATTATAAAATATTGATATTCATAAATCCTCTATCAATATAAACTATGTTTACTATAGAAATACCGTATTATATGATGAGAGAAACAGTTAAAAGAATTTTCAGACAACATAAAAGTTGAGGATTTTGTTCCAGAACTATAGCAGTGATTCTCAACCTTCCTAATACTGTGGTCCTTTAATACAGTTCCTCATGGTGTGGTGACCCCCAAGCATAAAATTATTTCATTACTGCTTCATAAATGTAATTTTGCTACTGTTATGAATCATTATGTACATTTGCAGCATATCTGATATGTGACCCCCCCCAAAAAAAAGGTTGCAACCCACGGGTTGAGAACTGCTGCTCTATACGATTAAGGTAAATTCAAGTGCAATACTCTATATTGTTTTTTAATATTTATTTATTTATTATGTGTACAATATTCTGTCTGTGTGTATGTCTGCAGGCCAGAAGAGGGCACCAGACCTCACTACAGATGGTTGTGAGCCACCATGTGGTTGCCGGGAATTGAACTCAGGACCTTTGGAAGAGCAGGCAATGCTCTTAACCACTGAGCCATCTCTCCAGCCCCAATACTCTATATTTTTATTCTTTCTGTAACATTAAAGAATAATGCTTGGGACCCGAGTGATGGCTCAGAGGTTAAGAGCACTGGCTGCTCTTCCAGAGGACCTGAGTTCAATTCCCAGCGCCCACATGGTGGCTCACCACCATCTATAATGAGATCTGGTGACCTCTTCTGGCCTGCAGGCATACATTCAAGCAGAAAACTGTATACATGATAGATAGATAGATAGATAGATAGATAGATAGATAGATAGATAGATATTCAAGCAGAAAATTGTATACATAATAAATAGATAGATAAATAAATAAATCTTTTAAAAAGAATAGTACTTGATGTTATAAAACAACAGTATATTCTTTACTGAAAATTTTAAAGGATAATATAGTGCTATGGAGAGACTACTCAGCAGTTCAGAGCACTGGCTGCTCTTCCGGGAGATCCACATGGTGGCTAACAATTGTCTGGAACTCCAGTTCCGGGACATGATGCCCCTCTGGCTTTGGGGGACATTGCACCCACCTGGTTCACAGACATACACACAGGCAAAACAGGAATAAATCGAAAAAAATAATGTAACTTCACTTATAAAAAAAAAATATAAGTAAAGAGAAAAGGCTTTAAAATGAACGTTAAAGTATTTAACTGAGACTATCTCTCTGTATGTGTCTATATGATGTGTGATCAAACTCAGGTTCTTTTATATGCTAAACAAGTATTTTATGATTCTCCAAGCCCCTGAAAAATAAAAAAATTTATAGTTATTTGTTTTTAGGCAATGTCATATGTAGCCAGAGTAGGCCACAAACGTAGCTAAGGCGAACCTTGAGCTCTGCTTCCACCTGAGTGCTAGGATCCCCTGCCTGTGCCGTACTCAGCTGAGCAGCGTTAAGCATGTGAGAAAGCGCGCTGTACCCCTGGCCCCTCTGAAGCGTCAATCTCACTGTAATGGTAACAAGAGCAGTAGTAATAGCTGTTGTCAGGAGAGGACTTGGCATAGAAGCTCATCTCTCGCTAGACCGTGAGTCCTTTGAGGGCAGAAACCCAGTTTTATTTGTGACGTGATCTGCATATAGTAAATCTTCAATTCCTATTTGCTAATTTGATTTAACTATTAACCAAAATTTTGTTTTAAAATTGTTTTTCTCCCTAGGAGAAGCATGAACCAGAAGCTACTGAAGTTGGAACACTTGCTGCGACTCCACACTATCTGTAGGCAGCTGCGCAGCTTGAGTCAGGGAGGACTGCGCTCGCGGTGGAAGCCCGGCTTTTCACCGGCTTCTCCAGTGTGGGCCGAGCAGCTGTGTGCCCGGCCCTGGCAGACGGACATGCTCGCTGGTGTCGCCTTGCAACAGCACAGGCTTTTTGTGACAAAGAAGGTTGTTGCAGATATCCATCATCTCCATTACCTGATCCGAAGTCAAAGCGTATAGAACTATGTATTTTTTTTTTGACATTTTATCATTTATAGACTGTTGTGTGAGGCCATATTCTATACAGATCTTTGTGAGAACAGGTAGTTCCGCTCTCACTGTTGTGCAGTTTAAGTGTTTATAAGAACTTTGCTGATAGGAATAGCTGTAATTGTGGTACATATTACAAAATAAATCTAAATTGTCACTTAAATTTTTCTTCCTTCAGCCAGGCATGATGGTGCACACCCTTAGTTCCAGCTCTTGGGAGGCAAAGGCAGGCAGATCTCTGAGTTCAAGGCCAGGACAGCCAGGGATACACAGAGAAACTCTGTCTTGGGGGGGGTAGAACATATTTTTTTTCCTTCTCACTTATGTGTTCTGTCTTTTTTCATAAATATTTATTTATTTATTTATTTATTATGTATACAATATTTTGTGTCTGTGTATGCCTGAAGGCCAGAAGAGGGCACCAGACCTCATTACAGATGGCTGTGAGCCACCATGTGGTTGCTGGGAATTGAACTCAGGACCTTATGCAGAGCAGGCAATGCTCTTAACCTCTGAGCCATCTCTCCAGTCCCCATGTGTTCTGTCTTTTTAATAGGAAAAAAAGCCATCAAGATCTCAGCTGTCTCCAATGAAGTCTAAAAGGGACGTGGAAGTATGGGTCGGAATGACTGTGAAGGAACTGGCCAAAGCCATGGCAAAAGACGTAGGTGAGCCCGAAAACTTCGCAAGGAAGCATCCTGGGGCATGAAAGGGTCAGGGTTTTGCTTTTGTTTTGTTTTTTTTCTGAGACAAGATTTCTCTCTTTAACAGCCTTGACTTTCCTGGACCTCATGCTGTAGACCAGGCTGGCCTTGAACTCACTGAGATTCACCCCCCTCTGCCACCTGAGTGCTGGGATTAAAGGCGTGCGCCACCACTGCCGGGCTAAACTTTGGGTTTCACTCGCAGTGAAGTTAAGGCATCCTGGGTGAGCTGGATTAGTGTTTCAAATGTTAAGTTATACCAATTCTTTTCATTTTAGCTTACAAACCCTAATCATTTCTTGACTCCTTCCCAAGTGTAGCTCTTCAAGCTTTTTATCAGTGACTATGAAAAAGGTTTTCTGTATGGCTGGAGAGATGTCTCAAGAGGTTAAGAGAATTGGCTACAGCCCACATATGGAGGTACACACCTTTGATCCAAGCAATTGGGAGGCTGTGAATTCAAAGCCAGCCTGGTCTACATAAAGAGCTCCAAGTCGCCCGGACGATGGTGGTGCAAACCTTTAATCCCAGCACTTGGGAGGGAGAGGCAGGCAGATCTCTGTGAGTTCGAGGCCAGCCTGGTCTATAAATTCCAGGACAGGCTCTAAAGCTACAGAGAAACCCTGTCTCGAAAAACCAACAACAACAACAAAAAGCTCCAAGTGACCCTCCATCAAATTAAAAAAAAAAAAAAAAAAACTTAAAAAAGAATAAACCTAGAAAAGAGCATTGACTGCTGTTCTTGCATAAGACTCAGGTTTGGTTCTCAACACTAACTTGGCAGCTTACAACTGTTTTAACTCCAGTTCCAAGAAATGCGATGCCCCTTCTGGTCTCTATGGGCATCAGGCATGCACAGACATACATGAAGGCAAAACACCCACACACATAAAATATAATTCAATTAAATAAAAATTTAAATTCACAGCTGGGCGTGGTGCCACACGTCTTTAATCCCAGCACTTGGGAGGCAGAGGCAGGAGGATCTCTGTGAGTTTGAGGACAGCCTGGTCTACAGAGTGAGTTCCAGGAGAGTCAAAGCTATTTAGAGAGGCCCTGTCTCAAAAAAAAAAAAAGAAAGAAAGAAAAGGAAAGAAAGAAAGAAAGAAAGAAAGAAAGAAAGAAAGAAAGAAAGAAAGAAAGAAAGAAAGAAAGGCCGGGCAGTGGTGGCACACGCCTTTAATCCCAGCACTTGGGAGACAGAGGCAGGCGGATCTCTGTGAGTTCGAGACCAGCCTGGTGTACAAGAGCTAGTTCCGGACTGTTAGTATAAATCCAGTCCAGGCCCTCCTTTTATTTGCACCGAG